>NC_133536.1:23882151-25132151 GCF_048544455.1 Silene latifolia
GAGAGAGCCAAGGTTGAGGCCGCGTTGGGATGCCGCTAAGTCTGCGGGAGGAGAAAGAGAAGCTTCGGGCGGTTATGATGCTATGGTTGAGCGAGAGGGAAAAATGGAAGTCCCTGCATCTGACCGAGGAGAAGGAGCACAGAACACAAAGGCTATCCTTGCTCGGAGGGAGAAGGACATTGAGACGCTCCAAAACCGTCATCATCCCGACATGTGTGCCCGATCACGGGACCAGTGAAGATGCTACCAGGGATGTAATTAAAGAGCTCTTTCCCGAAGGCTCCTTCCCGTGGCAAGATTTTGACCGCTTCTTGATGAGAAGGCGGCCTGCGGAGGCAAAGGTCGCGGAGAAGGCAAAGGCGGCGAAGGCCGCCGAGGAGGCCGAGGCCAAGGCGGCCCATCTTTGAAAAGGTGAAGGCGGCCAGGGGAGGAAGCCGAGAGGGCAAAGGCAGTGTGAAGCCGCCAAGTCGGCTTCTGGGTCGCCCACTGATGGTGATGCTGCTAGTGCTACCGGTGGCGAGCAGAAACAAGTATAGGGAGACGGGCGGTCGTCACCAGATTCACCCGACCCTTCAGACAGCTTCAGCTGTTCGGGGGCCAACTATTGAGCCTTTCCTCCCTGCCATCCTTTTGGCGCTTCAAGTCTTATGTCTGTAACCTTTTGTTGTACTTTTTTGTTTTTGTTAAACTTTTGGTAGGTTGTGTTTAGGCTATCCCTATGGGGATGGCCGTCGACTTTGTTTTGCCTCATCCTGTAAACATTTTTAATAAAATTTGTTTATTTTGCCTCCATTAAGTTGTCTTCTTACGTTTCAACATATTGAGTGCTTTTTCGTTTTTACTTCCGGCTTGGCCGAGGCAGTTAGAAGGCGCATCTCAATTGTACTTAAACGTTTTTCAACATGTTGGCATGTCGGTCGCTTCCTCCACCACCCCCGGTCTTAGCCGAGGCGGTCAGATTTGCGCTTCCCAACCGCCGTTGTGAACATGTTAGCGTATCGGTCGTTGTGTCCCCGTCGCCCCCGGCTTTGGCCGAGGTAAAACGAGGTTACGGCTCGACAGCGTTCGTATCTGTAGACATATTGATCGCTTCCTCTGCCGGGCCTTTGGTTGGCCGAGGCGGCTAGATTTGCGTCTCAACTGTACTTATACGTTCCTATTAGCGTATCGATCGTTGTGTCCCCGTCACTCCCGGCTTTGGCCGAGGCAATCGAGGTTACGGCTCGACAGCGTTCGTATCTGTAGACATATTGATCGCTTCCTCTGCCAGGCCTTCGGTTGGCCGAGGCGACTAGATTTGCGTCTCAACTGTACTTATACGTTCCTAAGCATGTTGGTCGCTTTCGCGAGTATCAACTGCATTTGGCGTGACTGTCCGGCTTTGGCCGTGGCGTCTACTTTGGTATGACTGCGGAGGGGACAAGCATTTTGATGGAAAATTTGGATCATTCTTCATAAGGTATAATCAAGCGTTGGGGTGCCCACAACAGTCTCGGACACCTCCGCCGCTATACAAAGTATTTCCTTAAGTTGTCCGTGTTCCAGTGGCTCATTAAAGGAACACCCTCCATGTCTGTCAGCCGGTACGTCCCCGGCCCCATTTCTTCAACCACCTTGTAGGGTCCTTCCCAGTTGGCCGTCATTTTACCATGGATGTTTCCCTTGTTTGTGGCGGTCGACTTTCTTAGGACTAGATCTCCTACTCTTAAGTCCCTTTTGTGGACTCTGCGGTTGTATGCTCTTCTCATCCGGTTTTGATATACTGCCAGATTGAGCCGTGCCGTGTCTCGACTTTCTTCGACCAGGTCTAGGGAGGCTCTCAGGCCTTCCTCATTTTCGACTGGGTCAAAAGTTTGCGTTCTGAATGTCGGCACCGTTGCTTCAATTGGCAGGACGGCCTCAGACCCATAGACTAGGTGGAATGGACTGTACCCCGTTGCTTCTTTCTCCGTGGTTCGAAGTGACCACAGGACGCCGGGTAGTTCGTCAACCCATCTTCCCTTTAGATCTTCAACCTTCTTTTTCAACCCGTACAGGATGGTTTTATTGGCTGCCTCCGCCTGCCCGTTGCTCTGAGGGTGGTAGACGGAGGAGTATGCAAATTTGATACCAAGCTCCTCCAACCAACTCATTACCATGTCGCTCCAAAACTCTCGGCCGTGGTCAAATACAATGACTTGGGGCAACCCAAATCGAGTTATAACGTTCTCCCAAATCACCTTTCTTACGGCCGCCGTGGTCTTGGCAGGTACCACGACAGCCTCGACTCATTTGGTGAAGTAGTCAACGACGACAATTAGGTACTTTCTTCCTCCGGAGGCCGTCGGAAATGGTCCTAGTAAATCCATCCCCCACTGTGCAAAAGGAAGGGGACTAAGCACCGGTTGCAGGTCTCGGGAAGGAGCATGTATCACCGGAGCATGCATCTGACAATTCTTGCACTTCTTGGTCTTTGCTCTGGAATCCTCAAGCATGGTAGGCCAGAAGTAGCCGGCTCGGAGAGCTTTGTGGGCTAGTGTTCTTGCCCCCATGTGATGTCCACAGATGCCTTCGTGAATCTCTGTCAGTATGAGCTCCGCGTCGGCTGGGCCGACACATTTCAAGAGTGGTCTTATTACAGACCTTCTGTACAATTCTCCTTCGAACACTGAGTACCTTGCGGCGATCCTTCTTATCTTCTGCGAGAGACTGCGGTCCTCCGGCAACTTATTTGTAAGTTTGAATTTCATTATCGGAGTCATCCACGTCGTCTCGGCTTCGATGTCGCCCACCATGCCGACGGTCTCAGTGATGCTTTTAGCATTCCTGATATCCACCAGCACGGTTCGACTGACATTCTTGATGCTTGAACTGACAAGTTTAGAGAGAGCGTCGGCTCGGTTGTTCTCAGACCTGGGAATGCACTGTATCTGGAAAGATTTCAATTTTGAGGTGTCAGCTTTTACCCTCTCCAGATACCTTATCATCCCATCGTCTCGAGTCTCATACTCTCCTCTGATTTGATTAGACACTAAGAGTGAATCTGTCTTCAACACAACATGCTCCGCCCCGGCAGCTCTAGCTAACTCGACTCCAGTTATCACCGCCTCATATTCGGATTCGTTATTTGAGGCCGAGAAGGTAAACTTCAAGGCGTACTCAAACTCGTCCCCGTTAGGGCTGATGATAAGGATGCCGGCTCCTGAGCTGTTCGCCGTGGAGGACCCGTCGGTATATACTTCCCACACACCGGGATTTGATTCTTCTTGATAAGTGCACTCGGCCAGGAAGTCTGCAAGTGCTTGCCCCTTTATTGAAGGCCTCAGTTTTTACTGAATGCCGAAGCCGGAGAGCTCCACTGCCCATTTGATAAGCCTGCCTGATTTTTCGAATTTTTCTAAGGCTTTCTCCAATGGCTGGTCGGTTAAGACCGTCACGGGATGTGCGTCGAAGTAGGGTTTTAACTTCCTTGCGGCAACGACGACGGCGAGGGCTGCTTTTTCGATCAGTGGGTAATTCCTTTCGGCGTCCAGCAGTGTATGGCTGATAAAGTAAATTGGGCATTGCTGCTTGTTTTCTTCCCTGACGATTACGGCACTGACCGTGGCCGAGGTAACTGCTAAGTATAGATATAGCGTCTCCCCAAAGATCGGCACGGACGGGGGCCGGCGGTGTCGAAGGTGAGCTTTCGGTTGCTTGAAAGTCCGTGCTCTCGTTGCTCCCCCACTGAAGTTTTTATTCCCTTTCAGCACTTGAAAGAACGGTGTGCTCTTGTCGGCCGACCGAGAGATGAAGCGGGAAAGAGCCGCCATTCTCCCGGTCAGCGTCATAACCTCTTTTCGATTCCTCGGCTCCGTTAAGTCCAGTATTGCTTGGACTTTCTCTGGATTGGCATCAATTCCCCTGGCACTAACAAGTACGCCGAGGAACTTGCCGGCCCGGACACCGAAGTTGCATTTCTTTGGGTTGAGCTTCATTCTATATTTCCTTAGTGAACAAAATGTTTCGCTTAAATCGGCCAAGTGCTCGCTGTCAGACTTGCTTTTTACAATAGCATCGTCGACGTAAGCCTCGATGTTTCGCCCTTTTTGATCTTGAAACACTTTGTCACCAGCCTAGTGTAAGTTGCGCCAGCGTTTTTCAAACCGAACGGCATCATTTTATACATGTATGTGCCGTGTATGGTGATGAATGCGCACTTAGGCATGTCTTCCTCGGCCATGAACACCTGATGGTACCCTGAGAAGGCGTCTAGCAGGCTCAGCATAGTGTAGCCTGCCGTTGCGTCAATTAAACTATCTATTCGAGGCAAGGGATAACAATCTTTAGGGCATGCTTTATTAAGATTTGTAAAATCTACACACATCCTCCACGCCCCTGATGACTTCCTCACCATTACAACATTTGCTAGCCACTCAGGATAAGTACAAGGCATGATAAAGCCCGCCTCTAATAGTTTATCTACTTCGGCTCTGATGGCCTCATCCTTCTCGGCCGAGGAGTTCCTCATCTTCTGCTTGACAGGGCGAGCGGTGGAGAGTACGTTTAGCTTGTGAACGATCACCTCCCGGCTCACGCCTGACATCTCGGCTGCTGAGTATGTGAAGACATCTTTGTTCTTCCTCAGCAGGTCTAGGAGATCGGCACTGAATTTTGGCTCCAGGTCGGCACCGATAGTTACGGTGCGCCCTGGGTCAATTTCCACTTCCTCGGTCTCGGCTCCTTCGACCATGTCGACGTTAGTATCCATCCGTTCGCCCTCCTGCCGTAAGGATGGGCTCTTCCCCTTCTCTGACTTTTTCGTCACTTTGAGGGATTGCATGTTGCACCCTCTGGCAGATACCTGGATGTTGACGATTTCATCTCTCTCGTCCTTTGAGACGAGCTTTTGTGCTTCCCCCCGGTCCGAGACGTACATCAATGTGAGGGCCCGGATGGACATCACAGCATCGGCCTCGCTCAAAGTGACCCGGCCTATAAGAACATTATAGGCGGACGAACCGTCGATCACCACGAACTCAGATAGAACATTTTTAGCCGCCTCGGCTTGGCCGAACATCACCGGCAGTCTGATTGACCCCAGGGGTACCAGGCCGGCCCCAAAGAAGCTGTACAGCGGGTTAGTGCAGGGGCTCAGGTCTTCAATCTTCAGACCGAGATTGAGAAAGCACTCCCTGAACATGATGTTCGTGTAGGCGCCTGTATCAATTAGGCACCTCTTGACCAAGTGGTTGGCTATGTCCAAGTGGACTACCAGTGGGTCGCTGTGCGGGGCAACGACTCCTTCGTAGTCCTTCTTTCCGATGGTTATATCGGGGACGGTGGAAGCGGGGATCGCTGTGGTGGGCACAAAGTTGTTGGCTTGGTAAAGCTTATTTAGGTGCCGTTTGTGCCCATTAGCTGACCCACCGTTCTCGTTTCCTCCGATGACAACCTGGATCACTCCCATCTTCTGGAATACTGATTTTCTATTCGCCCCGTCGGAGCTTGTTTCTGGGCCTCCAGCTACATACTTGCTGAGGGCCCCCTTTCGGATCAGCTCCTCGATGGCGTTCCTCAGATGCCGACAGTTGTCGGTCTTGTGGCCGGGTTGGCCGTGGTAGTCGCAGAACTGGCTAAGGTCGCCGTCCCCCCTCGCCTTGGGGGGCCTTGCCCATTTCTGCCCTTCGTTCTTGCTTAGGGCAAAGACCTCGGCCGGTGATTTGACCAGGGGGGTGAGACCGCTGTACCGCTTCGGGGTGTATGGTCCCGAACTCCCCCCGGTGCCCGCCGAGTTCTGCTTCCTATTAAATCTCTCAGGCCGTGACCTATTCATGTCACGGCGTCCTTCGTCTACGTTGTCCCGGCGGCTCCTCCTTTCTGGGTGCCCAGATTCACTGTGGCCTACCCAGGTCTTGTGATAGTCCTCCACCTTTATGGCTCGGTCGGCCATCTTTCTGGCGGAGTCGAGGTTGAGGTCCTCGCACTTGATGAGCTCGTTTTTGAACTCGCCTTTCGGGAGGCCTTTCATCAGCGCGAAGGCCGCCAGTTCGGTGTTCAGCTCACGGATTTGCTGAACCTTGGCGTCGAATCTCTTGACGTAGCTCCGGAGGGACTCGTCCTCCCCCTGTCGGATAGTCAGGAGATCTGATGTCTCCACGGCCCTTCGCTTGTTGCAAGCGTACTGGGCTATGAAGTTGTCCCTCAGGTCGGCATAACAGTATACCGAACCATTGGGTAGCCCCTTGTACCAACTCTGATCCATCCCATGCAGGGTCGTTGGGAAGACTCGGCACCACACCTCATCGGGTTGCTCCCACACCGACATGTACGACTCGAAAGCCTCGGCATGGTCGGTCGGGTCGCTATCCCCTTTGTATGATATGGGCGACAGCTTCAGTTTGGTCGGCACCGGGACTTCGAGGACATAGGCATTGAGGGGCTGTCTGACCACGTGCCGAATGACACGCGGCGATCGGCTCCTCGCAATCCTAGTCCGGCTTCTCTCCCCGTGGCGGGAAGGGCTTCTTGTTGTCCGACTTTGGAGAGTCGGACTTCTTTCTTCATTTCTTCGGGGGTGGCCTCGTTGTTGCCGCGGCGACGCTGTCCTCCCGCGAGTGGGGGAAGGACTTTGGTCTGCCACTGGCACCACGGGCACCGCCGGCGTCCTTGCATGCCCAGCTCCTTGTAATACTCCGGTCAAGTTGTTCGGAGTCACTTTGTGGGCCCTGGTCACCAGTGGAGGCGCTGCCGCCCCTGTCGCCGTGACAGGGGTGACCGGCGTACCACCCATCAGGTACAGGAATAGCTTCAGTTTGGCTGCATCGACCACATGTCCCATGACAGTGACCTGGCCGGTGGGCAGCGGTGTTTCTGGCTCTCTTGGCATCCCGTACTTCACTGGCTCAATCACTCGGCCGGTGGGGGACTGCCCGATCTCAGAATTAGGGAACGTCTCATCCTGGTAGAATTCCGTTTCTACACTCACAAGTTCTGGCTGTTTTGACATCTTCTTAGCTTTTTGAATGATTTTTTTGGTTGTTTTTTTTTTGTAAGGGAGGTGACTAGCTTTTAGTATCTTTTCCCCACAGACGGCGCCAATTGTTCCGGGTGTAATTTCGGAGCAGTGTTTTGTGACCACGTAAGCTTGTGGAATGATGTCGTTGCTTGACTCTTCCTTTCGGTTTCTCCTGTAAAGATGAACAAACTGAGGGCTCGGCTTGGTACCGAGCGTACTCACTCCGACGCTCAAGTCAGTAAACTTAAAGAGATAAGTTGTATGTTACTTGGCAAAGTATATTGTAGAGAGATAAGGGAGTTTATACCAGATTATGAGATGTTTAGGTTATATTTCGGATCCTTTTCTCAATGAGAGAAGTGGAGTATTTATAGACTTTCACCTTTTGTCACGTAGTGGCCAAGTGGCCAAGTGGCAGAGCAGGTGGAAAGACTGTTCTACCCTCGGCCGAAGGACCCATGACAGGCCGGCTGGCCTGGTTGACTCCATGCCGAGGGGACTGGATGTGAGTACGCGGATATGCTTCTCGGACGGCTAGTTGCCGAGACCGAGACCCAAGTGACAGGCCGACAGGCTGCGTCGGTTAGGCTGTCTAATACGTTGACTTGCTGTCTTTTGGCCTTGACCTTGCTCAATATGTTGACTCGGTCAGCGGGTGCAGAATATGCCCATCAAGTATTATTTATTTAAGTTAAGTTATTGTTTATGCTCAATACATATCTACTCCGTATATTAGATTGAAGAATATAATTATTGTAATCGCTTGAAACTTTTTCCCATATTAAATTTGTTTTGGTTGATGTTCGTGATTGAAATTATAAATACCCGAGACTTCCACGACCCAATAACGTGCTTCGATCCGACTTGTGCAGTTGTGCATGTCTAGTAGGTAGATACGGAGTACTAGATAGACACAAGACACTCACTTGCATTTCCTCATAAACGGTTCATGGCCAAATTCTTTCCATGAGTTAAGGAGTTAAGGCATAACTAGACCTGTCAAACGGGTCAAACGGGCGGGTTACGGGTTCGGTCATTTCGGGTTCGGGTAAAATACGGGTCGGGTCTATTTCGGGTTTAAAAAATACGGGTTTATACGGGTCGGGTTTATACGGGTTTCGGGTCGAGTTTAGGGTTAGAACGGGTCAGATTAACGCCTTTTTAAAAAATTTCATTTTCTTTAATTCTACTTATAAACGTATAATTATTCTTAAATTTTTATTATTATCTAGTTTAATATATGATATTAGTAAGATTAAACATTTTTTGCTTAATATTTTCAATATCATACCGTTAGACGAACGGTCCGAGACGGGTTTCGGGTCGGGTTCGGGTAAAAAAACGGGTCGGTCATCTTTTTTTTTTTTTTTTTTTAAATATTCTTTTATATCGTAATTCCTACCATTTATACGTTTTTTTATCATCCTGCTCGTCTTAGGCAACTTAATTGTCACCATTCTCGCCATCACCACCTCGTCATCATCATCATTACCCTCACTAACTCGCTAAGTACGACAGTGAGACTCAAATAAGATGATAATGATGACGTGACACGTGATCAAAGGTTATGATACGACAGTGCTGACGTGGAATGCGGTTCCACGTAATACGATGAAAGTGACGGTGTGCCACACACTTCGAAGTGATTACGTGGCATGTGATCGAGGTGATGACGTGGCAGTGCCGACATGGAATGCGGTTCGATGTAAGACGGTGAAAGTAATGACGTGGCAAACACTTTAAGGTGATGACGTGGCATGTCGCCTGAAATGATGACATGGCAGTGCTGACGTAAAATACGGATTGACGTAATATGGTGAAAGTGACGATGTGGCACACACTTTGTTGTGATGACGTGGCATATGGTCCAAGGTGATTACGTGACATTTCGTATATAATATACATATATTTTCTTAAAATTTTATAAGTCAATACCTATTTGACATTTTCAATATTAACGAAGATATATTGCCTTGACCCAACGGTCAACCCGTTACGGGTCGGGTTTCGACCCACTATTTACGGGTCAAAACGGGTTCGGGTATTTTTCGGGTTCGGGTTGAAAACACCGGGTTATTTACGGGTCGGGTTACGGTCGATTTTCGGGTCGGGTCAGCTTTTGACAGGTCTAGGCATAACCAAAGATGTCTTAATTTAGTTGTTAAGATTGAAGTATAGTGACATTAGGTCCTAAGTTCCAATTCTCCGCCCCCATATATTGTAATGCTCGTGGTTCATTTGACACGCGCAGAAAAAAAAAGGACTTAAAACATGTATACAAAAAAGTTTTTATTTTTTATTTATGTGGTGGTTGGTAGTATTTCTCTAGAATTTACATCTCTCTAGGCTGTTGCGACCTGACCTTTTCCCCTCCTCCCTCTCTGACCTCCCCTCCCCTTTTCTCCTCCATTATCTCTCAATCCTCTGCCTGGACCCTTGCCAATGCCCGCACCCCTGCCACCCCCTGTACCAGTACCATCCCCCTTGATGCCTTTAGCTATCCTGTTAGCTGGGCCCTTCCGCCGCTTGGTTGGCTTAAAGCCAATGTGGACGCGGCTCTCTCTCCCTCTTCTTGTTTAGCCAGTTCGGGGTGTGTCATTAGAGATTGTCATGGGTCTTGGGTCCTTGGTTGGTCTACCCGGTTCCCTGGTACTTGCCCTTTCCTTTGTGATGTCCGTGCCATCCGAGATGGGATTTTACGTGCTAGTGTCCTTGGGGACAATGTTTTGGTTGCCTCTGATTGTCTTGATGCCGTTAGCTCTATCCTCCGACCTATTGATCCGTGTGGCCCCTTTGCTAATATTATTCTTGAGTGTAGGGCCCTCTTGCAGGACTCTCCCCATTTGAAGCTGGTGTTTGAGAAGAGAACGGCCAACCGAGTGGCGGATGCTCTTGCTCACTACTCCGTCCATGACGTTAGCCCCGCACTAGGCTGTTTTGAGTGGGCATTTGCCCCTCCTTTTGTTGTTGATCTTTGTACTACTGACTTTGTATTGGCCTGCGCGCCTCTCTCCCCCGACCCGCCCCCTTGATGTAATCTAACTCTTTTATTTATTTATCTATGTTCTTTCCTTCCAAAAAAAAAAAAGTTTTTATTGATTTTCCTCAATATATATGTCTTACACTCTTACACATATATAGAGAATTACACTTACTACACAAATCTCATGTAGTGAGCCAAATTTTACCCTTTATATTTAAAGGATATTAAGCTTACACCACCTAAAACTTGGAACTTCTATACTCACATACAAATACTGTATATAATAATCCCATAATTCATTTAATTTCATTCCGCTATTTAAAATATCTGAGAAGCCGGATTTTTTAAACAGACGTATGAAAATGTAATGAGTAGAAGGAGTATTACGTTAATACAACCAAATAAGAGAATTAGTAAGGTTTTTGGCCAACAACGTTGCCACGAGGATCATAGCTACAAATGATGAAAACCCCGGCATTATTGGTACATTGAACACGGCCACAACCAAGACGAACCGAATTGGCCCATACCACCTGAGTATAGTGTCCACAAACCTTTCCAGCAGCACAAGTGTTGGTGCTATAGGTATAGTAAGCCTGCTCATTGACCCACATTTGTATAGCGTTCGCAGCCGTCAAGGAAGTGCCGCTCCCCCACGCCAGGTTCTCTCCGTATTGGCCACCGGAATGCACGAGGGCGCAGTCATTGATCCTTGCGTTCGCGTAGTTTTGTGCATACGTAGCTAATGTGTTATCCCATACTATGTTTCCGACACCTGAAATTGAAATTACGATAATAAATACACGAGTTGTATGGAGACTTATGATTTACTCGTACAATTTTACTACTACTCTTTCCGTATCAGTCATTATAACTCATTTTACTTGTTATCATAGACGTACCAGTTAAATCTCTAACATACATAATACCTGCAAATTACGCATATAAGAAAGAATATTCTTTATTCTTTATTGAAAATTCATATATAATGAGGCTATGTCATAGGCGTCCAAAACCTCTCATTTTGAAATTACGATAAAAAACACGAGTTGCATTGTACGTTGAGTTATAAATTTACGGCGTACAATTTTACTCCTCTTTCCTTCTCAACTATACATTTTATGAATATTGTAGATGTCAACCAGCTTAGTTAGTAAAGTTATGTATGAGTCATGAACTGGTTTCAAATTCCGTCAATAAATAAATACGATAAATATTTTCACTACAAAAAAACACATACCCACGGCAGCCCTAGCAGAGTTGTGGGGATTAACAAAGTCTTGTGGTAAATTTTGTGCATGGGAAATTTGCACCAAAGCTAAAGTTGCTACCATGAAGCATGCCAACGTTGTTAAGTTTTTTAGAATCTCCATTTTTTTGTTTGATGTTATGAAGATAATTAAGGATAGATGATTGACAAGTGATGAAGAATTAAGGAAGAGTTAGGGTTCCTTTTATAGGAAAGGTTTGCTTAAAAATTCATTATGAGCATTACAAATAGTAAAATGATGTAAATTGTGAATAGTCAATAATACAATCATCGGGGACTTTTAACCTAGTAACGTAGCTATTGTACAAAGTTGAGGCCCTTTACATTATACTAAAGCTAGTGGTCACTTTATAATGTTACTAATGTTACATTGTTACCCCGTTCTTTACTTACCAAAGTAGCATATAGGAGTAATGGAGTATTATATATATATCCAGTTATCGGAATACCAGATTATTTTACGAGTAAATTAGAAATTACTCTTTTTTAAAATTTAATGTGTAAAATTAGTACTCCCTTATAACATGCTCTCCTAAAATTATTTACTTAAGATACACTTTTATTAAAGAATTGTTTTAAAAACTTCAACTTAAGTAACTTATTCCGTCATTTTTTGAACTTATTTCGTATCTGTCTTAGCCAATTTCTATTTTAAAAGCTATAACTATATATATACAAGTGAAGGAACAGTTTAAAAAACATGAAATGAGTCACTTAAGTATATGATATTGTCGGATGGTACTAAATCATGATACCACCCTCTAATGTACTCCGATCTATACTAATCAAAGTAACATATATATATTAAGTTATTGTTAGAATTATAACTCGATCTTACGACTCAATTCAAAGATCGAATTCTAAAGTCCTAAGTAATTTTTTACCCTTTTATGCTTTATAATCATGTACTCGTAGTATATATATAGGACACTATCTAATTCTAAGTTGTACTTCGTATATAACGATCGTCTTACTTTGTAGTTCATAAGATGTTATTCTTCTACACCTTCCATCCCGTCATTTTTCTATTACCTATTTTATTTTGGATGTCTGAGATAATTGCTTAACTTTCTATTTTGGTAATGTCTTTCATAATTTAATTGCTATCACTAGATCCTCTAGAAACCAAAAAAAATCTCTTTCTAAATCCATCGATAATTCGATTCTCCACATCTAATTTGGTCCACTTGTCAACTACTAATAATTAACCTCTTCCTCTTTCTTTAATCTTTGTATTAAAATCAAAGGTAAAAATGACCGAAACAGAGTGAGAAGTTTAAGATGGTGTACAAGAAGTTCGGCCCTATTCTAGGTGAGTTGAATGTCGAAAGAGCCATCAAAATGACCTCTCGTGACTTTTAAAGCCCCATGATTTATACGAGTGCAATCAAAGCCAAATACTTGCTTAGTTTCCTGCGAAAAATCTCGTTAAGTTTACTCGATTTTCTACATGCATTGTCAAGTCATGCTTAAATTAAAGACTAATCACATCAAGATAAGCGTACAATCGTCGCTAAATTACAGCAATTCCTACGGATATAGAATTAAGTTGGAATATTAAGACAATTAACATGTCCACTACTCCACTAGCCAGGTTGGAAAATTACAATGACCAATACGTTCTAGCAACTGGAGTAAAACAGAGTGAGTATGAGTGTATGACGGTATGAGTATGGATTAAGATTAGAAAAATTCATGGGTCAAATTTTTTTGGAAAGACTATAAATAGCAAATTGTATAAAGGTTTTTTGGTTAAACACAACCTTTAAAAACTTTTTTTTCCAAATACCACTTTTAGAAAAAAATTTGTAAAACACAACCTTTAATAATAATTTTTCTGCCAAACACAACATTTTGGCCGGAGTTTGATCACTTGCAATGGGGTGACTTTCAGTCGATGTTTGGGATAGCAAACGACCTCATTTGCTATCTGAAACATCGACTGAACACCTCAAATCGACCTCATTTGCTATCTGAAACATCGACTGAAAGTCACCCCATTGTAAGTGATCAAACTCCGGCCAAAATGTCGTGTTTGACAAAAAAATTATTATTAAAGGTTGTGTTTTACAAACTTTTTTTTAAAGGTTGTGTTTGAAAAAAAAAAAGTTTTTTAAAGGTTGTGTTTGACAAAAAAAACACTTGCATAAACGATCAATCTTGAAAGAACGAGTTGAGTGACCAGGGGCGAAGCCAGGATCTAATATGTGGGGTAGCGAAGTTTTTGTTACATTTCTTTAATTTATTGAAAGAAACGCAAATAAATACGGAGTATAATTTTTTTTTTTATAATAATCGTATTTTCTAATTTGAGAAGACTAGTTATTTTCGCGCTTATTGCTTTGAGGTGTTTCTTGCGCCTGAGCCCTAGGGCTCTAGTAGTTTATGACTTATTAGTGAACGATTCGATACGACTAAATGTTACGGACAAAAGTGATATAATTTGTAATTTATAACCCAAAAAATTTATACGTCCTTATTCTCCATCGTTTGTGAGTAGACTTGTCAAAACTCGACCCGACCCAAAACCCGACCCGTCCGACCCGCTTTTCTTAGGGTAACAAACCCGGTTTTTTTCGACCCGCGACCCGTTTGACCCGAACCCGAAATGACCCGTTATTTTAGGGTCGAGACCCGACCCAAACGGGTCGACCCATTGGGTCAAGGGAAAATCATGAATTTTATTAAAAATATTAATATTTATATATTATATTTGAAAATATAGTTAAAAATTATTTTTTTTATTACTTAAATTGCAAATTCAACTAAAAAGTCAATTTTATATAACTTTTATAATATTTAATAATAAAATAATTATTAAAAAAACTTTATTTTAATAATTATGTCAATATAATTAATGTAAATGTTGAATATGATTAAAATAATAGTTTTAAATATGTTTTACTTTTTAAAAAAATATTTTTTAAATTTTAAAAATCGTTTAAAAAAGACGTTAAAAATTATTTCTTGACCCGTATTCTGACCCTAACCCGACCCGTGACCCGTATGACCCGACCAGTATTTGACCCGACCCGTATTCTAACCCGACCCGCCCGACCCGTTTGACAGGTCTATTTGTGAGTGATTATAAAGGAAGTAATTAACAAGTATTACATCTGGCTCAACAAATTCTTTACGTTTTATTAATTATGATCCTCACAAATGAAATATAAATTAGTACCAAAAAAATAAAACAAATGAAATGTAAAGAATATGTTAAGATGGAGGGAGTAATAATTTGTAAACTAATGTAATCGTATATAATATTTTTTTCGGAAAATTCACGTGGTACCCTCGAACTTTGCCATTTTGCACGTGGTACCCAACTTTTTAAGTTTGTGCACATAATATCCTTGAGATTTGATTTTCAAGCACAACGTGCCCTTTTTATCGTTCTTAAAATTTTCAATTGAGCATAAATCATAGACCAGAAATCGGAATTGACTAATTTTTTTTTTCAAATTGATTATCTCTTCGAGATCTATAAAATGATAAAACAAAAATGGTTATTCGGAAATTTAAGATCGAAGATATGGTTGATTTGATATTTTCGTTAAAAAAAGCTCTATAAAATGTCAGTCGACAAATTTTTTTTCCACAAATCGTAGATTATGACGAGATAATCATTTTAGGGAAAAATTTGGCCGATTCTAAATTCCGGTCTAGGAGTTATGCGCAATCGAGTTTTCTAATAGCGACAAAAGGGCATGTTGTGCATGAAAATCAAACATGAAGGGTATCATGTACGCAAACTTAAAAAGTTGGGTACCACATGCAAAATGGCAAAGTTTGAGGGTACCACGTGAATATATTAATAAAATCCCATCATACAAGAGCTAACTAGAGATTATCAACTCTCTAGTTAAATACAATTTGGACACACACTCTTTATCCACTCTCTAGTTACATTAGTACCTATAACAAGATTTCTACCTCTCAAATTCATTAACAAACACTCCTTCACCTGTTTTATCAAAGCAACAGGAAAAGGAAGCCCATACTGTAACCTGCATCTATTCCTTACATACCAAATGAGATACATAAGATGTGCAGTTGCAGCAGCCACCACTTGTTTCTTCAAAAGGGATTATAATAAATAGTGTTAAATACTTGATAGTTATTTTTTCATAATGTAAATTATTGAATAAGTTGGTAATTAAACAATATAAAATTAGGGAAACAAGAACCCCATTGCAGCGAAATCATTCAATACAAACGTTGTCATGATGGCTGATAATGTGGAGGAAAAAGAAAAACAAGTAAAAATGCACCTAGTGCAGATCGAGCACGAGTAGTATTGGAAGAAGCCCATGCGACAAGTCCACAGCCTTACCAGTACAACATCCATATAATGTTGTCAATTTTATGGTGTTATATTGTCTTGTATCTTTATTACAGCTGGGATAGCTAATCTTCATCTTCCTCGCTAATTTTTCTGGGTTTGAGGTAGCAGCGGCTGGCCCTTGCTACTCACTAGCTTCGCCCTTGGAGTTGACAGATAGTAAATTATGATACTCGTTTTTTTTTTTTGAAATGTGAGTGGTACTAATAATCGAAAAAATATACAAAGTTCAAAGTCACAGCACCAATCTTCCAGGAAAGCTATGAGCTACCTAGGAGTAGACCTGACACAATCAACCCGGCTCGAGACTCAAAATCGACTAGAACGGCCGCACCCGAATGACACCTGAAGCTCGAATTGACCCGACCTGAAAATGACCCAAATTTTCATGGACCCGTAACAAACCCAACCTGAACTGGCCCGATCCGAAACCACCATATAACACCCCTAATTTCCGTAATATATTTCTTTAATTTTATTTTCCTATATTTCGTAATTTATTTTCCGGGAAAATATTCTTTTATTTTATCGTCGGATCTATCTCAAAATTCGGCAAAAACCCGCTTTGTCTATGGGTTTCACGTGTGATAATAGTGAAGATGGGTGAGTTTTGGGCCTAAACTTGGAATAAACTAATGAGCTCTTCTATAAATAAGAAATGAAACCAAACCCTTACTTTTCTTTTCTCATAATTCTCACAAAACCGTAAATCTAGTTTTCTCTCCCCTCTTTTCTTCTTGGAGCCGTGTGCCTCCCTTCCCCATAGGGTTTCGTGCGCCTCTTGTTCCTTATTTCTTCTTTGATTCTTTGATTTTCAAGTCTAGATCGATCATACTCCTTGGATCTATCTATCTTCTTCGTAAATTTCGTTTTCTACGCGTTATTTTTATAGTTCTTATATCGTTTTGTGTTTTAATTGGGATCGTTTTCCCTTTCGCACGTGTGATGACTCGTGAAGGCGTGGAGGTTGCACCTGGAGAAGACGTCTACGTCGTTGACGAGGATCTTTAGGATTATTTGCGTAAAAAGGTAACTAAGTGTTTCTCTTTTATTTGTGTAGTTGTGTTTATGCCAATTGATGTAATTAATATGATTTAATGATTGTTTTGTTTGATTGATACATGTTTGATTATTTATTATCATGATTAATTATGTTTTCGCATGTTGGTTTATGTTTTAACTCCTTAATTGTATGACATTGTTTATGCGTTATTATGGGTGTCGTGTGCGCAACTAGGGTTCGCGAGGGAGACCCTAAAGGCGGCGTGACAGGCGGCACTACTACAGATATGGTGGACAACAACGGCTAATAACCGTTGTTATAGAAAAAAGTGGGCGTTGTTTGTTTTTTTTGGGGAAAGTTAAGTATATAAATTTCAAAGAATCAAAGTGTGTACAACTCTTCTATATGATAATTACAGCAAGACTATTCAGAGAAAGCAAACAACAAAAACGTCTTCAGGAAATTTGTTGCAACCAGGCTCTCTCCCGTGGCTGCAAACTGCTGGCATTCAACCTCTGAAACCGATGAAACACATCATCTATAACCTTCTGTATGACAAAACCTGGTCTTTTAACCAGTTCATTAATCCTTGCTTCATTTCTGACAAGCCAAATGAAATATAACAGATCCACATAAACATGCCCCAACAAACCTCTTTTGCATCTTGGTAATACCCCTACACTTAGAGAACCAGCTGACCATATCATTCATATCCATAGAGACTTGCATTTTCTGTTGAAAAAGGACCAAACACTGTCTTGTGTACTGACAATCAGAAAACAAGTGCTGATGATCTTCAAGAGCAGCTGCACAAATATCACACCCACCATCCACAATGATACCCATTCTCATCAGACGATCTTTAGTGAGCAATTTTTGATGCATGATCCCCCAGCATATAAAAGAAGATTTAGGGATATTTAAAGTGTCCAACAAAGGAATCTCCATCTTACCTTTGGCTGACTTCCACAGAGCCAAGAGTAGCCTGCTTTCACAGTGTACTCAATTGAAGTGTCAAGCCACTGGTTGTTGGTGTATGCTTGCTTAAATTTTTTCATAACGTGTGTGATCTTCTTCCAGGTCCAGCTACAGTCAGAAGGAGGACTGTAATCAGACCACTCACAATCTTTCATATAAACATGAGAAACCCACCTGACCCATAGATGATCCTTTTTTTTAGCAAGCCACCAAGTATACTTACCCAACAGAGCCATGTTCCAATTCTTAGCATGTTTGAGTCCTAATCCACCTTCCTCTTTGCTAAGACAGCAGGTATCCCAACTGATATTTGGAGCCCTCTTATACCACTACTACAAAACTTGTGATGGACATCGGACTTTTCGCTATATGGACATCAGATACACAACCGATGTAGAGTTTGGTCATGTCCATTGTAAACCGATGTCCATTAAAATTTGCACATCGGATTTTTAAGAAAACCGATGTCTATTTGATCAATGGATATCGGATTTTTAGGAAAAACGATGTCTATTTGGTCAATGGACATCAGTTTTTTACAAAAATCCGATGTCTATAATTATTATTTTTTATAAAAAAAAATATTACGCTGTTGCCCATATTAGTCGTACACATGATGACAATGCAAAATGATTCCATAATCAACAAAAAATATCTGTATACAATCAATCGGTTATCCAATGCCAATTACAAAAAAAATTCATCTACATAATGTGTCAAATTTACTTAGACGACTAACCTATACAAAAATATAAACCGATATGTAAACTGACTAATCGTTAAAAAAAAAGGCCGAAGAGATAAGACTACTTGGCAGCCTCAGATTTGCTCATCTCCCATTGGGCATATTACCTAGAGAATCTGGTTCAACACAACAAAGTTAACGAGAAAACAAAATATCAACATAGAAGATCCTATATAACTAATGAGACACATACATTACTGGATTTTAAGTATCACAACTACTAGCAATACACTCACCTGAATGTAAGGAGCTTGGAACATTTCCTATATGGCCGCTTCAACTTCTGCCATACCGACAAGGGTTTTTCCTGAAGGTTTATAAACATATGCATTTTTCCAAAAATTAGCTCCAGCAGCAAACAGGAGGAATTAAATATGCCACTGTCATTCCAAATCATTCTTATGCTGAATGGATTTTAATCTACCTAGGACTCTAGGAGTAATCCTCCTCAGTGTTCATCTTGCATTGGGGACATGACTCGCTGAATCTGATTTGACACACGGAAGAGGATATGACATACAAGCGAACTTGCATAAATAAACAAATCATCAATGAGAAGACATAAGCAAGTTCATACAACAATCAATCATAGGATGACCATCTTATACAATGTGTTCTTGCAATAACACACAACTAGACTTGACTAACCTAAGAGAGGACAATTAAGCTGTTGAAAGTAAATAAATGAACAGAGACTTAAAATCACATGATAGATATGCATCAACATTAGAGTACACAACCAAATATAAGGTTAACTGATTAGAGAGTTGAGTGCATTTAATCAAAACATGCGTCATCAAATATTATATACGGTTGGAGCCTCCTACAATTAGTAATAAGGTAGAACATTAATAAACAAAAAAATGCTCAATAACTGATTTGAAGTACATCATATAGCCAAACAACGAGCCGGAAAACCAGATACTTGTCACCAGGTCAAGTTTAAGAACAATTTTAACTTCTCAAGATTAACTACATGCATCTACTTGGACTACAAAAGATACTCTAAATTAAATCCTAATTTTTACCAAGCCTAAATCAAATCAAACAAATATTGTAAAACATACGAATAAGAGTAAGAACTTTCTACCTAGAACTGGTCGTGGACATGGGATTGATAACCTGGAAACTAAGCGTTTGTCAGGAATTCTTCTGTGGAATCTGGCCTGCACAAATTATTTCTGTAATACTCCGTATTTATAGTCTTGGGGGTACTCTATCGAGTAGCCCTTACTCTGTCGAGTAAGGGCAAGTGGCGAAATAAAATAGTTTCTGACCTGTTGGGTACTCGATCGAGTAGTGGGGTACTCGATCGGAGTAAGGGTACTCGATCGAGTACCTTGGGTACTCGATCGAGTGTCCGGTTTTACGGGGGAGTTTTCTCGGGTTTTGTTAATTACGCGATTAAGGTATTTAAACATATTCGTCATTGTTCTAAATCACTTTTTACAAAACCTAAAACCTGTTTAAGAGAGAAAGCAACTAGTCTTCTTCCTAATCGCGTTCTTGACAATTCCCGGAGTTCAGACGGTCAGTTCGTATCGTAGTTCGTGTCGTTGGATTCCTTGCGTCGAGGGTAAGCTTTTAATATAATTTATATAATGTTTTGTTAAGATTGGTGAAACCCTAATTTAGGAATTGGGGGTTTTTATGAGTAGGATTTGAATAGTAGCATCTATGTGTTGTATGATAGGAGGAGAATTCGTAGAGGAGCCGTTTTGATACAGCTGTAGATACCGTCTGCGTGTTGTGCTTTCCAGGTAGGATTTCCTACTCAGTATTAGTCCCATAATGGGATATTGGTGATGTGCTGTAGTTAGTTGTTTGATATGATGATTGTGATTGTGATTGTGATTGTGATTGTGATTGTGATTGGTTTCTATGGCTCTCGAGATGCGTTCTCGGCTGAGTGGGGTCACTTGCGGGAGTGATCTCACGCCCTAGTTTCGCCCTTCGTGGAACCCGCCACGAAAGGGGATGTGCACATTAATGGACAGGGTTATCGCTCGTACGATGAGCGGGGCTTAGGTGGGAACGGCTGCGGTCCCCCATCGGCGGTAGGTCCAAAGTGGACGATCGGATTGAGATGATGGGAGTTGGTGGTGTGTGTGTGTGTGTGACAGTTCAACTGTCTGTTTGTCTTATTGTTGTTATCTATATTGATTGTGTGATTAGTACTGACCCCGGTGTTGTTTTGTAAAACCTGCGGTGATCCATTCGGGGATGGTGAGCAGATATTGAACAGGTATAGAGATGAGTACTGGGATAGCTGGGACGGCCACGACATGACGATAGAGTCTTCCGCTGTAGTTTAGCATTTATTTACATTTCAGTTGAGAACAGATAGTTTGGAATAATGTATTGTACTTTGGTTTGGTTTTGAGGATTGTATTCATCATTAAACTATTTATAATAAATGTTGTTTCCGTTTTGTCTATTTGATTATCATACCTCGGGCGACCGAGATGGTGATGTCTTCATACCTGAGTGGTCCTGGTAAGGCACTCGGAGTATGGGGGTGTTACAAATGGTATCGAGCGACAATCCCAAACCTCGTAACCAATGAACTTAATGAACATAGGGAGTCAATTAAAATGAACCCGGGGTAAAAGTTGTAGGAGCTAGTGCAAAGGCTTGGGAGACGTCCTAAAGTCGCGGGGGTCGCCCTACAACTTTGAACCGGTCACATGGGGGAAATGTGTGTTGAGTCATGTGTGTGCTTAGTAACTTGCGTAACAATGTGACGGAATGTGTTGATGGTTGGATGTTCGAATTGGAAGTTGATTAGATGAAAGAAAAGTGATGTTATATATATAGACATTGTTGATGAAATGATAGCATGATGGAATGTTTTACAACGTGGCAATTAATAGCATGAATGTTATGATATAATGTGATTTATAAAGTTAGCATGTTAGTATATGACGTAATATGTGGGTAGCTCTTACGTATTGGTGGTACTTGATCGAGTGAGGCTGACTCGATCGGGTAGGTTTTTGCGATTTTGAGTCCGAATCGCGTTTTTGGGGCAATCGGATCGAGTAACTAGGGGTACTCGATCGAGTAGGGGGTCACTCGGTCGAGTAGCCTAGATACTCGATCGAGTGGGTTAGAGATCAGAAGGTCTGTTTGGTTCTGGAGTTTGGGTACTCGATCGAGTACATGGGGGCACTCGATCGAGTAGCCCGTTACTCGATCGAGTGGGTTTGGATACTCGATCGAGTAGGTGCTGGGCAGCGTGTTTTCGTGTTTCGAAGTTTAGTACGTATGTTCATATCTACCCTTTCTTATATAGCTTCAAGATGACGCCCAAGAGAAATGCTTTGTACGCGAGAGCAGAGCTTATGACCATGGATGACATCGTAAAGATGTTAGAACACCAAGATGCTCTTACTGAGACCTTAAAGAAAGTGAACGAGGATAAGAATAAGGATAAGGAGAAGGAGGTTGACCATGCTAAAGTCAGCCTCTATATTGCGAGGTTTAACCCGAAGGAGTACAAGGGAGTTGAGGAGCCTAACCTTCTTGATAGTTGGCTGAGGGAGATGGAGAACATACTAGATTTAGTTCACTGTCCTGATGAGATGAGAGTGGATCAGGCTGCGTTCTATCTGAGGGAGGCAGCTGGCAAGTGGTGGGATTCAGTGAAAGTGAGTGCCAAGGAGATATATACCAACCAAGGATTGCCTGCTATACCTTGGGGGGAGTTTCGTAAGGCTGTGAGGAAGGAGTTCGTACCGGAGCATGTGAGAAGTAGGTTGAGGGAGGAGTTTGATAAGTTTAAGATGACACGAGATGTCGTAGCCGAGTACTACGACAGTTCAATGAGAAGTCCAGGTATCTTTGAGGATATGGGTTTGAGTGAGG
Source organism: Silene latifolia (assembly GCF_048544455.1). Taxonomy (NCBI): domain Eukaryota; kingdom Viridiplantae; phylum Streptophyta; class Magnoliopsida; order Caryophyllales; family Caryophyllaceae; genus Silene; species Silene latifolia. The sequence continues at coordinate 23,904,316 of NC_133536.1, forward strand.
AAAACCTGGCGTTGAGGTTTGAGAGTGGGTTGACTACCAAAATTATGGATAAGTTACCCGTGGGAATCCTTACCGATGTTAAGGAGGCTTATGAGAGGGCTGGAAGAGCGGAGAGGCTGGTGGAGATGGCTCAGGAGAGGTCTGGTGGAGAGAAGAGGAAGTCTGAGAGCGAGGGTGGTGGCCAATCTAATTACAAGAAAGGGAACCACAATCAGTCTAAGGGATTTTCTTCCGGGTTTGGGTTTAGTCTTTGGAACTTCCTTTGGGCGTGGCCGTGGGAGTGTGAGTAATAGTTGGGGAGTGACTGCTTTGGTTGTGGTGGCGTAGGCCACAAGAGACATGAGTGCACGAGTGCACCGGGATCTTTCGAGACTGCGCAGAGCTTCATGAGCAATAGACCGGGCGGATCATGGCCAAACCGGGAAGTCAAAGCTACCAGAGTGGAGGCAACCGCAACCGCGGTAATTCTTATCAGAAGACACCGATGAACAACAACAACAACAATCAAGGGTCGGGTGCTAAGCCGACCGCATCACCAAGATCTTGTCCGGGAGGTGGGCGGAAGACCGATGGCAAGTTGTTCATGATGGACAAGAAGGCAAAATGAGGAAGATGCGCACGTTATCACCGGTACATTCCTTGTTAATGGTATTCCTACGTTTGTTTTGTTTGATTCGGGGGCTTCTCAGTCGTTTGTGTCTTCGAGTCATGTAAAACAGTTGGGTTTGAGAGTATATGAGTCTGTTAGTGAGCAAGTTTTCATACCTTCGGGTGAGTCTGTACCGCGTGGGAGGTTGTTTAGAGATGTATCTTTGATAGTTGGGCAAGTCGATTTCCCTGTAGACTTGCTAGAGTTTCCTTTTAATGGCTTTGAGATGATAGTTGGGATGGATTGGTTAGGAAAGTATAAGGCTAAGATAGACTGTCATCAAAAGAAAGTGTCCCTAAGAGGTCCTAAGGGTGTAAGTGTGTCTTATCGTGGGTTTCTAGTCAAACCCAAGGTTAAGTTGATTGCAGCTGTCACTTTGAAGTCGTATATGAGGAAGGGATGTCCTTTGATCCTGTGCCATGTGAGAGATGACCGGATAGAGAGCCCGGCAGTTGATGAGATACCAGTGGTGGGAGAGTTTGCAGATGTTTTTCCAGAGGAGATTCCGGGGTTGCCACCGAAGAGGGAGATAGATTTCACCGTTGAGTTGAAGCCAGGGACGGGGCCAATCTCTAAGGCACCGTACCGTATGGGTCCTAAGGAGATGGAGGAGCTTAGGAAGCAGTTGGATGATTTGATAGATAAGGGATACATTGGACCAAGTGTATCGCCTTGGGGAGCACCAGTTCTGTTCGTGAAGAAGAAAGATGGGAGTTTGAGGCTGTGCATAGATTAACGGGAGCTGAACCGTGTGACGATAAAGAACAAGTATCCTTTGCCAAGGATAGATGACCTGTTTGATCAGTTGAGTGGTGCAACAGTCTTTTCTAAGATTGATTTGAGGTCGGGGTACCATCAGGTGAAGATTAGAGACGTGGACATACCGAAGACAGCTTTCACGTCAAGGTATGGCCATTATGAGTATGTGGTGATGCCGTTTGGATTGTCTAATGCGCCGGCAGTGTTTATGGATTTGATGAATAGAATCTTCAGACAGTTCTTGGATTAGTTTGTGGTGGTGTTTATCGATGATATCTTAGTCTACTCTAAGACTAAGGAGGAGCATGAGGAGCATCTGAGGATCGTGTTGCAGACTTTGAGGGATCATGAGTTGTATGCTAAGCTATCTAAGTGTGAGTTCTGGTTAGAGAAAGTTGCTTTTAAGGGCATGTAATCTCTAAAGATGGGGTAGTCAGTGGATCCTAAAGGCAAAGATTGAGGTCATGACAAAGTGGGAAGCACCGAAGAATGTTCTTTGAGGTGAGGAGTTTCTTGGGTTTAGCTGGATACTACAGACGGTTCGTGAAAGATTTCTCCAAGATAGCTAGACCGATGACGGCGTTGATGAGGAAAGAGAACAGGTTTCGTTGGGATGAGAGTTGTGAGACGGCGTTCCAAACCTTAAAGGAGCGTTTGACCACAGCTCCTGTCCTAGCATTGCCTGAAGGGAGCGAGAATTTCGAGGTTTATACAGATGCCTCGAAGAATGGGTTGGGATGTGTGTTGATGCAGAATGGTAAAGTGATTGCCTATGCTTCTAGGCAGTTGAAGCCTTATGAGGAGAACTACCCTACTCATGACCTGGAGTTGGGTGCAGTGGTGTTTGCCCTCAAGATTTGGAGGCACTACCTTTATGGAGCAATCTTTAAGGTATTTTCTGATCACAAGAGTCTCAAGTACATCTTCACGCAGAAGGAGTTGAACATGAGACAGAGGAGGTGGATGGAGCTGATTGGTGATTACGACATGGAATCATCTACCATGAAGGGAAGGCCAATGTTGTTGCTGATGCTTTGAGTAGAAAGAGTGTAGATTCCTTGTCTACAGCTCTATCTTTGATGAGGCTGAGGGATGAGGTAGCGAGCTTTGGGATTCATATGATGCAGAAAGGAGATGCTATGGGTGATATGACAGTACATATGGAGTTTTATGATGACATTCGGGATAAGCAGGCTTTGGATCCTAAGATAATGGAGTGGAGAGCTGGAGTAGAGAAAGGGTCAGTGTCCCGCTTTTCTATTCATACAGATGGTAGTTTGAGGTTTGATGGTAGGTGGTGTGTTCCTAATGACGAGGAGTTGAAAAAGACTATCATGACAGAGGCACATTGCACACCATATTCAGTGCATCCGGGTGGAGACAAGCTTTACAAGGATTTGAAGAAAACGTTTTGGTGGCCTGGGATGAAGAAAGAGACAGCTGAGTTTGTGTCCCGTTGTTTGACATGCCAGAGAGTTAAAGGGGAACAGAGAAGACCACAAGAGTTGCAGGAAGCGTTGGGAACAGCTTTGAAGATGAGTACAGCATTTCATCCTGCGACAGACGGGCAGACTGAGAGAACAATCAAGACTCTTGAGGATATGTTGCGAGCTTGTGTGATGGATTTTGGTGGTAGATGGGAGCAGAGGTTGGACTTGATAGAGTTTTCTTACAACAACAGCTATCACACCAGTATTGGTATGGCACCATTTGAGGCTTTGTATGGGAGGAGATGTAGGAGTCCAATCTGTTGGGACGATAGTGCTGAGGCAGTGGTTTTAGGACCATAGATGGTACATGAGATGGTGAAACAGATTAAGATGATCAGGGAACGGATGAGAGCAGCCCAGGATCGACAGAAGAGTTATGCAGATCTACATCGTCGGGACATAGAGTTTCAGGTTGGGGACAAGGTTCTTTTGAAAGTGTCTCCTATGCGCGGGGTTATGAGATTTGGGAAGAAAGGCAAGCTAAGCCAGAAGTTTATAGGGCCTTATGAGATCTTAGAGCGAGTTGGGGAAGTTGCTTACCGTTTGGCTTTACCAGCTGCGTTGGAGAGAGTGCATAATGTGTTTCATGTATCGCAGCTGCGGAAGTATGTGAGTGACCCGTCACATGTGTTGGAGGCAGAGAACTTAGAGCTTGATGAGTCTTTATCATACCTTGAGGTGCCTAAGCAGATCCTAGACCGAAAGGTTAGAAAGACTAGGGGTGGTGAGACAGTTTTGCTCAAGATCCTTTGGTCTAACCACGAGACTGAGGAAGCTACATGGGAGGCAGAGGATATCATGAAAGAGCGTTACCCCTTCCTTTTTGATCAGGTATGTATGGTTACGGGGACGTAACCTTGTTTCTTTTAGGGGGGTAGGAGATGATCGCGAGAGTTTTTAAGAGTTTTTACACCCCTTTTATATGTTGTGTCGGTATGTTTGTCGGGATAAGTTGGGTTAGTATCATGCTTTACGTTATGTTTTGTTTGACCTTCGAGTCGGGAGGCTTAAGGGAGTACCTTTGTTTGGTAGTGGTTTGAACTTCGGGGACGAAGTTCCTTTTAAGGAGGGAAGACTGTAATACTCCGTATTTATAGTCTTGGGGGTACTCTATCGAGTAGCCCTTACTCTGTCGAGTAAGGGCAAGTGGCGAAATAAAATAGTTTCTGACCTGTTGGGTACTCGATCGAGTAGCTGGGGTACTCGATCGAGTAAGGGGGTACTCGATCGAGTACCTTGGGTACTCGATCGAGTGTCCGGTTTTACGGGGGAGTTTTCTCGGTTTTTGTTAATTACGCGATTAAGGTATTTAAACATATTCGTCATTGTTCTAAATCACTTTTTACAAAACCTAAAACCTGTTTAAGAGAGAAAGCAACTAGTCTTCTTCCTAATCGCGTTCTTGACAATTCCGGAGTTCGACGGTCGGTTCGTATCGTAGTTCGTGTCGTTGGATTCCTTGCGTCGAGGGTAAGCTTTTAATATAATTTATATAATGTTTTGTTAAGATTGGTGAAACCCTAATTTAGGAATTGGGGGTTTTTATGAGTAGGATTTGAATAGTAGCATCTATGTGTTGTATGATAGGAGGAGAATTCGTAGAGAGGAGCCGTTTTGATACAAAGTAGATACCGTCTGCTTGTTGTGCTTTCCAGGTAGGATTTCCTACTCAGTATTAGTCCCATAATGGGATATTGGTGATGTGCTGTAGTTAGTTGTTTGATATGATGATTGTGATTGTGATTGTGATTGTGATTGTGATTGTGATTGGTTTCTATGGCTCTCGAGATGCGTTCTCGGCTGAGTGGGGTCACTTGCGGGAGTGATCTCACGCCCTAGTTTCGCCCTTCGTGGAACCCGCCACGAAAGGGGATGTGCACATTAATGGACAGGGTTATCGCTCGTACGATGAGCGGGGCTTAGGTGGGAACGGCTGCGGTCCCCCATCGGGCGTGGCTGGTCCAAAGGGACGATCGGTATTGAGATGATGGGAGTTGGTGGTGTGTGTGTGTGTGTGACAGTTCAGCTGTCTGTTTGTCTTATTGTTGTTATCTATATTGATTGTGTGATTAGTACTGACCCCGGTGTTGTTTTGTAAAATCTGCGGTGATCCATTCGGGGATGGTGATCAGATATTGAACAGGTATAGAGATGAGTACTGGGATAGCTGGGACGGCCACGACATGACGATAGAGTCTTCCGCTGTAGTTTAGCATTTATTTACATTTCAGTTGAGAACAGATAGTTTGGAATAATGTATTGTACTTTGGTTTGGTTTTGAGGATTGTATTCATCATTAAACTATTTATAATAAATGTTGTTTCCGTTTTGTCTATTTGATTATCATACCTCGGGCGACCGAGATGGTGATGTCTTCATACCTGAGTGGTCCTGGTAAGGCACTCGGAGTATGGGGGCGTTACAATTTCAACTTAAGATTAGACCCACGCTAAGTTTTACGTATCAGGTATCATATAGAGGAGATAACATCCTACTAGTGGCAATAACATAACCTTGACAGAAGCTGAAAGAAGGCACTTGATGACAATAAACTAATTAAAATTCGAAAAACCATTACGAAAGTGAAACACTAAGCTAAAGCTATTCTGCTGCAAACAAATTACAAATTAAGTTATCTACTTCTAGTCCCAGACACTAGTGCAAGATGTTCAATCCAACAATTAACAGTCCAGAAGCCTATGCTTCATTAAGATTGCCAATATTTTGGTCTTAGACTATTGATAACACCTCAGATTGTCATGTATATACGAAAAAGCTACAACAAACTCTGTACCATTCTTATATTAGTAGTCATCTTTGTCAGCTTATCATGCCTAGCAAATGATAATAGCACAACCAGGTCATGGCACAAAAAGAAGGCAGAAGCAATCACATAACTATAATTACCTATTTTCCATCTTGACAAAAAGTGGTAGACTGTTCTATATATGCAGCTGTAACTGTTGGAACAAATATATTTTTCAGAATATTCAAACACTACAGTAGGATCAAAGCCAAGTGTTAAACACTCCATTGCTTCCAACTTGGCAGCTATACGAGCAACACAACCATCCACGACATTGTTGAGATACAGTAATGGCGTATTGCCAATCAACTGTGCAAAAAGTATACGAACATATTAAAAAAAAACTTGCACTTGCATACATTAATCCATTGAAAAATAAAAGAGATAAGGTTGCTTACTTGATTCGTCTTAGCAATAAAAGCCTTCTTCTCCACCATTTTGAATGATACTGAACCAAGTCAACAATATTGTTCCGACTTTAGTTTAAGTGATTAAATTCCAGTAACCAAATGACACCCAATAAAATTCGAAGTTAGGTTGAAAAAGTTATCTACTTTAAATCATTATCCAATATTTAGTCAAGGTTAAAGCACATAATCAATTTTTTGTTTGTCATAGTGTCAATTGCAAAAGCAATGAGTTCTGAATTTTAATTTGATTGTAAATTCAGTATCCAATTTTCCATAAATCTCATGTACAACTTTGATTAAAACAAAGGGAATAATCAAGCAAAGGAAACAATTGAAAAAAAGTAAATGGACCAATAGTTGGCGATATAATAAGGTTTACTCCAACTCCAAACCCAAATTCATCAAAATTAGGGTTTCACTTTCCCCTGAAATTCAGCAATTTCATTAAATCACAATCAAATAATAAAGCACAAGATAACATTAATGTAGTAATAAATCAAATCAGTAACTAAGATCAACAAAGTAATTGAAAAAATGAGATGGAGAAGAAAGGAACCTAGTGGAAATCGAGAGACAGAAATTTATTTGCGACTAAATGACGATGGCGACTTTGTGTCTGGCGACGTTACATAGTGTGCAGTTAGCGGCGTTCGAATGGTGGATTATGGTGGACGCCGAACGTGAGGAGTAATGGAGGTTTGAGGAGTAGTGAATAGTGATAGTGAGACGGATGAGAGGAGTTAGGCATGTTCTTTCTGGCTTTTTAGAGCCGAATCAATCGAAATGAATCGAATGGAGCCAATCGAATCAATCAATGGAGCTGAGCTGAATCGAATCGAGCCGAATCAATGGAGCCAATCAATCGAATCAATCAATCAATAGAGCCGAATCAACTAAGCGATTGAGTGAATTGAATCAAATAATATTAATATTAATATTATTAATAATAATAATAATAATTATTATTATTATAATTATTGTTATTAATATTAATATTAATATTATTATTATAAGAAGAAGAAGAAGAACATTAATAATAATAATAATAATAATAATAATACTAATTTGATGATTATTATTATTATTATTATTATTATTATTATTATTATTATTATTATTATTATTATTATTATTATTATTATTATTATTATTATTATTATTATTATTATTATTATTATTATTATTATTATTATTATTATTATTATTATTATAAGGTAGCCACCATGAACCACGGTTCACCATCAATCTAATTAGGTGAAATAATGGAGCACCGATTTGCTAGATTGATGTTCAAGATATAGTCGTTTATCATCCCAATTTGACTGATTAGGTAGCCACCACGAAGTACCAACAATCCTAATTTAATTAATTAGATAAATAAAAATTAACAGACCCTAATTTCATCTTTAACAAATAAATAAAATTTGGTTCATTAATTAAAACTCAACAAATAATATTAATAATTGATAACAAGTAAATTAATTTATTATTTGATAAATTAGAATCCATCTTGTAAGTTTTAAGTCATTTGAGCAATTAAATTAAGTTTTAGGGAAAAATATTGATTCAAGAGTTCACTTGGTTCGGTTTTAGGTGAAAAGGGTACAAAATAGAAGTTATGAAAAGGTGTATGTGAAAGAGTAAAGTTCGTATATGAAAAAATAATTAGGTATTAATAATAGTAATATTAAAATTAACAATGTTATTAATAATATTATTATTAATTAATATTCATATTAATAATAATAATAATAGTAATAGTATTAATTATATTAATATGAATATTAATGATTTTAATAACCATAATATTTTTAATAATAACAATAATGAGGATGACTAATTAATAATAAATTAATGATAATAATAATAATACTAATAATAAAAATAATAATAATAATAATAAAAATAAAAATAATAATAAAAATAAAAATAATAATAATAAATAATAATAAAATAATAATAATAATGATAAAATAATAATAATAATAATAATAATAATAATAATAATAATAATATTAATAATATTAATAAATATATAATATTAATAAAAACTATTAAGTTTAAGATTCGCAAAATTGAAATTGGCTGAATTTAGTGGAGCCGAGTCAAGTGAGCCGAGCCGAAATGCCGAATCGAATGGAGCCGAGTTGAGTGAATCGAATCGAATAGAGCCGAGATGAACTAAACCGAGTTTAATCAATCGAATAGAGCCGAGCCGAATCGAACGAGCCGAATCGAATAGAGTGAGTGAACTAAAATGAGCTGAAAATAAGCCAGAAAGAACAAGGCCTTAGGTGAATGAAAATATGTGAGTAATGTGACGGGTAGTTTTAAACCTATTTTGGGCGAGTTTAATGGACATCAGATTTTAGAATAGCCGATGTTTATTAAACGTGAATTTTAATAGACATCAGTTATTTAAAAAACGGATGTATATTGAATTGTATAGACATCGGTGTTTTTTAAAACTCTGATGTCTATTGTTTAGACATCAGTTTTTTAAAACCTCCGATGTCTATTTAGTGATGTCCATAGCGGTTTTTGTAGTAGTGTGCTCATCCCCTCCACTCCATAAATAGTTCCTACAAATGGAATTAATCTTATTGATAATACCATTTGGAATCAAAAAAATAGTTTCCCAGTAGGAGTGGAGAGTAGAAAGGACAGACTGAACCAGGACCAGTCTACCAGCATAGGATAAGTGTCTGGATCCCCACCCTCTTATTCAGGCAACAATTCTATCCACCAATTTCATACCCTCAGCTTTAGACATTTTTTTAGCAGAAATTGGCACTCCCAAATACTTGAAAGGCAATTGTCCTTTACGAAATCCAGATACTTGCAAAATATTATCCATAGCAGATGAGGACATACCATTAAAAAAGATTTCAGACTTTGCTTTGTTCAAGGTTAAGCCAGAAGCATTTGAAAAAGTAGAAAAGCTCCTCAACAACCACATGATGGATGTCTCAGTACCCTTACAAAACAGTAGTAAATCATCTGCAAAAAGCAAATGATTCAATCTGATATAACCACAAAGAGGATGAAATCTGAATCCATCTTGTTGAGCAACCACCCCTAAAATCCTAGAAAGATATTCCATGCACAAGGTGAAAAGAAGAGGTGAAAGTGGGTCTCCTTGCCTCAGACCCCTTTTACCAGGGAAAAAACCAAAGGAGCTTCCATTAACAGCCAAAGAGTAAGAAGGAGATGTCACACAAGCCATGACTAGATCAATAAATTTCTTTGGAAACTTTAAGGCCTGAAGCATTTGCTCAAGAAAAGTCCATTCTACAGAGTCATAGGCTTTCCTCAAGTCAATTTTGATCATGCATCTAGGTGAGGAGGATTTCCTATGATAGTGGGCGTTGTTGTTCGGGCCTTTGTTTAAACTTTTAAAAACGGTTACGTTTTTTTACTAATAACCGTTGTCAAAGGTTGTAACAACGGTTTAGAACCGTTGTCGTTATTAAATATCCGTTGTGAAAAGAAGTCCCTGTATTTAATAAATTTTTGGTGGGAAAGTAATAACAACGGTTTCATGACATAAAACCGTTGTTGATAGTAATGCGCGCGTTTAATAGTTTATTGTAGGGATGTTAATAACAACGGAATTTTTTATGATAACTGTTGTTATTACTAATGACAACGGTTTTGTTTTTTAATATCCGTTGTTATTGGAGTTTTTTTAAAATAAAAAAATTACAAATTCAGCGCATTACTGCCAAAATCCATGCATCAACTAACAGCAGCATCAGCATCAAATAACCCCATTTGACAAAAAACTTTCTCATGTTCTCCATTACAATTCACCATTACAATAATGATATTACTAAAACTATTGAAACATTTCTATATATACAATATGCAACAACAATATCAAAGTCTTTTTGTAATGTTCAACAAAATTCTCCTAAAGCTTTAAGTTTAAAGCTCTAAATCAATAAAACTAGAACTAAATTGACCCAAATATATACCTTTTTAGTCTTCATTGAAATGTTCAAGTACGTACTTGTAGCTTTTTGTACTCGGAGTCATATGGCTCGTTGATGACATACTGAAAACAAAGAAATTAACGAAAATATATATGTTAGGAAAGCATGCAACATTAACGTAACAACAACAAGACGTCGTATAATATTTAATTTAATTTAATAATTTAATTTGATTCATTAATTCTTGGCGTATGAAACGAAAATATATTAATTTAAAGGACACACATTGTCATTTCCAAAACATATTAATTAAAAAACAACTCTTGCCATATAACAGGACACATACACTAATTATAAATTCATTCCACATATATCTCAACCAATCCATTATCTCATTTTTCTTTCAATCTCCCCAAACCCTAAATCTTCAAAACCTAAACTCCAAACTTCCTTCAATAATGAATCAGAACATTCGTTTAACATTAATAACGATCTAGTACAACAAATGTTTCATACACCGCTTAGAGGAAATCGAGAGGAAGAACATGCTCTTCCTTGATGATGTTCAGATCCCACTCAAGGAGGCCACCCTTCGTGGCTGGGTGCCGGAGTTGGACCAGCTGCATGCAGATATTGCACCTACTTTACGAGACCTCCAAATAGCAAAGGAGTAGAGGATCATTCTCATGGAAGAGAATGCCTCCCTAAAAGTCGTTCCAAGTAGTAGTTTAGTTTCGTTTTTTATTTTATTTTGTATATCAATTAACTAAGTTTATGAATATTAAATGTGGATTTGTTTTACTATCCTCTTCATCATCTTCTTTGTTTTATTTTATTTTATTTTATTTGTTTTACTAATAAACGCAGAAAAACTAATCGGATAATTAGAGAAAGAACAATAACGGAGAAAAACACACACAAACTTAAAATAATTAGAGAAAGAACAATAATGACGGAGATGATAAAACCTAAAACCATTAAGAGACAGTGTGGACATGGCCCACCTGCAAGCCCACTTCGATCTGTGGACATACAACGGTCTTTTGAAAGCCACGCTCGGCGGCGTAAAAATGCTTTCGACCGGATCGTTTTAGATCGGTCGGTTTCGTCTCGGTAAGGGCCTCGAAACGATTAGAGATGTTCGGAGTCGCCACCAAGCATTTGTGGGATGCTTGGAACCCGTCCGAATCCACTTTATACCTCGGTCAAACAAAGCACAAAGCAGGGTTTGACATAGGTACTAAAGATAAGGAATCGTCCCTCTTTAGCATCCTATCTCTAGAATGACTCTCGTACGCCCTGGATATGGCCGTCCACTATCCAAAGTTTCTGAGTAAGAGGTGAAGGTACGTATTGGGAAGCCCTTTAATCAGACACCCAATCCCGCCCGCGGTAGCGGCCTCTACTGATCGATCTTGGTTGGTTTGAATGCAAAAGTTGATAAAACGGTTTAAATGCATGAATGCGCATCCAATAATTTAAACCTAACATGTGAGAGCTTTATAAGTCGGTTGATTTAATCCAAGTATCAAGTATAAGATGTCGAGTTGGATTAATAGTTGATTTGCATGCAAGACGAAAATTAAACATCCATTTACCGTATTAGGTTTATGGTGCATAACGCGATCCATTTGTCTTAGTAAGGCATTTTGTAAATATGATTTTTGAATGAGTGAATTAGTCGTCTGATCCGTCCTATATCCGGGTTAACCGGAGTCGGGATCGTCCTGGACTAATGCTGGAAAAGGAACAGGCCCTGTGCCAGGCGACCACATGAGGCGCGAGCATGCCGGCGGTGTAAAGGGGCCTCCCCTGGTTTTGAAAATGAGAAAGAAAAGGCCTGTTTAGGCGCGGGTTAGTCGACGGTTATATGCCGTGTTCTGACCATTTGAAAAACGTTTATAAAACGCATTGAAAAATGGGTATTTGACCCGATTTGGTTTGAAAGGGTCGTTTAGACCGTATTTGTTGATTTAAAGAACGGGACTTGAATAATCGTCATTATTTTGATGATATTCGGTGTCGGGTTCGACTTGACATGGATAGTTTTGAGAATGATTATGAACTTAATTGTTTTAAGTTCATTTGAATATAATTAGTCGATACTCATCATCGTACCCGGGTTAAAATCCGGCATGGTATGTAGAACCAAGGATGACTTTGTGTTGGTGACTAATATGCTTGTTTTGAAAATGTAAAGAAATGATGAAAGGCTTTAAAATACCTCCCAAAATGTAAAGAAATGAAATAAAAGGCTTTAAATACCTTTTAAATGTTATTAACCAAATATTATCACCGAAACACGGATTTAACCGTCATGGTATAAGAAACCAAGGGTGAAAAATGTTTTATGGTTAAAAACAAATAAAATAAAGTAACCAAAGGTTTGAAAATATTTGAAATGGTAAAACCGATTACAAATATGAAAATGGATTAAAGGGGAAAGACGAGAACAACCACGGTTGATTTCTGACCTGGGCACCCCATTGAGGCGCGAGCCTATGTGCAGAATAAGGGGCTTTTCCCTCAGGCCAAAACACAGTTTTGGCTCGTCTATCCCATGTTTTGGATCGTGTTATGCATGTTTTAGCATGTTATAGTCATAAGACAAGTAAAGACATGATAAAAGAAGGATTTTTACACCCTCATACTTACATGTTTGGTTATGGCGAGAAACCGACGTAAGTGTAACAACTCGTTTGGTCGGAAAAGACTCGGTTTAAAACCGTTTTGATAAGTAAAAAGTATGTTTTGTTAAGATTAGTGATGGTGTAGTGGTCGAAATGGTCAGTCAAGTGATTTAATGCACGATAACGGTACCAAAAAATGTGTAAGCCTTGTGTTTACGATCGGTAGGTCGTAAATACGCGTCGGATTGTGACTTAAGAAGTCGAGTCGAGAATTTTAAGGGAGAAAAGAGGGGGCGGACACTCGCGTAACTTCTCAAATGGGGGCATTTGAGGGGTATTTATAGGAAAATAAGTGGTTGTGCGAGTTTTGAATGACGTGGCCACCTGGGCTGCTAAAAAAGGCGCGAGCCACGTCGCGGGTCTTCGAGTTGTCTTGTCGCTTTCACACAAACGCAATCATGATTTGTTCTATCCTAGAATTTGTAGTCACATGTTTGGTACTTGACCATTCATGAATCCGGGAAATATTAGTATAGAAGGTTTGAAATGGTTTGTTTTTTGTGGTTGACTCGGTTTGACTCGTTGTTGGAGTCGGGATTTAAATTTTTGAGTCGGTTTTTGGTCCGGTGTCGGTTTTGACTCTAGTTAGTGTCATTGCGACCCCGTCGTCGTTCATTAAACACTCCAGGTACTTTTAAAAAGTTTTGAAATGTTTTATTTTCGAAATTGTTTTAAGTTTTCCGACGTAAAGTTGTACACAAGCTGTCGATCAAACGCCGTGATTCCAAAGGACGTTATAGTCCGATAATCATCGGATGTTTGTTGGAGTCTCAGCAGATACTGGGTATCTACAGAGCCCCCACTTTGACTGAGGCTTGGAAAAGGCGAAAGTCAAAGTAGAGCCCCCAGGTCAATCGAAGATTACAACCTGGAGACCCAAGCGACGTCGAGGCGGCTCGAAAGGATTCGGGCCAAGGACCTGCCGTCGGGAAGGGCGACGCCAAGGCGACTCGAGGGTACGAGCCAAGGACCTGTCGTCGGGAACAGTTTAAAGTCCGTCGACTGTCCGTGCGGGTCGTTTAAAGTCCGTTAGACTACGTACAAAGGCTCGCCAGCCATAGGAAGGAGTCATACCTGAGGCATCTTCGGACACGTCCTTGCACGTTTGCGGACAAAGGCTCGCCCGCTCTGGTGCGTACATGAGGAGGGCTCGCCAGCCGCGATGCGTAGTAAGGCTCGCCAGCCATGGTGCGTATATGAGGAGGGCTCGCCAGCCGCGATGCGTAGTAAGGCTCGCCAGCCATGGTGTGTAGTAAGGCTCGCCAGCCACGATGCGTAGTAAGGCTCGCCAGCCATGGGCGTATATGAGGAGGGCTCGCCAGCCGCGATGCGTAGTAAGGCTCGCCAGCCATGGGCGTATATGAGGAGGGCTCGCCAGCCGCGATGCGTAGTAAGGCTCGCCAGCCATGGGCGTATATGAGGAGGGCTCGCCAGCCGCGATGCGTTGTAAGGCTCGCCAGCCATGGTGCGTATATGAGGAGGGCTCGCCAGACGCGATGCATTGTAAGGCTCGCCAGCCACGATGCGTAGTAAGGCTCGCCAGCCATGATGCGTAGTAAGGCTCGCCAGCCATGGTACGGTCGGCTAATTGACCGTGAGAATAACCGCGTCGGATGGGCTTGTTTTGAAAGTAGCGGACTCATGATGCCGCCGTGAAAATAGTGAATTCGAATTTTCACTACTGTTGTTTTTGAAAAAAGCGGGTTCTGCGAGGAAGCTCCCTGTTGACATTTGAAGGAATAGTGAATTTGGAATCTTCACCATTCGTTTTTGAATTTGAAGTGGCGGTTTTAATCGCCGTCTGTTTGAATTTTTTGAAGGAAATAGCAAATTTTAAATTTCGCTATTACGACTGAGGTGACGGTTTATGTGCCGCCGTTGACATGTGAAGGAAATAGTGAATTTGGAATCTTCACTATTATTTTGAAGTGACGGTTTATGTTGCCGCCGTTGACATGTGAAGGAAATAGTGAATTTGGAATCTTCACTATTATTTTGAAGTGATGGTTTATGTTGCCGCCGTTGACATGTGTGGTGAAAACAGTGGAATTTAATTTCCAACTATTATTTTGAAAATGACGGTTTTAATTACCGGCGTTTGAATTTTGAGGAAATAGTGAATTTTGAATCTTCACTATTATTCTTGAAATCGAAAATTGAAGAAATAGTGAATTTTGAATTTTCCACTATTATTTTGTTTTTGAAATTGACGGTTTTAATCGCCGTCATTGTAATTTGAAAAAATAGTGAATTTTTGAATTTTTCACTATTATTTTGTTTTTGAAATTGACGGTTTTGATCGCCGTCATTGTAATTTGAAGAAATAGTGAATTTTTGAATTTTTCACTATTATTTTGTTTCTGAAATTGGCGGTTTTGATCGCCGTTTGTTTTGAAATTTTTTTGAAGGAAAATAGTGAATTTTGATTTCACCATTTGTTTTTGTATTTGCAAAATGACGGTCCTTAATATCGTCATTGAAAAGTTGAAGTTTATTACGGGAAATTGGGCAAAAGCCCAAAATTCGCTGAAAGAGCAAGGGAAGGCCTGATTTAGGCGCGAGCTACCTGGCAAACCAAGGGAGCTTCCCTATTTTTCTGTAAAAGACGCGAGGATGGTCCGCATACCATTCCTTCATTTCGTCTTCAACCTTCGACATAAACACACCAAAAACCGCCATTGAAGGTCTCTAGCTTGCTTCCATTCGTGCTATCATCAACAATGTCATCTCAAGGTATGTATTCCCTCTTGAATCCATTTGAATTTGTTGGTCTTTTTGATAGATTGAATTAGGGCGAAAATTTTACCCTAGAAAATCAATTTGGGCGTTTTTGATTGAGCCCATTTTAAGTGAAATTGATGATTGCATTAGGTTAGAAACCTGTTTAGGAGTATAGGGGTGCTTTTAGTTTGCATTTTGGTCCCCGTTCCCGCTCCCCATGTTCGAAAAACGTGAGTAAGGTGGAGAAACCGTCTCATCTCATAATGCCAAGTTTATTTGCTTGGGTAGTGGGTCCCACTAGGTTGCATTGTAGTCGGGAAAGACCGTATTTGCCATTATGGACCTTTGTTGGGTATTGTGGGCAAAATTGGAGTTTTTTGCCTTTTGTGACAGTCTTATGTCTGACAAAATAAGCGCCTATTTGGGCTTGAATTGAGTCAGCTTGCCATGAAATGGACCTTATTGGTAGTTTAGGTCGCCCTGAGGCGTGATAAAATCACGTTTGCCTTTTTGCGGTCGTTTTTTGAATTTTTGACCGGTTTGTGCTCAAATTGGCGTAGAAATTGCCTTTTTGAGCTGTAGAGAAAATACCCCATTGTATAGGGAATGTATTTTGGTTTGTTGGCGGACCTTGTACGGGTCTTGGGGTGCCGTTTTTTTTGTTGTGGTTGTTTTGACTCGTCTTTTGCTTGAAAAGAAGGGCGAATCGTTTTTTTGCGTTTTTTGTGAATTGTTTGGTTGGGTTTGGGCGGGATTGCTCTTGTTCTGTTTTGCAGGGTTTTTTTTGGATTTGTCCATTTTACGCCGTCATAATGCCGAAATTTCGGCTGGCGTTCTTTGTTTGCAGGAGAGTGTTCGGGACAGGCTGGGTCCCTTGCAGCGACTTTTGAGGAGTTGTTCGGGACGGGGCCGGTTAGCACTCCGGTTAGTGTACCCGCCGCGGTAGTGGACGATGCTTCCGAGGAGGAGGGACCCCCTGCGGAGACTGTTGGGGCTGAGAGGGCCGTTGAGGAGCGCGAGGGGCCCGTTGTTGGGGCTACCGGCGCTGGGCGAGCTCAGACTGGGTCTGAGGGTGGTACCTCCGGGAAGAGGGTTTCTACGAGGAGACAGACTCCTCGGCCGACCAGACGGACGTTACAGAACGTCGTTAGGGTCGTTGAGTGGCCTTCCATCCGTCACGTTGAGTCTCGTGGTCATAAGAGACGGAGGGCGGAGACAGTTGAGGACGACGCTGACGTCGCGAGTTAGGACGCTAGACGGGCTACAGCCCCGCGGGGGCTGAACCTGCGGGCGACGCTTGCTTGGGCCGAGGGTTTCGACGGTAGCCAGTTGTTGCTTCGACTGGACAGACACTTCTCCTACCGTGCTCACGAGGGCTTGGTGAGTCGTGTCCCTTGATTGAACTTTCGTCACTTTTGAAGTGTCAGACCTGAATAGGCGTTCTGACGTTGTTTGCTTTTGATTTCAGGAGATCGGCACCATGAGGACTTTCTCGGGCTCACTACCTGCTTGGGCCTTTACGACGTTCTCCGAGCCGGGACGAGGGCGTTGATAGAGAGGTCGGCTTTTGGGCCGTTGGTGGCCGCTTGGCGGGATATTCACAAGTCTTCGATTAGGTCGAACCTGTGTCTGACCCATGCCATGTTGGATCGGTACTGGGATACGACGTCGTCGTTCCACATGGAGTTCGGGGAGGTCGGTGTGACCTTAGAGGATTTCGCCATGATATCCGGCCTCCCTTGTGGCGAGACGCCTGTTGAGTTTACCGAGACGCCGGAGAGAGTGTCTTCTCCTGCGGTTACTCATCTGATCGGTACTGCTTTGCCGGAGCCTTCTGACGCGCAGGAGGCGAGGTTGTGGTTGTGGTACTTCTTGGGTGCCACGTACTTTGGTGACAACGGCGAGCGCTTGTCGACCAAAGTGCTTCCCCTCCTTGCTGACTTAGACACTTTGGGTCAGTTTGACCGGGTTACGCCGGCCTTGGTGAGTTTTACTGTAATACTACGGTTTTATGAGTCTTTGGGTACTCTATCGAGTGGGGCTTACTCTGTCGAGTAAGTATGTTTTTATACGAAACAATAGTCTGTCTGATGGGTACTCGATCGAGTAAGTGTGGCACTCGATCGAGTAAGGGGCACTCGATCGAGTAAGTGAGTCTTACGGGTTATTTTTGTCGGGTTTTGATAGTAACGCGAGAAGGATATAAAATCATCTTTCGTCAGTTTCTCTTTATTTTACCCTTTTCTAATTTCTTAAAGAGTGAAAACATGTTACGTTACTCTCCTACTTCGCATTGCTATCAAATCCTAAGGGCTAGAGTCATCGGATCGTTGTGTTCTTTACGCCGTTGAGACCGTCGTGTTGTGGGTAAGGTCCTAATACAGTTTTTATGTTGTTTCATTGATTTTGGTTGAAACCTTAATTGGGTAAATTGGAGGTTTTGGGAGTATTGTGTTTATTAGATTGTGATTGTATGATTGTATGTTTGATAGGAAGTGATTTCATTGAAGAACGATTTTGATTAGCTGATTGTGACGATCTTGGCGATTGCTATTCCAGGTAGGGTTTCCCTACTCAGTATTAATTACATGATGTGTGTGGTGATTGTGCTGTAGTTAGTGATTGTTGATTGATTCAGACGGTTATGAATTCATATCGTTTATTGTTTCAGACGGTTGTTGATGTTGTATTGTGATTACTGTTTATCTGTCTGCGTTCTTCGGGGTGCGTCCCTGGCTGAGTGGAGTCACTTGAGGGAGGGGCTTCACGCCCTTGATTCGCCTTCTGTGGAACCCGCCACAGAAGGGATGTGCACATTAAGGAACATGGGTTTATCGCTCGATGAGATGAGCGGGGCTTAGGTGGGAACTGTTGCGGTCCCCCACTGGCGGTGTGGAGTATCTGTTGCGATGGGTACTCTGGCAGGACTACACACTTTAGTGTGTAGTTAGTTGTGGGGAGATTGATGATGGAGATTGGGGATTGATGTGTTGATTGAGCTGTTTGGCATTTGCTTCATATTGGTTTGTATCGTGTAATTAGTACTGACCTCGTTTAAATGTTTTAAAAACTGCGGTGATCCATTCGGGGATGGTGAGCAGTTATTGAGCAGGTTTGATACGATGCATATGGGCTAGCTGGGATGAGTCATCACTTGCAGTTAGAAGAGTCTTCCGCTGTGTCAGACGATGTCCTTTAGTTGTTCAGTTTTATTAGTAGACAGTTTTGGGTTGGTTGTATTTCTTTTGACAAATTTGGTTTGAGATATGTAATCACTTAAATTATATTTACTTTTAAAGTACGTTTCTTTATTGTCTTATGATTATCATTGCCTCGGATAACCGAGATGGTAGCACTTTCATGCCTTAAGTGGTCTTGGTAAGGCACTTGGAGTATGGGGGTGTTACAAAGTGGTATCAGAGCGACAATCCTGAAACCTGTAAACAATGAACCTAATGAACATAGGGAGTCAAACTAAAATAAACCCGGGGTAGAAGTTGTAGGACCTAATGCAAAGATTTGGGAGACGTCCTAAAGTCGCGAACTCGCCCTACAATTTTGAACCGGTCACCATGGGATATGAGTCGGGATCGCTATGTGTTTATCTTGTGAATTGTGTACCTATATAGTAATGTGTGACATGAATCAGTGGATGTATGTATGTGGAGAATGGGAATGTGTAGAGAAAGATGGTGATGATGTGATTTTGTATGTTGTTGGTTGAAAGCATGTTGCATGATAGTTGGTTTACATGTTGGTTGGTATCGTTGGAAAAGTATATGAGAATGATGAATGATGTGGTGCAAAAAGGGGAGTAGTTCATATATGAGAATATGTGATGAATAATAATGTCGCAGGATGGATGGTTTATAATGTGGCATAATAGTAACATGTAAATAGGAATGTTGTGTCGTATACGTATATTTTGTTTGTGTAAAGTTGTATAATAAGTTTATGTACTTGTCCACTATTGTTCATACGTACATGTTGTATGAAGTGTGTAGTTGTAATGAATGAATTGGTTGGAAAAGATTAAGTAAGTAATTGAATAAGAATATGAAATTCATGTGTGGAACATGTTTATGTGGGTAGTGAATTTTATAATGTTGTTATGCTAGTAACATGTGAATAGGGGACTTGATGTCATATACTTGTGATTTTGTTTACGTAAAGTTATAGAATAAAAACATGCGGGTAATATATGATGGGTAAGTTGGATGATATATGTGCATTGAGTTTTTTGTTGCTTGACTTTTGAAGATAGTTAATGTGGTTAGGGATACTGATTTTATGAGTATTGAGTTGTTTTTGTCTACCTTGTTGTTGTTTAAGTGTTTGAAAGAGAAAATCAAATAGTTATTTTGTCCGATTACAACAAAGTTGTCTTTAAAATATTATAACTTGAGATGCATAAATGATTTTAATGTGATTCCAATTGGAGGTGATAGCTTGTTCTTTTACGATTCTAACGATAGGTCACACGCCCAAAGCGACCAAGAAACGAGTGAGTTATGACCGTTTTACGAAAATTGGACAGTGCTGAGAAATGCGTAGGGTACTCGATCGAGTGGCCCTTACTCGATCGAGTGCACCTCTTGTTACTCGATCGAGTAACCCTTACTCGATCGAGTAGCCCTGGTAATTTGTTTTACGTGCTTCTGACCTTCACCTACTCGATCGAGTAAGTCACTTACTCGATCGAGTGGCCTGTAGTCGATCTAGTGACCCCTGTTTTGGGTCATATGCTTATCTTTTGACTTCGTTGCCTATTATGTTTAATTCAAAGGTGTTCTTTTGCTTCCTTGTGCATTGCTTTACATGCGTATCGGTCTTGATGCGTAAGTTACCCAATCTTATGATGTATGGAGTGGCACCTGTGGTGAGTATGAGTTCGGTGGGGAGGACATGAGTTATATGCAGTTGTGATAGATAGTGGAAAAAGAAAAGGAAGATTGGTAAGGCTTAATTGAGGCATATAACCTGTTTTGGGCGATGAGATGAGTGACATGTTTGTGTGTTGAGTAATGTAAAAGTAAGTGAATGTGGGCAAGGCATGATGTAAGTCTAAGGAACGTGAGAATGAAAAGATTGAAAGGAAGGACATGGATAGTGGCAACTTGAGATGTCTAAAGAATTATGGAGGGAGATGGTTAGGAATCGTGTGGGTTAAGAGTATATGTAGGAAAAAGGTCGTTTAGAGGGATTGAGAAGAGTGGTATATAGTGAACTTAGTGGAGACATGGCGCGACGTGGATGTGTAGATAGTGAGCGAGTTTGAGAATCTGTATTATCAAGAGGTGAAACTATTGTGTGATTTCCTTCAGCAAGTAACGGTATGAAATGAATTTTGGGATTCTGGAAAAAAAAAATGATTGGAGATCAGTGTGAGTGATAGCATGAGATGGTCTGGACTGATTGGTGATAAGTGTGAGTGATAGCATGATAGGAGAAGATCCATGGTAAGAAAGAGTGAGATGATACTGATATGAAATAATGTGATTTGAGTTTTGGAACAATGAAAAGATAACTGGATTACTAGAAGGTTAGGTACAATGAATAAGGAGATGAGTTGTTAATTGAGTTTGTCGGGTGTAAAAAGAAAAGAATAAGGGTAGTAAACTAGAAGAATGTTCACCGGAGTTATGTGATATAAAAGTAAGGAATCGTCGAGATGTGTGATATTATCATGAGGATGTTAGTTAATGGTTATATAGGAGTTTCAGGACAACATGATTAATAATGAGTTTCGAGGAATTAAGGGAGTAAGAAGTTGGTGGAGTATTTGCACGATACGAGATATTTGGTGGAGAGTTGAATGACAATACAATTAAGATAGTATTGGAAATAATGTTGAGGTAATTTTGTGGATGGGTTTGATGTTTGTTAAGTAGGATGTTAACCAAAGATAGGAAAGAAACCGTGATGTTTAGAGATGAGTGTAAGAGGCTTGGTATCCGAAAGGGGGTAGTGTTGAGGTGTTGTCGCTAGTGGTTAAAAGTGATTATAAATAGGAAAGATGGTCAATCTAAAGTGGTTGATTTTGTAGAGACCCGATTGATGTGTATGGTTGTGAGGAAGTATAAATATGTGGTTATAGGAGGCGGATGCTAGTAGTTGAGTGTTAATGGTATGGTTATACTTGGCATGAGGTGATGGTTATGCGAATAGGGGAATATGTTATGAGGGGCACATGAGTTAAGCTCGGGCGAGAGGTAACCTTTATCGGGTGGTAACTTACGTGATCAGGATTGACTAGTTGGATATCATTATGGGTCTAAGAGGTATATAAATGTTTGTGTGAGGTTCTGACCTCACGAGAAGTGGTATGGTGTGATAGTTATAAAGTTGTTATCTGAACGTTCTGTAATATATGTTGGATACGGTAAACTTAATAGAATGACGATCAAAAGTGATAGTTTGGGTGATCTGGCATGACTGGTTATACTTGTATGTGTATTTATAATGTATATTTATTCCGTGAAAAGGTATGGATGGTATTCATGAGATTCTTGTCTGTTTATTCCGTATAATATGTTGTGTTGTGATCTAGTAAAGCAGTTTGAATAAGTTTTATTGTTCGGAAAATTATACTGAGTCAGTGTTTATGGGAATTGTATGTAGTTGTGATGTCTATCGATGTGGTTATTGTGCTTCGGGTGGTGATCCGAGCACGGTACTTAGAGTCGTGATGCGGGTATTTTCGCACTGCGGTGTGGCTCTTGGTGGCGGTGTTGCGATGCCGTCACCGGTTGTGGTGGAGTAGGCGAGATGCTTATGATACGAGTTTTCGAAAGTACATACCAGTTATACATAGATTGTTGTTTTGTTTGCTGCTGTTCCTTGCGAGTTTTGGTTGAACATGTAGACTGTTGTTTTGTTTGTTGATGTTCCTTACCAGTTTCAGTTTGGGAATGAGGGTAGAGTATGATATAAAAGAGAGCTGCGTATGTTTTCGTTGTTGTCATGGTATAGTAATATTTTGTTGATGGGACACAGTTGTGAGAAGTTGTTATAGTAATTTTGATCTTGTTTTAAGATGAGGAATCGGTAGACATAGTCATGCCAAGTGATCTGTGGAACATGTGTTGTACTGATATGGACGCTGCAGGTGGTTCATAATCAGATTTTGGGACAGTGAGTGTAGGGTGTTTGGAATTAGTGTCATGTTAAGTCATGTATGAGTTTTGCGGTGATGAAAGAAAAGAACTTGAGGATCTAGAATGAGTGTACGTAACAAGTGTGAATCGTGAGTTATGCTTTTGACGATAGGAGTTTTATATAGTTTATATAGAGAGGGTATGTCGTGTTGCGGTAATGTGGAAGAGTTGGAGTATTGGTTATGATAAGGATTTTATGGTATTGGTTAGATGGAGTGCAAAATAAATTGAGGTACGAGAGCTGTTTATGTAGAGAGCCTAGGATATAGGAATGGTGGTGTTTAGATTATAGGCGGTTATCTTTGACATGTGCTGGTGATGAGGATAATGAGAAGATATAGCTAAGGATTTAGTATTAGTGAGTTACGAGGACGTAACATTTATCTTAAGAGCAGTAGGATGCGGCAAAGAGAGTTTGATGGTTGTAGGGGTTGCAGTAGATTTGGAAGTTTGAGTCTTAATGGAGAATATAGGATGGATTTGTGTTGTGGTTGATTTTGTTAAAAAGGTCATGGTCGTGCTTGAAGTAGTTCGATGTTTAGGAATGGGAGAATATTTCGATAGTGTTGAGAGTTGGATGATGGTGTTTATGAGTTCGATAGTGTTCAGAGTTGGATGGTGATGTTATGAGTGTGAGTAAACTTCGAGGACGAAGTTCCTTTTAAGGGTGGTAGAATGTAACATTCCGTTTGATGTTTATGAGTATCTTAATATTGGATTTTCTAGTGGATGATATGTTACGGAGCTAGCAGCGTTTGTGGACGGTAGTTGGTAATGTATGGAGTTGGTGTCGAGAGAGATATAATGTGGTGGATACGATATCGTGAGTCATGTTGTGGAGGTAGACACAGTTGGTGGAGTTGGTGTTGGGAGTTCATGTTTTATAGGTTGGGGTTTTGTTTTAAGTTTTTAGTTGCGTTGTTGTGTTTTGATCGGGTTAGTATGTTTGTTTTTATGTATGGGTTGAACTTCGGGGACGAAGTTCTTTTTAAGGACGGAAGACTGTAATACTACGGTTTTATGAGTCTTTGGGTACACTATCGAGTGGGGCTTACTCTGTCGAGTAAGTATGTTTTTATATGAAACAGTAGTCTGTCTGATGGGTACTCGATCGAGTAAGTGTGGCACTCGATCGAGTAAGGGGCACTCGATCGAGTAAGTTACTTACTCGATCGAGTAAGTGAGTCTTACGGGTTATTTTTGTCGGGTTTTGATAGTAACGCGAGAAGGATATAAAATCATCTTTCGTCAGTTTCTCTTCATTTTACCCTTTTCTAAGTTTCTTAAAGAGTGAAAACATGTTACGTTACTCTCCTCTTTCGCATTGCTATCAAATCCTAAGGGCTAGAGTCATCGGATTGTTGTGTTCTTTACGCCGTTGAGACCGTCGTGTTGTGGGTAAGGTCCTAGTACAGTTTTTATGTTGTTTTATTGATTTTGGTTGAAACCCTAATTGGGTAAATTGGGGGTTTTGAGAGTATTGTGTTTATTAGATTGTGATTGTATGATTGTATGTTTGATAGGAAGTGATTTCATTGAAGAACGATTTTGATTAGCTGATTGTGACGATCTTGCCGATTGCTATTCCAGGTAGGGTTTCCCTACTCAGTATTAATTACATGATGTGTGTGGTGATTGTGCTGTAGTTAGTGATTGTTGATTGATTCAGACGGTTGTGAATTCATATTGTTGATTGTTTCAGACGGTTGTTGAGGTTGTATTGTGATTACTGTTTATCTGTCTGCGTTCTTCGGGGTGCGTCCCTGGCTGAGTGGAGTCACTTGCGGGAGTGGCTTCACGCCCTTGATTCGCCTTCTGTGGAACCCGCCACAGAAGGGATGTGCACATTAAGGAACATGGGTTTATCGCTCGATGAGATGAGCGGGGCTTAGGTGGGAACGGCTACGGTTCCCCACTGGCGGTGTGGAGTATCTGTTGCGATGGGTACTCTGGCAGGACTACACACTTTAGTGTGTAGTCAGTTGTATGGAGATTGATGATGGAGATTGGGGATTGATGTGTTGATTGAGCTGTTTGGCATTTGCTTCATATTGGTTTGTATCGTGTAATTAGTACTGACCCCGTTTAAATGTTTTAAAAACTGTGGTGATCCATTCGGGGATGGTGAGCAGTTATTGAGCAGGTTTGATACGATGCATATGGGCTAGCTTGGATGAGTCATCACTTGCAGTTAGAAGAGTCTTCCGCTGTGTCAGACGATGTCCTTTAGTTGTTCAGGTTTATTAGTAGACAGTTTTGGGTTGGTTGTATTTCTTTTGACAGATTTGGTTTGAGATATGTAATCACTTAAATTATATTTACTTTTAAAGTACGTTTCTTTATTGTCTTATGATTATCATTGCCTCGGATAACCGAGATGGTAGCACTTCCATGCCTTAAGTGGTCTTGGTAAGGCACTTGGAGTATGGGGGTGTTACATTTACTTGGTATATGCACGCAGCGGTGCGTCCGGAGGCAATGGGGGATGGTAGTGCCCCTGCTTTGGTTGGTCCCGGCCTCATCTTGGAGGTACGAGCGTTTTTTGTAGTTTTGAGTTTGATTTTGATTTTGATTTTGATTTTGGCAATTTTTGAAAGATTGGCTGATTTGTGTTTGCTGTGTTTGGTTACAGGCTTGGTTGAATGCTTACTTCGTCCCTCTGCGTCCGAGGACTACATGCGGTGTCCCTTTGACCTACCCTGCCGTGAGGGGTTGGACGGTGGCTCGGAAAAAGTCGACTAAGTCGACTTACGAGGACTGCAGGCGTCGTGTGAACGCCTTTCGAGTGGCTGGCGTAAGTTGTTGTTCCTTACCCCTTCTTCTTTATAGAATTAGATAGAGATAGGATGACTAGGTAGCTCAGGAATCCCCTAGTCGGCTGAGTAGCTTTGTCTTGAATGCAGTTTGTCGGGTGGCCTTGGGAGCACTACACGGAGGTGCCGGCCGCTGTCAGGGAGCGCTTGCGGCCTCGCAGCTCCCAGCGCTTGTACTTGGAGACGGCGATTGAGCCGGTTTGGTACTTGAGTGAGCGTTTAGCTCACCAGTGCTCTACCGAGACTTTCGTGGTATCGGTCGACCCGCCTAGGGTGTTGTTCCAGGAGTCGACCCCCGACGAGATTGAGGAGCACCTTCACGGTCAGGCAGGTTTGGCGCTGTTGCTGCGAGACGTCGACTACGACACCTTCCGGTTGTCGAGGCTTGCCTGGTATCCGATCGAGGTATGTTTTCCTCTGCTCTTTTGTTTTCATTGCCTCTTTTGATAGGAGGATTTGTTATTTTTGATGCGGATCCAAATTGCAGGGAGTCGACATGCTGATGAGGACTCAGCCCCCAGATTTCCCGGCAGAGACCACCTTTCAGGGGCCGGGTGGCGATGAGCTACAGCTGCGTTTACCAGAGCCTGCGGTCGCTGAGGTAACCGACGTTGGCATGGAGTGGAGGCTGATCGTTCTGAGGGTGAGTTCCTGATTTGAACGTTTCTCCTCATTAGTGTTTTTGCCTTGCATTGTATTGAAGGACCTTTTGAATGTAGGTGACGACCGTTAGTCATCAGGCTTTATGGCGGATGGCTAACCGCTGGAGGGCGCTTGTTGGTGACCTGGCTGCGAGGGAGGCTCGGCTTTCTCAGGTATTTTTGTGTGTTGTTCTTGTGTATTTTGTGTTGCATTTCACGTTTTTAGACCTTGATGATCTGTATTGTGTTTTGTAGGGTACTGCGGATCCGGCGGAGCTTGATCGGGTCCGTGCTGAGTTGAATACAGCCAGGTCGGCGATCGAGGCCCAGGGGTTTGGGATCACCCATCGAGACTAGGACTTGAGGCGTCGTGAGGACGAGTTACGGAGCCGAGACGCGGAGATTGCCTCTCTGAGGGCTCAGTTGGCTGCAGCGGAGGAGCTTCACGTCGAGATGGAGCGTGAGACGCTGGAGAGTTCTCCGGAGAGGGAGTCTGAGCAGGTGGTAGTGTCTGCGTTGGCGGCGACTCCTCGTGAGACCGGGACTGGTCCGACGGGAGGCGCTGAGTAGTTGTAGTAGCTTGTCCGTGTCTTGGACTCTTGTTTGTACATATTTACATTTTGCGTGAGGCGGTTTGTATATATGTGTTTTTTTATTGTGGTTTATCTTGTGATTTTTGGCTTATTTTTTGTGTTGTGTTTCGGAGGAGCGATGTCGGCTGTCAATTCCCCTTTTGCTCTGCGCTAGTTCCTGCATCGTTAGTGTAGAAAAACAGGCAACAGGTAACACGTATGCATAAACGTAAACACGTAAAAGTATTTGATTGAAAACAAAATTAACCAAGATGTCTTGAAGTTAAAATTGAATTTTGAAATTTTGAAAAGAATTTTGAAAATTTTTGCGGCGAGTCATCACGTCTGGACTCCAAAAGGAATTAATTTGAAAATTGAGCAATTAACTCGTGTCTTGAATTAAATTGCGTTGAAATTGATTCGTGACTCGAAAAATTCAAACTCAAACCGTCGGGGATGAATTTTAGAAAACATTTTTTGCGAGCATATTTGATTTGATTTTTTTGTGAAATCAAGACTCGAATTTGTGAGTGCTTGAGTTTTGGGGAAAACTGACGTCGTGTTATCAATTTTCGATTTTGTATTTTTGTTGGGAAATTGCGAAAAAAGCGAAAGATTTTCGGAATTTTGATTGACATGGAAACGATCCGTCGCGGATCGGGGCGACTAGCCCTTCCCCCTTATAAAAAAGAAAGAAAAATCCGTATGTTTAAAGCTGCGTCATGGAAACCGTGCCGGATTTCGTAAAACGCAAAATCAAGGAAATGTGAGTGTGAGGAAACACAAAACGTCTTGAATCATCCCGAAGAGGCGCGAGCATTCTGGCGGGAGGTTTGAGGTGTCAGGAGAAAACACAAGTTGAAAGTGACAAGTCAAAGCGGGAATCCTGGGAGGGGGCCTAGAGGCGCGAGCTACTGGGCGATAGAAGCCAACTCTCCCTTTTTCTGAAAAACGCGCTGATTGTTTTGTATAAATAGTGATGTTTGTGCTTCATTGTTTCATCATCCGAAACACAAAAACATCTCTACAAAACCTCTTCTTTTTCCACAAAAATATTTCATGGATGCTTTTGAGAATGCGTTGCGCCAATGGTGTCGGGATTTGTCGCCTCCCGAAAAGTATCAACTCATTTGTATGGGAGTTGGTCAATTGTTGGTGCTCCGTCAAGTGAAGGTACAATCCTCATTTCTCGAAGCATGTTCTTGGTTTTGGGATTCGAAACATCATGTTTTCGTTTTCCCGAAAGGTGAAATTTGTCCTCTTGCCGAAGAAAATGGAGCCATTAGGGGGTGGCCGGGTTGTGTTCCGGTGCTTCCTCCGACTCGGTTGTGCTACAAGAAGAAATTCCGTTCCATGTTGGGTTTGTCGACAAGTCAAGTCAACTTCCTTCCTGCCCCGCATGGTGTGGATATGTTGGCTCTTATCCACATCTTTTCCAACCGATTAGATGCCAATGTTTCGGAGGTGGCTAGGAGAAGGGCTCTTGCATTTTGCCTTGTTCATGTGTAACTCTTTGTTGATGTTTTGAAGAAGGAGGGGCCAAAATGCTATGGTAGCATGACCCTTATACATGTGGTTGAGCAAATGGAGCATGGTAGAGATCCATCTTGGTTGGTGCTTGGAGAGATCATCCAAGCTTTGGACAAGGAAGGCTCTTGCGGGGAAGTTCCTTCATTTGGGTCCCCAAGGATCCTCCAAGTGTGGCTATTGGAGAGGCTAAGGTATGTAGAGCCCCCGGTTGATTCTTCTTTTTATTTCTTCCGTCACCTTACTATGAGGAAGAAGTTGTACTCGTATAGTTTTGCTTCTACCGAGGCTTATTGGGCTGCAAGATTGGCGGAGGAGGGTGGTCCTCACATCCGTTGGGTGGTGCCATGGTGGCACTTGAGGTCTTTCACGGGGTTGCCCGCTTGGGGTGCTAGTGCTCGTTCTTTGATGGTGGTGGGTTTGAAGGTTGTTTCCTTCATTTATCCCGAAAGGCTCATGAGGCAAATGGGGCGCCAACAAAAGGTGCCCGCTCAAGATACCCTTGTTCAAGAGAATGTTTTTCGAAACTCCGAGCTTGTGGAGGTCTTCAAAAGATGGTGGGCCACTCGGCCGCTTTGGGAGGTACCAAACCCCGTTGCCACGACATGGGTGACTCCCGCTTATGTCAAGTGGTCAAGAGCTCCGTCCTTGGAAGAGAGGTCCAAATTCCGTAAAGATGAGGTTGTCGACTTGAAGTATCGAGAGGTTGGCAAGGCCAACCGTGCCTTCTTTGAGGATTATGTTGATGGAATTAGCCCGGATGTGATGAGGCCATCAAAGAGGAGAAGCTCGGGTCCCAAAAATGTAGTGGGCCGTGCATGGGCTCGTTTCGGGCCGAACATGGGGTCTGGCACTAAACCGAAGGCCGTTGCCGTTTTAGATCCGTTGATGGTCTGTTCTGAGGAGGAAGTCCATGCTAGGCGGGCCAACAAGAAGAACAAGGGGAAGATGTACCCCGAGGGAAAAGGCAAGGGTAGAATGGAAGAGTGAAGACCTCCATTACCCACTTTATTGTTATGTTGTATTATTGTTGTGAATTTTTATTATGTTGTACTAGCTAGTTATTGTGTGTGTTGTGCTAGTTTTATTATGTGAGGTGTTTTAGTCGACACCTTGGCTTTGACAAGTTGTAGACTCGTCGAGCTTTATTTGTTGTTGAAATTGTAATCCCTCCCATTATTAATTAAATAAGAGGATTGCTCGTGTCGAAAATTGTGAGCGCTTGTTTCTTCCATCCATTTTGTAAAGGCAATTCGATTTGAATCGTCCTAAACGTTTGCACTGGGGAAAGTAGGATTTTTGTGGGAAGGGAGAAAGGCTTCTTTTTGTATTTTGTGGGAAAGGGGAATGTTTTTTCCCTTTCTTCTTTTTTGATGGGGATGTTTTTTTGTATGGGGATGGTTGTATCCTTCTTGTGTAAGAAAGGACTGCCTACGTATCCACCTAGAGAGGTGAAATCAAACCATGATCGTAGATTCGTAGTTCGAAATGTTTTGTAAATTTGGTTGAGTTTTGTGGTTGTATCCCTCATGCATAAGAGGGACTGCCTACGTACCCACCTGAAAAGGTGAAATCAAACCATGCTCGTAGTTCAGGGGTTTTTTTGTTTTAGTGCAAATGGATGTTGCCTTTGACAGATAAAAGGACATTCGAAATGGGCAAGGTGCCGCAACTTAGACTCGATAAAACATGCAATTTCAAATCAGAACGCGTTGAGGAACTTGACTTGAAAAGGGTTGAGGTGGTTGCTAGTTGTAAAACTAGGCTTGGATCGTTGGTTGCTACGGTTCAAGGGTAGTATTTCTTTAGTTGGTCTAGGTTGGTCGGGTTTGTAAAATCCTCCCCGTCTACGTCACTCAGTCTCACTGCGCCCCCCGAAAGTATTTTCTTGACCAGGTATGGCCCGACCCAGTTGGGTTTGAATTTTCCCCTCGGATCGACGGGTAGCGGTGCTCGGACCGACTTGAGGACCAAGTCGCCCTCCTTAATGTTCCTGGGTTTGACCCTCTTGTTGAATGCCCGTTGTATACGTCGTTGGTATAGCTGGACGTTGTGCAAGGCGTTGAGTCGCCGTTCGTCTAGAAGAGTGAGTTGCTCGTACCTTCGACGGGTCCATTCCGCCTCAGGGACTTGACTCTCCATTAGGATGCGTAGAGATGGGACCTCTAACTTTACCGGTTGAACTGCCTCCATACCGTTTGCTAGGTATAAGGGTGTAGCGCCTGTCGGTGTTCGAATGGAGGTTCTGTATCCCCAGAGTGCGAATGGGAGTTTGTTCGGCCAATCGCGGTAGTTGTCTTGCATTTTCTTGATAATGGTGACGAGAGTTTTGTTAGCTGCCTCCACCGCTCCGTTAGTTTGGGGACGGTAAGGGGATGATCGATGTCGTTTGATCTTGTATTTGTCCAGCAAAGCTTGAGTTTCCGCCCGGAAGTGAGAGCCTTGATCGCTAATGATTTCATGGGGTACCCCATATCGGCAGATGATGTTATTCTGGATGAACTTGGCCACTTGTTTGGCGGTCAAGACTGCATTTGATTGCGCTTCCACCCATTTGGTGAAGTAGTCGATGGCGACGAGGATGAAGCAATGCCCCTTAGTGCCTATCGGGTTAACTTTCCCGATGATGTCGATGCCCCAGGTTGAGAAAGGCCAGGGTGATGTCATGGTGTATAAAAGGGATGGTGGTATGTGTTGTATGTTGGCGAAGATTTGGCAATTGTGGCAATGTTTGACGTAGTTACGGCAATCGGCTTCCATGGTGGTCCAGTAGTAGCCTAGCCGCATGATTTTTCGGGTAAGCATCATTGCGCTCATGTGAGGGCCACATTCTCCGTCGTGGACCTCTCCCATGACTTTTTTGGCTTTGTGATGGTCAATGCAAAGGAGGAGAATCCCTTGGGGTGTTCTTTTGTATAGTTGATTTTGGTTTATCACGAATTGTGATGCAAGTAAACGGATGGCTCTTTGTCCTCTTGGGTCAAAGTTGGGAGGGAATTCGTTTTTGGTTTTGTAGTTGAGGATGGCCTGGTACCAAGGTTCGACATGGTTTTCCTCGTCGTTGTTGATGGCACAAATGTGAGTTGGCTCGCTCCTTCTCTCGACACATAGGGGCATCGATGTCATGTCGTTAGGTATGTTGACGAGTGCGGCAAGTTTTGCCAGGGCATCAGCAAATTGATTTTCCTCTCGTGGCAAGTGGAAGTAGTCGACTTGGTCGAAGAACTCGACCTCTTGATTGATCTTCGCTCGGTAGGGAGCCAAGCTGTCACTTCAGATTTTCCATGATCCGGACACCTTATTGATGATGAGCGAGGAATCGCCGTGGACCCTCGCTCTTTTGATGCCAAGTGTGATGGCTGCTTGTAGGCCGATGAGCAATGCTTCATATTCAGCGGCGCTGTTGGTGACGGCGAAGTCTAGCTTGACTGAGATCAGAACATGTTCTCCCTCTGGTGATATTAGAAGGATTCCTACCCCGAAGCCTCTCAGATTAGATGCACCGTCGAAGTATAAGTCCCATGCGTCGGAGTCGGCACAAAGGATGTCTTCGTCAGGAAGTGACCATGTGTCGGTCGTTGGATCCTCGTTAACGGGATTCTCTGCTAGGAAATCGGCAACTGCTCTTCCCTTAATAACCTTGAGGGGTACAAACTTGAGATCAAACTCGGACAGCATGAGTGTCCACCTAGACAGCCTTCCGTTTAGCACGGGTTTTTCGAAGATATATTTGACCGGGTCCATCTTGGAGTAGATGTGGACCGTGTAGCTGAGCATGTAATGCCGCAGCTTCTTTGTTGACCATACTAGGGCAGGGCATGTCTTCTCCAGTTGGGTGTACCTTGTCTCGTACTCGATGAACTTTTTGCTGATGTAGTAGATGGCTCGTTCTTCGCCGTCAACTGTTTGTGCTAGCATAGCCCCCATGGTTGTGTCGGTGACAGTCAGGTATAGGGACAAAGGGATCCCCGGTTGAGGTGGCATGAGGACAGGAGGTTTGGATATGATTTCCTTTATCCTGTCGAAGGCCTTTTGACAGTCGTCGTCCCAATCAGTGTGATCGGAGGCGCGAACCTTCTTGAAGATTGTTTCACAAATCATGGTGAGCTTGGCAATGAAGCGGCTGATGTATTGGACCTGACCGAGAAATCCCCGAATCTCCTTCTCGTTCCTAGGCCGAGGCATTTGTTGAAGGGCTTTGATTTTGGTTGGATCAATCTCAATGCCTCTTTTTCTGACGACATGTCCCAAGAGTTTTCTGGAGGTGACCCCGAATGCACACTTCTGAAGATTTAGTCTCATGTTATATTTCCGCAGACGAGCGAAGAATTTTCGAAGGGCGTTGATGTGGTCGTCCCGTTCTCTTGATTTGACAATCATGTCATCGACATATACCTCTACCTCCTTGTGCATCATATCATGTAGGAGAGTGGTAGCGGTTCTTTGATAGGTTACTCCGGCGTTGATGAGGCCGAAGGGCATGACCGTGTAGCAATATGTACCCCACTGTGTAGTGAATGCAGTCTTGTGCATGTCCTCCTCAGCCATTTTAATCTGGTTGTACCCAGCATACCCGTCCATGAATGATAGGAGAGCGTGTTCGGCAGTATTGTCCACCAGAATGTCAACATGTGGCAAAGGGAAGTCGTCTTTTGGACTCGCCTTGTTCAGATCCCTGAAGTCGACGCAAACCCGAATTCTTCCGTCTTTCTTCGGTACAGGCACGATGTTGGCCACCCAATCAGAGTATTCAGACACTTTGATGAACCCAGCCTTGAACTGTTTGTCTACTTCTTCCTTGATTTTCAGGGCCCATTCAGGACGCATCCGACGTAGCTTTTGTTTCACGGGTTTAGCTCCGGGCTTAATGGGTATCCGGTGCTCTGCAATTTCTCTGTCAATCCCAAGCATATCTCTGTAGGACCAGGCGAATACGTCCTTGTATTCGTGGAGGAGGTCAATGAACTCTTGTCTTTCCGAGGGGTCCAGGGTTGTCCCTATCCTAAGTTCTTGAGGTGTGTTGTCGGTTCCTACTTTAATAGGTTCGGTCTCCTCAATGATGGGGGTTCTGGTTTCCCGTTTGTCAAGTTATTTGGCTAGGTGAGGTGGGTAGTCACTCAAGTCAAATTCCTCATAGTCATTCAGAATTGCATTGCAGTTAAATTGAGACGAGTCATAAGCAAACTTAGCGTTCATTAGGTTGACACGAGCGAAAAGCTCGGAGAGGACAGACATCTCATGGTCAGTCAGAGGCGACACAGCAGAGGAGGTGGCCCCTGGAACAGGCTCCAGGTTGTCACCTTTCATGGGAGTGAGGGCGACCCTAGTAGACTCAGCCTCTGAATCAGCCACGACTTTGTGATGAAACAACGGGAAAGGGACCTTGACTGGGAAATCAGGAGTGTTAGGAGCTATGACAGACTCTGACTCTGACTCAGACTCAGATTCAGATTCTTCTCCACATCCCTCTTTGAACATAGGGCCTTCTCCAGTTGTGATCTCGAGAATGCGGCCTTAGCGATCGGTCCACTTGATGGTATTCCTCCAGCCTTGTGTAGCTTTCTCCGGGTCAGTGTCGGAGATCAAGGCGGTTGGGTCAAATTGATTGTCCTTCAGGGCGATGTTGATAATGTCCTCATAGTCGAGGTGCTTGATGTTGTCTTCTCCAAAGAGGAGAGTGACAGCTTGTCCATCGAGGCATGACGACGATTTAGACTCGGTTGATGCAGCTTCGGTGTTGTCGGGGATGAAGTAGCAATCCTGGAAGACTTCCACACCCGGGTATCTGACCTTGGCCACAGAGTCATAGATCGGCTCCGGAAAGCCATGGTAGAGCTCTGATTCTCCCTCGGGGACAAAGTATCCGTTGAGGGTCAGATGATAGGGACGGAGGATAACTCCGTGCTTCTTGCGTTTTCGAACTAGGAGGTTCATCTCCTGAATATCCTCATCGGTAGGCTCATATCCCAGTCCGAAGGGAATGTTGGGGACCTTAGCCTGTTTCAAGGGAGGTAAGGTGTCCTTCAGTGGGTTGAGGGGTAAACCCGGGAAGTAACTCTGGCGCATCATGATGCGGTTGACTGTGAGGTTGGCAAACGGGTCACAGTCAAAGGGTGTTGATTCATCAGTTATGGCATTCACAGCTTGGAATCCCCACATTTTATTATCATCCTCCTCAATGGCTTGGGAGGCTATTCCATTTCTCGTGACGACTTTGATCGGGGAAGCAGGAATCGTGATTGTTTTCCCGTTGAAGGGGATCCTGAGTTTTTGGTGCAGAGTTGAGGTAATTGCCTTGACGACGTGAATCCAGGGACGCCCCAGGAGCATATTGAAGGAGGCGTCGATGTCGACCACCTGAAAACTGGTTTGCCTTTCCAGTGGTCCGGTTGTGACAGTCAGAGTGATAAGCCCCGCGACCTTACGACGAGTGTCATCATAGGCGCGTACTCCTTGATTGGTTGGGACCAAATCAGCTTCCTTGATACCCAGTTTGTGAGCAGTCTTGAGGGGAATGACATTCACCGCGGATCCGTCATCTACAAGGACCATGGGCATATTCTTCTTGAGACATTGTATGGTAATGTACAGGGCAAGGTTATGATTGGCTCCGAAGGGAGGGATATCCTCGTCAGAGAAGACGACTGGGTTGTTCAAGTCAGGGGCGTCCCTCGTCATATGTGCCACTATTTCTTCAGGGGAAGAGGTGGAGGGCGCAGCTAATTTTCCCAGGGCCTGTACCAAAGCCTGTCGATGCTCAAAGGATGTCGCGATCAGTTGCCAGATCGAGATCTCGGCTTTTGCCTTCTGAAGCTGCGTGAGGATCGAATTCTCAGGAGCTCTTGGTTGAGTGTCTATTTCCGGGATAATTTGGTCGTTTGTTGTTGGAGCGACCGTTGAATTTTTCGGGTTCTGATAGGGGCGTCCGGACCGGGTAAGGTGACCGATCTCTTTTGCCTGTTTCTCTTTCCCTGGGACGATGTAGACATCCTCAACATCATCTCTCCAGATGCCATTGATTTCAGGATCTCGAAGGCACCTTGGAGGGGTATTCCTTGGTGGGCAGTTTTTGTGAGGGATATTTTTGTGAGGGTAACTTTTGGGAGAGTAGTTTTTGTGAGGGTGATTATTGTGAGGATGATTATTGTGAGGTGCATGCCAGAATGGTCGCGGGAGCAATCCGTCCTGGTGAGGGTAATTTTGGGTGCTCGGGGGACTCTCCCTCGGGCGTGGTGGTGGAGGATTGAAGATAAGTCGGAGGTAGGCATCGTCAAGTCGTGTCCCCAGAATTTGCAGATCCTGGAAGGTCTTAATATTTTGATACCTCAGTAAGTTGGCATACACTGGGCGGAGATTGTTGACGAACTTTTCCACCAAAGTTGATTCACTCGGCTTGCTGACCAGCTGAGTACTTACCCTCCTCCAACGGGTTAAGAACTCGGTGAATCCCTCCTTGTCGTTCTGGGTTAGGGCCTCAAGGGTACGGGTATTGGCTTGGATTTCAACATTGTCGGCGTATTGTTTGGCGAATTCAACTGCGACCTCGTCCCAGGTAGTAAGGTTTTTCGGATCAAGGGAGTAGTACCATTGGTGAGGGATCGGTTCCAAAGAGGACGGAAAGATCCGGGTGAAAAGTTCCTGTTTGACCCCTTTTATGGCCATGTAGTCTTTGAAGGAATGGATATGATTGAGTGGGTCCTCCACTCCTTTGAATTTGGGCACATCAGTCAGGGTAAAGTTGTCGGGTAATTGATCCCCAACAGGTTCGAACCTTCGGTTGTTCTCAAGATGGATACTGTTACCCCGGGCTAGGAGCTATTCTTCCAAGAGCTTTAGCCTCTTCTCGGTTTCAGTCAGAGGTGGAGTATTATGTTCTCCAGTTTCTTTGTTTTCCAGGGTGTCGATACGGGTCTCGACACGATCCAGAGTGACCATAAGAGCAGTGAGCAGGCTGGCTAGGTGATCAGTCGTGACATCTCTATTGTTATCATTGTTGTTGTTCTTGACAGACGAAGTTGAAGACGGGGCCATGGCTCTGAGGCAGAAAAACGGCTCACATTACAACTCAATCCGACACGGTTCAAATACTGAACGCCGGCAACACAAAGGACGAGACAAAGATCAGACTCAACAAGACGAGGGTGACCGTGTGTGGTTCCTCGGTGCTGACTAAATTTATGACGTGACGGTGTTGACCGAACTTTTAACACGCGTCCAATGTAGTGGCGTGACGCCATTGGACGAGTCTCGTGGTGAGACGACTCAAGTATAGACCCATAAGTACGTTTGCTTCGACCCGATAGACACGAGGCGGAATTGGAATGGTGGACTGAAGTTTTCGAAAATAGAAATTTTCAAAAAGATTCATTTGTCGCTTAGTGGACGGCTTCCGAAGATAGAGATCTCCGCAAGTCGGTTAGTTGAAAGGGTTTTCTTAAGTTTGTTTGCAAAAGACCGTTTGAGTTTGAGTCGGCTTAGAAAACAATGTATTGTCTCCCAAGACGGTTTTTGAAATTCAAAATTGTATGTTTTGAAAATCGAGTTTGAAATGTTTGAAGAGGTCTCGGGGACGGTGTATGGTCCTCGGGATCTCGAAAGTGTCTCGAGAAAAGGGTGTGTGCTTTTCTCGGGTTTTGAAAGAGCCATTGTCGGCGCGAAACGGGTTAAAATCCGTGTCTAGACGCGGCGATTATAACGGCGTGAAAAGGTGATTTTGAAATGGTTGTGAAAAACCGAGTTTGAAAATCGTCATTACGACGGCCTAGAAAGGCGTGTTGAAATGGTTATAAAAAACCGGGTTTGAAAATCTTTATTACGACGGCCTAGAAAGGCGTGTTGAAATCGTTATAAAAACCGGATTTGAAAATCGTCATTACGACGGCCTAGAAAGGCGTGTTGAAATGGTTATAAAAATTGGGTTTGAAAATCGTCATTACGACGGCCTAGAAAGGCGTGTTGAAATGGTTATAAAAACCGGGTTTGAAAATCGTCATTACGACGGCCTAGAAAGGCGTGTTGAAATGGTTATAGAAACCGGGTTTGAAAATCGTCATTACGACGGCCTAGAAAGGCGTGTTAAAATGGTTATAAAAACCGGGTTTGAAAATCGTCATTACGACGGCCTAGAAAGGCGTGTTGAAATGGTTATAAAAACCGGGTTTGAAAATTGTCATTACGACGGCCTAGAAAGGCGTGTTGAAAAGCAACGGTCGGCGAAAGACCGGGGTTTGAAATGGCCATTATAACGGCGCAAAAAGATGATTTTGAAAGTTTGAAAATGACATGGAAGAACTTATGATCAAGTAGCACATAAGCACTCATAGTTCATTATATTATGCATTATGATGACACGGGTTTTGGCTTAGAAGGGTGCGTTACACACCAAACAATCAAACCCAGATTTGCGAGAGGGATACCAATTCAAACAAAATGTGTAAGGAGGGTGCCCTAGCCTCGTGCTCGAAAGTGATGAAAGCTTTTTGACGAAACAGAAATGTGTAACGTCAATGGCATGCTTGACTCAATCGGGATTCGAAACGCGGGGATGAGAAAACTCACACCGACGAGATGAGCCAATTGGTCGATAACGGTTAGGTTGTGGGCCCAGCAACGAACCCGACCGCGGCCGTAATATCAATTAATGCATTCCAACCAAGACCTCGTTCGAGTCTCACCATCTAGGGATCACAAAGACGTAAGTGTCCTAGTTTTCCCCAGTGGAGTCGCCAATCTGTGGACATGGCCCACCTGCAAGCCCACTTCGATCTGTGGACATACAACGGTCTTTTGAAAGCCACGCTCGGCGGCGTAAAAATGCTTTCGACCGGATCATTTTAGATCGGTTGGTTTCGTCTCGGTAAGGGCCTCGAAACGATTAGAGATGTTCGGAGTCGCCACCAAGCATTTGTGGGATGCTTGGAACCCGTTCGAATCAACTTTATACCTCGGTCAAACGAAGCACAAAGCAGGGTTTGACATAGGTACTAAAGATAAGGAATCGTCCCTCTTTAGCATCCTATCTCTAGAATGACTCTCGTACGCCCTGGATAAGGTCGTCCACTATCCAAAGTTTCTGAGTAAGAGGTGAAGGTACGTATTGGGAAGCCCTTTAATCAGACACCCAATACCGCCCGCAGTAGCGGCCTCTACTGATCGATCTTGGTTGGTTTGAATGCAAAAGTTTATAAAACGGTTTAAATGCATGAATGCGCATCCAATAATTTAAACCTAACATGTGAGAGCTTTCTAAGTCAGTTGATTTAATCCAAGTATCAAGTATAAGATGTCGAGTTGGATTAATAGTTGATTTGCATGCAAGACGGAAGTTAAACATCCATTTACCGTATTAGGTTTAGGGTGCATAACGCGGTCCATTTGTCTTAGTAAGGCATTTTGCAAATATGATTTTTGAATGAGCGGATTAGTCGTCTGATCCGTCCTATATCCGGGTTAACCGGAGTCGGGATCGTCCTGGACTAATGCTGGAATGGGAACAGGCCCTGTGCCAGGCGACCACAAGAGGCGCGAGCATACCGGCGGTGTAAAGGGGCCTCCCCTGGTTTTGAAAATGAGAAAGAAAAGGCCTATTTAGGCGCGGGTTAGTCGACGGTTATATGTCGTGTTCTGACCATTTGAAAAACGTTTATAAAACGTATTGAAAAATGGGTATTTCACCCGATTTGGTTTGAAAGGGTCGTTTAGACCGTATTTGTTGATTTGAAGAACGGGACTTGAATAATCGTCATTATTTTGATGATATTCGGTGTCGGGTTCGACTTGACATGGATATTTTTGAGAATGATTATGAACTTAATTGTTTTAAGTTCATTTGAATATAATTAGTCGATACTCATCATCGTACCCGGGTTAAAATCCGGCATGGTATGTAGAACCAAGGATGACTTTGTGTTGGTGACTAATATGCTTGTTTTGAAAATGTAAAGAAATGATGAAAGGCTTTAAAATACCTCCCAAAATGTAAAGAAATGAAATAAAAGGCTTTAAATACCTTTTAAATGTTATTAACCAAATATTATCACCGAAACACGGATTTAACCGTCATGGTATAAGGAACCAAGGGTGAAAAATGTTTTATTGTTAAAAACAAATAAAATAAATTAAAAAAAGGTTTGAAAATATTTGAAATGGTAAAAATCGATTACAAATATGAAAATGGATTAAAGGGGAAAGACGCGAACAACCACGGTTGAGTTCTGATCTGGGCACCCCATTGAGGCCTGAGCCTATGTGCAGAATAAGGGGCTTCTGCCTCAGGCCAAAACTCAGTTTTGGCTCGTCTAACCCATGTTTTGGATCGTGTTATGCATGTTTTAGCATGTTATAGTCATAAAACAAGTAAAAACATGATAAAAGAAGGATTTTTACACCCTTATACTTACATGTTTGGTTATGGCGAGAAACCGACGTAAGTGTAACAACTCGTTTGGTCGGAAAAGACTCGGTTTAAAACCGTTTTGGTAAGTAAAAAGAGTGTTTTGTTAAGATTAGTGATGGTGTAGTGGTCGAAATGGTCGGTCAAGTGATTTAATGCACGATGACGGTACCAAACAATGTGTAAGGCTTGTATTTACGATCGGTAGGTCGTAAATACGCGTCGGATTGTGACTTAAGAAGTCGAGTCGAGAATTTTAAGGGAGAAAAGAGGGGGCGGACACTCGCGTAAGTTCTCAAATGGGGGCATTTGAGGGGTATTTATAAGAAAATGAGTGGTTGTGTGAGTTTTGAGCGACGTGGCCACCTGGGCTGCTCAAAGAGGCGCGAGCCACGTCGCGGGTCTTCGAGTTGTCTTGTCGCTTTTACACAAACGCAATCATGATTTGTTCTATCATAGGATTTGTAGTCACATGTTTGGTACTTGACCATTCATGAATCCGGGAAATCTTAGTATAGAAGGTTTGAAATGGTTTATTTTTTGTGGTTGACTCGGTTTGACTCGTTGTTGGAGTCGGGATTTGAATTTTTGAGTCGGTTTTTGGTCCGGTGTCGGTTTTGACTCTAGTTAGTGTCATTGCGACCCCGTCGTCGTGCATTAAATACTCCATGTACTTTTGAAAAGTTTTGAAATGTTTTATTTTCGAAATGGTTTTAAGTTTTCCGACGTAAAGTTGAACACAAGCTGTCGATCAAACGCCGCGATTCCAAAGCACGTTATAGTCCGATAATCATCGGGTGTTTGTTGGAGTCTCAGTAGATACTGGGTATCAACAGATAGATATATACCTGATAATTAGAGAAAGAACAGTGACAGAGACAATGAAAAAGAGACGACGACGACAACAGTGACGGAGATGACAGAGCGACGGCGAGGGAGAGTTTTGACGGTGAGGAAGAGTGTGTTTTTGTTTGTGTTTGTGTTTGTGTGGTATTGTGGTGTTCGGTTTTGTTTTTCTATACACTGAAAGTATTGACAACGGTTTTGTATATTATAAACCGTTGTCAGTACTAATAACAACGGTTTTCACAAACTAACCGTTGTTATTAATTTTCACTGATTTGCGCCAAAATAATATAACCCAATTAACAACGTTATTATATATTACGTGTTAAACCGTTGTTATTATTTTATGAATGACAACGGTTATTATTTATATAACAGTTGTTATAAGTAATTACAACGGTTATGGTTCTGGTAACCGTTGTTATTAATTTTCCATGAATTCCGCGAAAATAAAATAATACACTTAACAACGTTATTACCAATTCACGTTAATATGCGTTGTTAAAGAGTCGTTGTTATTGCCTATATTTTTAGTAGTGCGGCAATGAGCGTTTCTCAGGGTTATAGCTGAATCTAGTACAACCTTGAAAATATGATTCAAGGTTATATCTGAAGCTAGTACAACCTTAGGTTATGACTCAAGTTATGGCTGAAACAGGTATAACCTTGGAAATATGAATCAAGTTATAGCTGAAACTAATTTAACTTTAGAACACGAGTCTTTTTTTTTTTTTTTTTGATGACGAGGTGGTTGAGTCCCCCCCGGTCCCATGCATTCCCGCACCACCACATGGACCATGTAAGCCACCCCCTTCGGGGGCTGCATTGGCCAAGTGATCATCGCCCCAGCTAATTAAGGTTATAGCTGGAACTAACGTACCTTGAGATTATGGCTCAAGGTTATGGTTAGAACTATTATAACCTTGAGTTTAGTGTCAAGGTTATGGTTGAGGTACGTATAACTTCAAGTTATATATGTTGAAGTTGTAGTCGAGGTTACTATAACCTCGCATCCAAATTTCATGTTATGATTGAGATTACTATAACCTTGGTTGTTTGTACTTCTTTCACATATTCTCTAATGTTCAGTTATTATATGACATTGTGTTTGAATATATCTTTGGTTACTCTAGTTCATATGATAAGTAGGATAGTCAGTTATACTATCCTATGAGTTGAGTCTTGATGTTGTTCACGTATGTTGCTACAGTTAGTTATATATACTGTACATTTGTTGTATTAGTTATATACTATCAGAATGAACTAACGCCACCCATTGATGTGGGGTTATTTTGGTCTATGTTCGGAACTAACCAGAGGCAGTGGTTATACGCTCTGGTTCCCGAGTGTCGTTCGGTGTACATTTATTGCACCGAGAGTCTGGTCAGGTCTTAGACATATAGGCAGTGGTTATACACTGTATATACATAGTACCGTGGAGGCAGTGGTTATACGCTCCGCACCGATGGAGACAGTGGTTATACACTCTGGCAAGTAAGAGGCAGTGGTTATACGCTCCAACGGGCGTTCGCTTTATTCGCTAGGCTTTGTTGCTAGCTTTGTGCCTTTTGTTGTTGTGGATCGTGGGTCACCATATTTGCTATGCTTTGATGCTAGCATAGCTGCCTTATGTTTTTATGGGTCGTGTGCTACTTTGGTTGTAAGTGTACATGGTCTAGTGGTTGCATATAGTCTAGGTTTGCATGATTGCTTCCGTCTAAGGTTGGTAAAGTTTGGTAAGTTGTGTTAAGTTTTCATGAGTATGGTCTCACATGTTTACTGGTTTTACATTTCAATTGTTAATGATTGTTGATTATATTCAATTGTTGTAAACATGATTGGGAGAGCATCTAGGTACTCCCGACTGATTGTCGACCCCCTATTCTCAGGTTGTTCAGATTGGTGTTGCGTTGATTATGCTTGTTTGGGATGCATCGAGAGGCTAGATGAATAATAAATTAGGATTCTGTTTTCAGTTCAGTTGAGATACACATGATAATGTATTAGTTTGGTTTTGGATTTAGTAGCGAACTGGATTGGTCAGGTGTTTCCGCCACCTTGACCCTTTTATCATTGTTAATTATAATCTGATAAATCTTTTATTATATGTTTTTTTCCTTGTTTTAATAATCCGTGTTGTTACACACCCAATCTGGAAATGACCCGACAAAACATAACTTTAATTGACTCCAAAAGGCTTAAAATGCCTTTTTTCTTTAAATCATTGACGCGAAACTGACCCGACACGAAATAGACCGATACGCTTGACCCGAAATGGACCCGACAAACAAATCCTAAATAGACTCGTAACCCGAAATGACCCGACCTGACACGAACTAACTTGAAAATTTAAGATACCCGAAATGGGCCGATTCAAACCCGACCCGATTGACCCGTTTTCCAGGTTTACCTAGAGCTGACAAAAGCTGACATATTAGGATATTAGGCCCATTAGGGTTAGGTTACAAGATATGGCGGCTACTGTCTAGGGTTTAGAGTATTAGGGTTCAGACTTCGGTACTATAAATAGATGTAATGTTATCATAAGAATCACAACTCAATAATACAATTCTCCCTTATTATCGTCTCCCTTCTATAATCTTAACATGGTATCAAAGCCTCTTTCTTGAGGACTCTAAAAACTGTTTCCGCATTCTTACCGGTGGGTGGCCGGAGAATTACACACCCACCGGTAGGATACCTAATCAAAAACACAAATTAAAAAAAAAAAATTGTCATCCCAAAATGGTCGGCAGTAATAGCTTTTCCAAAAACAAAGAAAAAAAAAATTTCTTTCTTTTCCTTTGAAATTTGATTAATCTTCTTTTACGTCGTTTAAGGTGGTACTTATTTTATTTGGAGTCCGAAAAAATTAACGTTCTCCAGATCTTGAAATTGACGGATAATTTTCCGTTTTATTGATATTTGTTAGGTTCGATTAGTGCTCCTGCAAATTAATTCATATTCGACAAGTTCGAAAAACTTAACGTTCTTGTTCGAAGAAATTTTAACGAGTCTTATACTCGTTTCTTACCCACCTTTGAAGACGAAGAAGATGATGAATGAAGATCGAAGATGATGAAGATTGAGATTTAATTTTTTTTTCTTTTTATATTTTTTCTTTGTATTTCTCCAATCGTAAAGTTCGTACTACGTACTGCCTTTACGATTGCGGGAGGGTATTAGGATATTAGGCCCATTAGGGTTAGGTTACAAGATATGGCGGCTACCGTCTAGGGTTTAGAGTATTAGGGTTCAGACTTCGGTACTATAAATAGATGTATTGTTATCATAAGAATCACAACTCAATAATACAATTCTCCCTTATTATCGTCTCCCATCTATAATCTTAACATGACAAGACCCGAGGAACCTTACCCGACTTGCCCGAAACCCGACCCAAAACCGAAACCTACAATGTACAAGTATAATGAATAAAATAGAAAATTTATCGTGCTATGTCGACCGTAACCATTTTACATACTAATTTATTGTTCATTTTATGTACAGTGTACCTTTTAATAATGTTGAATTGCATCCTGTCTGTTGTGGATGTGTTGTTTATTTCAAGTACCTAACCGTAGAATATATTTAACTCGTACCTTGAACCGAGATTACACTAATGAAACGGATTTGGTCTTCATTTATTTAGTCAATGGGCTAGGATACGAACCGGGTCTCCAAAATATCATCAAACCAAGTATGAATTCAACTTTTTGTACCCCATAAAATAGGGTTTGAACTTTATATCTTTCTATTGCTATAAGTAAGTAGGCGTGAGATTTACGGTTTGATTCATTAGTTTTTAATTGAAAGTCATGTGTCATTAGTAAAAATTTAATTTCTAAATTTTACAAAGTAAATTTTGAGCGTTATAATTTTTATTTCAAGTTAATGAAGTGTAAACCGAATTTCTCATTAGAAGAAGTGTAATGTATCGTGTAGAATTGTAGATCAATGAAAATAAGAGCATACAAGTGGGTACAACTGGTTGTAGGATCTATTAACTGACTTAAAAGGCATAAGTACATGAAAAAGTTTTATTGATTTTCTTCTGTATAAAGAAAATTACACTTCTACACACATCCCATACAGTAGCTTATTCTAGTAGTGAGCCAAATTTGACCCTTTATATTTAAACGATATTAAGCTTACAACACTTTTAACTGTGGAACTTCCATACACACAAATATATAATAATCCCATAATTCATTTCATTTCATACGGCTGTTTAAAATATCCGAGAAGAATTTTAAACAGACGTATGAAAATGTAATGAATGGATCAGGAAGTACTACTACCTACAGCCAAATAAGAGAACGAGTAAGGTTTTTGGCCACTAACGTTGCC
This sequence comes from Silene latifolia, assembly GCF_048544455.1. Lineage (NCBI taxonomy): Eukaryota > Viridiplantae > Streptophyta > Magnoliopsida > Caryophyllales > Caryophyllaceae > Silene > Silene latifolia. The sequence continues at coordinate 23,949,074 of NC_133536.1, forward strand.
GGGAGGATCATAGCTACAAATGACGAAAACCCCGGCATTATTGTTACATTGAACACGGGCACAACCAAGACGAACCGAATTGGCCCATACCACCTGAGTATAGTGTCCACAAACCTTTCCAGTAGCACAAGTGTTGGTGTTATGGTTATAGTTAGTCTTCTCATTGACCCACAGTTGTACAGAGCCCGTACCCGTCAAGAAAGTGCCGCTCCCCCACGCTATGTTCTCGCCATATGGGCCACCGGAATGCACGAGGGCGCAGTCACCAATCCTTTTGTTTGCGTAATTTTTTGCATACGCAGCTAATGTGTTATCCCATGCTATGTTTCTGACACCTGAAATCGAACATTTATAATGACCCATATTATTTTGTATGAATAATACGAGTATTCTTTATTGTACATGGTCTATGGGGTGAATTAAAACACACAATAATTATTGCCTGAGACGGTCCATTGTGTAAAAAGACTTGTTAACAATAATTGAAAACTATTTTGTTATATAAAAATGGAGCGTTTCACAGCATGTGATCGTCTTATTCTATAAGAAAACACAACCTGGCTTTAAAACTCTTACAGAATTCACGTACATAATGTTTGACCTACAAGAAATGTTTGCATTAAAAATTACAATAAATACATACCGACGGCAGCCCTAGCAGAGTTATGAGCTTTAACATAGTCCTGAGGTGAATTTTGTGCATGAGAAACTTGGAGCAAAGCTAAAGTTGCTATCATGAAGCATGCCAAGGTTGTTAAGTTTTTGAGAGTCTCCATTTTTTTTGTTACGAAAATAATTAAGAGGTGATTAACAAGTGATGAAGAATTAATGAAGAGATAGAGTTCCTTTTATAGGAGGAGGTCGCTTGAAAATTCATTATTAGCACTACATAGAAAAATAAGTAAAATCATGTAAATGGGAAATAGTCAATAATATAAGTAAAATCATGTAAATGGGAAATAGTAAATAATCATGTAAATGGGAAATAGTCAATCAATCAATATCTATCTATATTATTAAAAGAAGCTTTTTTCGAGCGATTATAGAGAGTCCAGCTTTTTCGATCTACCCGAGCAATATAAAACTCTATCTCTACCAACTACTATTAATTTATTTTACTAAATATACTACTATTAAGATTAGAGATAGAGTACAAGATAAGGATTTTTTTTTAAGATACTCCGTCAGAGTTTGAGACGAATGGATTTACTATTGTCAATGCAATTACAATTGTACAATTCTCACCTGTTTGATTAGAACAAGGATTTCTATAATACAAACGCCCATTAAAACTATAAATAGCTTGAAAGGCTTTTGTCAACTCTGAACTTTCACGTTATTTCTTTCTATTTGCTCTTTTATCTAATGAAATTTGTATTGTATTTTTTTCCTCTTTCACATCTTGCTTATTTAACTGTATAATAAGTTTTGAATGTTAGATGTAACGCTTTGTTCATTTATTTTGCTATGACAGTGGGCAGAAGAAGAAAAAACGATGGATTTAGGCCTCTGACATGGTGAGTGATTTAGATTTTCTTTTTCTTTTTTACTCTTTAACATATTTCTTATTTGACTGTCTAATAAATTTTGAATGTTAGATATAATGCTTTATTCATTTAAGCTTTTTTCGAGCGATTATAGAGAGTCCATCTTTTTCGATCTACCCGAGCAATATAAAACTCTATCACTACCAACTACTATTAATTTATTTTACTAAATATACTACTATTAAGATTAGAGATAGAGTACAAGATAAGGATTTTTTTTAAGATACTCCGTCAGATACGAATGGATTTACTATTGTCAATGCAATTACAATGGTACAATTCTCACCTGTTTGATTAGAACAAGGATTTCTATAATACAAACGCCCATTAAAACTATAAATAGCTTGAAAGGCTTTTGTCAACTCTGAACTTTCACGTTATTTCTTTCTATTTGCTCTTTTATCTAATGAAATTTGTATTGTATTTTTTTTCCTCTTTCACATCTTGCTTATTTAACTGTATAATAAGTTTTGAATGTTAGATGTAACGCTTTGTTCATTTATTTTGCTATGACAGTGGGCAGAAGAAGAAAAAACAATGGATTTAGGCCTCTGACATGGTGAGTGATTTAGATTTTCTTTTTCTTTTTTTACTCTTTAACATATTTCTTATTTGACTGTCTAATAAATTTTGAATGTTAGATATAATGCTTTATTCATTTATTTTGCTTTGACAAGAAGTGAGCAAGTAATTTTTATGAGATGTCTTATAAAAGCATTATTTTGTTACTGTCTCTTACGAGTATTAGGGTTGTTAATTTGTGAAATAATTTCCTTTTTATACTTTAATGAGGATACTCCTAAGATTAATGCGTGCTACTCCTAAAGACATCTAAATTGTAGCAAACTCGCAACTAATTGGCAAGTCTGGTAATCTCCTTGATCGTTGAAGAATTTCTGCACAATTTTTGTATATTACGAACAGTATGCTTGATTTATGCAAGCAAGCTAAATACTTCTAATTGTAGCAAGTAGAATGATTTACCGGGACGGTGCTTTCTACCTTTATTCAAAAGTATATTTCCTTTGTTTGTTTTATGTTTGTGATTATTAACTAATATTAATGTTAAAATTATTGATTGATGTTTTTTTCTATACTTATAAATTCTATTAATGAATGAAATTGAATTTTTCGGTGCAATTTTGGTTGAAAATAAAAAGTTGGGTTAAATTTCACTTTTTATCAAAATTATGGGCCTAATTACTACATTTGTAAGTTATGGGCTTAATCTCACAATTGGCTAAAATTATGGGGATTAACTTTGGCGCTATTCGAATCATCAAGATAATACGAGAACTTATATTGCTGAAGTACAAATCAACGGTTAAATTAATAGTGAAGCTTGAATTGAGTCTTTGCGTGAGTGAGCCTCATTATTTGCAGTTGAATTTTGTACAAGTTTGAATTAACACGTTAGTTTTGGTGGCGTCTCAAGATACAATCAATAAGTATGATTATGACATATATAGCGAAATGTCACTTTAGCTTATACAGAGTATATGACCATTCAAACTAATATAAAAAAATGTACATGAGGGATCATATTATTTGACTAAAATTCTTATCTTAAAGCTACTAAACTAGAACATAATAAAATATGTGATATATAGATGATAGAATTGCATTTAGTTGATAAGAACACTAATCTCATAAGTCATACTCCCTCCAATCCGCTATTTTTCGATTGTTAAAACATTTTTTTTGGGTTTACGTTATACATGTCACAAGCTACAATAGGCCCGTGAATCGACATTATTTTATGCATTTGGATATTTAGTTACACAATTTAAAGTTTTTTTCTCCTCTATAAAATACAAATAGGGAGTATCTTTTATATGTTCAAATCAGAAGAAATCAGCATTAAAGGAAACTTTTTTCGAGCGATTATAGAGAGTCCAGCTTTTTTGATCTACCCGAGCAATATAAAACTCTATCTCTACCAACTACTGTTAATTTATTTTATTAAATATACTACTATTAAGATTAGAGATCAATATTTATATACTTAAAAGAGAAACTTTTGAAGCGATTTCATTGGCTATTATTTTTGTTGAATAAATTTTACATATAAATAAAAAAATATATAAATTGTATATAAAAAAAATATACTCTATTAAAACTACTTATAAAGAATTAAAATAATAAAAAATATGAGACACTTATACACTATTAACGTAGTTCATCATTCCATCAATATCAATAAATAAATGCAGTCAGAGTTGGAGACTAATTGCTCAGCTAATGAACTTATACTAGGACACAAACTGTCAACTAATGCCAAGATACAGTTCTCAAATTCATGTCCCCTCTCTTTTCCAAAGCCTAAGCAATAATATATTCTTTTTCGGTTTAAATCGTTTTTTTAGTTATTACCTGAGTTTATTATTCAAGCTACATGAATAGTTAGTGTAGGATAAATAAATGGTGTGAAATATGCTTAATTGGTAGGCTGGTTTAGACGTGTAAAAGATCAGTCTTGAGAGGACCGGTACGGTGGTCGTCTAGAAATGTGAGGGCATTGTCCGGGTCGATGTTTAGGGTAATTTAGAACTGTAGTTGGACTGGCGGGACGAATGAGATTAATCAAGGAGCAGATTGCTCTGTTTTCAGTTCGATATAGTGGGGTTTCGGGTGTCGCTAAACGCACTTTATTGGTTGAGTCGAGTCCTAGAATTCGGAACATACTCTATTGTTCTATTGCGACTGTAGGGAGTAGTTTAATTTGTTGGTGGCGGTTTTGTCATTAGTGGCTTGGAGTGGCTGCTTTGACCTGCTCTGTTTTGGGCATCATAGGGATCCGTATTGACGCATTAGTACTCGGGTTTTTTAGCGTTGTCGAGTTGTTCCGTGTTCGAGTGTGCTAACCGTTGGGATAATGGGTGACGATTGGTGAGTATTGGGTAGTGCTTGCTTTGGCATGAGGTGGTCTTAGAACCGTAGCCGACGTCTAGGCGTGTGCATACGAAAGCATGAAAATCCCAGCGTAGTGTATGGCACAGAGTAATTGGGATTTTGGAGGAGAACGGGCTGTTCAAACGCAAGGGGTTGGTATAGTACAAGAGATATTCAATAAACTACTCCGTACTAAAACGAGTTCATTCCAAGTTAAAATAGAGGTCATAGTCGTTTCTTAAGACTAAACACCTACAAATGTAAAACTCCTTGATATCTAGAACTCTATTATTTTATGGTTTCATTAACCCGAAGGCTTTTGCACTTTTGTAATACTTTTGCTAATGAATTCAGTCATTCACGATAATGCTGATATGTGAGATTATAATTTTGTTTATACGACATAAGTAAACTACAGCTTTCTATACTTTTCATTGAAATTACTTTTGAAATGTTACTTTAGTTTATGTGGGAAAAGTTGTATAAATGTTGCAAGAGCTCTTAATATGTTATGAGATTCAAGCAAAAATTGTAGTATAAGACAATTTCACGAATGGCAGATCTTTTATACAATGGGACCGTTTTATAGTGTGAGACAATCTTACACAATAACTACATGCCTTATTCTCTACTGGAAACATATACTCCCTGTGTCCCGGTCAATAGTTTACCCTTACTTTATTTTTCCTCACAAATTAAGACAAGTGTAGACTATTAACTAAAACAAGGAGTAGTAAAATAGTTACCGACCTCACTAATTTAATTGCTAAGAAGGAGCTAATAATTTGTCGATTCATTATTCGATCATTTACCCATTTGTAAACATATACTCCTTTCGTTCCGGTTATTTTCTCACCTATTTCATAAACACCTTACTCACTCTGCTTTAGTATTAAGCACACAAGGCTAGCACCACGGAGGTAAAAAGTCGTTATAGAAAAATAAGCCATTTTAAACATTAATCTCATGCAATTTAAAATCAGTTAGTAGCGAAAGCTAGGGAAGGGTTAGGACTTTAAGAGGGCGTTCGTCCCTGCTGAAATTTTTAACTAAGTTGAGTTCATATCTTACCTCTGCTATTGACGATATGTAGTTTAAAATCAGGTAATAACCCGGGCGTTGCCCGGGCATGAAATCTAGTAGAGTACAATATAAGGATTTTTTTTTAAGATACTCCATCAGAGTTTGAGACCAATGGATTTACTATTGTCAATGCAATTACAATTGTACAATTCTCACCTGTTTGATTAGAACAAGGATTTCTATAATACAAACACCCATTAAAACTATAAATAGCTTGAAAGGCTTTTGTCAACTCTCAGTTTTCACGTTATTTCTTTCTATTTGCTCTTTTATCTAATGAAATTTGTATTGTATTTTTTTTCCTCTTTCACATCTTGCTTATTTAACTGTATAATAAGTTTTGAATGTTAGATGTAACGCTTTGTTCATTTATTTTTCTATGACAGTGGGTAGAAGAAGAAAAAATGATGGATTTAGGCCTCTAACACGAGGTGAGTGATTTTTCTTTTTCTTTTTCTTTTTTACTCTTTCACATATTTCTTATTTGACTGTCTAATAAATTTTGAATGTTAGATATAATGCTTTATTAATTTATTTTGCTTTGACAAGATGTGAGCAAGTAATTTTGATTTTTTTATAAGAGGTCTTATAAAAGCATTATTTTGTTACGGTCTCTTACGAGAATTAGGGTTGTTAATTTGTGAAATAATTTCCTTTTTATACTTTAATGAGGATACTCCTAAGATTAATGCGTGGTACTCCTAAAGACATTTAAATTGTAGCAAACTCGCAACTAATTGGCAAGTCTGGTCATCTCCTTGATCGTTGAAGAATTTCTGCACAATTTTTGTATATTACGAACAGTATGCTTGATTTATGCAAGCAAGCTAAATACTTCTAATTGTAGCAAGTCAAATGATTTACCGGGACGGTGCTTTCTACCTTTATTCAAAAGTATATTTCCTTTGTTTGTTTTATGTTTGTGATTATTAATTAATATTAATGTTAAAATTATTGATTAATGTTTTTTTTCTATACTTATAAATTGTATTGATGAATGAAATTGAATATTTCGGTGCAATTTTGGTTGAAAATAAAAAATTGGGTTGAATTTCACTTTTTATCAAAGTTATGGGCCTAATTACTACATTTGTAAGTTATGGGCTTAATCTCACAATTGGCTAAAATTATGGTGGTTAATTTTGGCGCTATTCGAATCATCAAGATAATACGAGAACTTATATTGCTGAAGTACAAATCAACGGTTAAATTAATAGTGAAGCTTGAATTGAGTCTTTGCGTGAGTGAGCCTCAGTATTTGTAGTTGAATTTTGTACAAGTTTGAATTAACACGTTAGTTTTGGTAACGTCTCAAGATACAATCTTTTTTTTTTTTTTTTTTTTGACAACTGTAAAGAAAGGTTCTACATTTTTATGGCCTGCCGAGCCAGGCCATGTGCCACACTATTAAGATGCCTCGGAATAAAACACAAACTTAAACAATGAAAAAAACTTGCACAACTACGTAGCTCCTCCAGAATGTCCTCAATCAGATGGTCCGTCTTTGCCAGCCCAGCAATCTTATTGAGCAGTTGTAGACAATCCGAAGAGATGTCAAGATGGAGGACACCTCCGGATCTCGCCCAAAAAACGACATCCCGGACACCGAGAGCTTCGGCCTGTAGCGCCGATTCCGCTCTAGTACTCACCAGTCTGCGCATACACTCACGTCCCAATTCATCATATGCCACCCATCCAAAGGCCGCCTTAAAGGAACGTTCCCAACTAGCATCCACCTTAATCCGAAGAGCAGAACAAAGGCCCGGTTGACCAATCATGTGATAAGGGATCCCATCCCGTAAGTCAGTTTTATGCTGATCAAGCAGATCCCCAACACTCCCTCGGGACCCTTTCAGCAACCCCTTGCATCTACCTGGTTGTTTAGGAGATTCACCCTCTCATTGATAGATTCAAATAAGACACCAACCAACACCTGATGGTTGTTAGCCAGACCGTTAAACTTTACCTTGTTTCGAATAATCCATATACCCCAGATAATGGCAATGAAGAGTATAACTCTTTTCATCCCTCCCTCCTGCTTTCGCAAGTATCGAACCAATCAATAATCCAATCGGTCATATTTAAGCACTCTGCGCCATCCACCTTGATACCAAGCACCGAACCCGCCCAGATCCCGGCGGAGGATTCGCAATCCCTAAACAGATGCTCAACGGTCTCCAAATTACTATGCTCAGGTCCGCACAGTCCACAGAACACATCCACCCCCATATTTCTTTGTTGAAACACCCGCCCTACTGAGAGGGTACCCGTAATTATTCGCCAAACAAGAATCTTCCATGTGTTAGGGACCGGAAGGGTCCATAACTGCTTCTGACAAAAGATCCTACCACGCTTATCAAGTCTAGTGTTATCCTTTTGCGTACCCTTTCTGGTCATATACTCCTCGAAAAACAACCCATAGTCACTCTTAACCGTAAAAATCTCATGCTTGGAGAAAGGCCAATAAACCTCATCACGCATCCTTTCCGTCCTAAGTCTGGTTGCCAGGATCCTCTCCGCATGCTCCTCTAGAAACAAAGCCCGTATGAACTCTTCATTCCAGTGCCCACTTGGTGCCACTAAGTGTCTCACCTGCAGATCAACTAAGTGAACATCCCCGTGACCTAGCCAGCAGTCCCTAGGTTCCGGATACTCTCCCCCCACCCACCTTGAAGTCCAAACATTCAACCGTGAATTACAACCAGGCTTCCAGCCCAAAAAGTCTTTGAGTTTTTGAAAACCATACAGGATGCTGCGAACTCCCCACGAGGAACTGGTTCCTGAACAAGGTATTGATCCCGCAGTGACAACCTGAGACCCAAACAGTTTTTGCCTAAAGACCTTGCTGAAAAAAGAACTATCCCCCGAAACAAGACGCCATCCATGTTTTGCTAACAATGCTTGATTCAAACATTCAATATTGCGAATCTCTAACCCACCCGCACTTTTAGGGAGGCTCAGGAAGTTTTTGCTACACCAGTGAACATTCTTCCCTAATTTACAACCCGTCCACCAAAATTGTGCCAAAAGAGAATTAATCTTTTTTGCCACACTTACCGGAATCTTAAAAACCGATAGAAAGAAATTTGAGAGATTGGAAAGGACCGATGAAATTAGGGTCAACCGCCCCGCCGGTGAGAGAAAAATATCATTCCATGAGGAGATCCGCTTTGTAACATGATCCACCAATGCTTGAAACATATCCTTCTTTGACTCTTGAAATTCAGCTGGGATACCAAGATATTTCCCAATTCCTCTATTATTCCGGACGTGGAACACTTTGAGGATTCGTTGTACCGCTGCAAGAGTCATATTCGGACTAAAAATGATTCCTGATTTTGCTGTGTTTAACCTCTGGCCTGAGGCCTCACAATAATCGCTGATCAGAGTCATAAGGTGAGATGCTGATTCGCCCTTATCCTTGAAGAAGAAAATCGCATCATCCGCAAAAAAGAAATGAGTCATAGGCTGTATCCCCCTGCACAAAGTAAACCCATGCAAACTGCCTGTATCTCGGGCATAATCAATATTCGCCGAAAGGACCTCCATGTAGAGAAGGAAGAGATAAGGAGACAGTGGGTCTCCTTGACGAAGACCACACTTGGGTCTGAATTGAGGTAAAGGTATTCCATTGAAAAGCACCAAATAACTCACAGTGGTAACACAGTTCATAATTAGTCTTACTGTCTTCGGTGGGAAACCAAATCTAATCAGAGTCATTTCCAAGAAGTCCCATCGAATCCTGTCATACGCCTTACTCATATCCGCTTTAAACGCGCACCGCCCCTGAGAACCTTTCTTGAAACGCGAAATGTTGTGAATCGCCTCATGAGCCAACAGAATATTATCACTAATATTCCGCCCCGGCATAAAGGCATTTTGGAATTCACTAACCAGAGAGCCCATAACCTTTGCAACCAGGTTTGCAATACACTTGGTGACCACACGCATAATCACATTGCACAGACTAATGGGCCGATAATCTGACACCCCTTCCGGGGTGTCATTTTTTGGGATAAGAGTAATAAAAGTTCTATTTGTTTCCCGTAAGACTCTTCTCCAATTTAGAATGGATAACACCGCCTTTGTAAAAACCTGTTTAACCATGGACCAGCATTTTTGATAAAAACAAGTCGGAATACCATCTGGTCCTGGAGCTTTAAAAGCCCCCATTTGAAAGACGGCGGTACGTACCTCCTTTGCTGAAAAAGGTCTGGCTAAACGGTCCCCTTCATCTTGATCAAGCCGTAGTGATACATGATCAATGACCCGCTCCAACGGCGTTGTATCAATTGGTGCCACATCATTACGGGAAGCCTGATACAAGTCCATGAAAGCACTTTGAAAAGCTCCGCCGACCTCCCCGTCATCATACCTCCACTGCCCATCTTCGCCTTTTATTCCATGAATAAGATTCCTCCCAGACCTGCCTTTAACCCAATTGAAGAAGAATTTTGTACAAGTATCTCCCTCAACCGTCCACCGCATCTTTGCCCGTTGCTTCCAGTACTTTTCAGCAGCTATTGCAAACTCCCGGAGTTCCTCATGAACTCGCGTGTAATCCTCCTCTCCTCCCCCCGAACAAGCAGCATTTATCCCATGTTCCAATTTCCGGTCAAAGTCATCCCACTTCTCATTCCATTCCGCCTTTTTATTCAAAGTCCATTTTTTAACGCAACTCCGAACTCTTGCCAACTTCCTAGTGATACGATACGCCGGAGAACCATAGTCATCAATTACCCAAGCATTTCGAACCTGATCCAAACACTCCTCGTAATCCAAAGCCCATGCATCCAGTTTAAAGGGTCGTTTACCCGTGGTGCGGGTGAGATTCAGGTCCACCTCTATCGGAGCATGATCCGAAAGTTGAATTAGATAGTGCTTGATGCCAGTATCCGGGAAATAAGACAGCCAGTCCTTAGAACCCATTGCTTTGTCCAACCTTTCATAGACTCTCTTATCTCCTTTTCTATTATTGCACCAAGTAAACCGCGGCCCCTTATACGGGATATCCACCAAATCATTCCTTAATTTCCACATAGAAAAATCCTCCACTCCCTCAATCGGTCGTTGGCTAGTACTAAGTTTATCACATCTATATTCCACTTGGTTAAAATCCCCAACAATAAGGAAAGGAAGAGAACATACTTCAAGCCATTTCTCTAAGTCTAACAAAACCGGTGTCCTCATATGTACACTCGGAGCACCATAAAAAAGAACAAGATACCATAACCGTCCATTATATTTTTCCACTAGAAAGATGATAAAATTATTACAAGCCTTGATTAACTTCAATTTTGACTCCCTTCTCCACCCAACCCATAGACCGCCTGAAGACCCAACCGCCTCCACCCCAAAATTCTCCACAAAACCAGAGGAGCGAAACATAGGGAAAATATGACTCAGACTACATTTAGTTTCCATTAAAAACACAAAATCATAATACTTACTACCTAATAACGCTCTTAATTTCGGAATTGTAGGGGCGAGCGTATTATTTAGACCCCTACAATTCCACACAAGTCCCATCATGGCGAAAGAGGAGGTTGTGCAGGCCCAACCTCCGCAAAGCCACCAAAATCAGCTGCCCCACCGTTCACAGAAGGGAGTGATGAGTCACTGGAGTCTACCATAACCACATCTTCAATGTTGACCCTAAAACCCCAAGGTTGCTGTGAAGTTGCTCCTGCTTCTGTCCTTGCCTGATCCTCCTTTGCTATTCCTTTACACCCCCTACTCTTCTTAGCCAGACGATATAAATACGCCATTGTATTTCCCATGGACATCTTTGCCTCTTCAGGAAGAATATAGTCCCCTGCATCAGTACAACACTTCCTTTTCCTAGCAGCTCCCATGACTTCCTTATAATCTTCACGAAAGTCAGAAAGGTGGTATACGTCAGCCAAACCAAGGCACCCATCAGAGGTGCTTCCAACTGATAATTCTGCAATCAGTTTAGCTTTATTCCCCACAGCAGCAATATAAAAAAACCTCAGCTCCTTACCTTTACCCGGTCCCAGCTGAACTTGATTTGCCTCCCTTTCATACGCATCCTGTAACAACTTGTCAAGAGGTGCCAAATGTGAAGATCCCTCATCAATCTCCTTCCCTTTTCTATTAATAGCAGCTGACTCCAAAGAGGGTTTCTGGGTTGCTCTTAGAACATGCTCAGCTTCAGGTAAAGAGCTAGTGGAACCCTGCTGGCCAGACATAGCTCCCTCCCCCAAAGCAGCCTGCTTCAAACCAGCCTCCCCATCAGAATCATCAGAAGAGATGATGATAATCTCCCTGTCACTGTCACTAGCAGTATCCTGAGAGGAGTAAGCCTCCATAGCCGTTGCCCCATCAGTAACAGGCCCCTCAGAATCTGAGGATGCTTCATCATCAACATCCACCATGTCATCAGAAACGTGTTGTGTCCCTGCTCTAGCTAAGTCAGTACTCTCCACATTATTCTCAGACCCAACAAACAAGCCCATCATTTCCTCCTCAGCAGTTACCTCCCTAACTGGCCTAGAGCTTTGCCCCACTTCCCTAGTTGTGTACCCAGTTGGATAGTGGTACCAGTTAGGCAAGCCCCCTTCAGGAGGCTCAAAATTCTGATTAAAACCCCTCTGCTCATCCTCAACTCTTGCCCAGCCTATATCCCCTTCAATCCTATTCAGGATAGCATCATGTACCCTTTGATCCCTATCCACCAAACCACTTAAACTGTCCTATCTAGAGTAAATAACATAGGGGTCCTCAGCTTGCAGCTGCACAAGAACCCCCTGCTAAAGCAGATTTGGCTCAGCAGGCCCCTCCAGCTCCTCACCAGCAGTGTGATACTCATCATTATTCCTACCCTCTTCATCCAACCACCCTCCAGCCGCTGGTACTCCCCCACCAGCAGTAACCTGGTTTACAGTTGTCATATCCACTTCCTGTGTTTGTGCAGCAACCACACCTCCCCTAATAACATCCCCATTTACTTCCTCCTGAACTTCATTCATCACAACATCCTCATGAGCCCTAGTCCCAATAATGCCAGAATTAGTGTGATGCCCAGAAGAATGGACACCCCCCCTACACCCAACACCAGGGTGTCCATTATCAGTCACACCAACCCCTTGAATTCCTACTCCCTCTCCAGCCCCCTCCCCAACCTGGAACACCACAGGCCCAGCAAAAGACTGAGCCGTGACAACAAACATCATACCAGGTAAGACCCTCCCCCCTGGGGTGATCCCCAGATCAAAATCAACAGCCCTTTCCGGGGATTCCCATCTTCTCCTCCTCCTAGGCATCCTCCTAGGATCACCCAGCTTGACCCTTGAAGACAGAAACTTGGTCGTTGATGGAGTAGCACGAAGGTCTAAGTTGAACATCGTGTGATTACTATTAGCTTGATAAACAGGAAAGCCTCTTGCCACAGACCTATCTAACATTCCATTAACACTTGACACCACAGTCATTAAAGACTCCCGACATTGTGACCCTTTATGACCAATCTTGCCACACCTAGTACAATACTTGAAGACTTCCTCATACTTGAATTGCACCCATAAAAGATATCCCCCCCTCCATTGCTAAGAAGAAACCGGGCATCAGTGGTTCATTAAGCCTTAAATACACTCTTAACTTCAAATAATCCTCATCAGGCACCAGATGAAAAGGTTCAATGTGGAACTGATGACTAAGAAGCTTACCTGCAATCTGGGCAACCTCCATAGTCAAGTATTCGAAAGGCAAACCACAAACACGTACCCCAATTTCAGCATAGGGGAACCTAACAGTGCGTGGCACCGTGTCAGGAAACCACTTAGAGAAGACCATCACTGCTCCATCAATGGTAGCAGTGGTTCTTTGTAACAGAGCCTCCATGTCATCCACCACTAAACAGTGAAAAACATATACCTCCCCCATACGAAAGGCCGTGATCCTACCATTGGTAGTCCATTTGCGTCTGATAACATCATTCAATAGCTCAGCCTCAAACAGTCGATAGTCCACAAGGAACCCCAGTACACACCTACCCCAAAACTCTCTGGACTTACCCAACTCAGATGGGTCAATATTAATGACACCACCCGAGCGAGGGTATCTCCAAATGTTAGCATGAAGAGGATTAGTGTGGTTAAACTTAGTTGAGGGGAACTGCTGCTGATCATTCTCGTTGCTCCCTGGAATGAACTCACCCTCCATACTCAGAGAAGACAAAGACGTTAACGAAGAAGAAACAGAAGAAGAAGTTTTTTGAAACTGGAACTTGTAACGAGATTTTTTATGTGAGTGTAGAAGATTAATGGAATGAGAAGATTGTGATGGAAAACCAGAAGCCATCAGCCTTGATTTAAATAGGAGAGCTCAGACGAACAGTCACACGTTACCAAGAAGAATTAGCAGCGTCTTGGCTAATCAATGCAGCCAGATAACCAATCAGGATCCGAATTAATTCTTGAGCCACCCAATATACCCAAAACCCCAATACCAGTAAACTAACTGTAATGATAAAAAGGGAGCTATTAAGATTCTTCCAAACCTAACTAAAAACGCCTCTTCGAAAAAGCCCAGAAAAATTAGGGTTACTCACCCCCAATTAAAGACGCACTTCAGTAATGATTACTGCAGGTTATGCAGATGAAAAAAAACCAGTAATTTCCACCCCCAATCCAAGAAGAGATTAGCAGTAAAAAAAAATTGGGAAAATCAAAGATCAATAAGATGAAAAATTGAGATTCCCAGGAAAAGTAGTAAACTTGCTTTTTGTAAACGGACAGCCAATTAAATACACTTGCTCACAATCATGAGCTAGCTAGAGCTCGAGTAAAAGGGAATAAATGAGAAGATTGATCAAAAGATAGGATTTTCAGAAGAATTTTTGGATTTCGCGAAAAAGCTCCCCTAATTGGGAGAAGGGCTCTCCAGCTAGAGAGAGAAAGTTTTTTTTTTTTATTATGGTTATGCTTCATTCCCTCAAGATACAATCATTAAGTATAATTATGACAAATATAACGAAATGTCACTTTAGCTTATACAAGAGTATATGACCATTCAAACTAATATAAAAAAATGTACATGAGGGATCATATTATTTGATTAAAATTCTTATCTTAAAGCTACTAAACTAGAACATAATAAAATATGTGATATATAGATGATAGAATTGCATTTAGTTGATAAGAACACTAATCTCATAAGTCATACTCCCTCCAATCCGCTATTTTTCGATTGTTAAAACATTTTTTTTTGGGTTTACGTTATACATGCATGTGATCGTCTTATTCTGTTATATAAAAATGGAGCGTCTCACAGCATGTGATCGTCTTATTCTATAAGAAAACACAACCTGGCCTTTAAAATTCTTACAGAATTCACGTACATAATGTTTTTTTTTTTTTTTTTGGTGACGAGGGGTTTAATCCCCCCGGGCCCAGGCATTCCAGCGTCACCACCTGGACCATGTAAACCACCCCAATTGGGGCCGCCGAGATAACCGCATGCAATTGCTCATCCGTGGATTCGAACACGGGACCTCACAATTCTTGCCTTTGCAAGCTTTGAGGTTAGCCAAGTCTACCACTAAACTGCAAGCACTTGGTTCACGTACATAATGTTGACGTACAAGAAATGTTTGCATTAAAAATTACAATAAATACATACCGACGGCAGCCCTAGCAGAGTTATGAGCATTAACATAGTCCTGAGGTGAATTTTGTGCATGAGAAACTTGGAGCAAAGCTAAAGTTGCTATCATGAAGCTGTGCAACCAATCGGTAAACCCGTTTTTGCAAACCTCGCTACACCACCCTAACCCACGCACCGCTTCAACCAACTGCCAACGAGTCACCGTCAGCCGTCCACTAAGCCGTCGAACATACTAGGTTGGCAAACCCCGTTCCCAAATGTGATCATGAGTAGTCGAAAATAGGGTGATGTAAAACTAAAGGGAAATGAATGTATGAAATTAGAGAGAATACATTAGGGAGAAATTAGAGAGAGAAAATGAAGGGGGGAAATGTGAAGGGTATAATTATCTATAGTGTACTGAGATGATTAAATTGAAATGTATAGAAGTTTTGTTATTGCATTTGCCATTATTTACTTCCTACCTAATATATATCACTTTTATAGGACAATGTATATTCAAACTAATACAAAGTACTAATAAAATATTTTAATTCTAAGAATTTAAAACTCATCTATATATTATTTATAAAACGAGTAAGAATTTAAAACTCATCTATATATTATTTACTTCCCGGGGCACGTTATTTTCTAACTATTATCGATGACTGTAGTCAGGGCGTTTGAGTTTATCTAACGAAGGATGCTAGAGAGGTTAGCATCTTGATGATCAATTTCTGTAAAATAGTAATTACACAATTTAGAAAGCAAGTAAAAATCGTACAAAGTGACAATGGAACGAACCGAGTTCTTTTCCAGGGAGATGAAAGCTTATTATCACGATAAAGGAATGTTTTTTCAAACTAGTAACATAGACACCCCTCAACAAAATGAAAGGGTAGAACGGAAGCATAGATACATCTTAGAAAAGGCTCGAGCAATTCGTTTTCAAGCAAATTTGCCACTCAATTGTTGGGGAGATTGCATACTCTCAGCCGCACATTTGATAAATCGAACCCCTACCCGTATACTCCATGGTCGTACCCCATACGATATTTTATATGGAACTAAACTAGTGCTAGATAATCTTTGCGTCATTGGTTGTATTTGTTATGCTCATAGCAAAGACAAGCCGAGAGATAAGTTCAATGAGCGAGGTAAGCGGTGTGTTTTTATCAGTTACCCACACGGATAAAAAGGATTGAAGCTTTATGATTTGCGACAACGTAAATATTTCGAGTCCAGAGATGTCATATTTTATGAGGATATTTTTCCTTTTGAGGTTTCCGTCGTTGCTAATGAGCAGCACGACAACCAGAGGATTGCACCTCCACCAGAACCGATTGATTTGTCCATTAATGAACATATTAATGCCAGTCAACCAGACATTGTTGTTGGGGACTTGTAAGAGAAGGGGGGGTGGCGAAATGAGTCCAAAAGAGGATAGAGGAGCATAATTTAATGAAGTAGAGAATGGTCAGATAGAAGCTCATAATGACGAGCAATGAGGGGTTTAGAGTTTCGAGGAAGAAGCAAGGTAGGGTAGAGGCGCTCGAGAAAAACTCGAGCCATATTGAAAGAAGGACTACTTCTGCACATCGACAAGATTAATTAAACCTACGTCCATTGCTCATACCGCTCCATCAGCATCATCAAAGAAAGCTACCTGATATCCAATAGTTAATTATGTCACTACTGCTTGTTTTTCTTCTTCTCACAACAGTTATTTGGCGAGTATTGTTGCCGTTAAAGAACCTTGAAATTACTACGAGGGTTCCAAGATAGCATAATACAGGGGTGCTATGACAAAATAAATCAAGGCACTCGAAGCCAATGAAACTTGGAGAATAGTCGATTTACCTAAAGGAGAGCGTCCAATTGGATGTAAATGGGTTTATAAAGTGAAGCACAATGCATATGGCACGATAGAGCGATACAAGGTGAGATTAGTGTCATAAGGTTTCACACAAGTCAAAAGAATACACTATCATGAAACATTCGCACCTGTAGCAATGATAACTAGTGTATGTCGTCTTCTAGCTGTTGCCGTTGCTAAAGGCTGGAACATCACTCAGTTAAACGTCAATAACGCTTTCTTACATGGTGACTTAAATGAAGAATTTTTCATCAAATTGCCTCCTGGTTACCAAGGGCAAGGTACGAACAAAGTTTGTCGATTAATGAAGTCGTTGTATGGTTTGAAACACGCCTCAAGGAATTGGTTTGCAAAATTTGATAATCTATTAAAAGGCTATGGGTTCATTCAATCCTTGGCCGACTACTCACTGTTTCTTTATGACAAAGAAGGCGTCTATTTTGCCGTTTTAGTCTATGTGGACGATATGATTGTCATCAGCAATAATATTGAGGTAGGAACGCGACTCACGCAATTTCTCGACACTCAATTTTGCATTAAAGACTTTGTAAACTCAAGTACTTCTTGGGCATTCAATTGGCCTCAGGTTCAAAGAGGCTTTTTTTAAGCCAGCACAAATATGCATTCGAAGTTGTTGAAGAAGCCGGGATGACCGGTGCAAAACCCGTAGACATACCCATTCCACAAAATCATCGATTGGCGTTGGGGGAAGGATATTTGCTCAATGACCCCATTAAATATAGGAAGTTAGTTGGTCGTCTTGTATACTTAATGATTACAAGGTCGGATTTACTTAATTCACATTATGTCTCAGTTCGTTCATGCACCACGAAAGGAGCATTTAGAAGCGGTGTTGCGTGTTGTGCGTGATGTGAAGGGAAGTCTTGGGAAAGGAATTATTATTGACAGTGCTTCTCGGTTGGAACTACGAGGGTACGCAGATTCAGACTGGCAGCCTGCCCATTAACAAGAAGATCTTTGACCGACTATTTTGTGTGTATGGGTAATACGCCTGTATCATGGAAGACTAAGAAATAGAGCACTGTCGCAAAATCCTCAGCAGAGGCCGAGTACAGAGCAATGGCAGCATTGACAAGCGAATTAATTTGGTTGAAAAGTTTTCTTAGTTCGCTCGAGATTAATCATACGAGCTAGTGCGATGAAAATGTTCTGTGACAATCGAGCAGCGTTGCATATTGCCAAAATCCTGTTTTTTATGAATGTGCGAAACATATAGAAATTGATTTATCATTCTATTCGTAAGCATCTTATAGATGTAACCATTGCTACATCACATGTGCGGAGCAAAAGGCAAATAGCAAATAGCGGATCTTTTTATTAAGGCAATTGGAGGAGAAGCATACAAGTACTTACAGTTTAAGTTGGGCATCAGCATACTTCGAGCTCAAACTTAATGGGGAGTATGGAAATAATATTATGTGAATATTGCATAATGGTCATATATTCTATAAGTTATACAGTTGCCTAAATTATAGGGACGATATTAGGCAAGACTAGTCTTAGGGTTTTGCGATGCTCTTGTATCTATGTACTCTGTTGTGCACCGTTTTCATTCATCCCCCTTACTACTAAGAGAATAAAAACTCTTAGTAGTTTTCCTGCCTAAGAAAACGACTCTCAAAACTATACATGGATACATTATTCATTTATATTTTACCGCTTTTGTAAGAAACAATTATGATCCCTAATTTATTATACAATCATTTTCATAAATGTTATCCTTTATCAGTTACACTCTAAAATTACGTAAATCTCCTTTTTATATTATCCTTCATCGGTTAGACTCTAAATATGGTTTTTTAAAGGACGTAACAAATTTTTATGTATTTTTTTATATTAAATATAAAAAATAAAAATATTAGTTAATTATTTGTAAATTGTCTTTTTAAATGCTTAGTATACTGTTTTTACCTGTTTTCGTTATAAGGTAATACGCATTTTAATTATGTAACACCCCCATCT
Source organism: Silene latifolia (assembly GCF_048544455.1). Taxonomy (NCBI): domain Eukaryota; kingdom Viridiplantae; phylum Streptophyta; class Magnoliopsida; order Caryophyllales; family Caryophyllaceae; genus Silene; species Silene latifolia. The sequence continues at coordinate 23,968,061 of NC_133536.1, forward strand.
ACCAAGGAATCTTAACAAGACCTTCCCTATCAGATAAGGACGTTACCATCTCGGTTGCCCGATGATAGTAATAATCAAATGTTAATAAAAGAACAATTATATTAAATTACAAGTGATTAAACAAAATAAAAGATACAACTCGTGACAACTATCAACTATGTGAAACTATCTCTGCCATGACTCTTGGTAGACTCGTCCCTCCAAGCACCCAACTATGATCCAGAAATCAACCTGCTAAGAACAGCTGCTCACCATAGTGGATCACGGCAGACACAACACAATAAGACAACACAATAAGATAACACAACAACACCACACATGGTCAATAACTTAAGGAACATACAAAAGCAGACGCAACAAGACACACCAACATACGTACATCACCTCCTCCAATAACCCACACAACTCTGACTGCCCGAAGGTCCAGTCCTACTAGATTACCAACCGCAACCGGCAATCCACGCCGCCAGTGGGGGACCGCAGCCGTTTCCACCTAAGCCCTGCTCATCTAATCTGAGCGATAACCCATGTTCCTTAATGTGCACATCCCCTTTTGTGGCGGGTTCCACAGAGGGGGAATCAAGGGCGTGAAGCCACTCCCGCAAGTGACTCCACTCAGCCGAGGGCGCACCTTGCGAACCAGAGACAAACAAACAACAATGACTAACTACAACCAATTCACAACACCAATCATAACACCAAACACAATCAAGTACTACAACCGACACACTAGCCAACCAACAGTACTGGGTAGGAGAACCTACCTTTAGCAAACAGTAGCGATTCTGCACACGACCATAAGACAACAAGCAATCACCATAACCACCTATAACAATCAGTACAACCATCTATTACTACTACGATAATCAAAAACGAAACCAAGGAAGACGATGATGATGATGACAACATACCTATATATAGCATTCCGACGACAAGACCGCTACCCGACTCAAGCTTCCCATTCCCAAGGTGTATCCCCTCTCAAATGCTCTAAAAAGGTGAATCAAGGTGAAGGAAAAAGTATATGACGACATCTAGGTTTAGGAGAAAAGGTAATGAAATGATATGGGTTTCACGATATGACGATTTATACCTGCCCGCTGAACTCCCGTTACTCGATCGAGTAAGCAACTTACTCGATCGAGTGGCCTCTACTCGATCGAGTGGCTAAGCTACTCGATCGAGTAGCCTCCGCTAGATCGAGTTACCAGGATTGAAAAAGTTATAACGTCACAAGGTTAGCTTGTAAGGTTTCCAAAGGTCTAGATAGGTATCTAAGGTCAGTCAACGATGTTCAACAGGTCTCTAAAAGGAAGAATATTATAGTCTTCCCCCTTTAAAAAGAACTTTGTCCCCGAAGTTCAACTCATCCTCCCCCACGACACAAGGCAAAAGGAACTAGGGCAACTTACAACCATACACCCTAATAAGGACAAGTACAACCGTTCATATATACCACCCAGTTATGAACGCTCAACACCCATCATCATCATCTACCTTAGCACACATCATTCAATATGACTTTCTAACAAGTCATCAACATGCATTATACACGAGAGCAAACCAACACAACCGTTACTTCCACTTACTAACCGGATTCTATCATCGCACGATTCCATACATCATACACATCATACCTACATGATACAACTACCCTATTTACCCATCCAACAATTTATCATCAACAACAACTAATTATCAATCACCAAAATGCAGTAAATTATCAACCACTTATGAAACAAGCAATTTAACATTCTGTTAGGCCTGGAAATCCGCAGACCTTCCTGATCAGTATCTCACCTGAACCTGACTGCCAGGCTGTCAGGGTGTCAGGCTATCAGGGCACATGAAGATAGGCGCCAGACCATGGAGAGGACAACGGTCAAAATATCAGGACGATATTAGACCATATAAGCGTGTTATAAAGGAATTATATACGTAGCATTAAGTATGAAGATTACGCAGTAAATGCAGTAATTAAGGGAGGAATAATTGGCAATTATTACTGGTAATTATGGAGAATAAACCGCAATTAATACCGTATCAGGCAGCCGTTCAAGGAGAAAGCATATATAAGGAATACTTTGAAGATATTGGGGGCATCTCATACACACACAGGAAGAAGCACACGCATTGCATAGATAAATATTAACATTGTTCTTTTCATACAATCTTTCTCCCAAACAATATAGTGAAATCCTCTCCTGGCTTGGTGCCCGTGGTTTTTTCCCATTCAAGGGCTTTCCACGTACAAAATTGCTTGTCTTATTGTTATTGTTATTATTTCATTTACAGTTTATTATTGTATCCTGACAACCTGACCATCAGACTACCTAGAGCTAGTTAACCTTACACAACTCTACCCTGACCTGATTTCGCCTTGCGCAAAATCCATACAAAATAATTGACGCCCACCGTGGGGCATCTAGCTCTTTAAATCCTTTTTTATTTATCTTACAAAAACTCAAAAAACCTACAAAAATGGCCCAACCCACCGTTGAAGAACAATTGAATGCAGCTCTCTAAAAAATCGCTGAGTTGGAAAGCCTGAAAGAGAAAGTGGCCCAAACTAAAGCAGAAATCCTGCAATTGAAAGAATCTGAGTCAGCCCTGAAGCAAAAATTGGAAAAAAAACCCAAGGGGCAGGCTCTAGATTCCAACCAGGAACCCCATTTTCATCAATCATTAAAAACATTGATTTTTCCCGTTTTGGGAGTCCAAGTATTCCTAAAGCCATTAACGTAGATGGTGATGATGAACCAAAGAATGATGATAAAGAGAAACCCGATGAATCTGCAGCAGCCATCATGATGGCAGTAGTTCAGGAGATCAAGAAACTCAACTAAAAATTCGATAAGATACCAGGAGTACCTGCCAGCATGGAAGAAGCTGCTCGTGACAGCTATGCTGATTCACCTTTCATAGACGAAATATCAAAAGTAGATCTACCGAAAAAGTTCACAATTCCATCCATGAGGGTCTATGATGGAACCACGGATCCACAAAATCACGTGGCTCTTTACAAGCAGAAAATGCTGGCTGCATCTATTCCCAGCGATGTTCAGACAAATTTGCATGTGTAAGGGATTTGGAACGACCCTGACTGGCCCTGCCCTGCAATGGTACATCAACCTACCAACTGGCAGCATCCACTCCTTTGCCAACCTGATCAACAGTTTCAACCAGCAGTTTGCGAGTAGCAGGGAGTTGGAGAAACGATCAGTGACCTTTACCGAGTTACACAGAAGCCTGATGAAACTCTCATGACATTTCTTGCAAGATTCAACAAAGAGAAAGTGTCTATACCCAGGTGTGACGTTGGAACAGCAGTGGAGGCATTCAGATAGGAGTTACTACCATATAGTGACTTATACAGCGAACTCACTAAGTATCCCTGCCTCACCTTGGAAGATGTTCAGGCCAAGACTCTTGATTTCATCAGGCTGGAAGAAGATAAAAGCTACAAACTTGGATCACCCAGTAGACCAAAGGATCATGAAAGAAGCAATAGGAAAAGCAACAAAGGAAACAATTATAGACCTACTCCGTATTCCAGGCCAGATCTGTCAGAAGTTAGCCTGGCCCATGAGTATCAAGGAAAGGTTAAAGTTTATCCACCTATCTCCGAACATAACTTCAGTGTTGATATTGCAGGATTAATCCAGAGACTTGACAACATGGGATCAGCTGTTAGATGGCCTAGGAAGTCAGAAAATCCAAATCCCAGAAGAGACAATTCAAAATGGTGCGAATTTCACATGGATATTGGACACACCACGGATGATTTTTTCACCCTGAGGAAGGAGGTAGCCTACCTGTTAAAATCAGGGTACTTAAAAGACCTGATCAAGACGAAGGGCAGGAACGCAAATAAACCAGGATAAGGAGAATCAGGAGCATAAGCAGGATCGTAGTCTCCCTCCACCACCACCAATCTATGAAGTAAAATTCATATCTGGCGGTTCAGAGATTTGTGGCCTGACAAGTTCAGCAGCAAAGAAGATAGCCAGGACGCCGAGGACTGTGTCACCCTGCAAGCCGGATCTTGTCCCGACAATCACTTTCAATGATTGTGACCTGGTGGGCATCCCTGATGTTCATCATGATGACCTGGTAATTTCTATGCAGATTGGAACAGCCACGGTAAGAAGGATCCTGGTAGATGGAGGCAGCTCAGTGAACCTGATCATGCTTGACGTACTGACAGCCATGAAGATAAACGAGGATCAAATCATTAAGAAATCCAGCGTCCTAGTAGGATTCAGCGGTGAAACCAAAAGCACCCTAGGATAAATCCACCTCCCAACCTACGTGGAAGGAGTCTCATCTTACGAGAAATTTGGAGTCCTTGACTGCCTATCGTCCTACAATGCTATCCTGGGCAGACCCTGGATCCATAATGTCAAGGCCGTACCATCAACCTATCACCAGTGCATCAAGATACCAACGGACTGGGGCATAGCCACGATTAAAGAAGATCACAAGACAACCCAGGAATGCTACACAACAGCCTTGAAGCCTTCCAAGGCAGGTAAGTCCCTGGCATAGCAATTACAGTACCCTGTCAGGAGCACTTATGTGGCACCTCCCAGAATGGAAACAGATCAGGTAATCCTAGACCCTGAGTACCCTGACAGGTATGTTTTGATAGGATCTAACGCACCAGGTAGTGTCAGGCCTAAACTAGTAAAATTCCATAAAAATAAATCATCTTGGTTTGCTTGGTCACATTTTGATATGATTGGAATTAGCGCTGATATAATTACTCATAAGCTCAATGTTGACCCATCTTTTAAGCCTGTACAGCAGAAAAGACGTAAGTTTGCAACTGAAAGAAATACCATTATTAACGAGGAAGTTGAAAAACTCTTGGATATGGGGATGATCAGGGAAGTAATGTACCCTGAATGGCTGGCTAACGTAGTTGTTGTGCAGAAAAAGAATAGGAAGTGGAGAGTCTGTGTAGACTACACTGACCTGAACAAAGCCTGTCCTAAAGATCCATTCCCCCTGCCTCATATTGACGCCATGGTAGACGCCACAGCAGGCCACGAAATGCTAACATTCATGGATGCTTCCAGGGATTCAATCGGATAAAGATGCACCCTGCGACCAGGAGAGTATCGCATTCATTACAGACCGAGTCATATACTGTTACACTGCCATGCCTTTCGGCCTGAAGAAGCAGGGGCAACGTACCAGCACCTGGTCAACATGATGTTTAAAGACCAAATAGGAGACATCATGGAAGTATACATAGACGACGTGGTAGTAAAATCCAAGAATGCAGAAGATCATGTGAAGCATCTAGAAATAGCATTTGAGATATTAGAAAAATATAATATGAAGTTAAACCCTGCAAAATGCCACTTTGGAGTCTCTGCAGGCAAATTTCTCGGATATATGGTCACAAAGAGAGGTATAGAAGCCAGCCCTGAACAGATAAAGGCTATCCTGGAACTACAGTCACCCAAGTCTGTCAAGGATATCCAAAAATTGACAGGCCGGGTAGCTGCCCTGAACCGCTTCATATCAAGATCCTCTGAGAGATGCAAAACATTCTATAACCTCCTCAGGAAAAATAAACAATTCCAGTGGACGGATGAGCACGAGGCAGCTTTTCAGGATCTAAAATCCTATTTATCATCTCCACCCTTATCGGCTAAGCCGAAAAGGGAGAACCTTTGTCAAGATATACCTATCATCACGACACAACAATCAATCGCGATCATGGTGAAAGAACAGGACGGGCAATAACATCCAGTCTACTATGTAAGTAAAAGCCTGCTAGATGCTGAGTTGAGGTATGGACTACTTGAAAAATATGTTTTAGCTTTAATTATGTCATGTACTAAGTTGAGACCCTATTCTAAAAGTCACCCCATTATAGTCAGGACCAATCTGCCCATAAAATCTGTCCTGCGTAAACCTAAACTTTCAGGCAGGATGGCCAAATGGTCAGTACAGATTAGCACATATGACATCTCTTTTGAACCCAGGGCAGCGATCAAATCGCAGGCCCTAACAGACTTTGTGGCTGATTTTAGCCCTAACCTGGAACCAGACCTGATAAAAGAGGTCAACCAACTAGAAAATAAAACCCCGGACCAGGAATGGACCCTATTCATAGATGAGGCATCCAACGCCAGGGGGACAGGGTTAGGACTAGTACTTAAATAACCACAGGGAGACGTGATAGCTCAGGCTGTAAGCTGTGAGTTCAAAGCTACCAACAATGAAGCAGAATATGAAGCCCTGATAGCAGGCTTAAAGGTATGTCTAGACCTTGGTGTTCAAAACCTAAAGGTAAAAACTGATTCACTCTTAATCGCTAATCAAATAAAGGGAATTTATACGGCTAAGGATGCAAAAATGATGTCGTATTTAGAATATGCAAAAAACCTTACCGCTAAATTTGCTTTATTTGACATAAATCAAATATCAAGAGACCTGAATACCCAGGCTGATGCTCTGGCCAGCCTAGGTTCAAATTTCACCCCCACTGTTTTTGACAAAATACCAATTGTGCACTTATTAGAGCCAACCATCAGCAAACCTGAACAGGTCAATCCTGTCAATCAGGACAGTAACTCTTGGACTAAACCCTATTATGACTGGTTTCTCCGAGGAATACTACCTCAGGGTAGACATGAGGCAAGGGCTTTTAAAATTAGAGCTTCAACTTATGCTATCATCAATAACACCCTGTTCAAGAGATTGCAGGCTGGACCCTACCTGAGATGCTTGGAGCCTGACGAAGCCAAACTAGTACTTCAAGAAATACACGGTGGATACTGTGGCAACCACAAGGGAGGAAAGAGCCTGGCAAGCAAAGTTCTCAGGACAGGCTACTACTGGCCTACACTGAGGGCTGACTGCCTGGAATACTCTTCAAAATATGAAGCCTGCCAAATTCATGCACCAATCATACATCAGCCATCTGAACTCCTCCATTCAATCTCCGCACCCTGGCCTTTCATAAAGTGGGGCATGGATTTTGTGGGAAAACTGCATGTAGCTCCAGGACAAAAAGTATTCATGTTAGCTATGACTGATTACTTCTCCAAATGGATTGAGGCTGACTCTTTCAGGCAAGTAATTGAAAAAGAAGTAATATCCTTCATCAGGACAAACATCATTTGCAGATATGGAGTCCCATCAGAAAAAGTATGCGACAACGGAACTCAGTTCGTAGGGAAAAGGACCCAAGCATTTTGCCAAGAATGGAATATCAACCTGGTAACATCAACCCCTCGATATCCAAAAGCTAATGGCCAGGCGGAGTCAAGCAACAAGGTAGTCATAATCTGCCTAAAAAAGAAGCTGAAAAGAAGACGAGGCAGATGGGCTGAAGAACTTCCATTAGTACTATGGGCGACAGGACAACTCCAAAAACTGCAACAGGCCAAACACCTTACTCCCTGGTGTATGGCTGTGAAGCTGTCATTCCTGCGGAAGTACGAGTACCAACATCCAGATGCAGCTTGAACAATGTTGAAGCAACAAAGACTTAATGCAAGATAACTTGGTCCTGACAGAAGAATTAAGAGACGCTGCCAAAATCACAATGGCATCATATCAACAAGCAGTTGCCAGGACTTACAATATAAACGTCAAGGTCAGGATCTTTAAAGAAGGAGACCTTGTCCTACGCAAAGTATTTCCAAATAAAAAAGAAAAATCAGCAGGCAAACTGGCTCCCACATGGGAAGGCCCTTACTTAATTGATTCAATTGTTGGACAAGGAGCATACAAGCTCCAAACGCTAGAAGGGGAAATGATCCCAAGATCCTGGAATGTAACCCATTTAAAATTATTCCATATGTAAAGATCAGGCTACAAACAGGTATAAATTCAGTCACTACTCAACCTAACATGCTATGTGATGAACTACATATTTTACGTGCCTTATCTGTATTTTATATCTGTTCAACTAACCCATCTATTGACTTTTTGAATCCTGAACAATTATACATGATAAAAAATTATATGCATAAATATTCAGGATTGAGGGCTATTCTACTATACATTCCTGAAACAAAAATTTTGCACTTAATTGCGCCTGACGAGTTGGTAACCGCCACCAGATACAGTAAAGATACAGGACCAATCAGGCATGAAATAATTGCCTGACCTGACTAGGTTTACTGCCACGGATTACAACCGGCTGGACGCAGCAAGACAGGTGTAAGGGTGTTCTCTCCCAAACACTTAGTCTAAAATGCCCTCTTGACAGGCCGAATACCAAGCCCTCCAGCTAGACAGGGGACATAAGCCCTCCTGAGAGGCCGTTTTCCCACCCCTTCAACCATTATAGCGAAAAACTATACTTGGTTGAATTACTCATGAATAACAAAAACGAAAATAATGCGCAGGTTATTCAAACAGAATGTTTGACAGGCCCAATAGGATGAAACTCACAAAGAGATATCAAAAGCAGAATAAGCCAAAAGAAAGCCATCATGCCTATATTAATAAAAACCTTTACCCCCTGGGGCAAAGGTGCCAAAATATTCATAAAAGCCAGGGATAGCCTCCCTGACCCAACACAGGAAAAGAAAATTATTGTTCGTCTAGGGACATCCCCCCTGGATGGGCCAAAATACCAAACTGAAAAAATAAATTACTGTTTCTCCTTAGAAACAGCACCAGCATCAACACCCTGCTCCCTGCTCTTAGCCGGATCAGCATCAACATCCTGCTCCCCGGAGAGTCGACCTCTGTTCATTTTCCATGTTATGCGGTCGGGATACTTTGAAGCGGAAAGGCCATCTCAGCTACAGGGTCCCATCTCGCCCTGGCCTTGACAGGCTCCGACATAGCAGCCGCTCTTCCCTTGATATAAAGTAGAGGGAAGCATCATCCAGCTTAAACTCCAAGTCATCCCTCTCTTGGGTGAGCTCATCATTTCTGTCCAAGGCCTCCTGCAATGTACCGCTTGCTTGAAATCGCTTCGATCTTAGCAAAGATCTCTCTCACTGTACCCTTGTCAAGTCGGCGACTTTAGCGGCCGGTCACACGCAAAATCCAAATCGGACTTCAACCTATCATAACTGATCTCATCGATCAATTCAACTACCAAAGAAGTAGCCTGATAAGCATTATGGAGACAGGTCGCAGCATCCTGATCAAAACCAGAAAGAAAAGTATGAGTAATTTAAACCAATAATAGAAAACTACCAAAACAAAACACACCTAGAAATCGTGCCAACCTACCTCCCTTACTAGACAAAGCGCCCCAAGAGGTCGATCGAATGATCCATCAAGCAAATCGCCGAGTAGCGGTCTCAACGAAATCAAGGGTGAGCATGACGTCTGATTTAGAAGCAGCGTAATCCCTGATCTTCACCCTAGCAGCCTTCAAATTGTCCACCCTGGCTCTCACTTCCCTGACCAAGGCGAAATGTCAACATCCTCAACTTTCCTCTTTTGGGTCAAACTTGTTTCAAATGGGGCAATCAGGCTGGTGACCTTAGCGATCGACTGTTCGGTCAAGTCAATAACAGCTCGATCCCCACTTCCCGGGAACCTTCCTCCTTGATCTTAGCCACTGGCCGAGAGGTCACCATACCAAACCTGGCAAGGCGAATAGACGACCTGGTGGCTACAACACGAAATCAGATCGACAATATAAACCAAACATTATCAGGAAGCCTAGGTAAAAAGAAAGGAAAGATTAAGATAGACTTATCTTGCCGAGGTAGTGGCACTAGCGCCCCTCGAAGCTTTAGCCGCCCGGGAGCACCGTCAGCCTTCAAACAGCGAGGAAGGTGTCCAACTCCACAACAGAGAGGCCAGGACCTCTCCAAAGGAGGAATAGCAAGGAAAGCAGAAACATTGGGAATAGGATACTCAGTTTCAGTAACCCAGTCATCAACTGCACACATAACAGGTATGGCTTATTATGATTTTCATTTTATTTTTCACTAACAAAACATGCAGGACAAAGAAGGAAACCATAAAGACTCACCAGCAACGCAGGCCTCATGATTCAAATACGCCAAATCAGGACCCACAGAATTGGTCCTGACAAACATGTACCCAGCAGCCCAGCCTTTATCATGGCCACTGTCCAAGTTACTCAAAAGAGGAGTAGTAGACGCCCTGACCTTAAAACTTATACGGCCAGGACTGTTTGTTTTAACAGCATAACAAGTCTTTAGATCATCAAGAGAATAAGAAATATTATGTTTTTTATAGAGATTCTTAATGGAACATACAACCTTCCACGCCATTGGCATTAACTGATAAGATGGAACACCAATCTCCTTAATAACCTCAACCATAAGAGGAGAAAAAGGAAGCTTACAGCCTGCCCTGAAAGCCCAGACATGGATGCAAAACCAACCAGGACAAGCCCAGTCGGCCCTAATGGCAGAATTCTCAGGAATCCAAATTTCAGCATCAGCAGGGACGATCCCCTTATCCTTCAAAATCTTCTCAAACTCAGGCTTCAAACGGTTTGCAGGAGACTGATCCTCATTTAAAGCCTTCGTAGGCTTGAATTGGAAATCACCATGAAATATTGAGATCATCTCCAATGGAGAATCACTCGGCTTATTGATTGTGGGAGATGGAGCAATGAGAAGAAGTAGGCGATTTTGAAAGAAGTTTCCTCAGGATTCTGAGGAGGAGGGGTTGCAGGAACCGCTGGCCTGGTAGATTTTTTCTTTGCAGCCATTATTTGAAAGATTATGAAGAATTGATCAAAGATTGAAGAAGTTGGAAATTAAGAGAACTAAAGAAAAAGATTATCAAAGAGAGAAAATAAGAAGACACAACTTTGGTGAGTTCAACTTAATGAAGCACGCAAGTATTTATAATGAAGAGGATTAGGGTTTCAGCTGCAAAGAAAGTGGATAATCATTAACGAAGTTGCAGTAAATATCACACGCGTCAGCAACTGCAGTAAAATAGCCGTTACAGGGAACTGACTAGGCAAAACTTAACCGTTGGGTAATCTTCCTAAAAATAAAGTTATCTCCTCATTTTTTCGTCCTGGCACACTGCAAATGAGGAGATAAGGGGCAATTGTTAGGCCTGGAAATCCGCAGACCTTCCTGATCAGTATCTCACATGAACCTGACTGCCAGGTTGTCAGGTTGTCAGGCTATCAGGGCACATGAAGATAGGCGACAGGCCATGGAGAGGACAACGGTCAAAATATCAGGACGATATTAGACCATATACGCGTGTTATAAAGGAATTATATACGTAGCATTAAGTATGAAGATTATGCAGTAAATGCAGTAATTAAGGGAGGAATAATTGGCAATTATTACTGGTAATTATGGAGAATAAACCGCAATTAATACCGTATCAGGCAGCCGTTCAAGGAGAAAGCCTATATAAGGAATACTTTGAAGATATTGGGGGCATCTCATACACACACAGGAAGAAGCACACGCATTGCATAGAGAAATATTAACATTGTTAATTTCATATAATCTTTCTCTCAAACAATATAGTGAAATCCTCTCCTGGCTTGGTGCCCGTGGTTTTTTCCCATTCAAGGGTTTTCCACGTACAAAATTGCTTGTCTTATTGTTATTGTTATTATTTCATTTACAGTTTATTATTGTATCCTGACAACCTACCCATCAGACTACCTAGAGCTAGTTAACCTTACACAACTCTACCCTGACCTGATTTCGCCTTGCGCAAAATCCATACAAAACACATTCATTTTAAATTAATTCCACATCATTAATATTATTTAACAATGCAACAATTCAATTACTTAACAACTTTGCTTGACAAAAGGTTAATCAACTCGGAAATGAAGCACAACTGTGCGATGAATTTTTTTCCAACAATTACTCAAAACAACTACTCAAAATGTGATAAGGTTGTCAAAACTTGCCATTTCCTCACGCGACATTACTCTTCCCCTCTTAAAAGGAACTTCATCCCCGAAGTTCACCTTCAGGACGAACTATCAACATCACACGAAAACATAGCTCACTCAAGCTTGACATTACTCAACAATTTCATTATCCGTGAAGACCAACAACTATCATGGTACGATATTGACATTACACAGATAAAATATATGCATGTTGAAATCTATATTAGATGTAAATCACAACAAGTAAGCAAATGAGATGTACCGTCATCCAATTAGTATCCATGAACATCGAGAAACTCCTTAAGTGACATTACCCAAACATGTAACAAGAAACTATAACCACCATTTAACATGTTACTTTTCCAAAAATTGGAAAAGTACAGAAACCATACTTATATTGTATAAACCGTACTTGAAACATGACGATGTTACTACCAACAATGACAAGGGAATTCATTATCAACAGGGTACACATACATGATGACCATAAACAATTTAGAACGAAACAACCGGTGTACAGGGGCACTCGATCGAGCTAAGGAGCAACTCGATCGAGTTGACGCTACTCGATCGAATATGTCGAGTCCAGTAGGCATTTCTAATCCACATACGCAGTTACTCGACCGAGTGAGGGGCACTAGATCGAGTAACCACAGTCAAGTTTCCCCAAGAAGTACTTGCCATACCAAGAAAACATAACTATCGCCGAAGTTTCATCTCCGACATTATCCACCTGCATATTAACGTTCAAAATCTAACAAAATACGACCTTATGGCCAAATACAAACCAAAGTGTATCCAAGTGACAACCAAAGAAGTATCAACTAACTACAAATCCATGGAAACGAATATAAAACAATAATAAACAACATCACTCCAAGCCCGGCTCCTCCATCTCTTCATCTCCACCTCCTCCTCCGGATGTGCCAGCTCCCGATCTACCCTCACCTGCGGTAGCTCATGTACCTGAGTCTGCTCCCGCTCGCCATGGTGCCAAACAACCGAAAGGGTAACTCCTAGGCTCCCCCCATGTAGTCGTCGGATCCACGCCGAAGGAGTGGGAGACTCCACTGTCATCCCCAACACCTCTCCACTACACTTGTTGGGCCGAAGCGGTCCCAATGTGTAACACCCTCATACTCCAAGTGCCTTACCAGGACCACCTAAAGCATGAGAATGCTACCATCTCGGCTACCCGAGGTAATGATAATTAAATAGACAAAAACAAAACGTACTTTAATAATAATAAAGTTTAAAGCGATACAACCAACTCTGAAACTGATAACTGAAAAAACAATGGTTCTAAAAACTGTCAAACGACTAAACAAAATAAGAGAATATTCGACACAGCGGAAGACTTCTAAAACAGCATCGTGATGACTCAACCCAGCTATCCCATGCGCATCAACTCATACCTGTTCAGTAACTGCTCACCATCCCCGAATGGATCACCACAGTTTTTAAAACATATAAACGGGGTCAGTACTGATTACATAAAACAAACAGCTGCAATAAAACGATATTACAAAGCAAACAATCCCCAAACTCCGTCACATCACCACACACCTGACTACACACTAAAGTGTGTAGTCTTGCCAGAATACCCATCGCAACAGGTATTCCACACCGCCAATGAGGGACCGCAGCCGTTCCCACCTAAGCCCCGCTCATCTCATCCGAGCGATAAACCCAAGTTCCTTAATGTGCACATCCCTTCAGTGGAGGGTTCCACAGAAGGTGAATCAAGGGCGTGAAGCCACCCCTGCAAGTGACTCCACTCAGCCATGTCCGCACCCCGAGAACCACAGACAAATATACAACAATCACCTTATACAGTTACAATCACCAAATACCAATTCCTTTATGGTAATCAATCAACAACAATAAAACAATCATCAACAATCAACCATGCCATGTAAACAATAATGAGTAGGGAAACCCTACCTGGAATAGAAATCACCACAGAAGATCTAGCAGCTAATCAGAATTTCTCCTATACGAATCCTCCTCCTATAACATGTATACATACAATTACCACCAATACTACACAAAACACCCAAAACCCCCAACATTACCCAATTCGGGTTTTAACGAAATTCAACCAAACGCTATAAAAATTATACAAGGAACTTAGCCTTGACACGATGATCACAACGGTGTAAAGAACGAGATGATACAATGAACCTAACCTTGGGATTTGCCAATAACGCGAGAGATGCGAACAACGTAACTTCTAATCTCTTTGAGAGGTTTAAGAATGTTGAAAAAGTGTTTAAGAAATAATGACAGAAGCTTTTATATTAATCTCGCGTTATTAACAAAACCCGTCCAAACAAACTCGTAAAACACATTTACTCGATCGAGTAAGTGACTTACTCGATCGAGTGCCCCTTACTTGATCGAGTCCCCAACTTACTCGATCGAGTACCCTACTGGCAGACTACTATTTTGCGTAAAAAGCTACTTACTCGACAGAGTAAGTCCCACTCGATAGAGTACCCATAGACATAGAAAACCGTAGTATTATAGTCTTCCCTACTTAAAAAGAACTTCGTCCCCGAAATTCAAACCATAGACAAAAACAAAACACACTATATATCACCACTCCGACACAATAACATAACCAAAACTCAAAACAAAACTCAAAACACACCTCCCAAAACAACACTCAACCCGACTCAAGACAACTACTAACTGTAATAAAATTAACATAAAACATACAAAAACTCTATGTGACCATCTCCTACCCCCCTAAAAGAAACATGGTTACGTCCCCGTAACCAGACATACCTGATCAAAAAGAGACGGATACCGCTCCCTCATAGCCTCCTCCGCCTCCCAAGTAGCCTCCTCAACCTCATGATTAGACCAAAGAACCTTAAGCAACGCCATTTTCCCATGTCTTGTTTTCCTAACCTTGCGATCAAGAATCTGTTTCGGCACCTCAAGATAAGACAAGGACTCATCCAACTCGATGTTCTCTACATCTGACACGTGTGAAGGATCACTCACATACTTCCGCAGCTGAGACACATGAAACACATTATGCACTCTATCCAAAGCAGCTGGTAAGGCTAACCGGTAAGCAACCTCACCCAGACGATCCAAAATCTCATATGGTCCGATGAACTTCTGGCTCAGTTTCCCTTTTCTTACCAAATCTCATGACCCCACGCATATGAGACACTATCAAAAGGACCTTGTCCCCAACCTGAAACTCTATGTCATGACGATGTAAATTTGCATAACTTTTTTGTCGATCCTGACCCGCTTTCATCTTTTATCTAATCAGCTTAACCTGTTCAACCATCTCCTGTACCATCTGTGGTCCTAAAACCACTGCCTCAGCTCTATCATCCCAGCAAATCGGACTCCTACATCTCCTCCCATACAAAGCCTCAAACGGTGCCATACCAATATTGGTGAGATAGTTGTTGTTATAAGAAAACTCAATCAGGTCCAACCTCTCCTCCAAGCTACCACCAAAATCTATAACACAAGCTCGCAACATAACCTCCAGAGTCTTGATGGTCCTCTCTGCCTGGCCATCTGTCGCAAGATGAAATGCAGTACTCATCTTCAAGGTAGTTCCCATCAACTCCTGCAACTCTTCCAAAACCGTGATATGAACCTCGCATCTCTATCGGACACTATATCCTTAGGCACCCCATGCAAATGAACCACATGGTTCCTATATGCCAACGCTAACTGTATCTTGGTCCAATTATCTTTCATCGGCACAAAGTGAGCTGACTTGGTCAAACGATCCACTATAACCCATTTCATGTTATTACCATGTTGACTCCTCGGCAAACCCACGATAAAATCCATAGAAATGGACTCCCACTTCCACTTAGGTACCTCAATAGACTAAATCTTACCTTGTGGTCGTCGCTGCTCCCCCTTAACTCTCTGACATGTCAAACAACGAGCCACAAACTCAGTTGTTTCCTTCTTCATCCTAGGCCACCAGAAAGTCTTATTCAAATCTTTATATAACTTGTCACCACCTGGATGTACCGAATATGGTGTGCAATGAGCCTCTGTCATGATCATCTTTTTCAACTCCTCATCACTAGGAACACACCATCTCCCATCAAATCTCACATTGCCATCTGTATGAATAGATAATCTAGACACTGTCCATTTCTCTACTCCAGCTCTCCACTCCTCAATCTTAGGATCCAAAGCATGTTTCCTGCGAATATCATCATAAAGATCTGGCTCCACTGTCAAATCCCCTCTAGCATCCCCTTTCTGTATCATATGTATCCCCATCTTCTCTACCTCATCTCTCAACCTCATCAAAGACATAGCTGTGCAAAGAGAATGCACACTCTTCTTGCTCAGGGCATCTGCAACCACATTAGCCTTCCCTTCATGGTATATAATATCCATGTCATAATCCCCAATCAGCTCCATCCACCTCCTCTGTCTCATGTTCAACTCCTTTTGAGTGAAGATGTACTTGAGACTCTTGTGATCTGAAAACACCTTAAAGGTCGCCCCATAAAGAGAGTGCCTCCAAATCTTGAGAGCAAACACAACTGCGCCCAACCCCAAATCATGTGTCGGATAATTCTCCTCATAAGGCTTCAGTTGTCTAGAAGCATAGGCAAACACTTTCCCGTTCTGCATCAACACACATCCCAAACCATTCTTTGAAGCATCTGTATATACCTTAAAGTTCTCACTCCCTTCAGGTAATGTTAAGATTGGAGTTGTGGTCAAGCGCTCCTTTAATGTTTGGAACGCCGTCTCACAACTTTCATCCCAACGAAACATGTTCTCTTTCCTCATCAAAGCTGTCATAGGTCTAGCTATCTTGGAAAAGTCCTTCACGAATCGTCGATAGTACCCTGCCAAACCCAAGAAACTCTTGATCTCTGCCACATTCTTCGGTCCTTCCCAACGAGTAACTGCATCTATCTTTGCAGGATCCACAACAACACCCTTCTTTGAAATCACATGTCCCAGAAAAGCAACTTTCTCTAACTAGAACTCACACTTAGACAACTTTGCATATAGCTGATTGTCTCGCAAAGTCTGCAACACTATCCTCAAATGCTCATCATGCTCCTCCTTAGTCTTAGAGTAGACTAAGATATCGTCGATAAAGACCACCACAAATCGATCAAAAAACTGACTGAAGACCCGGTTCATCAAATCCATAAACACTACAGGTGCCTTAGACAACTCAAACAGCATCACAACATACTCATAGTGAACATAACTTGATGTAAAAGCTGTCTTCGGTATGTCCTCATCCCGAATCTTCACCTGATGATAACCCGGCCTCAAATCGATCTTAGAAAAGACTGCTGTACCGTTCAACTGATCAAACAAATCATCTATCCTCGGCAAAGAATACTTGTTCTTCACGTTAACTCTATTCAGCTCTCTATAATCGATGCATAACCTCAAACTCCCATCTTTCTTTTTCATAAACAAGACTGGTGCTCCCCACGGTGATACACTAGGTCTAATGTATCCCTTCTCAATCAAATCATCTAGCTGTTTCTTCAGCTCCTCCAACTCCTTAGGACCCATGCGGTACGGTGCCTTAGAGATTGGCCCCGTCCCCGGTTTCAACTCAACACTGAAATCTATCTCCCTCTTCGGTGACAAACCCAGTATCTCATCTGGAAAAACATCTGGGAACTCCCCCACCACTGGTATCTGCTCAACTGTCGGACTCTCCATACTATGGTCTCTCACATGGCATAAGATAAACGGACACCCCTTCCTCAGATAAGACTTCAAGGTCACTGCTGCAATCAACTTGACTTTGGGTTTGACAACAAACCCACGATAAGACACACTAATCCCCTTAGGACCCCTTCAAGAAACTCTCTTTTGATGACAGTCTATGTTAGCCTTATACTTACCCAACCAGTCCATACCAACTATCATCTCAAAACCATCTAAAGGAAACGCTAACAAGTCCACGGGTAAGTCGACCTGCCCAACAATCATAGAAACACCCCTATACAACCTCCCACAAGATACAGACTCACCCGACGGTATAAAACTTCCTCTTTTACATACTCATACTCTCCCAAACCCAAAAGCTTAGCATGACTCGATGATACAAACGACTGTGATGCCCCCGAATCAAACAAAACAAAGGTAAAGACTCCATTAATAAGTAAAGTACCCGTGATAACGTGAGAATTATCCCCAGCTGCTTTCTTCTCCATTATGAACAACTTACCACTGGTCTTCTGTCCACCTCCCTGGACAGTACTAGCTGAAGTAGACGGCTTAGAAGCCGACCCCTGGTTGTTGTTGTTCGTCGCCGGTCTCTGGTATGAATCACCGCCATTGTGGTTAGCCCCACCATTGTTGTTACTCTGAACACTTTGACTATTCCACGACCCAGTCGGTCTGTTACTAGCATAGCTCTGAGATGGACCCTGTGAGAAACTCCCTTGAGACTGCCTCTGAAAACCCATGCGGACAACACTAGTACACTCGTGTCTCTTGTGGCCCAAACCGCCACAGTTAATACAAGACAAACCCCAACTGCTGGCACTACCACCACGGCCACGCCGTAAGAAGCTCAACCGCTAAACCCGAACCTGAAGAGTAAGCTCTCACCTAGTTATGGTCGCCCCTCTTGTAACTAGACTGACCACCACCCTCACTCTCAGCCTTCCTCTTCTCAGAAGCTCTCTCTCGGTTCTCCTTAGTCATCTCTACCAACCTCTTAGCTCTCCCGGCATGCTTATATACCTCCTTAACATCTGTAAGGACCCCTATCGGCAACTTCTCCATGATCTTGGGTGTCAACCCCTTCTCAAATATCAATGCCAAGTTCTCATGGCTCAGCCCCATATCCTCTACATACCTAGATTTCTCGTTGAACTTGTGATAATACTCAGCAACTCTCATATCAGAAGTCATCTTGAAGTCATCAAACTCCTCCCTCAGCTTACTAGGCACATGCTCCGACACGAACTCTCGCCTCATAGCTTTCTTAAACTCATCCCAAGGTATGGCAGGTAACCCCTGTTTCACATACAAGTCAAGAGCACTCACTTTAACCTTATCCCACCACTCTCCGGCTGCTTCCCGTAAGTAGAACGCAGCTTGTTCCACTCGAAGTTCCTCTGGGCAATGAACCAAATTGAGTATGTTCTCCATCTCTCTATACCAATTATTCAGCAGAATTGGCGCACACGTGTCCATGTACTCTTTAGGACTAAACCTTGCTATATGTATACTCATCTTGGCATAATCTGCTCCCGCCTCTTTATCTTTTCCGAATTTCTTTAAAGCCTCTGTAAGAGCATCTTGGTGCTCCAACATCTTAACAATCTCATCCACACTCATGTTCTCAGCCCTGGCATACAACGCGGTTCTCTTTGGCGGCATCTTAAAACTATGTAAGAAAAGGGTAAACATGAACACACATCCTATATCTCAAAACACGAAAACGACCTGTACAACACCTACTCGATCGACTTCCAAAACCCACTCGATCGAGTTGAGGCCACTCGATCGAGTTGCCCACTTACTCGATTGAGTGCCTCGACTCCAGAACCTGACCAGAAAGCAACCAAAAACGAACTCGATCGAGCCACCTACTTACTCGATCGAGTTGAACCCACTCGATTGAGTGCCCAAACCTGCTCGATCGAGTGTCCAAAAACAGACTACTGCCCAGAAATGAAAAACAACCCACTCGATCGAGTTACACCCACTCGATCGAGTCTCTCACCTACTCGATCGAGTGCCCCTCACTCGATCGAGTCATGCTGACTCGTATACTACCCACATGTTCAACTCAACGCTTCCAACCATCTATACTTTTACGCAAAACGACAAACATATATACGATATCTATATATATACAAACAACGATAACTTCCCTTCCATGTTTCTAATAAGCCACGTTATAAATCAACTATCGTGCAATTCATGTATTCAACCAACGACATATATACTCATATCATCATCTTTCACCACACATCTCCTATACTTCACATGCATGCATCCACCAATTCACACAACATATTACTAGATAGATTTACAACACACAAGATAAACACATAGCGATCCCGACACACACCCCAGAGTGACCGGTTCAAAGTTGTAGGACGAGTTCGCGACTTTTGGACGTCTCCCAAGTCTTTGCATTAGCTCCTAACAACTCCTACCCGGGTTCATTTTAGTTTGACTCCCTATCTTCATTACGTTCATTAGTTACAGGTTTCAAGATCGTCGCTCTGATACCACTTTGTAGCACGCCCATACTCCAAGTGCCTTACCAGGATCACTTAAGGCATGAGAATGCTACCATCTTGGTTACCCGAGATAATGATAATCAAATAGCCAATAACGAAATGTATTTTAATAATAATAAAGCTTAAAGCGATACAACCAACTCCGAAACTGATAACTGAAAATACAAAGGTTCTCAAAACTGTCAAACGACTAAACAAAATAAGAGAATATTCGACACAGCGGAAGACTTCTAAAAATGCATCGTGATGACTCAACCCAGCAATCCCATGCGCACCAACTCATACCTGTTCAATAATTGTTCACCATCCCCGAATGGATCACCACAGTTTTTAAAACATTTAAACGGGGTCAGTACTGATTACATAAAACAAACAGCTGCAATAAAACGATATTACAAAGCAAACAATCCCCAAAATCCGTCACATCACCACACACCTGACTACACACTAAAGTGTGTAATCCTGCCAGAATACCCATTACAACAGGTATTCCACACCGCCAGTGGAGGGCCGCAACCGTTCCCACCTAAGCCCCGCTCATCTCATCCGAGCGATAAACCCAAGTTCCTTAATGTGCACATCCCTTCTGTGGCGGGTTCCATAGAAGGCGAATCAAGGGCGTGAAGCCACTCCCACAAGTTACTCCACTCAGCCAGGGACGCACCCCGAGAATTACAAACAGATATACAATAATCACCTTATACAGTTACAATCACCAAATACCAATTCCTTTATGATAATCAATCAACAACAATAAAAAAATCATCAACAATTAACAATGCCATGTAAACAATACTGAGTAGGGAAACCCTACCTGGACAATCACCACAGACGATCTAACAGCTAATCAGAATTTCTCCTCTACGAATCCTCCTCCTATAACATGTATACATACAATTACCACCAATACTACACAAAACACCCAAAACCCCCAACATTACCCAATTAGGGTTTTAACGAAATTCAACCAAACGATATAAAAATTATACAGGGAACTTACCCTTGACACGATGATAACAACGGTGTAAAGAACAAGATGATCTAACGAACCTAGCCTTGGGATTTGCCAATAACGCAAGAGATGCGAACAACGTAACTTCTAATCTCTTTGAAAGGTTTAAGGATGTTAAAAAAGTGTTTAAGAAATAATGACGGAAGTTTTTATATTAATCTCGCGTTATTAACAAAACCCGTCCAAACAAACCTGTATAACACACTTACTCGATCGAGTAAGTGACTTACTCGATCGAGTGCCCCTTACTCGATCGAGTAAGTGACTTACTCGATTGAGTGCCCCTTACTCGATCGAGTCCCCAACTTACTCGATCGAGTACCCTACAGGCAGACTACTGTTTTGCGTAAAAAGCTACTTACTCGATAGAGTAAGTCTCACTCGATAGAGTACCCATAGATATAGAAAATCGTAGTATTACACAATGCCCTGCACATACGCCATCTCGTGTAGATTCCAGAGCGTCAATGTGGCAGATACCCTCTATGTGAGCTCACTCACCCGCATCTCAGGACTAAAGGGCGAAGGGTAGCTGGGATACAGATACTGTGGAGGCACGAGCTGCTCTAGCTGAGTCTCAGCAACTCTCTCTCTCTCTCACCCGTCTCGAACCTCTCCCCACTCTAGGTTGTCGATCCTTAGGTCTAGCCTGATCCCCCTTGGTCGGCTCTGGCATCACCTCCAAAATACCATCATCAATGAGGTAGTATTCCCGGGTAGGAGCCTCCTCATCGTCATCGGAGTCCGATGCCACTACCGCCGCCGTCAAAGGCTCAGTCACAAGAAGATGCTCGGGGTCAGGTAGTCTCGTCCAGCTCATACCCCACACTCTCCAGGCCAACCCACCACCCTCCAAGGTCATTAACCATTTCTGGTCGATGAAGTAGTCCCGGTCCAAGGTAGGTACAGATGGGACCATAGGTGTAAGAGCCGAGGAGGCCTCAAAGGTAGTCAACCGCTCAGCCAACCGTGTGGCAATAGCACCATAACTCAAGTATCGGGTCGTAGAGGTGGCCATCAAAGCTAAGATAGCACAAACTATGGTCGGGCGCTAAAAGAAACTCTTTGGGCTCGGGTGGGGTTGAGATAGGTAACCAGCAACATCACCTCATGTGAGTTCAACTTACTCACATCCCTTCTGTCATAAAGCAAACAAGTCAAGGCACGAAGAAAGATCTTCAAAGTGACATGTTGAACGTCATTTATCAACATGTTACTCGAAGTGGGGGCGGACTTGCTGGTAAAACAGGGTATATAACTATTAGCCCCACACTCAGTCGGGATTTCCCTAAGGGATCCCTTCTCCGGTTGAGCAAGGCCAAGGTGAGAAGCAAACATGTACATAGACAAGAGGAAACTAGTGTTCATGAGACGAAACTGTACGCTCTTAGCTACCGTATCATAGGTAAAAGAGCTCATGAACTCCAAAGTCAAGAAAGGGTAGGAGTGCTTCCTAAGACCATACAAACCCGTCAAACCCAAGGTTTCAAAGATATGCCTCACGTCCGTCTCTATTTTAAGGTCCTCAAGTATGGTGATGTCGATGCATCTAGTGGGTTTCATATGACGCTTCTGCAACTCAACAAAAGCCTCTCTTTGCATAAAGTCAGCAAAAACAACGGTAGGATACTCGGGAACCGGTGGTGGGACAGTGGGTCCCTGACTCCCCTCCCCAACTTCGGGCTCAGAAGCCCTTCCCCTCTTACTCTGACGGGTGGCAGCTGCAGCTCTTAGCATCGGTTTCAACATATATTTAGGCACACAAACGAACACTTACTTGGTCAAAAAGAACTTGCAAAGTATACTCATGGATAGGGAAACAAAATTTTGAAGTAGTCTTCACAAAACAATCAACACTTTCCCAAAACATGTTACTCCCATAACTCATAAAAGACGGTCTTATGGCTTTCAAGACACAAAATTTCATCAAAAATCAGAAAAATTGGGATATTAATCCCTCAAAATAGCTTTACAAAAAGGGAATCATCATAAAGACTTGAGGTGAATTTCAGTTTGGGGCACTTTTAAGACGGAGTTTTAAGACAAAATTTTGGGTGAACTTAGTCAAAATCAACACCAATATCATACTAACAACATACTTTACTCAATTTTCCTTTTTCATACCCAAAAAGGCAAGCAAACACTCAATTGTAACCCAAACCCTAGGAATTTCGGTCCATATATAAACCCACATTGGTTCAATTTTTCAACTTCTAGCATCAATAATCAAAAAAATAAAGCAATTCTACCAAAATACAACAACTATAAACAAAAATTCATAAGTATAAATCGAATTTTTCAGAAAACTAAAACTTTTATATGTTTCTAATTAATTAAAAAACAAAGAAAAAGAGTAGCATTCTTACCTTGAATGATTTGCAAATGGGTAGAATGAACTAGCAAGGAGAAAACAAGGGAATTAAGCACAAACTCCAACAAGATTTTTGAGAGAAAAGAGGATTTGAGAGAATTAGGGTTTGTAGTGAGACGAAATAAGAAGAAGAATGAGTTTCGGAAAGCATAAGAGTGCCGATATAACACAGGTACTGTAGCACTTACTTGAACGAGTAACTCGGGTACTCGATCAAGTGGCCTCTACTCGATCGAGTTTCCGCTGGCAGTCCCAATGTTTATGATCTAATAACCCCACAACTTGATCGCGTAAGGTCTACTCGGTCGTGTAAGCACTCGTACTTGGTCAAATAACGTTAGGAACGAGGTCAAAAGTTACGAGTTCGGTTAACGGTTCCTACAAAACAACAACTCGTGTCGATTCCAAAGTATATTTGGAACTCGTCACTGATTATTTCATCAAATTACGATACATTAATACTAACTCAAATGCAACTCAATTACCTCATCCGAACTTTGCACATATTACCTCATCCTATATCGAACAGTGTACAAAACAATTCAATTACGACTGGCTCACTCTCACATGAACATACATACAATCAACACATTATTCTACGTTTACTTACGCATATGCAAATTCAATCGTTCAACATATGATTACACTACATCAAGCACTCCATTCGGCAATTAGCTATCACTTACTACTCAAGTTTGTTCAAGTTTTATACATATCACAACAATTCGACAACAATATATCTCACATAACTATGCCTATTCACAAGAGTACGCAAGAACATTCATCCATTGCATTCCACAACATTACTTGTCAATGAACACTAACTAAAACGCATATAAAGATTCACAACTCATTATCACCATCACATTATCAAATTCTCGTATGCAACTCTTAGCACATTCATCATCTCTATTATATCCACACACACACACACACACACACACTTTCAACGATTCACAACCGTTCACGATTCATCTTACTATTTGCACGCACTAGACATCACTATAGACTCCATCACAGCTATATCTAATCTATATATCATACACAACTATGCACACAATTCCCGACTCAATATCCCCATACTCGGTGGCTGGCTTAAGCATATTGGGGGCATGATTTTGAAATGAGGGCGCCTTCTCACCCAAAATCAAGCATCTGCCGGAGCTCCCAACATACATACACCAGGTTTATTTTATTAGACTCACTACGTTCATTAGGCTCATTAGTTACAGGTTCCAAAATCGTCGCTCTGATACCACTTTGTAACACCCCTACCTATCAAGGAGCCTTAACAAGACCTTCCCTAGCAGATAAGGACGTTACCATCCCGGTTGCCCGAGGATAGTAATAATCAAATGTCGATAAAAGAACAATTATATTAAATTACAAGTGATTAAACAAAATAAAAGATACAACTCGTGACAACAATCAACTATGTGAAACTATCTCTGCCATGACTCGTGGTAGACTCGTCCCTCCAAGCACCCAGCTATGATCCAGACATCAACCTGCTAAGACCGACTGCTCACCATAGTGGATCACGGAAGACACAACACAAGAAGACAACACAACAACACCACACAAGGTCAGTAACTGAAGGAACATACAAAAGCAGACGCAACAAGACACGGCAACATACGTACACCACCTCCTCCAATCACCCACATACCTCTGACTGCCCGAAGGTACAGTCCTACCAGATTATCAATCGCAACCGGTAATCCACGCCGCCAGTGGGGGACCGCAGCCATTCCCACCTAAGGCCCGTTCATCTAATCCGAGCGATAACCCATGTTCCTTAATGTGCACATCCCCTTCTGTGGCGGGTTCCACAGAGGGTGAATCAAGAGCGTGAAGTCAACCCCGCAAGTGACTCCACTCAGCCGAGGGCGCACCTCGCGAACCAGAGACAAACAAACAACAACGACCAACTACATCCAATTCACAACACCAAACAGAATCAAGTACTACAACCGACACACTAGACAACCAACAGTACTGAGTAGGAGAACCTACCTTTAGCAACCCGCAGCGATTCCGCACACGACCATAAGACAACAAGCAATCACCATAACCACCTATAACAATCAACCATCTATTACTACTACCATAATCACAAACGAAACCAAGGGAGACGATGATGATGATGATGATGATGATGATGATGATGATGATGATGATGATGATGATGACATACCTATATATAGCATTCCGGCGACAAGACCGCTACCCGACTCAAGCTTCCTATTCCCAAAGTGTATCCCCTCCCAAATGCTCCAAAAAGGTGAATCAAGGTGAAGGAGAAAGGATATGACGGCATCTAGGTTTAGGAGAAAAGGTAACGAAATGATTTGGGTTTCACGATATGACGATTTATATCTCCCCGCTGAACTCCCGTTACTCAATCGAGTAAGCAACTTACTAGATCGAGTGGCCTCTACTCGATCGAGTGACTAAGCTACTCGATTGAGTGACTAAGCTACTCGATCGAGTAGCCTCCGCTAGATCGAGTTACCAGGACTCAAAAGGTTATAACGTCACAAGGTTAGCTCCTAAGGTTTCTGAAGGTCTGGATAGGTGTCTAAGGTCGGTCAACGGGTCTCTAAAAGGACGGGTATTACAAATTAGATCTTACATCACTTAATTGTATTTTAATGTCATATCATGTAATGATATAAAATTATAGTGTTATATTTAACAGTAAAGTAAATTCAGACAAAAATAACTTAATTTAAAGTGTCTTTTGATAGTAGTAAACTTTCGTTTTCTACCTCTTACTAAGATTATATTTAGTACTCCGTACATTATAACAATAAACTGCAAGTATAGTTAATTTATGCAATTAATTTAATAAAACAGTTTCTTTATAAAACAAATCTAAAACATACTTGCTATAGCACTAGTTCAGAAATATACAAAATAACTCTTCCTCGATATTCAAAGTTTATCGGTTATTTAGCCATTGGGCTAAAATACAAACCGGGTCTCCGAAATACCGTTCGACCAAGTATGAGTTCAAGGTTTTGTACCCCATAAAATAGGGTTTGAACTTATATCTTTTTATCGCTATAAGTAAGTAGACCTGAGATTCTCTATTTGATTCATTAGTTTTCAATTGAAAGCCATGCCATTAGTAAAAAGTTAATTTCTAAACTTTACAAAGTAAATCTTATGCATTATTTTACATGTATAATTTTTATTTCAAGCTAATGAAGTGTAAAATCGAATTTCTCAGTTAAAAGAAGAATAATTGTGTAGGTCATGGAAAGTACTTTTTATCTAAGTTATTGTTTATACAATACATATCTATATTAGATTTTAGACATATTATGATCGCTTGAAACTTTTTCTCATATTGAATGTTGTTAGTTGATGCTCGCGATCTATATTACTCTTTCCGTCCTAATCAATTGTTATTCTTTGGTTTGAAGAGAAAGTCAATTATTAGATGATAAGTGAATCAAATTAAGTGTGAAGGATCAAATTGCTCATCAAATGCATTCCTAAAATAGAAAGGACAACATTTGATAAGACACTCCAAAATTAAATAGGACATAAGGATAACACCGACTTTTGTGTCTAGTAGGTAGATACTAGATAGACGACTAGAGGCGGCCCGACACGGAATTAACGGGTTTAGGTTGAGCCTTAATGACCCATTTATGTAAGTGGGTCAACACAAACACGACACGATATTTAATTGAGTCGGGTTTGGGTTGAGCCCTCTAAACACGAACCCGACACAAATAACCTATTTACTAAATTAATCCTAATTTTTCATGATTTTTCATCGCATAAATATACTTACACTTTCCAAATATAGACAAAATACGAAAACACGACACGAACCCGACACGAAATTAACGGGTTAGGGTTGAGGTTTGATGACTCATTTATGTAAGTGGGTCGACACGAACACGACACAAAATTTAATTGGGTCGAGTTTGGGTTGAAGGGTTCGTGGCCCATTTACATGTGACACGAACACGAACTCGACACGACCCAATCTGTTTGCCAGGTCTATAGACGACACTTGCATTTTTTTTCTTAAACAAAAAGAAATTTATTTATTTATTCAATATATAGAGAATTACATTTTTACACACATCCCATACAATTGCTTGCTCTAGTAGTGAGCAAAATTTGACCCTTCGTATTTAAAGAAGGATAGTAACTTTACACCACCTAAAACTTGGAACCTCCATAGTCCATACTCACATACAAATATATAATAATCCCATAATTCATTTCATTCCATTCCCTTGTTTAAAATATTTGAGAAGACAAACATTTTAAACAGACGTATGAAAATGTAATGAATGGAAGGAGTATTACATCAATACAGCCAAATAAGAGAATTATTAATAAGGTTTTTGGCCAACAATGTTGCCACGAGGATCATAGCTACAAATGACGAAAACCCCGGCATTATTGTTACATTGAACTCGAGCACAACCAACACGAACAGAATTGGCCCATACCACCTGAGTATAGTGTCCACAAACCTTTCCGGGAGCACAAGTGTTGCTGTTATAGTCATAGTCAGCCTTCTCATTGACCCACAGTTGTACAGAGCCCGTACCCGTCAAGAATGTGCCGCCCCCCCACGCTATGTTCTCGCCGTATGGGCCACCGGAATGCACTAGGGCGCAGTCACCAATCCTTTTGTTTGCGTAATTTTGTGCATACGCAGCTAATGTGTTATCCCATGCTATGTTTCTGACACCTGAAATCGAACATTCATAATGACCCATATTATTTTGTATGAATGATACAGTATTCTTTATTGTACATGGTCTATGGGGTGAATTAGAACACACAATAATTATTGCATGAGACAGTCCATTGTGTAAAAAAACTTATCAGCAATAAATGAAAACTATGTTTTATATATAAAAATGGAGCGGCTTCCAGCATGAGACCGTCTTATTCTATAAGAAAACACAACCTTTCAAAGTCTTAACAGAATTCACGTACATAATATTGACCTACAAGAAATGTGTGCATTAAAAATTACAATAAATACATACCGACGGCAGCCCTAGCAGAGTTGTGGGCATTAACATAGTCCTGAGGTGAATTTTGTGCATGGCAAATTTGCAGCAAAGCTAAAGTTGTTATCATGAAGCATGCCAACGTTGTTAAGTTTTTGAGAATCTCCATTTTTTTTTTTTTTTTGATGTTATGAAAATAGTTAAGAGGTGATTAACAAGTGATGGAGAATTAATGAAGAGATAGGGTTCCTTTTATAGGAGGAAGTCGGTTGAAATTTCATTATTAGGAGTACATCGAAAAATTTGTAAAATCATGAAAATTGGGAATAGTCAATAATATATATATTTCATACGATGCAGATCAAAGGTAACACTTATTATAAACGGATTATCCAAACTAAAGGTAATATTTTATATTCGGCAAACAACATTATCAAGTTGTTCGTATACCCATTCCATATTTATACAAGATGACATTACATGGTCCGCCTATCAACCCTTTAATTAAACCTACAACTACATGACCCACTTATTTTTCCCTGTTTACGTCTCCTTTTTCCACATTTTTTTTAAGGAATATTCTAATGGGTACCCTTCAATTTTTCGAGTTTCTACATGGTACTCCTACATTTTTTAAAACATACATGTTACCCCTAATTGTTGTCATTATCACTAAGTGTACCCCTAAACTTTATTTTCTGTCAATTAAACTCAGTTTTATGCGTTAAGTGCTTACTTGGACGCATAACCAAGCTTGTCATTTATCATCCCATGACATAAGGACTCTATTAGGCTCAATATCCATCTTTGAACGTGATAATTTGGCAAGGAATCAATAAACTTTCCGTCAAAATTTTTTTAGCCCATATATATCAATAAATATTAGGATCGAGATTATGTTTTCCCCTATATTTTCCTTTGATGCGGGTCGGAGGGAGTATAATTAAAATGTATAACCTGGGGCAGAGCACGAATCGGATGTTCGATCCAAATTATTCGTTCGGATCGGATATTCTTATTAGAAATTCCTTAAGTCAGATATCCGTATTCTAATCAAACGTTTCGGATATCCAAAAATAATCGGATCGAATGCGGATATCCATCGAATATCCATATTTTGTAATTTACCTGATATAGCAAGTTAAATTTAACCGGGTTTATTTTGAGAACAGTGTATCCAAAGTTGGGTTTATTTCTGGTTAAAAAGTATTTCGGCTTATTTTGAGAAAAGGTGCAATAGTTTGGATTATTCCTATCAATTAATTCTTTAAACTTTTGTTAATTTGTTGTATTAGATAAAAGGGTATTTTTCTTAAAATTATACTTAAAATAGCGCTAGAAGTTCAAAAAAATACATAAGAAATGGAATGATTTAAAAATAATAATCTAACAATGCAACGTTGGAAATCATACAATCCCAACATAAGGATTACAATCTAAATACACTCACTAAATAAAAACTAGTAATAACGACAAGAAAAATAAAATAGTAATAATAGAAAAATATAGTTTCGGATCGGACCGGATATCCAAATGTTTTAATTTAATATCCATATCCGATCCAGAAACCAATGATTTATGATCGTATATCCGATCCAAACTTATTCGGATTAGATGTACAAAAGTTCGAATTGAATTCAGATTGAATATCGGATCAGTTCGGATAATCATATTTTTTGCTTAGCCCTAATAACCAGGCAGTAATTATTGCATATTGTATACCGTGTAGTATATGACTATCTTTTGAAAGTTAATAACTAAGTAAGTAGTTATTGCATAAGATTGTCTCGAATTGTGAGACGGTCCCATTTTGTAAAGGAAAATCCATTTATTAGAAATAAATAAACAATTTTTTTACCAAAGTGAACCGTCTCACGGTGTGAGACTGTTTTTTACTATAATTTGCGATAACTTATTTACGGGTAATAACAAAAGAGTAATTTGTGATAAATCAGGCAAACTAGCCTCAGCTGCACCTAAGTGGAGGAGGGAGAGTCCGCTTCATAAACCCAAGGAGGTTTCAATCTAAAACCAATTGGGAATATAGGGAGTAGGGCTGACAATGATATGAGTCGGCTCGCTGAGCCCTTGGAATCGGCTCGGTCAAAGCTCGGCTTGTGCTTGGTCAAAACGAGCTCGAACTCGAGCTCGAGCCGAGCTTGGCTAAATACGAATCGAGCCCGAGCTCAGCAAGGCTCAGCTCGGAAGCTCGTTTGGGCTCGTTTATAAATTTTTTTTGTATAATCTTTATGTTGTAGTGTTATGTTTATTTCAAATTATATGTTATTTAGACATTTATATAAGTATATTATGATATAACATTTTTTAATATTTTATAATATAATTTTTTTTTTCAAAAATATTTATATTTAATTAGATTTAAAAGGTGAGAAAATGAAAATATATAATGACTAAACGAGCTCGATTCGAACTCGAGCCTCAATTTTTTAGGCTCGACGAGCTTCGAGCCGAGCCCAAACTCTAGTTAAAAAATTCGAGCCGAGCTCGAGCTCAGCTCGGCTCATCTACACCCCTAAGAGGGAGTAGCTCTTAGGCTTGGTAAGACACTTCAGGTAGCTAACTTGACCAAATTAGCTTATTTGACCAAAAATTAGCTACCTGATTTTTTGGCAAGTGTTTGGTAAATAACTTATTTGACCAAATAAGTTACCCGAAATAAAATGTTATCTTAAGTAGCATTTGAGAAATCAGGTACCTGAAATGAGTTATCTTTCAATTTTTACCCCTTTAATCTATAATATTTGATAATAATTATCATATCCTTTTACGTCATTTTACCAAAATCAGCTACCTTTTCAACTAGTTTGCCAGACACATTTTTATATAATCATTCACCTTATCAGCTCATAATTTCCAGCTACCTTGTGAGTTACATTTTCAGGTTTCAGTTATTTTTTCAGTTTTCAGCAATCGTTTCAGCTTTATTATTATTATTATTATTATTATTATTATTATTATTATTATTATTATTATTATTATTTATTTATTTATTTATTTATTTTTTTATTATAAGATGCGCGCAGCTTTCATTAAAATAAAAATAAAAGGTTTACATGAAATTATTATTATTATTATTATTATTAGCCTTAACATGTAAAGTGATAAACTTTATACCTCCTTCTATCCACATGAGACACTCACATGTGTGTTAATATAAATTTTCTTAGCAATTAGTAAAGTAATGACCATCTTATTAAATTGCCAGTTTTTCTACAGAAGTTGTTGAAAAAAAATATATTTAAGATTCAACTACGATAGATAGAGAGATATAAATGATCGTGTAGCATCCCATATACTTCCTGTGTCCCTGTCATTTAATTTATTGTTCTATTTCTTTTTAGGGTGTTTCAGTCAATTATTATTCATTTTATTATTTACACTTAATTTGGTCCACTTATTATTTAATAATTGGTTTGTCTTCTTTTCTTATTATTTATACCAAAAATAATGGATAATAATTGACCGAAACAAAGATAGTAGTAGAGGGTAGACTAGTAGTTTAAGACCACGTCGACATGTCGTACAAGAAGTTCGGCCTATATCAATATCATGGAAATTTAATCTAGGTGATTTGAGTTTCGAAAGAGCCAAATGCTTGCTTAGTTTATGTTGAAAATTCTCGTCAATTAAGTTTGCTCGATTGTCTACATGCATTGTAAAGTAGGGCTGCGCAAAATCGAATATCCAATCCGAATTTAGAATTCGGATCGAATATCCAGTTTAGAATTCTAATATTTTTCTATTCAGATCGAATAAAGTAGATATCCGATATTTC
The DNA here is from genome assembly GCF_048544455.1 of Silene latifolia. Classification (NCBI taxonomy): domain Eukaryota; kingdom Viridiplantae; phylum Streptophyta; class Magnoliopsida; order Caryophyllales; family Caryophyllaceae; genus Silene; species Silene latifolia. The sequence continues at coordinate 24,000,331 of NC_133536.1, forward strand.
GGTATCTGAATATCCGTTTTTCAAGATACGCATTCGATTTGGATTTAAAAAAAAAAAAAAAAGTGTCACGATGTCAAATTTTGGTGTTTCCATTTTAGCGTTTTCCAATTAAGAAAAAAGGGTTCATGTACTTAATACTCGTAGTTAATACATGAGAACGCCGTCAAATTACAAAAAATCAAAGAATTATTAATTATTACAAATTGCACACATAAATATAAAAACGAAAAATAAAGTTTCTAGCAAATCTAAAAACTGCACCGCACTAACATGAACATTATCAATTTATCGTTCTCTCATGAGCGTGTGTGGTGATTCGTGGTTTTTACTTACGTTTCCTATCATTTCCTTTTTTTTCTTTTCTTTTTTAAGTTTTTTGAAATTTAAATCGGATATAGAAATCCTGTTTTAAAATTTATCAATCCACATTCAAAACTAGATCGAATATCCAATTTAAATGAAAATCAGATATTCAAATTTTTTTAATTCGAAAAGCAGATCAAATTCGAATAAAAATTCGTATCAAATTTTTTTGCTGAACCCTAGTAACGTCATCCATACATTAGAGACTAATCACATCAAGATAAGCGTAAAGAAAATTAAGTTGGAAAATTTAGGCAATTAACATGTCCAATTTTCCACATTTCCACTAGTCAAGTGCACCAGAGAAAACATATCCACAAGTTAGAAAATTACGGAAAGCCCCTCGTTAGCAACAAAAAAACAAGTTAGAAAATTACAATGATCAAATGACCAATACGTCCACTAAGAACTGGATTATTAACAAAGTCAAGTTAGAAAATTACAATGACCAATACATTCACTAGGAACTGGATTAACAAAGAGTGGAATAAGGATAAGCGATCGATCTGGGAAGAACGAGCTGACACGGTGACACCTAACGACTACAGGAAGCTGCCTCTTTTCTTGTCCCGGAAATCGGTACGCTCAGCCAATCCTCGGTCAAGAGCCCGAAAGCACGGCATAGTCACTAACGACATTGTCTTGAGACAGAGGAAATTAACCTCCTTAGATTTTAAATGTAGTAATTAGACCCCATAAATTCTATCAAAAGCGAAATTCAATTCAATTTCTTATTCTTTAACCAAAATCACAAGATCCACAATAAAAAATTCTTTTTATATTCATTTACACAATTTATTAATAGATAATAACGCTTATTATAAATAAGCAAAAATGTTAAGGGCTTTATTTTACTTTTTAATAAAAGTTATTTAATTTAATAGTATAGAATGAATGAGTAAGAGGGAAGATAAAATGAGATTAGATACCTTATTTCTCAAATGTTACCCTAGGTAACATTTCATTTTAGTTAACTTATTTGGTTAAATAAGTTACTTGCCAAACGCTTACAAAAACATAAGTTAGCTGAAATTTTGGTCAAATAAACTAGTTCGACCCAATAAGGTACCTGAAATGCATTACCAAACATCTTTTACAAGTTTTCCTAACCCTTCATTTGCATACATAACATTATTAAAGTGTCCTAACACAATCCAAGGGCCACCCACACTTAACCTAATAAGAGCATTCCATAAAGGGATTCTTTCTTCAATTTTAATAAGGATTAATTAATGAGAATAATTCATACTATGGGTGTCCTTCCTATAATACTCCAAACTACTCCCTTCGACCAAGATCAAAGGTAATGTGGTGAAAAATGGGTTATTTAAGGAATGGGGTAAAAAGGAGGGGCAAATATGGAAAGATTGGTTTAATGAATAAAGTAATGAAAGTACAATTAAAAAGTAAGAGGATGGTAATTGTTTCCTTAATCATTTAGGCCCCACTTGCAAATACAACAAGATTGTTACCCAGCCAAAATAACGTGGGAAATTTTTTGTTCCAAAATTTTGGTTTTGGCGCCTAACTACAAATACAAATGAAGATTACATCACCATATTACATCACCTCCTTACATCATTACACCATTACATGAATTACACCTCATCCCCCTACTACTAAGAGAATAAAAATTCATTACATTATTATCTTTGCAATTAATATACTAATATAGACCCCGTACAATATATGCACGATATTTATAGAGTTTCATTTATTTTTCTTGTTTCTAGGTACTAATTGTATTTTGATTAGAGAACTAAAAATTTAAATCGTAAGAAGTAATGAAATGCGTATTTTTCTGAAAGTTTTTTTTTGTTTTTTTTTACCGAAAAATTAATTATGTTAATTTACAAATATTTACTACTAACATATTTTTTAGCCATAATATTTTATCATAAAAAGTCAATGAATTTTGGGATATTCTACCGTGTACCCTTGTGATTTTCGGTTTTCTACATTATACCTCTCCTTTTTTTATATGAGTATGTCTCATGAGAGACCGTCTCCCACTAATTTAGTGGGAGACATAATAGAGAGAAAATAAATTGAGTAGGTCCCTCACTCCATCATATGAGAGGTCTCTCAATAAGGTTATTGAGAGACCGCCTCTACGAAATTTTTGTGTTTTTATATTCCATGGTGTACCCCTAAATTGTATACATTAGTATATACCACGACTTTATTTATTGTCATTGCTAACTTAGTTTTTTAAATGACCTATTAAATCATCTATTTATCATTCCAATTACTCGATAACCTACTCATTTATTTATTTGTTCGCCGAATTACTCATTAGCCCAAAAATAGTGTATGAAACTAACTAAAATTTCAAAAAATCTCCATTATCATTTCATGAATCATAACATGCTATTTTTAGCAACAACTTTTTATCATAAAAAGTCAATGACTTTTTTTATCATAAAGTTCTTTAACAAAACGAAATTTTTTTTTTTATCATAGAAAGATCGGAGATAAATTTGTGCATAATCTAAAATATTGAATATAATAAATATTTAAATATAAAAGATTATGTCCATTTATAACCTATCATGTCCATACCTATAGTATATACTAAAAATATCAATCACTATTTTAGGAAATATGTTTTAGGCAGGAAAATTTAGAGTTCTGCCTATTCATTTAGTAAATAGGGGATTCTTATAAATAAACTCTAACGTTTTAAATAAATTCATAATTATGATTTTTTCATTAAAATAAAATAAAATTGATATAGTATAAGTTGCTAAATTTTTCAGTAATGCAATAATTATTACTGTAGAGAATAACTTGACACATGCTTATTATTAGCTTCGTGACAAAAAAACATTAATTAAAAAAAATTCACAACTTAAATAATTCTTTTTTTATTAGTTTTCTATTTCATTTTTGTGTTTCATATCAAAATACAATTGAGTGAACTGATAAATATTAATGAGGTGCAAATTTAAAAAGTATATAAATCCTCCTATATACTAAGATAATACAATTTATCTAAAATTTTCCCTACAAAGTGCTAAAACTTATCTATGGAAACAAACTAGATTTTCATTTATTAAACTAATTTTTCATTTAAAATAATCTATACATAAAAACTGTATCTCCTATTATTAACTTTGTGACGAAAAAAGATTCTTTTGTTCACTTCTTGATGGCACACTCGAAAAAAGGCGTCCCTATGAAGGGAAAAATTTCCGAAGCAGCTGCCAAATGGTCCATTACTCGAAAGACGGTATGGTTATGGTGGAGTAGAGCAAAGGAGAAGATGGATGCACAATTACCAGTCCACTTACCATCTCTTCGTATGGGCAACTCAAATGCACCAAAAAGTGCATATCGACATAGAGGCAATAAAGCGTATGCCTTTCAAGAACCGTTCATCAATGCGCAAAATAGCAAAAAAAACTTGTTGTCGGATATGGTACGATTCAACGTTGGGTTGAGAGGGGTGAATTAAAAAGGCACAGTAATCCAGTTCACCCTTCTTTAACGGAATCCAACAAATTACAAAGGCTTTTGTTTTCACTATCGTCAATTTATGTGGACACTTTACTAAATGAAATAAAGTTCAAAGACATGTCATGTCAAATTCATATTGACGAAAAGTGGTTTTATCTCACAACGACAACGGATTGCTACTACATTGTCCCGGGTGAAGACTTACCATATCGTTCATGTCAATCGAAAAGATACATAACCAAGGTTATGTTTATGTGTGCTGTGGCCAGGCCTCTGTATGGGAAAGAGGGTGAGTTACTTTTTGATGGCAAAATAGGAGTTTTGCCCTTCATAGAACATGTTCCATCAGCAAGGAGAAGCAAGAATAGAGAGGCATGCACAATAGTGACTAAGGCAGTTGATTCAATTACGAAACAAGTCACAAAAGATTGCATTATCAACCAGATTATTCCAGCAATCAAGTCGAAACGGCCAGCAAATGCAAGTAAGAACATATTTATCCAACAAGATAATGCAAGACCTCATATTTCTGACCTTGATCCAGATTTTAAGGCTGCTGTCAGCTCAGATGGATTTAACATTCACATTGTTTTTCAACCACCTAATAGTCCAGATTTAAACATTAATGATTTAGGGTTTTTTAGGTCTTTACAAACACTTCAAAATAATGAAGTTGCCTCAACAGTTGATGAACTAGTTGGTAATGTACTTACAGCTTTTATAGATCATGACCATATGAAGTTGAACTTCAATTATCTAATTTTACAGTCAGTTATGGTGGAAATAATAAAATCTAGAGGACACAATGACTTCAAGATTCCTCATATGAACAAGGAGTCATTACTTAGACGTGGAATCCTCCCAACAAACCTAAGTGTTGATGTTGCTTTAGTGAGGGATTGTTTGGATTTTTTGGATGAAAAAAGGGGAGGGAAGTGCATTGAATTACCTAAGAGAGGCAATTCAACATTTACTTCCAGTCCAACCAGAGGTTACAAGGTGAAGAAAATGCTACAACTGAAGTAGAAAATACAAATGCAGATGAAGTTGTTGTTACAGATGAGGTAACAAATGCAGATGAGGTAACAAATGCAGATGAAATGGTTGTTATAGGTGCACTTGCAAATGTAGGTGAAGTGGCTGTTACAAATGCAGATATTCCATGGGATGTCTATGCAACATAAAAGATCAGAGGCATTGAGGCATCCAAAACTTTTTTTTGGTGGATGTTTAAGTAGGAAACATCATCATAACAATTAACAATTGTTCTGCATGTTTACTACCTAAACATCATAATGTAATGAGATGTGAATGTTTAATTTTGCAACATAAAAGGAAATGTAATCATGTGTAATGAAATGTACCAAATGTCAGTACTTAATGACATGAACTATTTTCACTTTCTTAATTAATGCTCAAATGTCTACTTGGTGGTTGAAAATACTCATACTCATACTCATAGACCAATTCATCACTGTTGGCAGCAACACTTAAGCTCTCAGGGAGATACCCCTCATCATTGAGCTTAAAAATGCTCAATCAATGCCTCCTAATCCAATCTTAGATTGGGGTGGCATTAAGAAAACATTTAGGCAAGGGGTAAGACACGAGTGAATGAAAGAAAAACCCTGAAAACACCCTCACATACAGCATCATTGGGTAACAACACAGACAACAACATCTACCAACAAAGCTCACAGGGAGATTATCCTCTCATCATTGAGCTTAGCAACGTTTACACTTCATGCCTCCTTGGCCAATTTAAGATTGGGGTGGCATGAAGTTCTGATTTCAAGCATCCAAAACTTACCTTTGGGTGGCATGAAATGGTTCTTGATCATGCCTCCTAAACCAATCTAAGTTGTGGTTCCATCAAACCTACATTTTCTTATGGGATATAACAGTATAATGAGCAACAATTACCCATCATCATCGGGTGACACTACAGCAGACACTAATAAAAATGTTACAGAAATGTAACAAAAGCAAGAATACACCAGCAGGAGAATTTACGGGGCATAGTTAAAAAAAATGATGAATTTTCAACATAAGAACAAAATCAGATTGATTTACGGAGCCATAGTTCAAAAAAACCAACAGAATTTACAACACGTCAATATAACTAGAGTCTCAAAAAAACAGAAATATCACCAGCAGGACACAACTGCATGAAAACGATTTAATAACAGCAGGAAAACCAATAGAATTGACCAAAAAACAGGAAAACCAACATGAAAACAATTGAATTGACCAAAAAAAACAATTGAATTGACCAACATGAAAACAATTGAATTGACCAAAAAACAGAATTGACCAAAAAACATGAATACAACAAGAAAACCAACAGAAAGCGTTAATTTATTAAAAAACCGTCATGAATATAACTACAGCAATATCACCAGCATATCCCTTACTGTAAACCGCAATCAAACAATTCAATAAAATCAGGAAAACACAACATGCAATTGAATTTAAAGCATCAATTTTTCAACCCCAACATACAATTCAATATCACAACAACAAATCACAACACAGTTGAAAGGTTAAGTTAAGTAATTTAACCTGCGTTATCTTCATGGAGTCTGCGCTTATCAAGGAAATGTCTTATAAAAAATCTCCTCTGTATCCGGATCGTTCAACGAACAACCACCAGAAGTTGTTGATGAATCTGGCAAAACCTCAAACCCAGGAGTTGTTGGTATCTCTTCTTCTTCAGTTTCCCTAACTTCAGCCCCCATATCAAGGGGGTCTAAAGTGTCAATTACCAAATTAGGCGGAGGAGTAGATGGAAGACGATTAACATCAATACGATCGCAATAATCGCAACAATACAATCAAACGTTGAAGTGGGTGATTGAGCAGCGTACGTGTAACACCCCCATAATCCAAGTGCCTTACCAGGACCACTTAGGTATAAGGACGTCACCATCTCGGTTTTCCGAGGCAATGATAATCATAAGACAATAACGAAACATACTTAAAAGTAAATAAAGTTTAACGTGATTACATGCCAATACCAAAACTGTTAAAAAGAAATACAAGTTCTCAACAATGTCTACTGTCAAAATACTATCAAGAGTCAGACACAGCGGAAGACTTCTAAACTGCAACGTGGTGACTCATCCCCGCTATCCCATACGCGTCGTCTCATACCTGCTCAACAACTGCTCACCACCCCCGAATGGATCACCACAGTTTTTAAAACATTTAAACGGGGTCAGTACTAATCACACAATACAATCACAAAAAGACAAGAATCAAAACAACTCAATCGTCACATCAACCCGAACTCCATCACCAACTCCTCATTACTGACTACACACTAAAGTGTGTAGCCCTGCCAGAGTACCCATCGCAACATGTTACTCCTTGCCGCCAGTGGGGGACCGCAGCCGTTCCCACCTAAGCCCCACTCATTTCCATCGAGCGATAAACCCAAATCTATTAATGTGCACATCCCTTCTGTGGCGGGTTCCACAGAAGACGAATAATGGGCGTGAAGCCACTCCCGCAAGTGACTCCATTCAGCCAGGGACGCACCCCGAAGAACACAGACAGATACAATAAACCATAACTACTATCAACAATCAAAACCAACAACCGTCACAATACTCGTATGATAATATTCAACAATCACAAAGCACAACAACCAAGTGGTGTTAGTCCAGTGGTAACTGGGTTAAACCTTGAAACTTGCAGAAATGCAGGAGTTGAGAGGTCCCAGGTTCGACTACCAGCTGGGGCGATGATCACTTGGCCACTGCAGCCCCCGAAGGGGGTGGCTTACATGGTCCATGTGGTGGTGCGGGAATGCATGGGCCCGGGGGGGGGGGGGGGGCTCAACACCCTCGTCATCAAAAAAAAAAAAAAATCACAAAGCACACAACCAACACATCATGTGACTAATACTAAGTAGGAAAACCCTACCTGGAATGCAAACACAAGCAGACGATCTTAGCAGCTATCTCAAAACTTTTCCTCTACGAATCCGCCTCCTATCACATAATCACATAATTACTAACAACACAACTAATCACAAAAGCCCCCAATCCCATAAATTAGGGTTTAAACAAAGTCAATCAAATGCTATAAAATTGGTATGTAGATCTTACCCTTGACGCAATGATCACTACGATGCAAAGAATAATGAAACCCGACCCCTCAAGCTCCGGGATTTGCCAATAACGCGGGTGAAGAGAACAACGTAGTTTTAAATCTCCTTTGAGTGAATTAGGTTTATAAAAAGTGTTTAGGGAAGAAGACGATATAAAATATATATTAATCCGCGTCATTAACAAAACCCGTCAAAATATTACCCGTTAACCGACTTACTCGATCGAATACCAAGGCCACTCGATCGAGTACCCTACAGACAGAACACTATTTCGTAAATCAAAACATGCTTACTCGACAAAGTAAGCCCCACTCGATAGAGTACCCAGAGACTCATAAAACCGTAGTATTACAGTATTCCCTCCTTAAAAAGAACTTCGTCCCCGAAGTTCAACCCACACATAAAAACAAACATACTAAGCTGTTCTTTAAAACTTATTTTCACCCATTTCGATTCGGCTCATTTCTATTCGATTAAGTTCACTCGATTCGATTCGATTCAGCTCCATTCGATTCGATTCCGTTCAATTCAGCTCCATTCGATTCGATTCGGCTCATTCACTCCATTCGATTCGATTCGATTCGATTCACTCCATTAAGTTCAGCTCATTTCACCTTTACTCATCTTCAATTTAATAGTTATTATTAATTTTGTTATCAATAATACTATTTTTTTAATATTATTATTCTTTATTATTATTATTATTATTATTATTATTATTATTATTATTATTATTATTATTATTATTATTATTATTATTATTATTATTATTATTATTATTATTATTATTATTATTATTATTATTATTATTATTATTATTATTATTATTATTATTATTATTATTATTATTATTATTATTATTATTATTATTATTATTATTATTATATTTAATAGTTGTTGTTGTTGTTGTTGTTGTTGTTGTTGTTGTTGTTGTTGTTGTTGTTGTTGTTGTTGTTGTTGTTGTTGTTGTTGTTGTTGTTGTTGTTGTTGTTGTTGTTGTTGTTGTTGTTGTTGTTGTTGTGAATAATAATGTTATTAATGTTAATACTATTATTATTATTATTATTATTATTATTATTATTATTATTATTATTATTATTATTATTATTATTATTATTATTATTATTATTATTATGCGCGCAGCTTTCATTAAAATAAGAATAAAGGTTTACTCGTATTAGCTTTACTATATTATTATTATTATTATTATTATTATTATTATTGTTGTTGTTGTTGTTGTTGTTATTATAATTATTATTGGTATTATTATTAAAATTAATAACATTTATTATTAATATTATTGATGGGGCACGCTCAACCGACTTGACCCACTAGCCAATACGGGGTCATACAAGTCCACATGCTTGCAAACATGGTTACGGATTCGCTTGATACCCTATGAATCACGAATCGTTAAAAGCGAATTCTATAAAATTCATTACTGAAAATACATATAACACATTTTTTATAAGCGAATCGCGAATCGGTAAGGCGTATTCATAGCGAATATGGTAACCATGCTTTCCAAGCCATCATTTGAGGTACACATAGAAACCTATAAATACCTCATTATTGACCAATCAATGGTAAAATACTTTTCACCAACAACTTCCTCTCTCTAGAAGTAAGACTACCCGAGCTACTATGAGAGGGCACGGAGACCTTAGCTTCAAGCAAGGTCTCAACTATCCACCAGTACCGTAAGGCATCAGAGAAGGACCTATTGCGAACCCTTCGAGGCCCTATTTGTTACGCGTAAAAGATCCATCCGGAGAGAGCAAGCATAGGTTCGAGGTGCCATCGTCTGAGAGGAGTGCGTTGACCCGACCCGGATTCGAGCAACGCTTACTTGAGTGTTTTTATTCGAAACAACTATTTTTACTAATATCATTATTAATATTGACATTATTATTTATTATTGTTATTAAGAATATTATTAGTAAAAAATTACTATTTTTTCATTATTATAATATATGATTATTCATATATAATATTATAATTTTTTTCTTAAAAAATTTAGTATTAGTATAAATAGTATTATACTATGAATATTAGTATTATTATAGTTGATAATAACAATAATATTAAATATTATTATTAATAATATTAATAATATTAATATGAATATTTCAATTCGATTCACTTTATTCGATTCGATTCGATTCACTCGGCTCTATTCGATTCGATTCAGTCCAAATTTCACTCCATTCCGTTCGATTCGATTCGATTCGGCTCCATTTAGTTCACTCGATTCGATTCGATTCGATTCACTCCATTCATTTCGATTCGATTCGATTCAGCTCTAAAAAGCCAGAAAGAACAGGGCCTAACTCGACCAAGACACAAAAACATAGCTAAGAACTCAAACGAAAACCCAACCTATAAAACATGAACTCTCAACACCAACTCCACCAACTATGTCTACCTCCACAACATGGATCACGGTATCGTATCCACCACCTTATAGCCTCTCTCGACACTAACTCCATACACTAGAAACTACCATCCACAAACGCTGCTAGCTCCGTAATATATCATCCACTAGCAAATCCAATATCAAGACACTCATAGACATCAAACGGAGTGTTACATTCTACCTCCCTAAAAAGGAACTTCGTCCTCGAAGTTTACTCACACTCACAACCTCGTCCTCCAACTGTCAACATTATAGAACTCATATACGTCATCATCCAACTGTCAACACTATCGAAATATTCTCACACTCCTAAGCATCACACTACTACAAGCACGGTCATGACCTTTAACAAAATCAATCACAACACAAATCAATCTTTTATTCTACATCAAGACTCAAACTTCCAAATCTACTACAACCTGTACAACCATTAAACTCTCTTTGTCGCATCCTACTCCTCTTAAGATAAATGTTACGTCCTCGTAACTCACTAATACTAGATCCTAGCTATATCTTCTCATTATCCTCATCACCACCGCATGTCAAAGATAATCACCTATACTCTAAACACTCGCCATGCATATATCTAAGACTCTCTTACTTAAACAATTCTCATACTTCAATTCACTCGTCACACCACCGAATCTATACCTCAAAATCTTTAGCTTAACCAAAACTTCAATTGTTCCCTTTTACTGCCAAAACGACATAATCCTCTATACCTGCACCTATCTCCATACTCATAACTCATGATCCATAAATCGCTTACCATGACTATGTCTACCAATTCCCCATCTTAAAACAAGATCAAAATTACTATAACAACTCCTCACAACTCTGGCCTATCAACAAAATATCGTTATGCCATGACAACCACGGAAACAAATACAACTCTCTTCCATACCATATTCTACCCTCACTCCCAAGCTGAAACTAGCAAGAAACATCAACAAACAAAACAACAGTCTATATGTCTAACCGAAACTCACAAGAAACAACAACAACAAAACAACAATTTGTGCATAACTGGTATGTACTTTCGAAACTCAAATCGTAATCATCTCGTATACTCCACCACAACCGGTGACGGCATTGCAACACCGCCACCAACAGCCGCACCGCAGCGCGAAAATACCCGCATCACAACACGAAGTACCGTACCCGGATCACCACCCGAGGCACAACAACCACATCGAGAAACATCACAACCACATACAATTCCCATAAGCACTGACTCAGTACAACTTCCCGGACAATAAAACTTACTCAAAACCTCTTTTCTAGATCACAACGCAACATATTATATGGAATAAACAGATAAGCACCTCATGAACATTATCCCTACCATTTCACAGAATACACATATGTTATCAATACACATAAAATTATAACTAGCCATGCCAGATCAATCAAATTATTACCTTTTTGAATATCATTCAATTAGATTAGCGTACCCAACATGCATTACAGAACATTCAAATAACAACTTTATAATAATCACACCATACCACTTCTTGTGAGGTTCGAACCTCACACAAACATTTATATATATCACAGACCCGTAATCACATCCAACCAGTCAATTATGATCACGTAAGTTACCACCTGATAAAAGTTACCTCTCACCCGAGCTTAACTCGTATACTCCTCATAACATATTCTCCCATTCGCATATCCATCACCCTCTGCCAAATGTAACCATACCATTAATACTCAACTACTAACAACCGCCTCATATAACCACATCTTATACTCTCTCACAACCATACATATCAATCTGGTCTCTACAAAATCAACCTCTTTAGAATTGCTACCTTTCTAATATACCATCATCCTTAACCACTAGTCACAAACCATAACACTACCACTGTCCGGACATCAAACCTCTTACACTCATCTCTAAACATCACGATTTCTTTCCTATCTTTGGTTAACATCCCAAATAACGAACATCAAATCCATCAACAAAATTACCTCAACATTCTTCCCAATACTATTCTTAATTGTATCATCATCTAACTCTCCACCAAAATCTCATATCATGCAGATATTCTACCAACTTCTTACTTTCCTTAATTCTTCAAAACTCAAGACTAATCATGTTGTCCTGAAACTCCTATATAACCATTAACTAACATCCTCATGATTGGTATCACACATCTCGATGACTCCTTACCTCTATATCACATAACTCCGGTCAATATTTTCCTAGTTTTACTCCCCTCATTCTTTTCTTTTACACTCGACAAAATCAATTAACCATAAAACTCCTTATTACTTCTTCCTAACTCTTTAGTGCTCCGGTTACCTTCTCATTGCTCCAAAACTCAAATCTCATTATTTCTTATCGATATTATCTCACTCTTTCTTACCATGGATCTTCTCTTATCATGTTATCACTCACACTTATCGCCAATCAATCTACACGGTCAGTCTACCCCATCTCAGCTTTTTCAATCCTTAAACTCATTTCATACTGTTAACTGCCCAAGGAAATCACACATTAGTTCCACATCTTGATAACCAAATTCCCCAAACTAAATCTCAATCTACAAATCCACATCGCTGCATAACTCAATCTAAGCTCTTAATACACCATTTCTTTTCATTTACCTATAACGACCTTTCCATTACATATATTCTTAACCAACTGAGTGATAACTACCTCCCTTCATAATCCTTAAACATCCAAAGTTACCACCATATGCATCTCTCATTTCAATCTTTCATTCTCATGTTTCATAAACTTACATCACCCTTTGCCCACATTCACTTACTTTTACATTACTCAACATACAATCATATCCCTCATCTAGTCTCACAAAACATGCTCTATGCCTCAATTAAGCCTTACCAATCTTCCTTTTCTTTTTCCTCTATCTATCACAACCACATACAACTCATGTCTTCCTCACCGAACTCTTACTCACCATAGGTGTCACTCCTTACATCACAAGATTAGGTAACTTACGCATCAGGACCAACACCTACGTAAAACAATGCATAAAGAAGCAAAATAAAACCTTTGAATCAAACATATTAGGCAACGAAGTCAAGAGATAAGCATATGACCCAAAACAGGGGTCACTAGATCGAGTACAGGTCGCTCGATCGAGTAAGTGACTTACTCGATCGAGTAGGTGAAGGTCAGAAGCACGTAAAACAAATTATCAGGTCTACTCGATTGAGTAAGGGCTACTCGATCGAGTAACAAGAGATGCACTCGATCGAGTAAGGGCCACTCGATCGAGTACCCTACGCATTTCCCAGCAATGTCCAACTTTCGTAAAACAATCATATCTCACTCGTTTCTTGGTCGTTTTGAGCGTGTGACCTATCGTTAGAATCGTAAAAGAACAAGCTATCACCTCCAATTGGAATCACATTAAAATAATTTATACATCTCAAGTTATAACAGTTTAAAGACAACCTCTTTATAATCGAAAAACATAACTACTTGATTTTTACTTCCAAACAACTTAAACAACAACAAGGTAGACAAAGACAACTCAATACTCATAAAATTTAGTATCCCTAACCACATGTTACTATCTTCAAAAGCCAAACAACAACATCCATTATGCACATACATCATTCAACTTACCAAGCATGTATTACCTACATGTTTTTATTCTATAACTTTACGTAAACAAAATCACAAATATATAACATCAAGTCTCCTATTCACATGTTACTAGTATAGCAACATTATAAAATCTCTTCCATCATACAACATGCTTTATCATAGATCATATTATCATGCAACAATTATTCCTCTTTTTTCACCAATTATTCATGCTCTTACTCAAACTTTCAGCTATATAAACTCGCACAACACTACCAACAACATATATATATATATATATATATATATATATATATATATACATAACTCTATGTATAATTCAAACCAAACAATTTTTTTTTCGTATTTCTATATTGTCATATCGTAAAACAACTTCTACACAACTATCATGCTTCCAATCAATAATGTATAACATCACCTCATTATCATCTTTCTCTACACATTCTCCATTCTCCACATACATACATCCACTGATTCATGCCACACATTACTATATAGGTACACAATTCACAAGATAAACACATAGCGATCCCGACTCATATCCCATGGTGACCAGTTCAAAAATTGTAGGACGAGTTCGCAACTTTAGGACGTCTCCCAAGCCTTTGCATTAGCTCCTACAACTTCTACCCCAGGTTCATTTTAATTTGACTCCCTACATTCATTAGGTTCATGAGTTACAGGTTTCAGGATCGTCGCTCTAATACCACTTTGTAACACCCCCATACTCCAAGTGTCTTACCAGGACCACTTAGGTATAAGGACGTCACCATCTCGGTTTTCCTAGGCAATGATAATCATAAGACAATAACGAAACATACTTAAAATTAAATAAAGTTTAACGTGATTACATGCCAATACCAAAACTGTTAAAAAGAAATACAAGTTCTCAACACTGTCTACTGTCAAAATACTATCAAGAGTCAGAGACAACGTAAGACTTATAAACTGCAACGTGGTGACTCATCCCCGCTATCCCATACGCGTCGTCTCATACCTGCTCAACAACTGCTCACCATCCCCGAATGGATCACCACAGTTTTTAAAACATTTAAACGGGGTCAGTACTAATCACACAATACAATCACAAAAAGACAAGAATCAAAACAACTCAATCGTCACATCAACCCGAA
The DNA here is from genome assembly GCF_048544455.1 of Silene latifolia. Lineage (NCBI taxonomy): Eukaryota > Viridiplantae > Streptophyta > Magnoliopsida > Caryophyllales > Caryophyllaceae > Silene > Silene latifolia. The sequence continues at coordinate 24,015,402 of NC_133536.1, forward strand.
CTCCATCACCAACTCCTCAATACTGACTACACACTAAAGTGTGTAGCCCTTCCAGAGTACCCATCGCAACAGGTTACTCCTTGCCGCTAGTGGGGGACCGCAGCCATTCTCACCTAAGCCCCGCTCATCTCCATCGAGCGATAAACCCAAATCCATTAATGTGCACATCCCTTCTGTGGCGGGTTCCACAGAAGGCGAATAATGGGCGTGAAGCCACTCCCGCAAGTGACTCCACTCAGCCAGGGACGCACCTCAAAGAACACAGACATATACAATCAACCACAACTACTATCAACAATCAAAACCAACAACCGTCACAATACTCGTATGATAATATTCAACAATCACAAAGCACAACTAACACATCATGTGACTAATACTGAGTAGGGAAACTCTACCTGGAATGCAAACACAAGCAGACGATCTTAGCAGTTATCTCAAAACTTTTCCTCTACGAATCCTCCTCCTAACACATAATCACATAATTACTAACAACACAACTAATCACAAAAGCCCCCAATCCCATAAATTAGGGTTTAAACAAAGTCAATCAAATGCTATAAAATTTGTATGTAGATCTTACCCTTGACGCAAGGATCACTACGATGCAAAGAATAATGAAATCCGACCCCTCAAGCTCTGGGATTTGCCAATAACGCGAGTGAAGAGAACAACGTAGTTTTAAATCTCCTTTGAGTGAATTAGGTTTATGAAAAGTGTTTAGGGAAGAAGACGATATAAAATATATACTAATCCCCGTCATTAACAAAACCCGTCAAAATATTACCCGTTAACCGACTTACTCGATCGAGTAACTAACGTACTCGATCGAGTGACACTTACTCGATCGAGTACCAAGGCCACTCGATCGAGTACCCTACAAACAGAACACTGTTTCGTAAATCAAAACATGCTTACTCGATAGAGTAAGCCCCACTCGATAGAGTACCCAGAGACTCATAAAACCGTAGTATTACAGTACGCAACTCGAAGAACATGAAGATCCATGACTGTTCATTTCAAATGAGAAGAAAAAATGGATGATTAGAGATAAAGTGGGTGAGAATGAGAGATTCAGAACATAATTATTGATGACGGATGATGCAGAAGTCGAAGATAGAGAAGGTGAGAGTCAGATTTGGAGAAGATGATGGAAGATGGTGAAGACGCTGGTGGAAGATGAAGTTCTACTTTTAGTCAGTGAGGAAATGAGGGAGAAGAATCCAGAAACGGTGATTATAGTTAGGGGATTAGGGTTTTTGGAGGGAAAGGTTAGTGATTCGGGTGGGTAGTTGTTGTGGGTAGGTGGGTAATTAAATGGGTTTAAGTGGGTAGTTGTTGTGGGTAAGTGGGTAATTAAATGAGTTTAGGTGGGAAGTGGGATTAATTAAGTAGGTTTAGGTGGGTTAAATAAGGAGTGAGTGGGTGGGCCACATAATGGCATATGTGTAAATATGAGGAGTGTATAAGGATTAAATTGTCAAAAAACATGCTATTTATGGTATGTTACCTTTGGTATGGTTTGTCCGTTTTAGGTAACTGTTACCTTTGGTCTGGGTCAGAGAGAGTATGTTTTAATCCTCTATAATCCTAACTATCCTACTCTCTTCCCTGATTACACTTGATCACTTAATTTACATGTTAATGTCGGTCACTTTCTATTTACTCTACTTATTCCTCCTTTCTCTTCTTCTTCTCCATTCTTTACCTCTCTCTTCTGGAACTTTTATATTTTGGGCAAAACAATACTTGGCTGTGAGCCTGTGATCGATGATACTAATACTAGAACAACAACCCCTTCTCCTCTTTAATTTTTGAATTACATCACATCAGTCTTGCGGACCGTTTGTTTAGCCTCTACTCTTCTTTCATCCCATTTCCTTCTCTTTTTCTTTTTCTTTCTCACAAACCCACACAATTAACACCAACATCAAACCCGAATTCCTGCTATTTTTATTAATAATAGCAACATCATACTAGTAATTAGTCATATTTTTGACATGCATGCGATCTTGTAGATCTTTCTCTCTTTTTTAACTGACAATCTTTCAATTTTAATTTCATTTTTGTTGACTAAATGCTCATTTGTTTTCTTCCATCATTCTACCTTTTGAACCATACCCATAAGCCCAATTTTATTTTGGTAATTTATTTCAATTTTTTATGATGTGGGTTTGTTTTGTTTTGCCTAATTGGAGTTGATTTGTCTGTTGTTTTTGATGATTTTGAGGTGGGCTGATTTGAATTTGAAGGTAGGTTTTTGAGATCTTGCGTGTGATTTTTCTGAGCAAGGAGTGTGTTTATGTTTGAGTAGGGGAGAGAATAAGAAAATAAAAGGACATAACATAATATAAAGAAAGATTACCTGTTATTCAGGTAGACGGTAAGTTGGGTGTAATATGGGAAGGGAGTAGGATAGTTGGGGTTATAGAGAGAAAGCATATTTTGAAGTATTATTGGAAGGACGCCCATAGTATGGATTATAACCGTTAATTAATCCTTATTAAAAGCATAAACAAAGGTAACTACAAAAATTTGCCCAGTCTGTTGCACCTTAATTCTCACATGAATGTACTGTGCATCCATTTCAATTACATCAAGACTAATCTTATTTGCTTTCCAGAGAATCCGTACTCTTCCCCCGGGATGTATAGAAGTATTAGTGACAAAGTTCCAACCATAACATACTTTACTAACTACTTTATTTAGAGACATAGGTTTCACCTTTGTCTCAAGGAGCCCAAATAAGTACTCCACATCATTTTGATGTAGAAACCACTTTATATCCTTCTGTTTAGTATCACGCACTATTTAGGTCCCTAACATTCCACACACCCCCTTCATCAACCATTTCAGACTCATAAGAAGCTTTAGCTAACTCAGCATTAAAAATTCAGAGTGAATTCACCATCCCTACCATCAACCACACGAGACTCATGTCTAATCATTCGTGTAATTACCCTTGCAGGAGTAAAAATAGATCCATGACTGGCAGGAGCTGGGGTAATAGTAGGAGTAGCCAAAACAACAGGGGTAGGAGGAACAACTTCTGGAATAACAAGTATTGTTGTTAGTATAAATTTTATATCTACTCCTCACAAGTGTACCAGGGTCGAACCCAAAGGACGATTGTTATGGCTTTAGGATTGCTTGTCTAGACACTAATTTAGCTCAAATTAAGAAGGCGAGCTGGTTTAAAACTAACTAATGAAATTGAAACTAATGCAATAGAAAATCGAGTAATTACTTAGAACAATGAAAGACAATGATTAAGGAAACTAGGATGTTCGGGTTCACTTATATAGATAAAGAAAGAAGTATACATAGATTGACGAAACCCGAGAGTGAATGCAAAGGAAAGACCCAATCTCTCGATGTGAGACTAACCCTAAGTTAAGATCGATTAAGTCCTCACTTAATTAATCCAACCACAATTTTATCATATATATAATTCTTAGATACTAGTCAAGTTCTCACCCAACAAGTAGAAAAGATAGTGCAAATACCTAAATTCTCATTCAAGCATTCTCACAAACACCTTATGTGCATGATAAAATTAAACCAACAAGCATGCATGTACTCAAGGATTGTAGTCTCTCTATGTCATAATCCACTTCTATAACTCTATATAAGATCCCCCTCCATCCTAGTAAGGCACTATTCACACATGGTGACAACAAACAACACAAAAGATGGAAACTTTGACATATAACAAGTAAAGGAAAGCATGTTGTAAAGATAAACTAATTAAGCAGCTTGAATATGTAAACAATTTAAATATAAACAAACTAGAGGAGGAATTATACCAATTAAGAGACAAAGTTGCAATCTTGGATTAAATAGAAGAAGAATTTTCACCAATTTTCAAATTACAACCCAATACCAAATGTAAACAATTGAGATTAACTAATTATTAGGTAAATTACTAAGTAATTAATGTTTGATTAGGGAAATATTAAAGCGTGTTTAGGAGTGTTTACATAAAAAGGGAAATAAATTCAGATCTACGGTTATGTGTACACATGATTAAGTGAGGGGGTATTTACAATTTACAAGGAAATTACGCTGAAAAATACAAAGGAAGTCAAAATGTGGAACGTGTGTCCCAGCAGGTGGGTCGGCCGCCGGTAGGCTACCCGGCTGGGAGTCTTCTGTATGTTTGTGAAGTTAATCAATTCATCAGTTACGCACGCCCGGCGGGCCGACCGACGGTGGGGTGCCGGCTGGGAGTGCGCTTGTAATTCCTTCTTCAATACTATGTCTTGACTCAACTCCTTGCTTTCCTAGCCGGTGGGCTGGCTGCTGATAGGCTACCCGATTGGGGACTTCTTGTATATTCTTCAACATTTCTTCCTTGTTCTTCATGGGGAGGGTTCTTAGCCGACGGACCAGCTGCCGGCCTACCGGCAGGGAACCGTTTCTCAGGTTTTTTCTTCTTCTTCTTCTTCTTCTTCTTCTTCTTCTTCTTCTTCTTCTTCTTCTTCTTCTTCTTCTTCTTCTTCTTCTCATGCTAACCTCTAAATCCGTATTCCTTGCTCCCATTCCTCTATTTCCACCCAAAATCCTATAAGACAGACACGATTACATAGACTAGGGAAACGAGATACAAACTGAAAAAAAAGACACGCAAAACCGTCTCAAATGAAGTTAAAATGCATGAGAATAAAGTGGGAAAATGGTACAAATTGATCATATATCAACTGTCTCCTTAGGAGGACCTAGAAGAGGGAATTCTTTAGGATCCACCTGAATACCAGTTCCAGGTACCTTTGTCTTCCAAACTTGTCTCACGGGCGGTAGTGCTATAGTTCTTCTAATTCCTATGGCTCTCTTTCTACAAGCATTAGTTTGGTGACCAATACCTTTGTATTTTTGACAAGTAATAGGAATCTAGTCATAATTAACAGATACAGACACCTCAAATCCTAATTCATGTTCAAATACAATACGAGAAGGAAAGCTCTGATCCAACTCAACCTCCACCATGACTCTAGCAAAGCCAAGTAGAGATTTCTCAAGAGTGGAATCATCTATACGCACAAAACATCCAACAAGACCAACTAACTTCTCCAAACACTTTGCACCCCAGAACATCAAATCTAAACCCACTAACTTAACCCAAATTGGAACCTTCTTAACAGAAATCTTGGAAATTCTGACAGAAGGATCCCATGGTTTCAGAATAATGGGCTTACCATCAAATAGGAACATACTATTTGCTAAGACTAATTTATGATGTTCAGCTTTAGCAAATCTTACCACAAAGAGGCCATTAGGCAGGAACAAAATCTGAGCAATCTCATATGCAGACCAGATCCTTCGCAAGTAGCTATGTAAGACCTCCCTCGGCGGATTAGCCCCCATAACATATCCATAAATCGCCAATTTCCAATACTCAACTTCATCCTTCACATCTTCAACAGTTAATTTCAGGATATTCTTAGAACACTCACCTTCCTCATTTTCACATTCAACAATTGGATCCAACCGAGCCCCAGATTTCCGCAACGGCACCTCCTGCTAATCCTGAGGATCATCCGAAAGAACCAATCCATCAATCAATTCAGTATCAATTTCATCATCCGCTTATAACATCTGATCTACTTCACGCCTCGTGTCCTCAATTTCCTCATCAATAGTTTCGACATGAACATCTCTTACAATCTGTTTTTTGGTACTAGAACAATTTTGATTTAGGTTATTAGAATTATTAGTACTATTGTTAATAATCGATGAACTATTATTATTATTATTATTATTATTTGATTTTTTTTACAATTATTAATTAGAGTAGGAGATTTAGGAGGAGAATGATTACGTTTCTTAGTCATTGCAGGAAAACCAAGGAAACCTAGAAAAATCGGTGAATATTATCTCTCTCTAACTTTCTATCTATTCCATCTTTGAATGCTTGAATGTGTGAATTGTTACTAAATATGAGTTTATATGTGAGAAAATAGATATTTCTCATTTAGGTCAATCGGTTCAGTTTTATCGATTCAGGTATATTCAGGTTCAGGTATCATTCGGTTATTATTGAGTTCGATTCAGTTTTGTTTCGATTTAGATTGATGAATCAGGTTTCAAGTTCTATTTAGATTAGTCATATCAGGTGTTCGATCGATTATCATGTCAATTTAGATGTTTTCAATCGATTTTTCGAGTTCGGTTTTATTTTGCCAAGTGTGGTGATATGAGAGGCACTGGATGAGTGGATGGGCTAGTAGTCGACCTTGTGGTTCCAAGAATATAACCCGAAAAGTCGAATTCGAGGTACTTCACACGCCTTCCACTACCCAAATTATTAGATGGCGGTTGTCGATCAGCGGTCTAGGTAACAATGGGCTCCTCGTTACCCATAAGTTCAGTGTGCTCGATTTCAGAAGAAAATGACTCAGCCTCGGGTGTAAGTGACGAGGTAGCAACGGGTTCACTGCTCCTTCGTGGCAGCAGGGGTATTTGCAGATATTATAATGAGTATTGGGTGCGCTAGTGCAAGATGCTAAAATAAGGGGTACTTTTATCATTTGTAATTGTTATCCTCCTGCACGCGCAATATATAAAGTTTTTATTTTTTTAGTGGATTATTTATAATTTTTAAATTTGCACCTCATTATTATTTAATGTCTCACTCCATTATATTTTGATATGAAACAAAAAAAATTTAAAATGTTAAACTATCAAAGATAATTAAATTAAGCTGTGATTTGTTTTAATGAATTTTTTTTTGTCACAAAGCTAATACTAAGTATGTGTCAAGTTATTTTATACAATAATAATTATTGCATTACAGAAAAATTTAGCAACCTATATTTTAGAGTTTAATGCCAATTTTATTTTATTTTAATGAAAAATGATAATTATAAATTTAATTAAAAGATTAGAGTTTAATTATAAGAATATACTAGTATTGGTGTCCGGCTACGCCCGGACTACTTCTATTTATCATTAAAATTTATTTTCAATTAATTAAAACTACTTTAAAATTATATAACTCATAAATTTATCTTTAATATATTTTTCTAAGCCATATCTTAAAATTACGATGAAATAAATTATGAGACAAATTCACTACTCCCGCTATTAATGTTTTACTTAAATCGATTAGCTAGCTAATTGTTCATATATGCTTTACTTATTATTAGTTTTGTTACTTTTATTACATTCGTTATTAGTACGGTTACTTTCACTACTCCCGCCGTAATTATTGTTACTTTCACTACTGCCACATGAATATTGATAATTTCACTATTCTCGTTGTTGCTTCTATTACTTTCACTACTACTCTTGCTAATATAGTTACTTTGACTATTCAAATGAGTTATTACTAATTGAGATTAGGACTAGAGTGATTGATGCTGAGAAGATGAAGAAAGACATTGTATAACCAGTTATATATAGAGCATTGTACAACAAAGGTATAAAAATCCGAGTTTATATGTATTTTTTTCTGAGGTAATTTAAAGTTCATATTTTTAATGTGTAAATGGATGAGTTCATATACTTTCTAATAAAGTTCATATTCTTTAACATAAAGCTCGGATACTTTATTACAAATCTCGAATTTTATACCATACAACTGGTACAATTGGTTGTATAATCCATAAATTGATCATATTTCGTACATTTTCAGTTACGTTCAGTAATAATTATCTATTTTCTATTTAGAGTGTTATACGAAGTATATTTCTATTTTCCGAGGTATTGTAGAAAAATGACAAAACTACCCTCTCTTGGTAAAGACTTGTGGGACATCTAACAGGAAATATGTGGTCTTGTATCTAGTCGTACACTCTTCTTAGGTTCTATGCCTTTTGTCATCGATCCGATGCTTCTACGTTAATAGTCAAGGTAGTACTTCTTTTAAATTTGTTTTTAGCATAAAAATCAAGAGAGGAAGATAAGAGTATATGCTCAACCAATAAGAAATTAAATATATGCAAAACTAATCTCTTCGATTCTTATAAGTTATTTTGTGTTGAATTAACAGTTGGTCTTTCTTATGACGGGCACTATCCGTCACAAGCTGAATATGGATAGTGTCCCTCTCATAATAAGGCAAGTGGGAGGGCAAGTGGAGGGAAATGGAGCACTCTATGGATAGTGCCACTTGCATATTGTGAGAGGGGCTCTATCCGTCTTCAGCTTGTGACGGATAGTATCCGTCTTCAATGAGATTTTGTGTTGAATTAAATATAATAACTGTATGTTAAATAATTGTATAATTGTATGATGATACTATAATTAATAACATAAGGGTGACATGTTTTTTTTTTAACGAAAATCACCATATTTTGATATTCTCTAAATTTATACTTCAACCAAAACTATATAATATTTACATTGAAATCCCTTGGTCGGGTCCATCACACAGTGTTATCGATTAAAAACTATATACTATAATTAATTGTATAGATTTATTTAATTACATTGAAGTCCCTTACTTTCTGGATTATATATAACTAGTATTGGTGCCCGGCTTCGCCCGGGCTACCTATACATACAATTAAATTTTTTTCATTATATAAATTACTTAAAGTTGCATAACCCATAAATTTATCATTAATATATTTTTCTATAACATATCCTAAAATTACGATGAAATAAATTTTGAGACAAATTCACTACTCCCGCTATTAATATTTTACTCTTATTAATGAAACAATAGTAATAACATTTCACTACTTGCCCGTAATCATTGTTACTTTCACTACTCCCGCCGTAACTATTGTTACTGTCACTACTGCCGCATTAATATTGATAATTTCCCTACTCCCGCCGTAATTATTGTTACTTTCACTATTGCCGCATTAATATTGATTATTTCACTACTCACGTTGTTTTACCAACCACGCACGTTCACTAATCTCGCTAATAGTATTGTTAGTTTTACTATTCAAATGAGTGATTACTATCATATAACTATATTCAATGTTACTACAATTCTTTTCTTTATTGACGAAATTACTTTTACTACTTAGGCATGCAATTTTAAGAGGATTATATATTTATATAAATATATTACATATATGCATTAAATCAAATCGAAAGAATTATGCAATATTATATATTATAGAATCTAACTTGAATTATTTATAAACTACTTATTATATTTTTGTATGTTTAATAATTAACGTCACTATACATCTAATAAACTATAAAGTTTAATAAAATTGCATAGATTTTAAATTTAATACTCCCTCCTATTCTACATCAACTTCTTTCTTTCCCTTTTCATCTATTCAAAATACATTCCTTATTTCCTTATTTAGTAAAATTTTATACTTATTTTAATCACCTTACCCGATAACAATACCCCACCTCACCCCACAACAATACTTATTTTAATCAACTTACCCCACAATAATACTTATTTTACCTCACTCACAATAATACCCCACAATACCTTCCCTCTCTCCAATTACCAAACCCACTACAATACTTTACCTTATTTTAATCTCTCTCCTTAATTCTAGTGCCCCCCCCCATGAATATGGAGGTTTATCTAGAATAGGAGGGAGTATATAATTTTATCATGATAATAATTAATACCATAGGTGTGCATGTTTATACTAATTAATTATTTTATTTTAAGGAAATTGACCATCTTGTATGAGGGGGCTAGTGCAAGTGTTCGCGCTAATGTTGGGAGAACGGAATAATTTCCCATTACCGTCGGAGTGCATCAAGGTTCCGCACTTAGTCCCTTTCTCTTTGCTATAGTTATGGATGAGTTGACAAGAGATATTCAGGATGACATCCCTTGGTGTATGATGTTTGCTGATGATATTGTGTTGATGGATGAGACAAAAGAGGAGGTGGAGAGAAAGTTGGAATTGTGGAGGCAGACTTTAGAGACTCGTGGGTTTAGGATGAGTAGGAGTAAGACGGAGTAGTTGAGGTGTCAATTCAAATCGACAGAGGCGGGGAGATTATTTTCGATGAGAATGTTGTTGAGGAGTCAGATTTATTTAGATATCTAGGATTTATTATTCAAAAAGATGGGGAGTTAGACGGAGATGTGGCTCACAGAATTAAAGCGGGATGGTTGAAATGGAAGAGTGCTACAGGGTTTTTATGCGATAAAGATATGCCCCAAAGATTAAAGGGAAAATTTTATCGCACGACAATTAGGCCTGCCGTACTTTACGGTTTCAAGTGTTTGGCCGTGAAACATTGTCACATTCAAAAGATCGATTAAGGAATGAGGTGATTAGGGAAAAAGTAAAAGTGGCGCCAATAGAGGACAAGATGGTGGAAAACCGACTAAGATGGTTTGACCATGTGAGAAGGAGACCTATGGACGCACCAGTTAGGAGGCTGGAGATTTGGAGAACAGAAAAGGTCCCTAGAGGTAGAGGGACCCGAGACAGACATGGTTGAGAGTGATAGAGCATGATATGAGATTTCTGGGGTTTGAGGAGAGTATGGTGACGGAGAGGGCACAATGGAGGGAAATGATACATGTGGATTTTTAGTATTTGATATTTTTTTTGACATATTTAGTATTTTTATTTAATTTAAAAAAATTAAATTATTTATTCTTCTCTCCTTTATTACACTTTTTTACCAACCACTTTCTTATATATTTTACTTGGTTTACTTTTAAAGTATTCCTGATCCTTAATTCTATTTCGGTTCTCAAAATCGTTTTAATCTTTTTTCTCGATTTAAATTTTAAGTTTTTATAAAAGAAATCCGAAATTCGATTTTAAAACCTCTAAGTTTACTTTAACTTTCCATTACATTTTCGCTCTCCCTTTTGTTTTTCATTTTCCTTTTCTATTCGCATTTTTAGGTGTGCGTTCACCCATGGACGGTTCTAAAAGATGACTCATGTCAACCGACCCCAAATCATTTTGGGATTAAAGCTCTGTTGTTGTTGTTGTTGTTGTAAGGAAATTGACCATTTTCTAGTCTTCTATAAATATTTAGGAAAATTACCAAGCATCTTCTTTCTTTTAGTATTCTTGAAATTGACCATCTTAATTAATTATTTTACTAGTTTAGATCCCGCGCATAAATGCGCGGTATTTATAGAGTTTTTACTTTTATATTACTTAATAATGCTAAATTAATACCTCACTAATTTTTTATATTTCATGTAATTATTTTTTTATATGAGAAAAAAAATTGAACTGTAAAATTATTCAAGAAAACAGAGTAAAATTGAACTGCAAAATAATAATGATATTTAATTAATTGTTCATTTTCTCGTTATTATATTTTTTCGAGAAAAAAAAATTAAAACTGAAAATTAGTCAAAGAGAATTGAGTAACGTGCTGAAATGTATTTTTTAAAAGCTATTTTTTATACCACAAAGCTAATGATTTCAATTTATTAATTCTCTCATTTGTTTTTGTCATGTAAGTAATCAAAACGATTTATAGTTTTATTTATACATAGTATGAGTCAAGTCATTCTCAAATAATAGTATCAATAAAAGATTTAATAGTTTATAGCTTTTATTATTTATATTTTAATTAAAATATTATAGTTTAGTGTTTAGTAAAAATTATAAAATTTGATGAAACACTTAATATTAAATGAAAAAAATTATTTAATGAAATATATTATAATTATTAATTACCTTATTTAGTGAATACAATTAAATTATCAATACTTTCCTTATTTATAAAGATGCTTTTTGGAGGGAAAATTTTGGAGTCCACCTATTCATTTAGTAAATAGGGGATTTTAAGGAAATTGACCATCTTAATTAATTATTTTATTTTAAGGAAATTGACCACGTTTTAGCCTCTTATAAATATTTAGGAAAATTACCAAACTTCTATATAATTTAGTTTTAACTCAAACTATATAATATTTGCATTGAGATACCTTAATCGGGTCCGTCACACGATGCTATTGATTTAAAACTATTTAGTATAATTAATTTGTATAATTTTCTTTAATTATATTGAAGTCCATTGGTTTCTGAATTTAATATATATATATATATATATATATATATATATATATATATTGAGTCCATAAGTCCTATTATGAGCCATTGGATGGAGGGAGATGGAGGGATGAGATGAACCCACCCAAAGTCATTATAGAAGCTAATTAACACATTTTACTAATCAACCTTTAATTAACCACTAATTTACTATATATTTGTTTTCTACCCACCCATTTCTCTCTCATCTCCCACATTTCACTCTTCTCTTCTCTCAAAACCTCAATAAAAAAACCCAAAAAATCCAAATAAATAAAAAACCCAAAAAATCCAAATAAATAAAAAAACCTAAAAAATCCAAATAAATAAAAAAACTCAAAAAATCCAAATAAATAAAAAATACAAAAATACAAAAATCCAAACATATCAAAAACCCCAAAAATCCAAATAAATCAAAAAATCCAAATAAATCAAAAAACTAAAATAAATCATTCATTCCTCTCTTTCTCATTCACCACCACCTAACTATCCCACCCGACATCACCCACCGCCCACCTCCACCGCCACCTCCACCTCCATCACCGCCGTCGGTAAATTATATAATTCGGTTTTTTTTTTTCCAGATTTTGCTTCTCGGTTTTTTACGTCACTTTTTTTTTTTTTTTTTTTTTTTTTTTTTCAGATTTTGTTTTAAATTTGTTGTTTGGGTTTGGTTTATTTTATTTGTTAATTTTTGTTGTTATTTATTCTTTTCAAATCTCTTCTTGTTATACGATTTTTTTTTAAATTTCGGGTTTTAAATATTGTTTTTTTCATCTACGATCTACTAAAATATTTATCATAAAATTTGTTGTTTTAATCTTAGCTATATAAAAATTATTATAATTTTTTGATTTTTAATCTTATATTTCACATTTTTATATAAAAATTATATAAAATGACTAAAGTATACACAGTTATGGACAAACGTTATACACTTATGGACCAAAGTTATACAAAAATTGACTAAAGTTATACAAATAAGGACTAAAGTTATACAAAAATTGACTAAAGTTATACAAATATGGACTAAAATTATACAAATAAGGACTAAAGTTATATAAAAATTGACGAAAGTTATACAAATATGGACTAAAGTTATACAAATAAGGACTAAAGTTATACAAAAATTGACTAAAGTTATACAAATATGGACTAAAGTTATACAAATAAGGACTAAAGTTATACAAAAATTGTCTAAAGTTATACAAAAATGGACTAAAGTTATACAAAAATTGACTAAAGTTATACAAATAAGGACTAAAGTTATACAAAAATTGACTAAAGTTATACAAAAATGGACTAAAGTTATACAAAAATGGCCTAAAGTTATACAAAAATGGGCTAAAGTTATACAAATAAGGACTAAAGTTATACAAAAATGGACTAAAGTTATACAAAAATGGACTAAAGTTATACAAATAAGGACTAAAGTTATACATATTTAGTCCATATTTGTATAACTTTAGTCCATTTTTGTATAACTTTAGTCCTTATTTGTATAACTTTAGTTCATTTTTGTATAACTTTAGTCAATTTTTGTATATTTGTATAACTTTAGTCAATTTTTGTATAACTTTAGTCCATTTTTGTATAACTTTAGTCCTTATTTGTATAACTTTAATCCTTATTTGTATAACTTTAGTCAATTTTTGTATAACTTTAGTCCTTATTTTGTACAACTTTAGTCCATTTTTGTGATCAAAAATAAACCAATAAGTCAAAAAAGTACAATAAAAAAAATTCAATCTCATTTTTGTATAACTTTAGTCAATTTTTGTATAACTTTAGTCTTTTTTTGTATAACTTTAGTAAAAGAAAAAAAATCAAACTTTAATAAAAGAAAAAACCAAAATCCAAACCAACAATACTAGAAAAACAAAAATCCTTATCTAAAAAAAACCATAATATGTAAACATTGAAAAAAGGCCAAAACAAATAATGAAAAAAAAATCGAAAGACATCCCACAAACCAAATTCTCAAAAAATAATAATAGTGTAACCAAATTCTCAAAAAATTTATATATCGTGTGTATAACTTTAATGCACGCAGTGTATAACTTTAATAGACAATATGTATAACTTTTTTTTTTTTTTTTTTTGAAAAAGCACCCCAAGGGTACACTAAATTAATAAACGATCGGCCAGAACAGCAGCGTTCGCAATCGGAGGTAGAACTTCCGACCACACACTCTTACCAACTACTCTAGGAAATAAATGAGCTAAAGCATGAGCCACATTATTGTTTGCTCGACGAGTAAACATCCACGAAATAGACGTAAAGGAACTAGCTAGAGCTAAAATATCATTAACAACTAAAAAGAAAACACTTCGTCCACGCTTCCTTCTATTGAGGGTCTCAATAACTTGAGCGCAATCACTTTCGATAATCACCTTCTCGTGCCCACGATGCTTCGCCTCTTGGAGACCTTTAAGAACAGCCACTGCTTCTGCAACACACGGCTCCCACTCCTCCTTCCAAGCTCGCGCCATGCCCCACATCACTTCCCCGTCTTCATCTCGACACACCACACCCACTCCCACTCCCTCTCCTTCCTTGACTCCCGTATCAACATTCACCTTAACCGACCCCCGTGGAGCTGCCACCCACCTATCCTCTCGCTGAGCCGTCTCACTTGGACCTTGCACCCCACCATTCAGCACTCCTCCAACGCCCCCTCCCTCAATCTCATGTAGTACGTCATGGACCCGTCTGATAATGCAAGCCGGACTGATCCCCACCCCATCAAACACGACCTTGTTTCGGTGCTCCCAGATAGCCCAACAAACCACCATGAAAATTCCTTGTTCTCTGCCCCCAAGCTCCCTCCACCTCGCCTCAACCCAATCACGCACCCTTCCACCTTCGAACTCACCCTCACTCCCCCAACCTATACCTTCCCAGACCTGCTGAGCCACCCAACAATCCCGCATAATATGGAGACTCGACTCAAAATTTGAATGACAAAAAGAACAGAAAGGATACTCACCTCCAATCCGAGATACAATATTCGCTTTCGTTGCCAATGCTTCAGAACACAGCTGCCAGAAGAAGAGTTTGATGCGAGGCCATACCGGTATGTTCCAAAGTCGATTCCAAAGCCACTTCTCGCGCTCCCAGTCAGACGTTTCTCCCATATCAAAGTTTTCCCCTGCAAGCCGACAATAGGCTGATTTTACGGTGTAAATACCATCCCGCTCCGCACACCAATACCATTCGTCAGGGGGACGATTATGGCTAAGTCTGATGCTGGCCACATGAGAACATTCGAAGGGCAGTAGCACTTGGGCGAGTTTTTCCTCATTCCACCCACCAGCCCCATCACCCAATAAGTCCGCCACCATCCAGTGTTCATACCCCTGTGGACACGGGGATAGAACCTTCCCAGTATGAGTACTAGGTATCCAAGCATCGCCCCAAACCCGAGTAGATAAACCATCCCCAATACGTCGACGGAAACCACTAAACACCGCATCCCTTGCTTCAATAATTCCCCTCCACGTATAACTGGGATTTCCTCCAATACTAGCCGACATCAGCTCTTCGTTGGGGTAGTACTTTGCCTTCATAATACGCGCCCAGAGACACTCCGGATTAGTCATGAGCCTCCACACCTGTTTCCCAAGCAAAGAAAGATTAAATAATCTGAAATCTCGAAAGCCCATTCCACCTTTGCACTTGGGTTGACACAGTTTATGCCACGCCACCCAAGACAATCCACGCTTCCCATCTCCATGACCCCACCAGAACCGTGATACCAACGACTTGAGATCGTTACAGAAATTTGCGGGAATTTTAAAAATACTCATCACATAGGTAGGAAGTGAATTGGCCACTGCCTTTAAAAGAACTTCCTTACCCGCCCTAGACAATGTTTTCCCTCGCCATCCCTGCAACCTTTTACTCAATTTATCACGGATAATGTCCGTTAGGACCTTCTTCGAGTGTCCCACGACAGTTGGCAGCCCAAGATACCTTGACTGCTCCGCCACTACCACCATACCGAGCCTCCCAACAATATTGTCCTTTCGCTCCCCGTTCACGCCTTTACTGAAAGATACCGTGGTCTTCTCCAAGTTAACAAGCTGTCCGGACGCATCCTCATACCGCCTGATGATGTTCGTGATAACCTCAGCTTCTCTCAAGTTAGCTTTCAGGAAAATAAGACTATCGTCCGCGAAAAATAAGTGAGAAACCATCGGGGCCGATTGGGAATTTCGAATACCATGAAGAGAGTTGTTAACTACAGCACACTTGATTAGGTTGGAAAACACTTCAGCACAAAGAATGAACAAGTAAGGAGAAAGAGGATCCCCTTGTCGAAGCCCTCTCGATGGTTGAAATTCCCTTGTCGGTGTTCCATTAATAAGCACAGAAAAAGCCACTGTCGAAACGCATTGCATGACACGCTCAATCCAATTCCTATTGAACCCCATGACCTCAAGTACTCGTTTCAGGAAGCACCACTCCACTCGATCATAAGTGTGGACAAGGCCCTCGGGAACTGCGTCCGCGGGATCCACACCAGGCATAATCGACTCGAGGTTCTTTCGAATCGAATTAAGACATATTAGAGTCGCCACCAAGTTTTTGGGAACTTGGAACCGTTCAAGTCAACTTTACACCTTTCATCGAAAAGCATAAAGCCAATCGACTACGAGTGATTAAAGATAAAGACTTGTACCCTATATCACTCGATTTGAATGACTCTCGTAATCCAATGTTATTTAGACGGATCCACAAACCATAGATCTTGAGTAAGGGGTGAGGGTACGTGTTGGGAAGCCCATAAGGACACCCAACCCCGCCCGTCGATAACGGCCTCTACTAAGTCAAGTGTCGGAGTTCAAACAAGGTCATAGCTACTACGATGTATGATATGCAAACGTTGTTTTAACCCTATCATGTGACAACAATTTCTATGTCGTTTTAGATGCAACTAAACGAACTTTGTCAAAGTTGTAATTTAGCATGTGGGTTGATTGATCTAGCAACATTCAAACGAAAGCAAACAAGGCTTAAGAGGGAATGGGGGAGCCGTTGGGATCTACCTATTACAAACCAGGCATTTCATGCCGACGCAACAACAAATTAAAGATACAACTCGATCTAAATACAATTGCTACATACAACCGTACACGACACAAAACACACGGCCGTTTGGCCTTGAAAACCGTGCACATGAGGGGTGGCCCACGGCTCACATGACTCACGGTCCTTGGGTCACTCCTCGTAATGCGTGCTCGCGCTTAATCTCATCGAATTAGACATAGGGCTACGCACCAAAGCATGCATTAGCATAAACCGGGCCATGTTGCTTTAAACAACATGCGGTTTACTACGCTCCTACAAGCATTGGGGAACAACCGTCTAACCAAACAAGACTAAGGTTTTTAGAAATCATTTGACTCGATAAAAGAAAACAAACTTGAAAGATTACAACTCGATAAACCAACGATAAATTACAAACAATGAAACAACGAGAAAACAAACGGTATAAAAACAAAACGAGAAAGGTAAAGAAAACGGCCACCTCACGGCCCAAACCAACGGCCACTCTCACGGCCAAGATGAGGCCAACCTAGTTCCTAAGTTAGATTCATTGGTTAGATCGAATGATTGCGAAAGGGGATAGGAACCAAGTTAGAAAACGAGTTATAAACGATGTTGATTGATTGTCGCATGAGGGTGCATTCTACACGGCCTAAAGGGTCTAATTAGGTCAAATTCGCTAATTAACTTAACTCATCGAGTGTCAATAAGAAGGTGCTAATCACGCACTCTTATACTAGCGAGAAATTAGGTGAAAGAGAGAGATGCATTCAATTATTTACAGAATCGTCGATTGATTTTATAACTTACGTCGAAGCCACCTATCGTGTCTAATTAGGTTATTAAATTAAATTAATGTTATCTAAATATGTCATAGGTTAACAATCAGAGGTTAAACTAACATACAACGGGTCCTAGGGTATGTCGATTTGGCCGAAACAGTAAGGGGGTCGAAAGCGATGAAAGTTAGACAACTCGTTTTACTTATGCCCTACCTTGAACACGAGGATATGTAAATGAGACGGGGGTGTACGACCGACAGAAGTAGCGGTTTCTTTTCCCATCTCAAGTCAACGCGGGTGTTCATGGCGGTACTTTAACTCATACTCGGACTAACTAGTTTCATAGTTAATTTAAAACAATCGATAAACAAAACGAAAACAAACAAAAAACAAACTATAAAAAAGCATAAGAAAACGAAATAAAAAAAGGAGAGAAAAGGGGATTTGATGCACCCTCAACCTACATGTATCGTTGACACCGTCTTGGGTCGTAATCGATGGTAGATTTTGTCTCGAGAGGCCGTCGTCGACGAAGAATAAAGCAAACACGCGTTTTGGAAACTTTCTGGACAGCGATTTTAAAACAGTGATATCTCCCTCGTTTCACGACGAAAATTCGATCTAAAAGATGTTTTGGAAACTAGAAAGAGAGGAGAACAAGGATCTTAAAGCAACCCCTGCTCGTTTTGGGTTATTGGGCACGAAAAACGAGCACAAACAGAACTGGACAGACAAGAAGAAACCGCGAAAACAGAGTGTTATTTCACTCTGTTTTTCGAGGGATTTCGTGTACTCTCAAGGGCAATTTGGCACGTAATTCTTTGTCTAATGTGTATATGGATGTTATGTGGTTAATTAGGAACAAGAAACTCGAGTTTTTATGGAGGTTTGATGGAGGAACGAATGGGTTTTCGAAGAGGACACACAAACAGTTTCAGTTTGTGTGTCGGTTTTGTTTAGGGTTTTTGAAGGATGTTTAGGGTTTGTTTCTGAGGTTTAAAGCTTATGGGTGATGGTAGGATGTATGTAGAACTTAGAGGTATGATTGTATGGTGGAGGGGTGGTATTTATAGGGAGTTAAAATAGGTTAAAAGAGAGGGAGGGCAAATCGGGCTAGCTCACGGATGGCTGCTGTCCATCGACTTTTGTGAGGGTTTGAGGGGGGTTTTCTTGGTGATTAAGCTAGGATAATATGGGTAAGATACTAGGGTATGGGTTAGGGTTAATGGGTATGGGTCTTGGTGGTGTTTGGAGCGGGTTTGGGCTCGGGAATTGGCGGCCAAAACAGGGGCCTGTTGCGGTTTAGTGCGGGCTGCTTGGGGTTGTTTTGAACGAGAATTTGGGCCATGGTATGGGGGTTCGAACATGGGTGGATGGGTATTGGTCTAGGTGGGTTAGTTTACTCGAGATTCGTGCCAATTCGTAAAGGAAACGGGCTCAAAAACCGAGCCAAAATCGAGCTCAAAAACAAGTACTCAAAACGAGTTTCCTTCGCTTTTCAAATCGATTTTTCAAATCAATTAATAAATTAAAATAAATGACTTTTCAAATCAAACATTCTCATAAAATGATTTTTCAAATCAAATATTTATTTCATTTTCAATAAAATAAACTTAAGAAAATAAGTTCAAAATAAAGCTTTAATTTAAATATCATTTAAATTAAATGAATAATGAATTCACTTAAAAAACACATTAATTTTAAATATCATTTAAAATAACAAAATGAACTTACTAAAAACATTAATTTAAATATCATTTAAATTAACAGAATGAATTCACTAAAAACATTAATTTAAATATCATTTAAATTAATAAAATACTTCATCGACGACGCTCATTCCACCTCGTAAAACGAGCTCCAAATAATGACAGTGACAACTAAAGAATACATGTGTCCTATCATCATCGGGTGTTTGTCGGGTTCTCTATAAATTCCAATATCGACGGATACGGGTATCTACAGAGCCCCCACTTTGACTGAGGCTTGGACAAGGCGAAAGTCAAAGTATACCCCAGTCCCTTTCGACCTGAGGATTCTTCGGGTCGTTTATAGTCCATTAGACTTGCGTATATAAGCTCGCCAGCCATAAGAAGAGATCATACCTGAAACTTCGTTGGGGGATTGACTCTTGCTTCTGTTGCGTCGAATTATCATCGTTGGTCATCGACCCAATAAATTGCATAAATGGTGGGTTGAGCCTTATCCTTAGGCGCCTACGTATCCGTTTCTGACGGAATCAAACCCGCGTCGTAGTTCGGCAACTGCTGACACATGCCCAAAGTTTATCATCTGCTGACGTATGTCCAAAATTCGTCATCTGCTGACATTTGCCCAAAATTTATCATCTGCTGGCAGGTGCCAAAATGGGACGGGACTTTCCGAGGAGGTTGCCGCCACTTTCATCATTTGCTTTCAGCTACGGAATTCTTCCATTTCATACTCTTGTATCGAATTGAATTTTTGGTGGATGTCATCCTTTACATCTTGATAATGGTCTCTGAAGCCTACGGCTTCAGAGCCCCCAGTTTGCAATGGCTCTAAAGTCGAAGACTTTAGAGCCCCCAGTTGAAGCATATCCTGCTATATTTGAAACACAAAAACGTACTAGCGATAATCATCACATAAGCACATTTGGATCATCGATCTTGAAATTGGATTATTTTGAAAGATTGGGTCATCGACCCGAAAATTGAATTTGAAAATTTTGAATGATTGGGCCATCGACCCGAAAATTGAATTTGAAAATTTTGTGTGATTGGGCCATCGACCCGAAGTTTGAATTTGAAATTTTGAAAGATTGGGCCATCGACCCGAAGTTTGAATTTGAAATTTTGAATGATTGGGCCATCGACCCGAAATTTGAATTTGAAACGAATCATTTTGATTTTGAACTTTGAGATTTGAACCTTGACTTGAAATGTACCACTACTTGGATCATCTATCCATAATTCGCAAAAAGTTTTTGGAATTTTGAAATTTTGAATTTTTTTGAAATCGAACCTTGATGGGTGAGCATGAAATACGACTCAGACACTCTGTATGACCCGTAAACCACGTGGGCGTAGCCCGCTACCATAAAACAAAAAAGGAAAATAAAACCCTAAGTGTGCACGGGTTTTAATTCAATTATTGACTTGTTGGTGGTAGAAATGTAAATTGGCCATTCCGGCGCCAAAAGATGGCAAATGGGAATCACAAGGTCGCCGAACTTGGGACGGAGATATCGTATGGCATGGGCGTGCTCCCGAGGGCACATGGGAATCAAGATCACTTGGCATTGACAAGGTGGATTAAACTCACAGAGGAACAACGTTGGCTTCGCCCAGACACTAAACACAGGTTAATTTTATGAGAACACTTAGACATCACATATCACTCTTGTTGGGAACATTCTGTCACTCTTCTCCTCGCCTCCTTTCTTTTCAGCGAGTATTCATCATTTCTTGCCACCGCCTTCTTTCTTTTCAGCGGGCTTTTAATATTTTTCTTCCACGCCTTCTTTCTTTTCAGCGGGTTTTTACTATTTTTCTGTTCCCAACACAAACCTACATCTATATGACTCGGCATCTTTGCCTAAACCGTTAGATAAAGGTCATTCCGAGACTTGACACTACTCATCTGAACCTATATCCTCATCCTAGCCTACGTCGAGTGCTAAGACTGAGAAGACTCCTAAGATCGACTCACAAAGGCGACAGTGTGCGAAACGGTTGGGTTCAAAGGCACACTCGGGCTCAGCCTTAGAAGGGAGGCTTGGTCCTCGCTTGAGTGTAAAAGATAGGCTGGGCCCTTGGGAGGAAATGACGATTCCTCCTAAGAAGCGTGCTAGACAGAACGCAACTACCCCTCCTCTGCAGGAGCCTCGGTCACGTGACCCAAAAGGCAAAGGGAAAAAGAAAATGTAGGAGCCTTCGACTCCAAATATATTATTTAATACTACTACTTATTATCTGTTGCTAGTTGTGTTTTTTTTTTTTCTTTGAAGGATGTAATGGGCATCGCCCGATCTTTAATAAGACTTACTATCTATTAAAAATTCCAGTTTCTGCATAAAATTTCATTTTATTCAAAGAAGGGTCGGTTGTACTCTTTTAAAGAGTCGCCTACGTATCTTATCAACGAGAATCAAACCGAGCTCGTAGTTCCACAGACGCGCTACAATCATCGATTTATAACGCACAAAAAAAGCAGCGAAGCAAAAGTGCCGAGGCCTAGACTCGTTCACGAGCACTGCAATTCAAAATTTTATTTTATGACATTGAGAGTGAGTTCTAAGGATAG
This sequence comes from Silene latifolia, assembly GCF_048544455.1. NCBI lineage: Eukaryota > Viridiplantae > Streptophyta > Magnoliopsida > Caryophyllales > Caryophyllaceae > Silene > Silene latifolia. The sequence continues at coordinate 24,037,466 of NC_133536.1, forward strand.
TATTTCTTCAGTTGATCCAAATTCGTCGGATTCGCAAAGTCATTTCCATCTAGATCTGTCGGTCGATCGCGCCTCCCGATAATATCTTCTTTACTGTAAGGACCGGCCCAGTTCGGCTTGAATTTTCCCCTCGGGTCAATTGGTAGTAAAGCGCGGACGAACTTTAGGACTAAATCCCCATCTTTTATTCCTCGAGGTTTCACCTTCTTGTTAAATGCCCTTTGTATCCTTTTCTGATAGAGTTGAACATGGTGTAATGCATTTAACCGTCGCTCGTCGAGCATAACCAAGGAATCATACCTGGCTTGCAGCCAGTCAGCTTCAGGGACCTGACTTTCTAACAGGATCCTTAAAGAAGGTACCTCTAATTCGATAGGCTGAACTGCTTCCATCCCATATGTTAAGTAGAACGGAGTTGCTCCGGTGGTCGTGTGCGAATAGACGTCCTATATCCCCATAGTGCGAATGGTATCTTCTCCGGCCATTCGCGATAATTGTCGATCATCTTTCGAGAATCACAAAGATTGTCTTGTTGGCGGCTTCTCTTTGCACCATTTGTTTGAGGTCGATACGGTGACGACTTGTGGTGTTTGATTTTATACTTTTCAAGTATTACTAGCTAGCCGGAAGTGAGTGCCATGGTCGCTAATGAGCTCATGTGGCACCCCATATCTGCAAATGATTTCATTCTGAATGAACTTTGCTACCTGCTTTGCTTGTAGAACCTTGTACGATTTCACTTCTACCCACTTCGTGAAGTAATCGATGGCGACTAACATGAAGCAATGCCCACCTGTTCCAGATGGGTTGACCTTTCCAATAATGTCGATTCCCCATGTTGAGAAAGGCCATGGTGATGTCTAAGTGTATAACAGTGATGGCGGCACATGCTGTATGTTTGCGAAGATTTGGCAATTGTGGCAATGTTTGACATATTGGCGACAATCTGTCTCCATCGTTGTCCAAGAATACCCTAATCTCATGATTTTACGAACCAAAGATATGGGCATTCATGTGTGGGCCACACTCTCCGTCATGGACTTCTTCCATGACTCTTTTCGCAGTTGGTGAGTCTATGCATCGCAGAAGGACATTTTGCGCGGTCTTCTTGTACAATTGTCCGTCATTGGTTCTAACGAACTGAGCGGCTAGCATTCGAATAGCGCGCTTTCCGCGGTTATCCATGTCGGGTGGATACTCTCCTGATTCTTTAAATTTCAGAATAGCATGATACCAAGGTTCGGCCTCGGTTTCTTCTGTGTCTCCGATTACATTAACATAAGCAGGTGATGATCTTCGTTCGACACATATCGGCATAGTATCTATGTGATCAGGTATGTTGATCAGAGCAGCTAGCTTTGATAGTGCATCAGCAAACTGGTTTTCGTCTCTGGGGAGGTGCACATACTTGACCTCGGTGAACGACTTTTCTAGTTCTTCGATTTTTGCTTGGTACGGAGCCAAGCTATCACTTCGGGTTTTCCACGTCCCGGCCACCTGATTGATCACTAGGGACGAGTCCCCATGTACTACGAGCTTTTTGATGCCTAACTCGAGAGCACTGTGCAAACCGAGTAGGCATGCTTCATATTCAGCCGCGTTATTAGTGACGTTAAAGTCCAACTTGATCGAAACAGGAACATGTTCACCTTCCGGTGAAATGAGTAGAACTCCTATCCCGTATCCCCTATAGTTCGATGCTCCATCGAAATAGAGGTCCCACGTATCATTGTCTATGTGAACGATATCTTCGTCGGAAACGACCACGTATCCAAAACCTCGCTTTCTTCTATCGGGTTATCCGCCAGAAGTCCGCAACCGCCCTTCCCTTTATCACTTTCAAAGTACATATTTCAGGTCAAACTCGGAAAGCATTAAAGTCCATCTTGACACCCTGCTCGTTCGAATCGGTTTTTCAAACAAGTATTTGATTGGGTCCATCTTCGAGTGGATGCAGACACTATGACTGAGCATGTAGTGCCGTAACTTCTTTGTCGCCCATAATAAAGCCAAACATGTCTTTTCGAGCTGAGTATACTTGATTTCATACTCCAAGAACTTTTTACTAATGTAGTAAATTGCTCTTTCCTCTTTATCGACCGTTTGCGCCAGCATTGCCCCCATTGCAGTATCTGTGACTGTAAGATACAACAAAAGTGGTAACCCAGCCGTTGGTGGGCTGAGCACGGGAGGGGAAGACAGTATTTCTTTGATTTTATCGAACGCAGCTTGACAGTGATCATCCCATACGATGTGTTCCCCGACCTTCAATTTCTTGAAAATTGGCTCGCATATCATAGTTAGCCTTACCACGAACCGACTTATATATTGGATTCTTCCAAGGAAACCTCGAATTTCCTTCTCGGTTTTCGGGTGAGGCATTTCCATTATGGCCTTTATTTTCGATGGGTCCACCTCGATGCCACGGTGGCTAACGATGTGACCCAACAGTTTGCCGGATGTGACTCCGAATGCGCATTTTTGTGGATTCAACCTCATGTTATACTTGCGCAATCGTTCGAAGAATTTGCGTAGTGTACCAAGGTGGCCATCACGCTCCTTTGACTTGACAATCATGTCGTCGACATAAACCTCGACCTCCTTGTGCATTAAATCATGTAACAATGTTGTCGCGGTCCTCTGGTATGTAGCCCCTGCGTTTATCAACCCAAAAGGCATTACTTGTAGCAATAGGTTCCCCATTGCGTTAACGAACGATCTTATGCATATCTTCCTTCGCCATCTTAATCTGATTATAACCGGCGTATCCATCCATAAAGGATAGTAACGCGTGTTTTGCCGTGTTGTCAACCAGGATGTCGATGTGAGGTAATGGGAAATCGTCCTTCGGACTTGCCTTGTTTAAATCCCGGAAGTCCACACAAACCCGAACTTTACCATCTTTCTTAGGCACTCGAACGACGTTAGCCACCCAAATCCGAGTATTCGACACCTTGATGAACCCAACTTTGAGTTGCTTGTCGATTTCTTCCTTGACTTTCAAAGACCAATCTGTGTGCATTTTGCGTAGCTTCTGCTTGACTGGCTTATACCCCGGCTTGATTGGGATCATGTGCTCTGCAATTTCCCTATCAATGCCTGGCATGTCTTTGTAGGACCATGCGAAAACATCTTTGAACTCATGCAACAAATCAATGAACCCCTGTCTTTCGGTGGGACTTAAAGTAGTTCCTATTTTAAGCTCCTGTGGTTCTAAGGTTGTACCTACATTGATGGTTTCGGTATCTTCGATGACCGAGGTTTTCTGTTCGTACTCTTCCAACCCTTTTATCAACTGTAGAGGTGGTTCCATTTCTTCTTCTTCTTCCTCGACCAACTGTTCATCCTCGACCTCAGTCTCAATGTCATTATTAAAACAATCATTTTCAAAATTTGAATTGCAATGTAAGTAAGACAAGTCGTAAGCAAACTGGTTCATCTTATTATTGATTTGAAATTGCGCGAAATGCGCTAACATTTGAGCCAACCGGTCGAGCTCAGTGGCGAGATAGGGGTATTCGGGACAGGCCCCGGAATACCACCATTAGGAAAAGGTGCATAGGAAGGGAAAGCTAGGGGAGGGGTATTTTCAACACCTGACTCCTTAGACTCCATCTTAGGACCTAACTCAGACTCCGACTCAGACTCAGAATCGGTAACATCATCTGGCTTGAACATCTCTCCTTCTCCCGTTGTCAACTTGAAAAGAAGTCCTTTGTTGTCAGTCCACTTGATTGTTTTCCGCCATCCCGTGTTGGTCCTAAGAGGATCCACATCGGTGATGAGGGTAGATGGGTCAAAACGCTCGCTTCTCAGGATCATGCTTACCAAATCTTCGTTTGGTATTGGTGATTTCTTCTCTTCACCGAAAAGGAGACCCATAGCTTTCGTCATTTATTGGATCCGGTTTGGTTTCTACCGCATCACGGTCGAAATGTCTTCGGGATGTAGTAGCAATCTTGGAATACTTCGATTCCTGGGACCATAAGGTTCTTCTTTGGGTCAAAGATAGGTTCGGGGAAGTCCATGCAAGGGAGTTCTTCCCCAGCTTTCACGAAGTGACCATTGAGAGTTAGGTGATACGGTCCCATTTTAATATCTCGATCTTCGATCGTTCTTCCCCTATTTTCCCGTAGATCTTTCTCAGTGGGCTCATATCCAAGCCCGAAGGTTACTCCTTTGGCCACGGGTGGTTTCAACTTGAAAACCTCCTCCTTTCTAGGATATAAAGAGAAACCGAAGTACTTCCCAGTTTTGAGAATTACCTCGCAGACATGGCTTCCCGTATATAGATCCATATTTTCGGAGTTCAGCTCGATTATGTTGACAATCTCGAAACCACATGCGTCATTGGTAGCTTCGACCCTTACTTCGGAAGTAATGTCTCCTCCCGCTACAGTAATTGGCGTGGCGTCAATGGTGACGGTTTTGCCATTGAGTGGGACCTTGATTTTTCGATGCAGCGTTGATGTTACGGCCCTTGTAGCGTGGATCCAAGGTCTCCCCAACAATAAGTTGAAGGATGAGCAAATGTCAATCACTTGGCAACTCACTTTCTTTTCCACTTGCCCAGTCTGTACTACTAGGTCGACAAGTCCACTCACTCGACGCACAGTGCCATCGAATGCCCGGACTGTCTGTGTAGTGGGGATGAAGTCATTCTTCTCCAAGCCCAGAATATGCGCCGTTTTCAGAGGGAGCACGTTGACAGCCGATCCGTCGTCAACCAAAGTCATAGGGATATGCTTGTTGAGACACACGGTAGCAATATAGAGGGCCAGGTTATGTCGAGGCCCGAACGGTGGCAGATCTTCGTCGGAGAATGTCACACCGTTGGTAATCCGAGGCCGATTCTGGGCGATGTGAGTGACCATGTCCGCAGGAGTAGTATTCGACGACACGGTCATGTTCATCAAAGCTTGTAACAAAGCTTGACGATGTTCGAAAGAGCTCAGGATAAGTTGCCAGATAGATACGTCGGCCTTAGTCTTTTGGAGTTGCTTGATGAGGGAAGCCTCGGAGGTCGACCCTTCACCAAGAACTTCGACCACTGCCGGCTCCTTTTGAGGTGCCTTACTCGGGATATCCTTAGCTTTCTCCACACGATATGGGCGCCCGGATCTAGTCAAATGGTTTGACTCTAGGGCATCTTGCCTCACCTTTAAGATTTCTTCTTGGGTGTGAGGAATTGTCGCACCTTTGACGAGGTAAACATCATCCTCGTCATCGGCCCAAACGCCATTGATTTCATTGCTGCTTCGGAGTATGTAGGGAGTACAATCGACAACAAAATCCCCGAATGTAATCTCGTTTCTCGAGTTTGGTAGGAATTCGGAGCAATCTACGAATATTCTTCCGACGAAAACCCCTTTTAGACGACATGGGCGAATCAAGTGAGAGTAATCGACACTATCTTCGGTAGAGACAAAGTTAGTGTGGTCGCCAAACGGATTGGTGACGTTGTTGGGCTTTATGGCCGGGATTGGGAGCGTTCCGTTCTCAATCATATCTTGAATTTCGTGCTTTAGTCTAAAGCACCTTTCGGTATCGTGTCCCTTCCCTTGATGAAAGGCACAGTAGGCATTCGGTTTGTACCATTTGCCTTGTTGTTCAGCAGGTGGATCCGGAGTTGGACCAATGGGCTTCAACTTTCCTTGGGCCATGAGCCTTTGGAGAGCATAGGCGTAAGTGCATCCGATATCGGTGAATACCCTCGGAGCTTGGCGTGGGGGCCTTTTTGACTGTCTATCTAGGAGATTGACAGTTTCAACAAAGTGGGCCGCTGCGGGCGCTTTTGCTTTAGATGACGAAGCCCCTTGGTATCCCTTTGGCTTCTCAGCTTCAGCCATTCGGACATCGTCCTCTACCTTTATCCCGATCCTTATCAATTCTTTGAAAGAACCAAAATTTTGGTATTTCGAGCATTACGAAACAGTCGTAAATTCTTCACGAACTTATCTACCATTTCAACTTCATCAGGCTTCTTAGCTAACTTCACGCTTTCAGCGCGCCATCTTGCGAGGAATTCAGTAAAGCCCTCTTTCTCCTTTTGCGTCATCACCTCCAAAGTTCTTATGTTGGTTTGAATCTCAACATTGTCAAGATAGTGCTTACGAACTCCACCGTAATATCTTCGAAAGTGGGGAAGTTCTTGAGGTCAAGATTGTAGAACCAAGCCTTTGGGTGTTCACCCAGAGATTGGGCGAAAATTTCAGAGAGCATATCAGCAGGTACTCCCTTCAGTGCTAAGTACCCTTTATAGGCCTTAACATGGTGGACTGGATCTTCGGTGCCCTTGAACTTTGGGATGTCAGTGAGTACCATGTTCGTGGGCAACTTATCCTGAACTGGGGCATAGGCCCTAGCATTCTCATAGTGGATGTTCTTCCCCTGGGAGAGCTTCAAACGGTCCTCGATGAACTTGAACCGTTTCTCCAAATCAGTCAGAGGTGGGGTAGATGAGGAGGAATCTTCAACCAGCTTAGACTCGATCACATCCATTCGGGTCATCATGAGGTTCACGGCCTCCGTGAGCTTGTTGATAGCATCTTCCATTGCTTGACGTCGGGTTTTTGGCGGCCTTTCTACAAGAAAACCCCGTACTGAGTCAATATTTAAAGTAAGAGCCCCTGCACACTTAAGGACACGACCCTAACTTGACTTGAACAAAGACTCGACTTGAGATTGACTAACCAAAGGTTCGACTCACGGTTTGATTTAGACGTTGGTTCATTTTAGACTCGACAAAACGACATGACTCAAACTGTCATAACTCGATTCTAAATTCTAATCGGACTTGGTGTGACTAAACCCGTGATTGGGCTAACATAGCCCATGGGTTCGAGTGAAACGTCCATAAGGCCTAGCTTGGACGTTTTTGTGGACTATTCTAGACCAAAAGGTTGACCAACATGACTCAAAGCCCAAGAGGTGAGTTTGGGTGACCCAACAAGGTCGTGTTCTAGACTCTTAGAACGAAACATATCCGGCCTAATATGGCCATGACCCGGACACGACTCGACGCATTTCTTGCTTGGTTGAGGTTCGAGAAACATTTTGGATTGATTTTGAAAAACGAAGGATTGATTTGAAAATGAGATTTAAAATGGGCAGCATGCCGGCTATAAAAGCTTGTTTTGGGCCGGAATTCTAGTCCTATTTGGGCAGCATTCCGCTTTTTTAAAACCATGCTATTTTGAAAATAAGTTGTTCGAAAGTTCGGTTTTGAAAAGGATATGGGAATTTTCGAAAAACAAGACTCGGGAAAACACATTGCACATTGTCATTCTCATGTTATAAGGATGTATGCTCCTAGACATCTCTAAGTCTCGGCAAGTCTTCTACGAGAAGGTCTATGCCCTCCATCCTTTTGCGGTCTTATAGAGCAAGGTGTCTTAAGGTAAAGTACCTAGAAGATCGTCCCCACCCTCAAGAACCACGCGAGGCGAAGTGGAAGCGAGCAATGTGCAGCTTCCTGGCATAGTGGGACGTCGCCCCCCACGCATCACGAAGAAACGCTGGGACGGCCCGGGCAAGTCCTTAAGGGTTTATGCATGAATCATAGCACTATGAGTAATGTTTTACTTTCCAACACTTTCTTTTCAAGTTTCACCTCGGAGGAAAAGACCCTAGAAACACAAAGTAACTAGTCCTCTTTTCCCCAAATGAGTCGCCAAATCAGGACAAGGCCCTCGGAATCTGCGTCCGCGGGATCCACACTGCATAATCGACTCGAGGTTCTTTCGAATCGAATTAAGACATATTAGAGTCGCCACCAAGTTTTTGGGAACTTGGAACCGTTCAAGTCAACTTTACACCTTTCATCGAAAAGCATAAAGCCAATCGACTACGAGTGATTAAAGATAAAGACTTGTACCCTATATCACTCGATTTGAATGACTCTCGTAATCCAATGGTATTTAGACGGATCCACAAACCATAGATCTTGAGTAAGGGGTGAGGGTACGTGTTGGGAAGCCCATAAGGACACCCAACCCCGCCCGTCGATAACGGCCTCTACTAAGTCAAGTGTCGGAGTTCAAACAAGGTCATAGCTACTACGATGTATGATATGCAAACGTTGTTTTAACCCTATCATGTGACAACAATTTCTATGTCGTTTTAGATGCAACTAAACTAACTTTGTCAAAGTTGTAATTTAGCATGTGGGTTGATTGATCTAGCAACATTCAAACGAAAGCAAACAAGGCTTAAGGGGGAATGGGGGAGCCGTTGGGATCTACCTATTACAAACCAGGCATTTCATGCCGACGCAACAACAAATTAAAGATACAACTCGATCTAAATACAATTGCTACATACAACCGTACACGACACAAAACACACGGCCGTTTGGCCTTGAAAACCATGCACATGAGGGGTGGCCCACGGCTCACATGACCCACGGTCCTTGGGTCACTCCTCGTAATGCGTGCTCGCGCTTAATCTCATCGAATTAGACATAGGGCTACGCACCAAAGCATGCATTAGCATAAACCGGGCCATGTTGCTTTAAACAACATGCGGTTTACTACGCTCCTACAAGCATTGGGGAACAACCGTCTAACCAAACAAGACTAAGGTTTTTAGAAATCATTTGACTCGATAAAAGAAAACAAACTTGAAAGATTACAACTCGATAAACCAACGATAAATTACAAACAATGAAACAACGAGAAAACAAACGGTATAAAAACAAAACGAGAAAGGTAAAGAAAACGGCCACCTCACGGCCCAAACCAACGGCCACCCTCACGTCCAAGACGAGGCCAACCTAGTTCCTAAGTTAGATTCATTGGTTAGATCGAATGATTGCGAAAGGGGATAGGAACCAAGTTAGAAAACGAGTTAAAAACGATGTTGATTGATTGTCGCATGAGGGTGCATTCTACACGGCCTAAAGGGTCTAATTAGGTCAAATTCGCTAATTAACTTAACTCATCGAGTGTCAATAAGAAGGTGCTAATCACGCACTCTTATACTAGCGAGAAATTAGGTGAAAGAGAGAGATGCATTCAATTATTTACAGAATCGTCGATTGATTTTATAACTTACGTCGAAGCCACCTATCGTGTCTAATTAGGTTATTAAATTAAATTAATGTTATCTAAATATGTCATAGGTTAACAATCAGAGGTTAAACTAACATACAACGGGTCCTAGGGTATGTCGATTTGGCCGAAAACAAGAAGGGGTCGAAAGCGATGAAAGTTAGACAACTCGTTTTACTTATGCCCTACCTTGAACACGAGGATATGTAAATGAGACGGGGGTGTACGACCGACAGAAGTAGCGTTCTTTTTTCCCATCTCAAGTCAACGCGGGTGTTCATGGCGGTACTTTAACTCATACTCGGACTAACTAGTTTCATAGTTAATTTAAAACAATCGATAAACAAAACGAAAACAAACAAAAAACAAACTATAAAAAAGCATAAGAAAACGAAATAAAAAAAGGAGAGAAAAGGAGATTTGATGCACCCTCAACCTACATGTATCGTTGACACCGTCTTGGGTCGTAATCGATGGTAGATTTTGTCTCGAGAGGCCGTCGTCGACGAAGAATAAAGCAAACACGCGTTTTGGAAACTTTCTGGACAGCGATTTTAAAAATGTTGATATCTCCCTCGTTTCACGACGAAAATTCGATCTAAAAGATGTTTTGGAAACTAGAAAGAGAGGAGAACAAGGATCTTAAAGCAACCCCTGCTCGTTTTGGGTTATTGGGCACGAAAAACGAGCACAAACAGAACTGGATAGACAAGAAGAAACCGCGAAAACAGAGTGTTATTTCACTCTGTTTTTCGAGGGATTTCGTGTACTCTCAAGGGCAATTTGGCTCGTAATTCTTTGTCTAATGTGTATATGGATGTTATGTGGTTAATTAGGAACAAGAAACTCGAGTTTTTATGGAGGTTTGATGGAGGAACGAATGGGTTTTCGAAGAGGACACACAAACAGTTTCAGTTTGTGTGTCGGTTTTGTTTAGGGTTTTTGAAGGATGTTTAGGGTTTGTTTCTGAGGTTTAAAGCTTATGGGTGATGGTAGGATGTATGTAGAACTTAGAGGAATGATTGTATGGTGGAGGGGTGGTATTTATAGGGAGTTAAAATAGGTTAAAAGAGAGGGAGGGCAAATCGGGCTAGCTCACGGATGGCTGCTGTCCATCGACTTTTGTGAGGGTTTGAGGGGGGTTTTCTTGGTGATTAAGCTAGGATAATATGGGTAAGATACTAGGGTATGGGTTATGGTTAATGGGTATGGGTCTTGGTGGTGTTTGGAGCGGGTTTGGGCTCGGGAATTGGCGGCCAAAACAGGGGCCTGTTGCGGTTTAGTGCGGGCTGCTTGGGGTTGTTTTGAACGAGAATTTGGGCCATGGTATGGGGGTTCGAACATGGGTGGATGGGTATTGGTCTAGGTGGGTTAGTGTACTCGAGATTCGTGCCAATTCGTAAAGGAAACGGGCTCAAAAACCGAGCCAAAATCGAGCTCAAAAACAAGTACTCAAAACGAGTTTCCTTCGCTTTTCAAATCGATTTTTCAAATCAATTAATAAATTAAAATAAATGACTTTTCAAATCAAACATTCTCATAAAATGATTTTTCAAATCAAATATTTATTTCATTTTCAATAAAATAAACTTAAGAAAATAAGTTCAAAATAAAGCTTTAATTTAAATATCATTTAAATTAAATGAATAATGAATTCACTTAAAAAACACATTAATTTTAAATATCATTTAAAATAACAAAATGAACTTACTAAAAACATTAATTTAAATATCATTTAAATTAACAGAATGAATTCACTAAAAACATTAATTTAAATATCATTTAAATTAATAAAATACTTCATCGACGACGCCCATTCCACCTCGTAAAACGAGCTCCAAATAATGACAGTGACAACTAAAGAATACATGTGTCCTATCATCATCGGGTGTTTGTCGGGTTCTCTATAAATTCCAATATCGACGGATACGGGTATCTACAATAAGCTTTCGCCATGTCCAATTTAATTGCCATATAGCCTTCGGTCGATTTCGAATTCTTCATATAGTGGAACATTTCAAAAGCCGTCAACACATTATCCGAAATGGCTCTCCCCGGTGTAAAGGCACTTTGATTTTCCGAGACAATATTGTCTAAGAAGCATTTAAGTCTATTAGCAAGAACCTTCGATACTAACTTGTACACCACATTGCATAGACTGATGGGTCGGAAATCTTGAATTTTATCCGGAGCCTTCTTCTTTGGAATGAGCACTATGTTGGTCTTATTTATCTCCCTCGGTGACCGAGTCCCTCGCAAAATCTGGAGCACATGTCGAATTACTTCAGGCCCAATAATACTCCAATAGGTTTGGTAAAAGAGACCGTTCATCCCGTCTGGACCTGGCGCCTTCAGGGGGTTCATCTGATTGAGAGCATCAAGAACCTCCTCCTCACAGTAATCTCGCTCTAACCCCATGTTCATCTCGGCTGTCACACGTCCCTCAAGGCCACCCAGTGCATCATCGAAGTTAACCGGGTTAGCTGTGGTGAAAAGACCTTGGAAATACGAGTTGGCCACCCTTGCAACCGCTTCATCTCCTTGTCTAACCACGCCTTCATCATCCCGCAAACTGCCAATCCAGTTTTTTCGCTTTCGTTCACTCGCACACGTGTGAAAGAATCTTGTATTTCGATCCCCATCCTTCAACCATAGGGCCCTCGATCTCTGTCTCCAATACATCTCCTCTTGACGCATTAAATCCGCCACTTCTGCCACTAGCTTCTTCCTTCTATTAACCTCACCAGTCCCTCGATTTCCCCTATTTATCCCCGCAATTTGACGGCGTTTCTTATCAATCAGCCTCTTTATCTTATGAATATTAGTTTTCTTCCACTCCTGTAACTCGCTCGCACACTCCCGCAGCACATTCACTAGCTCCTCATGGCCCTTTTCAACTCCGCGCCTAATCGCATCCTCGCATCCCTCCGTTCCCACCCAAATTTGTTCAAACTTGAAAGCTCTCCCACTCCCTTTCGACAGCTCCCTGTAGTTTAAACAGAGCTTAATCGGCGCGTGGTCCGACCATTCCCGCTCCAAATAGAACAATTTTGCAAAAGGAAAGATTTCCAGCCACTCGTTGGTACACATCGCCCTATCGAGCATGCATTGCCGATTATCATCCCCTGCTTGACCGTTATCAAAAGAGAAGTTATACCCCTCCCAAGTAATGTCTCGCAACCCACAGTCATCGACCGCTGCTTGGAAATTGTTCATTTGTCGCTGAGGACGACTACCACCCTTCATTTCAGTTGAAAAGAGGATCTCGTTGAAATCCCCGATACACACCCATGGTAACGTCGATTGTCGTGCAAGGACTCGGAGCAACTCCCAAGATAAGTGTCTATCCGACACCGACGGCCAGCCATAAAACCCCGTCACTCTCCATTCCCCTCCCGTAGACTTGACATGAAAATCCATATAATGTACCGAAGCCGACACAAAACTGCAGTCGACCTCTTTCTTCCATAGAAAAGCCAACCCACCTGATCGTCCAACACTATCTACCTCGATGCCATTGTACCCCTCCAACATCTCCCTCACACTTCTCATTTCACGGCCGCTAAGTTTTGTCTCGCATAAGAACACTAAGGCCGGGGCCTCCCTCCGTATCAGCGAACGGAGTGCTCGAACACTGTCGGGATTGCCCAAGCCCCGACAGTTGAGGCTTAAGATATTCATTGGGCCCGGCGGGGTTGAGCACTCTCAACCTCCGCCTCAGGTATTGTGACGCCCCCGTCAAACTCAGTAGCAACCCGCGCTCTTTTTCCGCCTTCTTCACAACCATCCTTCTCACGCCGCCTTTTAACCGCCACCTCCACTGCCATCTTCTCCTGTCTATCCCCACCCCCTTCCCCTCCTCTAGGAATACGCGTCCAGCTTTTCCCACCTCTCGCCATTACTCCTGTCCCTTCCTGACCATTCCCACCCCCCTGACCAGGCCCACTCCCTATTGTTTTATCAGTAGCAGCATGATCAACCTCCATATTTCGACCCCTACCTTCATCGCTTACACTCTCCTCCACCCAAACTTTCTCCACCCCCTCTGCACCCGTCAGCTCCCTCATCTCCTCGTGTCCCGCTTTTCCCCCTTCCTCCTCCCCATTGGACTCCCCAGCATCCAGTCTAGTTCCTATCTGGATCTCCTTCCCCCTACTCTCATCCCCTTCCCGCACCCCGTTGCCATCCTTTTGTTGCCCCTCCTTCTTTTGGCGTAGAGAAATAGCAATAGATTGTAATTTCTCAATCATCTTCGATAGGTCAGCTTCATCATCTTCCTTTCGCGCCTTTTCGAAGCTACCATTCAGATTCCTCGCTGCTTTCCCCCCGCTCTCGCTGGATGTTTTAACAATTTTCCACGGAGAAGCTCTAAGCCAATCACCAAACTTAAGTTCGTCTTCCTCATACGGACCTGCTTCGCAATCTTTCTCCCCATGCCCAATGACTCCACACCCATAACAATAAATCGGTAATCTTTCATACTTCACTTTAAAATCAATCGACTTTCCTGAGTTCATTCTGATTGGAACAACAGTTTTAAGAGGTTGACGTACATCATGCAAATACCGTATTCGGATAGCCCTATCAAGCTCCGTATTTGGGCCTATCTCCACACTGATAAATGACCCCAGGCAGTCGCCAATTCGCTTAACATTCGCAGTATTTGATCTCCCCGCTAATGGCAAATCGTATACCCGTGCCCATAAAGGAAAATGAGTAAGGGAAACATCAGTAAGTTTACCTTCTTTATTCGGCTCATTGAAGCACCATACGAATTTATCAAAATGCCACGGTTGACCTTCCAATACCCTAGCTTTGTCGCGCTCCGTTCCGAAGCGAAAGACAAAAGTTTTTTCCTTTGCATCCACCACATTCCCCATGATTGGTTGCACTGGGTTCTACAATCTGATCATCGTATCGATTGCGGCCTTAACGTTCGTTGCCCTAGACGCCCACAATTTACCCACGAGCATAATTTTGTCCCTCAGTTCTCCATCATCCGGTCCTTCGTCCCAGTCAAGAGATAATTGATCATTCTCTGTTGCCTCCCCCATCGGCTCTTTCCCATACCGGCTATGGCCCCTCGTCGCACTAATCTCCTGTACCTGCATTAGAAAGCAAAAGCAAACGAAAAAACGAAAAGAAAGACCTAACTCTCGATCGAAATCGAGAGGTAGAACCTCGAAGAGAAGGAAGAGCAAAGAGACTTTTGACGGAACCCTAGGAACCCTAGACTTTAATTTTAGGAATTAAATCCTTATTCTTTGCAAATTAAGTAACAATATGTATAACTTTAGTTAACTTTAGTCATAAAATGTATAACTTTAGTCGTAACTCGTAAATAAACAAACAATACTAGATCTGAAAAAATTAAGCCATTATCTAAATATCAAATTGGAATATAAGACATATTTGAAATAAAAAAATATAAAATAAGCAAATAACAACACACAATAAAATAGTATAAATTCTATAACTTTAATTTTTGAAGAATATAACTTTTATCGTAAATAGTATAACTTTAATGTTTAAAAGGTATAACTTTAGTCGTAAATAGTATAACTTTAATGTTTTAAGAGTATAACTTTAGTCGTAAATAGTATAACTTTAATGTTTTAAGTGTATAACTTTAGTCGTAAATAGTATAACTTTTATAAAAACCAAATAAATATGAAAAATCGTAATTAATCAACAAATATTAAATCTGAACAAATTAAATAATAACCCATCAATAACCAACAAAAATTAAAAAATTAAAAAAACCAAATAACAATAACAAAATAAAATAAATCTGACAAAAACACTAAAAAAAACCGAGATAAACAAATCCGTCAAACCCACATCAAAAACGAGATCTCAAATATGAGATAAAAAACGAGAGCAGAAAATCGAAATCAAAAACGAAAATTAAGATGATTACTTACAATGGTAAGATGATCAATAATGATATAAATAAGGTCACTAAGTAAAAAGATGTCGATGATAAAATGGTCACTAACAACATGAGACATGATTAATAAGTAAGAGGGTCACTGACAAATTTAAAAGTAACAGAATAATAGAAGTCCTAAGAGGCAATAATTTTTAGTTGAGTAACATGATAAAACTATATTGAGACCGTCTCATATTCTTAACATGAGAAATCACGTTTCAAGGAAAACTGTGAAACAGGCTGACACAGGTGCGGCGGCGGCTGGTGTGTGCGGGTCGTGGTGCAGTGGTCACCGAGAAGAAGAAGGAGAGTGTAGTGTGTGGTGTCGGGGTGGTGGGCTCGGGATCTGGGCGGGTGAGGAAGGTTGTGGGGTCGGGATCTGGCGTGTTGTTGTTGTCGGGCTGTGCGGGGTGGTACGGGGGTCATGGGGTCGGGTGTGGGTGGTTGTGTGGGGGGTGGTGAGGGCGACAGACCGAGAGAGGGTTTTTTTTTGATTTTTTGGTTTTTGATTTTTTGGTTTTGGTATTTTTTTGGTTCAGAGGAAAAAAATGAGAGGAAAGTGAGAATGAGAAAATAAATGAGTGAATAATGATTAGTGAGGAGTGGGTAAGGAGAAATAGATTAGTATGGGAAGGAGATTATGAATGATTAGGGAAGTAGATTAGGGGGATTCATTTGTGGCCCTTGAATTGTTGGACCTTGTGTCCTCCACAAATTAGTGTGATAACATTTGTAAATCTCTTACAGGTTCACAAGGGTATACTTCGTATATTTAATCAGTTGATTAACGTTTACCTAATAACGGTTGGCTTGCTAGAAAGTTTGACGTTGTTATCATACAGATGGCGGTGATCAACTGGTCCCTAAAGGTCACACCTATAGGACGTGTTTGAGAAATGTGGTTATAGAAATGTAATTACATTGATGCCCAAAATGACTAAAAAGTTAGTCAATGTGTTGATGAGATAATTATTTAATGAAAATTAAATAATATTAGTTGAGACGAATTAACTGTTAATTCGTAAAATAAATATAAATTAAATATAATAAGTTATATTTAATAAATATATATAAGGTTAGTTTGGACGAATTAATCTGTTAATTCGTAGTTAAATATAATCAGTTGTATTTAATATCAACAAGTTGAATGTGTCATAGTGGTAATAGTGAGGGTACACAAGCCAAGAGGTCATGGATTCGATCCTCACTAGATAACAATTTAACACACTTTATATATTTTTGGAAAGACCAAAAACAAGGAGAAAAATACTCCTTATTTCGGTTCACTTGGCCAAAATTAGGGAAAGTTTTTCTTTTCCTAATTGACTCCAAGTTTTGGTCTGTATAAAAAGAAAGGTAGAGAATTATTTCTACCCTAATGCTTTTTCTTGACCTTGTCTCTCTCTCATCACAACAAGAACACAAAAACAATTAAATTTTACAGAAAATTTGAGATTGATTTCTAGCATAATCAAATGGCATATCTCAGATCGTCTTGGGTGCAACTAATAGGCGAATATCAATTTTGATATTGTTCTTAGGCCATATTTGCTAGGACCAAAGGTTATTTCTGAATCCTTTACTTTTGTTTATGTATTTTATTTTATGACCATTGATCATCTGTATTAAATCGTTATAATCCTTCTAGTTTAAGGGAAGTATACAGATTTATTTCCCACAAGTGGTATCAGAGCTATAGGCTACGTTTTTAATTTTGATGATTTTCATAAAATTGAATTTAAACAATAAAATTTGAAGGATCGAAAAAAATTTCCAGCCGTGAATTTTTTTTTTTTTTTTTGCCGTCTGTTTTTTTTTTTTGCCGAGATGAAAATTTTGGCAGCCGTGTTTTTGTTCTTCTTTTGATGCGATATTTCCATTTTGATTTTTCATATTGTTGTTTTAATCAGTAAGAATGATTATATGAAGAATTGGTAGATGCTTTGTTTTAATTCGGATTAAATTAGGCTGTAAATGGAATCGTCTTGTTGATGATATAAAAATTTGTTTTTGCTATATAGTTTTGGCATATACAGTTAATCATGTTTCATTAATCCATATGCTAATCTCGTTCTAATAGCATCTATAAACGATTTTTGTTCATCCTAATGTTTTTGTTTAGGGCATGTTTGCCGCAAAAAGAAAAAAAAATTAGGCATTAGGGTTCCTGTTTTTTTAAACCGTGAATTTTTTTTTTTCGTTTCTGTACTGTTCACGTACAGCAATAAAAAAAAAAAATTGGAAAGTTTTCCTAATTGCCGAAAGAAAAATAAAATTTGGAAAGTTTTCCCTTTTGTTTTCCTAATTGCATAATAATAATAATAATAATAATAATAATAAAAAAGGGGGCTGTTTTTCAGCCTTTTTCAGCTGGATTTTAATAAAAAAAATTTTGTTTATTTTTCAGCCGAGTACAATTAAAAATTGGTTTTTGTTTTTTTGGCCAATTAGTTATTGTGAATCTGTTCACAATTTAAAGATACCGAGTTATTTTAAAGCAGTTTAAAATTTTGACGGATAGAATTCATATTACAAGTTTAATATGGATTGAGAATGAAATTAATGTGATTAAATTGCGGAATTGTCACTTAATTTAATTTAAATAGGTGGTTTGGATAAATTAATCAACATAATTAATGAATTGTGTAATGTATGTTTAATTTATTTTTAGTTGATGCTTTTAATTTTGTTGAATGAATCGAATGAATGAATTTTATTTACGTATTTATTTTTGCAATCGGTTGTAATTTGTAATACTTAGTGTGGCCTTAGTCAAATTATGTTTTCGTAATGAAGGAAACATGATTTTTTATGTAATTATGAGATCTCGAATCTCCTTTATTTTAGTTTTGGGTTTTTGAAATTAGAATGTAATTAATAGGTCAATTATGTAATTTTATTTATTGTAATTTCAAAGAAGACTAAAGATGAAGATTCAAGCTCACTCCCGCTACATGGATCAAGATGGAACATCAAGACAAGCTTCTCGGGTCCAAGGATGGATTCCAAACTTGTATTTATTGTTCATTTTGATAGGATAGGCCACACTAGGACTTTTACTGTTTTTTTTTTACTTTTTCATTTTTATTGCTTTTCATTCACATGTTAGTAATTGCATCATATTCCGCCTATAACTAAACCACCTACTACTAAAATGCATGAAAATTGACTCATATAGTTGTATGTTAGTTTTCATGGACATGCAGATGTCACAGTCAATAAGCCATCACTTTAGTTTAAATCATTCTCGCATGCTAGATTATAGTTCACTTAAAATGAATTAAAAAGTTGATGAGATCTTTCTCTAAAACGGAAATTGAGATTAGTCTTTATAAGGGCAAACATCTATGAGTCCCTTCTTCGTCGGTAGGCCTAATATGACCCCTTCTACGTTGGGTAAGTAGTTGTGTTGACTTAGTTTACCTCAGCATCATAGTCCGAAGAGTTTCTCGTGATTATGATGGACTAAAGATAGAATTTACAGAAATTTATCGACCAGGAATTCTAACGGTAGAATTAGCTAAAAGGTTAGCTTATCAATATACAGAGAATTGAGTCTTGGGGTCATTTATATAATTCTTGAGGGAGGTCAATTGTATAAATGTTTTGAGTCTTCGCGTTATGACATTAGTTCATTAGACTTAAAATCAAAACGATGCACATGCTTATTATTTTTATTCTTCTTTCGAAGTGTAGAACACGTTTATTATCAATAATACTGTTACAACAAATGCCATGATGTGCACACATCCAGACGTGGCACATGCATTGAGTATGACGAGTCGGTACCAAAAGAATCCAGGTACCTACGGAGGACTAAGGATTGGGTATTGACTTATGGAGGAGATACTAAGCTATGCGCAACCGGTTACGCAGATGGTAGCTTCCAAACGGATCTCAGTCCGGTTCGTCTTCACTCTTAGTGTGTTGTAGCAGATTCTACTACTGAGCCATTGAAATATGATAAGCATTGAGGGCACGTTATTTCCATGAGAATTAAACGTGTACCTGAGTTATAGTAGTTGATTATGAATTCGATACGTTATCTTTTTCATATACTATTTATAACTACATCGGTTTTATAATATTTGTTTTTCATGTGGATTGTACTGACAACATTGAATGCCACAAAGTGAACTGAATTACATTATATTTGTTTTGGACCGTAATCGCCAATGTGAGCTGATAACTCCAGCTATTATATTGTGCAGTCGATTGATGGTGGGTTCAACGAACCATAAGTCAAACGGTTGACTGATCGATCAAAGATACGAGATTATGACGATACCGCGTAGGACAACTTTTTGTGACAACGTAATGGAGTCCTAAATGTTTAATAACATCCGGTGCCAGGTCGTGGATAGGACATCCATTGTGTTCCTAGAGTCGATTCTTTTGACTATCGACTGTCTCTTGAGATTAAGGCAGTTTTTGGGTGACTTTGGTTTCTTTCTCATGGTCTACCGTAACTGGGGCTAAATAGATTTTTTCTGGGTCATTTCATCTTGTGCTTACATCTGCAGGATTCGAGTTGAGGAAAATATCCAACCCTTATCAGGTATAGTTATTTCTCAGGGCCACTCGAGGAGTTGTAACTGAAATGCATGGCCATGCTCGAATGTTGATTCGTTTATCGCTTAAGTTACTCTCTAGTCGGAAAACCACTCTTGATATCGATCGATCGCTTGTAAAATACGACCTTTGTGAATTCGGATTTGCAAATTGTTTTACATTGAGTGGGAGAAATTTTATAGGATATGAGAATCGGTTATCGCACATACACTTGTGAGGACAAGTGGGAGTTTGTTGGACCTTGTGTCCTCCACAAATTAGTGTGATAACATTTGTAAATCTCTTACAGGTTCACAAGGGTATACTTCGTATATTTAATCAGTTGATTAACGTTTACCTAATAATGGTTGGCTTGCGAGAAAGTTTGACGTTATTATCATACAGATGGCGGTGATCAACTGGTCCCTAAAGGTCACACCTATAGGACGTGTTTGAGAAATGTGGTTATAGAAATGTAATTACATTGATGCCCAAAATGATTAAAAAGTTAGTCAATGTGTTGATGAGATAATTATTTAATGAAAATTAAATAATATTAGTTGAGACGAATTAATCACAATTAAGTAAAATAAATATAAATTAAATATAATAAGTTATATTTAATTAAATATATATAAGGTTAGTTTGGACGAATTAATCTGTTAATTCGTAGTTAAATATAATCAGTTGTATTTAATATCAACAAGTTGAATGTGTCATAGTGGTAATAGTGAGGGTACACAAGCCAAGAGGTCATGGGTTCGATCCTCACTAGATGACAATTTAACACACTTTATATATTTTTGGAAAGACCAAAAACAAGGAAAAAAATACTCCATATTTCGGTTCACTTGGCCGAAATTAGGGAAAGTTTTTCTTTTCCAAATTGACTCCAAGTTTTGGTCTGTATAAAAAGAAAGGTAGAGAATTATTTCAACCTAATGCTTTTTCTTGACCTTGTCTCTCTCTCTCATCGCAACAAGAACACAAAAACAATTAAATTTTACAGAAAATTTGAGATTGATTTCTAGCATAATCAAATGGCATATCTCAGATCGTCTTGGGTGCAACTAATAGGCGAATATCAATTTTGATATTGTTCTTAGGCCATATTTGCTAGGACCAAAGGTTATTTCTGAATCCTTTACTTTTGTTTATGTATTTTATTTTATGACCATTGATCATCTGTATTAAATCGTTATAATCCTTCTAGTTTAAAGGAAGTATACAGATTTATTTCCCACAAGTGGTATCAGAGCTATAGGCTACGTTTTTAATTTTGATGATTTTCATAAAATTGAATTTAAACAATAAAATTTGAAGGATCGAAAAAAATTTCCAGCCGTGAAATTTTTTTTTTTTGCCGTCTGTTTTTTTTTTTTGCCGAGATGAAAATTTTGGCAGCCGTGTTTTTGTTCTTCTTTTGATGCGATATTTCCATTTTGATTTTTCATATTGTTGTTTTAATCAGTAAGAATGATTATATGAAGAATTGGTAGATGCTTTGTTTTAATTCGGATTAAATTAGGCTGTAAATGAAATCGTCTTGTTGATGATATAAAAATTTGTTTTTGCTATATAGTTTTGGCATATACAGTTAATCATGTTTCATTAATCCATATGCTAATCTCGTTCTAATAGCATCTATAAACGATTTTTGTTCATCTTAATGTTTTTGTTTAGGGCATGTTTGCCGCAAAAAGAAAAAAAAATTAGGCATTAGGGTTCCTGTTTTTTTAAACCGTGAATTTTTTTTTTCGTTTCTGTACTGTTCACGTACAGCAATAAAAAAAAAAAATTTGGAAAGTTTTCCTAATTGCCGAAAGAAAAATAAAATTTGGAAAGTTTTCCCTTTTGTTTTCCTAATTGCATAATAATAATAATAATAATAATAATAATAATAAAGGGGGCTGTTTTTCAGCCTTTTTCAGCTGGATTTTAATAAAAAAAAATTTTGTTTATTTTTCAGCCGAGTACAATTAAAAATTGGTTTTTGTTTTTTTGGCCAATTAGTTATTGTGAATCTGTTCACAATTTAAAGATACCGAGTTATTTTAAAGCAGTTTAAAATTTTGACGGATAGAATTCATATTACAAGTTTAATATGGATTGAGAATGAAATTAATGTGATTAAATTGCGGAATTGTCACTTAATTTAATTTAAATAGGTGGTTTGGATAAATTAATCAACATAATTAATGAGTGGTGATTGCTTGGGGGTGGTGTCGAAATATGGTGGTCAGGTTGAGAGGTGGTGGGTCGTGTGGTCGTGGCTCGTGGCGACTCAGATGCCGCTGCGGACGATAGGCCGTTGTTGGTGGTTGTCAGAAGCTGTGGTCGGAGGAGGGATGGCGCGAGTTTCCTGGTGATGGCTTGGCAACTGGCGGCGACGTTAATGTGTTGGTTGTGGTTCTTACCAGGTTGTTGGTTGTGGATGGGGAAGCTCGTGGATGTCGCCGACGGCTTGTGTATCTGAGGCGGGGCTGGTGATGTCGTCAAGACGAAGAGTATGGCGGTGAGTGATGCTCCTTGCACACATTGGCTCCTTCTGCCATCGAGAGTTCCCATTTCCTCGTCATATACCCAGATCTGGGTCATAGGTGGGGTGAGTGATGGTGATGTCGCTGGTGTGCGTGTCTGATGGCCGGGATGGTGATGTCGCTAGTGGGTGTGGTGTTTGTCGATGGTGGTGGTGGTAGTTAGCGGTGGTGGTGGGCTGGTAGCAGCGGTGGTGTTGGCAGCATTGGTGTTTCTATGTAGTGGTAGTAGCGGTGGTTGTGGTGGTGGCGGTGGATTGGGGTTGTCCAGGGAGGCTAGTGTTGTGGCGCTGGTAGGGCAGTGGTGGTGGAGGTAGTAGGGCAGTAGTGGTGGCGGTGGCGGTGGATATGCCAAATACCACCTAGATACACATAATATCGGCCTGGATACACATGGTATTACTGCGGGATACATGTGTATCTAGCAGTTATATCATGTGTATCTGGAAGTATCCGACTTTTAATGACATGTGTAACTGAGTTTGAAAAGATGTGTATCTAGCTTTAATGTCATGTGTATCCGCCAAAAATATAAAATGTATCCGCAAAAAATATAAAACGTATCCGAGAGTTAGTGTTAAAACTTGTAGCAATTTCCACAAAGTGTATCCGCTAATAATATAAAATGTATCCGCAAATAATATAAAATGTATCTCGGAGTTAGTCTTAAAACTCCCAAAAAAAGTTAGTGTTAAAAAAGTGTAAAAGTGCATCTAGAATTTTAGGGTGGAAAAAGTGTATCTACATATGTTATAAGATGTATCTGCGTAACAGGTGTATATAGCAAGGAAATAAAGTGTATCTAAAAAAAAAAAAAAACTGGGTTGAAGCTTAGTTCGTACGGTTCGCACCGTACTTTAGTTCGCACCGACTGACCGACCCTATATATATATATATATATATATATATATATATATATATATATATATATATATATATATATATATATATATATATATATATATAGAGAGAGAGAGAGAGAGAGAGAGAGAGAGAGAGGTGGAGTTCTAATGAGTCCACCATATGCCATTGAGTCCCTAAGTCCCTTTAAGGGCCATTGGATGGACTCAATAGATGATTGAGATGAAATTGATTAAGAGCTATTAAAAAAAAGGAAAAAAAATGTAGATGGTTGGATTGAGATGGATGGTTGAGATTGAAAATAACAAAAAAATATTATCACTAATCAAATTTCTATACACTAATTAATTTTTCTTTCTCTCTATAGCCCCTAATTAATCAGTTTTGAGTTTCAGATTTGATGAGTGTAAATGTAATGTTGTATAAGTTTTATGAGTGTAAATGTAATGTTGTATGAGTTTTATGAGGCTGTTTTGTATGCAAATTTTCTTACAAGTGTAACTCTAACATTTTACGAGTGTAACTTTGAAGTTATTTTAGAGTAATTTTTTTTTTTGTGACGGAAAATTTGAATTTATATAATTTTAACTTTTTACGAGTGTAACTTTGATATTTTACGAGTGTATATGTAATATTTTTAGAGTGTAAATTTTAATTTTTTTATGACGGAAATTTTGAATTTATATAATTTTAACTTTTTACGAGTGTAACTTTGATATTTTACGAGTGTAAATGTAATATTTTTAAAGTGTAAATTTTAATTTTTTTATGACGGAAATTTTGAATTTATATAGTTTTAACATTTTACGAGTGTAACTTTGATGTTCTACGAGTGTAAATGTAGTAATTTAAGAGTGTAAGTTTAATTTTTTAGTCAATTTTCTATATAGAAATTTGAATTTATATAATCTTACACATGTTATGAGTGTGAATTTGATGTTTTACGAGTGTAAATGTAGAATATTAAGTGTAAATTTGAAGGTTTAAGAATGTAACTTTGGTTCTTTGAGTGTAACTTTGTCCTTTAGAAGTGTAACTTTGGTCCTTTACGAGTACAACTTTAGTTCGACTACCAACAAACACCACCACTGTCGTCCTCCACAACCAACTCATATCCACAAAAAGATCTATAGTAGATATGGAAAAAAATGAGATAATTTACGAGTGTAAATGTAAAGAAGTACGAGTATAACTGTAAAGAAATATGAGTGTAAATTTAATAAAATATGAATCTTTAAGTGTAAATCTGAAAATGAGTGTAACTTTAATATAGTACAAGTGTAAATCTGAAAAAATGAGTGCAATTGTAAAGAAATATGACTGTAAATGTAAAATAATACAAGTGTAAATGTAAAATAATACGAGTGTAATTGTAAAGAAATACGAGTGTAAATGTAAATGTAAAATAATACGAGTGTAAATGTAAAATAATACGAGTGTAAATATAAAAAAAAAATAATTACCCAACACCAACACCAACAACAAATTAACAACCACCCCATTCTTTTTTTTTAAAATAAAAAACAGATCTAAGTTAAAAAAAATAAAACTGAAAAAACGTTATTTGCGGATCCAACCCATCGCCTATATCACTAAAAACACTGATTTAAAAAAAAATTGAAAGACAGACAGCCAGACGACCCAAAACACACAACAACACAAAAAAGTAGATCTGAGTTTTTTTAAAAAAAAAAAACGAGTTGAGGGACTTTTCTCGTCTGTGTGTCGGGCGGAGGGAGTGGAAGAAGGAGGATGTTGTGGCGGAGGAGGAGGCAGCCGCGACATAGGGGGAGAGGAGGGACACGACAGTAGAAGGAGGCGGCGAATGGTGGCGTGAAGAGGGAGACTGGCGGTGGGATGGTGGTGGGCTCCGCGGCAGATCTGAAGAAAATGTCGTGGGTAGGGGTGGTAAATGAGGTGCGTGGTGGTGGTGTGCGTGGTGGTGGTGGTGTTGTAGATCTGACTTTTTCGGCTTTTTTTGTGGTTGTAGATCTGGTGTTCGAGAGGGTGTTTGGAGAGGTTGTGGTGGTGGGGAGGAGAGGAGGTGTCGGTGGTGAGCAAGGCGGCGGAACAGGAGGCTACGGTGGTGGTGGACAGGAGCGAGGAGGTAGGTGAGGGTGTGGTGGTGGCAGATGGGGTGTGGCGGGACATGAGGGAGGTGAGGGTGGTCGGGGTAGGGTGGTGGTGGTGGTGGGTGAGGATGAGAGGAAATTTTTATTTTTTGGGTTTGTGTTGGTGGGTGAGGATGAGAGGAGTGATTTATTTGTTGGAGTTTTTGTTTTTTCAGAGAGATGAAAGAAATGGTAATTGTATGGGATGAGAGAGAAATGAGTGGAAAATAAATGTATATAGTAAAATTAGTGCTTGATTAGTGAAGGTAGTGAGGGAAAGTGTTTAATTAGTATTAATCTCCTACTTTTTGCAATAATCCCTTATTTTTCCTCTCAATCTCAACCTTTCATCTCATCTTTTCAATGGCTCTAAAGAGGACTTATTGACTCAAATATATATATATATATATATATATATATATATATATATATATATATATATATATATATATATATATAGTGAAGTTCTAATGAGTCCTCCTCTCCAATTGAGTCCATAAGTCCCTCTAAGGGCCTTTGGATGGACTCAATGAATGGTTGAGATGCATTTGATTAAGGGCTATTAAAAAGAAAAGGAAAAAAATGTGGATGGTTGGATTGAGATGAATGGTTGAGATTGAAAATAACCAAAAAAATTTATCACTAATCAAATTTCTACACACTAATTAATTTTTCTCTCTCTCTAGCCCCTAATTAGTCAGTTTTGAGTTTCGGATTTCAGAAGTGTAAATGTAATGTTGTATGAGTTTTACAAGTGTAAATCTAACATTTTACGAGTGTAAATGTAATATTTTAAGAGTGTAAATTTGATTTTTTGTGACGGAAATTTTGAATTTATATAATTTTAGCATTTTACAAGTGTAAATTTGATGTTTTACGAGTGTAAATGTAATATTTTAAGAGTGTAAATTTGATTTTTTGTGACGAAAATTTTGGATTTATATAATTTCAACATTTTACAAGTGTAAATTTGATGTTTTACGAGAGTAAATGTAACATTTTAAGAGTGTAAATTTGATTTTTTGTGACAGAAATTTTGAATTTATATAATTTTAACATTTTCCAAGTGTAAATTTGATGTTTTACGAGTGTAAATGTAATATTTTAATAGTGTAAATTTGATTTTTTGTGACGGACATTTTGAATTTTTATAATTTTAACATTTAACGAGTGTAAATTTGATGTTTTACAAGTGTAAATGTAATATTTTACGAGTGTAAATTTGATTTTTTGTGACGAAAATTTTGAATTTACATAATTTTAGCATTTTACAAGTGTAACTTTGATGTTTTACGAGTGTAAATGTGGTGTTTTATGAGTGTAAATGTAGTATTTTAAATGTAAAGTTGAAGGTTTGAGAGTGTAACTTTGGTCCTTTGAGTGTGACTTTGGTCCTTTACAAGTGTAACTTTTGTCCTTTACGAGTAAAACTTTAGTCCGACTACCAAAAACACCACTACCGTCGTCCTCCACCACCAACTCATATCCACACAAAATATGAGTGCAAATCTATATAATTTTAACGAGTGTAAATGTACAAATATACAAGTGTAAATGTAAAGAAATATGAGTGTAAATGTAAAAAATATGAGTGTAAATGTAAAGAATTGTGTCCTCCACCACCAACTCATATCCACACAAAATATGAGTGCAAATCTATATAATTTTAACGAGTGTAAATGTATAGATATACAAGTGTAAATGTACAGAAATATGAGTGTAAATGTAAAAAATATGAGTGTAAATGTAAAGAAATACGAGTGTAACTGTAAAGAAATACGAGTGTAAATCTGAAAAATGCATGTAAATGTAAAGAAATATGAGTGTAAATGTAAAGAAATGTGAGTGTAAATGTAAAGAATTGTGAGTATAAATCTGAAAAATGCGTGTAAATGTAAAGAAATATGAGTCTAAATGTAAAGAAATACAAGTGTAAATGTAAAAAAATCATGATAATACGATTTTTTTGTTCCAAAATCTACTATATATTTATTAGATCTACGAATAAGATATGCAAAATATACTGACATAATAAATAATATACTTCATATTTGGTAAATCAAAAAAAAAAATCTAAGAACAATTTATAAAATGAGATTTGAAGAATATAACAAGACGATTTTTTTATAAAACAAGACGATTATAAGATCATTAGATCTATTATAAGAGGAAAGGAAAAAACAAAGGAATGTAATAAAAACAAAACCGAACAACAACAACATCAACTAAGAAGATGCAATGATCTTAGAAAAATAAAAACCCAGAAGTGTAACTCAAATCATTACAAAAAAACACAATCATAAAAAAAAAAAAAATCATAAACAAAATCATCAACTAAACCACCAAAACGAAATCATAAAACAACAAATTGAAATCTGGAAAATTTGAACAAAGATCTCGCTTGTTTTCAAAAATTTGAACCACCAACGAACGAAGCCAACAACAACGAACGAACGAAGCCACCAAAATTTGAACCACCAACGAAGCCACCAACAAAGATCTCGTTTGTTTTCAAAAATTTGAACCACCAACAAATCATATTTTGTTTTCAGATCTCATTTTTTTAATTGGTTTATTTTCAGATCTCGTTTTTTGGTATTTTGTTGTGTTGTGGTCGTGGATGTTGTTGTTGGTGCGTGAGGTTGGCGGTGGGAGAAAGGAAGGGAGGTGGTTGGCCTGGTGGAGGTGTGGGGCTCGGATTTGGACAAAAAGGGAGAAAGAGAGGCAGTGGTGGTTGTCGTGGGGGGTCGTGAGGTAATGGTGGATGTCTTGTAGGTGGTCGGAAGAAGGCTGTGGTGTGTCAGGGGGTTGTGGTGTGTCGGGGGCGTGAGTGGTGGTGGTGGGATGCGTGGTGGAGATGGCGGCAGGAAGAGAGGTTTTGTGGGTGTGGGTGGTGGAGGTGGCGACGCAATAGTGGAGTAAGAGACATGAGGGTGGTCGGGTCGGGTGGCGGTGAAGTTGAGGGTGGTTGAAGAGAGGGAGGGTGGATTGAATTATTTGGGTGAGATTTTTTATTTTTTTTGGGTTTTGAGTTATTTGGGTTTTTAGAGAGATGAGAGTATTGAAATTTGTGAGATGAGAGAGAAGTGGATGTGAAAATAATTGATATATAGTGAATTAATTTTTAATTAGGCGGATTAGTGAGGTAGAGAGAGAGTGAGTCTTAAATTAGCATTAATCCCTCATTTTAGCAAAAATCCTCTCTTTTCTCCCTTCAATCTCAGCCCTTTATCCTATCTTTTCAAGGGTCCTAAAGAGAACTTAAGGACTCAATAAAAATGGGTGGACTCATTAGATCTCATTTATATATATATATATATATATATATATATATATATATATATATAGATATATATATATATAGAGAGAGAGAGAGAGAGAGAGAGAGAGAGAGAGAGAGAGAGAGAGAGAGAGAAGTCCCTTATATCTATTGAGTTCCTAAGTCCTCTTATAGGCCTTTGGATGGAGTGGATGAAGGGTTGAGATGAGATCTAAATGGAGGGCCATAAATGAGTCTCTTATCTAATTACTTCCTTAACTCAATCACTTTCCCTTAATCAGCCTTTTCTCTCATTAGCACACCCTCATCATCCCTCTCTATTTCTCACCCCTCTCTCTCATTACTCTCCCAGTCTCCCTGTAATCTCCCACATTTCTGAATTCTCAAAAATTCAATTAAATCAAAATAAATTAAAACCTAAATCTCACACTTTATTTCCCCACCACCCACAAGCCCACCCGACACAAACAACCACCCACCACGACCCCAACCCACCGCACCAGATCCATCACTGCAAACCCACCTTCCTCCAGCCGCCTCGACACACCCTAACCAGCCACCTCTCCTCTCTTCGTTCTCCGTCTTCTCATATCCTGTACCCACCGCGCCACCATATACATCCACTACTACTGCCACCTCTTCATCAAAAACCAAAAACAAATCCACCACCTACGACACCACCACCCCCGACAACAATAACAACAACTTCCTTCACTACCTACCACCGCCACCCTCGAACTCCGCCTCCCTACCTCCGCCAAAAACCCACCCCATAAACCTAAACAAATCAAACCAAATAAAAAAAAACCAAAACCCACTACTACCAGCCCGCCACCATCCACTACAACCGCCACTTCTTCTTTTAAAACCCAAAAACAAACCCACCACCCCCGACAACAATAACAACACGCCGACATCTACCACCTGAAGCCACCATCATCAGCCGCCAAACCAAATCTGAAGAAAGACGTGGGCTTGGAGGTGGAGGACATATCTGTTGTTGGACGAAAGAGAACGGTTGGTGGATAAGGAGAAAGGCGATGAAGCGGTGTGGTGGTGGTTGTTGGTGTCGATGGCGTTTTCAGATTAAAACGTTGTTTTCTGACTTAACTTTAAATTTTTGATTTCGATTTTTTTATTGTCTGATTTCGATGGTGTCGATGGCCTTCTAGGCTTAGTTTTCTGATTTTGAGTTTTTTATTTTATTTTAGTATTAGTATTGCTTTTTTTATTTGGGTTTTTCTTTATTTTTTTAGTTAAATATTATTTTGTGCTAAAATTATTAGATCTTGTTTTGTTTTTTTTTTTTAAAAAAAAAACAAATAAGATCTAATTTTTTTAAAATTAAATCTTGGTTGGACTAAAGTTACACATATTGTCTATTAAAGTTGCTCTCACTTATATTAAAGTTACACATAGGATGTATTAAAAGCTACTATAATTCATATTTTTATATAAAAATAACTTAAAATAGCTAAAGTTACACTATTATGGACTAAAATTACACCGTTATGGACAAAAGTTGCAGTATTAATGACTAAAGTTACACTATTAACGAGTAAAATTACACCCTTGAAATATTAAAGTTACATGAAACTTTATACTAAAGTTACGTAAATTTGTACTAAAGTTACATAAATTTTGACTAATTAAATAAATTTGAAATATTAAAGTTATATAAATTTGGATTAAATTAATATAAACTTGGACTTTCAATTGTAAAACTTTAAAGTTACATCAAAATGACTGAAAATTATATAATTTTTTTGTAACTTTGAGACGAATTTAAATCATTAATAGTATAACTTTAGTCCATAACAATATAACTTTAGTTCATGATGGTATAACTTCAGTCATTTCAAGTCATTTTTATATAAAAATTTGAATTATAATAACTTTTCAAACATCTATTTTTTATGTAACTTTATGTTTAAAGGGTGTAGCTTTAGTTATTAATAATATAACTTCAGTCGTATAGTCCATTTTATACATTGTTTTTAGTTTATGTAACTCTAGTTTTTCTGATCATAACTTTAGTCCGTAACGATGTAACTTTGGTCCATAATAATGTAACTGTAGTCCTTTTTTAGACAACTTTATATAATTTTAGTCTTAGTATAACTTTAGTTCATTACAGTATAACTTTAGTCCATGACGGTATAATTTTAGTCATTTTTATATAAAAATTTGAATTATAAGATCTTTTCAAACATCTATTTTTCATTTAGTAGATTTAAGATTAAAAGCAACACATTATATGAGATCTATTTTAGTAGATCTATAATCAAAATAAAAGGTTCTTACAAAAAAAAAAAAGATTTGAAAGACCCAAAATCTGAAATAAAAATGTATGACAATACGAGATTTGAAAAAATAAATAACAAAACGAAAAAAAATAACAAGACGAAAAAAATGACATATATGAATAAAATAAAGACCAACAAAAATAACAAATAGAAAAGCCGACCCCAAACATAAAAAACAAACACCAAATATGAAAAAAAAAACGAAAAAACGAAAAAAATACATCGTGGTGGTTGGCTAGGTGGCGGCGGTAGTGGTGGTGGTGATAGTAGTGGCGGGTGGTGCGTGGTGGTGTCGGGTAGGTTGGTGGTGGGTGGTGGTAAGTGAGGAAGAGATGAGTTTGAGAATTATTTGGGTTTTTGATTTATTTGGTTTTTGGGGTTTGAGAGAGATGAGAGGATTATTTGGGTTTTTGAGTGAGATGAGAGGAGTGAAATGTGTGAGATGAGAGAGAAGTGGTTGAGAGAAAATTTATATATAGTAAATTAGTGAATAATTATGGTTAGTATGAGAGAGTGTTTAATTAGCCTCTTAATGACCTTTTTTTGTTTTAATCTCAGCCATCCATTTTTCAAGATCCAATGGGTTAGATGTGGACTTATGGACTCAAGTCATATAAGGGGACTTTGATGATCCTTACACTATATATATATATGAGAAAATTGTTGATTACAGCCTTTTATAAACCTCATTTTGAAAATTACAGCCTTATATAATTTTTTTTGAAAATTACATCCAAAATATTACTTTTCTTCTAAAATTGCACCAACTTAAGGTTTTTGGTGATTTTTGATGATGTTTTTTATGATGTACCCTTTATTATTTGAGAGCCTACTTACCCAAATTTCTTACCTCTCCTTAACACAAACCAATTAATCACCCCAAACATCATAAAAACATCATAAAAATTCACCGGAAAACTCAAGTTGGTGCAATTTTAGAAGAAAAGTAATATTTTGGATGTAATTTTCAAAAAAAATTATATAAAAATCAGTAATTTTCAAAATGAGGTTTATAAAAGGTCAGAATCAACAATTTTCTCTATATATATATATATATATATATATATATATATATATATATATATATATATATATATATATATATATATATGAAAGATCATGTAAGTCCACATATAGATATTGAGTCCATAAGTCCTATAGAGAGCCATTGGATGGAGAGAGATGGAGGGATGAGATGAACTCACCCAAAGGTGGTTAAAAGCCTAATTAACAATGTGACATCCCCATACTTCAAGTGCCTTACCAGGACCACTCAGTTATAAAGATGTCACCATCTCGGTTTTTCGAGGCAATGATAATCAAAAGACAATAAAGAAACAACATTTAAATAGTATAAAGTTTAGTGATTACAATCCAAAACCAACTGATAAAATACGGGTTACATGATCTCAAACCAAAAGTCTAACAACTAATCAAAACTACAGCGGAAGACTCTATCATCTCGTGGTGGCACATCCCAGCTAGCCCATATGTCTCGACTCAAACCTGCTCAACAACTACTCACCATCCCCGAATGGATCACCACAATTTTTCAAAACAAAGACGGCGTCAGTACTAATCACACAATCATATATAATTACAATAAGACAGAAACCAACACATCTCAATCGTCACATAACCCAAACTCCATAACCAACTCCTCATCACTGACTACACACTAAGGCGTGTAGTTCTGCCAGAGTACCCTTCACAACAGGTTACTCCACACCGCCAGTGGGGGATCGCAGCCGTTCCCACCTAAGCCCCGCTCATACCATAAAGCGATAAACCCAAATCCATTAATGTGCACATCCCTTCTGTGGCGGGTTCCACGGAAGGCGAATAATGGGCGTGAAGCCACTCCCGCAAGTGACTCCACTCAGCCAGGGACACACCCCGAAGTACACAGATAGATACAATCAATCACAACCATCAACATTAACCAATTCCAACAACCGTCACAATACGAGTATGATATTATACAACAATCACAACCAACAACCAACACATTATAGGACTAATACTGAGTAGGGAAAACCTACCTGGAATGCAACACACGCAGACGGTCTCAACAGCTGTATCAAAACGCCTCTTCTACGAATCCTCCTCCTAACACATAATCACATAATCACTAACCATACAAAAACTAACACAAACCCCCAATCCCCCAAATTAGGGTTTAAACAAACTTAACTAATTACTATATAATTGGTACGTAGGTCTTACCCTCTATAATACCCGCCCTTTTAGAGACCTGTTGACCAGCGTTGACCGACCTCGGGGGTGGTAATGGTCCTTAGAAGTACGTGCTAAAGTGATCTTATGCTGTGAGTTAGGGGTGGTACTCGATAGAGTAGAAGCTACTCGATCGCGTAGCTTTGATTCTCGATCGAGTAGAGGACACTCGATCGAGTAGGTGGGCCACTCGATCGAGTATCGGGTTTTCAGCGAGTGTTTATAACCGCGTTTTGTTATATCCGCAATCATTTCCGCCTCATTTCTTCAGATCCTTAGGTCGCCTCTTTCCCTTCCCTTCATCATATAACCTCCATGGAAGCCTTTGAAGGTCCTTGTGCCTTAGAAGAGCATAGCTTGAGTCGGGTAGCGGTCCTTTGCCAGGTTTCTTCTTGTAGGTATGTCGTCATCATCATCCGTATCCTTGTCTTTGCAATTAGGGTTTGCTTGGTAGTGTTAGATGGGCGTGTTATATATATAGGTGTTGCTTGGTTGCTAGATGTTGCGTTTGTGGACATGGAATGGTTGCAGTTGTTTAAAGGTAGGTTCGCCTACTCAGTTTCTGTGGATGGTCTAGTGTGTCGATTGTTGTGTCGTGGTTGTTGTGTTGCATTGTGTTTGCGTGGCAGCGTACATGCGGTAGTCGGTTGGTGTATTCAGTTTATTGGTTGTTTTTGTATTGCAGCTGTCTGTGATTGGTGGTCTCTGGTTCTCGAGGCACGCCCTCAGCTGAGTGGGGTCACTTGCGGGAGTGGCTTCACGCCCTAGTTTCGCCCTCCGTGGAACCCGCCACGGGAGGGGATGTGCACATTTATGGGACAGGGTTATCGCTCGGTATGATGAGCGGGGATTTGGTGGGTACGGCTGCGGTCCCCCACTGGCAGGGCTGGTCCAGTGGATAGTCGGTGACGGAGATTGATTGGAGTGGGTGTGATTATGTGTGTGACCGTTTGTGCTATGTTATGTTGATAGATGTCGTTGGTTCTGTCGTGTCTTATCTTAGTACTGACCTTGTGTGGTTGTCTTGTTGTTTTATGTGTCTGCCGTGATCCCTTATGGTGAGCAGTCAGTCTTAGCAGGTGCCGATGTCGTTGATAGCTGGAGTCTTGGCGGGGATGAGTCTTCACGAGTTCTGATAGAGATAGTGTGTAGCTCACTTGCTGTATCTTTATTTGTTAAGTCGGTTGTAATGCTTGTAATATAACTATAAATGTTCTTTTATCGACTTTTGATGATTACTTACCTCGGGCAACCGAGATGGTAACGCCCTTATATATTAAGGAAGGCCTAGTTAAAGCTCTTCTGAATATGGGGGTGTTACAAAGTGGTATCAGAGCGACGATTTTGGAACCTGTAACCAATGAACATAATGAACGTAGTGAGTCTAATAAAATGAACCTGGTGTATGTACGATGGGAGCCCCAGATGATGCTAGGTTTTGGGTGAGTAGGCGCCCTCATTTCAAAATCTTGGCCTCATTGTACTTAAGCCAGTCACTGGGTATGGGAATGTGGAGTCCGTGTGTATGTTAATGTGTATGTTGATTGCGTCGGAACTATCCGTGGTTGAGTCTTTGTTAAAGTTGGTATGGGCATGATAGTTGCATTTGGATTGTGTATGGTGAAGTTTTAGTAGAACTAGTGAGCTTATGCGATGTTTATGAGAAACGTAAAAGGGTTTTATTTAATAGAAATGCGTGAAAAGTGTGGAAGTGTATGCTGTAATATGAAAAGTGATCATGTTGGTGTTTGCATAAGGTTGTTGGTAATGGTGATCCTATATGAGTTTATAAGTCTTACGGTAGCTATAGTGATGATAGTTAAAGAAGTGTTGAGTCATAATATGAGAAATAGCAGGTAATGATGCTTTTGTGCAATGTTTAATGGTTGAAAGTTTCCGCTGTGTAATGATTAATTAGCGTAGAATAGTTTGCTTATGATTGAAATTGGAACATGATAGTAATACATTTGAATGACATATGGAAGAATAACTACCGTTAATTATATGTTTTACATTAACATGAGAATAAGCTACAGCTATGTGGTAAGACGAGTTTAGATATGATACAATGACGTAATTGTGTATACGAATGACTCGGTAACAGGTAAACCGTGTTGTGTGAATTTTTTATAGCGTAACATGATATAAATATTATCTGATGAGACGGTATGATATGCTTGAGTAGTAATGGTAATACATGAGTGACTATGATAACTAGTGACGAATTCCGAACATAGTTTGGAATCGACACGCGATATTGTTTTTGCAGGAACCTTCAATTTACTTTGTATTTCTGACCGAGTACTCAACTTTACTTGACCGAGTGAGAGTGCTTACTAGACCGAGTAGACCTCACTCGATCTAGTTAGGAAGCTATGACGTCGGGATGTGGAAATTTTCTGCAGATACTCGACGAAATAGCACCTACTCGATCGAGTAGAGGGCACTCGATCGAGTACCCTAGGCACTCGATCGAGTAGGCTACAGTATAGAGGCTCTTACGGGTTTCTTAAAACCCTTATTTCTTCTCATTCTTCTTATTCTTTCTTCTTCTATTCGAACCCTAAGACCTAAATCTCTCTCAAAACTCTTCTATCCTTGTGTTGGTGGTGACTAATTTGGGGTTGCTTTCTTTGTTTGATTTCGTTCCTTTACTTTCCTATCTAATCAAGGTATGAATTTCTTCCCTATTTACATGTTTTATCACTTTGAACTTATTAGAATGGTAGAATTAACTGAAATTTCGATTCATACGGACGAATCTTTGCTTTTAATTGTTGTAATGCGATTCATATGCTTCCCTTTCATGATTGTTGATGATTAATTGCTCCAAAAATTGAATAGAAATTACCAAATTGGGGACGACTTTTCTAGGGTTTGCAAAAATCAAAATTGATATTGGTTGATTTCTACATGTTGGATGGTGAAATTGAGTACTATGTGTTGTATATACCTTGTTGACAATTGGATTTTTGTAATTTTTACCTTAAAACTTGCCTTAAAACTCCGTCTTAAAAGTGCTCCAAGTTGAAATTCGTTTTCTATAATTGAGATTTTGTGTTGGATATGAATGCATATGCAAGGGTTAAACTTTTAATATGGTAATGGTGAAGTTAATTGCTGAAGGATATGTCAATTTGTTACAGCTGTAGAGACCGTCTGAATAGTCTAGTTGAGTTAATTGCTTCTAATGTTGAAGGTTGATGATGACATGTTTTAAGTTTCCTTTCTATGAACATATATGAATATCTCACATGTTATCAAGTAATTATATGAGGTAGCATTTGAGCCATGCCATGATATCCGAATTGGTTGAGTAGATTGTGTTTATCATGCTAAACTTTTCACAGCTATAGAGATCGTCTGAGTTACTATAAACTGAATTTATATACCGAATTGGGAATTTGTTGGTGAAAGTGTGTACCTAGCTGAGTATTCAAAGTTCAATTGTGTGAATTATGTGCTTTATATGCCTATGCAAGTTTGTTTAAATCGTATGCTGAAACAGATGCCAAGACTAAACATAGGGACCCGTCAGAGTAAGAGGGGTAGGGATTCACAGCCCGAAGTTGGGGAAGGTAGTGGACCCATAGTACCCGCTGTACCGGAGTACCCTTCGGTGGTGTTTGTGGACTTTAAACAAAGGGAGATATTTGTGGCGTAGCAGAAACGTAAAATGAGGCCTACCTGTTGTGTGGATACCACACTGTTTGATGAACACAAGTTTCTTGTTGACCATGAACCTTTTTGCTTCTCACCTTGGGTTGGCCAAGCCTCCCAAGGATTTCATCAGTGAAATTCCTTCTGAGTGCGGCGTTTGCCGCCTTATGCCTTGTCTTTCCGGAAAGCCAGCTCCCACCTCTAGCAACATATTGATTAATGATGTTCAACATGTTACTTTGAGGATCTTCCTTCGTTCTTTGTCAAACCTCCTTTACGAGAGGCCGGATATGAGTAAGCTGAACAATCATGAACTGTTGCTTTTGATGTCTTATCTGAACCCGGAGCGGACCGAGAGGGTGGTCTTTAATGCTCCCGCCATGGTCTGCGCTAGCCTTGCTTTGATGCCTACTTCCACCACCCGGTACCTGAGTTGTGGTGCTATCGCCACTCGGCTAGTTGAAAAGCTAGCCTCCTTTGAGGCTTCTTCTGAGTACGTGCCTCTATCTACACCGGTGCCTACGATGGACAGAGACTACTACCTCGACCTGAAATGGTTGAGAACTTTAGCTGATGGTGGCCTAGCTTGGAGGGTGTGGGGTATGAGCTGGATGAGGATCCCGGCTCCTGAGCACCTCCCACCGACATAGCCGTTAGATCCGGTGGTGGTGGCTGTTGACTCCGATGAGGAGGATGACGATGCACCTCGGCAGTTGCAGACTTACCTCATTGATGACACAATCCTTCCGGTGACGCCCGAGCCGAAGAAGGGGGAGAATGTGGCGGTGGTGGAGGAGAGACCCAGGTTGGGGAGAGGACCTCGTCGGGTGAGGGAGAGGACAGTTGAGACTAGACCACGGCCGGCAGCACCACCCTTTTCCTTGTTACCCCTACCTCGACACCCCGGAGACGCGTTCGAGCTACTTGGCAGAGAGAGTGTCATCTACTTTGACACTCCGGAACATACATGAGATGGCGTATGCTCAGGGGATTGGGACCGAGGGACCACATCCGGTGTGGTGGAGCGGAGTTGGGGACTATAGTGGGATTTTCCACTCTTACGGGGTGGATCAGTCAGCTTGGGGGACACCTCAGTCCTTTGCTTATGGTCGCTTGACCCCATGGTATGTGAGTCCTGGAGCTGGAGCGGGGGTTGATGCGGGTATCGGGTCATCGAGAGCGGGCACCTCGGGAGGGGATATTGGTGGAGATGAGATGATGGATGAGCAGCAGCAGCAGCAGGAGTGATACTCCTTTTCTTTATCCTTGTTTATGGTGGATGGTTTTGGACGATGGTAGTTGTTGTTAGTTAGAACTTTTATTTTGGTTTGTACGGATGGCCATAAGGCCGGATTTGCTAGTTTGACCTTGTTGCAGGATTTGGGGGGGGGGGGGGGCGGGTCGGGAAGTCATCCTGACTCGTGTTATGTGACGTTTATATATGTGGTGTTATGACAGGTGTTTTCTAAGGTTTGACCTGTGGTTACTCGACAGAGTGCCCCACACTCGGTCGAGTAGCTGCAGGTGTGACGGAAGTGAGGTATTCTGATCTCAGGGCTACTCGATTGAGTAGCCAAGACACTCGATCGAGTAGAGGGCACTCGATCGAGTACCCTATATACTCGATCGAGTAGCACTGTTACAGGAACTTTTCGTAAAATTAAAATTGTTTAATGGTTATATAATTACATGTTTGGTGTTTAACATGGTTATTGATGATTAGTAACACATTTGAACCGTTAATTTCATATGTTGGAAGTCGTGCTTGGTTTGTAGAGGCGTATTTGTAACAAATAGTGAAGTTGTAATTGTTTCTTATAACATTCATTTTACATCCGTCATGTTTGCTATTTATAATTCACCTGAATGGTGTATTTCCTATCTCAATGTACAAATGATATAAACAGGCACTCTTGACGTCGACAAGCTAATGAGTAATGTCAACAAGGAATGATATGGGTTAGATATATGTGTCCAAACGTAAGTAGTACATAACATGTGTAGTGTTTTGGTGATGAACTTCGGGGACGAAATTCCTTTTAGAAGGGAAGAGTAATGTCGCAAAATAAAAAGGCTGATATGGTAATTATTTTGTTGTTTGTTTATAAAGTTTTCTATTACTTTGATTACATTTCTTGTGTGAAGTCGTTATGGTTTACATTGGTGTGTTGATAGCATGTTTTAAAAGACGGTCATAAAGAGATAGTTATGATGTCATGTGTTGGAATAGAATCGAGTTGTTGAGTAACATGGTGGAATAGTCATGCGGTGTGTTGATATGAGACATGTTTCGTAATCTCGTAATCTTATAATGTGTGAGTAATCGTTGGTCGTGCCGGTTTGTGTTGTGAGGTTGATATTTCAAGTAGTGGCTTGTAAAGGTCGATCTATATGGAGCGTTAGACAGTTGATGATGATGACATGGGGGATGGTATTTTCAAGGAGTAGTGACCTATGTCGAAAGAGTAGTGATGTCGTTTTGTTCCCGTGTCTTGTGCTTTGAGATAGGTGAGTTGAACTTCGGGGACGAAGTTATTTTAAAGGAGGAAGACTGTAATACCCGCCCTTTTATAGACCTGTTGACCAGCGTTAACCGACCTCGGGGGTGGTAATGGTCCTTAGAAGTACGTGCTAAAGTGATCTTATGCTGTGAGTTAGGGGTGGTACTCGATAGAGTAGAGGCTACTCGATCGAGTAGCTTTGATACTCGATTGAGTAGGGGACACTCGATTGAGTAGGTGGGCCACTCGATCGAGTATCGGGTTTTCAGCGAGGGTTTATAATCGCGTTTTGTTATACCCGCAATCATTTCTTCCTCATTTCTTTAGATCCTTAGGTTGCCTCTTTCCCTTCCCTTCACCATATAACCTCCATGAAAGCCTTTGAAGGTCCTTGTGCCTTAGGAGAGCATAGCTTGAGTCGGGTAGCGGTCCTTTGCCAGGTTTCTTCTTGTAGGTATGTCGTCATCATCATCCGTATCCTTGTCTTTGCAGTTAGGGTTTGCTTGGTAGTGATAGATGGTTGTGTTATATATATAGGTGTTGCTTGGTTGCTGGATGTTGCGTGTGTGGACATGGAATGGTTGCAGTTGCTTAAAGGTAGGTTCGCCTACTCAGTTTCTGTGGATGGTCTAGTGTATCGATTGTTGTGTCGTGGTTGTTGTGTTGCATTGTGTTTGCGTGGAAGCGTACATGCGGTAGTCGGTTGGTGTATTCAGTTTATTGGTTGTTTTTGTATTGCAGCTGTCTGTGATTGGTGGTCTCTGGTTCTCGAGGCGCGCCCTCGGATGAGTGGGGTCACTTGCGGGAGTGGCTTCACGCCCTAGTTTCGCCCTCCGTGGAACCCGCCACGGGAGGGGATGTGCACATTAATGGGACAGGGTTATCGCTCGGTATGATGAGCGGGGATTTTGTGGGTACGGCTGCGGTCCCCCACTGGCAGGGCTGGTCCAGTGGACAGTCGGTGATGGAGATTGATTGGAGTGGGTGTGATTATATGTGTGACCGTTTGTGCTATGTTGTGTTGATAGATGTCGTTGGTTCTGTCGTGTCTTATCTTAGTACTGAACTTGTGTGGTTGTCTTGTTGTTTTATGTGTCTGTCGTATCCCTTATGGTGAGCAGTCAGTCTTAGCAGGTGCTGATGTCGTTGATAGCTGGAGTCCTGGCGGGGATGAGTCTTCACGAGTTCTGATAGAGATAGTGTGTAGCTCACGAGCTGTATCTTTATTTGTTAAGTCGGTTGTAACGCTTGTAATATAACTATAAATGTTCTTTTATCGACTTTTGATGATTACTTACCTCGGGCAACCGAGATGGTAACGCCCTTATATGCTAAGGAAGGCCTAGTTAAGGCTCCTTTGAATATGGGGGTGTTACACCCTCGACGCAAGGATCACAAGGATGTAAAGAATGATGAAATCCGACCTCTCAAGCTCCGGGATTTGTCAATAACACGGATGAATGCGAAGAACGTAACTTGAATCTCTTTTCAATGTGATTAGGTTTGTAAAAGTGTATTATGAAGATGACGGAAATATTTATATACTAATCCGTGTTATTAATAAAACCCGGCAAAACATTACCCGTAAACCGAGCTACTCGATCGAGCAACTAACGTACTCGATCGAGTACTCTACAGGCAGACTACTGTTTCTTAAATCAAAACACCCTTACTCGACAGAGTAAGGCCCACTCGTTAGAGTACCCAGAGACTCATAAAACCGTAGTATTACAGTCTTCCTTCCTTAAAAAGAACTTCGTCCCCGAAGTTCAAACCACATCAAAGAAAAGACATACTACCATATTCCCGACACAACAACCAAAACACGAAAACAGCCTGCACAGAAAAGGTAGATATAAACATACATACTATACCTTTAAACAGCCTGCTCTCAGCTCTCGCATACAAGGAGGTTTTCTTTGGCGGCATCTTGAAACTATATAAGAAAAGGTAGATATAAACATACATACTATACCTTAAAACACGAAAACAGTCTGCATAGACCCCACTCGATCGAGTACCAAAACCCACTCGATCGAGTGGAGGCTACCCGATCGAGTGACCAACATACTCGATAGAGTGCCCCGACTCCAGACCCCAAACAGACCTTCTGATCTCTAACATACTCGACCGAGCTGACAAGCCACTCGATCGAGTGGCACCCTACTCGATCGAGTGCCCCTATGTACTCAATCGAGTACCCCAAAACACGGTTCTGATCATAAAAGCGTCAAACTATCCACTCGATCGAGTTAAGCCCACTCGATCGAGTACCTCCCCTACTCGATCGAGTGCCCCCCACTCGATCGAGTCATGCAGACTCGTATACACTACCCGCATGTTATCTAACTTACCCCAACATAATACGCAATCTATATAATCTCAGCATTATAATTATAACTACGCATGCAAATCTACACAATTTTTCATATAATCATTAAAGCAATCTACTTCATATTATCAAAATGCCACATTATAAACACCCAACATGCTTCCTCATTCAATTCACATATAAAACATATCTTTTCAACCTTTAACTATACTTTCAATCCTCCACTCCCAACATCCAACAGTTCACAATACACACCGTTATGTACACATTTTAACCAAAAGACAACACCTACGAGCTTGACACATGCCCCCATGTGACCGGTTCAAAATTCCAGGGCGAGTTCGCGACTTTAGGACGTCTCCCAAGCCTTTGCATTAGCTCCTACAACTTTTACCCCGGGTTCATTTTAATTGACTCCCTATGTTCATTAGATTCATTAGTTACAGGTTTCAGGATCGTCGCTCTGATACCACTTTGTGACACCCTCATACTCCAAGTGCCTTACCAGACCACTCAGGTATAAAGATGTCACCATCTCGGTTTCCCGAGGCAATGATAATCAAAAGACAATAAAGAAACAATATTTAAATAGTATAAAGTTTAGTGATTACAATTCAAAACCAACTGATAAAATACGGGTTACATGATCTCAAACCAAAAGTCTAACAACTAATCAAAACTACAGCGGAAGACTCTATCATCTCGTGGTGACACATCCTAGCTAGCCCATATGTCTTGACTCATACCTGCTCAACAACTGCTCACCATCCCCGAATGGATCACCACAGTTTTTCAAAACAAAGACGGGGTCAGTACTAATCACACAATCATATATAATTACAATAAGACAGAAACCAACACATCTCAATCGTCACATAACCCAAACTCCATAACCAACTCCTCATCACTGACTACACACTAAGGTGTGTAGTTCTGCCAGAGTACCCATCGCAACAGGTTACTCCACACCGCCAGTGGGGGACCGCAGCCGTTCCCACCTAAGCCCCGCTCATACCACAGAGCGATAAACCCAATCCATTAATGTGCACATCCCTTCTGTGGCGGGTTCCACAGAAGGCGAATAATGGGCGTGAAGCCACTCCCGCAAGTGACTCCACTCAGCCAGGGACGCACCCTGAAGAACACAGACAGATACAATCGATCACAACCATCAATAGTAACCAATTCCAACAACCGTCACAATACGAGTATGATATTATGCAACAATCACAACCAACAACCAACAACCAACAACCAACAACCAACAACCAACAACCAACAACCAACAACCAACAACCAACAACCAACAACCAACAACCAACAACCAACAACCAACAACCAACAACCAACACATTATGGGACTAATACCGAGTAGGGAAACCCTACCTGGAATGCAACACACGTAGACGGTCTCAAGAGCTGTATGCCTGTATCAAAATGCCTCTTCTACGAATCCTCCTCCTAACACATAATCACTAACCATACAAAAACTAACACAAACCCTCAATTCCCCAAATTAGGGTTTAAACAAACTTAACTAATTACTATAAAATTGGTACTTAGATCTTACCCTCGACGCAAGGATCACAAGGATGTAAAGAACGATGAAATCCGACCTTTCAAGCTCCGGGATTTGTCAATAACACGGATGAATGCGAAGAACGTAACTTGAATCTCTTTTCAATGTGATTAGGTTTGTAAAAGTGTATTATGAAGATGACGGAAATATTTATATACTAATCCGTGTTATTAACAAAACCTGACAAAACATTACCCGTAAACCGAGCTACTCGATCGAGTAACTGACGTACTCGATCGAGTGCCACTTACTCGATCGAGTACCCTACAGGCAGACTATTGTTTCTTAAATCAAAACACCATTACTCGACAGAGTAAGACTCACTCGATAGAGTATCCATAGACTCATAAAACCGTAGTATTACAAACACACTTCACTAATCCACCTAATTAAACACTAATTTGCTATATATTTGTTTCCACTCACTCATTTCTCTCTCATCTCACACATTTCACTCACCTCCTCTCTAAAACCCCAAAAAATAAAAAAACCCCAAAAAATCCAAATAAATAAAAAACCCAAAAAATAAAAAAACCCAAAAAATCCAAATAAATCAAAAACCCTAAAAATCCAAATAAATTAAAAAACCCAAAAAAAAAATCCAACTAAATCAAAATCTTGCTTCCTTATACACCACTACCTCACCCAACGCCACCGTCTCACCACCCGATCTCGTTTCACTTTCAGTTAACTTTTTTTTTTTTTCTTCAGAATGTGTCTTTCTTTTTCGTATTTTTTTTTTTCCGGTTTTTTGGTAAATTAGTTGTTTGGAGTTTTGTTTTTCTATTTGTTAGTATTAATCATTGACATATTAAAGTTATTATAATGCATATTTTGACATTTCAAATATCGTCTTGTTTTATATTTCTTCAAATGTCGTTTCTTTAAAATTCGTCTTGTTATATAAATTTTTCAGTTTTAGTATTTAAATTTAAATGTATATTTATTTATTTTTCTCAAATTTCAATGTTTATAACTTCAACCTCTTGTTTTATAAAATTATTTAAAATCTCGTCTTGTTAAATTTTCGTCTTATTTTATAAAGTTTTCAGTTTTAGTATTTAAATTTCAGCGCGTATAACTTCACTGACATTATGTATAACTTCAATCCACATTATGTACAACTTCAATGCACATTATGTGCAACTTCAATCTCATCTTCTTATTGTGTTGGTTTCAAATCTGAATTTATATTTATACTAAAGTTATACAATTTTGTACTAAAGTTATACAAAAACTCATTAAAGTTATACTATTATGGACTAAAATTACACAATTTTGGACTAAAGTTATACAAAAAATGACTAAAGTTATACTATTATAGACTAAAGTTATACAGAAAAGGATTAAAGTTATACTATGGTAAGTTTATAAAAATTGTCATACTGTAATTGTAGTTTTTTTCTGTAACTTTAATACAA
This sequence comes from Silene latifolia, assembly GCF_048544455.1. NCBI lineage: Eukaryota > Viridiplantae > Streptophyta > Magnoliopsida > Caryophyllales > Caryophyllaceae > Silene > Silene latifolia. Next base: position 24,081,822 of record NC_133536.1, read on the forward strand.
AATTAGGTAACTTTAGTAAAAAATTGTGCAACTTTAGTCTAAATAAAAAGGAAAAATGAGAAGAATAAGAGATTTAGTATTATAAATTTATGACTTTAATCTATAATGATATAACTTTTATCCTAAATATTATAACTTTAATATTTAAAGGGTACAACTTTCGTCCATAATAATATAACTTCAGTAATTTTTTGTATAACTTTCGTCCAAATTTGTGTAACTTTAGTCCAAAATTGTATAACTTTAGTCCACAATAGTATAACTTCAGTCATTTTTTGTATAACTTTAGTACAAATTTGTATAACTTTAGTCCAAAATTATATAACTTACACAAATTTGTCAGTGAAGTTGCATAGTATAACTTCAGTCATTTTTTGTATAACTTTAGTCCAAATTTGTATGACTTTAGTCCAAAATTTTATAACTTTAGTGGTAAATAATGTAACTTTAATGTTTAAATAGTATAACATTAATCGTAAATGGTATAACTTTAATCGTAAAGAGTACAACTTTAGTCGAAAATAGTACAACTTTAATTCCAACAAAGTTCTAAAATAAAAAAAATTATCAAATTAATACTGTATATAGCAAGACTAAAATCTAAAATAAAGTTACACTAATTCATAATTTTATATAAAAATATATAGCAAGACTAAAATCAAAAATCGACGACAACAACTATATTAAATCTACGACAACTATACATAATGAGAGAATATAAAATAAGACGATATTTAACATAAGAGATATGAAAAAAATATACTAGATCTGAAAATATGATATTTTAAAAAAGAAAAAAAATGTAAAAATCTGAAAATAATAACAACGAAAATAACAACCCCGACAACAATAACAATAACAACACCAATTAAAAATGAATAAATAACAAAAACAACACAAAACAAAAAATAAACTGAAGAAAAACAAAGAAATTGAGGAGGTAACAAAATATTTGAAAAATGAACAAATAACAAAAATAAAACAAAACAAAACAAAATAAAACAAAACAAAAAGTAAACTGAAGAAGAACAAAGAAATTGAGAGGTAACAAAATATCAGATCTGAAACGGAGGTGACGCGTGAATGGTGGCGGCGGAAATCTGGTGGTGGGTTTTTGTCATGGGTTCGGCGAGGCAACGAGGGGGTGATTGTCATGGGTTCAGCGAGGCAGTCGTCAGTTTGGTAAAGGCGGCAGGATGGTGGTGGTGTGTCGGGGTGGTGTAGATCTGGCAGAGTAGAAAGGCGGTGATGCGGAGGAGGTAGGCGGCAGTAGTGGTGTGTAGGGATGGTTGTCGGTAAGAAATTGAGGAGGTGACAAAATATCTGAAAAATGAACAAATAACAAAAACAAAACAAAAACAAAACAAAACAAAACAAAACAAAACAAAACAAAAAATAAACTGAAGAAAAACAAAGAAATTGAGGAGGTAACAAGATATCAGATCTGAGACAGAGGTGACACGTGAATGGTGGCGGCGGAAATCTGGTGGTTGGTTTTTGTCGTGGGTTCGGCGAGGCAACGAGGGGGTGATTGTCATGGGTTCAGCGAGGCGAACGTCGGTTCGGTAAAGGCGGCAGGATGGTGGTGGTGTGTCGGGGTGGTGTAGATCTGGCAGAGTAGAAAGGCGGTCATGTGGAGGAGGTAGGCGGCAGTAGTGGTGTGTAGGGGTGGTTGTCGGTAAGGGCGGCAGAAGGATGGTGGTGGTGTGTTGGGGTGGTGGAGTTCCGACCGGTGGACGTGAGGTAAGGAGGGTGGTCGTGAGGTGTGTGGGGTTGTGGTGTGTCAGAGATGTGGTTGTGGGTGGTGAGGTGTCGGTGCGGCGGTCGTGTTGGTCGGGTGTGGTGGTGGTAAGCTTAAGGGAGAGAGGGAGGATTTTCAGTTTTAAAATTTTTGTTTTGGTTTTTTATGGTTTTTTGTTTTGGTTCTTTTGTTTGATTTTGTTTTGTTTTGTTTTGAGAGAATCAGAGAAAAAAGAGAGATAACGAGGGAATGAGAGAAGTGAGAGAGAAGAATAATGAGGAAGTGAGTAGAGAGATTAGAATGTCAAAGAAGTTGTACATAATTAGAAGGAGTTATACAGGATTAGGGAGAGAGATTAGGGTGGGAGATTTGTGGCCCTTAAATGAGATGTAATCTCATCCCTCCATTCCCCTCATCCAAAGGCTCTTATGAGGACTTAGGGACTCAATATATATGATGGACTTACTAGAACCCTTTTCATATATATATATATATATATATATATATATATATATATATATATAGAAGAGATCAACTAAGTCCCCTATATACATATAAGTCCATAAGTCTTCATATAGGCCATTGGAGGGAGGGAATGGAGGGATGATATTTCATCTCAATGAATGGCTAGAAATGAATCCCCTCTAATGGCCTCCTTAACTTAATCATCTCCTTCACTAATCATTCATCCATCATTCATTAATTCATTATCATTATCATCCTCTCCTCTCTCTACATCTCACTTTTCTCTCATTTCTAAAAAAAACCCAAAACCCAAAAAAACCAAAACCCAAAAAAATCACCCACTCCTCTCATCTTCATTCACCACCACCCACCACCACCCCACCTGACACCAACTCACCAGTCACCACCCACCACCACCGCCGCCGCCACCTCGGAATATTTTTTTCGGTTTTTTTTTTTTTTTTTTTTTTTTTTTTTTTTTTTTTTTTTTCCGTTTTGGTGTTAATTTTTATGTTTTGAGTTGTTTTTTCCATTCATTTTTTTTGTTGTCTTTTATTTTCTTTTAATTGTCTTTTATTTTGTTAGTTCTCATTTTTTTATTTATTTTCTTAAATCTCATTTTTTATACATTTTTTTCTTAAGATTTTGGGTTTTTAAATCTGCTTTTTACCTTGTAAAATTCTTTTATTTTTATCTTAGATCTACAAAAATAAATCTCATATAATAAGTTAATTTTAATCTTAGATCTACTAAACAAGAAATTTTGTGTTGTTATATAAAATTTTCGGATTTAGTATTAAAACTTCAATGTGTATAACTTCACCGATATCATGTATAACTTCAATCAACATTATGTATAATTTCACTGACATTATGTATAACATCAATTCATATTATGTGCAACTTCAATGACATTGTGTGCAACTTTAGTGGACATTAATGGCATTTGTGCAACTTCAATCTCATGTGTTAGTTTCAAATCTGAATTTACATTTGGACAATTTATACAATTTTGGACTAAAGTTACACAATTTTGGACTAAAGTTACACAAAAAAGGACTTAAGTTATACTATTATGGACTAAAGTTACACAATTTTGGACTAAAGTTATACAAAAAAATACTAAAGTTATACTATTATTGACTAAAGTTACACAATTTTGGACTAAAGTTATACAGAAGAGGACTAAAGTTATACAATTATGCACTAAAGTTACACCATTTTTGTATAACTTTAGTCCTTATTTGTATAACTTTAGTCCATATTTGTATAACTTTAGTCTATTTTTGTATAACTTTTAGTCATTTTCGATAAATTAGTTTGAATTTATATAATTTTATGTAACTTTAGTCCAATTTTTTGTATAACTTTAGTCCAAATTTGAATTTATATAAGTACTGTTTGTATAAATTTAGTCCATATTTGTATAACTTTAGTCCATTTTGTATAACTTTAGTCTATATTTGTATAACTTTAGTCTATTTTTGTATAACTTTTAGCCATTTTCGATAAATTAGTTGGAATTTATATAATTTTATGTAACTTTAGTCCAATTTTTTGTATAACTTTAGTCCAAAAGCGTGTAACTTTAGTCCAAAATCGTATAACTTTAGTCCAAAATCGTATAACTTTAGTCCAACAAATTTATAACTTTAGTTGAAAATCGTATAACTTTAGTCCAAAATAGTATAACTTTAATTTGTGAAGGGTATAACTTTAGTCGTAAATAGTGTAACTTTAGTCGTAAATAGTGTAACTTTAATGTTTTAAGGGTATAACTTTAGTCGTAAATTGTATAACTTTAATGTTTTAAGGGTATAACTTTAATCGTAAATAGTATAACTTTAATGTTTTAAGGGTATAACTTTAGTCATAAATAGTGTAACGTTTAATGTTTCAAGGGTATAACTTTAGTCGTAAATAGTATAACTTTAGTCGTAAATATTGTAATTTTTTGTATACTTCATATAACAAGACAAAAAAAAGACTATAATATGTATTTTAAATGAGAAATCTGAAAAAGAGCAACTTTAGATGTAAATAGCGTAACTTTAGTCATAAAGTTCAAAACAAAATAAAAATAAAATTAAATCTGAGAAAAAACTTGATCCGAAGACACACAAGACGATTTTTGAAATAAGAAAAAAAAGGAAGAAGTAGATATTATATGTCCACTCACAAAATATGCAGAAAGTAGATATTTATAATTAAAAAAATATCTTAAACAACAACACACAACAACAACAACAACAACAACAACAACAACAACAACAACAACAACAACAACAACAACAACAACAACAACAACAACAACACTGACATAAACCCCCACAACTAACCACAAATTTTTAAAAAACTAAAATAAACACCAAAAATATTAAATCTAAAATAATAAAAAAATCGAAATAAATAAAATCAAAAAAACGAAATAAAATCAAAAAATCAAAAAAAATAAAGGAAAAAACCAACAACACCCATTCCCGAATCTGAAAAAAAAAAAAAAAAAAAACCCCAACAACCCAACCCCATCCCGAAATCTGAAATAAAACAATAACAAGAACCAAAATTATCAACTAACAACACAAAGAAATCAGAAAAAAAAATAACAAAAAAAACCAAAGCAACGAAAGGAGGACGGGTATGGCGGTGAAATATACAACAAATACCAACCGCAACAACCACTTCAATCTCGAGAAATAAAAGGAGAAAGGGAGAAAGGTGGCATATGGCGGTGGTAGTGCGTGGCAAGTAGATCTGGCGAGATGTCGGGTTTGTTAAAGGTGTCGGGTGGTGGGGTCGAAGGAGGAGGTGGCCGTGGGTGTTGTGGTGGTCAGAAGAACGGCGGCCGGAGTGGTGCAGAGGGTCAGATCTGAAAATAAATAAATGAGAAGTTGGTGGTGCGTGGAGGGGGTCTGTGGTGGCGTGTCTGGGTGGTTGTCGGTAAGGGCGGCAGGAGGATGGTGGTGGTGTGTCGGGTTGGTGGAGATCCGGCCGGTGGCGAAGGGGGAAGGTGGAGGAAGATTTTTGTTTTGTTTTGTTTTTGTTTTTGATTTGTTTAGGTTTTTATTTTGTTGGGAGAGAAGTGAGGTAGAGAGGGAGTGAGTTGTGTGAATTATGAGATGAGAGAGGGAGTGGAAGGATTATAGAATGAGAGGAGGATGTGATTAGGGATGGAGAAGATTAGGAAGGTGATTAGGAGAGATTCATTTATGGCCATCCATTTTGATTCAATCCCATCCCTCCATCTCCTTCATCTAAAGGTCCTTAAAAGGGCTTAGGAACTTAGAGGATATGAGGGACTTACTAGAACACACCTCTCTCTCTCTCTCTCTCTCTCTCTCTCTCTCGTATATATATATATATATATATATATATATATATATATATATATATATATATATATATATATATATATATATATATATATATATATATATATATATATATATATATATATATATATATATATATATATAAATCGAGTTCAAATGAGTCCCATTAGAATAGATGAGTCCATGAGTCCTCATCTTAGCCATTAGATTAAAAAAATGAATGGTCAAGATTAGAACAAAATAAAGGGCCAAGATTAAATCTTACAACATAAAACCCTAATCTCCCTCACCCATTATTCATTCACTCTGTCTCCCTCACTCCCACTTCTCTCTCTACCTCCATTTTTCTCTCTTTCTCCTACCTCTCCCAACCACCCCTACGACCACCCACCAACACCACCCCGTCACCCACAACCACCACGAATTAAACGCCTCACTCCACCATCGCCGCCTCTCCCTCTTCTTCCCCTGCCGCCTCCTCTCGTCATCTGCCAGCCACCCTCGTCCGCCGCCTCTCCCTCTTCTTCCTCTGCCGTCTATTCCCGTAAAACGACGACAACAACACTACAACAACTCGCCGGCACCACCGTCTCATTTCTCTCTTTTGTTTCGAAAAATTTAGATCTACACATAAATATATTTTTTGTTTTGAAAATTTCAGATCTAAACATATAAATGGCTTATAAATTTCATTTTGTTTCGAAGTTTTAATTAAAATTGACGAAAATGGCGGCGGGGTATGGTGATGAGACGGCGTGTACTGAATTTTTTTTGTTCGGTTTCTTTGTGGTTGTTGCTGCCTCTTATCACTTTTTTAGTTGTTGTTGGATGATGCCGTGGTGGTGGCCGTTTTACTGCCTTCATCTCTGCTTTTTTTTTTTTTGAATTCAGATCTGAGTAAAAGGGTGTCGTGTGGGGGAGGCCGCTGGCGGGGGGCGTGGTGGCGTTGTGTGGCTATTGCTGCCACGGTTGGTGGTTGTTGTGTTGGTGGCGTTTGTGGCTATTACCTCTCTACATTCCCTGTTCGTTTTTTTTTTCAAATCTATGGTGGTTATAGTTGTTGGTGGTGGGTCTTTTGTGGGATGGTGATGATGTCGTTTTTTTTTCAGATTGTTTTTTTCCCAGATTAGTGGTGCGTGGTGGCGGCGGCGGCGGTTGTAACGTCATGGTGGTTGGTGAAGGTTGTGGTGGTTGTGGATGGTTATTAATATAAAATTTCAGTGGCATGGGTTAAAGTTACAATGCATATGAACTAGAGTTACACCTATGTGGACTAAAGTTACGCTCTAATATGGACTAATTCTACAAAAAAAAAAAGAATAAAGTTTCAGAAATAATGACTAAAGTTACGCTCTAATATGGATTAATTCTACAAAACAAAAAAATAAAGTTTCAGAAAAAATGACTAAAGTTACAATCATAAAACATTAAAGTTACATTCATAAAATTACAATATTTGCATAGAATTTATAAATTAGAAAAATTCAATAAATTCAAATTTATATATTAGAAATTGTTTAAAAATAATAAAGTTTTAATTTTTGGCATTAAAGTTTCATTCGTAAAACATTAAAGTTATATTTATAAATCTGTTAAAATAAAAAAATTAGCAGTTTAATATTAAAAATTAGCTAAAAAAATTAAAGCTTCATTTTTTAGCATTAAAGTTTTATTCGTAAAACATTAAAGTTATATTTATAAATATGTAAAATTAAATAAATTCAAAGTTTAATATTAAAAATTAGCTAAAAAAATTAAAGTTTCAATTTTTAGCATTAAAGTTTCATTCGTAAAACATTAAAGTTATATTTATAAATCTGTAAAATTAAATAAATTCAAATTTTAATATTAGAAATTGGCCAAAAAAATTAAAGTTTTAATTTTTAGCATTAAAATTTCATTCATAAAATTTAAACTTATAATTTTAAAGAATTAAAGTTAAACTAATAAATTAAAGTTTCAGTTATAAAACATTAAAGTTTTCATCTTAAAATTGTAAAATCTCAACCATCAATTTTAGAGATCAATGGATAGGATTAGGACTTAATGGACTCACCATTTTAGGTGGACTCATTAGAACTTGCCTCTCTCTCTCTCTCTCTCTCTCTCTCTCTCTCTCTCTCTCTCTATATATATATATATATATATATATATATATATATATATATATATATATATATATATATATATATATATATTTGACCGTTTCAAACCCGGCCCGTTGACCCGATTTCTTAGGTCGAACGCCCCCTATCAATCAATTTTTTTGGCACATTGAACACCCTTATTCATTCTTTCAAAAAACCCCAAATTAATCAAACCCAAATTCGTCCGTGTCGTTCTCCTTCGTCATCCTACGTTGTCCTCCAGCGTCGTTCTCCTTCGTCATCCTCCGTTGTCCTCCTCATCATTGGCTATTCACCACAGGTATGTTCTTTTTCTTGTTTTCCTTCCCCCTTTCTATTTTTCCCAAATCGGCTTTTCCCCAATCCTCTTCATCATCGGCTTTTCCCTAATCCTCTTTTTTTTTGTTATTTTAATTCACCTTGTTTTGTAAATGACTATTGTTCAAATTATATGATTGTTTATATAGTTGATTTGATTATGTATCAGTGATATTACTATTGTTTGATTTGGATATGAAATGATTTGTGATTCATTATTTCACATTTCTAATTTTAAAATGATGATTTGAAACAAATTCTTGTTCCCAAACAGTGTTGTCATAGTGTGAGATTGATTTAATTAAATGTTTGAGTAGTTTCTTATCAGGTGATTACTAGGCAGTGAAAAGATGGTGTACTGGCTGGAATAGGTATTTGATTATGTATTAGTGGATATTATCTGCCAACGATTTGAATTTTTCCTTAACCAATACATTTTAAACTTTCAATTGTCTATAAATCTAGCCCTAGATAGAATTCATTCCTAGTTCTGCCCCTGTTAATCCCAAACACTACCTAATTAAATTTAAAAGGAATGTCAGGCTAATGAGGCTGTTTGAATTTCATAACAGGTAAGCAACTGTGAAGTTTATTGTCTTCTGTTGTCTTTCCCCTGAACTAACTTAAGAGTTAGCATGACGAAGTGGACAACAAAAATTAATACCATTGCAGACTTGTTCGATTCTCTTGACATGGATTTTTGGACATATATTGATGAAATCATCAGAACCAACGGTCCCGGGAGTTGTCTTTTTAGATTAATAAAAGTAAATGCTTCAGATACTTTAGGAGAACTCCTTACATTATTATTGGCCAAATACAACCCTGATAAATTTTGTTTTGAAATTAATGAAAATCTTCTCAACATTACGTTAGAAGATGTTTTGTTTTTAAGTGGTTTGCCCATTCAAGGGGAACCAGTCATTTCGGAAACATGTCGTGACCTGAAAGCTTTTGTTGATTTGTTTGATATTTATGAAAAAAAAGTTTCAATATGAAAATTGAAATCTATTGCAATTGATGTCGGCGCGGATATAGAGAAAAGAAAGAAAGCAATCCTCTTGATCATTGTCGATTGCATAATTTGCCCAAACAAAAATGGGCAAATATGTAACACGACATTTGCGCAATTTCACCAAAAGTTAGATGATGTGGATACATATGCATGGGGGCAGCGTTGTTGTCGTATTTGTACCATGGGATAACAAAAAATGTACAGAGTTCGAAGAAGACGCTAGACGGAAACATTTGGATCGTTTTTGTTAGTCGTTTATTTATTTGTTAATTGTTTATTTATTTTCCATGTGCAGAGTTTTTTCCTTATCCGGATCCCCAAGCTCCAAGCCACCCTCAAAATAGAGATAAATCTTGGTGAGGCACCTCTCATGCATTCATTGGTCGATGCAGTGTCGCCCATTAGCAAAAAATGAGAAACTCAAATACATGGATGATGTGAAAGAAATTCTTGATAATCTATCTGATGAGGTAAAAACTCAGTCTTTCTATTTTAGTCTTTCTATCTCGCAGGTTGTGTAGGCTTGTACTCTTGTAGCGTCTGGTGAAGTAGTGAAATAGTAAAATTCTTATTTACTGAATATTAGATGAACGTGATTAATGTTTTTACTGCTGATATCTCCATGAATTGCATGAATTATCTTTGTGACAAAATTATCCAGGAGTTTCATTTACTCATGTTAGCCAATGCTCATATCTTAACACCGACTATATGCATGACCTACTGATGATTGTAGAATGTAGATTACTTATACCATGTGTAAACTTAACCTATTTTTTCTCTTTGTAGGACATTTTGTGGAGACCGTATGAGAGGGTGAGATTACCAGCACTCGTACGCGATCAGGTCAAGTTTGGGACCCTTGTTGCACCACTGTTTTCCGTCGACAAGGTGGTACATCATAGACCCAATCTTGTACCCAAACAATTTAAGGTGTTTGATGGGCTTCTGGTGGATAGCCTTGATCACACCTTTCACCAAATCAAGTATAAGCATAATCGTGGGTCATGATGCATTGCTTTCATGGACCACTATCAAAAAGAGCTCCTTATGTGGAAAGACAAGAAGCTGGTAGAGGGCCATATGATACCTCGGGATACAGATCAGAGCAGCACGGCCACCAATCACAGCACCAACTGTGACACCCTTGAATCAAGCCTTAATTAAATACGTAAATTCTACAGAAAAACTGGTAGGATATGTTTGTAATTGGTTCAACTAGCCAAAAACCTGCAATTTCAAAAAAATTTTCTAAACCAATTGCAACATCTCCAACATTCCCACTAGACGGGTGCCAAAACCTGCAATTGCTAACGATCTAACTTACTTAACACCGCTAAAGGTAAGAAAGTACATAATGATACAACCCAAAAGAGAAAAGGGAGACATATGTCCCTTCAAATTTTATACAAAACCAAAAGTTAAAGGTTATATACATAACCAAAAGATAAAAGGTTTCTACAAAAGAAAGCCAAACTAGGTCCAAGGTTCCTTGCTCACTAGCTCGTCTGTGACCCCCAACAAAGCATCAACAACCTGTCAATCGCATTTTATACAAACACGAAAGCCACAATTCAGTGGGGAGTAACTTCGAGTCCTCCCAGCCACGAATCGTCAAAATTAATGTAACATGTAAACAATTTGATAAACCATTTACTTATCATGTATTCTAACAAATGACCCCTAAACTGACCAAACTAAACTATCATGTGAATCATATAACAAATAGTAATCCAAACTTTATCAATCAGAACCGCTTACATCTCACCTATTACGATTCATAAAATCACCATACAAGAAAGGGCAATATATCAAAGACAGGCATAAGTTCTTAGCACGGTCAATAGTCACTTTGTAACTCGAGTCTATACCACGAGGTAGGGAAGGTAATCGAACCGGTATCTTGGCTCAGCGGTTAATATTAATAAAACATGGCCAAGAGACAACACAACCCTAGCCTAAAATCTGCGCAGACCTAGACATGCGGATACACACCACCGCACCCAAGACCCACAACTTTTTTTTAAAACAAAGTGAAGTGAGTACCCTAAGGAGTCCACCAAAGGGTTGGCTAGTACTTAAGCTGACCCCTTACTATCAAAATAAGTAACTGAGGTCATGCCCCAACTTGGATAAACATCCACTAGTCAGGAACACAAAGGCTATCAAGCAGTGAACATATACTCGTCAAAGACTATAAAGACCTATCTATGATGAAGGCCGAAGTACTCACCTAGGACCTAGTCCCACTAGTCCCGACTTGAATACTTTAGCCCACACCACACAAGACTCACCACACAAGTCAAGTAAGACACCCACTTAACCAAAGAGGGCAAACAGTCCTACTTACCAATATAAATTCTAACATTCTATCATGTGAAAGGCTATATAATTGTCTATTCAAAGATACAAATCCAACAAAGTGTCCTCAATAAGAATTCAATACTAACTTCCAATTCTAGCAACTTTAACAATATTAAAGGCTTTAGGGGAATCTAGGGCCATTACTACAAAATAAGAAGCTATTTAAATTCAACTAACTAAATAAGAAGCTATTTAAATTCAACTAACTACACATGTGAAAAAGAGATATAGTAAATGGCCTAAAACAAGAAAAAGGCCGATTATCTAATTCATTCAACCGAATTTTTACCCGCAACCCCACCTGCGGCGTGCAGGTCAAATTGCGGTGACCAATCACTCAATTAACTGACATCGCATCAGTCAAAGGGACTAAGGCTCAGATTTCGGCACAATCAACAAAACATTACAATTATCCCTATACAATTCATTTTGAGCCTATTATTTACAATTTCATTTTGTAAACTATCCTAACATGTGATAACTATTAATATAAGCATAGTTTTACCATTAACATAATTTTTCTTACTAATCTGATTCAATTCCTAAAGTGTACTCATACTAACTATGTCATTAATAAACCTGAAATGACAAATTTTGCATGGAAAACCGCGAAACAAGTAACGGACCGACCCGGGCCAGCCGTGGGCTAGCCGTGGGCTCCACGGCTGCCTGCCGCCTCCGCCACCCTTACACCCTCTTTTTTTTACCGTTTTTCTTCATTTTAACTCGTTTTAAGCATTATCTAATCGTTCCCATATCATTTCCATGCTATTATGATAATTTAATCTAACAATTGACATGCATGCAACCATTTTAAACATGTGAAAATTACTATACAAACAAAAATCATAAAACATACAAAAACAACACAACATATGACGATCTTTCGTCGAGTAACTCGAAATATGTTACCTTAAGCTAGAAAATGAGCAATTAGCACCTCAAAACCGAAACCCTAACAACAACTAGCCGCTATCCTCTACAATATACGAGTCCCCGAACTCGTCCTCCAATTCTTCACCTAAATAAACAATTAAAACACAAAGATAAGTATATAAACCGAAATTTCCGAAAATTGGTCTTAAAACAACTTAATGAAAACTGAAATTAGAACATACTAAGTTGTAGATCTCGGCGAGGGGATTCCGGAAAGGTAAATTTCGTGAAAATCCGATAAGAAACGAAGGAATTATGGCCAAAACAGCTTGAAATGTATATGAAATGTGTTTTGGGAAATGTTAGGATGTTGAAGATGATGATGAACAAGAAATCAGAAAAAAAGAAAGGTAAGGGGAAGGGGGTGCCGTGTAAGGGAGAAAGGAAAGGAGGAAAGGAGGTGCGGGATTTTTAGTCGGGATTTTTACGAGTCGGGTTTGACTTGTTTTGATAATAATTAAATCCGTAAGTCAAACGCAAATTCCGTCAAGACCAAAGTTTTTAAACACGAGATTACAAGAAAATTGAATATTCATACTACCCATTTCCAAATTCGTTTACCCAACGTTCAAAAGAATTGTCATTTTCCCCCCGATACGCCCCTAATTCGAAATAAAAGATTTTACACGGTTTAAACTATTTTTAAACATCTCAAAACTATCAAAATAAATACTTTTCTTCAAAATATAATAAAATTATATTTCTTTGAATTATTTTTACTTTAAATACTTAAATATTAACTTTTATTTGATTAATAAATCATTTCCGAAATATATTAACGGTCCAAAATTACGGGGCGTTACAGCAGCAGCAGCACGAACTCGAGAAACAACAGTGACGTCAACGGACCCTCTTCATCAGATGAAGAATTGAGCTCTCCCTTGATTAATATGTTGAAAAGGATTCAGAAGGGCATCAGGAAGCGGCCTCGGTTTGCACCGAGTCATAATCGGGAGCAGGTGCAGCAGGTAAGCAGGGGAACCCCACCACCCCCTTCCATTTTTTTTTTATTTGAACAACATTGCATAGAAATATGATGGTTCTACTGCATATTTTTTTTAAAAAACTGTAGCACATACAAACATGATGTTTCTTCGAACCAAACATCTGACGCACCCAACTGATCTTCAGTGTTCTTCATATTAATCAGAAAAGAGTCTTCACCGTGGACGACCAGGTTATGTTGCTGAAGCCGTAAAGAAGAAGTCAATTGTTTCTGCATCAGTACCGGAGAAGAACAAGAACAAAATCAGTTACACATTGATGCCCGTTGATTGATCTTAGTTAAACCCGAGTTTATGATTTAGTCAATATTTGTAAACTTTGATGACGACCGTTTGTAAATAGAAGCTATACTCATTCATGAGCCTAGCAAAACCGGGTCAATTTTTTTATTTTTGTATAAGACGAATTAATTTCAATTTCATTATTATTTGTAAGGACCACTTCTACGAAGAAAAGTACCGGTACTCGAGTCACGAAGTGTAATCATAAAGGCGATAATTACTTGTAGCTTCCACCTATGATGCTCGGACTTGGATACGAGGTTCCGACATGGGTACGGATTTGAGTGTCAGATCCTTAAAATCTCAAAATCAAGAACTCGGATACGACGATCAAAATTAAAATTCAGACTCGGCTAATTTATATTTTTTTCTGAAAAAATTGATTATTAGTTAAAAAAATCAAAGAAAGAAAGGAAAAGTAGTTTCTTCTTGTTTTACATGAATGAAGACTTTATTAAAGCATTAAATTTGATACCCGTCGCTGTGAGTACCAAAGATAAAATTTATAATTCCTATTAAGACTAACCTAGGCTAGTGGTAACAGGGTCGAACCACAAGGAGGTAGTTGTAAATTCTAGTTGCTCTATATTTAGTCTAAGGTAACAAATGTGGGGGTTGGTTTGAATAGGTCTACATCTAATAGTAAATAAAGACAGTAAACTAAATAAATGATTTAAACAGATAAAAGAAGGGTACTAGGATGGTCGGTTCATTATAGCTTTGGCGGCAGCAAACTAAGTCGGTCTGAATCAAACACAGGTAAGGCGGGAAATAAAGAGGTCCTCTCGGTCCACTCTTAACAAATAGCATCTTTCGATCTCGCTATGGGTCCCTAGTATCACTAATACTAACTTTCGTCCTGAAAAGTGACTAACGGTCTAAACTATACCTATCTTTCGATCTTAGCATAGTCTAGTCGATTTAATTGATGGTCTAATAACCTCCCCTACCTTTCGATCTAATGGGTCAGTCACGAAATAGGTATCTAACTGGTCGCATGCATTCGATTCGTTAAATATAAGATTAAATTCAATTAAAACGAGGGAAAACCCTACGAGGTCAGTCGATCGACTGGCAATGTCAGTCGATCGACCAACACGCGAAACAACCTTCTCTGATCTAATGCCGCCTATGCCATAAATCTCCTACATCCTAGCACTAAAGAATTAGCTACTCATGCTAAAGGTAAAAACAACAATAAAACTAATAATAATTACTGAATTCATGCTTAAAGTAAATAACAACAATGATAATACAATAATTGGCTTCCGGGACACTAACTATCAAATCTATACTAATAAAGAAAGTAAAACAATAAACTAAAATTAGGGCAGAATGAATACCGAGATTTAAGAGGAAAGATTAAGAACAAGGGCAGAATTCCAATGCTAAAATCGATATCCCAAACCCTAATTACTCGAATAATCTAAAACTGAAAGTAACTATATGAAATTGTGATAGGAACTTGGATAAAAAAACTCCTTCAAACTGATGGTTTTATGTTACGTTATATAGCAATCAACGTAACATCTTATTTCCTAAACCTAAACCTCACGGGCTTCAAGATTCACGGTCTTTCAATTCACGTCTGGAATAGAAATCTGGTCGATCGACTGATAAGGCTGGTCGATCGACTGCGCCTAAGCAAACAGTAGCTTCTGGAACCCGAGCATTGGTCGATCGACTGAAGGTGGTAGTCGATCGACTGGCTGAGCTGCTACTTGACTTCTTTTAACTCGTGGACTTGTCTTTGGGCCTTGGATTGCGCACCAGGCTCGTTCCTTAAGCAATTCCTTTACGTCATTTGCAATGCAGATTACTCGGGGACGGATTTGGCTTGATTTCCCGTTGAATTCTTCACATTTCTGCAATAATGTACAAAAACACGAAAGTAGAGGAAAATAGAGAAATATTGGCATATATTGCACATTTGAGCTCTGAAATGCGTGTAAAATGGGATGTAAAACATCATATAAAAGACACGCATCAAACTTCCCCAAACCAAACCCTTGCTTGTCCCCAAGCAAGAACTAGACTCGATCTATTGACCTAATGGAACGAGTTCAATCTCAGAGCGAATTGCAACATGCAAAGCCTAAACCAAATTTAATGCATTAACCAACAATCAATTAGCAAATGAATCACGCAAACGAGTTATGAAGCCGTCAAAAACATGCTGAACCGCCAACTATAGAGACTTATCAAATTGGACTCTCACGGGTCGCTCAAATCACTCAAATTAGCACAGGTGAATATATGTAAAAGATAGAAAGAAGTAATTTTGTAGTGACTCTCACCTAACTACGACCTATGAAAACATGCCAGCAATAAAATATGAAAGTGACCTCTACGACCGTACATATGCATTCCAACCGGACAGATGACCAATGACACATGCCGAGGTATATATGGGATATGTGAGGTATGGGTAAGAAGAGGCAAAACATTTTATGGTAAAGTGGAGGTACAGGTGATCAAGCTAGTACCAAAACGGAACCAAGTGTCAACATCCAACTTCTCTCTCATAAACAAATGAAACGGTGCTATAGCAAGCACAAAACTCACAATCTCCAAACTATCAAATCAATAAACTCCCAATAGGATAAACATGGGAGCAAAAATCGCCAAAAGATAAGGATTAAATTATGCGAATTGACTTCTTCTTTTCTCGAATCTCAGTCGATCGACCATGTGTGGCAGTCGATCGACTCATTTGAACAGTACAGAACCTCTTTTTTTTTTTCGAATCATTTTTTCATTTTTTTTTCTTTTGTTTCTTTCTTTCTTTTTTTTTCATTTCATTTCCCAACCATCGTCTCAACAGAGCATATGCCACCAAAAACGAGTCACAATCCCAAAAACTAGGCTACTAGCTTGACAAAGGCAGGCTATGTGCAGGATGTAGTAATCGGGACAAAAAGGATATTTTTGGCAGTGTGGAGCTTATGGGCAAAATGAATAAAGGGAAAACTCTACCACATGTGTCAACAAACCACAAACCGAATGCATACAGGTATTAAGTAGATCAAATTCATATTCATGCAAATTAAGGAAACATGTCTCATAAGGAGTACTACTCACATCCCTAGATAAACCGGTCATGAATGTCACCAGTTATAGGCTCTAAATCTCAGAAATATGATGTAGGTTGCCAATTATTAAAGTCAAGTCTCAAGTTCAGCAAATAAATTAACGAAAACTCGTAGGTATGCATTTACGATTCAACTAATAACATGTCAATCTAGCAAGGCTCAGGCGAAACAGGTGCAAATGCAAAATCATCATAGAAATACTACCGTTCCGACTCGACCTATATGCTAAAATAAAACGTGCATTTTATGGGAATTTTTTGAAATTTTTCAAAATTTTTTGGATTTTTTTGTATATATAAGAGAAATGAAATAAACAATGCAAACTGAAATGCGATAAACGTGTAACTGAAATGCAATAAAAACAATGCAAGTGCGACGCAAAACCCTTCCCCAAACCAAATCGCACAATGTTCCCATTGTGCAAAATCATATAATGAAGAAAAGAGAAGTGGGAATTTGCGAGAAATAAATAAGCAAGACACAAAGGAAAGATATGGAACTCACAAGACTTTAAGCGCAGCAAAGGAAACCTCCCCAAACCAGCGTGAGCTAGGAGGTTTCGATGAGCGCAGATGCTACCAATAAGGACCTGAAAAGACAATTAAAAACCACGCATAAGACTGAGAAAACAATTTTGAAGCGTAAAAATTGTGCACAAATGAGACAATAGAAGAAATAGATAATTCGACGGAAAATAAAGTGGAGTAGAAGACTCCCTTAGGTCCGCATATCGACCAAACACAGCAGGGGAGAGGTCGTGAACGAATATAGTAGCAGCAGTGGTCGATCGAGCACGGAGATCAGTCGATCGACCAGGTGGGCGTGAACAGTAGCTCCTGTAAACCTGCAATTCAGTCGATCGACCAATTGTGCCAGTCGATCGACTGAAAACACTGCTGCAGCGTCTTATTTCTTCGTAATTGCTCAATGATTTGAGCTAACAAGCTCTAAATACCTGCAAATGCACAATAGTACGCGCCCAAAATTTACGCAAAACCCAGAATAAAGCCTAAAGTACTTAAAAATCCTAAGCAAATAAAATAAAAGCGAAGTTTTCGCGCACACAAAAAGCAATAAAATTGTCTTAACAAAGCAAATAAAGAGAAGTTCGTAACGAGATTGATCAACTAATAGTTGATCAAGAAGGACCACGGTATGGCCCACTTCGTCGGCTTCTGGCTACTAGAGGTAGCCTCAATGGTGCTCATTTTATCAGTTGCACCCTTCTTAGCGTCGACGGTCGGAGAGCTCAATGGATCAACTTCGTCATCTCCCCAATCAAGTACTCCCACGGAATCGTCGGAATCCAAATCTGCCCATCTCACCTTGGCTGGCTCATCTTCCACTACCTCATCAGTCCCATAGCTTAAGCAACCAAGGCCTCCTCTTTGAATGATAGGCTTCTTTACAGCTGGCACAACTTGTAGCACTTCCTTCCCCAAACCAGCTCCTGCATTATCTAAAACAACAGATTCTTCCTCCTTCTTGCTCCCAATCCGGGCGGAGGGGTTAACACAAAGAGAGTAATAGGGACGGTCGATTCGGGAAGCACAAAGTACGATCTCTTTTCGAGACCGTATTACAAATAACAGCCACATGGGATCCTTCTTTTTAGCGGGTTGGGCAAAACTGATGGAATGTTTCCCAACTTTGAAGGTCAAAGTTCCAGAGCCTACGTCAATAACTGCACCAGCAGTGTGCAGAAACGGCCTACCTAAGATGATCGGTATATGGGCGTCCTCAGGCATGTCAAGGACAACAAAGTCAACAGGGAAGAAAAACTTCCCTATTTGGACGGGTATGTCCTCTAGGACTACTATAGGCTCGACCGCAGACGGTCGCCCATCTGAATCCGTCATGTCGGTGATCGCAAACCGGGTCAACTTGAGTTTTCTAGCTAAACTCAAGGGCATGACGCTTATACTGGCCCCTAGATCACATAACGCCTTCTCAATTGAGAAGGTACCTATTTTGCAAGGAACGGAAAAGTTACCCGGATCCTCTAACTTATGGGGCGCAGTGTGAGACAGATAGGAGCAAGACTCCTTGGTGAGTGCGACAGTGTGCACTGTTTCAAGTGACCGCTTTTTGGACAACAGTTGTTTCATAAATTTAGTGAAAGCGGGTACTTGGTTAACTAACTCAAGGAAGGGGACTTGCACATTCAGACTACGGATAACATTCTCAAACTTACTGAAAGATACCTGTTCTTTGGTCGGCACGAGCCTCTCCGGATATGGGGCTGTAAGGAGTACCTTAGCCCTCTCCTCCAATTCACGCGCACCGGCATCCTGGGACTTAGGCTGAAAGTCCGTCACCTTCTCTTTGTTGAAGCTAGACCCCTCCTCAGATCGTCTCAAATGAGAACCATTAACCGTCATTGGGTCGAACTTCGTGGCTGCGACCGACCCATCAGCACTCGGGTCTGTCCCCAAAATTTTCGGCACGGTGGTTCCCCGAAACAAGTGGTCTCGTAGGTTATTTGGCATCAAAGGACGAAATTCTTCAGCATCAGCAGCGATCTCAGTCGATCGACCACTGTCCTCAGTCGATCGACTGAGATGTACAGTTCCAGAAGCTCCTGTAACCCGTGCTTCAGTTGATCGACTAGGTATATCAGTCGATCGACTGAAGTACCTGGCAGACGTCTTTTCCTTTGATTTGTTCGTTGAAGCTTTGTTTTGACTCGGATCTGCCTCATTCTTTTCAACAACATCCTCAACCATGGCAGGACCATCAAGGGTGGACCCGCTCCTCAAAGTGATGGCATTTAGGGTCTCCTTTTGTTCGGGTTGAGTGGGTAAGTGTCCGGGAGCTCGAGTGTTACTTTTACTAGCCAGTTGAGCAATTTGGCTCTCTAGTAACTTCATCCCGGCCTCTCTTGCTTGGGACTCCTTTAGCAACAGATTCTTAAGCTCAGAAAATTCAGAATTCTGTGTTTGTTGTTGCTGCGGCACATAAGGAGGCTTCTGGTATTGCTGTTGCTTTTGATGAGGAGGCACATACGGCTGCTGCTGTGGCGGAGGTTGAGTTGGATTCAAAACATTCTGGCTTCTCCAACTCAAGTTTGGATGCGGTGGCTCGTAGTAAGTGTTTGTCTGCCTATAGTGTTGAAAGGCAGCACAAGATTCAAAGGGACTAGGGCAGTTTTTCGAGACATGGCCCTCAACTCCACACCTTTCACAGACGAAGGGACCGTCGACACAAAGATTGACTTGGTATATCCCACCTTTAGAAGCTCCTCCTAGCTCATACTTGTCAAATCTCGCGGTGAGAGCCTCAAGTGCAGCAACAGAGGAAGATTCAGCAGCTCTCCTCTGGTTCCCTCTCGAATTCCCATACTCGGCCTTGTGGGTAGCTAGATCGTCAATGATCTTCCACCCCTTTGTTGCTCCCAAATTTTCAGCGAATCTTCCGTTGGCTGCAGCATCCAAAATGTCCCTCTGATCGTCGTACAACCTATTGTAGAAATGATTGCACAAACTCCACTTTTCGAACCCATGGTGCGGTATGGTTCGCACCAACTTCTTGAATCGGACCCATGCCTCGTGGAAATTCTCATCTGGCCCTTGTTTAAAGCCCGTGATTTGAGCTCTAATAGCGATCGTCCTTGAAGCAGAAAAGTACTTCTTGTAGAACGCCAATGCCAATGTATTCCAATCAGTGATCTCCTGAGCGGTCCGGTCCAAATCTCTATACCACTCCCTTGCAGCGTCACGAAGGGAGAAGATGAACATCGTCTCCTTGATTTGATCCTGGGTCACGCCACCGGTGGGGGAATGGAGCAGCGAGTCAATAAAGGTCTCCATATGCCTTGCTTGCATCTTCATTTGCAGCTCCCAACCGATTTCTCTCGACCATAGTAATGTAGGCGGGCTTTGGTTCGAACTTCCCGCATCTCCGTGGTCGAACCACTTGTATAAGTTATCGGCTGGGTCGGCTCGAATAACTAGCTATACTTGCTTCCTCGGCCATGACCGGAATTTCCGGAGAAGTAATCGTCGCGGGAAGAAGAAGTGGAAACGGTGAAGATCGTGGGTCTTCTTGAACAGATCGTTCTCGTAATAGCTTGACAGAGTACTCGCTCTTCCTCCTCGTCGGTAATACCCTTTGTGTTCGTCTCAACTCGCGCAAGGATCTTTCAAGCTCAGGGTTCAACGGTACTAATTCTCCACCCTGTGACCTGCGCATAAGAAGAAACTACAAAAAGAATATAAGAAAAGTTTAAGGAACAGATGTCCCTTAAACTAAGAAAGACTAAAAATAAAAACAACTAAAATTAGGACTATTGCCTCCCAAGAACGGCGCCAAAATTTGATACCCGTCATTGTGAGTACCAAAGATAAAATTTATAATTCCTATTAAGACTAACCTAGGCTAGTGGTAACAGGGTCGAACCACAAGGAGGCAGTTGTAAATTCTAGTTGCTCTATATTTAGTCTAAGGTAACAAATGTGGGGGTTGGTTTGAATTGGTCTACAGCTAATAGTAAATAAAGACAGTAAACTAAATAAATGATTTAAACAGATAAAAGAAGGGTACTAGGATGGTCGGTTCATTATAGCTTTGGCGGCAGCAAACTAAGTCGGTCTGAATCAAACACAGGTAAGGCGGGAAATAAAGAGGTCCTCTCGGTCCACTCTTAACAAAGAGCATCTTTCGATCTCGCTATGGGTCCCTAGTATCACTAATACTAACTTTCGTCCTGAAAAGTGACTAACGGTCTAAACTATACCTATCTTTCGATCTTACCATAGTCTAGTCGATTTAATTGATGGTCTAATAACCTCCCCTACCTTTCGATCTAATGGGTCAGTCACGAAATAGGTATCTAACTGGTCGCATGCATTCGATTCGTTAAATATAAGATTAAATTCAATTAAAACGAGGGAAAACCCTACGAGGTCAGTCGATCGACTGGCAATGTCAGTCGATCGACCAACACGCGAAACAACCTTCTCTGATCTAATGCCGCCTATGCCATAAATCGCCTACATCCTAGCACTAAAGAATTAGCTACTCATGCTAAAGGTAAAAACAACAATAAAACTAATAATAATTACTGAATTCATGCTTAAAGTAAATAACAACAATGATAATACGATAATTGGCTTCCGGGACACTAACTATCAAATCTATACTAATAAAGAAAGTAAAACAATAAACTAAAATTAGGGCAGAATGAATACCGAGATTTAAGAGGAAAGATTAAGAACAAGGGCAGAATTCCAATGCTAAAATCGATATCCCAAACCCTAATTACTCGAATAATCTAAAACTGAAAGTAACTATATGAAATTGTGATAGGAACTTGGATAAAAAAACTCCTTCAAACTGATGGTTTTATGTTACGTTATATAGCAATCAACGTAACATCTTATTTCCTAAACCTAAACCTCACGGGCTTCAAGATTCACGGTCTTTCAATTCACGTCTGGAATAGAAATCTAGTCGATCGACTGATAAGGCTGGTCGATCGACTGCGCCTCAGCAAACAGTAGCTTCTGGAACCCGAGCATTGGTCGATCGACTGAAGGTGGTAGTCGATCGACTGGCTGAGCTGCTACTTGACTTCTTTTAACTCGTGGACTTGTCT
This sequence comes from Silene latifolia, assembly GCF_048544455.1. Lineage (NCBI taxonomy): Eukaryota > Viridiplantae > Streptophyta > Magnoliopsida > Caryophyllales > Caryophyllaceae > Silene > Silene latifolia. The sequence goes on from NC_133536.1 coordinate 24,104,093, forward strand.
TTTGGGCCTTGGATTGCGCACCAGGCTCGTTCCTTAAGCAATTCCTTTACGTCATTTGCAATGCAGATTACTCGGGGACGGATTTGGCTTGATTTCCCGTTGAATTCTTCACATTTCTGCAATAATGTACAAAAACACGAAAGTAGAGGAAAATAGAGAAATATTGGCATATATTGCACATTTGAGCTCTGAAATGCGTGTAAAATGGGATGTAAAACATCATATAAAAGACACGCATCAAAATTCATGTCAAGGTCACTCCTAATATAGGGCTGTTGTACAAAACATAGGGTAAGAACAAAACATTCTAACACCAATTTCTCATAGAAGGATCCGTCAAGGATCCATGTCCGGATCCCGTCCACCGGATCCTCGGGGTCAGGTGAAGAGTCTGAGCATCATAGGCTTCCACAATAACGATCTTAAATTTTTCTAATCCATGTTGAGGTAAATAAAACTCAAATATAGTGATCGCAAATAATTTCCTATATACTAAGAGAATAAAAATTCTCGAAAGTTTTTTCTCCAAAAGGAATCCGAATAAATAAAAAGAAACAATTCTTTCATTCAATAAATTATCATCATCTTTTCATTAAATAATTTTTTAATAACTATAATCTTTTCTAAATTATAAATTATGATCATTTAATTAAAACTAAACAAAAGTGGTATAAATCTAAAAATTATAAATCCGTAAATCTTTTAGTAATGTTATTATTCAATATTAGAGAATGTTTAACATATACGAACTTTGTATAAAAAGAACTAAAAAGCGGTATTATTAGTCTCATGACAAAAAAAAAATCATAAAAATTATTTAGTAATAATTATAAATTTAAATCATTAGTTTTGTGCTAAAAAATCATTAAAATATACATTTCGTCAGTTCATTCAATTCTTTTTATAGTATTCCGGTTCACTTTTTTCCTCGTAATATAACTATAGGGGTGAAATATGAAAAATAAATGAAGTCTTAAGTTCCCTCCCAGTATCGCGTCATTTTCAGTTATATTAAGCACTTTAGGTCGGCGTGAGTCATTTCATATCGAATAATTCTTAATCACGCAAACTGGTTCTAAAATGGGACATAACATTCTTTGATTATTACCATTTGTATCATTTGTTATGTATAAAATTTGGGTGTAATAATAAATTGGTCGTTTTGGACCGAGTCATAACTGGGACCCGGTGGTTTTTGGTCGAATCAAATTGAGGCTCAGTAAAATTCGAGCTAGGAGCATTCAGATTTAATAATTTCTTTCAGGTCCAGTGATTGGCTTAGAATCTAAATAAACCCAAACCCTATAAATTAAAATAAATACAATAATTTTTTTAAAAAAATAATATTGATAAATTATTTTTCATTAAAAAAATTAAGAAAATAAAAAGGCGCGAAAATATTCTCAACCCGTGTTCTGACCCTAACCCAACCCAAAACCCATTCGTTGACGACTCGTACTCTAATCCGACCCGTGTAACCCGAACCCGATCCACCGACTCATTTGACCAGTCTAGTGACAAATAGTTTAATACGAAGTAACTAATTTGGTGAAGACCATTTAGACCCTAATCAAAGACTTGAGAAAAACAAACATTCATTCCCCTTCGTCGGAAACTCAGAACTTAAAACCCTCACGAATTCCTAAATCGTGCAAATTTCATCCGCTTAAACAATGAAGACCACCGTGCAAATATCTTATACTTGGGTATCAACATTTATTTAGAAGAATCAATTTGATCTCACTTCTCCCCTTACTCCTTCCACACCGTCAGCCTTCCCTTGCCTCCTCCGACTGCCGGTCTTCTTTGTCGCCGCCTTTCCTCGTCAGCGAAGTCTACTCAGTGCTCACCAGGTGCCTTACTTTTCACTTTTCTCTCTAATTTCTCAATCAAGGTTTAATTTCTATATTAATCTCTGCATAATAATAAGGTTCTAATTAATCATATAAATCAAAATCAATCGTTATTATTGTTGTTGTTGTTGTTGTTGTTGTTAAATTTTGGGTTTTTAACTTGGAGATTGTTTGTTTGATTTTGGGAATTTAGGGATTGTTTGATTTCGAGGTAATTTTCAAAAGCTAGGCACACATAAATTGACAATTGCTAGTTTTCTATGTTTATTGTTTTTTACTTTTTTTTATTACTCCCGTAGTCCCTCCGATTCAGACAAATGATAACACTTACCTAAAACGGACAATCCACACCAAGTCACCAATGGTAACATACCTTATTTGGTCTAAAAAATGACTAAGTTAGTTTTATACCCCACTACCTATTTACACGTTTGCCATCAAATAACTCACTCACCCCCACTCAATGTTAATTACAGATTTAAAGTATTACACAATACATTATTCTTGTGGACTCATTCAAAGCTTCCAACTTTATCCCTCACTTTTCCACCTTTTCCTAAATAACCTCATTTTCCTTATGTTACCAGGTAATTTATCAGCAACTGTTTGCAGAACAGTCGTTTCAAACAGTCGTTTTTCTGTACTGAAGGTAACTTCTGTATATGAAGTCATTTTTTATGTCTATTTTCTTCTGTGATCCTAAAGATTGTGGTAAATATTTCAGATGTCTATTTTCTCCTGTTCGCTTTTTTTACAGGTAATTTATCAGCAACTGTTTGCAGAACTTACAAAGAGGAAATTTTTGTGCTTCTCAGTCTCTCTGCTGAACTTTCTACCAAAGATGCCCACTTTCTCATGGAGCTTAAACCGTATTTTATTTTGATTTTCCTCTTGTAATCATATTTTCCAAATAATATTTCCAGGTGGGTATATTATATTCCCAATCGGTTATATTATATTCCCAGTCGGGTATATAGGCGAGCTGATGAAATTTTTAATTGTAACAAGTTCTCTTCTTGCATTAATGTCGAGTTTTGGTTGACATGTTCTTAGGAAATCAAGAGCATCTATAGCATAATCCTTAAAGTCAAATAATGAAACTTTCTTCTGCTCCTGCTGCTGCATGATCTCAAACTTGCTTTCTCGGCAGTTGTTGCCTCGTAAATCTTCTCGATAAAATCATTGAAGAATTTCTCTTGAAAGTTTATTCACTCTTTTTACGCACAGTCATTACTTTTTGGTACCACTGATATTTTTGTATACAGTGGTAAAGTTGAGTTTTTGGAGAATGCTGTCAACACTGGTTAAAAAAGAGTGAAACTAGTGGTAGTTGGATAAATTAAGAAAGGTCAAGTGAAAGCGGGCTACGTGAGTCCATCGGTAGCGCCAATGATGAGACAGGATGGACGTTGCGACCGCAGAGTCGGTAGGGTAACATTATCTGGAAAATATGATTACAAGAGGAAAATCAAAATAAAATACGGTTTAAGATCCATTAGAAAGTGGACATCTTTGGTAGAAAGTTCAGCAGAGAGACTTAGAAATTAATGGCCAAATACAACCCTGATAAATTTTGTTTTGAAATTAATGAAAATCTTCTCAACATTATGTTAGAAGATGTTTTGTTTTTAACTGGTTTGCCCATTCAAGGGGAACCAGTCATTTCGGAAACATGTCGTGACCTAAAAGCTTTTGTTGATTTGTTTGATATTTATGAAAAAAAAGTTTCAATAAAAAAATTGAAATCTACTGCAATTGATGTCGGCGCGGATATAGAAAAAAGAAAGAAAGCAATCCTCTTGTTCATTGTCGATTGCATAATTTGCCCAAACCAAAATGGGCAAATATGTAATACGACATTTGCGCAATTTCTCCAAAAGCTAGATGATGTGGACACATATGCATGGGGGCAACGTTGTTGTCCTATTTGTACCATGGGATAACAAAAAATGTACAGAGTTCGAAAAGGACGCTAGACGGAAACATTTGGATCGTTTTGGTTAGTCGTTTATTTATTTGTTAATCGTTTATTTATTTTCTTTTGTTAATTATTTTTTTAATCGTTTATTTAATTTTCATGTGCAGAGTTTTTTCCTTATCCGGATCCCCAAGCTCCAAGCCGCCCTCAAAATAGAGATAAATCTTGGTGAGGCACCTCTCATGAATTCATTGGTCGATGCAGTGTCGCCCATTAGCAAAAATAAGAAACCCAAATACTTGGATGATGTGAAAGAAATTCTTGATAATCTATCTGATGAGGTAAAACTCACTCTTTCTATTTTAGTCTTTCTATCTCGCAGGTTATGTAGGCTTGTACTCTTGTAGCGTCTGGTGAAGTAGTGAAATAGTAAAATTCCTATTTACTGAATATTAGATGAATGTGATTAATGTTTTTACTGATGATTGTAGAATGTAGATTACTTTTACCATGTGTAAACTTAACCTATTTTTTCTCTTTGTAGGACATTTTGTAGAGACCGTATGAGAGGGTGATATTACATGCACTCGTACGCGATCAGGTCAAGTTTGGAACCCTTGTTGCACCACTTGTAGATACCTAATTTCTGCAACTCTCGAAAACCACCCGGTGATGCTTTGGCCGCATGTTTGGTACGCGGAACGATTTGTGACAGTTCGTAAGTTTATCGTCAAGTGATTGCTCAAATACTAATGTCTACCTCTTAGTTGTCATTTACGTGCCGATACGGTCGTTTTGACAGTAATTAGAGTACATTTGGAGTCCGGGCCTAAAACCGTCTTCATTTTCTGATAACCGTTAAATCCCGAGTCAGAATGTTCTGGAATGTTTCGGATATTTCTATTCCATATTTTATAATTATTTCGCAATATTTATTCTTTGGTAAACAATTTCCCGTAATATTCATACAAGATATTAAGGAAAACCAAATTATTCCGTCCTTCTATAACTCAAACATGGAAATCTTTCTTCCGCAGGAGGAAACCACTTGGGAACAAACGCAGCAGGTGCTGCGCCTCTTCCAAGAGATGCAGTGACTGCTGCGCCTCTTCCCAGGTCCTTTTCTGCGTGTTTTTCGTATCTTTTTCATATCTTTCCGAGATTCACTTCCAAAGTCTCTCCGAAACCCTAATTCCTTCACGTGATTAGTATAAATAGGAGCCTTCGCTCCTCATATTTCTCACGCGAGTGTCCGCCCTTCTCTTCTCCCTTTGCATTCTAGACCTTTGTTCTTACTTTTGGCGTCTACGTGCTTGAACTTTCGACCACGTAAGCTCGGATCCTTCTGAGTACCAGCCTCGTTTGCATGACCGACTAATTTGACTAACTCCACCTCAATCAACTTAATTAATCTAATCGTTTTCCTCTTACGAGGGCACTTTCGTCTACATTCGAGTCGAGCATCACTAATCGATAACTTAGTTCATCTCGTTTCGTCAAACATGTAAGTCTGAGGGTGTAAATCCCTATTTCATTTATTGTTCTTTACTTTTTGTCATCACTAATGTAAGGTTTATGTCGAAAACACCTCTTAAAACCGATTTCTAAAACCGTGCTTTAAAACCTCTTTTTACGGATTTCCAGAAGACAAACCGTCGAGAAAGGACGCAGTTCCTGCTACGCCTCTTCGTGAGGCTGCCGCAGTTCCTGCTTCCTTTCTTCTTCCTTCGTCCTCTGTAATTCGTTCGTCTTTGTTTTGTTTCGTTTGTTTTCTTTAATTCTTCGATACAATAGTCTAATAATTTCATGTATATTATTTATCATTCATTCATATGTATAATTCATCATTAGATTCGACTTAAATCCCTTATAATCTCATATTTGCGGGTTTTCGTCATTAAACTCAATCCGGGTTGTAGGGATTCTATTTGTTCATATCGGGTTTCTGGAATTCGATCCTTGATATATTTTCATCTGTCTTTTGTCGTTTTTGTCATTAATTTGTCTTGTTTAACCTATTTTGTTCACCTATGTCACTAATCAATCTTTCGTTCATGTAAATAATCCGTTTGCATCCGTCTCATCCATGTTTTATTGCTTTTATGACCATTAATCACATGTAAACAACCTATTAATCACTTCCATCCGAGTCGAATATCGTAATCAACCCTTAAAATCACCAATTTACATAACGATTTGCAGTTCCGGCTTCACAGCCAGAACTCACCCTTGGAACAGATGCAGCAACTGCTGCGCCTCTTCCAAAGGGCGCAGTCCTGCTGCGCCTGTTCCAGGTTGAGTTCTGTCTCTGAACTCCGTTGTTGCTTGACTTAGTTTGATTAGCTTACGTATAATTGACTATTAACCGTATTATCACCTGCTGATCTGTTCGTTAATTCTTCCTTTTATCCTTTTCCTCAAATCATCCGTTTTAAAGGTATTTTCGACATAAATCATTAAACCCGATGTAATTATTGTAATTTTCATTATTGTTTTTATCATTGTATTTTGTATCCATTGTATGTTTTCACATGTAATTGAGCATTAAATCCTACTTCGACCCAATTGTATGCTAAACTAATTGTTAACCGACTTAGTCTAATTCTCACATGTGAGGATTAAAACTTGGATGTTGCATTGCATGCATATAATCGACGATATATCGAGTATAGACGACGTCCCTAATCATTAGTAGAGGCCGCTATCGAGGCGGGCGGGATTAGGTGTTCGATCAAAAGAGCTTCCTAATACGTACCCGCACCCCTTACTCCAGATCTCTGTGAACATCCGTGTTCATTGGCATCCACGAGAGTCATTCTAGACATAGAACGCTAAGGGTAACGATTGCTTAGTGTTCATGTCACTACTTTGTGTCTTGACATGGCACGAAGTATTCGAACGGTTCTAATTTCCCATAAAAATTGGTGGCGACTCCAACAAATGCAAACGCTTGTTCTCTCCTCCCAAGCGCCCCCGTGGGCCCCCGTTGTCCACAGTTTGGCGACTCCGCTGGGGATAAACTTACGTGTAGCAAGGGTGAAACTTGAACAAGGTTAGGGAATAATTTGTACAAGACAATTGTCGGTTTTCATAACTCGGTCTTCCTAGACCGTTTTATTCGGCATTCCTAGGCCCAACCCAACCCATTCGACCAATCGTCCCGTCTAAACGGTCCTAATTCTTATTTGGGCCTAAGGATGGATAACGATTGACGCTATCCATACCATGATGCTTACTCTTGTTTGTATCAAGGACCTTCACTACTTGAGGAAATGGACTAGTAATCGGCCTTACTCTTGTTTGGTACGAGCCTCTCCACAGACTTCGGGTTTGATTGTTCGGTATGGCAACCCACCCTTTAAACCAAAATCCTTTTAAATGCACTCAGCATGTAATACTCCGTATTTTATTTTACTATTTAAGTCAGGTAATTGTTTAGACGATAATTACGTTAAGTTATTTTACTTGACTCGCGTTGTATCGTAAGATCGAGTTGTTTCGTAAGTTAATTGAGACGGGTTTACATGGAATTCGAGATGTGAGCTAACCCATTTACCCTCGACCCATTGGAGTTTACCCAATAACATGTTTAACCCAACACCCAACATCATGTTTTAACCTAATTCTTAACCTAATTTTTACCCTAACACTACACAACCCTCATCTCACCCGCCTCCCTCTTTTCGACGCACACCAACACACACACACACACGATCCTTGCATTTGATTGAAGATTGCTCATCGATTCCAACCTAATTCGATTCCCTGTTTGTAAGTCGATTTCATTCCATTGTTTATACTGTTTTAAAGTCGTCTTTTTCGAAAAGTTTGAAAAGAGAGTCCTATTTATTTGATGTCTAGTTTATGCATATAAAATCTCATAGTCAAATTCTTTGTGGTTTGTCCTAGGTGATTTATTTATGAACATGTCGCTGAAAAGTCCGCGAATCTGATTTGGTTGTGGAAAATGATTTGAAACCTTAATTTTTATGTCGATTCAGTTATGAGGCTTCTTCATACATAATCTTTGTATAGTCTAGATGATAATAGGATTTGGAATTTCTGAAAAATAATGTTTTAAGCTCGTTTTATGAATCAATACTTTTTATGCGACGGTTTCTGTCAGTTTTTGGAAATCAGTCTGGAAACCCTTGATAAGTATGAAATTTGGGAAAAACACGTTAGATATAATTTGTAGCTAAGACTCATGGGGTTCCAATTCAATTGGCCTTGTATCAATTTGATTTTTCTGGAATTAGTTATGTATTTTATTCCGAGTCTGTCATGTGCTGGAAAATCAGGAAAAATCGTGTTTGTTCTTTAAGTTGATATTCCTATTAAGTTATGATGAGTCTAGGTTATGTGCATGATTATTTGATTGAGTAGGTGGTAATTATATATAATTATGTTATGTAGGTGATGGATATGTGAAGGTTCATAATTGATTGCTTGTGTGAGCTTGGATTGCGAAAAGGTAGGGAAATACACTTGACTTATCAGCGTTGTTGTTAAGTTGTGTTGACTTGTTGTGTTTCATATGACCAAACTGTGAACGTTGACTTGTTTCGTGGTTGTTGATTTATGTTATGATTTATATACTGGAATGTGGTTGACTGATCTGATCGTGTTGAGTATTTTATCACAACATTTTTGGTAGCTGGCATGATTTCATTCATTGATATACATATTGTGTTGCATTGTTTAATGTTGCGCATTCATATGCATTGGAGATGGAGGATGTTGTGGTGATGTGGTGTAGTGATGATGATGTTGTGATAAGGCCCAGGCGGGTTCTCACAGACTTGCCCTGGTGTCCTCAACAAGCGAGTGGCGGATCGGCTACGGTCGATATATATAGTCTACCGGGATCGGTATGGTGGGCGTTCGGGTTATGAGATATGAGTTGAGATGGAGGTGGAGGTGACGGAGGAGCATGCATATCATATTTTGTTGTTTCATTGTATTCCCTACTCAACCTCGTGGTTGACCCTGTGTATTCGTGAACACCTGTGACGATCCAAATATTGGGGAGCAGACTTGACAGGTTTATGAGATAGGATGGGAGCTTGATGGGCGTGAGACACTGGATCAGAAGACTTAGTAGCTAGATCATCATTTAGAAGACTTTCACTTTTATTTATGTTAGTTCTTGTAATTTGATGTAAATGAGGTTTTGTAAAAAGTTAAGTTAAAGAAATTATGTAATTTGCCTTGGAGTTTAATTTGTTATTCACTACCTCGGGAAACCGAGATGGTAACAGTCCGGTTTATTAGGAATGTCTTGCTAGAGGCTCCTTTATAAATCGGGGTGTTACAAAGTGGTATCAGAGCGAACGATCCTCAGGCCTAAATCAATGAACCCAATGAACGTAGGATGTGTCTAAATAAAATGAACCCTTGGGAATAAACTGTTAGGAGCTCACAGTGCGGTTAAGAAGGTGCCCTTAATACGTGCTCTTTTGCCCTCTCAGTTTTGAACCAGGTAACCCGAGAGAAATTGAGTGAATGGGGTAGTTAGAAGGAAAACCTTGGATATAATCGAGTGGATGTACACCTTGAGACCCATATATTCTAACCATGCTGCATGACAACGTTACGGTAAGTATTTTGTATGAATGATGGCGTGATCATGTGATGTTGTGGAGATGAGAATTAAAATTTTCGTGTTCAGGTTGATAATTGTTGGATTGTGGTAATCGTGAGCGTGAAAATAATTGCGAATTGATGATATTTATCTGGATGGATGTCGAATGACGTGTTAATAGTGCTATTATGTCTCGTGATATGCGGTTATGTGATTCCGAAGCCATGCTAGTATAGTATTGTGATAGTAATGAGAAACACTATTGAATTGCATGTTTCTAGTCATAGCAATCGTGATTTAGATGTAAGGAGTAGATCGAGATGCTTAGGGATGCTATGGGATAGATGTTTACGTAAGTAAAAAGTGTGAGATTTAAGTTAGGATGGGTTAGTATCGATAGTGTGGTTGTAAGAGCTTGGAACATAGTAAATGAATGACCTAGTGCTGAAACACGTTTTGTTTGATTTTACTCTCTAATTGATCTTACTGCCATTCGTTTTCTGTTTGTCGCCTATGGATGAAAATTTTCTGAGAGATAGCCTCGTGAGTTATGTTCATTTGGCGTTAGTTTCATACTTATAGGATATAAGGATTAGGAGTAATAAATATTTTAGTGGGCTGTAGTCAGGAAGTTCCTGTGCAGTGATGTTTTGACCAACGATTTTGTAAAAATCCTCATTTAAATTGTATTAATAATTTTTGCATAATTCCAACTCCATCGATCAGAAGATTCGCATATGTTTTCAAATTGATAAGCCACGAAAATTCTTGATGTCTCTATATTAAATGGTAAGTTTTGCAAACTGACCCAAGTTTCGGACCAATTGCTGTCACATACTTGTTTGGACCAACTGAGTTGTAAAATCCTTTAAAAATTGAATTCTTGAGCTTTGGACCTCATTCTTTTTCTCACGAATTATTAACTCTCTGTATGTTATAAAAATGTAATATAACTCAAGTTTTCGTTGAACGGTTATTTATTCGTGATTTTTGGAAGTTACCACGTGAATCATAACTTTTAAAATGTGAATTCTATGTTGAGTTTTCATACAGTTGTTCGATTATTTCATGAGCCTTATTAATGTGAAATTATAGTGTCCTTATATGATGATAGTAGCACACATATTCATTGGTTATGTATCTTAACAAGTGATAAAAAAAAAATTAAAGTTTAGTTTATAACATTGTTGGCATGATAGTATGAGTGAAATTGAATAGCTTAATCGATCCTTAATCGAGGTGAAATATTTTATACGAGTCCAGTTGTTGCATATTTTATATATGTTTGGCATGTTGTAATATCTCTGGTGTGTTCATCATACTTGTATAGTGGTCGGATATATATAAATATAAAACTATATTGTCATATCTTGGTAAAATTGGTGGCGTTAAATGTTAACTTGACTGTTCTAATATACTCGCGTGAATATTTATAATAATTATGTTTAAATGTTTACACATGGATGGTAGTAATGAGTATGTCTAAATGTTCACATGTAGGATGTCATCTGGGTTCTAATGTCTTTTATGTGAGTCTGTGTGCCTATAGTTATATTTATTACTTTCATTGCATTAATTTATTCAGTTGAACCTAAACTTATGATATGATAATAAAATAGTGTCGTTGTTCCTTATTGGATATGTTCATAGTTGTATTGTCACGAAATGCTAAGGTGATTATTTTGACGGAAATTTTCTTATGCAGCTATGTTGGCCAATTATAATGGGATAACCCTTTTATGATTCACATGATATGCGTTGGTTTAAATGATAGTCGTTATAGATACAATTAGTTGAGCCTACGAGTTGCCTAATTATCCAAATCGTGCAAATCAGAGAAGTTGTTCAAGTTGCTAATATTTTATCATAGATAATGTCCTACAAAGTATATGAAGGCAAATGTGTATGTTTAAGCTAATTATGCGATATCTTTTGTTTTGCTGAAAATGAATTATACTACGTTGCTGGACACAATTGAACGATAAGGTTGCTAAAAGGTTAAACACATGTGTGATATGGAAGTAATGTTGTTGTTGTCATGGATCATATGTTGTTACTTTTATTGGGAAATATGTTTTCAGAATTTACATCATGCAAACTGACTAATTCGTGTTGCATAGCTGATGAGTCAAATGGTTTTGATTACATGTTATGTTTTCTGTGGTTTCAAAGTGTTTAAGTAGTGCGTATGTGCAACATGTTTTAATACTCCTGGTGATTGTTAGTGGTAGGGCGGAATGAATGCGCATATGGATCAATTGTTCGGAATTAGTAATAGTTTTGACTTGAGAGAGGAATTTGGTGGGGTCAATGTTAAAATTGTATCTTTGGTATACGTATATCCTTATGGTTGATCTTTCTAAGGTTGTTGTTCTCTAGTAGATAATGCGAACTGTGATAATCTTGAGTTGACCAAAACCCTGGTACTACAACAGCTACTCTGAAAACTTGTTATATAACTTTCGCACACTTAAACCACGTGAATGAATCCTGTATCTTAACACCTTCTACGGTATCACCCTTGTGTCCTAATTTGTTTAGCTTTCAACTCTGTAGGGTGGATCCCTACAATGTACACCAGCGAGACTGTTACATGTCACTTGATACGACTTCAATGAACATTGTGAGAAACTTTGTCTTTGCCATGGACAAGTATGGCCATAATGGGCACCCCCGAGTACTTAACTAATACTCGATTAAGAGCGTATACCCTTATTGATACTATCCCGACTGGCATACTAAGGGACATCAAACACTTCTATATGAGAGAGTTGTCCACCCATTGCATGAGGTTATGCCGTGACCCCAATTCTGGCGGGGCTAGTTACCCGCCCGAGCATACCTTTGACTTTATATCAGGCGACCTGAGATACGAATTTTATGCTAATGTACCTGATGCCGAAAGTACGACTGAACCACCCAAACCAGACTTTGGGGAAGAGGTGAACCAGGAAGGGAATGACATAGAAGTCACCAAGAATCGAGTAAGCACGACCTAGGACTGTTAGGTTAGAGCTAGTAACACCATGATCGATCTGTTATGAAACCGTGTAAACCTTTAGCTCCTTTCTTGTTGTTCTTTTAGTTTGATGTTGTGTTTTTAAGTTAAGCATGAGCTAAGTAATAAGTGTTACTTGTTGACAATCAGTTAATTCCATAATAAAACCTTGTTTTCGACTTTAATGTTAATGCGCAGTCTCTTATCATGTGTTCTTTTCTGTTACATGTTGTTGACAGTGATTTTGTTGCATACGTATATGAAAGTTGAAAAGAGGTTACGAGGACGTAACCATGTTTTTAGTTGGGTAGGATTGTAAAATCTTAATGTTATGTTGCACTTGTTTATAGATTGTGGTTTGATTAAGTTGATGTTTCGTTGGGTGTACCCATGCAAATGAGTTCTCTATGTTGTGTTCTTACTTCTGTTAGTTGGTTGATGTGTAAGAGAAGCGTGTAGTTAAACTACTGGTATGGTGCTCTAATAGGTCGAGGTGAACAACGGTAGTAGGATGATGGAATGATTCGTGGTGATATGTTTGCATGAAGTAAGTTCCGGGACGTAACTTTCTTTTTAGGAGGGTAGAATGTAACATTTTGTTTTATGAGCCAAAGTTAGTTCTTGAGTTCTTATACTAGAAAATCTGTTTTGGTACCCACGGTGATGCTTGGAGGTTTGATAGATGAGCGAACTTCGGGACGAAGTTCATTTTAAGGGGGGAAGACTGTAATACTCCGTATTTTATTTTACTATTTAAGTCGGGTAATTGTTTAGACGATAATTACGTTAAGTTATTTTACTTGACTCGCATTGTATCGTAAGATAGAGTTGTTTCGTAAGTTAATTGAGACGGGTTTACATGGAATTCGAGATGTGAGCTAACCCATTTACCCTCGACCCATTGGAGTTTACCCAATAACATGTTTAACCCAACACCCAACATCATGTTTTAACCTAATTCTTAACCTAATTTTTACCCTGACACTACACAACCCTCATCTCACCCGCCTCCCTCTTTTCGACGCACACCAACACACACACACACGATCCTTGCATTTGATTGATGATTGCTCATCGATTCCAACCTAATTCGATTCCCTGTTTGTAAGTCGATTTCATTCCATTGTTTATACTGTTTTAAAGTCGTCTTTTTCGAAAAGTTTGAAAAGAGAGTCCTATTTATTTGATGTCTAGTTTATGCATATAAAATCTCATAGTCAAATTCTTTGTGGTTTGTCCTAGGTGATTTATTTATGAACATGTCGCTGAAAAGTCCGCGAATCTGATTTGGTTGTGGAAAATGATTTGAAACCTTAATTTTTATGTCGATTCAGTTATGAGGCTTCTTCATACATAATCTTTGTATAGTCTAGATGATAATAGGATTTGGAATTTCTGAAAAATAATGTTTTAAGCTCATTTTATGAATCAATACTTTTTATGCGACGGTTTCTGTCAGTTTTTGGAAATCAGTCTGGAAAACCTTGATAAGTATGAAATTTGGGAAAAACACGTTAGATATAATTTATAGCTAAGACTCATGGGGTTCCAATTCAATTGGCCTTGTATCAATTTGATTTTTCTGGAATTAGTTATGTATTTTATTCCGAGTCTGTCATGTGCTGGAAAATCAGGAAAAATCGTGTTTGTTCTTTAAGTTGATATTCCTATTAAGTTATGATGAGTCTAGGTTATGTGCATGATTATTTGATTGAGTAGGTGGTAATTATATATAATTATGTTATGTAGGTGATGGATATGTGAAGGTTCATAATTGATTGCTTGTGTGAGCTTGGATTGCGAAAAGGTAGGGAAATACACTTGACTTATCAGCGTTGTTGTTAAGTTGTGTTGACTTGTTGTGTTTCATATGACCAAACTGTGAACGTTGACTTGTTTCGTGGTTGTTGATTTATGTTATGATTTATATACTGGAATGTGGTTGACTGATCTGATCGTGTTGAGTATGTTATCACAACATTTTTGGTAGCTGGCATGATTTCATTCATTGATATACATATTGTGTTGCATTGTTTAATGTTGCGCATTGATATGCATTGGAGATGGAGGATGTTGTGGTGATGTGGTGTAGTGATGATGATGTTGTGATAAGGCCCAGGCGGGTTCTGCAGACTTGCCCTGGTGTCCTCAACAAGCGAAATGGCAGATCGGCTACGGTCGATATATATAGTCTACCGGGATCGGTATGGTCAGGGCGTTCGGGTTATGAGATATGAGTTGAGATGGAGGTGGAGGTGACGGAGGAGCATGCATATCATATTTTGTTGTTTCATTGTATTCCCTACTCAACCTCGTGGTTGACCCTGTGTATTCGTGAACACCTGTGACGATCCAAATATTGGGGAGCAGACTTGACAGGTTTATGAGATAGGATGGGAGCTTGATGGGCGTGAGACACTGGATCAGAAGACTTAGTAGCTAGATCATCATTTAGAAGACTTTCACTTTTATTTATGTTAGTTCTTGTAATTTGATGTAAATGAGGTTTTGTAAAAAGTTAAGTTAAAGAAATTATGTAATTTGCCTTGGAGTTTAATTTGTTATTCACTACCTCGGGAAACCGAGATGGTAACAGTCCGGTTTATTAGGAATGTCTTGCTAGAGGCTCCTTTATAAATCGGGGTGTTACACAGCATCCCGTTATAATGCTTGTATGAATGTTTGTACCTTACGTGATCACCATTTCTAAACGAAACCATGACGATTTTTTAAAAAAAAAAAAAAAAAAAATCAAAACCCTTTTTTAAGCAGAAATTTCGAAAAAAAGGCCATTGATTAGCGCAAAACCCAGTCAAAATTCTGCCCGTTTGTCGAGTCAAAATTCGGGCCCAAGCCCATTTCAAAACGTCACTTCGAGTCCACTCCTACAACTACACTATAGTTGACTAGGATACACATTTTCAAAACTTTGTCTTTTCTTCAAAGCTTACTCAACACAAGTGGCACACACCCACTTCAAGAGTCAAAACATTTCTTCTCTTTGCAAGTGTCTTAGAATGGTCGATCGTGTTTTGATTCGTCATCGATCTCTTATCCAGTATTCAAGATGCCTGGAACCAGTGACGCGAACCTCAACCAACTTCAAGATGGTAATGATCGAATCCTAGCCGCACTAGCTCAAATCCAAGTTACTCAAGATCAAGTGTATGATAGCCTTGACACCATCGAGGGCCGGATCTATGCCGTAGAGGGGAGATTGCCTCCTCACGAAAGTGAAGTAGTAGGTGACTTCGCGAGTGAATCCAAGGACGAAAATCCTCTCATAGGAATGACTGTAGCTGAGAAAAGACTCCAATACTTAGAGGAGCAATTGATGTACCTTAAAGGGGATGACATTTATAGGGAGAACAATCGCAAGTATGAGGCCGTCAATTCCAAATTGCCAACCAACTTCAATATGACGGATATCCCTAAATTCAAGGGGTATGAAAACTCTTTGAACCACATCCGTGCCTTCAAGGATTACATGTATATCAAAGGCATCAAACCCGAGATGTTCTTAAGGATCTTTCCTTCATCTCTTGACACCATCCCAAAGCAATGGTTCTACTCTTTAGAACACAAGAAAATCGCTACTTGGGAAGAAGCCGCGTTCGAGTTTGCTAAGCAATATGCGGATAATGCCGAGATCCAAGTTAACATGCGCACTCTAGAGGTTCTTACCCAAAATGACAAAGAAGGATTCACCGACTTCCTAAGTAGGTGGAGGAAGACTAGTACCCAACTAGTTGAACGCCCGGATGAGGCTACCCTTGTGGAGAAGTTCGTGGATAATCTCAAACCCATCTATGCCAATCATTTGAGATACCAAAACATCAAAACTTTCAAGGACTTAACCGTACTAGGAACAAGGATTGAAGATGACATCCGTAAAGGGCTCTTGTCCAAAATGGTAGGTCGAGGATATCAAGGCTCAACAAGTCGTTCATACGGCTCCACTAGCAAGACCGATGAAGTTAACCTTCTAGAGCCATCCAAGAAAAGTACCCCACCAAGGAAATTGACAAACCTTGGGGACACTTACTCCAACGCTCTTAAGAGGTTAATGAAGCAAGACAAACTCCAACCCATAGGACCTACTCCCGAACCCGAAAAGAAATCCAAGTTCTGGGACGAGAACTCGTACTGTGAATATCATAGGGGCAAGGGGCATGACACAGAAAAATGCGACAAATTGAAAAATGTGCTTCAAGACATGATTGAAGATGGTCGACTACCAATACCGCCGGAAGGTAAACCCAACAACACACAGAACCCTCTTGGGATTCTAGTGATCACAAGTGAAGAATCTACCTTAGATTGTTCACACCTCATTTCTCCAATTGAAGACGAGATCCACGCGATTGAGAATGAAGGGTTCTACTCTACTATCTCTCCTACCATTTCCGATTTCATCACATGGGCAAGGAGTGTGGATAGACAAGCTTGGGAATTAGAAAAAGTGGTGACAACTTTACATGACCCAAACCAACACCTAAGGAGCATGTGCCACTAATCTTCTCTCAAAATGTTACTATGCAAGAAATAGTCGCCGTGGTTGATAAATTAGTCGACCAAATCACACGATTAGAAGACGAGATCATGAGAATGAGAGAACTAGTTACAATCAACGGAGTATGGGCCGATGACGATGAGGACGAGTATCTCATTGAAAACTCCCTAGTCAAAGAAATAGTCCAAAATGGTGAAGACCAAGATGTGGACCACCTAACTCGTTCGGGCCGTCCATATCAAAACACTACTCAAAATGGTCCAACCAACGTTGTCACGCCAAATGATAATGAAGATGACTCCACTGATCATTTGCTCAAGCAATTACAAAAGACAAAGGCTAATCTTTCAGTCTGGCAATTGGTAGCAAGTTCTTTCCCACATCGCCAAGCTTTACTGCAAGCTTTGGCCAAGCTAAATGTAGCACATAACTCTACACCCGAAGATGTATTCAACTTGGTCTTCCAAGAATCACCGAAGCTAAGTAATCCTATTACTTTCTCAGACGAAGATTTGCCACCTTTTGGCGCTAGTCACAACTTAGCTCTTTACATCACGGTCATTTATCTAAAGAAGAACGTGCCAATGACCTTGGTAGATGATGGCTCCGCGGTCAACGTCATACCTCTCAAAACGGCATACAAATTAGGCATGAAAGAGTCGGATTGGACCCCTACCAATCAAGGTGTTCGCGCATATGATGGTACACGACGAAAGGTCGTGGGACTCGTTAACCTAACCATAGCCACAGGGACAATTGAACGAAAGGTTAACTTCCAAATAGTGGACATTGAAGCTTCCTTCAACATACTTCTAGGAAGACCTTGGATTCACGCTTCCAAAGCGGTCACATCCACCCTTCATCAAAAGATCAGATCCCACTAAATGGCAAAGTGGTGATGATCACTTCGTCACCCATCTAGGCAATAATCGAAAAGAAGTCAAACAATCAAGTCCTTGTAGACCCAGTATATGAACTTGGGGGCTTCCAAAGCATAAATGTCATAGAAAGTGAATTGGCACCCTTATACTACGATCCCTACTCCAACTTGGTGGTCAACCACATACTCCAAGACATGCATAAGACTGTCTTTGTCACTCAATGGGGAACCTATTGCTATACGGTAATGCCGTTTGGGCTAATCAACGCCGGAGCTACATATCAACGCACCGCAACTACGCTCTTACATGACATGATGCACAAAGAAGTTGAGGTATACGTAGACGACGTGATTGTCAAATCCAAGGATAGAGAAGGTCATATTGCGAACCTTCGCAAGTTTTTCGCAAGGCTACGAAAGTACAACATGAGGCTCAATCCTCAGAAGTGCACATTCGGAGTAACATCTGGCAAACTCCTGGGATACGTCGTTAGCCAACGAGGTATAGAGATAGACCCTTCCAAGATCAAGGCTCTGATCGAAATGCCACAACCTCAAACTGAAAAAGAAGTCAGAGGATTCCTGGGAAAAGTGCAATATATAAGTCGATTCATATCGAAACTCACCATGATTTGTGAGCCTATCTTCAAGAAGCTCAAGAAAACGGATCACACCATGTGGGATGATGATTGTCAAAAGGCATTTGATCGAATCAAGGAGATATTGGCTAAACCACCAGTGCTCATGCCACCTCAACGAGATCAACCTCTTGGTTTATATCTCATAGTAACCGAAACAGCCATGGGTGCCATGCTAGCTCAAATTGTAGGAAGCGAAGAAAGGGCTATCTACTACCTCAGTAAGAAGTTCTTGGAGTACGAGTGCAAATACTCACAACTCGAAAAGAGATGCCTCGCTCTTGTGTGGACAACGAAGAAGCTACGCTATTACATGCTTAGCTACTCCGTCAAAATATACTCCAAAATGGATCCAGTCAAATACCTCTTCGAAAAATCCGTCCTCAACGGACGTCTAGCAAGATGGACTTTGATGCTCTCAGAGTTCGATCTCAAGTATGTGCCTCTGAAAGTAATAAAAGGATGCGCCGTCGCCGAATTCCTCGCAGAAAATCCCATCAATGATGAACAAACAATAGACACTTGGTCATTTCCAGACGAAGATATACTTCAAACTGACATAGACTTCTGGGACCTTTACTTTGATGGAGCATCAAACTTAAGAGGATTTGGAATAGGAGTGTTGCTCATTTATCCTGAAGGTGAGCATACACAAATCTCTGTCAAACTCGACTTCGAGGTGACAAATAACGCTGCAGAATACGAAGCTTGTCTCATTGGACTACAAGCGGCAGTGAGCTTAGGCATTAAAAACCTCCGAGTACATGGGGATTCATCCCTGATCATCAACCAAGTTACGGGATCTTGGAAAATCCTAAGGGAAAGCCTAGCACCTTATCAAGCCATAATAGACCAAGTTGCTCAATTCTTTGATCACGTGACATATCTACACCTACCTCGGGAAGAAAATCAATTTGCAGATGCTCTTGCAAAACTCGCATCTTTGATTAATATGCCAGATGACATGGTGGAAATGTCGTTATGTATCGAACGACAGTCAGAGCCGGCTTATGTCCATCAAATCACCGATCAAGAGGAAATTGCACAGGAACCCTGGTTCCAAGAAATCCTAAATTTCAAGCTCAACGGTACCTATCCACCGGATATGGACAAAAGGGGACAACGTGCTATACGCCTACTAGCTTCCCAATACGTTCTCATGCAAGGAGAGTTGTACAAAAGAACACCTCTTGGTGTAATCCTACGTTGCCTTGATCATTCACAGGCACGAAAAGTGATGGAAGAAGTCCACGATGGAGAATGCGGTCCTCACATGAGTGGGCCCATGTGTAATACTCCGTATTTATGAGTCTCTGGGTACTCTATCGAGTAGGCCTTACTCTGTCGAGTAAGGGTGAGTTGCGTTTTAAAATAGTTTCTGACCTGTTGGGTACTCGATCGAGTAACTAGGATACTCGATCGAGTAAGGGGGCACTCGATCGAGTACCTTAGCTACTCGATCGAGTAGTAGCGGTTCTGAGGAGTTATTTCTCGGGTTTTGTTAATTATGCGATTAAGATATATAACCTTTTCCGTCATCATTCAAAACACTTTTGCAAAACTTAATTTACTGTCAAAGAGAGAAAGCAAGTACGTTCATCATCTTAATCGCATTGTTAGCAAATCCCGGAGTTTGGAAGGTCGGATTTCACCTTTTATTATACCGTTGAGATCCTTGCGTCGAGGGTAAGATCTATGTACCGTTTTTATAGTATTTCCTTTAAGTTGTTTAAACCCTAATATGGAGAATTTGGGGTTTTGTTGTAGATAATGATTGGTAGTGATTATGTGTATGTATAATAGGAGAAGGATTTGTAGAAGAGGCTTTTTGATACAGCTGTTGAGACCGTCTGATTGTTGTGCTTTCCAGGTAGGATTTCCTACTCAGTATGAGTCCCATAATGGGATGATTGTTGATGTGTTGAGATTGATTGTTTGCTATAGTAATCGTATTGTGACGGCTGTGATTGTGATTGTGATTGGTTGTCTATGTTTCTCGAGGCGTGCCCTCGGCTGAGTGGGGTCACTTGCGGGAGTGGCTTCACGCCCTAGTTTCTCCTTCTATGGAACCCGCCATAGAAGGGATGTGTACATTAATGGACAGGGTTATCGCTCATTATGAGGAGCGGGGATTTGGTGGGTACGGCTGCGGTTCCCCACTGGCAGGGCTGGTCAAGTGGACAGTCGGTGATTGAGATTGTTGGAATTGGTGTGGTTATGTGTGTGACGGTTAAGCTGTCTGTTTATCTTATTGTTGATATATATTGAATTGTGTGATTAGTACTGACCCCGTTTAAATGTTTTAAAAACTCGTGGTGATCCATTCGGGGTGGTGAGCGATTATTGAGCGGTATGATATGACGCATATGGGATAGCTGGGATGAGTCATCACGTGGCAGTTAGAAGTCTTCCGCTGTGTCAGACGATGTTTTATAGCTTTGATAGTTTTAGCAGTAGATCGTCTGAGAATCTTGTATTTCTTTTTATAAGTTTGGAATTGCTATGTAATCACTTTAAACTTTATTTACTTTTAAAGTTGTTTCGTTATTGTTTTATGAATATCATGCCTCGGGTAACCGAGATGGTGGCATCCTTTTACCTGAGTGGTCCTGGTAAGGCACTTGGAGTATGGGGGTGTTACAAATGGTATCAGAGCGACAATCCTGAAACCTGTAACCAATGAACTTAATGAATATAGGGAGTCAAATTAAAATGAACCCGGGGTAAAAGTTGTAGGAGCTAATGCAAAGGCTTGGGAGACGTCCTAAAGTCGCGAACTCGCCCTACAATTTTGAACCGGTCACCATGGGATATGAGTCGGGATCGCTATGTGTTTATCTTGTGAATTGTGTACTTATATGGTGATGTGTGGCATGAATCAGTGGATGTATGTATGTGGAGAATGGGGAATGTGTAGAAAAGATGGTGATGATGTGATTTCGTAAGCCATTGATTGAAAGTATGATAGTTGGTTTACAATGTTAGGAAAAGTATATGAGAATGATGAATGATGTGGTAGAAAAAGGAAGTAGTTCATATGTGAGGATATGTGATGAGTAATAATGTTGCGGGATGGATGGTTCATAATGTGACATAATAATAACATGTGAATAGAATGTTGTGTTGTATAGGTATATTTTGTTTGCATAGAGTTGTATGATAAGTTTATGTACTTGTCCACGATTGTTCATGTGTATATGTTGTAAGGAGTGTGAAGCTGTAATGGATGAATTGGTTGGAAGAGATTAAGTAAGTAATTGCATAAGAATATGAAATTCATGTGTGGAGCATGTTTATGTGGGTAATGGATTGTATAATGTTGCAATGTTAGTAACATGTGAATAGGTGATTTTATGTTGTATATTATGTTATTGTGTACGTAAAGTTATAAAATAAAAGCATGTGGTAAATCGTGATTGACAAGTTAAATAATCTATGAGCATGATTAATGTTGTTGCTTGGCTTTTGAAAATAGTAACATATGATTATGAATACTGGTTTTATGAGTTTTGGACTGGTTTTGTTTGCTTGGTTGTTGTTTAAGTTGTTTGGAAGTAAAATCAAGTAGTTGTGTTTTTCGATTATAAAGAGGTTGTATTTAAACTGTTATAACTTGAGATGCATAAATGATTTTGACGTGATTCTAATTGGAGGTGATATATTGTCCTTTTACGATTCTAACGATAGGTCACACGCCCAAAACGACCAAGTAATGAGTGAGTTATGACTGTTTTACGAAAACTGGACAATGCTGAGAATTGGGGTACTCGATCGAGTAGCCTTTGTACTCGATCGAGTAAGGAGGAAACTCGATCGAGTACGTTAGTTACTCGATCGAGTAGCCCTGGTGATTTGTTTTACGTGCTTCTGATCTTCACCTACTCGATCGAGTAAGTCCCTTACTCGATCGAGTGGCCGGTACTCGATCTAGTGACCCCTGTTTTGGGTCATATGCTTATCTTTTGACATTCGTTGCATATTATGTTTAATTCAAAGTTGTTATTTTACTTCTTTATGCATTGTTTTACATGTAAGTTGGTCTTGATACGTAAGTTACCAAATCTTATGGGGTGGTGAGTGGCACCTTATGGTGAGTATGAGTTTGGTGGGAGGAGATGAGCTATATGTGGTTGTGCTGAGAAGTGGAAAAAGAAAAAGAATATTGATGAGCTGATTGAGGCATGGTGCAAGTTTTGGTGAGACGTGGTGAGTGATTTATTCGCGAAATTAAGTGATGTAAAAGTAAGTGAAAGTGGGTAAGGGATGATGTGGGTCTAAGGAACGTGAGAATGAAATGATTGAAAGAAAGGTTTGGATAGTGGCAACTTGAGATGTGTAAAGAATTATGGAGTGAGATGGTTAGGAGTCGTGTGGGTCAAGAATATATGTAATGAAAGTTCGTTTTAAAGGGGTTAAGAAGAGTGGTATATAGTGAACTTAATGGAGACATGTGTTTGCTGATGATATTGTGTTGATTGCTGAGACAAAAGAGGGGGTGGAGAAAAAGTTGGAATTGTGGAGGCAGACTTTAGAGACTCGGGGGTTCAGGCTGAGCAGGAGTAAGACTGAGTATTTGAGGTGTCAGTTCACTAAGGTGGCGGGGTTGAGATTGACAGAGGCGGGGAGTATTATTTTTGATGGGAATGTTGTTGAGGGTTCGGATTTCTTCAGATATCTAGGATCTATTATTCAAAAAGATGGAGAGTTAGACGGAGATGCGGCTCACAGAATTAAAGCGGGCTGGTTGAAATGGAAGAGTGCTTCAGGGTTTCTATGTGATAAATATATGCCCCAAAGATTAAAGGGAAAATTTTATCGCACGACAATTAGGCCTGCCCTACTTTACGGCTCCGAGTGTTGGGCCGTGAAGCATTGTCACGTTCAAAATATGAGTGTGGCGGAGATGCGCATGTTGAGGTGGATGTGCGGACATACAAGGCAAGATCGGTTAAGGAATGAGGCGATTAGGGAAAAGGTAAAAGTGGCGCCAATAGAGGACAAGATGATGGAAAACAGACTAAGATGGTTTGGCCATGTGAGAAGGAGACCTATGGACGCACCAGTTAGGAGGCTGGAGACTTGGAGAACAGAAAAGGTCCCTAGAGGCAGAGGAAGACCGAGACAGACATGGTTGAGAGTGATAGAGCACGATATGAGAGTTCTGGGGCTTGAGGAGAGTATGGTGACGGAGAGGGCACAATGGAGGGAAAGGATACATGTGAATTTTTAGTATTTGATGTTTTTTTTGACAGATTTAATGTTTTTTATTTAATTTAAAAATTAAATTATTTATTTTTCTCTCCTTTATTACACTTTTTCACCAACCACTTTCTTATAGATTTTGCTTGTTCATTCCGGAGCCTTAACTCTACTTCGGTTTTTAAAAATCGTTTTAATCTTTTCTCTCGATTTAAATTTTAAGTTTTTATAAAGAAAGACGGAATTCTATTTTAAAACCCCTAAGTTTACCTTGACTTTCCATTACATTTTCGATCTTCCTTTTTGTTTTTCATCTTCCCTTTTTTTATTCACATTTTGAGGCGTGCGTTCACCCATGGACGGTTCGAAATGATGATTCATGTCAGCCGACCCCAAATCATTTTGGGATTAAGGCTCTGATGTTGTTGTTGTTGTTGAGAGACGAAACCAATGTGTGATTTCCTTGGGCAATTAACGGTATAAAAAGAATTTTGATTTCTAGAGATGTAAAAAGGGAGATGTAATTGTTTGAACTTTAAACGTTGATTTTTATGGACAAATTAGTGACAAGTGTGAGTAAGTGGAGTGATGAGAGGGGACCCATGGTAATGAAGAGTGAGATGATATCGATATGAAATAATGAGATTTGAGTTTTGGAGCGATGAGAAGGTAATTGGAGCACTAAAGGGTTAGGTAGAAGTAATAAGGAGTTGAGATATTAAAAGGAATTGTTGAGTATAAAAAGAAAAGATGGATAAAAGTAAGCTAAGGAAAATTTTCACCGGAGTTATGTGATATAAAGGTAAGGAATCATCGAAAGGTGTGATATTATCCTGAGGATGTTAGTTAATGGTTATATGGGAGCTTCAGGGCAACATGATTAATAATGAGTTTCGAGGAATTAAGGGAGTAAGAGTTGGTGGAGTATTTACACGATATGTGATTTGTGGTGGAAAGTTAGATGACGATACAATTAAGATAGTATTGGGAATAATGTTGAGGTAATTTTGTTGATGTGTTTGATGTTCTTTATTTGGGGATGTTAACCAAAGATAGGAGAAAAACCGTGTTGTTTTGATATGAGTGTAAGAGGTTTGATATACGAGCAGTGGTGGTATTGTGGTGTTGTCACTAGTGTTTAAGGGTGATGATAGATAAGAAAGACAGCAGTCCTAGAGAGGTTGATTTTATAAAGGCCGGATTGATATGTATGGTTGTAGGAGAGTATAAGATGTGGTTATATGAGGCGAGCGCTAGTGGTTGAATATTAATGGTATGGCATGAGGTGATGGTTATGCGAATGGGAGAATATGTTATGAGGGGCATATGAGTTAAGCTCGGGCGACAGGTAACCTTTATCGAGTGGTAACTTACGTGATCAGGATTGACTAGTTGGATGTGATTATGGGTTTATGATGTGTATAAATGTTTGTGTGAGGTTTTGACCTCACGAGAAGCGGTATGGTGTGATAGTTATAAAGATGTTATACGAATGTTTGTGATATATGTAGGGTACGACAATCTGATGGAATGAGGCTAAAAAGGTAATAATTTGATTGATTTAGCATGGCTAGTTATAATTTTATGTGTATTGATAACACATGCGTATTCCGTGAAATGGTAGAGATGATGTTCATGAGGTGCTTATCTGTTTATCCATATAATATGTTGCATTGTGATTTAATAAAGTGGATTTGAGTAAGTTTTTCTTGTCTGAGAAGTTATGCTGAGTCAGTGTTTATGGGTTTGAGTAAGTTGTGATGTCTATCGGTGCGGTTGTGGTGCCTCGGGTGGTGATCCGGGCACGGTACTTCGTGTTGTGATGCGGCCATTTTCGCACTGCGGTGCGGTTGTTGGTGACGGTGTTGTGATGCCGTCACCGTTTGTGGTGGAGTAGGCGGGATGATTATGATAGAAGTTTTCGAAAGTGCATACCAGTTATACATAGATTGTTGTTTTGTTTGCTGTTGTTCTTTGTGAGTTTTGGTTGAACATGTAGACTGTTGTTTTGTTTGTTGATGTTTCTTACCAGTTTCAACTTGGGTGTGAGGGTAGAGTATGATAGGGGAGAAAGTTGAGTATGTTTTCGTTGTTGTCATGGTATAGTGACATTCTGTTGATGGGACACAGTTGTCAGAAGTTGTTACAGTACTTTTGATCTTGTTTTAAGATGAGGCTTTAGACATAGTCATGGTAAGTGATCGGTAGAACATGTGTTGTATTGATCTGGACGCTGCAGGTGGTTCATAATCAGATTTTGGGACAGTGAGGGTAGGGTGTTGGGAATTAGTGTCATGTTAAGTTTTGTATGAGTTTTGCGGTAATAAAGAAAAGAACTTGAGGATCTAGTGTGAGTGTACGTAACGAGTGTGGATCGTGAGTTATGCTTTTGGGAGATAGGTGCCTTACATAGAGAGGTATGTTGTTTTGCAGTAAGAATGGAGAGTTAGTATGGTGATTTTGCTACGAGTTTTATGGTATAGGTTAGGTGGTGTGCCGTATGAGTTGAGGTATGAAAAATGTTTAAGTAAGAGAGCCTTGGATATATGCATGTCGAGTGTTTAGATTATAGGTGGTTATCTTTGACATGCGGTAGTGATGAGGATAATGAAAAGATATATCTAGGATTTAGTATTAGTGAGTTACGAGGACGTAACATTTACCTTAAGAGGAGTAGGATGCGATAACAGAGATTTTGATGGTTGTTCATATGGTAGTATATTTGGAAGTAGAGTGTTGGTGTAGCATAAGATATGGATTTGTATATGTTGTGGTTGATAGTGTTAAAAGGTCATGGACGTGCTTGTAGTAGTTCGATGTTAGGAATGCGAGAATACTTCGATAGTGTTGACAGTTGGATGATGAGGTTATGAGTGTGAGTAAACTTCGAGGACGAAGTTCCTTTTAAGGGTGGTAGAATGTAACATTCCGTTTGATGTCTATGAGTGTCTTGATTTTGGATTTGATAGTGGATGATACTATGGAGCTAGCAGCGTTAGAGGATGGAATTGGTGTCGTGAGAGATATATATGTGGTGGATACGATATCGTGAGTCATGTTAAGGAAGGAAACATAGTTGGTGGAGTGGGTGTTAAGAGTTCATTTTTTATGTTTGGTCGAGTTCTTGAGTTCTTAGTTATGTTGTTGTGTCTTCGTCGAGTTAGCATGGTTGTTTCATGTATGGGTTGAACTTCAGGGACGAAGTTCTTTTTAAGGAGGGAAGACTGTAATACTCCGTATTTATGAGTCTCTGGGTACTCTATCGAGTAGGCCTTACTCGGTCGAGTAAGGGTGAGTTGCGTTTTAAAATAGTTTCTGACCTGTTGGGTACTCGATCGAGTAACTAGGATACTCGATCGAGTAAGGGGGCACTCGATCGAGTACCTTAGCTACTCGATCGAGTAGCCGCCATTCTGAGGAGTTATTTCTCGGGTTTTGTTAATTATGCGATTAAGATATATAACCTTTTCCGTCATCATTCTAAACACTTTTGCAAAACCTAATTTACTGTCAAAGAGAGAAAGCAAGTACGTTCATCATCTTAATCGCATTGTTAGCAAATCCCGGAGTTTGGAAGGTCGGATTTCACCTTTCTTTATACCGTTGAGATCCTTGCGTCGAGGGTACCGTTTTTATAGTATTTCCTTTAAGTTGTTTAAACCCTAATATGGAGAATTGGGGGTTTTGTTGTAGATAATGATTCGTAGTGATTATGTGTATGTATGATAGGAGAAGGATTTGTAGAAGAGGCTTTTTGATACAGCTGTTGAGACCGTCTGATTGTTGTGCTTTCCAGGTAGGATTTCCTACTCAGTATTAGTCCCATAATGGGATGATTGTTGATGTGTTGAGATTGATTGTTTGCTATAGTAATCGTATTGTGACGGCTGTGATTGTGATTGTGATTGGTTGTCTATGTTTCTCGAGGCGTGCCCTCGGCTGAGTGGGGTCACTTGCGGGAGTGGCTTCACGCCCTAGTTTCTCCTTCTGTGGAACCCGCCACAGAAGGGATGTGCACATTAATTGACAGGGTTATCGCTCATTATGAGGAGCGGGGATTTGGTGGGTACGACTGCGGTCCCCCATCGCGGGTGGTCCAAAGTGGACGATCGGTGATTGAGATTGTTGGAATTGGTGTGGTTGTGTGTGTGGCGGTTAAGCTGTCTGTTTATCTTATTGTTGATATATATTGAATTGTGTGATTAGTACTGACCTCGTTTAAATATTTTAAAAACTGTGGTGATCCATTCGGGAGTGGTGAGCAGTTATTGAGCAGGTATGATATGACGCGTATGGGATAGTTGGGATGAGTCATCACGTGGCAGTTAGAAGTCTTCCGCTGTGTCAGACGATGTTTTATAGCTTTGATAGTTTTAGCAGAGATCGTCGAGAATCTTGTATTTCTTTTTATCAGTTTGGAATTGCTATGTAATCACTTTAAACTTTATTTACTTTTAAAGTTGTTTCGTTATTGTCTTATGAATATCATGCCTCGGGTAACCGAGATGGTGGCATCCTTATACCTGAGTGGTCCTGGTAAGGCACTTGGAGTATGGGGGTGTTACACCATGATGGCAAAGAAAATCACACGTTTGGGGTACTATTGGACCACAGTGAAATCCGATTGCATCAAATACGTAAGACATTGCCACAATTGCCAAATCTTCGGGAACAAACAACATGTCCCTCCTTCATTGCTCTCTACAATGGCATCTCCTTGGCCATTTTCTGCCTGGGGTATCGACATAATCGGGAAGATAACTCCAGCCGGAATAGGAGGTCACTATTCCATTCTAGTGGCAATTGACTATTTCACCAAATGGGTAGAAGCGGCTTCCTACACTAGTCTCACAGCTAAAAACGTGGCAAAGTTCATAAAAAACAATATCATCTGTCGATACGGTTGCCCACATGAGATCATTAGTGATAACAAATCACATTTCCAAGCTGAGACGGAGAAATTGCTAGCCAAGTACAAAATTAGACATCACCACGCTTCGCCATATAGACCACAGACTAATGGCGCGGTAGAGGCAGCAAACAAGAATGTTGTCACAATTCTCAAGAAAATGATTGACAACTATCGAGATTGGCCAAGCAAGATACCCTTTGCTTTGTGGGGATATCGCACATCCATTAGGACGCCCACTGGGGCTACCCCTTTCTATTTGACTTACGGCATGGAAGCTGTACAACCAGTCGGGCTAGAGATACCATCTTTGCGCATCCTACTCGAAAGTCAAATCCCAGAAGCCGACTGGAAGAGGGATATATATGAAGAAGTCGTCCTCCTGGATGAACGTAGGCTACGCGCCATGCACAACGTCCAAACATATCAAGCACGTATCAAACGCGCTTTCAACAAAAGGGTTAGGCCCAGGAACATCAAAGAAGGAGACTTAGTACTCAAATCGGTTAGAGCTCTTTTACCTGCCGATCCACGGGGAAAATTCAAACCTAATTGGGCCGGACCATTTCTAGTTAAATCCATACTTCCAGGGGGTGCGGTTAGAATCACAGACCTAGATGGGGAATGAGTTTTCCAACCAGACAAACCTTGACCAATTAAAACGATACTAAGCCTAGAATGGGAACAAAAACGCGCCTCGCGTAACCTCACGTGTCGCTCTTGTGGCACTAAATAAACGGCCCCTGGCCAAGCTGAAATAAGCTAATGTCACTCTGCTCTTGCACTTTGACAATTTTTGTCGTCCTCATATCATCAAATAAACTAAATTCGCACCTTTAGAGTAAGCAAAAGCTCATGCTTATTTTCTAAGTTCATTACAAGCTCTTGCTTAGAACAATTATTCTTTTACATTTACTCGAACTACGCGCAAGGGTTTGATTTCATTTTTTTAATGAATACGTAGGCAATCCTTCACGGGATACAACCCATTATTTTAAAATGTAAATAGAAGGACATTTGCATTGCATTTGGAATTCGACAAGAATAATAAATAGAAAATCACAACGGTTTCATAACCATTTAACCTTTTTATTTCATTCTTTTTCTAATAATAATACGCCACATAATAAAATAAAAATAGGCTAGGATTCTAAAAACCCCACCTTTTCATTACAACAATAATAATAATAATAAAAACTAGGGCTATTCCTCCATCTTCCCCTTGCCCTTGTCATTCTTGTCATATTTCTTGTCACGACCTCGAGCCGGACGCTCTTGCGCCACTTCAGACCTAATCACCAACGGTCTTTCTCGAGGCCTAGCCTTACCATTCTTACCCATCACCATCTCCACGGCAGGAGAAGTCTTCGGTTTCTTCGAAGGATGAACAACTCGAAACCCGGCTTCTTCCTCTCCCTCGGTCAGATGCTTCTCTTTCTCCTTTTCCACCTCGCGCACCTTGTAGTCAACAGGCTTGCACTTCCTCAATCTCTCGCACGCTTCCGGAGTAGTAGATTTCCTCCATCGCATATAAGAATCCGACACCCATAAGGCATTAGCAGAAGAGTTCAAGAACCATATGTTTCTTTGGGCCCATTTAATGGCCCACTCCCTTCGACTGTCATTAGTAAGCGCCACAGCGGTCTGCGGGACGGTATCAAGCTTCGGGATCGTCTGTTTTAGTCCAACCTGTCTCATCAGCCTTTCCGGGAAGATGCACACCATGAATTCCAAGCCAGAAATGCGCACAGATCGGGTAGGATCCAAAGAAGACACTCCAATGATATATTTGAGGTGCCACCATGGTACAATCCACCTAATCAAGGGGCCATCATCACTCTTCAGTTTATTCTTTCAGTAATCGCAGACTCGAGTGAAGTCCACCATGTACAACCGTGTCCTCATTGCAATCAAACGAGCATGATAAGAAGGAACATGAACTGGGGGCTCGATCAATCGAAGCCATTCCATAAGCCAGACCTACCAAAAGCGGGTATTAGACATCGAAAAAAAAACGAAAAACGAAAAAAAAGAAAAAAAGAAAAAGAAAATGTTCTTTTACCTGCAAGATAACGGGACTTCCCAAATACGGTAGGTCACGGTTGGCTTTCCTATTATCCAAACCCAACAAGATCTCTCCTAAGCATAAACAAGCTGGGCTCCTGCGCAGCTCCATTTGCTCGACTAGGCCCAAAAGACGAGGATCACCTCTCAAGTCTTCATCAACATGCCCTTGGAGGACATACACATGCAACAAGCAAAATCCAAATGCCCTTCGCCTAGCAACATAAGAAACGGTGGGGTCGGCCCTATTAATAAATCGGTCAATGAAGTCCAACATTGGCACTCCTTTCGAGGTCACTAGACGGTCCACCTCAAGTCTAGTCAATCCAAGCAAGTCTCTAAATTTGCTCTTATACCCTTGTGAAGTAGAAGGAATAGCAGGCAAGTGTTCAGGGTCCCACCCACCAATCGCAGCAATTTCTTCAGGAAATTGGCAAATATCGCCTCCAGGGAACGCAAAAACATGATAATTCGGGTCCCAGTAATCAAGACAAGCATCCAAGAACGGTTTGACAACCTTGATAAGCTTCAAACTCAACAATGATCCAAGATTATAGGCGCCCATGTCGTGTTTCTCCATGTTGGAAAACTCGTTGGTCCACTCCTTTAGGCGAATCTCCAAAGTATTCATGATGAGTGCTTGTTTTGAGAATTTTATGTAATAAGACGAAGAAGAGACGGAAGAGTTGTGTGAATAAAAGCTCTATCGACGTTTCTATTTATACTAATTTCTGTTTTCTAAAATCTGCCAGAGCAGACACACCTGGGAACAGACGCAGCACCTGCTGCGCCTCTTCAAAGGGACGCAGCTCATGCTGCGCCTCTTCCTCACCAAGGTTTCTGTGATTTTCCGCGTTGGATCTTTCCTAATTCCGTGATGAAGAATTTCCTATTCCTACGGGTTATTATTTTGGTAAATACGAGGAAATTACCATATTTCGTGTTTCCTAATCCCGCGGGCACGCATCTCGAGGTGATATCGACATTTTCGTCATTTTATCACACTTGTACATTTTCATTTTAGAAAATAATTTTCAAATCCAATTTAATTCATTTCAAAGTTTATATATTTATTTCATTTATATATTTCTTTTACGTCTTTTTCATCATTTCATTTCTAACTTATAGGGTTCTATTTTTTCTTTTTTTTTCGGGGGTAACCCTCCCTACCGTCCGGTCATTTTCGGCAAATTTTTTGCATTTTTGCGTTCTGTTGAGTCATTCGCTTTGCGCTAATTCAAGCCATATTTATATACAAATGTATGTTTTGCGTGATTTCTATGTAAATTTCGGCAGCATGACAGCGTAAATCGTCATCTACCAAACCTGTTCAAAGCTAACCTGCAGGTACGAGTAACACAACCCAGCAGCAATGGCACTCAGGCCATCATATATACACCAAAAAAGGGAAATGTACAACAAACTGGGGGCTCGATCCCCAAGCAAAGTCCAAAATGTCCAAAATGAAGGTCCAAAATGTGCAAAATACAAACAAAAACAAAACGAGACTACTGCCGGTCACCCTCCAGCTCCGCAACTCTTGCCGCGAGAGCAGCAATCTCGGCATCTCGAACCTCGAGCTCCCTCAACAAGCGAGCTGTCTCCTCCCGAGACTGGGTCAACTCTCGCTCCAGCTCGCGGTCCCCCTGTAAACAATAAAATTGGCTCATATCAATCATTTCAAACAATTACAAGGGAAATCAAAATTCAAAAATGAAATAGGCACAAGGTTCATACCTGACGACCTCGACCGCCGACAAGTGCCTCGACGGCAGTAGCTCGCAGCCGGTTGGCCACCCTCCATAACGCCACGAACCGAGACGGCGCAACCTGCATTTTCAAGAAAGAAGTTCTCAATAATTTAATAGGTTCAACTAAATGTGTTCTTACACAAAAATTATGCAAATTAGAGGCTCACCCTCCGAATCAGATGCTGCCAGTCGTCCAGGCCAGCATCCGTCACAGCCACGTCAAAGTCACGCAGCTCAGAGATCGTCGTCCTCCCGGTCGCGTCAGTGTACTCGAGGGTCTCGGGGTACTCTGGGGGCTCGATGCCCGCCGCCTCAACCTCCTGCAAACTTAAATGACTCTTGTTAATCGATGATCTTTCATCGTAGTTTTAAAATCAAGTAAAGAAGAAGAGTAAAAATGCTCACCACTACCGGCTAGTACGCCAACCTCCCGTAGAGGAACGCCGAGTAGTCCTCGCCAGGAAGAACGAGAGCGTCACCACCAACGCCAGCCAAGTCAGCCTCCCTCTGTGCCTCGGAAGGCTCCCTGAACATCGTCTTAGGAGGATCGATGGGAACCGTCAAAACGTCCCGAGAGCACTGACGAGCCAAGCGCTCGCCCAAGTACCACACAGGACCCATCGACGTCCTCAGCAGCAGCCGCCTCGAGCTCCTAGGTCGAAGGACCTCAGCCACAAAAGGAGGCGCTCCCGCATACTCCGCCCAAGGCCTGGGCACCCACTGGGATAAGACAAACAAGGAATCAGTCTATGATCGATTAAAAGCAATAAAGAAGAAAAATGAATATAAGTGAGATGCTCACGCTGTCCACCTGAAGAGCGTTCACGTCCCGCCGGTAGACACCGTGAGAGGAACGCTTGCTCCTCGTCCTGCACATCACCCAATCCCTCACGACGGGATAGGCCCTCTCCAGCGGCTCCGTCCTCTTGGGCGAGAGGCTCGGAAAGTAGGAGTACACCCACGCCTGTGAAACAAGACAGTCAATAACGATCTTTCGTAATTTGATAAGGAAAAAAATTGATGAAGGTTCATACCTCCAACAGCAGTCCAGGTCCGACAGCACCAGGAGAAGTCCCCTTCTCCATCAACTCCGGACGAACCATGTCCCTCATGAAGCGGATGAGGACCGCAAAACCAGCAGTGAACCAGTCCCAACGCCCCAGGGAGCTCAGGTCAGAAAGGAAGGGAAGAAGCTCCGTCGACAGCCTCTCTCCCTTGTCTCCGAGGTAAATCGAAGACAGAAACGACCAAAGCCACAAGCGGGCCCTCTGCTCAGCTGTACAGGGAGGAGGAGCCGTCTCCCTCCCGTCAATCTTCACCAGCGCCGGGATCTTTCCCGCAAAGTAGTCTCGAACGTAGGAACTAGGCACCAAGCCTGGCACTATAACAGCCTTCGGCGACAAGTTCCAACCGAACAACCTCCTCTCCTCGGCCGAGTCCACCCTCATGGCAGTCTCCGGTCACTCCACCGCCTCAGTCTCACACGGCAGACCAGAAATCATGCCGTAGTCCTTTAGAGTGACTCCCACCTCACCAAAAGGCATGTGAAACGTGGAAGTCGTATCCCAGAATCGGTCCAAGAAAGCGCGGACCAGGCTAAGGTTAGCCCGCAACTTCCTCCTCGCGATATCCCCCCAAGCCTGCACCAAGGCACCGAACGCTCCACGCTCGATCATGGCACACTCCTCCGCCGACAGCCGCTCGTAGCACTCCATCGCTGTCGTGTAACCCGAGAACGGCCTGATGTTTCTGGCCTCCTATTGTGATTTGAAACAAAAGCTATCTTTAGTTTTGAATGAAAGTTGGATAAGATATGAGCAAATGAAATGAAAGAAGGTGAGTGATGAGTAATGAATTCAAAATTACCAAACTCTTCACCGTCTTGTAGGACAGGTGACCCTCTGCAGCCCAAAGAAAGTGCCTACTCTCCCAGGTCTCAGACCACGCGGGCGCTCCCCTCAGCTGACGACCTCCTCATCCGATGTTGGCCCGCCTCGAGGCCTCCTCCTCCTCAACAGCCTCCTCCTCGTGGACCTTGTCCCCAGCAGCCATCACCGCGGCGATGAAAGCCTGCTCCAAAGCCTCCTCAACAACAGCAGCGTCTATCTCCATGGGAGCTCTCCCAAAAGTAGAAGCCTCATCACCTGCAACATTAAAGCGAATTTAGGCCGCGTCACGTGACGACGAGCCTTGGTTAAGGGATTTTCGAGCCTTCAGAAGCCCTGAAATCGCTCCTTTCTCGCCATCTTTGGCTATATTCTCACAAACCCGATCACTCATATGGTAGTTAGGGTCAAGTCAAGCCTAATTTGAAGCCTAGTTCCGGGTTCGAATCGAAATTTCGGCAGCATTTCGTTATAACGACGATTATGCCCTAGAGAAGTCTCCTGAAAAAAGCCGTCACAAACCAAAATTCCGAGATGGTAGAAAGTTTACCCATCATCCAAGGTTCCCAAATATCAAGTTTCATCGCAAATGGGCAATCCTAAGGCTATTTTCGAAGCAATTTACGATCCAGCTGTGAAACCGTCTCAATTTCACTCAAATGCTCAAAACTTAACGAAAATTCAAAACAAATACATGGTTATGTTCCTTATACTACCAATTATCCATTTCTAATGTCAATTTTACAAGGCAAATGCATTTGGGGGAAAGGCCCCAAATTTTCGAAATAATTGGGTTGAAAACCCTAATTTTTCCGATCTAAATTGAGCAAATATAGAAGTTTAATGCAAGAATGAGACACATACCTCGATTAGTCATGATTAATGCAAGCTTTTGGATCAAACCTTGGCAGAAATAGTTGAGATTTGAGAGAGCATTGTGTGATTTATGTTTCGAAACAAATGAAATAATCCCGCTGTTTATCGCGTTTTTAGGCAAAAAATACACCCTTGGGAACAGACGCAGCAGGCGCTGCGCCTATTCCAAGAGACGCAGCTCTTGCTGTGCCTCTTCCTGGTGTTCCCTCCATACGAGTTTTCAAAAATTCGTTATGAGTTCGTTATTTGTGGGCCCATCTTTGGTGCGTCTCTTCCCCAATGCTATTTTATCTTTTTGGTCCGTTTGACGATTATCTTTCGTTCAGTCCGTATTTCTAAGCCAACAGCAGACTATCATACGTTATTTATCGCTTCCAAGACCTTGCTTGTCACAACGAGCAGATGTTTCTTCACAGGTGTTTCGACACGCCTTCATTATATTTCCCAACAAGAGTAAGCGGATAGACTTTCCCTCTCGAGACATGGAGATGAGTTCCCGATTA
The DNA here is from genome assembly GCF_048544455.1 of Silene latifolia. Classification (NCBI taxonomy): domain Eukaryota; kingdom Viridiplantae; phylum Streptophyta; class Magnoliopsida; order Caryophyllales; family Caryophyllaceae; genus Silene; species Silene latifolia. Next base: position 24,139,665 of record NC_133536.1, read on the forward strand.
TGTTCCCCAAAGAGAGTAAGCGGATAAACTTTCCCTCTCGAGACATGGAGATCAACATCGGCCCCGAATTCTTCCGAAGTTTGTTTGAAGCTGAACACAAGCAAATTTCTCCCAGCAGTTCCAGACTGTGTCCTGCTGTCTTTCCTCAGAATCATCGTTTCCTCATATCGTTCATATGCCCCTCTTCAGGAATAAGCCTTCGTATTTTCAGACACCAAGTTATATTCAGACCCCAAAGGGTTTTGCCGAAGCGCCTTCAGTCCCGTTTCGTCCAGAAGTCTCAGGTATGATCTCTTCTTATGGCTCGCGAGCCTCCTTACGTAGTCTAATGGACTTTAAACGACCCTCCCCGATAGTCGACAGACTCTAAAATGTTCCCGACGACAGGTCCTTGGCTCAGACCCCTTTGAGCCGCCTCGCGTCGCCATAGTCGTCAGGTTGTAATCTTCAATTGACCTGATGGCTATACTTTGACTTTCGCCTTGTCCAAGCCTCAGTCAAAGTGGGGGCTCTGTAGATACCTCATTTCTGCACCTCTCGCAAACCACCCGATGATGATTGGGCCGCATGTTTGGTACGCGGAACGATTTGTGACAGTTCGTAAGTTTATCGTCAAGTGATTGCTCAAATACTAATGTCTACCTCTTAGTTGTCATCTACGTGCCGATACGGTCGTTTTGACAGTAATTAGAGTACATTTGGAGTCCGGGCCTAAAACCGTCTTCCTTTTCTGATAACCGTTAAATCCCGAGTCAGAATTTTCTAGAATGTTCCGGATATTTCTATTCCATATTTTATAATTATTTCACAATCTTTATTCTTTGGTAAACAATTTCCCGTAATATTCATACAAGATATTAAGGAAAAGCAAATTATTCCGTCCTTCTATAACTCAAACACGGAAATCTTTCTTCAGCAGGAGAAAACCACTTGGGAACAGACGCAGCAGTTGCTGTGCCTCTTCCAAGAGACGCAGTGACTGCTGCGCCACTTCCCAGGTCCTTTTCTGCGTGTTTTTCGTATCTTTTTCATATCTTTCCGAGATTCACTTCCAAAGTCTCTCCGAAACCCTAATTCCTTCACGTGATTAGTATAAATAAGAGCCTTCGCTCCTCATATTTCTCACGCGAGTGTCCGCCCTTCTCTTCTCCCTTTGCATTCTAGACCTTTGTTCTTACTTTTTGGCGTCTACGTGCTTGAACTTTCGACCACGTAAGCTCGGATCCTTCTGAGTACCAGCCTCGTTTGCATGACCGACCAATTTGACCAACTCCACCTCAATCAACTTAATTAATCTAATCGTTTTCCTCTTACGAGGGCACTTTCGTCTACATTCGAGTCGAGCATCACTAACCGATAACTTAGTTCATCTCGTTTCGTCAAACATGTAAGTCTGAGGGTGTAAATCCCTATTTCATTTATTGTTCTTTACTTTTTGTCATCACTAATGTAAGGTTTATGTCGAAAACACCTCTTAAAACCGATTTCTAAAACCGTGCTTTAAAACCTCTTTTTACGGATTTCCAGAAGACAAACCGTCGAGAAAGGACGCAGGAACTGCTGCGCTTCTTCGAAGGAGCGCAGTTCCTGCTGCGCCTCTTCGTGAGGCTGCCGCAGTTCCTGCTTCCTTTCTTCTTCCTTCGTCCTCTGTAATTCGTTCGTCTTTGTTTTGTTTCGTTTGTTTTCTTTAATTCTTCGATACAATAGTTTAATAATTTCATGTATATTATTTATCATTCATTCATATGTATAATTCATCATTAAATTCGACTTAAATCCCTTATAATCTCATATTTGCGGGTTTTCGTCATTAAACTCAATCCGGGTTGTAGGGATTCGATTAGTTCATATCGGGTTTCTGGAATTCGATCCTTGATATATTTTCATCTGTCTTTTGTCATTTTTGTCATTAATTTGTCTTGTTTAACCTATTTTGTTCACCTATGTCACTAATCAATCTTTCGTTCATGTAAATAATCCGTTTGCATCCGTCTCATCCATGTTTTATTGCTTTTATGACCATTAATCACATGTAAACAACCTATTAATCACTTCCATCCGAGTCGAATATCGTAATCAACCCTTAAAATCACCAATTTACATTAACGATTTGCAGTTCCGGCTTCACAGCCAAAACTCACCCTTGGAACAGACGCAGCAACTGCTGCGCCTCTTCCAAAGGGCGCAGTCCTGCTGCGCCTGTTCCAGGTTGAGTTCTGTCTCTGAACTCCTTTTATCCTTTTCCTCAAATCATCCGTTTTAAAGGTATTTTCGACATAAATCATTAAACCTGATGTAATTATTGTAATTTTATTTATTGTTTTTATCATTGTATTTTGTATCCATTGTATGTTTTCACATGTAATTGAGCATTAAATCCTATTTCGACCCAATTTTATGCTAAACTAATTGTTAACCGACTTAGTCTAATTCTCACATGTCAGGATTAAAACTTGGATGTTGCATTGCATGCATATAATCAACGATATATCGAGTATAGACGACATCCCTAATCATTAGTAGAGGCCGCTATCGAGGCGGGCGGGATTAGGTGTTCGATCAAAAGAGTTTCCTAATCACTACTACAAATCCAGGCAACTACAACGCCCCTTTAACAACGTTTATGTACGAAAATCATAATAGACGTTGTAGAATGTATGGCGCGATTTTTACTAAACTTAATTACAATGGGTATGGTTATATAACCGTTGTTATACGTTTTAACAACGGGTTAAATTTGCACAACCGTTGTTAATAATTTGGCGCAAAGTTAGTGAAAAGTAATCACAACGGGTATTTTTAAACCCGTTTTTAAAACTTATTTGACAACGGTTGTTGATTTACAACCGTTGTTAAAACTTATTTAACAACAGTTGTTGTTTAACAACCGTTGTCAATACTTTCCATACTACAAACCACACAAACACAGATCAGCTACAGCCACAAAACACATACATAACCTAACACAAACACAAACACAGACAAACACAAACACAAACACAGCAAACACACTTTCTCATCGTCTCTTTCTCTCTTTCTCATCGTCGCTTTATCATCTTGCCGTCACTGTTGGTTTCATCGTCTCTTACTTTCTCTAATTATCAGGTAAATCTCGCCGTTACTGTTGGTTTCATCGTCTTTCATCGTCATTGTTTTCTTTTTTTAATTATTTCATTTGCATGTATATATGATGGGTTTTTATCGATCATTATTATGTTATTATTCGCTTAATTAGCTCGTAAAAAAAATTAAATAAAATAAAACAAAGAAGAAGCAAGATGATAGAGAGGAATTCATGATAAACTTAATTAATAATTCATTAATATATATATATATAAATACATAAATTAAAAAAAGAATTACATTTTAAAAAATGCAATTCTTATATTTTCATAGAGAGTCTTATTCTCTTCTATGATATCACTCCTCTCCTCCTTAGCTATTTGGAGGTTTCGTTCAGCAGTTGCTATATCGTCATATAGCTGCAACAACTGCTTCTCTGTCAAGCCATTTCTTTTGGCGTCCTTGAGTGCGTCTTGAGCATCCATAAGATAGCTCCTAAAACTATCCTCGATGTGGAGCAACCGGCGGATGAAGCTGTTGTTGTTCTAGGTCATAGTAAGAGTTTTAAGGATGTAATCGTTCATTTTGTTGATGAACTTTGGAGTTGTTAGTTTGAAAGATTAATTAGGAGTTGGAGATTGTTTTAGCAGTTAGGGTTTGAAGATAGTGAGATAATGGAATGGTGGTTGAGATAATGTATGTATTTATACTAAGTAATGTGTCCTTTGAGTTGTTTTTTAATTAATATAATATATGCATGTTTAGGAAGTTGTGCCATAATCATCATATCTCCCTGCTTCAAATCTAATGTAAACCCTTCTCATTCCATATATTGTCCATTCATATGCACAGTACAGGGATGGCAGTAATAATGCATGCATCGGAATTATAACGGGCCCCGTAATTATGCATGCATCTAGTAATATTTAATTTAATTTTTTTTTATTTTGTAAAAACAAACAACAACGGTTATGTAGATACAACACGTTGTCTTTAGTTATAACGACGGTTCCTTGTAAATTAACCGTTGTTATAACTTTCCCACCAAAATTAAGTCACACTTTCAACAACGGGTTTTGATACTTAAAACCGTTGTTAATAGTTTTAACAACGGGTTGTTTAAGAAAACCAACCGTTGTTAAAACCTTTTACAACGGACGCTTTAACAACGCCGCTTTTTTATATAACAACGGTTTTTAACCGTTGTTATAGCCTGTATCTGTAGTAGTGAATACGTACCCTCACCTCTTACTCCAGATCTCTGTGAACATCCGTGTTCATTGGCATCCACGAGAGTCATTCTAGACATAGAATGCTAAGGGTAACGATTGCTTAGTGTTTATGTCACTACTTTATGTCTTGACATGGCACGAGGTATTCAAACGGTTTCAATTTCCCATAAAAATTGGTGGCGACTCCAACAAATGCAAACGCTTGTTCTCTCCTCCCAAGCGCCCTCGTGGGCCCCCGTTGTCCACACCACTGTTTTGCATCGACAAGGTGGTGCATCATAGACCCAATCTTGTACCTAAACAATTTAAGGTGTTTGATGGGCTTGTGGTGGATAGCCTTGATCACACCTTTCACCAAATCAAGTATAAGCATAATCGTGGACCAGTGTGCATTGATTTCATGGACCGCTATCAGAAAGAATTTCTTATGTGGAAAGACAAGAAGCTGGAAGAGGACCATATGATACCTCGGGATACGGATCAGAGTAGCACGACCACCAATCACAGCAGCAGCTACAGCAGCACGAACTCGGGAAACAACAGTGACGTCAACGGACCCTCTTCATCAGATGAAGAATTGAGCTCCTCCTTGATTAATATGTTGAAAAGGATTCAGAAGGGCATCGGGAAGCGGCCTCGGTTTGCACCGGGTCATAATCAGGAGCAGGTACAGCATGTAAGCAGGGGAACCCCACCACCCCCTTCCATTATTTTTTTATTTGAACAGCATTACATAGAAATATGATGGTTCTACTGTATATTTTTTTTAAAAACTGTATCACATACAAACATGATGTTTCTTCGAACCAAACATCTAACGCACCCAACTGATCTTCATTGTTCCTCATATTAATCAGAAAAGAGTCTTCACCGTGGACAACCAGGTTATGTTGCTGAAGCCGCAAAGAAGAAGTCAATTATTTCTGCATCAGTACCGGAGAAGAACAAGAACAAAATCAGTTACCCATTGATGCCGTTGATTGATCTTAGTTAAACCCGAGTTTATGATTTAGTCAATATTTGTAAACTTTGATGACGACCGTTTGTAAATAGAAGCTATACTCATTCATGAGCCTAGCAAAACTCGGTCAATTTTTTATTTTTGTATAAGACGAATTAATTTCAATTTCATTAATATTTGTAAGGACCACTTCTACGAAAAAAAGTACCGGTACGCAAGACACGTCGTGTAATCATAAAGGCGATAATTACATGTAGCTTCCACCTATGATGCTCGGACTTAGATACTAGGATCCAACATGGGTACGGATTTTTGAGTGTCGGATCCTTGAAATCTTAAAAACAAGAACTCGGATACGACGATCAAAATTAAAATTTGGACTCAGCTAATTTATATTTTTTTCTGAAAAAATTGATTATTAGTTAAAAAAATCAAAGAAAGAAAGGAAAAGTAGTTTCTTCTTGTTTAACATGAATGAAGACATTATTAAATTAAAGCATTAAATTCATTCTAGGTCACTCCTAATATAGGGTTATTGTACAAAACATAGTGTAAGAACAAAACATTCTAACACCAATTTCTCTTAGAAGGATCCGTCAAGGATCCATGTCCGGATCCCGTCCACCGGATCCTCAGGTTCAGGTGAAGAGTCTGAGCATCATAGGCTTCCACAATAACGATCTTAAATTTTTCTAATCCATGTTGAGGTAAATAAAACTCAAATATAGTGATCGTAAATAATTTCCTATATACTAAGAGAATAAAATTTCTCGAAAGTTTTCTCTCCAAAAGTAATCCGATTAAATGAAAAGGAACAATTCTTTCATTCAATAAATTATCATCATTCAAGAAGAGAACTTGTTACAATTAAAAATTTCATCAGCTCGCCTATATACCTGACTGGGAATATAATATAATCGATTGGGAATATAATATACCCACCTGGGAATATTATCTGGAAAATATGATTACAAGAGGAAAATCAAAATAAAATACGATTTAAGCTCCATGAGAAAGTGGACATCTTTGGTAGAAAGTTCAGCAGATAGACTTAGAAGCACAAAAATTTCCTCTTTGTAAGTTCTGCAAACAGTTGCTGATAAATTACCTGCAAAAAAAGCGAACAGAAGAAAATAGACATCTGAAAATATTTACCACAATCTTTAGGATCACAAAAGAAAATAGACATCAAAAACGACTTCATATACAGAAGTTACCTTCAGTACAGAAAAAGGACAGTTCTGCAAACAGTTGCTGATAAGTTACCTGGTGTATAATGACTGGATGTCGGAGAATATGACATCACTCTCAAGATACATATCACCACAGTCTTTAGGATCAACTTTCTCCAACTCAAACTCCTACTTTCCACTGTACTCATTCCATTCGAACCACCTTTTAGAAATTTGTTTTTTTGAAACAAATGGGTTGATCTTTTTCTTCAGGGGAGTCAACAGCAACAAGACTACAAACATACACCTTATTCTCTTGTCCGGGCCTAAATGCACGACCTAGCGTTTGCCTTGATACCGATGGATTTAGGTGTACATCGAGTATTATAACACGTGAGGCACCCACCAATGAGATACCTTCCCCACAAGCTTTGATAGACCCAAAAAACACTTGCTTATGCAGATGTGGTAAATTGTTCCATCGATGTCTCTCGTTGATCTATAGAGGTATCTCCAGTTGTCATGAATATCTCTCTACCAATGCGGTACCCTTTCTTGTAAATCGCCATTCGTTCAAGAAACTTTAATGGGAGGAGATACTGACTGAAGACAAGTAATTTCTCGTTGGTACTTTCACAGAGGCCTAACACATTGAAAAAGAATTTGGCTTTCACGCCTTCTCGCCAATCTTCCCGTTTCAGCAGTTCATCAATCGTCTCATTAGAAGGAAGCGAGTTTTTGTCAGCCCCTTGTTTTCTGTCTAAAAACTGTTTTAGCACTGGGTGGGTGTAAATGGCACATCCTATTGAGCTTTTCCTGAATGAAGCCTTTTCAGTCTTATGGAGGTGTTGAACGAGACGCTTTTGCAGAGGCCTGAGTTTAAGCAGAATGGTTTTGCAGATGTCTATTTTCTTTTGTGATCCTATTGCGTCTCAAATAGTTGTTTTTTTGTACTGAATCTTAGTCATTTGATGCATTTTCCATTTTAATGTTGTTTTCGCTTTTTTTTGCCGGTAATTTATCAACAACTGTTGCAGAACTTACAAGTAGGAAATTTTTGTGCTTCTAAGTCTCTCTGCTGAACTTTCTGCCAAAGATGTCCACTTTCTCATGGATCTTAAACCGTATTTTATTTTGATTTTCCTCTTGTAATCATATTTTCCAGATAATGTTGCCCTACCGACTCTGCGGTCGCAACGTCCATCCTGTCTCATCATTGGTGCTACCGATGGACTCACATAGCCCGCTTTCACTTGACCTTTCTTAATTTATCCAACTGCCACTAGTTTCTCTCCTTTTTAACCACTGTCAACAGCATTCTCCAAAAACTCAACTTTACGACTGTATACAAAAATATCAGTGGTACCAAAAAGTAATGACTGTACGTAAAAAGAATAAATGAACTTTCAAGAGCAATTCTTCAATGATCTTATCAAGAAGATTTACGAGGCAACAACTGCCGAGAAAGCAAGTTTGAGATCATGCAGTAGGAGGAGCGGAAGAAAGTTTCTTTATTTGACTTTAAGGATTATGCTATAGATGCTCTTGATTATCCTATATACCCGACTGGGAATATAATATAACCGATTCGGAATATAATATACCCACTTGGGAATATTATTTGGAAAATATGATTACAAGAGGAAAATCAAAATAAAATACGGTTTAAGCTCTATGAGAAAGTGGACATCTTTGGTAGAAAGTTCAGCATAGAGACTTAGAAGCACACAAATTTCCTCTTTGTAGTTTTGCAAACAATTGCTGATAAATTACCTGCAAAAAAAAGCGAACAAAAGAAAATAGACATTTGAAAATAGTTACCACAATCTTTAGGATCACAGAAGAATATAGACATCAAAAACGACTTCATAAACAGAAGTTACCTTAAGTACAGAAAAACGACTGTTTGAAATGACTGTTCTGCAAACAGTTGCTGATAAATTACCTGGTAACATAAGGAAAATGAGATTATTTAGGAAAAGGTGGAAAAGTGAGGGGTAAAGTTGGAAGCTTTGAATGAGTCCACAAGAATAATGTATTGTGTAATACTGTAAATCTGTAATTAACATTGAGTGGAGGTGAGTGAGCTATTTGATGGCAAACATGTAAATAGGTAGTGGGGTATAAAACTAACTTAGTCATTTTTCAGACCAAATAAGGTATGTTACCATTGGTGTGGATTGTCCGTTTTAGGTAAGTGTTATCATTTGTTTGAATCGGAAGGACTAAGGGAGTAATAAAAAAAAGTAAAAAGCAATAAACATAGAAAACTAGCAATTGTCAATTTATGCGTGGCCTAGCTTTTGAAAATTAACCCGAAATCAAACAATCCCAAAATTCCCAAAATCAAACAAACAATCTCCAAATTAAAAACCCAAACTTCAATAACAACAACAACAACAATAATAATAACGATTGATTTTGATTTATATGATTAATTAGAACCTTATTATTATGCAGAGATTAATATAGAAATTAAACCTTGATTGAGAAATTAGAGAAAAGTGAAAAGTAAGGCACCTAGTGAGCACTGAGTAGACTTCGCTGAGGAAAGGCGGCGACAAAGAAGACCGTCAGTCGGAGGAGGCGAGGGGAGGCTGACAGTGTGGAAGGAGTAAGGGGAGAAGTGAGATCAAATTGATTCTTCTAAATAAATGTTGATACCCAAGTACAACAGCCCTATATTAGGAGTGACCTTGACATGAATTTAATGCTTTAATAAAGTTTTCGTTCATGTTAAACAATTGAAATTGAAATTAATTCGTCTTATACAAAAATAAAAAAATTGACCGAGTTTTGCTAGGCTCATGAATGAGTATAGCTTCTATTTACAAACGGTCGTCATCAAAGTTTACAAATATTGACTAAATCATAAACTCGGGTTTAACTAAGATCAATCAACGGGCATCAAGGGGTAACTAATTTTTTTCTTGTTCTTCTCCGGTACTGATGCAGAAACAATTGACTTCTTTGTGGCTTCAGTAACATAACCTGGTCGTCCACGGTGAAGACTCTTTTCTGATTAATATAAGTAACAATGAAGATCAGTTGGGTGCGTCGGATGTTTGATTCGAAGAAACATCATGTTTGTATGTGATACAGTTTTAAAAAAATATATGCAGTAGAACCATCATATTTCTATGCAATGTTGTTCAAATAAAAAAAATGGAAGGGGGTGGTGGGGTTCCATTGCTTACCTGCTGCACCTACTCCCGATTATGACCCGGTGCACATCGAGGCCGCTTCCTGATGGCCTTCTGAATCCTTTTCAACATATTAATCAAGGGAGAGCTCAATTCTTCATCTGATGAAGAGGGTCCGTTGATGTCACTGTTGTTTCCTGAGTTCGTGTTGCTGCTGCTGCTGTGATTGGTGGCCGTGCTGCTCCGATCCGTATCCTGAGGTATCATATGGTCCTCTGCCAGCTTCTTGTGTTTCCACCTAAGAAGCTCTTTCTGATAGTGGTCCATGAAATCAATGCACCTTAAATTGTTTGGTTACAAGATTGGGTCTATGATGTACCACCTTGTCGAAGCAAAACAGTGGTGCAACAAGGCTCCCAAACTTGACCTGATCGCGTACGAGCGCAGGTAATCTCACCCTCTTATACAGTCTCCACAAAATATCCTACAAAGAGAAAAAATAGGTTAAGTTTACACATGGTATAAGTAATCTACATTCTACAATCATCAGTAGGTCATGCATATAGTTGGTGTTAAGATATCAGCATTGGCTAACATGAGTAAATGAAACTCCTGGATAATTTTGTCATAAAGATAATTCATGCAATTCATGGAGATATCAGCAGTAAAAACATTAATCACATTCATCTAATATTCAGTAAATAGGAATTTTACTATTTCACTACTTCACCAGACGCTACAAGAGTACAAGCCTACACAACCTGCGAGATAGAAAGAATAAAATAGAAAGACTAAAATAGAAAGACTGGGCTTTACCTCATCAGATAGATGATCAAGAATTTCTTTCACATCATCCAAGTATTTGGGTTTCTTATTTCTACTAATGGGTGACACTGCATCGACCACTGAATGCATGAGAGGCGCCTCACCAAGATTTATCTCTATTTTGATGGCGGCTTGGAGCATGGGGATCCGGATAAGAAAAAAACTCTGCACATGGAAAATAAATAAACGATTAACAAAACAATTAACAAAAGAAAATAAATAAACGACTAACCAAAATCCAAATGTTTCCGTCTAGCGTCTTCTTCGAACTCTATACATTTTTTGTTATCCTATGGTACAAATAGGACAACAATGCTGCCCCCCATGCATATGTGTCCACATCATCTAACTTTTGGAGAAATTGCGCAAATGTCGTATTACATATTTGCCCATTTTGGTTTGGGCAAATTATGCAATCGACAATGATCAAGAGGATTGCTTTCTTTCTTTTCTCTATATCCGCGCCGACATCAATTGCAATAGATTTCAATTTTTTTATTGAAACTTTTTTTTCATAAATATCAAACAAATCAACAAAAACTTTTAGGTCACGACATGTTTCCGAAATGACTGGTTCCCCTTGAATGGGCAAACCAGTTAAAAACAAAACATTTTCTAACGTAATGTTGAGAAGATTTTCATTAATTTCAAAACAAAACTTATCAGGGTTGTATTTGGCCAATAAAAATGTAAGGAGTTCTCCTAAAGTATCTGAAGCATTTACTTTTATTAATCTAAAAAGACAACTCCCAGGACCGTTGGTTCTGATGATTTCATCAATATGTGTCCGAAAATCCATGCCAAGAGAATCGAACAAGTCTGCAATGGTATTAATTTTTGCTGTCCACTTCGTCATGCTAACTCTTAAGTTAGTTCAGGGGAAAGATAACAGAAGACAATAAACTTCACAGTTGCTTACCTGTTATGAAATTCAAACAGCCTCATTAGCCTGGCATTCATTTTAAATTTAATTAGGTATTGTTTGGGATTAAGAGGGGCAGAACCAGGAATGAATTCTATCTAGGGCTAGATTTATAGACAATTGAATGTTTAAAACGTATTGGTTAAGGAAAAATTCAAATCGTTGGCAGATAATATCCACTAATATATAATCAAATACCTATTCCAGCCATTACACCATCTTTTTACTGCCTAGTAATCACCTGGTAAGCAACTACTCAAACATTTAATTAAATCAATCTCACACTATGACACCACTGTTTGGGAACATGAATTTGTTTCAAATCATCATTTTAAAATTAGAAATGTGAAATAATGAATCACAAATAATTGCATATCTAAATCAAACAATAGTAATATCACTGATACATAATCAAATCAACTATATAAACAATCATATAATTTGAACAAATAGTCGTTTACAAAACAAGGTGAATTAAAAAAACAAAAAGATGAAGAGGATTAGGGAAAAGCCGATGATGAAGAGGATTGGGGAAAAGCTGATTTGGGGAAAATAGAAAGGGGGAAGGAAAACAAGAAAAAGAACTTACATGTGGTGAATAGCCAATGATGAGGAGGACAACGAAGGATGACGAAGGAGAACGACGCTGGAGGACAACGGAGGATGACAAAGGAGAACGACGCGGAGGAATTCGGGTTTGATTAATTTGGGGTGTTTTGAAAGAATGAATAAGGGTGTTCAATGTACCAAAAAATTGATTGATAGGGGGCGTTCGAATTGACAAATCGGGTCAACTGGCCGGGTTTGAAATGGTAAAATTTGGGTCGGGTTATTTTAGGTTAGGGTGAGATTATCAGTCAGACTCACCAAAGTTTTAAGACTTTGTCACATCAGTTTTCCAATAACTTTTATTATTTATTTATTGTTCAGACTCACCTCAGACTTACCTCAGACTTTATACATTATCAGTCAGACCTACCTCATACTCTAATTTTTCACTTTACTTGAGAAAATGTGGGGTTTAAGAAAAAAGAACAAAAATAATATAACACTTGTCATTCTTTCATTGAAAGTCTTCTTTTAATAGTGGGGTCAAGACTCATGTAGAGTCTTAAGTTGAGTCTTGGATTTCCAAAACTCAACTTAAGACTTTGTCAAGACTTTAGGGTAAGATTATTGGTAGTTTTGAGACAAGACTTTGGTAAGTCTTGAGACAAGACTCACTCAATACTACCAATAATCTACCCTAGTCTTTACAAAGTCTTACCAAAGTCTTAAGTTGAGTCTTAGAAATCCAAGACTCAACTTAAGACTTTATTCTCTTAGTAGTAGTAGGGGTGTGAGTTGGAGAACGCTCAAATTGAGGCATGTTTCCGTTGAGCCGAAATATTCACATTTAGCTTTGTTATTGTAGTTTTCAATAATGGCTACTAATCTACAATATACGAGTAAAATGAATAAAATAGAAAATTTATCTTTCTATGTCGATCATAACAATTTTGACATTCTAATTTATTGTTCATTTTAAGTGTCGTTCCATAATGTGGAAGTGCATCCGATCTGTTGTGGATGTGCTGTTTATTTCATGTACCTTACAGTAGAAGATACTTAACTCGTAGCATGACGACCCAACCGAGATCATATGGACCTTACTGTAATGAAACGAATTTGGGGTTCAGTTATTTAGTCAACGGGCCAGGATACGAACCGGGTCTCCAAAATAGCGTTAGACGAAGTATGAGAACCGAGATCATATGGACCTTACGGTAATGAAACGGATTTGGGGTTAAGTTATTTAGTCAATGGGCCAGGATACAAAGTGGGTCTCCAAAATACCGTTAGACGAAGTATGAGTTCAATGTTTTGTATCCCCATAAGATAGGATTTGAACTGATATTTTTCTATCTCTATAAGTAAGTAGACGTGAGATTCTCGATTTGATTCATTAGTTTTCACTTAAAGTAAATTTTAGCTCTCGCGATCTAAATTATTAAATGTTGAACTATCACCTCCACCACATCGTCACATTAATATGATATTGTCTGCTTTGGGCCAAGCCCGGATGGTTTTGTGTTTGGCCTCCTTCCCAAAACGCCTCGTACTATTATATTTTGTACACATTTATAAAGATGATCTTCCATCCTTATTCTACCGATGTAGAACATGAGTTTGCACCCTAACAATCATCTATCAAATCAAGGACCATCATCTTAACTCACACCTTGACCTCCGTGGCGAACTCCCCACATACAACCTACAACCCTAACTTCTTGGCACCCGAAACATCACCAAGTCTTGATAACCTCCCGTTAGCCGACACCCCATGCTACCGCGAGCATTGTTTTATACCACATGCCATCGCCTGGTCAAGTGTGTACCCCCACATGCTCCTGAACCTGCATGTCCATGTGCCTTTCTTGGGAATTTGCTATACATACGTATCGAACATCCTCTGCATCCAATATACCTTGGACCGGGTCCGCCACTACTTCAGAAGTTCTAGAACACCAACAGTCTCTAGCATCCAATCTGGAAAGGACCTGTAATACTACAGTTTTATGAGTCTTAGGGTACTCTATCGAGTGGGGCTTACTCTGTCGAGTAAGTATGGTTTTACGCAAAACATTAGTCTGCTTGATGGCTACTCGATCGAGTAAGCTTGGTATTCGATCGAGAAAGGGTAACTCGATCGAGTAAGTGACTTACTCGATCGAGTAAGTCGGTTAACGGGTGATTTGCCACGAGTTTTTTAGTAATGTGGATTAATATATATTCTTTCGTCATCTTTTTCCTAAAACACTTTTGCAAACCTAAATCACAAACAAGGAGAATTTTCAAGTTATGTTGCTTAATCTCATAGCATTATTAGCAAATCCCGGAGCTAGAAGTGTCGATTTTCGTCGTTCTTCACATCCTTGTGATCCTTGTGTCGAGGGTAAGCTCTACATATCATTTTTATATCGTTTGGTTAATGTTGGTTAAACCCTAATTGGGTAATTTGGGGGTTTTTTTATGGTTTATAAGATTACGGTAGTAATAATATGTATGTATGTATAGGAGGAGGGTTCGTTGAGGAGAGATTCTGATTTAGCTGCTTGATCGTCTGATTCCGTGTTTGCTTTTCAGGTAGGGTTTTCCCTACTCAGTATTAATTACATAAGTGTGGTTGTTGATTACTGTTGTTGTATATCGTATTGGCATTGGATTCTGATTTGGTGGTTGTTGATAGTGTAGTGTAATGATTGTTGTGTATAATTGTTTGAGATCTTTGGGGCGCGTCCCTGGCTGAGTGGAGTCACTTGCGGGAGTGACTTCACGCCCTTGGTTTGCCCTCTATGGAACCCACACAGGAGGGGATATGCACATTAAGGAAACTTGGGTTTATCGCTCAGTGGTGATGAGCGGGGATTTGGTGGGTACGACTGCGGTCTCCCACTGACGGCGTGGAGTACTTGTTGCGATGGGTACTCTGGCAGGACTACACACATTAGTGTGTAGTCAGTTGTGTGAAGATTGATTATGGAGACTGGAGAATTGTTGTGTTGTTGAGTTGTTTTTGGCATTTGTTTCATTGTGGCTTTGTTTTATGTAACTAGTACTGACCCCGTTAATTGTTTTAAAAACTGTGGTGATCCATTCGGAGATGGTGAGCAGTTATTGAGCAGGTATGATATGACGAGTATGGGATAGCTGGGATGAGTCATCACGTGGCAGTTAGAAAAGTCTCCCGCTGTGTCAGACGAGGTTTTGTAGTTTTGGTAGTTTTATCAGTAGACCGTTTTGAGAACATTGTATTTCAGTTTAACAGTTTTGGAGTATACATGTAATCATTTTTAAACCGTATTTACTTTTAAGTATGTTTCGTTATTGTCTTATGATTATCATTGCCCCGGGTAACCGAGATGGTGACGTTTCCATACCTTAAGTGGTCCTGGTAAAGCACTTGGAGTATGGGGGTGTCACAAAGTGGTATCAGAGCGACGATCCTGAAACCTGTAACCAATGAACCTAATGAACATAGGGAGTCAAACTAAAATAAACCGGGGGTAGAAGTTGTAGGAGCTAATGCAAAGGCTTGGGAGACGTCCTAAAGTCGCGAACTCGCCCTATAATTTTGAACCGGTCACATGGGGTACGTGTCGGGATCGTTATGTGTTATTTTCTTGTTTGGATATCTATATAATAACATGTGGTGTGAATCGGTGGATGCATGAATGATGAGGATATGAGGTATGGAATAAAAGGTGATGATTATGTGATTTCTATGTTGGATGATTAAAGGCATGATGTTTGATTTATAATGTGGTATGTTAGAAATATGGAAGTAAAGTTGTTTTGTTTGAGTATATAAAGAGTTGCGTAGGTATATATGTTGTTGTTGTCGTTGTGCTGGTAGTATAGAAAGTTGGGAAAGTAAGATGAACATGCGGGTAGTATATACAAGTCTGCATGACTCGATCGAGTGGGGGGAACTCGATCGAGTAGGTGAGAGGCTCGATCGAGTGGGTTTGACTCGATCGATTAGGTAGTTTTACGTTTTCTGGGCAGAAGTGAGTTTTTGGGCGCTCGATCGAGTAGGTGGAGGCACTCGATCGAGTGGGGTCATCTCGATCGAGTGGGCAGTCAGCTCAATCGAGTGCATTTTTGGGAGTTTTCTGATCAGGTTCTGGTGTCGAGGCACTCGATCGAGTAGGTGGGGCAACTCGATCGAGTGACCTCAACTCGATCGAGTAGGTTGAGGGGCTCGATCGAGTATGTTTTATATAGGTTGTATGCTTGTTTTGAGATGTAGAGTGTTTATGTTTACCTTTCTCTTATATAGTTACAAGATGCCGCCAAAGATTAACGCTTTGTATGCTAGAGCAGAGAGTATGACCGTTGATGATATAGTAAAGATGTTGGAGCACCAGGATGCTCTCACAGATGCTTTGAAAAGAGTGGGAAAGGATAAGGATGTTGATCACTCCAAAATCAGCATTCACATAGCTAGGTTCAACCCTAAGGAGTATAAGGGAACAGGGGCGCCAATTCTGCTGGATAATTGGCATAGAGAGATGGAGAATATTCTCGAGTTAGTTCATTGCCCGGAGGAGTTGAAAGTGGAACAAGCTGCGTTCTACTTGAGGGAAGCGGTCGGTGAGTGGTGGGATAAGGTTAAAGTGAGTGCTCGGGAGATGAATATGAAGCAGGGGCTACCTGCGATACCTTGGGATGAGTTCAGGAAGGCGATGAGGCGTGAGTTTGTGCCAGAGCACGTGCGTAGTAAGTTGAGGGAAGACTTTGATGATTTTAAGATGACATCTGAGATGACGGTAGCTGAGTACTACTGCAAATTTAATGAGAAGTCCAGGTATGCTGAGGACATGGAGCTGAGTGAAGAGAACTTGGCATTGAGATTTGAGAAGGGGTTGACCCCCAAGATTACGGAGAAGTTACCGGTGGGAGTTCTTACAGATGTGAAGAAGGTCTATAAGCGTGCTGGGAGGGCTGAGAGGTTAGTGGAGATGACCAAGGAGAGAGGTGCTGAGAAGAGGAAAGCTGAGAGCGAGGGTGGTGGTCATTCCAGCTACAAGAAGGGTGGCCATAATCAGGTGAGAGCATATTCATCGGGCTTGAGGTTTAGAGCTGGGGCTCCATACGGGCGTGGTCGTGGTAGTGGTGGTAGTAGTTGGGGTATGTGCTGTTATAATTGTGGCGGTGTGGGCTACAAGAGACATGAGTGCACCAGTGCGGTGAGTAGGAGTTTCCAGAGACCGTCACAGGGGAGTTTCTCACAGGGTCCTACACAGAGCTATGCTAGTAACAGGCCGGCTGGGTCATGGAACAACATGGGAGGTCAGAGCGACAACGGTGGGGCTAACCTCAATGGCGGTACTTCATATCAGAGACCGGATACGAACACCAACAACAACCAGGGGTGACCCCAAGTTATTGAGAGTAAGGTTGTCCCACATCGGGGAATTGAGGAGGTTGTGATATGTTTATAAAGGATTCCACCCACCACTTAGTAACAAGGCCTTGTGCTTTTGGGCTTAAGTGAGGACAAATAATAGGCCCAAAGGTACACATCTCATCTTATTGAGGTTGTGTTACGACGTGATGGGTCGGGTTGTTATAAATGGTATCGGAGCAACTCTGCAACCGTGTGGTGAGCCCGTGGTCGGGAGTATCCGGGTCACACACCTAGCGGGGGAGGATTCTGGGCTTGGCTGCGGTCAAGTTGGAGGCACAACGAGGACGTTGTGTTCTTTAAGTGGGGGAGATTGTAATACCCCAAGTTATTGAGAGTAAGGTTGTCCCACATCGGGGAATTGAGGAGGTTGTGATATGTTTATAAGGGATTCCACCTGCCACTTAGTAACAAGGTCTTGTGCTTTTGGGCTTAAGTGAGGACAAATAATAGGCCCAAAGGTACACATCTCATCTTATTGAGGTTGTGTTACGACGTGGTGGGTCGAGTTGTTATAGTCGGCTGCTAAACTGACTACCCCAACTAGTACTGTCCAGGGAGGTGGGCAGAAGACCAGTGGAAAGCTGTTTATGATAGAGAAGAAAGGAGATGAGGATGATGCTCACGTTATCACCAGTACATTTCTTGTTAATGGAGTTTTTACCTTTGTTTTGTTTGATTCGAGAGCGTCGCAGTCATTTGTATCATCGAGTCATGTTAAACGGTTGGGTTTGAGTGAGTATGAGTCTGTAAGAGAGGAAGTTTTTATAACTTCGGGGGAGTCTGTATCTTGTGGGCGGTTGTATAGAGGTGTTTCTATGTTAGTTGGACAAGTTGATCTACCTGTCGACTTGTTAGAGTTCCCTTTAGATGGTTTTGAGATGATAGTTGGGATGGATTGGTTGGGAAAGTACAAGGCTAAGATAGATTTCCATCAAAAGAGGGTTTCTTTGAGAGGTCCAAAGGGGATTAGTGTTTCTTATCGTGGGTTTGTTGTCAAACCCAAAGTTAATTTGATTGTAGCAGTGACCTTGTGTGGACAGCGGGCCGCCCACGGGGGCGCTTGGTGAAGGTCGAAAACAAGCGTTTGCATTTTGTAAGGAGTCGCCACCAATTTTTATGGGAAATTGGAACCGTTCGAATACCTCGTGTCATGTCAAGACACAAAGTAATGACATGAACACTAAGCAATCGTTACCCTTAGCATTCTATGTCTAGAATGACTCTCGTGGATGCCAATGAACACGGGTGCTCACGGAGATCTGGAGTAAGGGGTGAGGGTACGTATTAGGAAGCTCTTTTGATCGAACACCTAATCCCGCCCGCCTCGATAGCGGCCTCTACTAATGATTAGGGAAGTTATTCGTACTTGATATATCGTCGGCTATATGCATGCAATGCAACATCCATAGATTAATCCTAGCATGTGAGAATTAGACTAAGTCGGTTGACATGTAATTTAGCACACAATTAATGTCGAAGTTGGGATTTAAGGTCGATTTACATGTGAAAACATACAAATGATACAAAATACAATAATAATAAATTACAATAAAGAAAATTACATTAATTACAAGGAACAAAGCGATTTATGTCGAAAATACCGCTAAAACGGATGATTTGATAAAAAAGAATAAAAGAATAAAATAAAGAAATACGAACAAGTCAGAAGGTGATAATACGATTAATAGTTAATTGATACGCTTACTAACTAAACTAGGTCAAGGCAGAAAAGGAGTTCAGGGACAGAATTCACCTGAACAGGCGCGGAAAACATGCGCCCTTTGGAAGAGGCGCGACGCTGCGTCTGTTCCAAGGGTGAGTTCTCGTGTGGCGTGAAGCGAATCGCAAAACCGTTAATGTTAATTGATAAATTAATGGATTGATTACGATATTAGACTCGGATGAAAGTGATTAATGAATTATTTACATATGATTGAGGTCATAAAACAGTAAAACATGGTTAAGACGGAAATAAGACGGATTAATTATGTGAAGGGTCGATGTTAATGAATGATTAATTAAACTAACTAACTAAACGAATTATTAACTAAACATGATGAATTAATGATGAATTAATGAACAAACAGGTGAAAATATATCAACGATGAATCCCAGAAACTCAATGTGAACGAATTGAACTTCTAAAACTCGAATTGAATTTAATGACGAAAACCCGCAAATATTGATTATTTGGGATTTAAGTCGGATTTATGACGATTTAAATATGTTAATGATGATGGATAATATACATATGAATTATTAAACTATCATGTGAACGAATTAACAGACTAACAAAACAAAAGAAATTAATTTGATACGAATTACAGAGGACGGAGGAAGAAGAAAAGAAGCGAATCTGCTGCTGCGGCCCTCACGAAGAGGCGCAGCAGTGCTGCGCTCCTTCAAGAGGCGCGCGGTTGCTGCGTCTTTTCTCGACGTCCGTCTCTCTGGAAATCCGCAAAAAAAGGTTTTAAAGACGGTTTTAGAAATCGGTTTTAATGGTGTTTTCGACACAAACCTTACAATTGTTATACAATAATTAAAATACAATAAATAAAAGAGAGATTAATACACCCTCAGACTTACATGTTGACGGAACGAGAAGAACTAAGAAGATCGATTAGTGATGCTCGACGCGAATGCAAGGAAAGAGTGCCCTCGTAAGAGGAAAACGATTTAACAAGTTGATTAATTAGATTGATTGAGTGTAGTGGTCAAATTGGTCGGTCATGCAACGGAGAGGCTGGTACCCGGAAAGATCCGAGCTTACGTGGTCGGAAGTCCAAGCACGTAGGCGCCAATTAGTAAGAACGAAGTCTAGAATGCAAAGGGAGAAGATAAGGGCGGACACTCGCGTGAGAAATATGAGGAACGAAAGCTCCTATTTATACTAATCACGTGAAGGAATAGGGTTTCGGAGACTCTTTGGAAATGAATCTCGGAAAGATATAAAAAAGATACGTAAATTATGCAAAGAAGGGCCTGGGAAGAGGCGCGCAGCCATCGTCTCTTGGAAGAGGCGCAGACTGCTCGTTGCGTCTATTCCCGGAGGTTTCCTCCTGCTTAAGAAAGATTTCCGCGTTTGAGTTATGGTAGGACGGAAATAATTCGATTATCTTTTGAATATTACGGGATATTATTTGCCAAGATAAAATTTGAGAAATATGGAATAGAAATATCCGAACATTCCGAACATTCGACTCGGGATTTAACAAAATATCGAAAAAATGGAGACGGTTTTTGACCCGACTCAATGAATGTACTCTAATTATTGCCAAAACGACCGTATCGGCACGTAGATGACAACTAAGAGGTTGACATTAATGTTTGAGCAATCACTTGACGATAATCTTACGAACTGTCACTAATCGTTCCGCGTATCAAACATACGGCCCAATCATCACCGGGTGGTTTGCGAGGGGTGCAGAAACGAGGTGTCTACAGAGCCCCCACTTTGACTGAGGCTTGGACAAGGCGAAAGTCAAAGTATAGCCATCAGGTCAATCGAAGATTACAACCTGACGACTACGGCGACGCGAGGCGGCTCAAGGGGTCTGAGCCAAGGACCTGTCGTCGGGAACATTTTAGAGTCTGTCGACTGTCGGGGAGGGTCGTTTAAAGTCCATTAGACTACGTAAGGAGGCTCGCCAGCCATGAGAAGCGACCATACCTGAGATTTAATCGAACTTCGCGGGGAACAAGAGATATTGAAAACAGCAGGACGTCGGTAGAAACTGCTGGGGATCCGCTTGCGTTGGTCTCAAGCGAACTCTGGCGAAATTTGGAGGTTGAATCTGCTTGCGTTGGCCTCAAGCGGACTCTGGGTTGGAGAATATGCCGACGACTAGGAACATCTTGATCGTCGTAGGGGAAACCTTGAGTGAGCAGTACTGCAAAATACTACTGCGCTGGGGATAGACGACTAGAAAGTCTTGATCGTCGTAGAAAGAAAGTCTTGAGTGAGCAGTACTGCAAAATACTACTGCGCTGGACATAAAAATTGAGCAATACTGCGAAATACTGCTGCGCGGGATAAAATGAATTCGGACAATACTGCAAAATACTGTCGCGCTGGATAAAACGTGGCCCGGAACGAAAGAAAATCGTCGAAATGGACCAAAATGATAAAATGTCATCGAGGAAGAGGCGCACCAAAGATGGGCCCACGAATAACGAACTCATAACGGATTTTTGAAAATCCGCCAGGAGGGAACGAAGGAAGAGGCGCAGCAAGAGCTGCGTCTCTTGGAAGAGGCGCAGCACCTGCTGCGTCTGTTCCCCAATTTGGCAATTCTGCGTAAAAACGCGAAAGTCAGAAGGTTTATGTTCATTTTATTCGAAACATAAATCACTCCATTCTCTCTCAAATCTTCACCATTTTCGTCGAGGTTGGATTCAAAAGCTTGCTTAAAATATGACTAATCGAGGTATGTGCTTTAATCTTGCATTAATCTTCCATATTTGTTGAATTTTGAGCCGCGAACATTAGGGTTTTCGACCCTTTTGATCGAAAATTTGGGGCTTTTCCCCCAAATGGATTTTTCTTGCCAAATTGATGCTAGAAATGGATAATAGGTAATGTTAGGAACATAACCATGTATTTACTTTGAATTTTCATCGAGTTTTGAGCCCTTGAGCGAATTTTGAGACTAGTTTCACGACTAGATCGTAAATGGCTTCGAAAATGGCCTTAGGATTGCCCATTTGTGATGAAACTTGATATTTGGGACCCTTGGATGATGGGTAAACTTTCTACCATCTTGGAATTTTGGTTTGTGACAACTTTTTCAGACACTTTTTAGGGCATAACCGCCATTACAAATAAATGTTTGCGAATTTTCGAC
This sequence comes from Silene latifolia, assembly GCF_048544455.1. Classification (NCBI taxonomy): domain Eukaryota; kingdom Viridiplantae; phylum Streptophyta; class Magnoliopsida; order Caryophyllales; family Caryophyllaceae; genus Silene; species Silene latifolia. The sequence continues at coordinate 24,161,780 of NC_133536.1, forward strand.
TCGAACCCGAGACTAGGCTTTGACTCGGACTTGACTTGACTCCATTCATCACATGAGTGATTGAATTGGTGGGAATATGGCCAAGGATGGCCAGAAATGGGGAATTCCTGGGGCGTGAAGGCTCGAAAACTTCTTAACAAAGGCTTGTCGTCATGGGACGCGGCCTGGATTTGCTTTAATGTTTGCAAGTGACGATGCTTCTACTTCGGAGAGATCCCATGGACATCGACGCCGCCGTTGTTGAGGAGGCTTTGGAGCGAGGCCTTCACCGCTGCGGTGATGGGCTGCTGCGGACGAGGTTCCCGAGGAGGAGGAGGCTGAGGAGGAGGAGGAGATTCCGAGACGGGCCCACCTCGGCCGAGGAGGTCGTCAGCTGAGAGGTGCTCCTGCGTGGGCTGAGACCTGGGAGAGTAGGCACCTTGTGTGGGCTGCAGAGGGTCACTTGTCCTACAGGACGGTGAAGAGCTTGGTAAATAGGAATTCCCTAACTCATTACCTATCCTTTTCTATTTTTGTTCAAATTCCTTTCAAATTTGCTCAAAACTAAAGATAGCTTTATTTCAAATCATACTAGGAGGCCTGGAACATCCGGTCGTTCTCGGGGTATACGACAGCGATGGAGCACTACGAGCGGCAGTCGGAGGAGGAGAGAGCCATGATCGAGCGTGGAGCGTTCGGTCCTCTGGTTCAGGTCTGGAGGGATATCGTGAAGAGGAAGTTGCGGGCCAACCTTAGCCTGGTCCGCGCTTTCTTGGACCGATTCTGGGATACGACTTCCACGTTTCACCTGCCTTTTGGTGAGGTGGGAGTCACCTTGGAGGATTACGGCATGATTTCTGGTCTGCCGTGTGGGACTGAGGAGATGGTGTGGCCGGAGACTGGCATGAGGGCGGATTCGGCCGAGGCGAGGAGGTTGATCGGCTGGAACTTGTCGCCGAAGGCTGTTGCGGTGCCGGGTTTGGTACCCGGTACCTATGTTCGAGACTACTTCACGGGGAAGACCCCGGCTTCGGTGGTGATCGATGGGAGGGAGACGGCTCCTCCTCCTTGCACACCGAGTGACGAGGGCTCGTCTGTGGCTTTGGTGGTTCTTGTCTTCGATTTACCTCGGAGACAAGGGTGAGAGGTCACGACGAAGCTTCTCCCCTTTCTTTCGACCCGAGTTCCCTAGGGCGTTGGGATTGGGTCATCACTGGTTTTGCGGTCCTCATCCGCTTTATGAGGGCCATGGTTCGTCCGGAGTTGATGGAGAAGGGGACTTCTCCCGGCGCTGGACACAGGGCTACTTTGTTGGAGGTATGAACCTTCCTTTAGACCAAAGTAAATTCCTTTCTTTTATCAAAGATCGCAAGATCGTCATTGACTATTCTGTTTTACAGGCGTGGGTGTACTCTTACTTTCCGGGCCTCGCGCCCAAGAGGACGGAGCCGTCGGAGAGGGCCTACCCCGTGGTGAGGGATTGGGTCATGTGCCGGACGAAGAGCAAGCGTTCTTCTCACAATGTCTACCGGCGGGATGTGAACGCTCTTCAGCTGAGTAGCGTGAGTATCCCATTTGTATTCATTCACACCTTCTTATACTTTGTTTTAAATTGATCATAGGAATGACCTTTGCCTTGATATTGTCGCAGTGGGTGCCCAGACCTTGGGCGGAGTACGCTGGAGCGCCTCCTTTTGTCGCTGAGGTCCTTCGACCTAGGAGCTCGAGTCGAGCCTTTGTTGTGGACGTCGATGGGTCCCGTGTGGTATCCGGCGAGCGGTTAGCTCGTCAGTGCTTTCGGGGCGCGTTGACGGTTCCCGTCGATCCTCCTAGGACGATGTTTAGGGAGCCTTCTGAGGCTGAGAGGGAGGCGGACTTGGCTGGTGCTAGTGGCGACGACCTTCTTCTCCCTGACGAGGATTACTCGGCATTCCTTTACGGGAGGTTGGCGTACTGGCCAGTAGTGGTGAGTATCTTCTGTTTCTTGTTGGATTTTGATTTTCGAGAATCGCGACGAAAGATCATCGATTAACGAGAGCCATTTTGCAGGAGGTTGAGGCGGCGGGCATCGAGCCCCCAGAGTACCCCGAGACCCTCGAGTACACTGACGCTACTGGGAGGACGACGATCTCCGAGCTGCGTGACTTTGACGTGGCTGTGACGGATGCTGGCCTGGATGACTGGCAGCATCTGATTCGGAGGGTGAGTTCCCATTTTGCATAGTTTTCGTGTAAGAACACATTTGATTGAATTTGTTCAATTTTGCTGAGAATTACTTTTGAAATGCAGGTCGCGCCATCTCGGTTCGTGGCATTATGGAGGGTGGCCAACCGGCTGCGAGCTACCGCCATCGAGGCACTCATCGGTGGTCGGGGTCGTCAGGTATGAACCTCATTTGTTTTTTCCTTGATTTTTGATTTTTTCAGTTTTGTTTGAATTGATTGACATGAGCCAATTTATTATTGTCCACAGGCTGATCGTGAGCTGGAGCGAGAGTTGACCCAGTCTCGGGAGGAGACGGCTCGTTTGTCGAGGGAGCTCGAGTTTCGGGACGCCGAGATTGCCGCTCTTATGGCGAGGGTTGCCGAGCTGGAGGGTGCACAGCAGTAGTCTGCGTGGTTTTGTAGACTTGATTTTGAACATTTTTTGGACTTGTTTTGGGGCGGAAGCCCCCAGTTTACTTGGATTTGGACTTGTTTGGGGCGAAGCCCCCAGTTTGCTTGTACATTTGCTTTTTTTGTTGTATATACGACGGCCTGAGTGCCTTTTGCTGCTGAGTTGTGTTATTTGTACCTGCAGGTTAGCTTTTGAACAGGTTTGGTAGACAACGATTTACGCCGTCATGCTGCCGGAATTTACATAGAAAATCACGTAACACATACATTTTATATACACATAGGGCCTTAATTAGCGCAAAATGAGACTCGAAAGGACGTGAAATGCAAAAATTTTGCCGGAAATGACCGGACGGTAGGGAGGGTTACCCCCGAAAAAAAAGAAAAAGAGAAATCTGTAAGTTAGAAAATGGAAAAAAATAGAAATTAAGAAAATGAAATGACTAAGTAAATGTTGAAATAAAAAAAGAATTAAAATGAAAACTAAATATAAAAGTGCGAGAAAAATGGCGGAAAATGTCGATGTCGCCTCGAAATGTGCGTCCGCGGATTAAGGAAACCTGAAGCATGGTAAATTTCTCGGATTTACCAAAATAAAATCCCGTAGGAATAGGAAATTATTCGTTTATAGAAATAGGAAAGATCCAAACGCGAAATCACGAAGTGAGGTCTGGGGAAGAGGCGCGACATGAGCCGCGTCCCTTTGAAGAGGCGCAACGGTGCCGCGCTTTGTTCCCAAGCAGTGTCGGTTCCGACGGATTTTTGGAAACAAAGAATTAGTATAAATAGAAGCGTCGACGAAGCTTTAAATCATATAATACTTCCGTCTCTCCTTCGTCGCCTCACATAAAAACTCTCAATAAATTTTCAAGAGAAAAAAAAAATATCATCATGAATACTTTGGAGATTCGCTTGAAGGAATGGACTAATGAGTTTTCGAACATTGAGAAGCACGATATGGGCGCTTATAACCTTGGGTCTTTATTGAGTTTGAAACTCATTAAGGTTGTAAGACCGTTCTTGGATGCTTGCCTTGATTATTGGGACCCAAATTATCATGTTTTTGCGTTCCCAGGAGGTGATATTTGTCCTTTTCCTGGAGGAAATTGTCGCTATTGGCGGGTGGGACCCCGAACATTTACCCGCCATCCCTTCTACTGCTCAAGGGTATAAGAGCAAGTTTAGAGATTTGCTTGGACTTACTAGACTGGAGGTGGATCGCTTAGTTACCCCGAAAGGCGTGAGGATGTTAGATTTTATAGACCGATTCATCAACAGGGCCGACCCTACTGTCTCTTATGTTGCTAGGAGGAGAGCATTTGGCTTCTGTTTGCTGCATGTATATGTCTTCCAGGGACATGTTGATGAAGAATTGCGAGGTGATCCTCGTCTTCTGGGCCTTATTGAGCAAATGGAGCTGCGCAGGAGCCCAGCTTGTCTATGCCTAGGGGAGGTCATTTTGGGTTTGGATAATAGGAAATCCAACCGTGATCTGCCGTTCTTGGGAAGTCCCGTTATCCTACAGGTAAAAGACACCTTTCTTTTTTTTGTCTTTTTTTTTTCTTTTCGTTTTTTTTTTCTTTTTTTTTTTCTTTTTTTTTTTTCGTTTGTTTTTTTTTTGTTTTTTTTTTTTCGTTTGTTTTTTTGCGGGTGTCTAATACCTGTTTTTTGGTAGGTTTGGCTTATGGAACGGCTCCGATTGCTCGAGCCCCCAGTTCATGCACTTTCCTATCATGCCCGTATGATTTCGATGAGGACACGGCTGTACATGGTGGACTTCACCCGGGTCTGCGACTATTGGAAGAACAAGCTGAAGACTGATGATGGCCCGCTGATCAGGTGGGTCGTTCCGTGGTGGCACCTCAAGTCTGTCACTGGGGTGTCTTCTTTGGATCCTACTAGGTCCGTGCGCATTCCTGGATTGGAGTTTATGGTATGCATCTTCCCTGAGAGATTGATGAGACAAGTCGGGTTGAAGCAGATGATCCCTAGGCTTGACACCGTTCCGCAGACTGCTATGGCGCTTACTACAGAAAGCCGAAGAGAGTGGTCTATGAAATGGGCCCAAAGAAACATGTGGTTCTTGAACTTCTCCTCCAATGCCTTGTGGGTGTCGGACTCTTATCTGAGGTGGAGGAAGGCTGCAACTTCGGAAGAGCGCGAAAGACTGAGGAAGCGCGAGCCCGTTGACTACAAGGTGCGAGAGGGAGAGAAAGAGAAGGAGAAGCATCTGACTGAAGGAGAAGAAGAAGCCGGGTTTCAAGTCATTCATCCTTCGAAGAAATCGAAGACTACTCCTGTCGCAGAGATGGTGGTTGGCAAGAATGGGAGAGTCAGGCCTCGAGAAAGACCGTTGGTGATTAGGTCCGAAGTGGTGCAAGAGCGCCCGGCTCGAGGTCGTGACAAGAAATATGACAAGAACGACAAGGGCAAGGGAAAGATGGAGGAATAGCCCGAGTCTTATTTATTATTTGATTATTATTATTATTGTTGTAATAAGAAAGGAGGGATTTTTAGAATCCTAGCCTAATCTATTTTTATTATTTGTCGTATTATTATTATTAGAAATTGAATGAAATAAAAAGGTTAAATGGTTATGAAACCGTTGTGATTTTCTTTAATTATTCTTGTCGAATTTCATATGCAATGCAAATGTCCTTCTATTTACATTTTAAATATAATGGTGGGTTGAATCCCGTGAAGGATTGCCTACGTATTCACTTAGAGAAAGCGAAATCAAACCCTTGCGCGTAGTTCGAGTAAATGTAAAAGAATAATTGTTCGAAGCAAGAGCTTGTAATGAACATAGAAAATAAGCATGAGCTTTTGCTTACTCGGGAGGTGCGAATTTAGTTTGTTTGACGATATGAGGATGACAAGTTTGCCAAGATGCAAGAGCATAGTGACATTCAAATGGGCCAGGGGCCGTTTATTTAGTGCCACAAGAGCGACACGTAGGTTTACGCGAGGCGCGTTTTTCTTCCTATTCTAGGCATAGTATCGTTTCAGTTGGTCGAGATTTGTGGGGTTTGAAAACTCATTCCCATCTAGGTCTGTGATTCTAACCGCACCCCCTGGGAGTATTGATTTGACTAGATATGGTCCGGCCCAGTTAGGTTTGAATTTTCCCCTTGGGTCGACAGGTAAAAGAGCTCTGACCGATTTGAGTACTAAATCTCCTTCTCTGATGTTTCTTGGCCTAACCCTTATGTTGAAAGCTCGTTTGATACGTGCTTGATATGTTTGGACATTATGTAAGGCACGAAGCCTACGTTCATCCAGGAGGATGAGTTCTTCGTATCTATCTTTCTTCCAATCGGCTTCCGGATTTGACTTTCTAGCGAGAATACGCAAGGATGGTATTTCTAGCTCGACTGGTTGTACGGCTTCCATGCCGTAAGTCAAATAGAAAGGAGTAGCCCCAGTGGGCGTCCTAACTGATGTACGATACCCCCACAAAGCGAAGGGTATTTTGCTTGGCCAATCTCTATAATTGTCAGTCATTTTCTTGAGGATTGTGACGACATTCTTGTTAGCCGCCTCTACCGCGCCGTTAGTCTGTGGTCGATAGGGCGAGGAGTGATGATGCTTGATCTTGTACTTGGCTAGCAATTGTTCGGTTTCGGCTTGGAAGTGGGACCCATTATCGCTAATGATTTCATGTGGGCAACCATATCGGCAGATGATGTTGTTTTGTATGAATTTGGCTACATTTTTGGCCGTAAGAGCGGTGTAGGAAGCCGCTTCTACCCACTTGGTGAAGTAGTCAATTGCTACTAGGATGAAACAGTGACCTCCTGTTCCTACGGGGTTATTTTCCCAATTATGTCAATTCCCCATGCGGAGAATGGCCAAGGAGATGTCATCGTATAGAGCAACGAAGGAGGGACATGTTGTACGTTCCCGAAGATTTGACAGTTGTGGCAATGTCTCACATATTTGATGCAATCGGATTCCATTGTGGTCCAATAGTACCCTAGACGTGTGATTTTCTTTGCCATCATAGGTCCACTCATGTGAGGACCGCATTCTCCGTCGTGGACTTCTTCCATCACTTTTCGTGCCTGTGAATGATCAAGGCAACGTAGGACTACACCGAGAGGTGTTCTTTTGTACAATTCTCCTTGCATCAGGATGTATTGGGAAGCTAGTAGGCGTATAGCACGTTGTCCCCTTTTGTCCATATCTGGCGGATAGGTACCATTGAGCTTGAAATTCAGGATTGCTTGGAACCGGGGCTCTGTGCGATTTCTTCTTCATCGGTAATTTGATGGACATAAGCCGGCTCCGACCGTCGTTCGATACACAAAGGCATTTCCATCATGTAATCTGGCATGTTTATCAAAGATGCAAGTTTCGCAAGAGCGTCTGCAAATTGATTTTCTTCTCGAGGTAGGTGTAAGTAGGTTACGTGATCAAAGAATTGAGCGACTTGGTCTATCCTAGCCCGATAGGGTGCTAGGCTTTCACTTCGGATTTTCCAGGATCCCGTAACTTGGTTGATGATTAGTGACGAATCCCCGTGCACTCGGAGGTTTTTGATGCCTAAGCTTACTGCCGCTTGTAGTCCAATTAGACAAGCCTCATATTCTGCGGCGTTGTTTGTCACCTCGAAGTCGAGTTTGACAGCAATCGGTGTATGCTCACCTTCAGGAGAAATGAGCAACACTCCTATCCCGAATCCTCTTAGGTTTGATGCTCCATCGAAGTATAGGTCCCAGGAGTCTACATCTGTTTGAAGTATATCCTCGTCGGGAAATGACCAAGTATCTATGGTTTGTGCGTCGTTGATGGGATTTTCTGCGAAGAATTCGGCGACGGCGCGACCCTTTATAACTTTCAGTGGCACATATTTGAGGTCAAATTCTGAGAGCATCATGGTCCATCTTGCCAGGCATCCGTTGAGGACGGGCTTCTCGAAGAGGTATTTGACCGGATCCATTTTGGAGAATATCTTGACGGAGTAGCTAAGCATGTAGTGACGTAGCTTCTTCGTTGCCCACACAAGAGCGAGGCATGTCTTTTCGAGTTGTGAGTACTTGCACTCGTATTCCAAGAACTTCTTACTTAGGTAGTAAATAGCTCTTTCTTCACTTCCTACGGTTTGAGCTAACATGGCGCCCATGGCGGTTTCGGTTACCGTGAGATACAAACCAAGAGGTTGATCTTGTTGTGGTGGCATGAGCACTGGTGGTTTAGCCAATATCTCCTTGATTCTGTCGAACGCCTTTTGACAATCGTCGTCCCACATGGTGTGGTCTGTTTTCTTGAGTTTCTTGAAGATAGGCTCGCAAATCATCGTAAGTTTCGATATGAATCGACTTATGTATTGCACTTTTCCCAGAATCCCCGACTTCCTTTTCTGTTTGAGGTTGTGGCATTTCGATCATAGCTTTGATTTTGGAAGGATCTATTTCTATGCCTCGTTGGCTAACGACGTATCCTAGGAGTTTGCCAGATGTCACCCCAAATGTGCACTTTTGAGGGTTGAGTCTCATGTTGTACTTCCGTAGCCTTGCGAAGAACTTGCGAAGGTTCGCAATATGTCCCTCTCTTTCCTTGGATTTGACGATCATGTCATCTACATATACCTCGACTTCTTTATGCATCATGTCATGTAGGAGTGTAGTCGCGGTGCGTTGGTATGTAGCTCCGGCGTTGATCAATCCGAACGGCATTCTCAGTATAGCAATAGGTTCCCCATTGGGTGACGAACGCGGTCTTATGCATGTCTTCCATGGCCATTTTGATTTGGTTATAACCCGCATATCCATCCATGAAGGATAGTAATGCGTGGTCTGCAGTGTTGTCCACTAATATGTCGATGTGAGGTAGAGGGAAGTCATCTTTTGGGCTTGCTTTGTTCAAGTCCCTAAAGTCAACACAAACTCGGATTCTCCCATCCTTTTTGGGTACGGGTACTATGTTAGCTACCCAATCAGAATACTCGGAAACTTTGATGAACCCGGCTTTGAATTGTTTGTCAACTTCTTCCTTAATCTTTAGAGCCCACTCTGTTCTCATTCGTCGAAGCTTCGTTTCACGGGTTTGAAACCTGGTTTAATCGGAATCCTATGTTCGGCGATATCCCCGTCGATCCCTGGCATGTCTTTGTAGGACCAAGCGAAAACGTCTTTGAATTCATTTAGGAGGTCTATGAAATCGGCTCGTTCGGTAGAGCTCAAGGTAGTCCCTATCCTAAGTTCTTTGGGTTCTAGTTCGGTTCCTACATTGATGGGTTCGGTGTCCTCTATTACAGGTCCCCCTTCCCCTTCCCCTTCCTGTAGTATTTCTTTGGCTACGTAGGGAGGTATTTCGGTCAAGTCCGGGTCTTGGTCATCCTCAGCATCATCATAAACAGAATTGCACTCAAGATAACGCAAAGAGTAAGCAGAACCCGATTTATTCATATTAAGATTTGAGTAAAGTTGAAACAAAGAAGCCAACCGATCCATGGTCGGTGGCGGTAAAGGGACGATAATGGGGCATTTCCCGAACTACTGTGGCTACTAGAAAATAAGCTAGGAGAAACGAAGGGAGTGGGGATGACGACAGGAGTAGACTCTCTAATGACTTCTCTAGACTTTGACTCTGACTCCGACTCCGACTCCGATTCGAACTCGTCGTCTTCTGGTTCTCCTTTGAACATCTCTCCTTCTCAAGTGGTGAGCTTGAAGAGTCTTCCTTGATTGTTGGTCCATTTGATTGATTTTCTCCATCCTTTCTGTTGCTTTGTGTCGATTTCCGTGATCAATGCGGTGGGGTTGAAGCGATCGTCTTGAAGTATCGTAGTAATGATCTCATCCTCGCGCGCCTTAACAAATCGGTCCTCTCCAAACAAAAGGCTAACAGCTTGCTCGTCTAAGCAAGGTGCTTGACGGGTTTTGACGGTAGGAACCGTTTCTGGAGGGATGAAGTAGCAATCGTGAAAGATCTCGATTCCGGCTAACTTCCTCTCGAGGTAGTGCCAAGGTTCGGGAAATCCATGAAAGAGTTCCGAACTTCCTTCTTGAACGAAGTATCCATTCAAGGTAGGGAGATATGGCCTCATTTGGACTCCTACATACTTGCGATTTTGGACTTGGGCAAGCATTTCGAGAACTTCTTCTCATTGTGGGTTTGTACCTAGTCCAAGTGGTATTCTCGATGAGTTGCCTTTCTTGTATGGCGCGAAGGTGTTCTTCCGAGCCGGGTTCAAAGGCATTCCGGGAAGTATCCCGATTTTTGAGTATGTGGTTGACCACCAAGTTAGAGTAGGGATTATAGTATAAGGGTGCCAACTCACTTTCTATGACATTTACACTTTGGAAGCCCCCAAGTTCGTATACGGGATCCGTAAGGACTTGATTGTTTGATTGCTTCTCGATTATGGCCTTGATGGGTGACGAAGTGATCGTCACAACTTTGCCATTTAGTGGGATCTTGATCTTTTGATGAAGGGTGGATGTTACCGCTTTGGAAGCGTGAATCCAAGGCCTTCCCAGAAGTATGTTGAATGAAGCTTCGATGTCCACTATTTGGAAGTTAACCTTTCGTTCGATTGGTCCCGTTGCTATGGTTAGGTTAACAAGTCCTACCACTTTTCGTCGTGTACCGTCATATGCACGTACACCTTGATTTGTAGGGGTCCAGTCCGACTCTTTCATGCCTAGTTTGTATGCCGTTTTGAGGGGTATGACGTTGACCGCGGAGCCATCATCTACCAAGGTCATTGGCACATTTTTCTTTAGACAGATGACAGTGATGTATAGAGCAAGGTTGTGATTGGCGCCGAAAGGTGGCAAGTCTTCATCTGAGAAAGTAATAGGATTACTTAGCTTGGGTGATTTTTGGAAGACCAAGTTGACTACATCTTCAGGAGTATAGTTATGTGCTACATTCAATTTGGCCAAAGCTTGCAGTAAAGCTTGGCGATGCGGAAATGAGCTTGCCACTAGTTGCCAGACTGGAAGATCACCTTGGTTTTCTCAGTAATTGCTTGAGCAAATGATCAGTGGGGTCGTCTTCGTTGTCATTTGGTGTGATGACGTTGGTTGGACCGTTTTGAGTGGTGCTTTGATATGGGCGACCCGAACGAGTTAGGTGATCCACATCTTGGTCTTCACCATTTTGGACTATTTCCTTTACCAAAGAGTTTTCAATGAGATATTCGTCTTCATCGTCATCGGCCCAAACTCCATTGATCGCAGCTTGTTCCTTCATCCTCATAATGTCACTTTCTAGTTGTATGATTTGATCAACTAGTTTATCAACCACGGCGACTAATTCTTGCATAGTAGCATTTTGAGAGAAGGTCAATGGTACGCGCTCTTTAGGTGTTGCCTTGGGATCGCGTAAGGTCGTTACCATGTTTTCTAGTTCCCACACTTGTCTATCTACACTCCTTGCCCATGCGATGAAGTCGAAGATGGTAGGGGAGATGGTAGAGTAGAGTCTTTCTTTCTCAATTGCATGAATGTCGTTTTCGGTGGGAGAAATGAGATGTGAGCAATCTAAGGTAGATTCGTCACTTGTAATCACTAGAACTCCAAGAGGATTCTGAGTGTTGTTGGGCTTACCTCCTGGTGGAATTGGAAGTCGGCCATCTTCAATCATATCTTGTAGCACATGTTTCAATTTGTAGCATTTTTCTGTGTCATGCCCCTTGCCCCTATGGTATTCGCAGTAGGAGTTTTCATCCCAGAATTTGGACTTCCTTTCGGGTTCGGGAGTAGGTCCAATGGGTTGGAGTTTGCCTTGCTTCATTAGCCTTTTTAGAGCGTTGGAGTACGTATCTCCAAGGTTTGTGAATTTCCTTGGTGGGCTAGTTTTCTTGGATGGCTCGAGAAGGTTAACTTCGTCGGTCTTGCTAGTAGAGCCGTATGAACGACTTGTGGACCCTTGATATCCTCGACCTACCGTTTTGGACAAGAGTCCTTTGCGGATATCATCTTCAATTCGTGTCCCTAACACGGTTAAGTCTTTGAAAGTCTTGATATTTTGATATCTCAAATGGTTGGCATATATGGGCTTGAGATTATCCACAAACTTTTCTACAAGAGTAGCCTCATCCGGGCGTTCAACTAGTTGGGTACTAGTCTTCCTCCACCTACTTAGGAAGTCGGTGAATCCTTCCTTGTCATTTTGGGTAAGAACCTCTAGAGTGCGCATGTTGACTTGGATCTCAGCATTATCCGCATATTGTTTTGAGAACTCGATGGCGGCGTCCTCCCAAGTAGCGACCTTTTTGTGATCTAAAGTGTAGAACCATTGCTTTGGGATGGTGTCAAGAGATGAAGGAAAGATCCTTAAGAACATCTCGGGTTTGATGCCTTTGATAGACATGTAGTCCTTGAAGGCGCGGATGTGGTTCAAAGGGTTCTCATGTCCTTTAAACTTAGGGATATCCGTCATGCTAAAGTTAGTGGGCAATTTGGAATTGACGGCTTCATACTTACGATTGTTCTCCCTGTAAATGTCATCCCCCTTAAGGTACATCAATTGCTCCTCTAGGTATTGGAGTCTTTTCTCACCACTGCGTTGTTCCTAGGACAGGATTCTCATCTTTAGACTCGTCATCGGAGAATTGTAGCACTCCACCTTTAGGGGGAGGTAGCTTTCCCTCTACATCAAAGATACGACCTTCGATAAGCTCAAGGCGGTCATAGGTTTGTTCTTGGGTAATTTGCATTTGGGCTATCGCGGCTAGGATTCGATCATTACTTTCTTGAATTTGCTGGAGGTTCGTTTCATCACTTGACCCAGGCATCTTGGAAACTGGATAAGATATCGGCGACGAATCAAAACACGATCGACCATTCTATCACACTTGCTAAAAGAGGAAAAGTTTTGACTCGTGAAGTGGGTGTGTGCCACTTGTGTTGAGTGAGTTTTGAAGAAAGACAAGGTCTTTGAAAATGTGTGTCCTAGCCAACTGTAGTGTAGTTGTAGGAGTGGACTCGAGGTGAGGTTTGAAATGGGCTTGTGGCCCGAATTTTGACACGACAAATGGACAGAGTTTTGACCGGATTTTGTGCTAATTAAAGGCCCTATTTCGAAATTCTTGATTGAAAACGGGTTTTGATTTTTTTGAAAATTCGTCATGGTTTTGTTTAGAAATGGTGATCACATAAGGTTTACACATTTATACAAGCATTATAACGGGATCTTTGAGTGCGTTTAGAAAGGGTTTTGGTTTAAAGGGTGGGTTGCCATACCGAACCATCAAACCCGAAGTCTGTGGAGAGGCTCGTGCCAAACAAGAGTAAGGCCGATTCCTAGTCCATTTCCTCAAGTAGTGAAGGCCCTTGATACAAACAAGAGTAAGCATCATGGTATGGATGACGTCAACCGCTATCCATCCTTAGGCCCAAATAAGAATTAGAACCGTTTAGACGGGACGATTGGTCGAATGGGTTGGGTTGGGCCTAGGAAGGCCGATTTAAACGGTCTAGGAAGACCGAGTTATGAAAACCGACAATTGTCTTGTACAAACTTATTCCCTAACCTTGTTCAAGTATCACCCTTAGCTACACGTAAGTGTATTATCCCCAGCGGAGTCGCCAAACTGTGGACAGCGGGCCGCCCACGGGGGCGCTTGGTGAAGGTCGAAAACAAGCGTTTGCATTTTGTAAGGAGTCGCCACCAATTTTTATGGGAAATTGGAACCGTTCGAATACCTCGTGTCATGTCAAGACACAAAGTAATGACATGAACACTAAGCAATCGTTACCCTTAGCATTCTATGTCTAGAATGACTCTCGTGGATGCCAATGAACACGGGTGCTCACGGAGATCTGGAGTAAGGGGTGAGGGTACGTATTAGGAAGCTCTTTTGATCGAACACCTAATCCCGCCCGCCTCGATAGCGGCCTCTACTAATGATTAGGGAAGTTATTCGTACTTGATATATCGTCGGCTATATGCATGCAATGCAACATCCATAGATTAATCCTAGCATGTGAGAATTAGACTAAGTCGGTTGACATGTAATTTAGCACACAATTAATGTCGAAGTTGGGATTTAAGGTCGATTTACATGTGAAAACATACAAATGATACAAAATACAATAATAATAAATTACAATAAAGAAAATTACATTAATTACAAGGGAACAGGCGATTTATGTCGAAAATACCGCTAAAACGGATGATTTGATAAAAAAGAATAAAAGAATAAAATAAAGAAATACGAACAAGTCAGAAGGTGATAATACGATTAATAGTTAATTGATACGCTTACTAACTAAACTAGGTCAAGGCGAAAAGGAGTTCAGGGACGAATTCACCTGAACAGCGCAAGAGTAATCGCGCCTTTGGAAGAGGCGCAGCAGACGCTGCGTCTGTTCCAAGGGTGAGTTCTGGCTGTGAAGCCGGAACTGCAAACCGTTAATGTTAATTGATAAATTAATGGATTGATTACGATATTAGACTCGGATGAAAGTGATTAATGAATTATTTACATATGATTGAGGTCATAAAACAGTAAAACATGGTTAAGACGGAAATAAGACGGATTAATTATGTGAAGGGTCGATGTTAATGAATGATTAATTAAACTAACTAACTAAACGAATTATTAACTAAACATGATGAATTAATGATGAATTAATGAACAAACAGGTGAAAATATATCAACGATGAATCCCAGAAACTCAATGTGAACGAATTGAACTTCTAAAACTCGAATTGAATTTAATGACGAAAACCCGCAAATATTGATTATTTGGGATTTAAGTCGGATTTATGACGATTTAAATATGTTAATGATGATGGATAATATACATATGAATTATTAAACTATCATGTGAACGAATTAACAGACTAACAAAACAAAAGAAATTAATTTGATACGAATTACAGAGGACGGAGGAAGAAGAAAAGAAGCGAGAATGCGCGGCCTCACGAAGAGGCGCAAAGAGTGCTGCGCTCCTTCGAAGAGGCGCAGCGGTTGCTGCGTCTTTTCTCGACGTCTGTCTACTGGAAATCCGCAAAAAAAGGTTTTAAAGACGGTTTTAGAAATCGGTTTTAATGGTGTTTTCGACACAAACCTTACAATTGTTATACAATAATTAAAATACAATAAATAAAAGAGAGATTAATACACCCTCAGACTTACATGTTGACGGAACGAGAAGAACTAAGAAGATCGATTAGTGATGCTCAACGCGAATGCAAGGAAAGAGTGCCCTCGTAAGAGGAAAACGATTTAACAAGTTGATTAATTAGATTGATTGAGTGTAGTGGTCAAATTGGTCGGTCATGCAACGGAGAGGCTGGTACCCGGAAAGATCCGAGCTTACGTGGTCGGAAGTCCAAGCACGTAGGCGCCAATTAGTAAGAACGAAGTCTAGAATGCAAAGGGAGAAGAGAAGGGCGGACACTCGCGTGAGAAATATGAGGAACGAAAGCTCCTATTTATACTAATCACGTGAAGGAATAGGGTTTCGGAGACTCTTTGGAAATGAATCTCGGAAAGATATAAAAAAGATACGTAAATTATGCAAAGAAGGGCCTGGGAAGAGGCGCAGCAGCCACTGCGTCTCTTGGAAGAGGCGCAAAGACTGCTTGCGTCTATTCCCGGAGGTTTCCTCCTGCTTAAGAAAGATTTCCGCGTTTGAGTTATGGTAGGACGGAAATAATTCGATTATCTTTTGAATATTACGGGATATTATTTGCCAAAAGATAAAATTTGAGAAATATGGAATAGAAATTGTAATACTCCGTATTTATAAGTCTTTGGGTACTCTATCGAGTAGGTCTTACTCTGTCGAGTAAGGGTAAGTTGCGAAATAAAATAGTTTCTGACCTGTTGGGTACTCGATCGAGTAGCTGGGGCACTCGATCGAGTAGGGGGGTACTCGATCGAGTACCTTGGGTACTCGATCGAGTGTCCGGTTTTACGGGGAATTTTCTCGGGTTTTGTTAATTATGCGATTAAGGTATTTAAGTATCGTCGTCATTGTTTTAAATCACTTTTACAAAACCTAAAACCCTGTTTAAGAGAGAAAGCAACAAGTTCATCTTCCTAATCGCATTCTTAGCAATTCCCGGAGTTCAGACGGTCAGTTCTTGTCGTTGTTTATATCGTTGGATTTCTTGCGTCGAGGGTAAGATCTACGTACCCTTTTTATTGTCTTTCCTTTGATTTGGTTAAACCCTAATTTTGGGATTGGGGGTTTTTATGATTTGTTAAGGTTAGATTGTGATTATGTGATTATGTGGTAGGAGAAGGATTTGTAAAGGAGAGGTTTTGAGACAATTTGCTAGATCGTCGATGATTGTGTTGCTTTCCGTAGGATTTCCTACTCGCATTAGTCCCATAATGGGATATTGGTGATGTCTTTGTAGTTAGTTATTTGATATGATGATTGTGATTGTGATTGTGATTGTGATTGGTTGTCTATGGTTCTCGAGATGCGTTCTCGGCTGAGTGGGGTCACTTGCGGGAGTGACTTCACGCCTAGTTTCGCCCTTCGTGGAACCCGCCACGGAAGGGGATGTGCACATTAATGGGACAGGGGTTATCGCTCGGTATGATGAGCGGGGCTTAGGTGGGAACGGGCTGCGGTCCCCCATCGGGTGGTAGTCCAAAGGACGATCGATTGAGATGATGGGGATTGGTTGGTGGTGTGTGTGTGTGTGTGTGTGACATTTCAAATTGTCTGTTTGTCTTATTATTGATATATATATATAAGTTGTGTGATTAGTACTGACCCGTTTAAATGTTTTAAAAACTGTGGTGATCCATTCGGGGTGGTGAGCGATTGCTTAGCGGTATATCTTGGATACGCGTGGGATCTAGTTGGGGATGGAGTCATCACATATCCGAGTCTTTAGTCTTCCGCTGTGTTTGTTAGGACAGTTCCTTTCGGTTGGTTTATAGTTTGAGAACAGTTGTATTTTGCTTACAATTGGTTTTGTAATGTAATCACTTAAACTTATTTAATTAAGTATGTTTCTTCATTGTCTTATGATTATCATGCCTCGGAGTAACAACCGAGATGGTGGCATCATTATACCTGAGTGGTCCTGGTAAGGCACTTGGAGTATGGGGGTGTTACAAATGGTATCAGAGCGACGATCCTGAAACCTGTAACCAATGAACTTAATGAACATAGAGAGTCAATTAAAATGAACCCGGGGTAAAGGTTGTAGGAGCTAATGCAAAGACTTGGGAGACGTCCTAAAGTCGCGAACTCGCCCTACAATTTTGAACCGGTCACCATGGGATAAGTGTCGGGATCGTTATGTGCATATTGTGTGCTGTGTGTATCTATGTAGTAGTATGTTGCATGAATTGATGATGATGACGTGAATTATATGTTGGTGGATTGTAAAGCATGAAAGTATGATGATTGATACATGTAATTTGGCATGTTATAGTTATGTAAGGGAAAAGTGTTTTGTCTATATATATATAAAGCGATGTGTAAGTCTACATGTTGTTGTTGTCGTGTTGAGTAAAAGTACGAAGGTTGGGAGTGTGAATTGAACATGTCTTTGAGTGAATATGTTGAACGAATATGGTGGATAAATATGTGGTATGATGGATGAATTAGTGGAAAAGATGAATCATCGTGGTAGTAACATGTGAATAGGGGACTTGATGTCATGTATTTGTGATTTTGTTTACGAAAAGTGATAGAATAAAAACATGTGGGTAAGTCATAATTGGCAAGTTAGATAAGTTATGTGCATGATGAATGTTGTTGTTTGGCTTTTGAAAATAGTAACATATGATTATGAATACTGGTTTTATGAGTTTTGGACTGGTTTTGTTTGCTTGGTTGTTGTTTAAGTTGTTTGGAAGTAAAATCAAGTAGTTGTGTTTTTCGATTATAAAGAGGTTGTCTTTAAACTGTTATAACTTGAGATTCATAAATGATTTGGATGTGATTCCAATTGGAGGTGATAGCTTGTCCTTTTACGATTCTAACGATAGGTCACACGCCCAAAACGACCAAGAAATGAGTGAGTTATGACTTTTACTGAAAACTGGACAAAGTCTTGAGAATTGGGGTACTCGATCGAGTATCCTCGGTACTCGATCGAGTAAGGGGGCACTCGATCGAGTACGTTAGTTACTCGATCGAGTAGCCCTGGTGATTTGTTTTACGTGCTTCTGATCTTGACCTACTCGATCGAGTAAGTCCCTTACTCGATCGAGTGGCCTGTACTCGATCTAGTGACCCTTGTTTTGGGTCATATGTTTATCTTTTGACTTCGTTGCATATTATGTTTAATTCAAAATTATTATTTTGCTTCTTTATGCATTGTTTTACATGTATGTTGGTCTTGACGCGTAAGTTACCCAATCTTGTGGTGTAGTGAGTGACACCTGTGGTGAGTATGAGTTCGGTGAGAGGACATGAGGTATACGTGGTTGTAATAGATAGTGGAAAAAGAAAAAGGAAGATTGTTATGGCTTAATTGAGACATAGAGCATGTTTGCTGAGATGAAATGAGATGAGTGATATGAGTGTGTGTGTGTTGAGTAACGTAAAAGTAAGTGAATGTGGGCAATGGATGATGTGAGTCTAAGGAACGTGAGAATGAAAGGATTGAGAGTAAGGATATGGATAGTGACAACTTGAGATGTGTAAAGAATTATGGAGGGAGGTAGTTAAGAGCCGTGTGGGTTAAGAATATACATAATGAAAGTTCGTTTTAAAGGGGTTGAGAAGAGTGGTATATAGTGAACTTTGTGGAGACATGTCGCGGGGTGGAGATTTGGCTTTTTAAGAGATGAAACTATTGTGGGTTTTCCTTGGGCAATTAACGGTATGAAAGGAATTTTGATTTCTAGAGATGTAAGAAGGGAGATGCAATTGTTGAACAGTAAACGTTGATTCTATGGATGGATTAGTGGCAAGGGTGATTGATGACATAATAAGAGAATATTTGTGGCAAGAAAGAGGGAGATGATATCGATATAAAATAATGGGATTTGAGTTTTGGAGCGATGAGAAGGTAATTGGTGCACTAAAGGGTTAGATAGAAGTAATAAGGAGTTGAGCTATTAAATTGGTATTATTGAGTGTAAAGAGAAAAGAAGGATAAAAGTAAGCTGAGGAAAATGTTCACCGGAGTTATGTGATATAAAGGTAAGGAATCATCGAAATGGGTGATAGTATCACGAGGATGTTAGCTGAAGGTTATATAGGAGCTTCAGGACAACATGATTGATAATGAGTTTCGAGGAATTAAGGGAGTAGGAAGTTGGTGGAGTATTGGCACGATACGAGATATTTGGTGGAGAGTTGGATGACAATACAAATAAGATAGTATTGGGAATAATGTTGAGGTAATTTTGTGGATGGGTTTGCTGTTCGTTATTTGGAATGTTAACCAAAAATAGGAGAAAAACCATGTTATTTTGATATGAGTGTAAGAGGTTTGATATACGAGCAGTGGTGGCATTGTGGTGTTATCACTAGTGGTTAAGAGTGATGGTATATTAGAAAGGTAGCAATTCTAAAGAGGCTGATTTGGTAGGGACCTGATTGTTGTGTATGATTGTTAGAGGGTATAAGATGTGGTTAGATGAGGCGGATGCTAATAGTTGAATAGTAAAGGTATGGTTATATTTGGCAGGAAGTGATGGTTGTGCGAATGGGGGAATATGTTATGAGGGGCATATGAGTTAAACTCGGGCGACAGGTAACCTTTATCGAGTGGTAACTTACGTGGTCAGGATTGACTAGTTGGTTGTGATTACGGGTCTATGATATGTGTAAATGTTTGTGTGAGGTTCTGACTTCACAAGAAGTGGTATGGTGTGATAATTATAAAGTTGTTTTATGAATGTTCTGTAATATATATGTTGGACACGGTAATTTAATTGAATGATATCCAAAAGGGTAATAATTTGATTAATTGACATGGCTAGTTATAATTTTATGTATATTAATAACACATGTGTATTCCGTGAAATGGTAGAGATGATGTTCATGAGATGCTTATCTGTTTAATTCATATAATATGTTGCGTTGTGATTGAGTAAAGTGGATTTGAGTAAGTTTTCTTGTCCGAAAGGTTATTTCCGAGTCAGTATTTATGGAATTGTATGTAGCTGTGATGTCTATCGATGTGGTTGTGGTGCCTCCGGTGGTGATCCGGGCACGGTATTTAGTATTGTGATGCGGGTATTTTCGCATTGTGGTGTGGCTGTTGGTGGCGGTGTTGTGATGCCGTCACCGGTTGTGGTGGAGTAGGCGGGATGATTATGATACGAGTTTTCGAAAGTGCATACCAGTTATACATAGATTGTTGTTTTGTTTGCTGTTGTTCTTTGTGAGTTTTGGTTGAACATGTAGACAGTTGTCTTGCTTATTTATGTTTTCTTTACCAGGTTAAGTTAAGAATGAGGTAGAGTATGATATGAAATAGAGTTGAATATGTTTTCGTTGTTGTCATGGTATAGTGATGTTCTATTGATGGGACACGGTTGTGAGAGGTTGTTACAGTAATTTTGATCTTGTTCTAGATAAGGCTTTAGTAGACATGGTAATGGAAAATGATTCGTGGAACATGTGTTGTAATGACCTGAAAGCGGCAGGTAGTTCATAATCTTTTGTTGGGACAGTGAGTGTAGGGTGTTGGGGTAATTAGTGTCATATTAAGTTATGTATGAGTTTTGCGGTAATAAAGGAAAGAACTTGAGGATCTAGTGTGAGTATACGTAACGAGTGTGGATCGGGAGTTATGCTTCTGGAAGATAAGTGCTTTACATAGCGAGGTATGTTGGTTTGGCAGTAATAATGAAGAATGGGTATGGCGATTTGCTACGAGTTATGGTATAGGTTAGGTGCTATGCCGAATGAGTTGAGGAATGAGAAATGTTTATGTACGGGAGCCTTGGATATAAGAATAGTGAGTGTTTGGTTTATAAACGGTTATCTTTGACATGTAGTGGTAAAGAGGGTAATGAGATAATATAGCTAAGGGTTTAGTATTAGTGAGTTACGAGGACGTAACATTTGTCTTAAGAGGAGTAGGATGCAATAAAAGAGAGTTTCATGGTGGTGCATGCGGTAATATAATTGGAAGTAGAGTGTTAGCGTAGCGTAAAGGAGGGATTTGTTTTGTGGACAATACTTATAAAAGGCCATGGCCGTGCTTGTAGTAGGATGATGCTTCGGAGTATGAGAATATTTTATATAGTGTTGACAGTTGGAGGATGATGTTATGAGTCTGAGTAAACTTCGAGGACGAAGTTCCTTTTAAGGGTGGTAGAATGTAACATTCCGTTTGATGTCTATGAGTGTCTTAGTATTGGGTTTGATAGTTGATGATATTATGGAGCTAGCAGCATTAGAGGATGGTAGTTGATTATGTATGGAGTTGGTGTCGTGAGAGATACATATGTGGTAGATACGATATAGTGAGTCATGTTGTGGAAGTAAACATAGTTGGTAGAATGGGGGTTAAGAGTTCATGTTCTATGTTCGGTCGAGTTCTTGAGTCCTTAGCTAAGTTGTTGTGTCTTGGTCGAGTCAGTATGGTTGTTTTTATGTATGGGTTGAACTTCGGGGACGAAGTTCTTTTAAGGAGGGAAGACTGTAATACTCCGTATTTATAAGTCTTTGGGTACTCTATCGAGTAGGTCTTACTCTGTCGAGTAAGGGTAAGTTGCGAAATAAAATAGTTTCGACTGTTGGGTACTCGATCGAGTAGTCAGGGCACTCGATCGAGTAGGGGGGTACTCGATCGAGTACCTTGGGTACTCGATCGAGTGTCCGGTTTTACGGGAATTTTCTCGGGTTTTGTTAATTATGCGATTAAGGTATTTAAGTATCGTCGTCATTGTTTTAAATCACTTTTACAAAACCTAAAACCCTGTTTAAGAGAGAAAGCAACAAGTTCATCTTCCTAATCGCATTCTTAGCAATTCCGAGTTCGACGGTCGATTCTTGTCGTTGTTTATATCGTTGGATTTCTTGCGTTGAGGGTAAGATCTACGTACCCTTTTTATTGTCTTTCCTTTGATTTGGTTAAACCCTAATTTTGGGATTGGGGGTTTTTATGATTTGTTAAGGTTAGATTGTGATTATGTGATTATGTGGTAGGAGAAGGATTTGTAAAGGAGAGGTTTTGAGACAAATTTGCTAGATCGTCGATGATTGTGTTGCTTTCCGGGTAGGATTTCCTACTCGCATTAGTCCCATAATGGGATATTGGTGATGTCTTTGTAGTTAGTTATTTGATATGATGATTGTGATTGTGATTGTGATTGTGATTGGTTGTCTATGGTTCTCGAGATGCGTTCTCGGCTGAGTGGGGTCACTTGCGGGAGTGACTTCACGCCCTAGTTTCGCCCTTCGTGGAACCCGCCACGGAAGGGGATGTGCACATTAATGGGACAGGGTTATCGCTCGGTATGATGAGCGGGGCTTAGGTGGGAACGGCTGCGGTCCCCCACTCGGCGTGGCTGGTCCAAAGGTGGACGATCGATATTGAGATGATGGGGATTGGTTGGTGGTGTGTGTGTGTGTGTGATTCAAATTTGTCTGTTTGTCTTATTATTGATATATATATGTAAGTTGTGTGATTAGTACGACCCGTTTAAATGTTTTAAAAACGTGGTGATCCATTCGGGGTGGTGAGCGATTGCTTAGCGGTATATCTTGGATACGCGTGGGATCTAGTCAGGGGATGGAGTCATCACATATCAGAGTCTTTAGTCTTCCGCTGTGTTTGTTAGGACAGTTCCTTTCAGTTGGTTTATAGTTTGAGAACAGTTGTATTTTGCTTACAGTTGGTTTTGTAATGTAATCACTTAAACTTATTTAATTAAGTATGTTTCTTCATTGTCTTATGATTATCATGCCTCGGGTAACCGAGATGGTGGCATCATTATACCTGAGTGGTCCTGGTAAGGCACTTGGAGTATGGGGGTGTTACAGAAATATCCGGAACATTCCAGAACATTCTGACTCGGGATTTAACAGCTATCAGAAAATGGAGACGGTTTTTGACCCGGACTCCGAATGTACTCTAATTACTGCCAAAACGACCGTATCGGCACGTAGATGACAACTAAGAGGTTGACATTAATGTTTGAGCAATCACTTGACGATAATCTTACGAACTGTCACTAATCGTTCCGCGTATCAAACATGCGGCCCAATCATCACCGGGTGGTTTGCGAGGGGTGCCCATTGATCTTGTGCCATGTGAGGGATCATAGAGTGGAGAGTCCGACAGTTGAGCGGATACCAGTGGTGGGAGAGTTTCCAGATGTCTTTCCAGAGGAGATTCCGGGGTTGCCACCGAAACGGGAGATAAATTTCAGTGTTGAGCTAAAACCGGGGTCAGGGCCAATCTCTAAGGCACCGTACCGTATGGGTCCTAAGGAGTTGGAGGAGTTAGGAAAGAAGTTGGATGATCTGATTTAGAAAGGATACATTAGACCTAGTGTATCACCGTGGGGAGCACCAGTTTTTTTTGTGAAAAAGAAAGATGGGAGCTTGCGGTTGTGCATCGACTATAGGGAGCTGAACAGAGTGACGGTAAAGAACAAGTATCCTTTGCCAAGGATAAATGATTTGTTTGATCAGTTGAGTGGTGCGGCAGTCTTTTCTAAGATTGATTTGAGGTCGGGTTACCTTCAGGTGAAGATTCGAGAAGAAGACATACCGAAGACAGCTTTTACATCGAGGTATGGTCATTATGAGTATGTGGTGATGCCATTTGGGTTATCTAATGCACCTGCCATGTTTATGGATTTGATGAATCGAGTCTTCAGTCAGTTCTTGGATCGGTTTGTGGTGGTCTTTATAGATGATATCTTAGTCTTTTCTAAGACTAAAGAGGAGCATGAGGAGCATTTGAGGATTGTGTTGCAGACCTTGCGAGAACATCATCAGTTGTATGCAAAGTTGTCCAAGTGTGAGTTCTGGTTAGAGGAGGTTGCTTTTCTGGGGCATGTGATTTCAAAGAAAGGGGTAGCTGTGGATCCTGCAAAGATTGAAGCAGTTACCAGGTGGGAAGTACCAAAGAATGTGGCAGAGATCAGGAGTTTCTTGGGTTTAACAGGGTATTATCGACGGTTCGTTAAGGATTTCTCCAAGATAGCTAGGCCTATGACAACCTTGATGAGGAAAGAGAACAGGTTTCGTTGGGATGAGAGTTGTGAGACGGCGTTTCAGACATTAAAGGAGCGTTTGACCATAGCTCCAATCTTAGCATTGCTGAGGGGAGTGAGAAATTTGAGGTGTATACAGATGCTTCAAAGAATAGGTTGGGTTGTGTGTTGATGCATAATGGGAAAGTGATTGTCTATGCTTCTAGGAAATTGAAGCCTTATGAGGAGAACTACCCTACACATGATCTAGAGTTGGGTGCAGTTGTGTTTGCTCTTAAGATTTGGAGGCATTATCTATATGGGGCGACCTTTAATGTGTTTTCAGATCACAAGAGTCTCAAGTACATCTTCACTCAAAAGGAGTTGAATATGAGACATAGGAGGTGGATGGAATTTATTAAGGATTATGACATGGATATTATATACCATGAAGGAAAAGCTAATATGGTTGCGGATGCTTTAAGGAGGAAGAGTGTGCATTCTCTTTGCACGACTGTGTCTTTGATGAGATTGAGAGATGAGGTGGGGAAGTTCGGGATACATATGATCCCAAGATTGAGGAGTGGAGAAAGGGACAGTGTCTAGATTCTCTATTCATATAGATGGTAGTGTGAGATTTGATGGGAGGAGGTGTGTTCCTAAGGATGAGGAGTTGAAAAAGATAATCATGACAGAGGCTCATTGCACACCATACTCGGTACATCTAGGTGGTGACAAGTTATATATAGATTTGAAGAAGACCTTCTGGTGGCCTGGGATGAAGAAAGAAACAGCTGAGTTCGTTGCTTGTTGTTTGACGTGTCAGAGATCGATTGAATGGGGAGCAGCGACAACCACAAGGTAAGATTCAGTCTCTTGAGGTACCTGAGTGGAAGTGGGAGTCCATTTCTATGGATTTTATCGTGGGTTTACCGAAGAGTCAACAGGGTAATAATATGATATGGGTTATAGTGGATCGTCTTACCAAGTCAGCTCATTTTGTGCCAATGAAAGATACATGGACTAAGACACAGCTAGCTATGGCTTATCGGAAAAACATGGTTCGATTGCATAGGGTGCCTAAAGACATAGTGTCTGATAGAGATTCGAGATTCATCTCACGGTTTTGGAAAGAGTTGCAGGAGTCTATGGGAACTACGTTAAAGATGAGTACAGCATTTCATCCTGCGACAAATGGCCAGACAGAGAGGACCATCAAGACTCTAGAGGATATGTTGCGAGCTTGTGATATGGATTTTGGTGGTAGCTGGGAACAGAGGTTAGATTTGATTGAGTTTTCCTACAACAACAGCTATCACACCAGTATTGGCATGGCGCCATGTGAGGCTTTATATGGGAGGAGGTGTAGGAGTCCGATTTGTTAGGACGATAGTGCTGAGGAAGTGGTTTTAGGACCAGAGATGGTTTATGAGATGGTGGAACAGATTAAGCTGATCAGACAGAGGATGACAGCGGCCCAGGATCGACAAAGGAGTTATGCAGATCTGCATCGCCGGGATATAGAGTTTCAGGTTGGGGACAGGGTTCTTTTAAAAGTGTCTCCTATGCGTGGGGTCATGATATTTGGTAAGAAAGGGAAGCTGAGCTAGAAGTTCATATATAGGACCGTATGAGATCTTGGATCGTGTGGGTGAGGTTGCTTATCGGTTGGTTTTACCGTCTGCTTTAAATAGAGTTCATAATGTGTTTCATGTGTCTCAGATGCGGAAGTATGTTAGTGATCCATCACATGTGTTAGAGGTTGAGAATATCGAGCTGGATGAGTCCTTGTCTTATCTTGAGGTGCCTAAACAGATTCTTGATCGAAAGGTTAGGAAAACTAGACATGGTGAGACAGTGTTGCTTAAGGTTCTTTGGTCTAACCATGAGGTTGAGGAGGCTACATGGGAGGCGGAAGAGGCTATGTGGGAGCGGTACCCGTCTCTTTTTGATCAGGTATATGTATGGTTACGCGGACGTAACCTTGTTTCTTTTAGGGGGGTAGGAGATGGTCGCATAGAGTTTTTGCATGTTTTCATAGAGTTTTGTATGTGTTATGTTGGTTTTGGTACAGTTAGTAGTTGCCTTGAGTCGGGTTGAGTTTTGTCTTGGAGGTGTGTTTTTGAGTTTTGTGTTGAGTTTTGTTTATGTTGTGTGTCGGGAGGGTGTCGGTGTATTTGTTTTTGTTTGTGGTTTGAACTTCGGGGACAAAGTTCTTTTTAAGGAGGGAAGACTGTAATACTACGTTAATATGAGTCTTAGGGTACTCTATCGAGTGGGGCTTACTCTGTCGAGTAAGTATGGTTTTACGCAAAACAGTAGTCTGCCTGATGGCTACTCGATCGAGTAAGCTTGGTACTCGATCAAGTAAGGGTCACTCGATCGAGTAAGTTACTCGATCGAGTAAGTCGGTTAACGGGTGATTTTCCACGGGTTTGTTAATAATGCGGATTAATATATATTCTTTCGTCATCTTTTTCCTAAAACACTTTTGCAAACCTAAGTCACAAACAAGGAGAAGTTTCAAGTTACGTTGCTTAATCTCATAGCATTATTAGCAAATTCCGGAGCTAGGAGTGTCGGTTTTCGTCGTTCTTTACATCCTTGTGATCCTTGTGTCGAGGGTAAGCTCTACATATCATTTTTATATCGTTTGGTTAATGTTGGTTAAACCCTAATTGAGTAATTTGGGGGTTTTTGATTGTTTATACGATTACGGTAGTAATAATATCTATGTATGTATAGGAGGAGGGTTCGTTGAGGAGAGATTTTGATTTAGCTGCTTGATCTTCTGATTCCGTGTTTGCTTTCCAGGTAGGGTTTTCCCTACTCAGTATTAATTACATAAGTGTGGTTGGTGATTACTGTTGTTGTATATCGTATTGGCATTGGATTCTGATTTGGTGGTTGTTGATAGTGTAGTGTAATGATCGTTGTGTATAATTGTCTGTGATCTTCGGCGCGCGTCCCTGGATGAGTTGAGTCACTTGCGGGAGTGACTTCACTCCCTTGGTTCGCCCTCTGTGGAACCCGCTACAGGAGGGGATGTGCACATTAAGGAAACTTGGGTTTATCGCTCAGTGGTGATGAGCGGGGATTTGGTGGGTACGGCTGCGGTCCCCCACTGGCGGCGTGGAGTACTTGTTGCGATGGATACTCTGGCAGGACTACACACTTTAGTTTGTAGTCAGTTGTGTAGAGATTGATTATGGAGACTGGAGAATTGTTGTGTTGTTGAGTTGTTTTTGGCATTTGTTTCGTTGTCACTTTGTTTTATGTAACTAGTACTGACCCCGTTAATTGTTTTAAAATCGGTGGTGATCCATTCGGAAATGGTGAGCAGTTATTGAGAAGGTATGATATGATGAGTATGGGATAGCTGTGATGAGTCATCACGTGGCAGTTAGAAGAGTCTTCCGCTGTGTCAGACGATGTTTTGATAGTTTTATCAGTAGACCGTTTTGAGAATATTGTATTTCAGTTTAACAGTTTTGGAGTATACATGTAATCACTTTAAACCGTATTTACTTTTAAGTATGTTTTGTTATTGTCTTATGATTATCATTGCCTCGGGTAACCGAGATGGTGACGTTTCCATACCTTAAGTGGTCCTGGTAAGGCACTTGGAGTAAGGGGGTGTCACAGGACCCACCATACCTGTGGCACCCAACCTGATAAGGGTCCTCCCGATCAACAATTCTAGTACACAAATGGACTTCGTCCCAAAATACCTCTAACGCCGTTTATCCATTTATCCCTAGACCGGGCTTGCTCAAGGCTCCACCTCGAGTTAGGAGTTCTATGCCTTACAGTGTAGGCCACTCTTCAAATATTGACTCGATGCTTCGCCAATGTACCACACATGTACTTGAGATTTGCAAACAGTCTGCTAAATCGAGTCCACGCGTCCGTGACTCGTGAATGCTATCTGTACCATTCTCCAAGCTCCGTCATTTGTAAGATGTAGGGTCTAGGCCTAAGTTTAACCTTGGGCTCTAATACCACTTGTTGGGATTGCCGCCTCCATCACATCGTCACATTAGTATGATATTGTCAGTTTTGGGTCAAGCCCGCATGGTTTTGTGTTTAGGCTCATTCCCACAAGGCCTCATACTATTATATTTTGTAAACACTTGTAAAGATGATCTTCTATCCTTATTCTACCGATGTGGGACATGAGTTTGCACCCTAACAACAGGCCTCAGTATCATACAAATGTGACGATGAGGTGTAGGCGGCAGTCCCAACAAGTGGCATCAAAGCTGATGGTTCGGCTGGTCCAGAGTGTGTAGTGGAGCTCAAGGTAGCGTACTGCCTTTGCCAATGTGGATGAATGTCATCGATGTGACCTCGCGATTGGAGATATGTGGGTGTCTTGTGTCGAAAGTCTTCCTGATAATGGGTGATCAGGCGGCAGATCTCGTTGGGTGATAACAGTAATGCAAGATGAACAAATAATATCATTGGAGGGGAGGACAATTATTTGGTGCTTGGTTTGAGGTGGGGGATTATTGGAGTAGCAACCCAAGTCCCACATTTAAAAAAGAAGGAGTTCGATCTTTATAAGACACCCACCATTCCATTAGTATGAAGCCTTTTGGGAAGGACGGAACCCAAGAGTAAATCCGTAGGGGCTTGGCCCAAAGCGGATAATATCGTACTATTATGGACAATGGACATCAGTGCAGCAGAGGCCCAACACGAGATATCCACGCTTCCACACAACACTAAATACCCCGAGGGTTTCGCAACCCTAGCTATATTGTGTTCTAATCCAACTTTTGTGTCTAGTAATAAGTAGATACGGAGTACTAGATAGACAGACACTTACAATTTTTCCTTGAATGACGGCTTGATCCCGAATTCTTTCCATGAGTTAACGACTTAAGGCATAATTAGTACACAAATAAAACTTTATTGATTTTCTTCAATATATAGAGAATTACATTTTTAGACATATCCCATACACTTGCTTGCTCTAGTAGTGAGCAAAATTTGACCCTTCATATTTAAAGGATAGTAAGTTTACACCACCTAAAACTTGGAACTTCCATAGTCCATACTCACATACAAATATATAATAATTCCATACTTCATTTCATTCCATTCGGTTGTTTAAAATATCTGAGAAGACAAACATTTCAAACAGACGTATGAAAATGTAATGAATGGAAGGAGTATTACATCAATACAGCCAAATAATAAGAGAATTATTAATAAGGTTTTTGGCCAACAACGTTACCAGGAGGATCATAGCTACAAATGACGAAAACTCCGCCATTGTTGTTACATTGAACACTAGCACAACCAAGACGAACCGAATTGGCCCATACCACCTGAGTATAGTGTCCACAAACCTTTCCGGGAGCACAAGTGTTGCTGTTATAGTCATAGTCAGCCTTCTCATTGACCCACAGTTGTACAGCGGCTGTACCCGTCAAGGAATTGCCGCTCCCCCACGCTAGGTTCTCGCCGTATTGGCCACCGGAATGCACTAGGGCACAGTCACCCATCCTTTGGTTCGCGTAATTTTGTGCGTACGCAGCTACTGTGTTATCCCATGCTATGTTTCCAACACCTGAAATTGAAAATTCATAATGAGGCTTAGTGGCTTACGGAGGTTATGGCATGGCCGCATGGGGTCTCAAATTAAAACCTACAATTTTGAAATTACGTAAAAATGCACGAGTTGAACGTCGAGTTATAAATTTACAATTTTACTACTCTTTTCGTCTCAACAATCCATTTTACAAGTACTTATTGTACAAAGTAACACATCAGCAAAAGCCAAAACATACGTAATAACCTGCAACTCACATATAAGTATAAATATTCTTCTATTATACATTATTTATACCTGGTCTAAAGGATGAATAATTAAAACACAACATTTCAAACTCGTTACAAAAAATACATACCGACGGCAGCCCTAGCAGTGTTGTGGGCATTGACATAGTCTTGAGGTGAATTTTGTGCATGGCAAATTTGTAGCAAAGCTAAAGATGCTACCATGAAGCATGCCAACGTTGCTAAGTTTTTGAGAATCTCCATTTTTTTGTTTTGATGTTATGAAGATAATTAACAAGTGATGGAGAACTAAGGAAGAGATAGGGTTCCTTTTATAGGAGAGGTTTGCTTGAAAATTCATAGCACAAATGAAGATTAGTACAATCGTGTAGATTGGGAATAGTTAATAATACCATCGTCCGGACTTTTAAACCAGTAACGTAGCTATAGATAGACAGCTAGTCGTATTTAAGATGACACTATTTATTTTAAATTTAAAACGCGATAAATATTACTCCACTTTACTATATAGGGCTGTCTTAAACGAGAAATTTTGATAGACAAAGTTAAAGCCCTTAGCATAATACTTGTACTACGCTAGTGGTCAGTTTATAATAAATTTACTAATGTTACACCGATCTATACTTATCAAAGTAGATTATTATTAGAGTAAATTAACAATTACTCCCTTTTATAAACCACTTTTCTAATATAACTCCCTTATCAAAACTTTTTAATAATTTACTCCCATAAAATTTACTCAGGTCAAATATTGCACCCATTTCGTCCTTCCGGTGAAAAAACTTTTTTTATGACCGTTTTGCCCCTGGTGGTCCTTTGTTTTGTCATTCTGTCATTCAATTCAACCATCCCTCTCCTTCATTGGACCACCATTTCCGTCACCTACTTCCTCCTCATCTCAACATCACCTACCTCAGTCTCAACATCACCTACTTCCTCCTCATCTCAACATCCGTCTCGTTCATTGTGGTAAATAATTTTCTGGGTTTGATCAATTTTTTCATTTTCCAATTTCCCATTTCTTCGGTTGTTTTATTTTAGTACTGTCCCACCTCTTCTTCTAATGTTACACCGATCTATACTTATCAAAGTAGATTATTATTATTATTGTTGTTGTTGGGCCAATGCTAACTTGCTAAGTCTCGAATACCATCGTCTCAAATGTTTTAGATACAGTTCATAGTTCTACTGGTCTATGTATGGCGGATGTAAGTATTATTCCTTTTTCAAATCAATGTCGGAGTAAAGGGTTTAACATATAAAGAACAATAGGAACTTTTTGGCATAATGGGGTTTTAGAGTTGGCCTCAAACTATTTAGGGTCAATGGGTCACATCATCATTTGTATTTTTTTTTTCGTTTTTATATAAAGACGCCAAAGTAATCAACGACTTTACTATTTTTCATACCATTCCATTAATCTTTGTACCTTAAAAATTGGTTCAAATATTGCCCATGCAAGCCGCTTAGCTTGTGTTATCAGCGGCTTCTCCTAATCTCCTCTTACCCATTTTACTAAAACTTCAAGAATGTTGTGGAAAATATGGAGTTAGGACCAAAACCGCTAAGGACCAGGACGGCTTCCCTCTTTGCTATTTTGTCAATACTTGCAGTATGTTTTGGAAAATAAGAACGAGTAAAACCACAAACTTCCCCAGCGATTTCACTTAAAAAATACGACAAAAAATTAAACCGATGACGTGGACCTATTGATCCCAAATAGTTTGAGACCAATCCTAAAAGTCTAAATAATTTGGCAAATAACCTCATTCACCCAAAAAATTCTAGAAGCCTATGGCAACGAAAAACCAGGATAAGTATGTGGAACACTAATTTACTTCTTAGTATGTTTCGAGCGAAGTTTTAATTATCGATCTTCAATTCGAAGCTTGATTTTTAGTCACTATATTATACATCCTTTTCACTCAAAAAAAATGAACAGCTACAAAATAAAACATAATTATTTTAGGCTCTCTTTGGTAATTCACGAATTACTGTCAGCATAAACAGATTGAAAAAGCAAATTATAAATGACAAATTTTATTAGAAAATTTGACAAACATATTTTTATTAGCAGACTAGTTAAAGTATTTGGTAATTAACAAATTATGATTAATAATTTATTATTTTTCTTTGAAGTGAATTTTCTTATTTTAAAATATTTCACCCAAAATGGTGGGGTAAGGAGCTGAGCTTGTAAAAAACAACATACTAATCTCAAATATGTTGTGTCGATATGTTTGTTAATAAATATCAAAATTCATTGATCAAATATGCTAAAAACATTAAATATGCTAAAAATCTTTGAACATGCGGTCTACCAAACACCCTTTAGTCAAATGGGTTATATATTGGGCTGCTTTAATTAGTTAAAATGTAGGCTTTGTTTGGCGGTGTATTTCAGGTAACTTGTTTGATCAAAATTGCAGCTAAACTACCTTATGTTTTTGCAAGTATTTGGCAAATTGCTAATTTAACCAAATTAGATACCTGAAAGGAAATGCTACCTAGGGTAGTATTTCAGAAATAAGGTATCTGATCTTATTTTATCTTCCTAGTTGGGCTTGCTTGGAATCCATGAAATAATTAGGGGGTAAATTTTAATCAGGTGATAATTACTAGGGAAGTTAATTACTTGGCCGGGGTAATGAGTTCTCTGATGATAGGTTTGGCATATAAGAGTAATGATTACTGAGGAGAAATTTTACTCCCATAATCATTACCAATGGGGGGAGGGTGGGTAATGTATTACCCCTTCATGAGGGTAATAGATTCGATAGGTGAATAATTACTCTCATACGTAAATATGGAAAATGCACCCACTACTACAGATACAGCCTATAACAACGGGTAAAAACCGTTGTAAAATAAAAAAGCGGACGTTGTTAAAGCGGCCGTTGTAGAAGGTATTTACAACGGTTTGCTTATTTAGTGAAACCGTTGTCTAAAGTATTCACCACGGTTAAAAGCCGTTGTTGTTGGGTGTTCTCCGTTGTGGAAAGTGTTTCAAAATTTTGGAGGGAATAATATAACAACGGTTGTCGTATGTATAACCGTTGTTGTAACTTTCCCTCCAAAATTATGAAGTCTTTTGACAACGGGTTTATGTTACATACCCGTTGTTGAAATTGTTAGTAACAACGGTTCTTTGTTTAATACCCGTTGTTGTAATTTTACCTCCAAAATTGTGAATACTTTTAACAACGGTTCTTTGATTAAAACCCATTTGTTGAATATTATGCGCGGGTATTTGTAAATGTCATTCACAACGGTGTTAGTTTTATTAACCGTTGTGAAAGGTATTCACAACGGTTTTTTTTTAGTAACCGTTTTATTACGTACACCTAATGTTACGAAAAATTAAATTTGTTTCTTGCCATTCAAAAACCTGCATATATCAAAGAAGACCATATACCAAAGACCAAAGATAAATCATAGTGGGTTCATCGAACTCAATAGATTCAATTCAACACATACAACAAAGAAGATCATATATATATATATATATATATATATATATATATATATATATATATATATATATATATATATATATATATATATATATATATATATATATATATATATATATATATATATATATATATATATAATTACAAGGAGTTGAATTTACATGAACTAATTAATCATTCCCTAACTTCAACAAAAAAATTACTAATAAGTTGATCTAAACTGTGAGTATAGTATCATGCATTTCTATCTATATATATTCTAAGACGTAGTTGCCCCACATGTCTCTTACCTCGTCTATATCTATACTTGAGTATTGCTCAATCTGTTGTGACTGGTTGATTACATACTGCGGAAAAAACAAAGAGAATACATTATGGTATATATAGCGACAAAGCAAGACAACATTAGCAACATCATGGTATATATAGCAGCAATTGCAAGACAACATTAGCTCTAATTTAAAAAAAGTAATAAACACATGTTTAAATTATTACTAACCCTTTCTGGAATAACGAGATATCTTCGCCTAATAATCTCCAACATGAACCGACAAGCGTAGTATCCACATTGTATGCTATCCGGCTGGCGAGGGGCCTATTATTACATAAAAAAAACAGACGAGAGAAGGCTCACATCGGAATCTTGAACTTTAGGTATTGTATTAGTATTAAACACAGATTTTGCACTTAATGTTATTGTATTTGAGCACGTACCCTGTTATCGTAAAAAAATCGGGGCCAACATCGAATCGTTCGTGGGTTGATCCTCCTCGTTTGCTCTTTTCTTCTTAAAGGCCCTTTTTTAAAAAATAAAAAAGGAGGCGAAACTAATTTTTTAGGGGCAAAAATATGAACGAGCTTTTTTCTATAAATAAAAATTGAAAATGTTATTATAAATAAATCAGTATTATAAACTTACATTTTAATCAAGTGCTTAAAAGTCTCGCTTGGTTGATGATGTAAAGAGTCCAACCAGAAAACTTTTTTCTTTGTCGGCATGATGGCTGCTAGCACCCAATGAGTCCTACATCAAGAGACATCATCATTATTAACAAGTACATATATTAGTTATGAAAATGCAATTGTAGGGGAAACGTAATATTAATTTGTTTATTACCCTTTTTCATTATAAACGCCAAAAATCAACTTCTTGGTTGTCGCCAATTCTTTGAGCAATATAATCTACCCGTTGTTCGAACGAGAAATCCGGAATAAATAAAGATAAAACATAGGGGCACATGAATCCGTATTGATCAGATGGAATATTCTTCTCGGGGATCACTCTGGTTTGCAATATCCTACATTATTACGGTATTAATTCCGGTATTTAAAACACTATCTACCTAGTAGTCAAAATATTAGACTATGAAATTATTTATTAAGAAACTTACTTCATCCAAACAAATATGTGTGCTATATCAATCTGTCTAGTCCAAATTTACATACGGCTAGCGGATCCCATGATATGCATGCTTGGCGCTCGGCCCCTAGAATATCCTCCTCGAGCGGAATAATTATCGATTGCTCGGAGGCTATGCGATGGCCAACCTCCTCATACAGTCTCATCATCGTCCCCGTTCTTACTTTTTGCATGTAATCCTTCCCTTTATATTTTGTGGAGTTTATACTCCTAACTTTCACGGCTGGGAAAGAATGAGTCTTTGATGTGGTGCTACTACCACCAGCCTACACATGTAGTATAGATAATTAAAATAATAAAAAATCCAAAGGTAACATATCCTAGTTGGAGTAATAAAAATAAAAGCGTACTTAATTAAATACCTCGTCAACCCGCTCTTTCAATGATGAGGTAGTAGTAGCGAGTAAGACCGGGACTTAGGCTTATCGGTCTTTTTTGTCCCCTACACAAAATTACCATGCTTTTTATAAATACAGACAAAATATAAATAAAGGGGCGAGGTTAATTTTTTAAAAAATGGAGAAGTTAATTAAATACATACCTCATCAAGTTGTTGTGAAGTCGAGGTTGTTGGCATGTCTGTGGACTTAGGCTTATCCGCCAAAGCCGCCTTTTTTGTTCCCTACAAAAAAAAATAACATATAAATTTAACATATAAAAACATTCAACAATTAAAAATGTAACACATATATATATATAAAGGTATTTCTTCTAACCCCAATCGCTTTCCATTTGCTCGGGCGGAGGCGGCGGAGATATCTTCGCCAAGTAGATGTGAGTATTAGGCCATTGGATGAAACTTCCAAGCGCATCTCCCGAAATGGTAATGTCGTCACGAATCGGACAGAAAGGGAAAGTTTTCATGGCCTGGAAAGACTGTAGTTATCTCTACTATTGTATGATTCGGCAAAAGTTTTTCGCCATGAATAACTACGATTTCATTTCTGCAGATTTGTTTTCTACGAGACCCCGGCCAACACGCACATGTGGCTTTTCGATTCTATTAGGGTCGAGCAAGAATAATGGCCTATTGTTTACGGCTTTGAAGAATATACACATACATATACATTATTATATATATCTTTGCAAAAACGCTTGAAATTCAAAAGATTTTGCAAAAACGCTTTCTGTCTCAGGCCGATTTTTGCACAAACTTCAACATTCATATAAATTTAACTAATTAAACACTTCATGCATACCTTCGAAAACAGGGAACCGACTTGAAGGGGATGTATCTTTATTTTCCATCACCCGCCTTCTCATCAAGTTGCATCTCCTTTTCAGACCCATTATTTACCTAATAAAATTAACCAATTCAATGGCACCATGTCGAAAGTTGGCGGTGAACACACCCCCGATCTTACCCAAAAAAAAAACAAAAGAAAAATAAGGAAGTATATTTGGTACCTGATCGGCTTTAGTTGTTACAACTTCGAAAAGCATTATTAGGTACCCGATCTTTCTGAATCTCGTTGACCGATACTTCCTTCTCATGTATTGCCAAGGTAGTAGCGGCCTCTTCACCAATCTGTTGTACCTTATTATTACCCCCTTTAGAAATGACATCCTCCATCATCTTCACTTCTTCTTCGGAAAGCTTACCTCCAAAGATTCACTTTAGTAGTACGGATGCCATTAATCAAGTCGCTTGCCAAGAATGTAATGTGTCGGCAATTTTTATCCCAACAATAACATGTGAATTGAACTTAAATGAAAATAATAGAATAAATGTTACCATGTCGCGTTCTCGGACTTAGTCTTCCTTTTCTTCTTTATCTCGGGCGGTTTTCCCATAATATTTCGTTACTCCAACCTGTAACGGACGCCCCTCAAACGACCTGGATGTTCGGGTCGGCCGATCGCTCTAGCAAGAACGTCATTACGACCATTGGGAGTGAATTTCCCTTCTTCTACCTCTTTCAATACGTTATCCTATAATATATTAAATAAACTTCAAATTATATTTGTGACTAAAATAATAAAGTTAGTAATGAACTCGTCTTAATAAAATAATGCTTACTATGTTGGCCAAAACTTCCACATCGTATTTGTCATGCGACGACCGGGATCCTTTAGGCGTGTGCCCATGTTTATAAGTTACATGCCGATCCACCTCTTTCACTCCCTTTGCCACCTACACATTAACATGGTAACATTTATACACGTAAATGTGTATCAATGCAAGTCCAAGTGTGATTAAAAAAATAAAGTCTCACAGGGCAATAATGCATGCTACTTACGAGGTCCTCTTCTATCTTTCTCAGAACCGCCTCGAGAACCATAGAATTTCCCCTTCTTGCATGAAATGTTAGCACGATTTATTTTGCTAACGGCCTTCAAATAATTATATAAAAGCGCAAGTAGATGAGATAATAAAAAGATTATATAAAGGACTCATTAATTAAAAAAATGATAGGTAAATCGTTAAAAGGCGAGGATATTTAACTCAAACTTCTCGGTAGTTCTCATCTTTTGAAAAGATCTCATTCTTCCTGCTTGATGGTGGGACACTTGTTTTCCGGTGGGCTCTTACGCATCTCCCCGTTGCCTTGTCCACATACAACCAATCCCTAGCAACGCCACACTTCCACCGCTGTGGACATCAGCTGCCTTATGCATTAAATACTCATCATGACTTTCATCGGGTATAATAAAGCCTTCCTTTATACGAGCCAAGTATAACTCCGCCAATTTTGGATTCAAACTTTTAACATCCTCTAAATGGATAGGCACAAACTGTCTTGTGCAAGCACCAATCCAATCGGAGAAAAGACCCGCATTTGGACCAGTAGGGAAACCCTTCTCACTCCATGTTATTTCGAACGGCTGTTTAGCGGCTATAGCTGCAAGGACTTTCTTGCACTTCGTAGCACCCCTCTCACCAGGCTTATTATCACCAGGCTCATTATTCTTTTGACTTCTTTTACGTTTTTCACCCATGATAATCCTAAAAACCAAATATGAATGATATAGCTGGATATGAACAACTTAACAACGTACATGCAGAGTATTATCTAAAACCCTAAACCCTAATAGGAATGAAAACTTAAAACAACAGATTGAGCTTCTAAAATCCTAAACCCTGATAAGAGGAGTAAAGTAGATGATGCGGGATGATAAAGATAACAAAGAAGACGAAAAACAAACAAATGCATGAAAAAAGAAACAAGATGATCGTCTTAAAACCCTAATGACGAAACACAAAATTAAAGTGAACATACCTGTTGATGATGATGATAAAGAGAACGAGCAGGATGATAAGGGAAGGCAACGGAATCGGGTTTCGGAAATCGGGCGACGAGAATGTAAAAAGCGAGGAAGAGAGAAGGATTAACACAGGATACCAACGGTTGGAGTAATAATGTTGTGTGTGTTAGTTTGTGTATGGCATCTTTGGATGGGTTTCTATATTAGTTTTTTATTAAGACAAACTATTAACAACGGGTGCTCAAAGAAGAACCGTTGTTATATGTTAATAACAACGGGTCAATAAAAGTCAACCGTTGTCAAAAGTTTATTACAACGGGTAACATATACCCGTTGTAATATATTTTCACCAAATTTGCGCCAAAATGAAATATGTCAAAAAATAATTGACAACGGGTAGAGGTACTACACCCGTTGTTGAAAGTATTAACAACGGGTAATTTAAATATAACCGTTGTTATTGTTGAACCTCTTTTTTTTAAAAAAATTACTCAGTAATTCCATTACAGGTCCAAACCTGTAACAATACATTATTCAAGAAATTTCAACACCAAAGATCCACATCTAATAATAAGATCAAGAAAATAAGACAACTTACACCAAAGATGCATGCATATACTTTGTATGTGTCCCGATGAACTATCTCGGGATCGGGGACGTTTCTTGGATGTCATAGTTTCTTCGTTAACCCAAATACCTTCACCATGGTCATCACGCATATAGATGCTTTCGGTGTCCTCATGATCGTGTCAACATCGTCGAAATAAGATACAAAGGGGTAGACCATCCATTCCCTCAAAAACGACATCCTGATCATCATCATCATTATCGAATGGACTACTCCTTCTTTTCCTTATAGACAATACAACAGACCACTTCTTATCCATAGGATCGGTGACATAGAACACTTGTTTAGCTTGGGATGCCATTATGAAAGGATCATCCTTATTATTGCCAACCTTACCCAGATTGACCAACGTAAATCCCATCTTATCCTTTCGGACACAATGGATGTTGTTATCAACCCAATTACATCGAAACAAAGGCATTGTGAAATCAATGTAATCTAGTACCAATATTTCTTGAATAACACCATAATAAAGGCATTTTCCCCAAATAGGCTTTTTATCTTTTGAAGTAGCAAAGTGCATTGCCTCAAATTCTGAACTCACACCACTATTTTGCATTGTGCTCACCTCATCTTGCTCATGGTGTAAAAAGTATATCCATTAATGGCAAAACTGTTGTAAAAGGTGACCCTGGCATTTGGACCTAAACCAAGACGTAGTAACCTAGGAGAGATGTCATCACCAGGTTTGATCAAGACAATCGTAAGACAATATTCCTAAACCACTCCGGAAACGTCTTCGTATGCTCGTTCGCAATCCACTTCTCGGTCTTGTTTTGGTGATCGTATTTGAGCTCATCTTTGTGTTGTTGAATATAAGGTTGCACCTCATCTTCGTTGTTTAGCACATACATGTGTGCTAAATGCAACATTTCACGTGTCACAATTTTTTCAACCCGGCCCTAATACCTTTTCCGGTCATCCAATCACTATGACGATTCTTAGGAACGCCAATCAACTCCTTCGGGGAGAGATGAGCGTAACAATATGAAAGAGCTTCGTCTAAAATAGCGCGTTCAGCAATACAACCTTCCGGACGATACCGATTAGATGTATAGTCCTTGTAGACTTTCATCAATCTTTCGAAAGGATACTGGTATCTCAAGTACACGGGCCCAAGGTACAAAATCTGCCTAACCAAGTGAATGGTCGGATGAATCATGATAGTGAAGAAAGAGGGTGGAAAATACATTTCCAACTGACAAAGAGAGGTTACAACGAGGTCCTGCAATGAATCCGCGTCATCGGGATCGATGACTTTCTCGCATATGGACTGGAAGAAGAGACAGAATCTAGTTATAGCATATCTTACCTTTTCAGGTAAAATGGAACGAATAGCCACGGGTAGTAATTGTTGCATCAAAGTGTGACAATCATGTGACTTTAACCCGGTGAGTTTTAGGTCTTGCATCGACACTAGGCTTTTGATGTTCGACGAATAACCATGTGGCACTTTAATTCCATTCAAGCATGCACAGAACTCTTTTCTCTCATTCCGTGAAAGGGTAAAATCTGCTGGCGGTAAAAATGTACGATTACCTCTCTTCTGTGGTGCCAACTCTAGCCTAATACCCATCATTTTCATATCTTCCCTAGCTGCGGCGTTATCCTTTGTTTTACCAGGAACATTCGAAAGGGTATTGATAATATTATCACGTACATTTTTCTCAATGTGCATGAAATCGAGGCAATGTCGACCTCCAGTCGTGGCCAATATGGAAGTTTATCAAAAAATATGGATCTTTTCTTATACCCACGAGTAGACAATTTAGAGCCGCTCTCCTTCCCATAATCTATCTCAATATGCTTTACTTTCTGATAAACTTCATGCCCACTCAAAATTCTAGGAGGTTGACGAAGTTCTTGTCTTCCATTGAATGCTTTCCGCAT
Source organism: Silene latifolia (assembly GCF_048544455.1). Lineage (NCBI taxonomy): Eukaryota > Viridiplantae > Streptophyta > Magnoliopsida > Caryophyllales > Caryophyllaceae > Silene > Silene latifolia. The sequence continues at coordinate 24,201,846 of NC_133536.1, forward strand.
CTTGCGATAACAATGGTCATGATACAAGAACCTCCTATTTCCCATATACACATACTTACGAGAAGACTTCAAGTATTCGGACTCGATATCCTCCCCACACAATGGACAAGCCTCTTTCCCATGAACTGTGTGCCCGAAAGGTCGCCATAAGCCGGATAGTCGGTTATTGTACACAATAACATCGCTCTCAAATTGAAAGTTTCGTTCTTATATGCATCAAATACTTCTATCCCACTATCCCACAACAATCTCAAATCATCTAGAAGAGGTTCCAAATATACATCTATATCATTTCCAGGTTGTTTAGGGCCGGAAATTAACAACGACAACATCAAATACTTTCTTTTCATGCACACATATGGAGGTAAGTTATAAATAGCCAACACTACTGGCCAAGTACTATGTTGGCTACTCATGTTTCCGTGTGGGTTCATTCCATCCGTGGACAGCGCTAGACGTAAGTTTCTAGGTTCATTGCCGAACTCGGGATACTTAGCGTCGAACGATTTCCATTGCTTACCATCTGCCGGGTGTCTTAGCTTTCCATCATTTATTCTTCCTGTTTCATGCCAAGTTAACATTTTTGCATCATCGGGATTCGCATAAATCCTTATGACTCTTGGTATCAATGGAAAATACCACAACACCTTAGCCGGGATCCCTTCCTTATCCTTATAACGCCACTCCAAACATTTAGGGCAATTGGTTAAGTTTTGATAAAATTTCCGATACAATATGCAATCATTTGGACATGCATGTATTTTCTCATATTTCATACCCACTCCTCTTATTAGTTTTTTCGCCTCATATGTCTTAACAGGTAGAACATTACCATCGGGAAGCAACTCCTTTATCAAGGCTAAAAAACTAGTTAAACACGTGTCACTCACCCCATTTGCCCCCTTGATATTATACAACTTCACCACAGCAGACATTTTTGTGAACTTACAACCAGGATACAGAGGTGCTTCGGACTCACACAACTTCTCATACATGTTGTTAAGGTCATCCCAATTACTAGTGTCATCACCTACATCTTCAAAAGCAATGGACTCATCATCATTCTCTTCATTATCTATAGACCCAACATTCAACTTCTCTACTTCCAACTCTTCCAACTCAAAAACTCGGCAAACTCAGGATCATCGTTAGCCTTTCGTGTACCTCAACATCATCTTCTTCCGAGTTATTCTCTTCCTCTAATGATTCCCCATGAAAAATCCAAAGTGTATAGGATCGACTAAATCTCCACTTTTCTAGGTGTATTTTAACGTCCGGAAAAGCCATATAGCTAATATTACCACATCTTTCACAAGGACATGCAATACTAGAAGAACCATTCAAATTGTTCGAAACGAATTCATAAAATTCAGCTAAACCATCCTTGTAGGTGCGGTCACTCATATTTGCATCAATCATCCAAGTTCGAGTCATTATTCTACATTCGTAATAATAGGCAACTAATTCAAAAAATACAATAATAGGCAAACAAATAAACGAAATTCAAGAAAGCAATTAAGCTAAATTATCAACAAATTAGATAATAACCCAAAAAATCCTATATCTAGTTATAATAAGCGTTGCTAAGAAACATATATATACCTGATTGATAAACACGCGCGATGAGGGAGAGAAGACGTGACAACAGTGACGGAGATGAAGACAGAGAGACGATCAGGGAGGAATGGAGGATGATATAGTAGCAGTATTAGCTTGTGTTTGTGTTTGTAGCGTATAGCAGAATAAAGCAATATGTTGTTCTTAAGATTTTCATAATATTAATAACAACGGTTATTGAGATTACAACCGTTGTTAAAAAGTATTAAAAACGGGTTCTAATATAACCGTTGTGATTACTTTTCACTAATTTGGCGCCAAACCATTAACAACGGTTAAAATTTAACCGTTGTTATTAGTTTTTTCATTAACAACGGTTGTTTAAGTATGACCCGTTGTTAAAACAAATAACAACGGCTAACAACACATAACCGTTGTAATTAAGTTTGGTAAAATTCGCGGAATAAATTCTACAACGTGTTTTGATGATTTTCGTGAATAAGCGTTGTTAAAGGGCCGTTGTGGTTGCCTGTATTTGTAGTAGTGACCTTACAAATCACTCCCCTATTCAGTTCCCCCTTTTTACTCTCAATCCAACTAAAGTAATTACGATCTATACTTGAAGATTGTGCCTCACAAGTTTAAACACGTCACACTGGATACGGTAGTATATAATGCTTCTTTTGCAACTTAATACAGTAACTTGTAAGTTAGGCCCTGTTTGGTAAACAATATATTAAGAAAAATTAGTAGATTCCGGCTTAATTAGTAGGTTGACCAATCAATCTACTATTTTCATGTGTTTGGTAAACGACATATTATGATATCATATTGATCGGAATCTACTGTTTTTAAATATGCTAATAATAGCAGTATATTGTATTACCATATTCAATTTATACATGAGATCATTCTAATTATCATATAATCTGCTACAGAATAATTACCAAACACCCTTTCTTAATCTGCTAATTTAATTTGATAGTCAAACCTGCTACTAAAATCTGCTAAGCGTAATCTGCTAACGTTATCTGCTATTATGAATCTGTTTCTGCCGTTTGCCAAACAGGGCCTTAGTGTTAATAATAAATGAGTATATAGCTAATTAATGGCCATTTTATATTAGGATTTGTTTGGTTGTCAATCAAAAACACATGATTTGTAATTCATGGAAAGTGTAAAAATAATTAGTTGTTTAATTGCCCCAATTCACAGGAATTGGAACTTTATTCCTTCAAAATGGAGGAAATTGTTTGCCTCCGCTCTTGGTTAAAGCAACTTCCTATATATGAAATTGGAGTTCCTACATAAAACCAAACAAATTTTTCAAAATTCACATAAAATAGAATAACATGCATATTAATTAGAACTTATTCTATACTCCGTAATTTGTAATAATCAAATTGACTTCCTTTTGGTAAGGAATGTGTGGAGGAAAGAGTACACCGATTGCAAGGTCATACCCGGGAAAAGTGCCGCAACACAACATAGACTAGTGGTGCTTGATTTTCGGGGTAAGAGAGGCTTGAGGAAGAGAAAGATAATCGGTGAGGCACGAATCAAGTGGTGGAAGCTACAAGGGGAAAACCAACAAGGCGTTTTTGGATAAGGTTGGAAGTAGCGATATTTGGTCGGATTGCAAGGAGAAAGATATTGATGCAACGTGGGATAAACTAGAGCATGTTGTAAAGGATTTGGCAAGGGAGGTGTTAGGGGAATCTAAAGGGAATAGACCATCAAGTAAGGACACATCTTGGTGGTACGGTGAGGTGAGACAAGCGATAAAGACAAAACGTGAATGCTATAAGGTTTTGGGGAAATGCATGAGTGATGAGAACTTTGAAAAGTACAAGGAGGCTAGACGGGCCGCTAAAAAGGCAGTACGGGATGCGAGGGCAAAAGTTAACCAAGAAGTGTATGCCAGGTTGGACACGAGAGAAGGAGAGAAGGATATCTATAAATTGGCCCGCATAAGAGACCGAAAGACGAGAGATATTGGGAGAGTTAGGTGTGTGAAAGGTATGGACGACAAGGTACTGGTTCAGGATAACGAAATAAAGGTTAGATGGAGTTCTTACTTTGATACTTTATTCAATCACTACTACAAAACTTGTGATGGACATCGGACTTTTCGCTATATGGACATCGGATACACAACCGATGTAGAGTTTGGTCATGTCCATTGTGGATGAATGGACATCGGATTTTAAACCGATGTCCATTAAAATTTGCACATCGGATTTTTAGGAAAACCAATGTCTATTTGATCAATGGTCATCGAATTTTTAGGAAAACCTATGTCTATTTGATCAATGGACATCAGCTTTTTGCAAAAATCCGATGTCTATAATTATTATTTTTTATAAAAAAAAAAAATATTACGTTGTTGCCCATATTAGTCGTACACATGATGACAATCCAAAATGATTTCATAATCAACAAAAAATATCTGTATACAATCAATCGGTTATCCAAAGTCGTATTCATATCTTATATTCATATCTTATATCTTATTACCACTATTGAAAGGGGAAAAAAAGGCTGTGATTCTAACTAAAGGAATGCGTTGACAAGTGATGCCTGCTACAAATTGCCATTGCCACAACAAGATCTCCAGAAGTCTCCGTCAGAGAAACCCCACTTATTACGTTCAGGAAAATGCTCTGCAAAACACGAAACCTTGAATATTAGTACAGGTACAGAGATGAATGCAACATCGAGTACCTACTACCTAATACAATAAGTAAAGTGTTGCATAATGTTCAAAAGTGTTGCATTGTATTGCCATTTGACATTGGGTATCATCATAACTTTTTAATTTTATAGAAGAAAACCGTGTCAATGCCTCTTTAAGGAAGCTTCTAACGAGTGTCATCATAACTATTCTAATTCTACAGACGATAACGTAATCTAGAGTACTTTTGAGTTTTTGAATAATTGATAACGGGACTTTTTCCTAACAGAGGAAAGAAAAGGTGTAATAGTCCAATAGATAACTCTTTCTCCTCTCTTATAAACATAGTATCTTTTCACACTCGACATACTACTTCAGATTTTGCATGTCGAATTCAGCAGTTGAACTCGCGTTTTTAGGGATCTCACAAATGAACGGGTGGACAAGGTCCCAATGTACAAAACCTTACCCTAAAAAATCACTCTAGTAATAGATGTGAAGCTGACTTTCTGAGTCCATCAGAAAGTAAAGTATAAAAAAATATACTAAACGCAATAGAAGAGAACATAATAACACAAAGCAATAAGCAAAGAATGATTACATGATCGTCAAGCTTTAGTCCCGTTTGCTTCTTAAGAACCTGCAAGTAAAAGAACAAAGCATCAGTCAGTTGTCTTTCACTCATGAAGGTTAAAACTAAACAAAAGAATCATAGACCATCAGATATGCTGCACTTAATTAATGTTTGTTCCAAATTACATAATAAAGAACTCTCATAGTCTCGCTCACTCTCACAAATGTCTAACTTAGCCATGTTACCTGAGAAAATGTAACACTAAGAATTGAGGAAAGGTATCTCAATGACCAATAAGGAAAATAACACCAACAATCCAGGCTCTATCCTTGCATAATTCCAATTGGAGGAGATGAAAGATGCTCCTAGTTGCTGAACTGTTACTGCACAAGTCATCAGTGACATGTTGTCACTCAAAGCTCAATATCTCGAGTTTTAGATCATATTTTCAGATGATTCTAATATCATGGAATAAGGAATGAAATAGAATAAAGATACCATACAATAAAAATTAACGTCAATTAACATGAAATTGAAAGAGAATAAAGATCTACCTTCAAGGGACAATTGAACTGCACTTGTAAGAGACCCTTGTACTCAAGTATTGACCGATTGAACTGCACTTGTAAGGGTAGAAAACTTGGTTGTAGTAGACTAGTAGTATAAAAGCACAGTATCTTTTCTCTCAAACAACCCTTAGAAATAGTTCAGACGAGAAACACAAAGTTCCATTAACCTAACATTCATACATATTTTTAGTTTCCTTAATTTTCAAATTTCTCCTCCAAAATTTGCCCTTAAAACTAAGATTGGAACCTAGCATACAAATAAAAGAGAACATTTAATCTATATTAACCCCAATTATAACCTTTCTACCATTTTATCAGCGATAATCCAATTAGTGAAGCAACAAAAATATAAATGCAATTTTTTTCAGGGACTTTAGCAATTAAAGCAACAAGAGCATATATGACAAACAAATGAAGGATAGATTAGGACATATACCTTACAGTAGCCCTTGTCCCCTCTTCAAGAGTTACCACGCCCTTGCGTCCTACTTTGTCATTGCGTTAGCAATCACGTTTCCTATCTCGTCGTTGTTTCCTAGACTCAGAAATATCCATTCCAATTTCTTTTGCTGCTCGAATTTCACTTATTAAATCATAAGAAATCGCAAAATCAGGAAAAAGGAAGAAAAAGAAATCGAGGTACCTGGCGGCACCAAAGGAACACCACCATCAGGCTTACGAGATCCATTTCGTGAAAACCCTAGAAAATTCGAATCGTCATATACTAGTAGGGTAATAATACGTCTTATTGTGGTTATTGTTGTAAAACCCTAAAAAAAATTAGAGGAATTGGGGATATTAGAGAGAGGAAGTAAGAGGGATTTGAATGTAGATCGAAAATGAAGGATCTAGTGTGGGAATGATTAATGGATGCTGAAAATGGATGCCTAGGTGAAGGGGATCTGTGAAGTCGAATTTAGGTAAATGGTTAGACATAGTGAGCAATCTGAGCATTATTAAAATTTATTTATTTATTATGTATATACTTTAGGCATCGGTTCTATATTATGTATATATTTTTGCCGCCTATAATTTTCACTTTAGATGCACATCGGTTAAATACAATGTTCCATGTCCATGACTTTTATATATACATGGGTTTTATTAAATATCATATGTCCTTTAAAATCAGAAATAATGGACATGTGTTTTTTAACGCAACCGATGTACATATAATTATATGCACATCAGGTTTTTGCAAACAACCGATGTGCATGTTATGTACATCGGTTTTCCAGATAATCCGATGTCCATCGACTGATGTCCATAACGAGTTTTGTAGTAGTGAATGGACATCAGGAATAAGGTTTTGGAGATGTAGAAGTAACACCAAGCATGGTTAATCGGGAATTTGTGCGTAGAATACAAAAGAGTGAAGTTAGAAAGGCGTTAAGGAAGATGGGGTCAAAGAAAGTAGAGGGACCGGATGGTATACCCATAGAAGTTTGGAGGTGCTTCAGGGAGAAAGGGATTGAATGAGTAACCATGCTCTTCAACAAGATTTGGAGGAGCAACAAGATGTCATCAGCTTGGAGGAGAAGCACTCTTGTCCCTTTGTACAAGAACAAAGGTGATGTTCAAGAGTGTTCCAATTATCGGTGTAATACTACGGATTTTATAGGCTGGTACTCGACCGAGTATGGCCTACTCGGTCGAGTAGTGTGGGTTGTGTAGTCTGTTTGGCTACTGCCGAGGAACACTCGGCCGAGTATGATGAATACTCGACTGAGTAGAGGATACTCGGCCGAATATACTCTATACTCGACCGAGTATCCGGTCTGGCGAGTGATATTTCAGCGGTTTGATTTGGGAGTAATTAAAGGTTATATAATTTCGATAATCAGTTTCTAAACATCATTTTACAAAACATAATCAAACGTACGGCGCTTTAATCACTCCCAATCTCTCCTCTCTGTGTGTGTGTGTGTGGACAATCTTAGCAGTCGTATTCAACCCTTCATCCTTCGTCGATAGGTCTTTATCCCCATGATTGTTGATGGTTAATTTTAGGGTTTGTCTTAATCATGAATTGGGGGAAATGGGGTTTTGCAATTAGTAATTGTGTTATGTGATTATTGTTTAGGCGAGGACTTCGTAGAGGAGCCGTTCTGGTGCCTGATTCTCTGCATTGCTGTTGTTGCTAAGGTAGGGTTTCCCTACTCAGTTTCTGTTAATTGAATTAAGATGTGATTGTGTTGTGTTTACTGTTATCTGCTGATCATCGGAGTGTTGGTGTTGTGGTGGTGGTTGTGATGATTGTGTAGAGTCACTTGTGGGAGTGGCTTCACACCCTAATTCGCCCTCCGTGGAACCCGCCACGGGAGGGGATGTGCACATTAAGGGACAGTGTTATCGCTCGTTGATAAGCGGGATTTAGGTGGGAATTGGCTGCGGTCCCCCACTGGCGGCGAGGATTACCTGTTGCGATGAGTAATCTGGCAGGGCTACACACTTCGGTGTGTAGTCGGTTACTGTGTGAGATCGGGAGACTAGGGTTGGAGGATGATCAGCTGGTTACTTGTGCATTTGTCTTATTTTGATTGAGCAATACTGACCCCGATGTTGTTTTGTGATATCTGCGGTGATCCATTCGGGTATGGTGAGCAGGCTGTGACAGGTAATACTTTTGGTGAGCTTAGGACGGTCATGGGAGAGTCGTCACGCCAGTTGTAGCATCGCCATCACGAGTCTTAGCATTTATTTTGTAACTGACAGTTTTCGGATTTTCATTTATTGGTTTTGGAACATTGTAGCCTTTTTACATTTACCGTATTTTAATAAATGCGTTTGAGACAGTTGCTTTTGATATATACTAACCTCGGGCAACCGAGATGGTAACAGCCTTTCATGCTAGGGTAGTCCTGGTAAGGTACCTTGGTATGAGGGGGTGTTACAATCGGGGAATTAAACTTATGAGTCATACGATAAAGTTATGGGAGCGGATAATCGAGCAAAGGCTTATGAGATGTGTAGACATTTCGGATAACCAATTTGGATTTATGCCTGGAAAATCGACTATGGATGCGATTTTTATCATGAGACAGTTGATGGAACACCATCGAGACAAGAAGAAGGACTTGCATATGGTTTTTATTGACTTGGAAAAGGCATACGATAGGGTACCAAGAGAAGTACTTTGGTGGGCTTTAGCGAGAAAGGGTGTGTCTCGTAAATATATTGACCTCATAAAGGACATGTATGAGGGGGCTAGTGCAAGTGTTCGCACTAATGTTGGGAGAACGGAAGAATTTCCCATTACCATCGGGGTGCATCAAGTAAGGTTCCGCACTCAGTCCTTTTCTCTTTGCTATAGTTATGGATGAGTTGACAAGGGATGTTTGCTGATGATATTGTGTTGATTGATGAGACGAAAGATGGGGTGGAGAGAAAGTTGGACTTGTGGAGGCAGACTTTAGAGACTCGTCGGTTTAGGTTGAGCAGGAGTAAGATTGAGTATTTGAGGTGTCAGTTCACTAAAGTGGCGGGGTTGAGATCGACAGAGGCGGGGAATATTTTTTTCGATGGGAATGTTGTTGAGGGGTCAGATTTCTTCAGATATCTAGGATCTAATATTTAAAAAGATGGGGAGTTAGACGGACATGTGGCTCACAGAATTAAAGCGGGATGGTTGAAATGGAAGAGTGCTTCAGGGTTTTTATGCGATAAAGATATGCCCCAAAGATTAAAGGGAAAATTTTATCGCACGACAATTAGGCTTGCCTTACTCTACGGTTTCGAGTGTTGGGCTGTGAAACATTGTCACATTCAAAAGATGAGTGTGGCGGAGATGCGTATGCTGAGGTGGATGTGCGGACATACAAGGAAAGATAGATTAAGAAATGAGGTGATTAGGGAAAAGGTAAAAGTGGCGCCAATAGAGGACAAGATGTTGGAAAATCGACTAAGATGGTTTGGCCATGTGAGAAGGAGACCTATGGACGCACCAGTTAGGAGGCTGGAGACTTGAAGAACAGAAAAGGTCCCTAGAGGTAGAGGAAGACCGAGACAGACATGGTTGAGAGTGATAGAGCACGATATGGGATTTCTGGGGCTTGAGGAGAGTATGATGATGGAGATGGCACAATGGAGGGAAAGGATACATATGAATTTTAAGTATTTGATGTTTTTTTTGACATATTTAGTGTTTTTATTTAATTTAAAAATTTAATTATTTGTTCTTCTCTTCTTTATTACACTTTTTTACCAACCACTTTCTTATATTTTTTACTTGATTTCTGTTAAGGCATTCCGGATCCTTAATTCTATTTCGGTTTTCAAAATCGTTTTAATCTTTTCTCTCGATTTAAATTTTAAGTTTTTATAAAAGAAATCCGGAATTCTATTTTAAAACCGGTAAGTTTACCTTGACTTTGCATTATATTTTTGCTCTCCCTTTTATTTTTCATTTTCCCTTTTCTATTCACATTTTGAGGTGTGCGTTCACCCATGGACGATTCTAAAGGATGATTCATGTCAGCCGACCCCAAATCATTTTGGGATTAAGGCTCTGATGTTGTTATTGCATGGATGTCCACATGGCATCTCATATAATACTCCCTCCGTCCTTTTCATATGTTCACCTATTCCATTTTATGGTGTTTCATTCATTTGTTTACCTTTCTAAATTAGGAAGATTTATATGAGTAATTTAATCCTACACCTCCATTATTGTCATCCACTAACAACCACCACAAATGGTCTCCTCCCTTTTCCTTGATCTTTATGCTAAAATCAAAAGTAAACGAATGACCGGGACAAAGAGAATAGTAGTTTAAGACGGTGTCATACAAGAAGTTAGGGTTAGGCATATATCATGGAAATTTAATCTAGGTTGATTTGAGTTTCGAAAGAGCCAAATCACTTCTCCAGACTTTTAATATTCCATGATTAAGACCAGTGGATCAAAGCCAAATGCTTGCTTAGTTTTTGTCAATAATTCTCGTCAAGTCATGCCTAAATTAAAGACTAATCACATCAAGATAAGCGTACAATCGTCGCTAAATTACAGCAATTCCTAATTTCCTACGGATACAAATTAGGCTGGAAAATTAAGACGATTGACATGTCCACTACTCCGCTAGTCAAGTTGGAAAATTACAATGACCAATACGTCCGCTAGCAACTGGAGTAAGAAAGGGGTGAGAAAGGATTACGATTTTCAGTAGCAAATTACATAAACGATCGATCTGGGAAGAACGAGCTGATAACTACCGGAAACTGCCTCTCTTCTTGTCTCAAAAACCGGTACGTTCAGCCAATCCTCCTCCGAGAGCTCAAAAGTACGGCATAGTCACTAACCACACACATGCCGAAGTAAAGATATGAATTTTTTAGAAGAAAAGATAAGTTTGAGGCTAAATGTTTGTTTCTTGAATCAGTAATTCAAACGTGCACTACAATATGTAATTGTTAAATCTTGCGCACTAGTTTACTAAATCATACGCATTTTAGTATTTTACCCCTGATATTCTGTAAATTCATTATTGTCCTTCATCTTAAAAGATAATTAAAAAAAGTTTTTCTAAAATGTACCCTAAGGCATGTTAATTAGTTAATTAGAGAAGGTTTGTTGAGAATAAATCATGAAAAATAGATGTACAAAGTCACCATAATTATTGAAATATTCTCAAGGGCACATTTACCCTAAAGATACATGTTAGAAAATCCGGAAAAAAAAATAGACTTTCCCTTAAAAAAAACTGGGAGGAGGGTAATGTTATAACAACTAATCAAATCAAACTCTTTAGCACATTTGATTTGATTATTTGTTGATTTCAGCAAACAACTTCGGATTCCATCCCAATGTTTCTGCTAATGTTATAACAACTTTGTATTAATTAATTGATGAACTGGGAGGAGGGTAATTGAATTTTATTTGATTATTTGTCGATTTGGTTTTATTTTAGTTTTTGTGAATTTGGACTGTGTTTTGTGTGTTTGACTGATTGGGCGGAAAAATAATTTTGGGAATGGAAAAAAGAGGGTGGAATAGTAGGACTATTATGGACTACTAGACTAGTAAGGCCTAAGAGGAAACACAAATTCTCATTGAAGACATCACATATCCGTCACAAGCTTGTGACGGATACCATTTTACTTCACAATGTACCCACTTTTTCTCTCTCTGCAACACTATTCATGTGGTCCCCTTTCTCCACTAACCCATTTTGTTACCATTTTATCTCACAAAATATCCGCCACAAATGGTAACCCGTCACAAGGGAGACCAATTGAAGAGGAAAATAGTGTTGGTAATTCGGATGATTATTGGTGTTTCCACTTAAAACTTTGTTAAGATTTTGGTAGATTATTGGTAGTCTTGGCCTCTTGGGTGAGTCTTGTCTTAAGACTTATCAAAGTTTTGTCAAAAGACTTACCAAAGTCTTGTCTCAAGACTATCAATAATATTACCCTTAGGCGTTTCTCATTTTTTTAACCTACTCTCCTGTTTCTCTCTCTTGTTTTTATCATAGTGGGGTGAGAAATGCAAAGGGTATACTGGGAATAAAGGGAAAAAATACGCGGGATTAAGTAAATTAGTGCGGAGAATTTTGCAAATCCCTTACAATAATATTACGGTATTTTTTGTGTATTTAAGATAGAATTTAGAAAATATTAGATGTGATTTGCTTTCTATTATCGATAGATTTCTAGTTCTCTTCTAGGTCAAGACACTCTAGTATACAAGCATTGTAAACGTTTTATGTCAAAGGCAATATACAGTATACACAGATACAGATTTAACACTCTGCTACAACTCATCATGTTATCAAAGTCAATGGTTTAAGATCCAATTTTTTTTCCGGACGTTGCTTTCTTTCAGGACTGTATTGTCCGTATTTATTTTGCAAGACCCAACAACGGATAAAGCTCGAAACTAGACCACTAAGCCATGATCAGCTAATAACTACCCACTAACTTAATCACACACCACTACCTTATTTGTTCCTAAAAGGACTCTAACAAACAAAGACTTAACTGGCAAACCCTAGAAGATACGTTGAATCAATTCTCAACACTCCTCCTTGGTTCAAACTCGCTAACTCTTAATTTAGACACAAAAAACTGATGCTTGGCTAATGTAAGTGACTTCGTAAAGACATCTGCAACTTGATAAACAAAGAAGGGAGAAAGACACAGGAGAAGGAAGAATTAATCTTATTATTGAATTGATTAGTAGGCTTAGGAGATACAGCGTATATATACAATACACAAAATATTAGTTACCTAAACAAGAGCTTTAATCAGTGGAAACTAATTATACTAGTTTTATTCCCGTGCAAAAAATGCACGGGTCGTAATAGCAGACGCTATCATTAGATACATGAATATATAATTGAGCGTGATTAAGCGTTCAATACCGTGACAATATAAAGTCCATATTTGGAGATTTGAATATCAGATTATATTGTTAGAATTATATTAAAGGTATTTGACATGTTAGACCCGTTAAATGTATGTAAAATTGTAAATTGCAACATTTATGTAAATTGTGATATTTTAACTTATATTTTAACCTAAGCAATTAAAATAGAAATAAGAGATAAAAATAAGAGGAATTGGCTTGAGGAGAGAAGGTAATTAAATAGGATAAGAGACATGGCGGGACCCACATGTAGAAAATCATCAACCAATCAAAAGCCAAGAAAAAACTTGGCTTTTATACTATGTAGATGATATGCTAAATTAGGTTAGATATTATACACCTAATATTTATGATATTATGTGAATATCATTTAACACTCCCCTCAAGTTGGAGCACTTGGCAAGCTAATGCCCAACTTGGATCGAAGAAAACGAAATGCTTCTCCTCCTAATGCCTTCGTAAAGATATCCGCAACCTGATCTTTACTCCGTATGTAAGAGGTCGAAATGGTCTTGTTTACAATATGATGACGTATAAAATGACAATCCACCTCGATATGTTTTGTCCGGTCATGGAAAACCGGATTTTTAGCAATGCTCAAAGCCGAGGTATTGTTGCAAAATAACTCCACTGGTGGCTGATGATCAATGCCAAGTGACTTGAGAAATGATTTAAGCCATATGACTTCACTAGTTAATGCACCCAAAGCTCGATATTCAGCCTCCGCAGTTGACGTGGCAACCGTTGTTTGTTTTCGCGCTTTCCAAGAAATGGGTGAATTTCCCAACTTCACGAAATATCCCGTGAGAGACCTTCTAGTTAAGGGGCACCTAGCATGATCGGAATCCGAGTACCACGCAACATTAAGTCACCGTTTCGTTCTATCACTATTCCTTCTCCCGGACTCCCCTTAATGTAACGTATGGCTCGTAAAACAGCATCCATATGCTCCTTTCTTGGGGCGTGTACAAACTGTGACAAAATGTGTACTACATATACCAAGTCAGGCCTCGTAATGGTCAAGTATATAAGACGGCCTACCAATCTCCGATACTTCATAGGATCGTGTAATAAATCTCCATTTGCTAACGCCAATTGGTGATTCGGCTGGATTGGTATGTCTACTGGTTTTGCTCCTTCCAAACCCGCTTCTTTAATAATTTCTAGAGCGTATTTTCTTTGACTAAGAAAGAGACCCTTAGTACCGGATGCAACTTCAATTCCCAAGAAGTATTTAAGCCGTCCAAGATCCTTAATACCAAAACTTCGATCTAGAAAAAGCTTGAGACGAGTGGTTGCTTCATCGCTATCACTTACAATGATCATATCATCCACGTATACCAAAATCCCAATAAAAATTCCGTCTTTATTATAAGTGAAAAGTGAATAATCAGCCATGGATTGAGTGAAACCGTACCTTGTCAATGAATCGGTTAACTTGGCGAACCAATTACGGGAGGCTTGTTTGAGCCCATATAAAGACTTCAACAGTTTACAAACCTTAGTCGATCCGCTTTGCTCGAATCCGGGTGGCATCCTCATATTCACTTCTTCATCTAGATTTCCGTGAAGGAATGCATTATTGACATCTAGCTGGGTAATACACCATCCTTTTGAGACCGCTACTGCTAATAAACAACGGACACTCGTTATTTTGGCTACCGGTGCAAAATTCTCATGGTAGTCCACTCCTTCGATTTGAGTATATCCTTGTGCTACAAGACGGGCCTTATACCGCTCAATTGTCCCATCGGCCTTATACTTCACCTTGTAAACCCATCTACACCCAATGGCTCTCTTTCCCTTTGGAAGATCAACGACGGACCATGTACCATTAGCTTCTAGCGCATCGAACTCCTTTGCCATTGCATCCTGCCACTCCTTCACTTTCGAAGCTTCTCCATAATGTCGTGGTTCACGAATTTCGTCCACTTTGGCTAGAAAACTCCTGTAATTATCAGAAAAATAACTGGTAGTGACATAATTACTCAAAGGATAACGAGTACCTATCCCTTTGGATGAAGGCTTGGACGAGTGAGCACAATGACTTAGGGGGTCTATAAGGCGAGTTGATTTGCAAATGTAGTCTTTACGCCAATACGGTTCGAATTTCTGTCGAGCCCCACGACCCTCTCCTGTTCGATCGCCCGATGTTCCTCGGCTGCTCTTAAGCATTTCGATTGTTGTTCATTATTCTGTGCAGTTTCTAACACTACAAAAAGAATTAAAACAGGCGACTGATTTTGGCGACTGAAATCACTCGCCAAAATCAATTTGGCGACTGAAATCAGTCGCCAAACGTCAGTCGCGGACCTTAGTCGCCTTTTTTAGCTTTGGCGACTAAAGTCGGTCGCCAAATTTAGCGACTGACAAATCAGTCGCCAAATACCAAAAATGGCGACTGAAAGGGTAGTCGCCAATTTGGCGACTGATACCAAGGTAGTCGCCAAAATGGCGACTGAAATGCAGTCGCCAAATGCTGATTCAGTCGCCATTTTTGGGTGACGTAGCCAATTTGACTGAGGCAATTTGGCGACTGATTACAGATTTGGCGACTATAAATCAGTCGCCAATTTGGCGACTACCTTAATATCGATCGCCAATTTGGCGATCGACTTGCAAATCACCAAATCGAATGTCGATCGCCAAAGCTCTTGTAAGTTTTGGTGGATTTTTTCGTTTTCATTGCTAGCCAAAAATTTACAACCTGCATACAAACCGATGTTCCACAACACCATACATCCCATTTCAACACACACAACACCATACATTTCAACCCAACACCTCCCAATTTCTCAAACTTCATTTCATATATTGAAAATGAAAGTTTTACAAGCTAAACTATTCTAAATGTTCAAGTCTAAATGTTCAAGTCTTACAAGCTTACATGCTAAAATCATCTTACTTGAAGCCAACACCGCTCCACTCCCCCATGTGGACCATGCGGATCATTTGGATCGTAGTTGGATCTAGGTCCGGGGTTACAACCTTGCCACCAATCCTCAAACATTTCCATTCTTTCCTTCATTTTCCGGAATTCTTCATCACGTTTGGCAAGTTCTTCATCACGTTTGGCATCACGTTCATCACGCTCTCTTATTTGACTTTGAAGTTGACTAATAATTCCCGGTTGATACGTGTTCTTGGGGGAATTATTGAAGTCGATCTCCTACGCGTTTTCTCATAGAAAGCCGGTGTTGAACTTCCGGTACCATACACATTCCCTTTCTTGAAGCCATCCACCAACTTATACCATATGTCATTATCCGGAGTTTCTGGATTGGCGGCTTTTTCTTGTTCAAATGCTTCCTACAATATTAAACAAATGGTTGTAAGTTAATATGGTAACCACCTTATATACGACATTTTAAAAGAGAGTAAATTAACAAAAATTAAGTGTTACGGAAACTTACATATAATTGCTTGTCTTTTGGCTTAGTCCAAATTCTAACCCCTTTGTGGTCAACCCTGGAATGCGTGTCCAGAAACAGTTCTGGTACCGACGCAATCGGCTGTGACTTCTTCTTTCCTCTCGGAATGAAAAAAAAAAACATACATGTTAGAAAATCAACAAAAAATGTAACATAAAATAAACATGTTGCATTGAAAACAAAAAAAAAAGTGTGAAATAATAGACAAACTTACCCCCAACATACGATTCCAGAACGATCGTGAACCCGCGAAATGAGTAGGCTCGTTCACGGCGTCTTCCTTTCCTCCTCTTTTGTTGAGGGATGCTTGCTTAGACTTCTTCTGAAAAGCGGGAGTTTTGGTATGCTTTATTAAGCCTTCATACTTGTCACCTGCAATTACACATATGAAATCATAACTAATAAGTTACTGATATTATTTATAATATAAGAGAGTATATACTAATTAATACAAATAACAAAACAAGTTAATTAAATACCTTTCATGTGCTCTGGTTCCTTTGGGCGCCTAACTACCTTCCAAATCACGTCCCGATATCGTCGAGTACCGACTTCCTCGTACCTGATACGGACATTCCGTTCTTGAGACGGTGACCAAGCAAATGATTGCTACAAAAAAAAAAAGCGACAAAATTTCATATTAGTATTTATAAAAGTATAACCTTGGTTATTAAAACAAAGAATTACGGAAAATATGTACCCGAAAGTTATTGAACCACGCATCTCTTTGTGCTTGAGAAGCTTGTGTCCACGATGTAGGAATTGGACCCACGAAATTAGTCTTCGTGCTTTTCGTGACACCTCGTATCACGCAATCGTCCATAAACCTGCATTTATTTTGAACATGTAAAATTACAAACAATTATTATTTTAAAAAAAAATACAAAAAAAACAAAATAGTAGACTAATAAAGAATAAAACTTACCATAATCCCGCCGGCTCAAGAATCATCTTATGATCCGAAGTGTACCGTATCGGCACCCGTGGCTCGTCGGTAGCGTCGGTCTCCTCACCGTCACCGTCATGCATCGCATCGGATCCTCCCCGCACAAACTCCTCCTCCTGCTCCGGACGCGTACTCTGTCCTCCTCCCGAGCCGCCTCCACGCTTCCTACCTCGACCGCTCCACCCATCTCAAATAATACAAATAAAAATTAACACAAATAATGATAAATGAAAATTATACAGACTTCTAAATTTTAATAATTTACTCTTGAGCAATACAAAATTATACCAATTTAATCATCTTCATCTTCAAACCCCTCGTCCTCATCCTCATCCTCTTCCTCATCGTCATCATCATCATCATAATCATCTTCATCTCCAAACCCCTCGTCCTTCCTCCTTTTCTCCTCCTCCCTTCTCCTCCTCACCTCATCTTCCCCCTCCTCTCCTCCTCTTCTTCCCTTCTCTCCTCCTCCTCCTCCGCCTCATCCTCCCCCCCGGAGTCTCTCTTCCACATCATAAAATTCTTCCTCTTCCATGTCTTCACCATCTTTATTCTCATGCTCATAGTTGATTTCATCGGGTGGAGACAAAAGCGTTTCATTTGAAACGTTTTCTTCTTGAAAAAAGTTGTATCAACTTGTGACCGTGCCTTCGTCTTAAAGATTGCACACCACGCATTTTGATTTCTATCATTTGTTGTGCTTGGATAAGTAGCAAAATACACTTGATGAGCCTGATGTGCAAGTATAAATGGATCATACTTAGAGTATGTTCTAGTACGATTCACTTCTACAAGCTTGTATTGTTCATGTACTCTCATTCCAAATGCAGAATTATCCTTCCAAATCAACCTTGAATAAGACAGTTTTATAAGCTCGGCCACGTCCACTATAACTAATTTCAAAGATATCTTCAACTATACCATAGTATTCGTTGTCATCAAGAGAAGAAATAGTAACCCCCCAATTGCACCTAGCCTTAGCTTTACCGTGGTTGAATGTTTGAAAATTAAACCCATTAACCGAGTATCGATTCCACGTTCTTACCATTTTTGAAGGACCAAAAGCCAAACTTCTTATCAAATCATCTTGAATATTCAACTCAATTACATGTTTCTAAAACCATGATGGAAATTGGTCCTCATGTTTGTCCCAAACATCATCCTTACTTATATTAGGATTCCTCTCAATGAAATCATTAACAAACCGTGTTTCGTATGGCTCCAAGAGGTCACAATTAGATAGCACGTAAAGGTGGGCACGATTATACTCTTTATCATCCAAATATCGTGTTTGCCCCTTTGATGAACACCCTTCATCATCTTGAGTTTGAAAAAATTCGGGTAAACTTCCGTCTACTTCATCCGGTTTCTCAACATTCAAGTTTTTTGCTTTGGTTTCTATATGTTTTTCAAAGTAAAGAGAACAAAAGTTTGCAATCTCTTCCGTTAAATAAGCATTGCATATAGAACCTTCCACCCTAGCTTTATTACCAATTTTTTTCTTCAAATGATTAAGAAACCTATAAAAGTTAATGATGAGTTTTATTAATAATAAAGTTAACATATAATAAATAGATTAGTTATTATTATTAATTTTAATTTAAAAGTAGCTAGATTATCTTAATTACCTTTCAAATGGATACATCCACCTATATTGGACGGGTCCCCCAACTTTGGCTTCATATGGCAAATGAACCGGTAGATGCTCCATGGAGTTAAAAAATGCGGGAGGAAAGATCATTTCAAGCTTACACAATATCTCGTGGTATTTGCTCTTCCCAGCGAATCATGTCATCAACACATATTGAAGAGGCACATAAATCTCGGAAGAATTGACTAATCTCAACAACTGCATTCCAAACGTTTGTCGGCACGAGGTGTTTCAAAGCAACGGGTAATAATCGCTCCATGAATACATGACAATCATGACTTTTCAAGCCTTGCAACTTCAGCTTCTTAAGATCAACACATCGACTAAAATCTGATGCATACCCATCAGGAAACTTCAAATTTTGTAACCACTCACACAATACTTTTCTCTTAGCTTTGTCGAGAGTGAAAATGGATGTTGGCTTAGACCCGTCGCCGCGAATGTGTAATTTGGGACGATGACAAAATTTCTGCAAATCTTTTCTAGAAGCAATGCTATCACATTTTTCACCTTCTACATCCATGATCATGTCAATTAGTTGCTCAAAGAAATTCTTTTCTATGTGCATTACATCCAAATTATGTCTTATCAACATTGTCTTCCAATAAGGAAGGTCCCAAAGAATGCTTCTTTTAAACCAACCGTTTTTCTGCTTTTTCAATTCTTTAAATTCTTCCTCGGTACCATCAATAGGGGATGGTAAATCACATACCGTCTTCCATATCTCATCCCCAGGCACTCGTTTCGGAGGGGCATCAAGCACCTCTTTACCTTTTGTGAAAGCTTTCTTGTTCTTCCTATGTGGATTTCCCTCTCGTAAGAAGCATCTATGACAATCAAACCAGCTTATTTTCTTGCTATTGGGAAGCCAAAATGCTTTACTTTCCTCCATGCAACAAGGACATGCTTTTTGTCCTTGTGTAGTCCACCCGAGATAGCATACCATAGGCGGGAAAATCATTTATTGTCCACAAAAGGGAAGCTTTAAGTTGAAAATTTTGTTTTTTAGACACATCATAAGTTTCCACCCCAACTTCCCACAAATATTTCAACTCCTCCACCAATGGTTGTAAATAAACATCCAAATTACGTTTCGGGCTTTTTGGTCCGGAACAATAAGTGACAAGAAGATAAATGGTCTTTTCATACATAACCAAGGTGGTAAGTTGTATGGTGTGACCATAACGGGCCAACAAGAATACTTCCTCCCAAAATTACCGAAAGGATCAAATCCATCCGTACACAAGCCAAGTCGTACATTGCGGGGTTCCTTGGCAAAATCAGGATACATCTGATCAAATCGTTTCCATTCTTCCCCATCACTAGGATGACTCATCTTCCCCAGAGCACGTGGGTTTTCTTTGTGCCATCTCATTTGTTCGGCAATGTTTTTGGTGGCATAGATTCTTTGAAGTCTTGGTGCGAGAGGAAAGTAAAACAATTGGTTACATGCTATTGGTTTCTTACTCTTTTTGGCCCTCTTACTACCCTTGCCTTTTTTTCAACACCAAAAACGTATCTCCTTCACTTGTCTCATATCTATCCGCCCCACAACCTTTACATTTGTCAAGCAAAGCATCATCTTTCCAAAATAGCATACATCCTTCAGGACATGCATCAATCTTTTCATGCGTAATCAAGACCTTTAACTACTTTTTTGGTAGTATAGAAACTTCGGGTCATGATATTATCATCGGGGAAAGATTCCCCAAGGAACGAGGCAATGCCATCAACAGCAACAAATGGCATATTGAACTCACATTTCAAGGTAATTAGCCTAGAAGCGGCTTGTAACAATGTCATTCTGCTTCCTTCATACAAGGGTTTTTCTGAGGCTTTTAACATGTCAAGAAAGGCTTTTGCTTGTGGGTGTGGTGGTTGTTCTTCAGAAATAGTTGTATGGTCATCACTATTAAAAATAGTGGAATCCATAGCATCAACAACCATCTCTCTATATGGGTTCTCATCATTTTGTATTTGTTGGGTGTGAGTTTGTTCATGAATTGGAGAATATGCTTCTCCATGTGAAATCCAATTGTAATAATTTGGCTTAAACCCGTTTATAATGAGATGTTCTTCTACTACAATGTCAAGCCGGTATTTCAGGTTTTTGCATTTGGCACAAGGGCACCTAAGTTTTTTGTCTACCAAGTCATATTCATCTTGTTGTTTAGCAAATTCAATAAACTCGCTAACACCCTTTATAAATCTAGCGGTAGGACGTCTTTTCTTATTGGAATGGTCTAATCTTCCTTCATACATCCATGAACGTTCCAATCTCTTCATTTTAATCTAAAGAAGACCCCAAAGAAATTTAAACATTTTTAAAAAATAACAATAATATTAAATACAAAATTTAAACATTATACTCCACATTATACAATAAACATATGAAAACAATATATAAATATTGTCAATAAGTAATCCATCTTCGAATGGGGTCCTTATCACTCCAACCTAAACCCGTCAATGTACGTTTCAAGTCACTAGCAAACACACTTGTAATTTATTAATGAGGAAAAATTCGGCAAATTCCCTTGATTCTCCAAATACACATATACATGTATTCGGAGAACATTAAAGGGATCGCCACCAAACTCATTCCTCATTAATAAATCACAAGTACGTGTTTACTACCTAAATGACTTGAAACGCATAAAGACAGATCCCAAAATGGGGACTATTCAAGAATTACTCCTAATGAGTAATTCTTGAACGGGTACTAAGTCAACATCAAATCAAACAACAACACAATCAAGTACTAAATTAATTAAGTCAATCAATAGCCCAATTCAACCACATAGTAAAGGCTTCTATCCTAAAGTCCGTAACATAATTTGAACTAAAATTAGTAAATTTAAAAAGTAACTGGTAAGAGGAGGTTACCTAATCAAGTAAAAGCAAAAATGAAAAGAAAACAAGAAGCAACAAATACTACAGACGGTGGTGCCTAGCAAACACGACAACCCCCCTGAAAAGAGAAAAGAAAAACAAAAATAACAAGGTTATTCTACCTCAATTCATCAATAACATGAATTATCAAACTAAATTTATCAAAATCAAGTCCTAAAGAAGGTTCTACTTAGCTAATAGATAATTTCTCTTAATCCAAAAGACGGTTCCACTTAGCTAATTCCATTAATGCAAAGGACGGTTTCACTTAGCTTAACATTAATAATAATAAGGCGGTTTAATTAGTAATAATAATAATAATAATAATAATAATAATAATAATAATAATAATAATAACAATAATAATAATAATACTAATACTAATAATAATACTAATACTAATAATAATAACAATAATTCCCTTCCCCCACCGCCACCACCCACGGCCACCCTTCCCCCACCGCCACCACCGTGGCCCACGGCCACCCATCCCCCACCGCCACCACCCACGGACGACCAAACCCCCACCCATAACCCTAAACCTAAACACAAACCCCTTAATCATTCCCTTTTAATTCAAACACAAATTAAACTAAATCTAACTACAAATTAATCTAACATACTAACTACAAATAAATCTAACAAACTAACCACAAATTAATCAAACTAACTATAAATTAATCTAATAAATTAAACTAAATAAACTGAAATTAAACAAAAACAACAAACCTAATTAAAGAGGGTGGATGTGGCGATGGAAATGGCGGTGGAAATGGCGGTGGAAAGGTGGTTGTGTGGTGTTGTTGGTTGGTGTCGTCCGTCGTTCGCCAAATCGCTTTTCTCGACTCTTTTTTTTTTTTTTTTTTTGTTTCGTTTCAAAAAGAGTAAAGTAGGAGAGAGGGGGCTGAAAGTAATTAAAAATTTGGCGACCGACTTTTTGAATTTGGCGATCGAAAATCGATCGCCAAATTTGGCGACTACCCTATTTTCACGCTAAAATTCCATAAGTCGATCGCAAAAAAGATTCCCTTTTTAAAATGACACTGGTTTGTACTAAAAATTTTAGCGATCGATTGTCAATTTGGCGACGAGTTTGATCGCCAAATTGGCGACTATATCTAATTCGATCGCCAAATTGAAAGTTTCGATCGCCAAATTTGATTCCTTTTTTGAAAAAGTCAGTCGCCATATTGGCGACTAATTTCAGTCGCCAATTTAAAAATCAGTCGCCAATTTGGCGACTACTTATTTCAGTCGCCAAATTTCGGTCGCCTGTTTCAGATTTTCTTGTAGTGTAATCCCTCCTGTAGAACATCATCATTTCCAATGGACGAATTGTCCGCTGCTTCAGGTGTTTGAGTGACTCCACTAACATCATGAGTAATGGCAGGTGGGTTTGCATAAAGTTCATAATTGGGCATTTCATTAGTAAATGGAGCAGCTACTGTATCATTAGTGGTAAGACTTTCATTTGTTTTCGTGGGTTCCTCACTAGCATAAGGAAATATATTCTCGTAAAAAACAACATCTCTCGACTCAAAAATAGTCTTTTTCTTTAAGTCGTAAACCTTCCAACCCTTTTTGCTTGCCGGATATCCCACAAAAATACATCTTTTACCACGCTCATTGAATTTGTCCTTCGGCCTATCTTTATTATGAGCATAACAAATACTACCAAAGACCCTTACATTATCGTAGCTAGGCTGTTTTTTATACAAAACTTCAAATGGAGTCAAACCATCAAGAATACGAGTGGGTGTTCTATTTATCAAATACGCAGCGGTTAGAACACACTCTCCCCAAAAATCAATAGGTAAATTGGCTTGAAAACGTAATGCACGAGCTTTTTCTAGAATATGCCTATGTTTCCGTTCCACTCTACCATTTTGTTGCGGGGTATCTACTTGACTAGTTTGAAACATCATGCCATGCTCATTGTAATAGTCTTTCATAGTATCGCTCAAAAATTCCGCCCCATTATCACTTTGCACTACCTTAACCTCCTTCCTAAATTGAGTCTTAGTCATGTTACAAAAATTAATCAATAATCGACCTACTTCACCTTTATCACGCATTAATCGAACCCAAACAAATCGACTTCGGTCATCAACAACAGTGAGAAAATAATGCGAACCACATAAACTTTTCGCATGATAAGCCCCCCAAATATCGCAGTGTATTAAAGCAAAAATATCCGTACTTCTTTTATCACTGGACTTAAAAACCGAACGTGTTTGTTTGGCCCGACAACATGGGTCGCAAATACTATTAGAATTCCAAGATAAATTAAAACCAACTAAATTCGAGAAAAGAGGTAAAATACTGCTAGACGGATGCCCAAGTCTCTTGTGCCATAATCTAGAATCAGCCGTAGTACTTGCTTTTGCTGCCACATGTGCTCGGTCACCCTTGAAATAATAGACCCCGTCATTGTGCTCACCTCGTCCAATCTTCATCCTCGTAGATTGGTCCTGTATAACACAATGATCATTATAGAAGGTCACAACACAGTTATTTTTCGTAATTAATTGTTGTATGGAGACTAAATCACAAGTCAGAGACGGGACATAAAGAACATCCTTAAGTATAAAATTATTAGCCAACGCCACTTTTCCATGCTCCTGTGCTACGATTTGAAATCCGTCGGGTAGGCTGACAGTAGAAGGTCTACCTCGCCAAAAATCAACGAGTAAATCGCGCCGCCCTGTCATATGGTGTGAACACCCACTATCGAGTAACCAGTGACCACATCGAGTATCATTCATACCTGCATTTTTCTGACCACCATCAGTATTAGAAGCCAAAAGAGTGCGTAATTGGATGATCTCGTATGGAGTGAAGGTCTGCGTTTCATCGCCAGTAACAGTGGCCGCGTTAGCCTGCTGGTTCGAGCCACCACGAGCTCCGCCTCCCTTTCCACGTCCTTCGAGATTCTCTGCCTTTCCTCCCTTAATCGCCGATTTCTGCACGGAACCCTAGAAGAAACATAGTTTGTCTTTAGCATCGAGACCGTTTCGTACCGCATCTGCCCACAATTGATAATTATCCCCATCAAAAATGATTTGGGATAAGGATATATTTGGGCTTTCACTCGGATGAAGGTACAATGGCGAGGAAGGGGGTATGAACTCATTTTTATGATTGATTTTGTGTTGGTTTCCGTCTCCGTGTGTCATTTTAATCATCTTCATGGTGAATTCTATTTGTGAAAACAAAAAAAAAAAGAACCAGGATCAATGAAGCTCAGATACCATGATAAACAAAGAAGGGAGAAAGACACAGGAGAAGGAAGAATTAATCTTATTATTGAATTGATTAGTAGGCTTAGGAGATACAGCGTATATATACAATACACAAAATATTAGTTACCTAAACAAGAGCCTTAATCAGTGGAAACTAATTATATGATATGCTAAATTAGGTTAGATATTATACACCTAATATTTATGATATTATGTGAATATCATTTAACAGTTTGCACCACAAAATTTCAGCAGGACTTTACCATCAGATACTAGCGTGTTAATTACCTTGCGAATGAAGTGATGATGCACATCTATGTGCGTGCTTAGTCCGGCCATGAAATGCTGGATTCTTCGTCATTGTGATTGGTGACCGATTATCACAGTAAAGTAAAATAGCTGTAGTTGGCAACACTTATGGAATGTTGGTATTCGATAGTATTATGGAGTTAGTATCGACATGCTATGCTGTAGTTGAGATGATATCGTGAGCCGTGTTGTGGAAGTAAGCAGGGTTGGTGGAGTTAGTGTTAGGTGTTCATGTTTTATAGGTTGGGTTTGAACTTCTGTTACGAAGTTCATTTTTAAGGAAGGAAGACTGTAATACTACGGTTTTCTAAGTCTGTTACTCGGCCGAATATGGCTTACTCGACCGAGTAATGCATCGTGTGTTTCTGGTCAGACTATTGTCCAGGAATACTCGGCCGAGTATGGTAATACTCGACCGAGTAAGGGATACTCGGCCGAGTATACTCTATACTCGACCGACTATCCGGTCTGACGGGAATTATTTTCGCGGTTTGATTAGAGACGACTAGAGTTATAAATTATATTTAATAGTTTCACTTTTACTTTTTACAAAACCTAAAACGTTCAAACGTAACTCTAATCACCTCTAATCTCCCTCAAGATAGTTGATTGTTTGTGAGCCTTTGTTCATTCCTCTCTTACGTCGATTGCGTCGGTAAGTCACTAGTGCTATGAGTTTGTCAGTTTGTCTTTTAGAGTTTCCCCTAGTTTTGGGATTTGGGGGAAAAAGGGTTATTGTGCATGATTGTGATTCAATTGAATGATTACTGTTAGGTGGAGATTTCGTAGAGGAGCCATTCTAGCTTTCTTGATTGACTCGTATCAGATTTATGCTAAGGTAGGGTTTCCCTACTCAGTTGATTGTATAATTGATTTAAGATGCATAGTTGTGATTAATTGATATTATTATTATTGTTGATTGATTGTTGTTGGTGGATTGGAGTATGGGGTGCTGGAGTTGAGATGATTGTTGATGATGTTCGCGAGGTGCGTCCTCGGCTGAGTGGAGTCACTTGCGGGAGTGGCTTCACGCCCTTGATTCGCCCTTTGTGGAAACCACCACAAGAGGAGTTGTGCACATTAATGAACATGGGTTTTCGCTCGTATGATGAGCATGGTTTAGGTGGGAAAGGCTGCGATCTCCCATTGCCGGTGAAGATTATCTGTTGCGATGGTTAATCTAGCAGGGTTACACACTTTAGTGTGTAGTCAGTTATGAGATGTGATTGGGAGTTGGAGATTGATGGTGGAAAAGTTATGTTATCTTTGTTCATTTGGCTTATTTTAATTATTCAGTGAACCGACCCCGTTGTTGTTGTTTTGTAAACCTCTGGTGATTCATTCGGGGATGGTAAGCAGATTGTGACAGGTGATGGTTGTCTTTAGCTACGGGGACGAGATTGGATGTCATCACTTCGAGTCTAACTTCCACTGTTACGAGTTTAGCTGTTTTGATTTCAGTTGTATTGAGATCTCTATACTTTTCTCCTGAGTTGGTTTGACTTTTGAGATAATGTAATCGTTAACCTTTTTTATACTCTAATAAATGTTGTGGAATGGTTTCTTTTGGTAGACTATCCTCGGGCAACCAAAATTGTAACAGTCTCTCATGCTAGGGTGGTCTTTGGTAAGGCACCTTGGTATGTGGGGGTGTTACAAGTATTCTTTGCCAGTCACGATCCCTAGAGGACTCAGACATCACTATGTCCAGCTTGGGGACAACCTTGCACCAAGGAGACGTGACTCTTCAGATCTCGCAGGATGCCTACTCCCCAACCCCGTGCTATTCCTTGATACCGGCATGGGGTAAATTAATATCCAACGCTCCAAAACCACCAGAAAATGAAAAGGAGTACAATGAGCTTCGGTGTTGCTGCCTTCAACAACTTCCGGTGTTGCTTCCTTCTTGATTAGAATCATAGAATCGTACGATTCTATGATTTGACTATAATAAATGTCTTTTCATGTAATGGGCCAACAGGCCACATGTTCTTACAACTTTTTAAGGCTTATTACACTCTTAATTCCCTTTCTTTCATTGACTTATGTGGCCGGCCACTTAGTTATGTTAACCCGTTTGACTAACAAAAATATGAAAACTGAATTAAGAAAACATAAAAATAAACCCGAACTGAACGGTAAAACCAACTTTCTAATTTCTTTTGTCAAATACCCACGAACCCTAACTCTTAACTTAACATTCAACGATCTGCTATCATTGCTCATCACCCATGAACCCTAAATAAGTTTTGATGACTAGTGTTGAATTAGTATGTTGTCCGAGACTTCAATTGTCCCTGTCACTATTTTTTCAACAATAAGCTTTGATAACTAGTGTTGATATTAGTATGTTGTTCGAGATTATAATTGTCCCTTTCACTATTTTTTATACATTTTGGTCCTTAATTGCCGTAACGCTACCAATGGTGATATTAACGGTTGAATTATCAATTCTTTTGTTCAAAAACACTATAGTGGCTTTTATAATTCACAAATTCTTACTTTAGACGGACACTATCCGTCTAAAGTTGTAGACGGGTCAAATATCACATCAGTTTCATAATAGGACAAATAACAAGTGTGATGTCACCACTTTGTCTTATTACACGACTACAAAACTCGTTATGGACATCAGTTGGTGGACATCTGATTTTTTAGAAAACTGATGTAAAAATTATACACATCTGTTGTTTGCATAAAACTGATGTATTTATAATTACATGTACATCGGTTGTTTTAGGAAATCTATGTCCATGATTTCTGACTTTAATAGACATGTGACTTTATAAAAACCCATGTTTATATAATAGTCAATTACATCATACACTCATCTAAATCGATGTGCATCCACAGTGAAAATTAGCTCGCAAAAAAAAAGGCTCTACATATTCCATTCCACTACACCTATTATCAGTATATATGTTATAATTATAATTATAACCCTAACTCCTCTCTTCTCCCTCATCACTATTTTTCCGTCTAAAAAAAAAACTCTCCCTCACTTCATCATCTTCATTCTCATTTCGCGATCACCAGCGCTCACCTCACCGGCCATATCACCAGGCGATCGTCAACCACCAGGCGCTTGTCGGCAACATCGTCGGTTACCATTATTAGGTATTTTTCTTTTTACTAATGGCTTAATTTATGGTTAATTTGATTAATTTACTGAATTTTGTCATTTTATTTGATCTGTTTCTAATTTTGATTGAAGAATGAATTATGGGTTCATAATCAAATTGGGGTTTTGATAATCAAATTAGGGTTTTTGCTAATACCTATTTTACTGCATGCATTATATTTCTGGGGTACGTACGGTTTGCTTAAAGATTGAATTTTTGGTAACCTCTTAGTCCATCTGCCTATGAACGCATATAACAACATGCATTTTTTGCTTATTTGTTCTATGTCTACGATTATCATGTTGAGTTAGTCAGTTTTTGAATTGTTTGTTTAAGTGATAGAATTGCATAAAATAGAAATACCTTGAATTTGTGAAGTATAGAGGCAGGGGAGGGTGAATGAGTAAAAGGTAGAAAAAGAAATTGATTTAGGACCAGTTCTTAACTATTTCAGTGGATTGTTAAGTATGCAGTATGTAGTTGGGTTTTCAGTGGATTGTTAATTATGGAGTAGATGTTAAGTATGTAACTGCTTAATGGTGGAATTTCGAATTATTCGTCCCGAATTGTACAATAATAACCTTATAAACTATTGCAGTGGACCCTGAATATATACGGAGATTGGGAATATGGATCGTGAATGGATGTTTGTTGATCATTTGAACCCTAGATATAAGAAAGGGGTTGAACATTTTGTTAGATATGCTATTAATAATGCAGAGAATGTTGAAGAAATTTATTGTCCATGTGTTAAATGTGGGAATAATGTGTATCTTAATGCTGGAGAATTGAAAAGTCACCTCATATCTTATGGTATTGACAAAAGTTATACAAGGTGGATTTGGCATGGGGAGGATGTCATGCCTACTTTGTGTAGTAATTTAGACGATTTTGAGGGAGATGATTTTTTGATCGAGTAGACGATCTGATTAATGATTTGAAACAATCCACTGAAGACCAAACATAAATAGAGATGTTTGATAGGCTACATGATGATGCAATTAAACCCCTATACCCAGGTTCAAGTTTCACTCGTCTATCTGCAACTTTAAAATTATATAGTTTAAAGGCGAAAAATGGATAGAGTGATAAAAGTTTCACAAGTTTGCTTCAGTTGTTGAGTGAGATTTTACCAGATGGCAATGAACTCGCTAAGCATACCTATGATGCTAAGAAATTTTTTTGTCCAGTGGGAGTTTATTATGTAAAGATACATGCATGTCCTAACGATTGCATTTTGTTTCGAAAAGATTATAAAGATTCGACAAATGTCCAAAGTGTGGGGCTTCACGTTACAAGTTGTCGAAAAAAATTCCAAAAAAAATAATATAGGGGTCCTAGCTAAAGTCTTGTGGTATCTTCCCATTATCCCAAGATTTAAACGAATTTTTGCAAATATAAAAGATGCAAAAAACTTAATTTGGCACACTGAAGGTAGAATTCCAGATGACAAAATTCGCCATCCAGCTGATTCAACACAGTGGAAAACAATAGATCATTTGTTTCCTGAATTTGGATCCGAGGCTAGAAATTAAAGGCTTGGAGTATGTACTGATGGTATGAATCCGTTTGGTAATCTAAGTAGTCAGTGTAGTACATGGCCTGTTTTGCTAACAATTGATAATCTGCCACCTTGGTTATGCATGCAGCGTAAATATCTTATGTTGTCACTACTGATTTCCGGGCCTAAGCAACCTGGAAATGATATAGATGTTTACCTAGAACCATTGATCGATGATTTTAAGTTATTACGTGATGAAGGGGTAAAGGTATATGATGCTTATCATGGTGAGACTTTTAACCTACATGTCATGATATTTTGCACCATTAATGATTTTCCGGCTTACGGCAACCTATCTGGTTATGCTGTGAAAGAGGCTAAAGCGTGCCCAATTTGTGAGGAGGATACAATTTCTGATCATTTAGTTTATGGAGGAAAGAATGTGTACCTTTATAATCGAAGATTTCTCCGTCGGCAACACCCTTATAGAAAAAAAAATGAAGCCTTTTAATGGGAAACAAGAACTTAGAAACCCTCCAAAAATTTTAAGTGGGAGAGAGTTTATGAAAAAGTGAAAAACATTGAAACTAATTTTGGAAAACCATATAAGAAGCCAAGTAATGGGACCTTATACAAAAAGAAGTCCATATTCTGGGATTTACCATATTGGAAACATTTGTCCGTGAGACATTGTATTGATGTCATGCACGTGGAGAAAAATGTTTGTGATAGCTTTATTGGCACACTTCTCAACATCCCTGGTAAAACTAAGGATGGTGTCAAAGCTAGAGAAGATATGGTCGCACAAAAGATACGACCAGAATTACCACCACATTCCAGATACAAAGAAGAAGCAGGTCATCAGCATTGCCAATAGTACATGGACAAACTTTAAGTCAAAGTTGACTTCGTTGTATGTGTACAAAAAACTCCCTAAAAAGAAAGTTGCCTCTTGCGACTGATCCGGTAAAGAAGTATCCTTACATTACATCTGAGGTATGGAAAAGGTTTAAAGAGACGCATATGACAACAGAATTTCAAGTGAGTAGTTAACATTTAGTATATATTTTCATTTTTGAGTTAACAAGAAGTATCATGTTGATTATGTTCAACTCTGATTATCATATTTGATAAGTAATTTTTTTTCTAGGCTATTAGTAAGAGTGCTGTAGAGAGGCAGATGAAGAACAAATACTCCTACAAAATGTCTCTTGGAGGATATCGAAAAACAAGGCAGAAATTGGAAGCAAAATTGAAATTGAAAGAAAAAGACAAAGACAAAGAAATAGGCAACGACGACTCAGGGGGAAATTATTCAATCCCCAGCTACTATAAAACGAGGTGACTTATGGATAGTGGGAAGAGTAGAGAAAGATGGGGAATGTCTAAATTCGGAGACTAAAAAAAAATAGAAGACATTGTGAGTTTTCACTTTCTGATTACTGCTAATTTAATCATATACTGCATGACATTTTTTCTGCTAACGATATTTTATTTACAGAATTTAGTGAAGAAAATGGTCAAGAAAGGGGAATTTGTACCTAGTGGAAAACTTGATGAATTGACAAAAGCATTTGGAACTGCTGAGCATTATGTTCGTGTAAGAGGTGTTAGGGGTCGAGTGGGGCATAAGCAGTACTTTGGCAAATGCAAAAATCGTCGAGCTGAGGGAGTAATGTCAAAGGAGTATGTGGAGAAGCTTACCTAGCAGATCACAGAAAAAGGGAGGACACAATTGTATAAAGATATAGAAGTGATTGTGGAGCAACGGACAAATGGGAATGGTACTTATTCCGTTGAAAAAGAAAAAGATGCTGAGGTCGAGATAAATTGCAAAAGTGGGAATGCTAGTTACGATAACCTTGACCCATTTGATGAGATACCTGAGAAGGTAAATAAATAAGCAAGGGCAGACCTTGTTTGTACTGATTGTAGCTAAAGTAGGTCGTTTTTAATGACTATGTTGGCCGTGATGTTCATTTCATATTTTTAAAAAGGTAGACCTTGTTTTTTATGCTGGCTATGATGATGTTACTCAAGGAGTTAAATGCGAGCTAGCTAATACGCAGTTGAAGAAGGTGGCACTTGGACGAGTATTCAAGACTTCAAGTCAGACATCAAGATGTCATGGTCGAGCCTTTGGAGTAAATGATTAAGGGTATGCATTTATGTTGTCATGGAAGATAAGAAGGACACACCATTACCTATACCAACGTAAGAATTTTTTACTGTTGGTGAGCAATTGGTTCATTTGTTCTCTGGCCGAAAAACTTAATCAGTTTGCGCTGCTTAGAGGTGTGAAAGTCATACATCTAGCTGGTTGAAAAATGCATATGTCAAAGATGAAAGTGAAAATTATAGTTAACCTTTTTTTCCAGGAATCTCAGAAAAACCATGAATTAGAAACAGGGGAAAAGTCAGTGACAAAGACTAACTGCAGAAAGCGGAAGGCAACTGAGAGTAGTACTAATTCCAAAAAAGTCGAAAGTGGTAAAATTAAAACAAATGAGGAAGCGGCTGGATCAAACAGTACTTTGAAAACACTTTTGGACCAAAAATGTGATTCTAGACGATTTTTGTCCAAGGTAGTTAGTATGATGGGCGAAACTCAAGTAACTGATGTGTCTTTCAGCGAGAATGTTCTAGGGTCAAAGCGAAGACTGCGCCTCGCCGAGGACATTACTACATTGTTGAACATGAAAAAGCTCTGCATTCCAGTCATTGAGACTTTTGTTGGTTATGTATTGACTCCGGATTTAAAGTTAGCATCTCATATGTATATTGATTTGAAGTACATGCCGGTTATACTTCAATGTATATTGTTACAGGTACTTGTGTAGCGTTTGTGACATCAAAATATATGGGTTCTTATGTCCACAAATGACTTCACTACTAGGCCATGACTCAGATGAAGCAATAACACATATTTCTGAGAGGATGAAAGAGAAGAAAAACCTGATTTACTTCGCCCCATATTACGAAAGGTAAGTACTCGCCCTTATATAAAAAAAATTGTCAACAGTTTGATTATAGATTATTTAACTTACAAATTATTTACAGAGATCACTGGATGCTCGCTGTAATTGACATTGTTGAGCGTAACTAAGTATATTGGTTCGATTCAATAGGGAATAGTGCCTTCAAAGTTGAGAACTTTAATTAATACGTAAGTTTGACTTAATAGTTACTAGGTTGAACGCTCGTGCGTTGCAACGGGATAATTAATTTTGGTTGGTAATCATTATTGTAGGGACAATAATACAAACTCTTACTTCTATTTATAATCATAAGATCACCCCACCTTATGGTAATCCGATGTGGGTCGATTCAACTATTTATACGTAGTATTAGACCTTGCAAAATCAACCCAACCCGAAAAGGTTGACCCGAGACCCGAAATCGACCCGAACTGCCGCACCCGAATGTCACCCGAAACCCAAATTGACCCGACCCGATCCAAAAATGATCTGAGCTTTCATGGACTCGTAATAGACCGGACCCCAAATGCCCGGCCCGAAACTACTTAGCCCGAAAATGACCCGAAAAATTATAACTCTAATTGACCCCAAAAGACTTGAAATGCCTTTTTCTCTCTTAATCATTGACTTGAAAATGACCCGATCCAAAATAACTCGACCCGCTTGACCCGAAACAGACCCGACCAATAAACCTGAAATAAACACGGAATCCGAAATGACCCAGCCCGAGCTAACCGGAAAATTTAAGAAACCCAAAATGGCCCGACCCGAACCCGTTAACCCGATTTGTCAGGTCTACGTAGTATACACCACACCTACATTAATTTTCAATGTGGGACAAATAACATATTCTAAGAAAAGTAATAGTACAAATAAATTTTTTACCAACCATTTAAAGATTATTTTTCATAAAAATTTTACCAGCCATTTATAGATTATTAGGGGATGAGAACAAACTTTTGAGAGCTCTGTATAAGACAATACTAAAGAGACTTGAAAGATTTTGGTTGATACCTAAGTTTCAAGGATGACTCCAATTTATACATAGTATATTCACCGCACTTACATTACTTTTCAATGTGGACATATAACATACTAAGAAGCACATATCTTTTATATCAAAAACATTTAGGTTATAATACCTAAGTTTCAAGGATTTCTCCTATTTATATTTATAGAATCAGCCTACAGTATACTATTCTTTCGATGTGAGATATATAATTTAATTATTTAGACGTAGTATGTTCACCACGCCTACATTAATTTTCAATGTGGAAGATATAACATACCAAAAAGTAAATGTCTCTTCTTAAAAAAAATCATTATTGTATACATATTATTTTTCTTTGAAGGTAAAACCACTTACTCTCGATCATTAAATAGGGATCTCTATATCGTACATATAACGACTCATTAACGCTCTATTAGTGCATTCAGGAGACAACCACTGGTAAAATCTTTAGTTTTGTACTGTTTTAGAAGACTACCATTAGTAAAACACTTTGTTTTGTACCGTGCTTTTGTAACACCCCCATACACCAAGGTACCCTACCAAGACCACCTAATGCATGGAAGTGCTACCATCTCGGTTACCCGAGGCAATGAATACTAAATAGACCATAAAATAACGTACTTTAATAAAATACTTTAAGTGAATACATCAAAACCAAAAAACTGTAAAGTATGATACAACCGTTCTAAAACCAAAACTAACTAATGTAAATACAATGTTCGACTTAACAGCGGAAGACTTCTAATAGACTCGTGGCGTCACATGTCCGGCTATCCCTTTCGCATCCAAATCATACATGCTCAATAACTGCTCACCACTCCCGAAGGGATCACCACAAATTTAAAAATATTTAAACGGGGTCAGTTACTGATTATACAATATAAGATAAAATAATATCAACATTATACACAATCACCCAACTCCGTCACATTACCAATCATCTGAGTAGCCTGAAGTTCTAGTCCTGCCAGATTAGGGCCGCAACCAGTAATCCTTACTGCCAGTGGGGGACCGCAGCCGGTCCCACCTAAGCCCCACTCATCTCATCCGAGTGATAACTCATGTTCCTTAATTTGCACATCCCCTCTGTGGCGGGTTCCACAAAGGGTGAATAAAGGGCGTGAAGCCACTCCCGCAAGTGACTCCACTCAGCCGAAGACGCAACTCGAGAACCACAGACAGTTATACAATCAATTATGCAACAACAACTTCAACACCAACCCAAAATGTTATAGATCAACAAATAACCGATCACCATCACAATTATTTAACCGAGTAGGAATTCCTACTTAGAATAAGCAATCACAAGATCGTCACGCTCAGCTAATCATAATCGTTCTTCAACGAAATCACCTCCTATAAACACACAATCATACAATCATAATGTAACATCAACAGTACTCCCCAAAACCCCCAAATTACCCAATTAGGGTTTCAACTAAAATTAATGAAACAATATAAAAATCATACTAAAAGCTTACCCACAAAGCGATGGTCTCAACGCCGTAAAGAACTCAACGATCCGACGACTCTAGCCCTTAGGATTTGATAGCAATGCGAAAAAGGAGAGTAATGTAACTTATTTTTATTTCTTATGAAACTTAGAATAGGGTAAAATGATAAGAAACTGACGAAAGATGCTTTTATATCCTTCTCGCGTTACAATCAAAGCAGGCAAAATAACCCGTAATACCGACTTACTCGATTGAGTAAGTGACTTACTTGATCGAGTGCCACTTACTCGATCGAGTGCCACACGTACTCGATCGAGTACCCATCACGCAGACTACTGTTTCGAAACCAAACTTACTCCACAGAGTAAGCCCTACTCGATAGAGTACCCATAAACATAGAAAACCATAGTATTACAGTCTTCCCTCCTTAAAAGGAACTTCGTCCCCGAAGTTCAACCCATACTCAAAACAAACATACTAACTCGACCAAGACACAACAACGCCAACTCCACTAACTATGCCTACCTCCACAACATGACTCACGATATCATATGAACTATATTATAGTTTGTCGACACTAACTCCATACACTTCCAAATACCATCCACCAACGTCGCTAGCTTCGTCTCACTACATATTATCCACTAGAAATTCCAATATCAAGACACTCATAAACATCAAACGGAACGCTACATTCTACCACCCTTAAAAGGAACTTAGTCCTCGAAATTTACTCACACTCATAAACATCATCATCCAACTGTCAACACTATCGAACTCATAAACATCATCATCCAACTGTCAGCACTGTCGAAATATTCTCCCATTCCTAAACATCGAACTACTACAAGCACGGTCATGACCTTTAATAAAATCAACCACAACAAAGATCCATCCTTTATGCTACACCAACACTCTACTTCCAATTATACTACTACATGCACAACCATCAAACTCTCTTTTTCGCATCCTACTCCTCTTAAGATAAATGTTACGTCCTCGTAACTCACTAATACTAGATCCTTAGCTATACCTTCTCATTATCCTCATCACCACCGCATGTCAAAGATAACCGCCTATAACCTAAACACCCACCATTTCTATGCCCAAGGCTCTCTTACTAAAATAGTTCTCATACCTCAATTCATTCGGCACACCACCTAACCTATACCCCAAAATCCTTAGTATAACTAATACTCCAATTCTTCCACATTACCGTAAAATGACATACTCCTCTATACAAAGCACTTATCTCCAAAAACATAACTGACGATCCACCCTTATTACACACACTCACACTAGATCCTCAAGTTCTTTTCTTTCATTACTGCAAAACACATCCATAACTTAACATGACACTAATTCCCAACACCATATACTCATTGTCTCAACAAAAGATTATGAACCACCTGCAACTTCCAAATTGGTACAACACATGTTCCACGAATCATTTGTCATTACTAGGTCAACCAATGCCTCCTCTAAAAGAACATCACAAGTACTCCAACAACCTCTCGCAACTGTGTCAAATCAACAGGATATCACTATATCACAACAACAACTGAAACATAACCAACTTTCCTTCGTATCATACTCTACCCTCACTCCCAAGCCGAAACTGGTAAGAAACATCAGCAAACAAAACAACCGTCAATCTGTCCAAACTGAAACTCGCAGGAAACATCAGTAACAAAACAACAATCTATATAACTGGTATGTACTTTCGAAAACTCGTATCGTAATCATCCTGCCTACTCCACCACAACCGATGACGGCATCGCAACACCGCCACCAACAGCCGTACCGCAGCGCGAAATTACCCTCATCACAACATGAAGTACCGTGCCCAAATCACTACCCGAGGCACAACAACCACATCGACAGACACCACAACTTATACAATTCCTATAAACACTGACTCGTATAACTTCCCGGACAAGAAAACTTACTCAAAACTACTTTACTAGATTACAATGCAACATATTATACGGAATAAACAGATAAGTACCTCATGAATATCATCCATACCTTTTCACAGAATAAACATATATCATGAAAACACATACAAGTATAACTAGCCATGCCAAATCACTCAAATTATTACTTTTTGAATATCATTCCACTAGGTTACCGTACCCAACATTATTACCAAACATTCAGATAACACTTTATAACTATCACACCATACCACTTCTCGTGAGGTCAGAACCTCACACAAACATTTATACACATCATATACCCATAATAACATCCAACTAGTCAATCTTGATCATGTAAGTTACCACCTGATAAAGGTTACCTCTTGCCCAAGCTTAACTCGTATGCCCTTCATAACACATTCTCCCATTCGCATAACCATCACCTCCTGCCAAATTTAACCATACCGCTAATACTCAACTACTAGAACCCGCCTCATATAGCCACATCTTATACTTCCTCACAACCATACATATCAATCCGGTCTCTACAAAATCAACCTCTTTAGAATGACTATCTTTCATGCTTATCACTGCCCTTAACCACTAGTGACAACACCTCAACACTACCACCGTTCGCATATCAAACCTCTTACACTCATCTCTAAATATCACGGTTTCTTTCCCATTTTCGGTTAACATCCCAAACAACGAACATCAATTCCATCAACAAAATTTACCTGAACATTCATCCAAATTCTGTCTATAATTGTATCGCCACCTAACTCACCATCAAAATCTCATATCGTGTCAATACTTTACCAACTTTTACTCTCCTTAATTCCTTGAAACTCATGGCTAACATGTTGTCCCGAAACTCCTATATAACCGTTAACTCACACCCTCTCATGATGCTATCGTACATCTCCATGATTCCTTACTTCCATGCTCCTTAACTCCGGTCAACGTTCTCTTAATTTACTCCCCTCATTCTTTTTCTTTTACACTCGACAAAATTAATTAACATTTCAACTCCTTGTTTCTTCTGCCTAACTCTTTAGTGCTCCAGTTACCTTCTTATTGCTCCAAAACTCAAATCCCATTATTTCATGTCAGTACCATCTCACTCTTTCTTACCATGGAACATCTCTCATCATACTATCACTCGCACTTGTCACCAATCCATCCTCACAAGCAAAGCTTACTCTCCATTTTTTTCTTATAGAAACCAAAACTCATTTCATACCGTCAATTGCCCAAGGAAATCACACACTAGTTTCACCTCTTAATAAACCAAATTCCCCAAACTCACTCACTATCTACAAATCCACCTCGCTGCATAACTCAATCTAAGCTCTTTATACACCATTATTTTCCATCTTTTTATACTACAACGACCTTTCCATTACATATATTCTTAACCAACCCGGATATAACTCTTTCCCCTCATAATCCTTAAACATCTCAAGTTACTACCATTGCATCCCTCATTTCAATTTTTTCATTCTCACGTTCCATAAACATAGATCACTCCCTTACCCATATTCACTTACTTTTACATTACTCAAATTCACAATTATATCACTCACCACATCTCACAAAACTTGCACCATGCCTCAATAAGTCATACCAATCTTACTTTTCTTTTTCCACTATCTATCACAACCACATATAACTCATGTCCTCCTCACCGAACTCATACCCACCATAAGATGCCACTCCTTACATCATAATATTGGGTAACTTACGCATCAGGACCAACATAACGTAAAACAATGCACAAAGAAGCAAAAGAACACTTTTGAATTAAACATAATATGCGATGAAGTCAAAAGATTAGCATACGACCCAAAATAGGGGTCACTTGATCAAGTACAGCCTAA
Organism: Silene latifolia; assembly: GCF_048544455.1. Classification (NCBI taxonomy): domain Eukaryota; kingdom Viridiplantae; phylum Streptophyta; class Magnoliopsida; order Caryophyllales; family Caryophyllaceae; genus Silene; species Silene latifolia. The sequence goes on from NC_133536.1 coordinate 24,240,926, forward strand.
CCGATCGAGTAGGTGAAGGTCAGATACTCAATCGAGTAAGGTTACTCGATCGAGTAACAAGAGGTGCACTCGATCGAGTAAGGGCCACAAGATCGAGTACCCTACGCATTTCTCAGCACTGACCAATTTTCGTAAAACAGTCATATCTCACTCGTTTCTTGGTCATTTTGGGCGTGTGACCTATCGTTAGAATCGTAAAAGAACAAACTATCACATCTAATTATAATCAAATCAAAATCATATATACATTTCAATTTATAACAGTTTAAAGACAACTTCGCTGTATTCAGACAACATAACTATTTAATTTTTACTTCCAAACAACTTAAATAACAACAAAGTTGTAATACCCGCCCTTTTAGGGACCCGTTGAACAACGTTGACCGACCTTAGGGGCATGTGATAGCCTTTGGGAACTCGTGCAAGAGATGACTCCTGCCGTGATAGGCCTTGGGATGAGTGGTACTCGATCTAGTCAAGGCTACTCAATCGAGTATCTTGGGTACTCGATCGAGTAGGGGCCACTCAATCGAGTAAGTTAATTACTCGATCGAGTAGCGTCTTTACAACCGGGATTTATAATCGCGTTTTGATAAAATCGCAAATCATTTTCGCCTCCTTCCTTCAGACCTAGATGTCGCCTTTCTTCATTTTCCTCACCATAGATCCTTCCATGGAAGCCTTTAAGGATGCTTGTGCCATAGGAGTGGATTGCTTGAGTCGGGTAGCGGTCTTATTGCCGGATTGCTATGTGTAGGTATGTCATCATCATCATCATTGTTGTTGTGTTTGCAGTTAGGGCTGGAATAGTAGTGATAGAGGGTTATATTGTATGTATAGGTGTTGCTTGATTGATGAGTACTGCATGATAGGACGAGGTATCGCTGCAGTTGATAAAGGTAGGTTCGCCTACTCAGTTTCTGTTGGTTGTTTAGTGTGTCGATTATTGTGTTGGCTGTAGTGTCGGTGTGGTTGTTTGATTATGGTAATCATTTGGTGTTTTGTTGTTTCGTTTGTTGTTGTGGTGGTGCAGCTGATTGTGAATGATTGTCTATGGTTCTCGAGGTGCATCCTCGGCTGAGTGGAGTCACTTGCGGGAGTGGCTTCGCGCCCTAGTTTCGGCCTCTGTGGAACCCGCCACGGGAGGGGATGTGCACATTAATGGGACAGGGTTATCGCTCGATATGATGAGCGGGGCTTAGGCGGGAATGGCTGCGGTCCCCCTATGGCACGACTGGTCTAGTGGACAGTCGGTGACGATGATTGGCTGGAGTGGTTATGACGTGTGTGTGTGTGTGTGTGTGCTTGGTTGTGTTTGTAATGTGTTGGTAGTTGTTGTTGTGTCTTGCCTCAGTTGCTGACCTTGTGTGGTTGTTTCTTGCTTGTTTTTGTTGTGTCTGCCGTGATCCATTATGGTGAGCAGTCAATCTTAGCAGGTGATGTCTTGGCTAGTAGTTGGAGTCTTGGCGGGATGAGTCTTCACGAGTTATGACAGAAGTGTAGATCACCTAGTTGGTAGTAGGCTGAGTTGTATCTTTATTACCTTAGTCTGTTTAATCGCTTGTAATAAACTTTAATCGTTCTTTTATCGACATTTGATTATTACTGTCCTCGGGCAACCGAGATGGTAACGCCTTTATATGGTAGGGAAGGTCTTGTTAAGGCTCCTTGGTATATGGGGGTGCTACAAAAGTAAACAAAAACAACTAAATACTCATAAAACCAGTATTCCTAATCACATGTTACTATCTTCAAAAGTCAAGCAACAACATCCATCATGCACATATATTATTCATCTTATCAATCATGTACTACTCGCATGCTTTAACTTTATACCTTTTCGTAAAAACAAAACATACTTGTACATTACAACTCCTAATTCCCATGTTACTAATACATCAATATTACAACTCCACTTCGTCACCTAAACATATTCTTAGTCACGAAATTCATATTCTCATGCAATTGTCACTCCATATTTTACAATCAATTCATCCAGTTCAACCACATTCTTCATCCAACATGTGCATATGAAACAACAGTAAACAATATATAACTTTATTATATAACTTTACGCAAAAAAAATCATGCATAATCATATCGCATCCCCTAATCTCATATTACTAAGATTGCCACATTATAAATCAGTTCCACCATACAACATGATCATCCACAACATATTTTTATATACATCTTTTCCACCTTTTTCCACCATATTCACCAATCCACCACAATCATTCATCCAACATTGCTATACAACATTTCATCCAACATACGCAATAGAACATTAGTAAACATATAGCGATCCCATTACACCCCCTAGTGACAGGTTTAAAATTGTAGGGTGAGTTCGCGACTTTAGGACGTCTCCCAAGTCTTTGCATTAGCTCCTTACAACTTCTACCGGGGTTCATTTTAATTTGATTCTCTATGTTCATTGGGCTCATTAGTTACAGGTTCCAAAATCGTCGCTCTGATACCACTTTGTAACACCCACATACACCAAGGTGCCTTACCAAGACCACCTAATGCATGGAAGTGCTACCAACTCGGTTACCCGAGGCAATGAATATCAAATAGACCATAAAATAACGTACTTTAATAAAATAGTTTAAGTGAATACATCACCCAAAACTATAAAGTATGATATAACCATTCCAAAACCAAAACTAACTAATGTAAATACAATGTTCTACTTAATAGCGGAAGACTTCTAATAGACTCGTGGTGTCACATGCCCAGCTATCCCTTGCGCATCCAAATCATACATGCTCAATAACTGCTCACCACCCCTGAATGGATCACCACAGTTTTAAAAACATTTAAACGGGGTCAGTTACTGATTACACAATATAAGATAAAACAATATCAAAAGTATACACAATCACCCAACTCCATCACATCACCAATCACCTGACTAGCTTGAAGTTCTAGTCCTGCCAGATTACGGCCGCAACCATTAATCCTCACCGCCAGCGGGGGACCGCAGCCGTTCTCACCTAAGCCCCGCTCATCTTATCCAAGCGATAACCCATGTTCCTTAATGTGCACATCCTCTCTGTGACGAGTTCCACAGAGGGCGAATCAAGGGCGTGAAGCCACTCCCGCAAGTAACTCCACTCAACCGAGGACGCACCTCGAGAACCACATACAGTTATACAATCAATTATGCAAACAACAACTTCAACATCAACCTAACATGTTGTAGATCAACAAATAACACAATCACCATCACAATTATGTAACCAATAACCGAGTAGGAAATCGTACCTGGAATAAGAAATCACAAGATCGTCACACTCAGCTACTCATAATCGTTCTTCAACGAAATTACCTCCTATAAACACAGAATCATACAATCACAATCTAACATCAACAATACTCCCCAATACCCCCAAATTACCCAATTAGGGTTTCAACTAAAATCAATGAAACGATATAAAAATCATACTCGAAGCTGACCCACAAAGCGACGGTCTCAACGGCGAAAAGAACTCAACGATCCGACGACTCTAGCCCTTAGGATTTGATAGCAATGCGAAAGAGGCGAGTAACGTAACTTGTTTTTATTTCTTATGAAACTTAAATAGGTAAAATGATAAGAAACTGACGAAAGATGCTTTTATATCCTCCTCGCGTTACTATCAAACCCGGCAAAATAACCCGTAATACCGACTTACTCGATCGAGTAAGTGACTTACTCGATCGAGTGCCACTTACTCGATCGAGTGCCACACGTACTTGATCGAGTACCCATCAGGCAGACTACTGTTTCGAAACCAAAGTTACTTACTCGACAGAGTAAGCCCTACTCGATAGAGTACCCATAAACATATAAAACCGTAGTATTACAGCTTTAACTTTGTGTATGTTGTAATGTTGTTCATTATAGGTTGCCTATGTGACACCAATATTAAGTGATTTGTCTTTCTTGTTCATGTTCTTAACTCTTTTCCGGGTAGTTATCATCAATCTCCTATTTAAAATCATAGGATCACACTACCTTATACTAATCTTTCGACGTGGGACAATTCTACTATTTATATGTAGTATACTCACCACACCTACTTATTTTCCAATGTGGGACAAAACATACTAAAAAGTACACAATTTTACATATTAAGAAGCACACCATCTTTAATATGTGCAAATAATATGAAATTTATACTCTAATGATAGCATTTTTTACCACAAAGCTAATTATATTATTTTTATAATTTGTTTAGCGATATTTTTTGCCAAACGAAATGTAAAAGTTTGATATAAAAATTAAAAATATCACTTGAATATAATTAAGGAAATATATATATTATAATAATTAAAAGATTCTCCACCTTATTTTTTACATCAAAAATTATACTTTCCTAAACTGATTTTTGTTGATGTGGACGCTCTCAGATCGCTCGAAAAAACTCTCTTATATATATATATATATATATATATATATATATATATATATATATATATATATATATATATATATATATGTATATACTAGTTTGAAAGCTCGTACTTCGTACGGGTTAATAACCTTGATTATTTTAAAACTAAGTTATCGAACATTATCGATTAAGTGTTTTGAAGTTCAAATCCGGATGACATAATTCTTAAAAAAAATGAAATATGCTAATCTCTTATGGTCTCTTGATACGTACTTGATTCTAAGCATTAAATAGCCTCTAAAGCTTTGTTATCTCGAATTATAACAAAATTTATTAAATACTAATCATCATAAGTGTAAGCCAATCAGGGCGCTTTTATACTCCTTATGATTAATATAAAGATAGGTGTTTCGAACTTCAAATCCAGGTGTCACATAAGTCTAGAAAAAATGAAATATCCTAATTCCTTATGGTCTTTTGATACATATTTGATTCTAAGCATTAAGTAGCCTCTAAAGCTTTGTTATCTCGAATTCTAACAAAATTTATTAACTACTAATCATCATAAGTGTAAGCCAATGGGGGCGTTTTGATAACCCTTATGATTAATACAAAGACAGGTGTGAAATTAATGAATAGTTTACATTTGCTATATTTTGGCAGGGAGAATAAAGCAAATGTAAACTATTGACTGAGACGGAGGGCGTATATATTTTGTTTGAACCATATACATACCCTTCAAATATGGACAATTTACTTATACATGTCATTCTTATAAGTTAGTCATTTCAATTTATTTGTTCAATTAATAAGACCGTGTTACATAATACTACTACTACTACTACTACTACTACTACTACTACTACTACTACTACTACTACTACTACTACTACTACTACTAATAATAATAATAATAATAATAATAATAATAATAATAATAATAATAATAATAATAATAATAATAATAATAATAATAATAATAATAATAATAATAATAATAATAATAATAATAATAATAATAATAATAATAATAATAATAATAATAATAATAATAATAATAATAATAATAATAATAATAATAATAATAATAATAGAAATAATAATAATAATAATAATAATAATAATAATAATAATTTTAATTTTAATAATAATAATAATAATAATAATAATTTTAATAATAATAATAATAATAATAATAATAATAATTTTAATAATAATAATTTTAATAATAATAATAATAATAATAATAATAATAATAATAATAATAATAATAATAATAATAATAATAATAATAATAATAATAATAATAATAATAATAATAATAATAATAATAATAATAATAATAATAATAATAATAATAATAATAACTGATACATAAAGTTCATTTTATGTTCTTTCTTTCACAAAGCACATGTATTGTATACTCCTATGATCATCTTATTGCTATCAATCCACCGTAAAGGCGTAAAAGATAAATTCGTCTATGTTTTTGGCCACTATAAGCAAACATACAATTTAGACTATTTAGTGACAACAAAATTATAGTTTGTTAAATTTTAATTTTAACCGTTAGTAATAGAAACTCTTAAGAGCTCTCTTTCACATTAGTTAAGTGCCTCAAAAGATTTTGGGTTGATTCCCAAGTTTCAAAGATGGCTTCTATTTATAATCATAAGATCACCCTACCTTTCAATGTGGGACAAATCTACTATTTATACGTAATATATTCACAACACCTCAATTATTTTTCAATGTGAGACAAATAACCTACTAATAAATACACCATCTTTTTCACACATAGCTCGACATCCAACCAGAATCCCGAAATACGGACAATTGCTACTCATTATATCTAATAGTAGTTATATTTAATATTTAATAATATGAGCAAATACTATATGTTAATGTTCGTACATTCAACATCCAATCCGATTAATAATGAGCAAATATTAACAAACTAATCTTATCTAGAGTCTAAATTTTTTTCGCACGTATATAGGCTACATTTGTGAAATTTTATCTTATTGCTAACAAATTAATCTTATCTAAATTCCAATGATTTTCTTACGTATAAAAATATTTTTTTCTTATAAATATTAAGTAGTTTTTAAGGGTTAAACTCTCTAGATGAAAAATATGTTAAAACTTGAAAAACTAATATTATGTAACGTTACTTTTAAAGTCTCTTATATAATAAGAATACTACTGACGTATGTTCGTTATTTAAAAATTCAACTTAAAAATTAAAAAATAAATAACTTATTGCTAAATTACTAAATTTGAGTAGAAAAGGAGATGATATAACAATATATAATTATATAATTGTTTAAACCACCAAAGTCAAAAGTATAATACAAATAAATTTCACTATTGTGGAGGTAATAATACAAACTCTTAAAAGCTATCTAAGACAATATTTAAGAGACTCAATAGATTTTGGGTTGATATTTAAGTTCCAAGGATAACTCATATTTATAATCATAGGATCACCCCACATTTTGTTAATCTTTCGATGTGAGACAATTCTACTATTTATAATAATATGATCAGCACACCTTATGTTAATTTTTTGATGTGGGACAATTCTACTATTTATAATAGGATGACCACATCATATGGTAATTTTTCGATGTGGGATAATTCTATTATTTATAATAAGATGACCACATCAAAAGATTTTGGGTTGATAGTAACTTAGTTGTTAAAATAATCAAAATTGTGTGGGTTTTTTTTCTTTTTTTGTGTGCAAATGATATGAAATTCATACTCTAATAATTTAATTTTTTTATCCTAAATCTAATTATATAATTTTTTTACAATATTTTTTTATCAAATGAAATGTAAAATGTTTTGATATAAAAATTATAAACATGACTTGGATATATAATATAGAAAATATATATTATAATAATTAAAAAATATCCATTTTATTTTTTATATCATATTGTGGAGATATGATACAAACTTTTAGAGCTCTTTAAGACAATACTTAAGAGACTCAAAAGATTTGGGTTAATACCTAAGCTTCAAGGATGCCTCCTATTTATAATCATAGGATTAACCCACTTTGTCAATCTTACGATGTGGGATAATTCTATTATTTATACGTAGTATATTCTCCAAACCTACATTATTTTTCAATGTGGGACATATAATGTATTAAGAACTAAGAGGTACACTATCTTTAATATGTGCAAATGATATAAAATTTATGTTCTAATGATAGCATTTTTTAGCACGAGTCTAATTATATTATTTTCATAATTTTTTTAACAATACTTTGTTGTCAAATGAAATGAAAAAGTTTTTATATAAAAATTGGAAATATCACTTGAATATAATTTAGGAAATATATATATTATAATAATTAAAAGATTCTCTACTTTATTTTTTACATCAAAAATTATTATTTATGATACTTTCCTAAATTGATTTTTGATGATGTGGACGTTCTAGAATCGCTCGAAAAAAAGCCTCTTCTATAAATATATATAGATATATAGATTCTTGATGTGCACAATGTTCATTGATAGAACATTTTTCAACTTGGCTAACAATTTTTTTTTGGAAACCTTATATTAGATCTATAAGAGTATACGGCTACAATGGTGGGTCAAGAAAGAGTTCTCAAACACCACAATGGGTGAAAATTGATGTAAGTTGTTGATAATTAAGGATGCAATGATAGACTCATTTATTACATTTAATTGACAAAGTGTGTTGGTTTAATTTGTCGTCATGTTGTTTTAGTGTGCTCATCAGCAAGGTGTTGTAGAATGCGGTTACTACATCATGAGGTACATGCTGGAAATCGTCACTCGTTCTAATCCGAGGACATGTATCAATGAGGTCAGATTATCCCACATTCTAAAACTCTTGATATGATGTTTTCAAGTAATCATTATCCCCATGGTTTGCTCCCTTGTCTGATGCTGCCCGTGTCTAATCAATTCAATTCCAGTTATCCCAAATCAAGCAATAATAGAATAGGACCCAGACCACCATGCCACTAGCCTGTTATCCCCATGGTTTGCTGGTTCCCTTTAATCACCTCAGGCTCTTGTTGTTTTGAACTTCAGCTTTGACCAGCCCACCAGTAATGCCACTCGCCTGTTGTCCTACAAATCTTGGTGTTGCCTTGCCAAAAAAAAAAAATCCGTACAATACCATTATTATAGCTAGAATTGAACTTTAGCTCTGGCCTATTATTTTTTTTATTATGTGTGTTATTATCTAAGAAACCTTTATGTGTATGATTTACAGCTTTTACAAGACAAAATGGCATATTCACAAGAAGAAATCGACGAGGTTAGGGACTTATGGGCGAACTATTTTCTGAATGTCTAGTCATAGTAATGTATTAGTTAGATTTTTCAAACTATGTTTTGGTCATTGTATGAAAGTATGACGAACGGCCTTTGTAGGTTGTTGTTTTTGGACGACATTGTATGAAACTATGTTTTGCTCATTTTATGAAAGTATGACGAACGACCTTTGTTGGTTAGTTGTTGAATTTGGATGGCGTTATTTGTGATAATGCAACAAACAAGTACTGATTTGTTATGAATGACCTCTACTTTGATTAGCCATATATATCAATGGCCTGTGTTTTGATTAGCCATCTAGGAATGGCCTGTTTTGTATTAGCAATTCCAATTTTTTTAAAAAAAAATGGCCAAAATAAAGGTCAGTGGTTTAATAAGTACACGGATGTATGTCATTTGTAATACGCATGAGCTTTAGGTAAAAAACGGATGCATATAGGTACAAAAAGACATCAGAGTTATACGTAAACTGATGTACATAATACTAACAGACATCGGATGCAACGCCCCTAATTTCCGTAATATAATTCTATAATTTTATTTTCCCATATTTCATATTTTATTTTCTGGGAAAAAATATCCGTCTTTTGCTTATTCGGCTTGTTGGGCTCGAATTACCATAAAGACCCGCTTCCCCTTGGGTTTTCACGTGTGGTTTAGTGTTTATGGGTGAGTTTGGGCCTAAGCTTAGAATAAACCCATGAGCTTTTCTATAAATAAGAAGGGAAACCAAACCCTTGTTTTTCTTTTCTCAAAACCCTAAACCTAATTCTCTCCTCTCTTCTCTCCCCTTGTGCCGTGTTCCTCCACCCTCTCTAGGGTTTCGTGCCGCGCCTCTTTCCTCCTCCCTTCATCATCTTTTATGCTTAGATAGATCCTACTTCTTGGATCTATCTATCTTCTTCGTAAGTTTTATGTTTTCGCGTAGTTTTTATAGTTTATATATATATATATATATATATATATATATATATATATATATATATATATATATATATATATATATATATATATATATATATATATATATATATATATATATATATATATATATATATATACATTGTTAGTATGTTTATTAGATTCGTTCTCTTTGGCACGTGGATGATTCGATAAAGGCATGGAAACCGCACCTGGAGAAGAGGTTTATATCGTTGAAGACGATCTCTAGGATTTAATTCACTAATAAGGTAACTAGGTGTTTTCTTTTAATTGAGTTTATGGCAATTGATGTAATTAATATGATTTAATGATTGTTTTGCATGATATTGGTACATGTTTGATTATTTGTTATCATAATTAAATATGTCTCGCATGTCGGTATATGTTTTGTGCATTAATTATATATCATATTGTGCTTATGCATTAAATTATGGGTGTCATGAGCGTAATTAAGGTAGCTAGGTGTTTTCTTTTAATTGTGTTTATGCCAATTGATATAATTAATATGATTTAATGATTGTTTTGCATGATTGGTACATGTTTGATTATTTGTTATCATAATTAAATATGTCTCGCATGTCGGTATATGTTTTGTGCATTAATTATATATCATATTGTGCTTATGCATTAAATTATGGGTGTCATGAGCGTAATTAAGGTAGCTAGGTGTTTTCTTTTAATTGTGTTTATGCCAATTGATGTAATTAATATGATTTAATGATTGTTTTGCATGATTGGTACATGTTTGATTATTTGTTATCATGACTAAATATGTCTCGCATGTCTGTATATATTTTGTGCATTAATTATATATCATATGTTGCTTATGCATTAAATTATAGGTGTCATGAGCGTAATTAGGATTTACGAATGAACCTTAATGGCGGCATGATAGGCGACAAAGAGTGCTCTCCAAAGTTATAGCTAAAGCTAGTATAGCCTTGATGATGATTCGAGTGTTATAGCTGAAGTTAGTACAACTTTGGATCGTTACTCTAGTTATGGTTGTTTGAGGTATAACCTTGAAAATATGAATCCAGGTTATAGCGTAATCCACTATAACATTGGAGTACGAGTTAAGGTTGTAGCTAGAACTAACGTACCCTGAGACTATGGCTCAAGGTTATGGTTGGAACTAGTATAACTTTGAGTTTCATGTCAAAGTTATAGTTGAGGTAAATATAACTTCAAGTTATATATGTTAAAGTTATAGTCGAGGTATTATAACCTCGCATCCAGAGTTCATGTTATGGTTAGGGTTACTATAACATTGAATGGTTAAATGTTAAAGTTATTGATAAGACGATATTTATCCATATTTACACTCCTTATCTTTATATTTTTATGGTCGTCTTTCGCGTATTTTGAGCTGTGTGTTATCTTTTTACTAATATTGCATTTTGATTACTGAAATATTACTTTTATGACTAAATGGACTAATTTGGTTTCATTTCTAATTGTCAGGTTGTTATCCGTATTAACAAGACCAACTAGATTTGCTTTACAAAGGTGTTGGGCTGATCACACGTGAGAATCAAGCCCATTATGTTTGCTGGTAGGATGTCCACGTATAAATGTTAATTGGAAATAATAGAAGTTGATCTCATGAATACTTGGTCCAAAGGAGCATGTGGGCTTGGTACAAAAAAAAGAAGACACAAGAGGAAGAGTTTTTGGAAAAGGAGCAGAAATAGAAACTACGAGAAACCAAGCAGCCAACTACAATTGAAACTCAATCTTGTCTCGGGTTCTCAAATTTGATCTTTTCCCATATTTTACTCACAATATCAATCCCAAATCTTCCGCAAATAATGACCTTGATCGAGTATAAATACCCGATTCCTTTGTCAGAATGAAAAAAGGAGAAGAGAATACCCAGATATATTTTATAGATATTGAGCGAAATTGTGTGACGATTTGAGACCTGATTGGGTCGTGAGAGTAGTAGGAGACCGTACTCCGGCGTAGTCTTAGCACACGTTCGAGTAAGGGCGAATTTGAGGCGGTTCCTGAGGTGCGACATCCGAAGTTCCGACTACAAATTCCGGGCAGTAATTAAGTTCTCTCTACCTCTCTACTATTCAATTTATGGTTCATTTTCGTTGATTAATTTTAGTATTGGAAACCGTTGGTTGTTTATTGTTAATCTTTCAGTAATTTGTATCCAAAGCTTTACTCATTCTCGATTGACAGTTGCAATTTTCAGTGGTAATTTGTTACCTTATTATGATTGGAATTGTATGCTTTCGCTAATTATGTAATTCAGGCTTAGTTCGAGTTGCATAATGCCAGTAGTAACTAGTTTAGGTAAATCTCTGCAAATTGAGGTTTAGTTTAAGTTAGGAGTAAAATTTGGTCAGTTAATCTTTAGGTAGTGACGACACTGAAGGGATTAATTGGATTAATGACGTCTTCTTGGTTCGATAATGCTTCTAACCCGGTCTTTAGTAGGGTGCGACAAACTTACATCGGTCGGTTAGTTAAGAATCGATCTAGGCTTAGTTCAGGTCGGTTGTAATCTAAGAGAGGATAGGGAGTTATTTTTATCTTTAATTCCGCAGTTAATCTATAAATAAACTGGAGATTTGACGTAAACAATAATCGGTTCACAAACTAGAATTACCAGTAGAATATGAGCTTAATGGGGGTATTTAACTTCGCGTTTAGCTTTAGTATTTAGTCCTTTAAGTTTAGTTCAAAATTACAAACAAACTCCCCCCTCATCGTAAATAATGTTAATACTTAATACTTAATTAATTTTCCAATCTCTCCGTGGGATCGACCCTACTTATCCTCTACTACGTTTGTTATTTTTGAGGTTAAGATAGGTTTATAAATTATTAATTTGTATACGCTTGACGACACGTATCAAATTTTGGCGCCGTTGCCGGGGAGATTGATGATAGAATTAATTTTCTATGTATTTTGTATTTTTCGACACTAACTAAGTCAGTTATGATTTGGACTTTATTTAGGTAGAAATTATGAGCTGACAACATGTTTCCTAACAATTTTTGCATGTTGTTTGCCGTATATTTTCTTCCTGTTTTTGAGTCTTGCTAAACTGGTAGTCTTGCTAAGCTGATATTTTGTAGTATAACGTTTTAGAGCAAATCATAAGTGTGAAATTCATCAATGTCACTTTGTTAGTTAGTACACATTATAGGTCCTGTGTAATGTAATATATTTGAATGCTTGAAGTCTTTTAGTTTAATGGCATAAGTTAGAGGTCTTTTCTGAATAATGGCACATGTTTAAGTGTAACCTCAGTGTACTAGTTTAAGTTATCTCCCTTACTTCCTAGTTAGATAATCGTTCTTTGCTAGGAGCTTTAATTTACAAGGAATGCTGGTGAATATTGCCGAATTGAAAAGATATGAGATAATGTTTGACCGGTTTGAGTTATCATAAACTGTTGACAGCTATTTGTGGACAAAGCTGGATTGTGTGGAGGAGTAAGGACTACTAATTTTACCTTGATTGAATTGTTTGACATATGACAAAAGAGTCGAAAGGAAATTTGAAATACTTGCAGGAGAAATTTTGGAGATTGATAGTCTGATTGAGAGTGTGCAAATTTTTGCAGTGAGTATAAGAACAAAGAGTCGGTCGAGTGACGATTTTTTTAGGGAACTAGTAGTCTAGCTAACTACTTGTTTTTTGTTTTACGTTTGCTTGACCCTTTCATCTCTCTGAAGCCTATCACCTGAATCTCTCCCTCTGTTATTTTTATCCCCAAAAGTGATGTATGGTTTATAATAAGTGTGGGGGAGAGGCAAGGCTTAAAAACTGGGTTTACTTAAAAAACATTGCTGGAGTTTGTGGTTTTGTGTACTGAAAATGGAGTATGGCGGGTTGCCATATATATTTTTGTTGCACTTTCAGGTGGTTAATTTTTGGATATGTCCATTTTTAGGGGAGGTGCTGTCAAAATTATGTCAAAAATTGGTACTTGATAAGTAAACAACCTTTGTGCTTATTGGACTAGCTAGACTAGGGAGTCGACGACAAGCTCAATTATTAATCTAACAACTTTTCAAAAAATACTAACTTAAAAATAATTTCACTAATAATATTAGTAGTACTAAAAATGTTTTGAAGTCGTGTATACATGAATTTTTCCTCCATTTTGAACTTGGATTGATTAATTAAGTGACATACATATTTTAAGTCTCTTTTAAATTAGAATAATAAAGCACTTAATTTGGCTATCTTTATTACACTTTTCGTTGACTCTAGAGTGTGGGAGCGTAAGCCGGTCTTATTAACCAATTTACTTTCATAGGTGACTCCTGCTTTAAGTTCTTGACCTCAATTCTATCCGGTGCCCGAGTGATTAGACCCTTAGGGGAACCCAATCAATGTATTGGGAGAATGCCTAATGACTTGTCCGGATGGGCGGGATCCATTGGTCAAAAGCTCGCTACAAGGGACACTGGATATATCCACGGGTACGGAATGTTGATGGTGGAGATTCAAAAAAAAAAAAAAAAGAAAAGAAAAAAAAAAGATTGAAAAAAACAGGAGAAAAAAATGTGAAAAAAAAAACTGAAAATGAAAAAAAAAATGAGGAAAAAAAAACGTGAATAACAATGTGATGTGGTTGTGGAATGTTGGTGGTAAGTTAATTGAGGTATGACGGATACACTTGAATGTTCGGGAGAACGATCCTCGTACTATGTACTGAAAGTAAATCCCCTTTCCCTAGGACCTTAAATTGCTGAACCCTTCCTCTACGAGTCAATACACTTCCACATGCGCACGAAGATAGTTGGACCGAGTGTATTGCTAATGCATTTATTTATCATTATAATTTAGAAGCGGTTTAAAATATTTATGTTGGCTAATTAGTTGGTTGTATAGTTTAGAGTGGAGGTAAAATTTGGTATATGTTGCTATCTAATCTAACTACAAATGTTTTCCGTTGACTCATTAATTTAAAAAAAAATGATATCTAAAAATGTTTTAGTTTGTCGTCGATAAACTTTGTCTTAGTAAGTCTAAAATCTTTGAGGTTGATAATTTGTTCATAGCTCATGTTTTGTCATTGTCGAGGGCGACAATAAGCTAAGTATGGGGGAATTTGATAAGACGATATTTATCCATATTTACACTCCTTATCTTTATATTTTTATGGTCGTCTTTCGCGTATTTTGAGCTGTGTGTTATCTTTTTACTAATATTGCATTTTGATTACTGAAATATTACTTTTATGACTAAATGGACTAATTTGGTTTCATTTCTAATTGTCAGGTTGTTATCCGTATTAACAAGACCAACTAGATTTGCTTTACAAAGGTGTTGGGCTGATCACACGTGAGAATCAAGCCCATTATGTTTGCTGGTAGGATGTCCACGTATAAATGTTAATTGGAAATAATAGAAGTTGATCTCATGAATACTTGGTCCAAAGGAGCATGTGGGCTTGGTACAAAAAAAAGAAGACACAAGAGGAAGAGTTTTTGGAAAAGGAGCAGAAATAGAAACTACGAGAAACCAAGCAGCCAACTACAATTGAAACTCAATCTTGTCTCGGGTTCTCAAATTTGATCTTTTCCCATATTTTACTCACAATATCAATCCCAAATCTTCCGCAAATAATGACCTTGATCGAGTATAAATACCCGATTCCTTTGTCAGAATGAAAAAAGGAGAAGAGAATACCCAGATATATTTTATAGATATTGAGCGAAATTGTGTGACGATTTGAGACCTGATTGGGTCGTGAGAGTAGTAGGAGACCGTACTCCGGCGTAGTCTTAGCACACGTTCGAGTAAGGGCGAATTTGAGGCGGTTCCTGAGGTGCGACATCCGAAGTTCCGACTACAAATTCCGGGCAGTAATTAAGTTCTCTCTACCTCTCTAGTATTCAATTTATGGTTCATTTTCGTTGATTAATTTTAGTATTGGAAACCGTTGGTTGTTTATTGTTAATCTTTCAGTAATTTGTATCCAAAGCTTTACTCATTCTCGATTAACAGTTGCAATTTTCAGTGGTAATTTGTTACCTTATTATGATTGGAATTGTATGCTTTCGCTAATTATGTAATTCAGGCTTAGTTCGAGTTGCATAATGCCAGTAGCAACTAGTTTAGGTAAATCTCTGCAAATTGAGGTTTAGTTTAAGTTAGGAGTAAAATTTAGTCAGTTAATCTTTAGGTAGTGACGACACTGAAGGGATTAATTGGATTAATGACGTCTTCTTGGTTCGATAATGCTTCTAACCCGGTCTTTAGTAGGGTGCGACAAACTTACATCGGTCGGTTAGTTAAGAATCGATCTAGGCTTAGTTCAGGTCGGTTGTAATCTAAGAGAGGATAGGGAGTTATTTTTATCTTTAATTTCGCAGTTAATCTATAAATAAACTGGAGATTTGACGTAAACAATAATCGGTTCACAAACTAGAATTACCAGTAGAATATGAGCTTAATGGGGGTATTTAACTTCGCGTTTAGCTTTAGTATTTAGTCCTTTAAGTTTAGTTCAAAATTACAAACAAACTCCCCCCTAATCGTAAATAATGTTAATACTTAATAGTTAATTAATTTTCCAATCTCTCCGTGGGATCGACCCTACTTATCCTTTACTACGTTTGTTATTTTTGAGGTTAAGATAGGTTTATAAATTTTTAATTTGTATACGCTTGACGACACGTATCAGTTATAGCTGAAGTTATTATAACACTGGTTACTTATACTTGTCTCATATGTTGTATTGTGTTCAACGTGTTATGTCCTTGTGTTTGCATATATATATTTGGTTACTCTTGTTCATGTGATAAGTAGGATAGTCAGTTATACTATCTTATGAGTTGAGTCGTGATATTGTTCACGCAAGTTAATACACTCGGTTATGTTGTGCATTGGTTTGTTTTCTAGTTTGAATAGATGACGGTAGTATCCGTTATATACTATCGGAATGAACCAATGCTACCCGTTGATGCCGAATTTATTTTGGTCTGTATTCGGGGGTGGCCAGAGGCAGTGGTTATACGCTATGGGTCCCGAGTGTCGTTCGGTTTACCGAGAGTCTGACCAGGTCTTAGACATATAGGCAGTGGTTATAGGCTATAGATAGTACTGTGGATGCAGTGGTTATACGCTCCACACCGATGGAGGTAGTGGTTATACGCTCCGTCAGCTAGAGGCAGTGGTTATACGCACTGACACGTTAGAGGCAGTGGTTATACGCTCTAACGGGCGTTCACTCTATTCGCTACGCTTGATTGCTAGCTTTGTGCCTTTGGTTGCTGTGGATTGTGTGTTCTGTGCTTGGTATGCTTTAATGCTAGCTTTGTACCTTAAGTTGTTGTGGGTCGTTTGTCGCTACTAGTCTTGTAAGTGTTAATGGTCTAGTGGTTGCATATGGTATAGGTTTGCATGATTGCATTCGTCTAAGGTTGATAAAGTCATGGTAAGCTGTATTTGGTTTTCATGAGTATAGATGGTCTCACATGTTTACTGTTTATGCCTATTATTGATTGTTGATTATATTCAATTGTTGTAAACATGACTGGGAGAGCATCTAGTTACTCCCGATTGATTGTCGACCCCTTTCTCAGGTTGTTTAGATTGTTGCTGTCTAGATGATGCTTGCTTGGGGAATGTGCGAAGCAAGCTTAATAATAAATAGGAGTTTGCTTTTACGTTTTTAAAAACCCTTTGAATAATGTATTAGTTAGTTTTGGTTTTAGTAGCGCACCAGATTGGTCAGGTGTTTCCGCCACCTTGACCCGTTTATCAATATCGTACTCTGATATTTCCTTTTATAAGTTTTTCCTTTGTTTTATAATCCGTATTGTTACATCGGCTTACAAGGAAACTCTGATGTATATTAAAGTATATTGACATCAGGTAACTAGAAATCCATTGTGCAAATTTTAATGGACATCAGTTGTAAATCCGATGTACATTAATCCACAATGGACATCACTCAACTTAACATCGGTTGAGTATCCGATGTCCATGGCCCAAAAAGTCCGATGTAGATAACGAGTTTTGTAGTAGTGTTATGTAAGTAGTGACATATTTGACCCGCCTACACTTTAGACGGATATACCCTTCTAAAGTGAGACTAATTGTTTATAATGATATAATTAGTACTTTATTTATGTTATTTTATAGTTAATTTACATTTTTATGAGACCCCTCCATCAATTATGCCTAAACTAGCGAGAATCGTAGAATCGTACGATCCAACTATCCGATCCCACGATCCGATCTCACAGAACCCGAACGATTAAAAGTATAATCCCGATCCTGACAACAACTTTGGCTGAGCCACAAGAGGTCATTAAACAACCTATTTCCATTTGAGCACATATCATCCCCAGATTTGTGCCAAAATATCTAAGGATTTTGTCGACCCACAGTTTACGAAAGTAGACTCTTTGGCATCTTTACTTGACCTTTTCCCGTCTGGGGCAAATTGATGGGGCACAACCATGCGACCTGACCTGTTTGTCGATACTGGTGATACGAATCAACATTCTTGTCAACTCATCGTTCAAGGTACACGTGGAATTCTATAAATACCACATTATTCACCAACCAATGGTAAACGCTTCTCACTTACAACAACCTCTCTCTAGAAGCAAGACTAAACAAGCTACTATCCATGAGTACCGTGCTAACTTAGGCATCGAAGAGGGACTCTTTGAGAACCCTCTGAGGCCATATTTGCTACAACGTGTGAAGGAACCATCCAAGGAGAACATGCATTAACCCGAGGTACCATCCGAAATGAGCGCAATGACCTGACCCAGATTCGAGCAACGCTCACTTAATTATTTATGTATCACCCCCTTCTTATCCGGCCAAGGTAATTGGGAGATGTCACCATCTCGGTTTCCTGATGTAAATTTAATTACTACACAAGTGAACGAGATTCGTTGTACTTTTAAGGGTCGAACCACAAGAAGTAAGGAGACTGCCAATTGTTATGTTTAATTGTTTAGCTAAATCAAATAACACTTGTATGATTGATTATCTAATGAACTAATTGATTATCTAATGAACTAGACTAGATAACAAGAAATGAAATAAACTAAAGTAGATTCTAAAATAAGAAACAAGCATATAAATTCGGTTTTACTCAAATGAATTAAAGCCTAGGGTACGACTCAACCACCAACAATCATAATTTGCCATTTATTTTATCAATTAGTTGCCAAGGAGTAGGATTTCGGGTGGAAACGCCTCTAGGTCGTCTAATATCTCCCTCCCGGGTTCATAAAAGGACACTAGCAATATCGACTCAACTCCCTCCCGGGCTCATAATTTAATTCCCCAACTAACTGCTCAAGGCTCACTAAAACGGGCCCATTATCGTTCACCTCTCACAAAGGCCAAGGCTTAAGCCCGCAATAATCCTCAGTCATCCCGACCCTTCTCCTGAAGGTGGATTTCAAACTTTTAAGTAAGAACACCCTACTTGGGTTCTCCCTTCCAGGTTCACCCCAAGTCGAAAAACAAACTAAAAGGGTAGTAAAATCTCAACCTAATCAATTCCCATTGATGGTAAAGTAATAAGAATAAACTATTATCTCAATTAAAGCATAACCAATACGAACCCCTTACTTAAACCCGACAAATTCCCCCTCAACAACTAATTTAAAGGAAACTAATTAGGTAAATTACTCATGTTGGGGCCTAATCTCACCCTAGTTAAAGGACTACTCACTATTTGTAACAGTCCACGTTAATTGAAGAGGTCCAGTGATAAGCTTAAATGACGAGTGCTTAAAGAGATTGAATATACTACTCATATCAACAAAGTTCACTTTCTTTTATGGTCATCCATACAAAAGAACTCCACAGTTAAGCGTGCTTGGCTGGAAGTAGTCTTAGGATGGGTGACCTCCTGGAAAGGTTCCCGGGATGCGCACGAGTGAAGACAAAATGCGCTATAAAGGACATGTGTTGCTATGTTGGTCATGTACACAGCCTGGTGAGCTATCATAAGTAACCGCTCCCGACCTGGTTTTGGTCGGGGTGTTACACTATTCATGTTGATTCAGGCAAAACAATTGATAAAGGTAGATGTTATGACAAATAACATGATATGAAATTGATTCTCACAATTAAGCATGCAACAAATTAGGAGAAAGAAGAGTATTGACTAATTAAACTAAAATTATGTTAGGTTAATGCAAAAAGGAGGAAACTTTGACAATACAAGTCAAAGATTCAAACTTTACTAGAAGAACAACACCCAAATTCATGAACAATTAAACAAGAGAGAGAGAGAGAGAGAGAGAGAGAGAGAGAGAGAGAGAGAGAGAGAGAGAGAGAGAGAGAGAGAGAGAGAGAGAGAGAGAGAGAGAGAGAGAGAGAGAGAGAGAGACTATCCTACCAATAAACAAGAGGAATCCAACAACTACTTTCAATTAAACAAGAACAAACAAATGAACAAAGAAAAGAGATTATACCAAGGATGCAAAAGAAGTAAGCTTGGATTGAATAAGAATGGAGGAAAGCTTCAATCTTGTCACAACCCAATTTCTAAATCTAAAACAAACTAATTAATTGAAGGATTAAGTCTAATATGAGAATGATTAACAAAATGATTAAGAAAGTTTCAAACTTGGAAAGTGAAATTAATTGCATCCAGAGTATTGTGTCCAAATGAATTAGGGAGGGGGTATTTATAGTTTCTACAAAATTTAGGTCAAAAATTATAAGGAAAGAAAATGCAGATGAAATAGGCTGAGCCGGTTGACCCGCCACCGGTGGCCTGACCGGCTCAGAGGCTTCTGTAAGTTTTTAACAATTTTTGGATCATCAGGCGTGCAAGGCCGGCTGCCGGTTGGCCCGTCGGCTGGGAACCTCCGGTAAGTTTTCTTCAAACTTCAACTTCCCAAACATCATCAGGTGCCTCTGGCCGGTGGACCGACCACTGGTGGCCTAACCGGCTGGGGACCTCCTGACTCTTTCTTCACCATTTCTTCTTTTGGCTTAAGAGGAGGGGTTCCCAGCTGGTAGACCGGCCGACCGGCTGAGGCCCTTTATCAACTTTTTCTCCTCTTCTTTCCAATGATATCTTCAAAACGACCTCTCTTGCTCCCGTTTCTTCATTTTCGTCTCAAATCCTAAAAAATGAGACACAAACTCGTACAACGAGTAATTGGGACATAAAATACAAGCAAAGGTATACAAATCGTCTCAAAACGGATCAAAATGCATAGAGAAGAGGGAGGAATCATGACAAAATAAATACATATGATTTCCCGAGGCAGTGAATCGGAACTACAATTAAGCAACATTTATATAAATAACATGTTTAGTGAATTACATAAATAATTAAATGAATATTACAAATATCATGACTACTACAATCTTTCTATTACAACTATGTCGACTAGCATGCGATGACTCAAATGAACTCTAAAGCTCGTGGCTCGGCCCGTCCCCCTCGTCACTAAAACCAAACATGTACTCGAACTTCTTCCCATATGATCATAAATATAATATGGATCAACACCGGCCACCTCAATTAAAGCAGGTGACAATTTACACACAACCAACGCACGTCAGTTTTAGTAATACAAATACTCAATACACGACACATGGCTACGTATATGCATGCAATGCATCAAAAGTACAAAAGTCACAACTCACCGTCCACCAAAAACTTCACAACTACCTTACCGGTACCAGGAACACGTCCACAGTACCAACAACCCGATGACGGTACCGCACCACGGCCCACCAAACAGCCGGACCGCAACCCGTAAATCATGTACTCGGAACACGTCCGTGATACCGAGCTCAGGCGCTAACCGGGCCCTGCCAGGTGTTGTGACACCACACGAGCCCCTCCGTACTCAAGTTATAAACGTGCACGTCCCTCTTGGAGTGGGAAGCTCCAAGAGGCGACCCAAGCGCAAGACGGTCTCCCGCCCAACTTACGTCTCCTAAACAACCAAATTTCACCACCACAACTCCATCATATCCTATATACCACAATCTTAATAAATGTAATATGCAACACAACATGCTAATATACGACTCATCATGAGACACACACCCAAATATGCCATGAACGTCAACTCCTCAAATATTCCGACTCTTTAAGTCAAACACAGCTCATTATCATGCGATAATGCGATTCCGACAACAACGTGAGACTCACAATAATTCCCAATATCATGATATGATTCATGATCACTAACTCAACTATGAAAAACAATGACAAATGGACAAACAAACACACATTCATATTACCAAAACCGAGTAGGAAAATCCTACCTTTTAGCATACTCCATAAGCAATCTGAGACAAGCAAGATCCCGTCTCATAAACACGTCTTATCCTACATAAATCACATAGTAACCATCACAATATATCCTATCTATTATACAATACAAAACCCCTTATTATTACCTTTTAATTACCCTTATTACTCCTACTAATTACCAATAAATCAACCCACCAAAAAACCCCAAAATTTAGAGTTTAAAAGAAAGACAGAGGGAAAAGGTGAGATTCCGAGTTATAAGGGTAGATCGGGAAATAGGTGGAGGAAAGGAGGTGCCATTTTCAAATCCAAGCTTACATGCCATGGGAGAGGGTTAGGGATAATTTTAGAGAGACGAGAGAGGGTTTGGAGGTTTAGAGAGAGGGAAATGATTTAGGATTAGGTGAAACATAGATCCCGTCATAGGTTATATCGTCATCTGACTCGCTGTACTCGGTCGAGTGATGACTCGTACTCCGCCGAGTGCCACTCACTCGGTTGAGTACTACTCGTACTCGGCCGAGTGCTACCTACTCGATCCACTGCACTCTCCAGTAGGTCCACTGCGCACTCACTAGGTCTAGTGTAGTTTACACTTGGTCTACTGCATAGCCATACCTTACACACAAGTAGCCTCTCGTCAAGTCTAAAGGTCCTCTTACGCATCCCAATGTTCTTTTAAAAATCTCAAAAAATTCGGATATTGCAATTTTCTACCGAAACAGCTACTATTCGATCGATCACAGGATGTATGCTGCTAAGTTTTAGTACCAATAGTTATTTAAATTATTTTAATAACATACTATATGTTTTGGTACAAATCTACCGGTTATGAATATTTTTATTTGAATGATAGTGATTAATCTAATGCCAATTATGGTTTAAATATAACGACAGGAATGACGAAATAAAGACAAACAAATAGAATGACACGGAGGATTTTGGTGACGCGGAAAACCCGATCACTACTACAGATACAGGCTATAATAACGGTCAAAAACCGTTGTTATATAAAAAAGCGGACGTTGTTAAAGCGTCCGTTGTAGAAGGTTTTAACAACGGTTGGTTTACTTAAGGAAACCGTTGTTAAAACTATTAACCACGGTTTTATGTATAAAAACCCGTTGTGGAAAGTGTGACTCAATTTTGGGGGGAAAGTTATAACAACGGGTTTTAATATACAAAACCGTTGTTATAACTAAAGACAACGGGTTGTTTAAAATAACCGTTGTTGTTTGTTCTTAAAAAATAAAAAAAATTAAATTAAATATTACTAGATGCATGCATAATTACGGCCTGTTAGAATTCCGATGCATGCATTATTACTGACATCACTGTACATATGAACGGATAATATGGAATGAGAAGGGTTAGTAATAGGATTTGAAGCAGCATTATTGAGAGATATGATGATGATTATGGCACAACTTCCTAACATATATATTAATTAAAAAGCAATTAACTCAACCCACACATTGCTTAGTATAAATACATTGCATATCTCAACTAACATTTCCATTATCTCATATATTCATCTCCAAACTCTAACTGCTAAAACAAACTCTACTTAATCTTTCAAATCAAACTCAAAAAACTCCAACAAAATGAATGATTTCATCCTTATGACTCTTACCATGATCGAGAACAACAACAACTTCATCCGCCGGTTCCTCCATATTGAGGAAAGTTTCAGGAGCTACCTTGCGGAAGCTCGATCCGCACTGAAGTACGCCAAAGAAGATGGCTTGACGGAAAGCGGCGAGCGATTGCGGCTATATGACGATATAGCAACTGCTGAACGGAACCTCCAAATAGCCAAGGAGGAGAGGACGGATACGATAGAGCAGAATAAGATCCTCCATGAAAATATAAGAATTGCATTTTTACATATGTAATTTTTTTTTTATTTATGTATTTATAAATATATATATATATATATTAATTATGTTTATCTTACTTCTTCATCTTGCTTCTTCATTGTTTTACTAACTAATTATGCGAACAATACTTAAACAAATAACATAATGGTCGATAAAAACACATACATGCAAAAGAAATAAATAGAAAAAGAAAATAATGACGATGAAACTAACGGTGGATTTTGAGATTTACCGATAAATACAGAACGTAATAGACGATGAAATCACCGTGACGGCGAGAAGATAAAGCGACGATGAGAAAGAGAGAAATAGAGAAAGAGAGAAAGAGAGTGTGTATGTGTTTTGTGTTTGTTTGTCTGCTGTGTTTGTGTTTGTGTTTGTGTATTAAGGGTTGTGTTTTGTGGCTGCAGCAGACTTCTGTTTGTGTGGTTTATAGTATGGAAGGTATTGACAACGGTTATTAAACAACAACCGTTGTGAAATAAGTTTTAACAACGGTTGTAAAAAACACCCGTTGTTAAATAAGGTTTAACAACGGGTTTCAAAAATAACCGTTGTGATTACTTTTCACTAACTTTGCGCCAATTTTGCGCCAAATTATTAACAACGGTTGTGCATGTGTGACCCGTTGTTAAAACTAATAACAACGGTTTTTATAACCATACCCGTTGTAATTGATTTTAGTAAAATTCGCGCCATACATTCTACAACGTCTATTGTGATTTTCGTGAATAATCGTTGTTAAAGGGGCGTTGTAGTTGCCTGGATTTGTAGTAGTGGATGTGGGAACAACCGCGAGGGGTGTCGGAATCCCGCCAAATTTTGTACTATGATCGAGGATAATATGCCCAAGTAAGGAAATACAATATTGATTTTAGCTTAATGAATTATCACCAAGAATAAATGGGAATTATGAGAGATGTTGTGTTGATCTTCTGAAGTACCGATGCCTTTAATGCCTCTTCTTTTTGCTTTATATAGTCTTCAAAAATAGGTTTGAGGTTGGTGGACTTCCTCCTGCCTCTGCTCCGGGATTCTTGGATGACTACCATGAAAATAGGTAGTGGTTATTTGAAAAGGTCAAAGCCCAATCCTTTCTTCTCTTCCGTGTGTTTTTACTTGGCCCAACTTGTGTTTGTTATTATTTGATCCTGTGGTCCATAACGCGCCACCTCAGCTATCCTTCTCTCCCCCCCCCCCCCCTCCTTCTACCAATCGTTGCGTTCCACGTGGCCACCTTTTTGCCACTTTTCCCTGTCAACGTGATGCCACGTCAGGAGTGATAAACAGTATTTTTTATCCCTAACAATTGCCCCCAAATTTCCGTCTCAAATGATTTTAGGCGGGAATTTCTGTTTGCGACGCGGAGATCTGACGGGGCTTTTATCAGTTACCTTAGCCTTGATAACTTCCCAACTGCCATAATAACTCTCCCACTCTCCCACTAACTCTTCCTCTCTCTCCTTTATATCCCCTCGGTATTCCAAAACTCTCTACTTTCTCACTTCTCCATCACCATCGATCACTTTCATCTCCCTCTCCTATAAACCCTCATTCTTTCTGCCGATTGCTTTTCCACAAGTACTTCGTCTTCAACTCGCTTTCTTTTCATTTCTTTGCATATCATGTCACAAAAATCTGCTTCTTCGACCTCGGCCTCGGATCCAGTGATGCCGTCTGACATTTTCCTCTCCGGCGGCGTCCTTTCCGCCAAACATTCTTGTGACTCCGATTTCACCTCCGAGGATCTTGATTATATCAAGAAAACCTTTGGTTTTTCTGATGATGTGGTGTTTCACATCCCAACCCCTGGCCAAAAAGCCGACTCAGTGAGGGTGGGGTGGATATGTTTATATGAATATGCTTTCCGTCTGGGTTTGAGGTTTCCTTTTCCTCCTCTGATTCAAGAGTTTCTGAACTTGAATCAGTTGGCTATTTGCCAAGTGGCTCCCTATACTTGGCGGACCTTGCTTGCGATTGAGGCTATGAATAACCGTTTTGGTTATGGGATTGGTCTCTCAGACCTTGCACACCTGTTTTCGGTCAGGTCCCTCGCTCGGGGTCAAGTGACCATTCGGGTTCGAGACGGGGAAAAGAGTTGCATCATCTTCCCCGTGAAGCCGGACGACAGCAAGTGGTTTTCCCGCTTTATTTTCGTGAAAATTGACACTCTTCCTGCTCCTACTAACTACATTGTCAGTGTCTGGCGATCAACAGACGGTATTTGCATGCCCTTATTCCTGTGTATTTTCCTTTGATGCTCATATTTCCTTACTTGGTTTTTGTGCAGGTTTGTGCCCCTTGCCTTTATCTCCTGACGGAACCGCATCTCTTTCCAAGCTATTCAGTCCACCTCCAGAAAATAGGACTTTCCCCAATCTGGTTCAGGATTCTGCTGCTGTGGTGAAGAAAACAGCTGCTGAAGAAAAAGATTCAATGTCGACTAGTGCGTTGTTCTTCCTTTTTTGACTAGGTTCTGTTTCTGGATATTTCATATATCTGGTTTTGACTTGATCTTTGCTGCTTCCAGGTTCTGCAAAATCTAGAATTTTACTGGACGATGTTCTGGCTCAGAAAGTAAAGGAGCAGGTTGCAGTTGCCCCCAAGCCTGCTGAAAAAAGAAAGTCTACCCCTGCCCCTGGTTCTGGACCTCATCCCAAGAGAAGGTCTGCTGCTGCTAGCCAGGCCAAGGAGCAGACTCCTATCGAAGCTACTCCTCTAGCTGTGAGGCCTCCACTACCTGGGCATGGGTCATCTGCTTCTGGGGGTCCCCCGGTCCCTAAGCCTATTCCCGCTTCTGTCCCAGCCAAGTCTGCTTCTGGCCCAATCCCAATGTCTGAAGCCCTTCCTGCTTCCGGAGCTACCCCTGCTTCTGGGGCCGTCCCTGCTTCTGGGGCTGCCTCGGGTTCCAAATCTGCTCCTGCTTCTGGGGTTATTGTCTTCACACTTCCAAACGATTTTGGAAGGGCTAGCTCTGCGAGTAACTTGGACTTAATGAACCAGATGCTTCTTCCAGCTCCTAGGTCTGCGTTGGATAGTAAACCTTTGCTTGACTCGGTGGACCGTGCAGCTGAGCATTCTTTTGAGGTAAACGACCATTGGCCGCTGCCATATTTTTTTTTTTTTAACACTTGGTTCTGGTGCACCAGTCCTTCCAGATGGCTCTGTATCTGCGGGAGAAGGTGTCTCTCCTGGTAGCAGAAAATGCAAAACTCCAGAAGTTGGCGAAAAAGCTAATGAGGATAGGCCTAAGACTCAGGCTGATCTAAACAAGTCCCAGAGTTTGCTGTTGGAGGAGGCCACTCAGAAGCAGAGTTTGCGGAACAGTCTCTCTATTGCTGAAGGGCGGATTTCTGGCGCTGAGGGGAAGGTTGCTGATGCTGAGAAGAAGGCTGCCGATGCTGAAAAGCGTGCCTCAGAAGCAGAGGGACGTACTTCTGAGGTGGAGAAACGCGCTGCAGATGCTGAGAAACGTGCTTCAGATGCTGAGGCTCGTGCTTCAGATGCTGAGGCTCGTGTTGCTCAGATCCAGGAGGAGAAGGCTTCTGATGTGCAAGAGTTGAAAGAGACTTTGGTGAATGCTCTGTCCTATGCTGCTCTGGAGACGAAGATCAAATGTATAAATATGTTCCAGAAGGGAGAGCATTTGGCCTGGGACTTAGGAGCTGAAGAGGGGAAGCTGAAGGAAATGTAGATTCATATACATATTAACATACTCATATATGTCTAAATAAATTTGTCATAAAATTAAAACGGATTTTATGCATGCAAACAAATAATATAATAGAAGAGAAATAATGTCCTTACATTGTTGATTTCGGATTTAAGGGCACAAAAGAGATCACCTTTCTCTTTTGATCTTGAGCTTTTCCTTATGGATGAACAAGATCTAAGTATAAGATCTCTCCCTAAGCTTTATACCCAAGGCTCCTCTTAATTTTAATTAATATTACAAATACTAGTATAATATTAATCAAGTAGAAAATTGACCCAAAAATAATGTAAACCCTTGATTATTTTCGGTTTTAGAGAGAAAGAGAAGAGGATTTTTATTCTCTCTAAAATTGTATATTTGGATGATTGATTGAATTGAATGAATAATACACTACACTTAGTATATTATTAGGTAAAATTATGGAAAAACAATGATAGCATTTGCCTTCTCAAAACCGTGTAAGAGGAGGTCATTAGGGGAGCCAATGCATGGAAAAGTTGTTCTTCACAATGAACAATAGGCTTGCATGGCTAGTGACTAGTGCAATCATCATGCCTTCCACTAATTACAAACAACATATAATTAGCTTAAATCCCTCTAATTTTCGGCCCATTCTATAATATGGATTCCATATTATTTTTGTCAATTTTCAATATGTCACATGTCATATGTGACATAAATTTGTTATGTATTTTTTTTAACATATTAAAAATCAACGTATTATCAAAAAAATACGTCACATACAAAAATCGACTTAGTAATTTTATAATTACTTGTGCCAAAATATTTTACCATTTATAAATTACAACTGATTGTATTTATAACAATTCATTCAATTTAATTGTTACATTAAACAATTATTTCATCCGAGTAATGATACAATTCAATTACTCAGACCGTATCTTATTTAATCACATTTCAATATGATACGTAAATTTTACTTCCAAAATCGTCCGTCAATTTTCAAGTAATTTAATCAACTCGCAACATTATACGATTAATTAAATAATCAATTAAGAGTATTGCCCTTTAGGTATGACCTAGGGGGTCAACTGATCACCACCGTCACACGACAGTAATGTCAAACTCTAGTCAGCCAATCATTACCGATATATGTTGACCAGTTGACAGTAACAATATTACTTCCCAATTGTATTCATTTTAATGAGACTTAAACATGTGATCATCATGATCAATAGTCGTGATCGCATTATTGTCGGAGGACACATATTCCAACAGAAGCTTGCTGCTGCTTTACCGGATGGTCTGAATCTGGATGTGCTGGCTGGCTTGGTGGAACCCGGTACTGCTTCTGTTGATGATCCGGGTGCTGAGGATGAGGTGAATTCTCCTGCTCCTGACACTCAGGCAGCTGCTTCTGAGGCTGTGGAGCATATTGATATAGATTAGCTTTCTCCTGCATCTGAAAGACTTTTGCTATGTTTAGTTAGTTTCTGGCCCTACGGGGCATAATATCTTTATTTTGAACAGTTGATGTACTTTGGTCTGGCTCTAGTGCCAGACGTACTTTGCTTTTGCAACTTAAGTATTTTCTAATGGTTATCTCTTTGTGTCGTACCGTTTCTGGTGCTTTGATTTGTGCATGCACGTCGTTTGTTTGGCCATCGCTGTTAGATTGCTGGCTAAGGGGTCTAGTATGCCCACTCGTCCAGAGGAGCCAGGCTTGCGTGGGTGGTAATACATCGCGGGAGGCTAGTTGTCCCGGTTGTACGTGCTTAGCCACGGACACACGCCTTCTGTAACACCAGGCTGAAGGGAGTTTGCCCCGTTGCAACCTTTGGTGTGGTTCTGTCAGCCCAGAGAACCAAAGGTAGCTCTTCTGCCCATTTGCCCCCAATCTCCTCTAGTTTCTTTTTCAAGTTTTCAATGATAATCTTATTGCTGGATTCAGCTTGTCCATTGGACTGGGGGTTCCTAGGAGTAGATTTCTGCAACGAGATATTCCACCTAGCACAAAAAGCTTCCGTCTTATTTCCAATGAATTGGGACCCATTATCACATATAATCTCAGATGGAATGTCAAACCTGCATATGATATTGCGTTTAATGAAAGATATCACCTGGGTTTCTGTAACCTGGGAGAATGATTCTGCTTCTATCCATTTGGAGAAGTAGTCCATCATGGCGAGCATATAGACTTTGTTTCCTGGTGCTCTGGGTAGTGGTCCCACGATATCCATCCCCCACTTCATGAAGGGCCATGGTGAGATAACCTGGTGCAGAGGCTCTGTTGGCTGGTGGCTAACATGGGCGTGCCTTTGACAAGCGTCGCATCTTTTTGCGAATTCCATGGCATCTTTGCGCATTGTGGGCCAGAAGTATCCCTGCCTCAGTGCCTTGTTGGACAGGCTCCTACCCCCTGCATGGTTTCCACATTCTCCACTGTGGAGAGCATGCGAAACAGCCTGAGACTCTCCCCGATCCAGGCATCTAAGGTAGGGTCCAGCGAGGGATTTCCTGAAAAGAACATCATCAATTAGTATGAATCTGGATGCTCTCATTTTAAAGCTCCTTACCTCCTTTTTATCTGCTGGTAGGACGTCATTCTGCACCCAGTCTAGGTAGGGTTTCCTCCAGTCTGGAGTATTTTCTTCACTGCTGGTGTTACACACCTTTTCTGCTTCCTGCTGAGATTTTAATGTTGCTGGCTCCAGCACGTGGACAATTGGTATCGTGGAGATAGTTCCTGTCTTGAAGGTTGCCCCTAGGGTGGCTAGTGCGTCAGCTTCTGCATTCTGCTCCCTAGGGATTTGCTTGATATTGAATGTGACAAATCTGATTTTCAGCTCCTTTGCTACGTCTAGATATGCCATCATCCTGGGATCCCTGGCCTCATAGCTGTCATTAACATGGTTAACTATAAGCTTAGAATCACTGCGACTGAAGGTGTCGATTTTCGATCCGAGCCGCCTTCTTCAGACCCAGGATTAGTGCCTCATATTCTGCTTCGTTGTTTGTGGCTTTGAATCCACATCGTACGGCTTGGACTATGAGGTCTCCCTGGGGTGATTTGAGGACCAGCCCTACTCCTGCTCCTTTGGCGTTGGAGGCTCCGTCCACATGTAGCTCCCATACTTGCTCTCCTTTGTCTTCTTCCAGATTCAGGATGTCCTGTTCGGCCTGGGTCTGGAGTGCTGGACAGAAGTCGGACACAAAGTCTGCCATAGCCTGGGACTCTATGGCCGTACGGGGTTCAAACTTCAAATCGTACCCGCTCAAATGCACGGACCATTTAGCCATTCTTCCCGACAATTCTGGTTTTCTCATGATAGTTTTTAGAGGATAATTAGTTATCACAGAAATTGTATGAGACTCAAAGTAGGGACGCAATTTATAGGATGCAGTAACTAGTGCAAGGACAAGTTTTTCTAGTGACGTGTACCTGGTCTCTGCCGGAAGCAGAGACTTACTGATGTAGTATACTGGATGCTGTGATCCTTCCTGCTCTCGTACTAATCTTGCACCGATTTCGCGCTACGTGACCGATAGATACAGGAACAGTGGTTCTCCTGGCTCTGGTTTCGACAAGAGGGGTGGGGTGCTGAGATAACGCTTCAGCTCCTGAAATGCTTTCTCGTGATCATCCGTCCACTCAAATCTTTGGCTTTTTCTGAGTATATCATAGAATAGCCTGCATCTGTCCGAGGATCTGGATATGAATCTGTTTAAGGTCATCACTCTTCCGGTCGGTATTTGGACGTCTTTTGGTTTCTACGGTGATTCCAGCTGCAGAATTGCTTTTATTTGCTCGGTGCTGGCCTCTATCCCTCTCTGGGTTACCATATACCCCAGAAACTTTCCACTGGATACTCCAAAGGTACACTTCGTAGGATTCAACTTCATTTGGTATTTCCTGAGGGTATTGAAAGTTTCTGCCAGGTGCTGGTGGTGCTGTGAAGCCTGCTTCGATTTAACGACCATATCGTCTATGTATACTTCCATAGTTTGGCCTATTTGCTCTTCAAACATCATGTTTACCAGCCTCTGATAGGTAGATCCTGCATTTTTCAGTCCAAAAGGCATGACATTATAACAATAGATACCTCTCTCGGATCTGAATGCTGTATTTTCCTGGTCACTGGGGTGCATCTTTATCTGGTTATATCCACTCCAGGCATCCAGAAATGTCAACATCTCGTGGCCTGCAGTTGCATCCACCATGGCGTCTATGTGTGGTAGAGGGAATGGATCCTTTGGGCAAGCTTTGTTTAAATCCGTGAAATCGACGCAGACCCTCCACTTGTCATTCTTCTTTGGAACCACTACCACATTAGACAACCACTCCGGGTACTTTACTTCACGAATCTTTCCTGCAGCAAGCAGGTTATCTACTTCTTGATTTATGACCTGGTTTCTTTCAGAAGCAAATTTTCTTCGTTTCTGCTGCACGGGTTTATAGCTTGGATCCACACTTAGATTGTGAGTTATCACACTTGGGTCTATTCCTATCATATCATCATGTGACCAAGCAAAGCAGTCTATGTTAGTTCTCAATAACCGAACGAGTTCTTCACGAATTTTACCTGTACATTCAGATCCAATGAGAACAGTTCGTTCTGGGTGCAGCGCGTCCAGGATAACTTCTTCTAGCTCTGCCTGCTGAGGCTCAATGTACTCTTCCTGGATGCGCTGGCTTTGTAATTGTTATGCGGGCGAACCGGTTGTTGGCTTCAGAGTCACTTTGTAGCAATCCTTAGCTTCTTCCTGGTCCCCACGTATCTCTTGTACCCCCCAAGGTGTTGGAAACTTTAGGCTTTGGTGGTACGTTGAGGGATTGCTTTCATCTCATGGATCCAGGGCCTGCCAAGGATCACATTGTAAGTAGAGGGCCCATCAATAACCAGATACCTTACCTGTTTGTTTACACCCCCGGCGTAGGTTGGGATGATGATTTCTCCTAGGGAGTGCTTTGTTTCGCCACTGAAACCAACTAAGGGAATTGCCTTCTTTGCCAGATCTTTCTCGGTGAATCCCATTCCTTTGAGTGTTTCCATCATGATCAAGTTGACGGAGCTTCCGGTATCCACCAGGATCTTTTTCACCTTGCAATTTCCTATGGGGAGCGTGATGATTAAGGCATCGTGGTGCTGTTCAGGAGCAGATCCTGCGTCTGTTTCGTCGAAGGTGACTGACGGCAGATTCTGGTGGTTAACCCTGCAGGAGCTTTCTAGTCTGTCTCCCTTAGTCCTGGTTGCGTGCCTCTTAGCTGCTGAATAGGTCAGCCCATACAGCTCTGATCCACCTGTAATGACATTCACAGTTCTAGAGCAATGAGGAGGGGGGGATGGCAGAACCTGGTCCGCTGAATTTACTCTGGTTGCGTTTCTGGGTAGGAGGTGATCCAGGTTTTTTTGGTCATAGTGGAATTTGACTTCCTTTCTGAGGGAGTGGCATTCATCGGTGTTGTGGGTGTTGCTGCCGTGGAACTCACACTTCTTGCCTGTGTCTCTGCTGCTGGGGTTTCCTTTTGGAAGTTTTGGCCATCTGACTCTGCGTCCCAGCTCCTTCAAGGCTTTGAATAGTCCAGCAATATTGGTAGTGAAACCATACTCACTTACTTTCGGAGGCAGATCTGCTTCGCCCTTTCCTTCAGAATTTCCAGAAACTTTATTCACGCTCCTGCTGTAGGGTTTGGATCTTTCGCTCTTCTTCTCTACTGGAGCTTTTCTGGATACTGGGTCTGAATCATAAGTGCCTCTTACAGGTGCAGAGTCTTCTTCCAGCCTCATGACAGCAATTGCCTTCTATTGTACCTCCTCAAAGGTAGTGCATGGATGCATGGTTAGGTCCTTGTATAGCTGTGAATCCTGGTGCAGTCCTCGGCGGAAGGCTTGTATAGCGGTTGCTATATCGCACCTCGGAATTGACACCTTCTCTTTGTTAAACCGGTTCAAGTAATCACGGGTAGATTCCTCAAACCCTTGCACTATCCGGTAGAGGTCACTGGTTTGCTTCTCCGGTTTTTAACGTCTGTTTGTGAACTATCTTTAGTTGAAGGCATTGACTAGGTCGTGAAGTCGATATGCTTTTATTAGGTAGACCGACGAACCACTGCAGGGTCGCTCTCGACAGTGTTGACCAAACCCTTGCACATACAAGCTTCCTTTAGAGATTCAGTTGCGGTTATCACCATCATTTTCTGCTTGTAGTGGTTGATATGGTCAAGTGGATCTGTGGTTCCGTCGTAGAGTGTCATAGCTGGCGGCACGCATCCTTTAGGAACACCGATTAGGGCTATATCATCCACGAAAGGTGAGTCTGCGTAGCTATCTCTGGCTGCTTTCTCCAGCGGACGGGCTACGCCTGGTATCCTATACATTAGCTCCCGGTATTGCTTTGCTCCGTAATTACCCGCTCTGCCGCAAGAGGGTTAGAAAGCAGTGGAAAGGAACCAACAGGTGTACCTCCTAGCCAGGGTGCTCCAGAAAGTTGGCCTGGTGCTTTGGGTGACTGGTTACTGGTGTTGCACTGATTATGGATCCAGGCTGCCATCCTGGTGTCTGCTGTGATCCGCCGATCCAGGCTCCACTGGTGAACTGGTTGCAGGATGGAATTGTTGTATTGAGGACAGGTCCAGATTGCCATCCTGGTGTCTGGTGTGCGGGGGTACCTGAAAAGGGTGGAAGGCCAGAACCTGACGGGGTGCTAAACAAAGCGTTACCTATTGTCTGCTGCAGACTCGGTGGATTATCAAATGACAGGCATCCCAATCCTCTGGGCTCAATTGGTTCGCTGGGTGCTATTCCTGCTAAGTCTAGTCTGGTGACTAGTTCTGATGGAATTGATCGACCCGATCCTCCACCGCTGGTTCTGGTTGGAGCCTCTGTTGTTGATGTTGGTTTGGGCTGGACTGCTGTTACGATCTGAGCAATCAGGTTTTGGTTGTCCTTCCTCAGATCCTCAACGGCCTGACGCAGAGTGTCCATCCCCTGAATCATCACCTGCATCGGATCAAGTGCTGAAGATCTACTTCGGAAAACTTCTGCGCCTGAGCCTTCCTGGGTCTGGCTCCTGGATACAGCTTCACTTCTGCTGGGGCTGCTTTCCCTACTGGATTTGGACTGGCTGGATGCACCTGTTGCCTTTGGAATCTGTGGTGGTTTCTGAGGCTGGGGCATGGCTCTGGTCGACATGCTGACAGGGATCGTCTGGCTGGACGCTGGGGATGCACTGACTGATCCTGCGGATGCAGAAGTAATTCTGCCGGAAGACAGGGCGACATGCTCGGCTGCTTTGGAAGGGTTCTCGGCCGTTCCAGACATGGTGACGGCTGGTTCGGTCTTGCGAGGTTTGGCTATAGAAAATGATCACTATGCCCCACGGTGGGCGCCAAACTATTTTGGTAAAAATCTACCGGTTATGAATATTTTTATGTGAGTGATAGTGATTAATCTAATGCCAATTATGGTTTAAATACAACGACAGGAATGACGAAATAAAGACGAACAAATAGAATGACACGGAGGATTTTGGTGACGCGGAAAACCCGTGTGGGAACAACCGCGGGGGGAGTCGGAATCTCGCCAAATTTTGTACTATGATCGAGGATAATATGCCCAAGTAAGGAAATACAATATTGATTTTAGCTTAATGAATTATCACCAAGAATAAATGGGAATTATGAGAGATGTTGTGTTGATCTTCTGAAGTACCGATGCCTTTAATGCCTCTTCGTTTTGCTTTATATAGTCTTCAAAAATAGGTTTGAGGTTGGTGGACTTCCTCCTGCCTCTGCTCCGCGATTCTTGGATGACTACCATGAAAATAGGTAGTGGTTATTTGAAAAGGTCAAAGCCCAATCCTTTCTTCTCTTCCGTGTGTTTTTACTTGGCCCAACTTGTGTTTGTTATTATTTGATCCTGTGGTCCATAACACGCCACCTCAGCTATCCTTCTCTCCCCCCTTCTACCAATCGTTGCGTTCCACGTGGCCACCTTTTTGCCACTTTTCCCTGTCAACGTGATGCCACGTCAGGAGTGATAAACAGTATTTTTTATCCCTAACACTATATATCAATAAAAATAGTCTTATTTGAGTATGGTGGTACCGAACTCGGTATGTCCGGTGTTTTATCTCATTACATGAGTTTTATTGGTTTCTGTGTTAACCAACTTATAGCACAATTCTTATGTAAGACAAACTTATAATAGGATATCTACTCGTACCATTTTACTACGAAATTTTTGGCAATCAATGAATTAAGCAAAGGTTTAGCTAGTCATACAATATTACAATGTCTACGAATATATATCTACAAAATACATAGAAATTTAATTTTAGTACTATACATATATTGGTTGACAGTTTCAAACAACAACAATGCTTACTTATATAGTCTATAGTATAAGATTCGAATAATGCTCAGATGTAGTTTTAATATTTGGGAAGGGAACACTCTAGGGGAAGACTGCCGTTAAACCTTTGGCTATCTTGGCAATAATCATAAATAAGGTGATATTTCCTAACCCATTTGAACAATCTCCTTTGATACCAAGACAATGTATTGAATCTCTCATTGTTCCACCAATTAATAGAACTAGAAGCCATGCATTCTCTAGGGTTTCCTCTCCATAAACATGCATCAATCTTGTAGTTTCGGAAGGAGGCGACGAAGGGAGCCTTGGACCAGTCAATCTTGTCTTGCCCTCCACGTGTCGCCCACCCGTCTCCATTCCATAAGCTGGCTTTGAGGCTCATTGGTTGTGATCTTGGAAATGCCACTCCCTTGTTTGCATGGTTTCTGTAAACCCTAATTGGTACCCAATCTACCATTATCCTGTTCAAAGGATAAGACATGCATTTGATTAACATTAGAGGATGGAGTTCATATATTAAGTTAGCGTTTAATCAATAAAAAGACCGTCTTACCCAATAAATATTGATTTTATATTCAACAAGCTACATTACTACACCCTACATGACTGGAATTTGTTATTTTTGATACTTTTAATTCTATTTCATAATTATTTACATTTACAAAGAGTTTAAAGCTATATACCGACTTTAAATAGCCCGAAAAGAGGCATGAAATGAAGGGTGTATACTCGTAAATGGGTCTGGAGATAAACATAGTCTTACGAGTCATAACTTAAAACTTACACAATGTGGTATAGATTCCACAAAATGGAATAAGTGTGGAAGTCTGCGGTTGGATCAAACCAGAGATAAATACGTTCTTCCCTATCTCCAAAGCCATCTGCATAAACATTGGTTTGGAGTATATAGGGTTCCCCCGTCACGTTTCCTAGGAACTCCATATCTATCTCATCCCGGTTTGGTGAATCCGATGCAAGCTGCAATGTACATAACTTATGACGTACAAATAGCAAATAATGACTCGATCTGTATCGAACCAAAATGACTCATACTCGAAATAACCCAATAATGGAGAAATACTAATAAAAAGTATAGTCAAATATTTCTTACATAATAAGCAAGGACAGTACCAGCTGAATACCCTGGTACCAACTTTATTTGCATATCTATTTGACCAAACATAAACATGTTGTTCGATTCAACAGCGGAACCTGTCATGAAAAATCATTTTAAATCAATAAAAAGCTACGCGAATTAGACATTATTAAAGATATCCACGTAGTGTTCTCTACATCTCAACTTATGCTTTACGTTTTGATTCATTTATAAGGAGTATTTTAATTATATCGTAAGTAAAGTATTAGTTGATTGAGACGCTATAAGGTTAATGAAATGACGCTATAATAATAAAAGCTGAAACCTGATTTTTGGTCAAGTGTTAAGCTTCTTAACTTGCCGTCGTTGGACGTGTTTACGTGAGTAGGTGCCCATGAAATAAAGAAATCCTTGTCGAAGTTCCCTGTTGAAACAACTGAAGCCAGCAATCCCGACACCCATGATATACTAATCAAAATTAGTGGGAAAAATATAGAATGGTAAGGTGACATGGTTTATTTTCGACAAATAAGATGGAATATAGACCTTAATTTATAATGAGAGATAGTTCATAATATATATAGGTATGGCATATATACGATCAACTAAGAAAAGAATGAAACAGTACCAAGTTTTTAGACTAAGAAAGAATATCTTTTGGAGGAAGGAAAGCAATGTCTGCTTGGTTGATAGCTTCAAAATAACAAATTAGTGGAACGTGGAAGGTGTATGACATTCTAATGTTACAAACATCCTACACAATTGTTTCACAAAATTTATAGTGATATAATATATAGGAGAAAAAAGTAATATATATCGGATGTACTACTACTTCATGTGTTATTTGTTTTTGAGTTTATGTGTATTTTTTCTTGAACAATGTTACGGCGCCATCAGGTGATACACAATCTCGGTACCACCTTAATTAAAATAATCGTATATTAACAAATATTCAAGTTAGTTTAGATTTTGGCTAGGGTAAAGAGGCAGAAAAGTAAACTTAATTTACATATAGCTACATACGACCATGTGCTTGTTTCTTGATCATACAAGGTTTATGAAGTGATAGCCATAGGTTGTAATCATGATTACAGAAGGAGCTACAATTAGCTATTCGTACAAGCAAACAATTTTGTAGCCATGAATTTATTGGAGTCGGTTTCGTAGACAATCGTCATGATTCAACTTTTGTTAAATAATTTTACTTTGAATTACGATTTGATTTCTATTAGATGTTTCATTATCACATTTCGTTCAAAAGTTGGGTGTGTTTTGCATCGTTTTGCTCATCAATGGACAAAAGTGTATATTATATATTAGCTTATGACGGTGGCCCATCAGAGATTGATATGGCGACTGGCGTGAAACGAAGAACGAGCTTTAATTGAAGGCAAAGATTACTAAAATACGGTTATTGTAATTTCATTCTTGCCCTTAACTAAATAGTTTTACCAATCTTAAATAAATATTAAAATGTCATTAAATTACATAATTATCCCCGATGGCACTCAAAAGTCAAAATCGATACCACCAGGTGACGCCATCTTATTTTCCTTTTTTCTTAGCATATAAAAATTTAGGGTTTTTCCCATCTGTACCCCCGTGGTTTTCACTTTTCCCAACTGTACCCTCGCGTATCAGAGATTACTAATTGTGCCCTTAAACTTAATTAATGAATTCCATCCGTGACTAAACTTGGCTACTCCGTTTGTTTTGGCCGTTAAGTGCTACCATGGCACGCCTTATGCCAACATGGCTGCTTACATGGCATTATATCGACGGTTTTTCTAATTTATCGTCTCACTTACGTTTTATCGACTTTTAATTATTTGCAATGACCAATCTACCCTTATTATTTTCAGATTCTGAATCAAAATCGATCTAATTAAATCCAGAAAATTTCGCCCAAATCCTCTTCAAACCACCCTCTAACTTAGTCTTATTCAAACTCAGAAACCCGACTTCACATCGTTATTGAGCCCAAATCCTTAATCGCAGCATCCAGCACCCCAATTGCTTCACACAATATATAACATGGATTTGGGGGTTAGGGTTTCAAGGGTACCTGAGAAAGACGCCGCAACAGTGAGCGAATGATATCGTCCTAATTTAGGACGGTTTAGCCCCGTCCTATTACCTTATTCCGACTCATTTTGTGTGCTTAATTGTCTAATAAGCTCATTTAATTACTAATTTATAATAATTAGTCGTATTAGTTTATAACTAATAATTAATTGTATTTATGTATAATATTAGTATTATTATTATTATATTAATTTAATGTGCAGGCAAGACGGGAAAGTGAGGCGGAAGAGCAAGACGGGATTATGAGAAGAAATGGCGGAGGTGAAAATAGGCCAAATCATGGAAAAATAAACTAAGTAAAGGAGCAGGTGCTAATTTCAAACGGTCTTTGCTGAGCTTTTACTACCACCTCCGGCCACCATGGCAGCCACCACTCACCACCCTCCACTTCCAACATCACATCCCAACCATCCACGACCACCATGGACCACCGCAACAGCCACCACGAACCCTTCTTCCACCCCCGTCCGTAAACAATACAAACAACAACCATCTCATGCACCCATCTTTCAACCACCCACAACAGCCAACTCCAGCCACCGTGGACCTCACCTACAACCACCTACTGACCCACGGAGGCTGACAGAGGTGGGGGCAGCAGAGCAAGGTAGGAGGCGGTTTGGGTTGAGGAATAGGATAGAGTGAAGAGGTTGGTGAGTGTGAATAAGGCGGGACATTACAAATAATTAAAAGTCGATAAAGCGTGAGTGAGACGATAAATAAGAAAAACCGTCAATATAATGAAATTAAGGGTATGACTAGTGAATGGTAGAAGAGGTTTTAGTAATGCCATGTTAGCAGCCAAGTCATGCCTTGTTGGCGCATTAAGCGTGCCATGTTGGCAATTAACAACAACATTTGACGAAAAATTGGAGATTAGCCACGGTTGGGAACCATTATATAAGCTTAGGGGTACAATTAGTAATCTCTGATACGCGAGGGTATAGTTGGGAAAAGTGAAAACCACGGGGGTATAGATGGAAAAATCCCAAAAATTTATAAGTTAGATGTTATTTTTTTTCCATCAAAAAATTTAACTAAACTTATATGTAAAATTTTTTAGTTATATTGTAATTTTTTGAGCTTAATATTTAAATGAATGGACTCAGAAACTTTATAGTAAAACTCATAATTTCTACAACAAAACTCAAAAACTTTATTATTATGCTCAAAAACTATACAACTAGTGATAGTACATCAAATGTATAATCTACTTAATGAATTTATTTGGAGTATAACATAAACAACATATTAATAGATAAAAATTAAATTAAATTAAAAATATATATGCCCTTATTATTTATCCATCATCCTCCATTCATCGGTATTATTGACCAACAATAAAATGAATCAATGTTACAAATTTATTTTAGACATATGTGTTGTATTTCAAGTAATTGTGTAAATATAAGCGTAAATTATCGATTACACCTCGCTTAATCCGCTTTTTAAAATTACTCCCACATTAATTTTTTTTTTTTTAAATTACACCCAAATTAATAGCTCAGGCTATATTTTACATCCAAAGCTATTTTCAGGTAAAAAATGACCAGTTTGCCCCCGCGTGTATAAGTCTCAGTTTTACTTTGATTCTTCGTTTACTTGCCCTATTTACTTGCCCAATTTCACCTGTTTAATCTAATTTCTCCTCTAAAAATTCCCCCAAATATTCCCCCTAAAAATTCCCCCAAATTTCGTCTTAATGCAAAATAAAAATATTCCCCTTTACATATATTTAACAAATGGTATAATTTTAATGAATGGGAGGGAGTAATGATTATACTCGTTGATGATTGATGGTTTCATAGGATGTTAGAATTGATAAACATGATTGTATAATGAATACTGATGGGGCATATTCTGCACCGCTGACCAAGTCAACATGATTGAGCAAGGTCAAAGATATCCACAGCAAGTCAACGACTTGGACAATCTAGCCGATGCAGCCCATTGG
The DNA here is from genome assembly GCF_048544455.1 of Silene latifolia. NCBI lineage: Eukaryota > Viridiplantae > Streptophyta > Magnoliopsida > Caryophyllales > Caryophyllaceae > Silene > Silene latifolia. The sequence continues at coordinate 24,281,879 of NC_133536.1, forward strand.
CCCGTCAGCCTGGGTCTCGGCATGGTAACCTGCCAGCCGGGACACATATCCGCGTACTCATATCCAAGACCCCTCGGCGGCGAGTCAACAGGATCCGCCGGCCAGCCATAGGCCCCTCGGCCGAGGGGTAGATCAGTCTTTCCACCTGCTAGCCACTTGGCCACTACGTGACAAAAGGTGAAAGCCTATAAATACTCCTCAACCTTCATTGAGGAAAGGATCCCAACTAATCCACAACTAAACCTAAATACACTATTCATCTGGTAATATCTTCCTTATCTCTCTACAATACACATTCAGCCAAGTAACAACTTATCTCTTAAGTTTACTGACTTGAGCGTCGGAGTGAGTACGCTTGGCACAAAGCCAAGCCCTCAGTTCGTTCATTGTTGCAGGAGAGGCCGTGAGGAACGATTGAGACCAAAGGAGAATCCAACTCAAGACATCATTCAACAAGCCACGGGTGGTAACTATACTTGATCTGGAATTACACCCGGAACAAATACTATGGTAGCAGTTGAGCCACACGAGTTAGTAAAATGGAAGGGGTGAGGTCACTAAGTATGAGTGTGGTGATTGTCTGACACTGACCGAGAAGTATGACGGGACGGATGAACCGACTCAGCTATTAGAGTGATTAAGGGAGTTGAAAAGTTGTTTCAATAAAAAAAATTGCCCTGATAGGATGAAGTAGCTCAAGCTGCACAATATTTAGGAGGGAGAGCTAATCGATGGTGGTATAATAAGTAGCAAACATAATTGTGTTACCTTGAGGATGAGGAATACAATGAACAAAATTAAATTGGGGAATGAATAAGAGAGAAGGATGAAGAAGGGAATGAATGAGGGAGAAGGATGAACACATAGGCCCTGTTTTGTAAACAGCGGATTAATTTCAGCATAAGCAGATTGCAAAAGCAGATTATAAATGACAGATTTTATTAGAAGGTTTGACTAGCATATTATAATTAGCATAATTAAATTGAGAGTTTGGTAATTGACAGATTATGATTAGTAGATTGTTAGTTTTCTTTGTAAAATGGAGAAAAATTTCCTATTTTACAATATGCTAACCAATATGTTAGGGTAAGCAACATATTGTAAAACAACATATTGACCCCAAATATGTTGTTTCAATATGATGTTTACCAAACACTAAAATTAGCATATTGATTGGTCAAACATGCTAAAACCCTTGAATATGCTAAAAATTGGTCAATATGCCGTTTACCAAACAGCGCCATATATATGCTTTGTAAAGGAAAGAAGAAGGGTAAAATCGTCTTAATAAACAAAAAAAATTGAAATTTGACGGAAATTTTGTCTGAATCCGGTATTGGGTGCAAAATATAGCATGAGCTATTAATTTGGGTGTAATTTAAAAAAATGGGTTTTTCTACATGATAATCCTGTATTTTTTCAAATCTTACATAGTTACCCTAGTTTTCAGGGAACACACATGGTGACCCTAAATTTTTTTCCGTCAATATTTTCCGTTAAATATGTGACGCGGCAAATTGGATTTGAGATTTTCTACAATGTAACTCTATGTTTTTTTAAAATTCTACAAGATAACTTGATCTATTTGTTTTTTTTGTGTTTATTTTTACAAATGAAACACTCTTAAAAGTACGTCCTTAGTTCCTCAATCTATCATTCTTAACACGTTTTTTACTCGATTACTCAGAAAAAATGTCAACTCTCAATATCATCATCTCTTTAAGGTATCATTACTATAAATCTCCAAATCGGATTCAATTAATAATTAATAAAAAAATCCACTATTAAGCACAATGTGTACAAATGAGTCTCCACTCCTTAATTGTACCCAACTTTATTGTGCCATTTTGTTGAATAATTGAAATGAGTCATTGTTATGTTTGCAACATTTTCAGTTTTGGGGTATTTGACGAGATTTCGTATTTTTTTTTATTGGATTAAACCTATGATGAATCAAAATTGGGATTGATTATTATAATGGTCGATATTGAGTACTTTTATTACTTTGGTATTTAGAATATCTTGTCGGCAATTTTTTGATATGGAACAAAGTTCTTACTAGGTTTTTCTTTCAAAACTTGGTTAATTGAAGGGTAATCAGGTGGATTTGACAATTTGGGTGTAATTGTGTAAAATTGTGAAAAGAAGATTAATTAACATATTATATTTTTAAGAACGTGTGATTTTTAGAAAAAGTAGGGTTATCATGTAGTATAATTTTTAAAAATATAGGGTTACCATGTAGAAAATCTCAAAGTTTAATTTGCCACGTCACGTACTTAACGGACAAAATTTACGGAAAAAAAGTTTAGGGTCACGACAATAGGTATTAATAGAGTTGAGGGTTACCATGTGTGTTCCCTGAAAAACGGGGTTACCATGTAGAATTTGAAAAAAATATAGGGTTGTCATATAGAAAAATCCAAAGAAAATTGATGTGGGAATAATTTTAAAAAAAGTGGATTAAGCGGGGGTGTAATCGATAATTTACTCTAAACTAGTATTGGTGCCCGGCTTCGCCCGGGCTACCTCTACTTACCATTAAATTTTTTTTTCATTAAATAAAATTACTTAAAGTTGCATAATCCATAAATTTATCATTAATATATTTTTCTATGACATATCCTAAAATTACGACGAAATAAATTTTGAGACAAATTCACTACTCCCGCTATTAATATTTTACTCTTATTAATGAAACAATAGTAATAACATTTCACTATTTGCTCGTAATCATTGTTACTTTCACTACTCCCGTCGTAATTATTGTTACTGTCACTACTGCCGCATTAATATTGATAATTTCACTACTCCCGCCGTAATTATTGTTACTTTCACTATTGACGCATTAATATTGATTACTACACTACTCCCGTTGTTGTTTCTACCACTTTCACTAATCTCGTTGATAATATTGTTACTTTTACTATTCAAATGAGTGATTACTATCATATAACTATATCCAATGTTACTACGATTCTTTTCTTTACTACGAAATTACTTTTACTACTTAGACATGCAATTTTAAGGGGATTATATATTTATATAAATATATTACATATATGCATTAAATCAAATCGAAAGAATTATGCAATATTATATATTATGGAATCTAATTTGAATTATTTATAACCTACTTATATTATATTTTTGTACGTTAAATAATTAACATCTCTATACATTTAATAACCTATAAAGTTAATATATAATTTTATGATGATAATAATTAATACCATAAGTGTGCATCCTAATTAATTATTTTATTTCAAGGAAATTGACCATCTTCTAGTCTTCAATAAATATTTAGGAAAATTACCAAGCATCTTCTTTCTTTTAGTCTCATTGAAATTGACCATCTTAATTAATTATTTCATTTTAAAAAAATTGACCATTTTAATTAATTATTTTATTTTAAGAAAATTGACCATGTTTTAGTCTCTTACAAATGTTTAGGAAAATTACCAAGCTTCTATATAATTTAATTTTAACCCAACCTATATAATATTTGCATTGAGATCCCTTAATTGGGTCCATCACACGGTGCTAGTGATTTAAAACTATATAGTATAATTAATTTGTATAAATTTCTTTAATTACATTAAAGTCCCTTGGTTTCTGGAATTAATATATAGTATTGATATAATCTAACATTTGACGATAATTTACCTTGAAAAAATTGTCTATTAGTGACTTTGAAAAAAATACTCCCTTCGTCGTCTTAATTACTTTGTAACTTTTGCTCGTATATTGTTTGGGTGCGATATTTTTAACGATAAACAAATTATTATGACCAATAACAGAAATATATCAATCACTCAATTTAACTTGACTTTTCACAACTAGAATGAAAGTATATTTTGGAAAGTCTTTTATATTACACTACTTGAAAAATAGAATCATGACCGACCTATAACTTGTGACGGATTTGTTCGAGATTCAAATTCATTCCACGACCTGCTTAAACACGATCCATATCTACTGGAACTAGCGTGGACCGGATGCGGTAATGCCCATGCCGCACTCAGGTATACCTAGAGTTTGGCAAGTATGACCCGCCTCAAAATCGAGCAAATCTGACTCGATAGAACCTGGGAATGTTACTAACCGAATATGACCTGATCTCATATTGACCTGATTAAATTAAGAGTAGGTCTCCTGAGAGACGGTCTCTTAATAAGCTTTATTGAAAGACCATTTTACAATTTTTAGAAAAAGTGTTACTAAAGTTAGTAAAATAGGTACAAATCATGATTAATGATAAAATGGGTACATTTATTATGTAAATAGGTACGAAATTACTATGTCACGATTAACAATAAAAAGGGTACGAAATACAAATAAAAGGGTACAAGAGATTGGTCTCTCAATAACTTAATGAGAGACCGTCTCTCCCAAGTTTTAGTGTTAAAATTAATGACCCGATAAATATTAAGCTTAATAGTGATCAAAATGAAATCGATTGTTTAATAATTTGATAGGTTAGACTTAATAATAATGAAGTGATTAAACCGATAATAGTTGAAAACTAAACTTAATGGTTAAAACTTGAATTAATGAGATAAAATAACTAGAGTGGCTAATGATCCAAATCAAACCTGGCCCTATCTGATATATTATTTGACCCGAAATAACCCGAACTCGGCTCGGCCTGAAATGGTAAGCTGACACAAAATAACCGGAATCCAATATTATCCGACCTGACTATCCCGATTGCCACTAGGGATGGCAGTGGGTCGGGGACCCGACCCAGACCCTGAGGGTCGGACCCTAATGGGTCGGGTATGGGTCTCATTTTTTCAGACCCAATGGGTATGGGTCGGGTATGGCTCTTAAGAAAATATTTCGGGTCCGGGTCCGGGTCTAAGTTATGAGACCCATACCCGACCCTTAGACCCTTTATTATAAAAAAAAAAAAAAATCAAAATCACAACTTTTCTGAATTCATATTGGCAGACCGTAGAAACCCAACTAAAGTCTCTTTCTCTTCCCTCATCCCATAAAGTGATAAAACCCAACCAAACTCTTCTGACAATACCACCACTCCACCACTCACACAAGAAAATCACCACCACAGCACTGATACACGACTGACAACCACCTCTCTAATAGGCGGCGACCGACAACCACCATTAATGGCAGCCAGCGACGGTCAGATGGAGAGGGCTATCAAGTACGTTATTGATTTTTGGGTTCCGAGTTTGATTCTTTCACATGTATTTGGATGTAAAATTAATTTAGGTCTTCTTTGTCTTTCTTAATCTCTTTGGTATGGATATTGGATTTGGTAGTGTACAATAGAGATTAATAAACTCATAATGTTAAGGAAGTATGATTTTTTTTTTTTAATATTATAGACTCCATACCGTTAATCCCGTTATTCTTAAAGTGGTGAAACTCGGACCATGGTAGACCAGAGCCTACCCTTACCCATAGGGTCCGGGTATGGGTCCTCAAATTTTAGACCCTTGCGGGTCTGGGTCGGGTACGGGTCCAAAAGAAAAATCTCGGGTCCGGGTCTGGATCTAGGCGGACCCTACCCAAACCCTACACATTGCCATCCCTAATTGCCACCTCTTTATCTCTAGGTCTACTCATCCGGCCATCCTATAATCATCAAATTCATTCAATTCCCCATCATGGAATCTCCAATTCTAATTCTAATTGAATGAATTGAATGACATACTTCCTCCATTCAACTCCACTCTACCACTTTACTTTTTCACGTTTGCCAACGCGTATTTTACGCGGTAAATATCGTTAGCTACGTATTTGCAGAAATTATAAAAGTTAGGTATTTTTAATGTACTCGTAAAGACGAATCAAACAAGATCTCACATGAATATATTTTCACTTATGTATTGAGAGAAAATTGAAATTGAATGTTAAGTTATGAATAGTGTAGAAAATAGAAAGTGGTAGAGTGGAGTTGAATGGAGGAAGTAATAATAACGGTTCTAAACCCACCGACACTTTACAATCAAATTTGGCAAAAACCCTTATAATTTGGCACAAAATCTCATTGAAGACGGCGATATCCGTTCCACAATCTTGTGACGGATACCGTTTCCTCTAATAAAATACTCATGAGAGGTGAGTGGGGAAGACGCGTGAGTCTTTCCACCTTGTCCCTCTCCTTTTTGTGAGAGGTCTTGAACATGACGGATTAGCGTTCTGCAAAGCAAGACGACGCTTTGTTTGTTTGGACGTTGCTGTTCATAATCACATGAAGAACCCATCAGTCAATCACACATACTTTGTTACTTTATCACTCTAATTACTCCATGCCTGCAATTACTGCTTTTTGTTTTCCCCACATTGTGGTGTCACAATGGTACACATACATCAGATATTCACACCCCTTTTCTTTCTTCCTCTATTTCACTTCACTCTTTCTCTTCCTTTCATCAGCTGTACTGTGTTCTTGCTTCTTTATTTGGTAAAAGTCTCTACCTTTTTGTTAACTTACTGCTTATTATGGAGAAATGTTTATGTTGATACTTGTTTTTAGTGTAATTGCTTAAAATTAGGTGAATTTCATCACTGTAATTTCTAATTCATGTTCTTATGGAAATTTTGATGTGGGTATTTCAGGGTTTTGGTAATTTGAGATTATTAGTGTATGCTACATTTCCTTAGCTATAGGTGAGATGTGGTAATGTCTCTTAATTGGGTCTTTGATTTCACTTTTTGTGATTAACTCACGACACTAAATCATTTTGGAATTGAGGCTCAGTTATTGCAATGGCTCCGCTTGTAGCCTTGTACTAACATTTAACACTGTCTGTTACTGTTTTCTGGTAGTTTACGTCGTTAATGATAGATGAACCATCTCAAGGAAAACCTTCAGGTTATGGTTGAGGCTCAACTATTATAAATATTCCTATTACGCTCCCTCACTCAAATGCCCGTTGGACTTGAAGAGTGGTTAGTTGTGCACCGGCTCCCCCGTACCGTGTGCTGGGTTTCCACTTCGAGTTTTTGAGGAGTTTTGAGGTTGCCAGGATTCGAACCCGTGACCTACGGTCATTGGCTCTGATATCATGATAGATGAACCAACTCAACCAAAACCTTAAGGTCATGAGGCCCAACTATTATAAATATTCCTATTACGCTCCCTCACTCAAATGCCCGTTGGGCTTGAAGAATGGTTAGTTGTGCACGGCTCCCCCGTACCGTGTGCTGGGTTTCCGCTTCGAGTTTTTGAGGAGTTTTGAGGTTGCCAGGATTCGAACCCGTGACCTACGGTCACTGGCTCTGATACCATGATAGATGAACCAACTCAACCAAAACCTTAAGGTTATGGTTGAGGCTCAACTATTATAAATATTCCTATTAGTTAACCATTGCCATTTTACTGAATTTTCATAAAATTTAATTATGATTTGTTGGCTGTCTTCAAAATTGGTTGTTTGTTTAGTTTACATAGGCTTTATACCTCTAGATTCCGGAACTGCCTATACCCTGGTGAGCGGCGATTGCAAAGATGGCTCCAGGTTGGTGGTTGGTGTTTCACATAAACTATAGACAACTTGTTCAATGTAGGACTCACTACCGGTTCCTTTACTTTGCAATTGATCATTTACCTTGTGAAAATGTGGTTTAAGGATCATGTAGAAGCAATCCTTGGATTACAGCTGCTTACCGCGGTTGAACCCTCTGAGTCACTAGGATTATGTTGTCATACATGTCATATTACTGCAGTTTTGCATGAAATACTATGGATTTGGCCAAACATTCCCTCAGTTTTTCCTAGCTAAACTCTAGAAGTTGGGTTTTCATGGAGATAGGCAGATATTGTCCTGTCATTCGTAAAGTTCTATGTATTGTAAGCGAATCAACGAACTTTAGTCTTTCAACTGGTTACATGGTAGAATGAGAGTAGGACCAACTTGAGTGACTCTTTAATGACACTTTAAGATGTCTGAAAAGATATCCTTTTGTACATTTTAGTTTACACTCAAATTGTTTTCTTTTTCATTATCACGGAATATCTTCGCACAGGCGCTACATTGTCATTTCTATGTTCTTCAAACACACCCTGTCTAAATTGAAAGATATAGCCAGTTTACCTCTGCAATGCCATCTTAAAATTTGTCAAGGGGGTAGGGCAGCACTTTGTCCGTGTGCTAAGAGCTCTTTACGATACACAAAGTAATATATTATGTCAACGTGCATCATAGGTTTGATTGATTTGATTTGCTAGACAATCCCACCCTCTCGGGCTAACTTGGCTTTGGTGAGTATGGTGACTTGTTTTCCTGGAGATTTCTGTGTGTTGAGCTATTGTGTATGCAGCTTCCCACTTGTCATGACTCCTGAGATATATGTTTAGGTTTTCCCAAGTGTGTGGAAAACATTGTTTCACAATGATAAAAATAGGAGCGAGGAGACTAGTTTATAACTTAGTGGACTGCTCCCCATATCACCAGTTGGTTTAGCCATCTTCGATGAGACCGTACTTGACTTGTGATATGCTCATAGCATGACAAGAATAGCCACTCAGTCTTTTCTTGTGACGAGATGTCTTTGGTCTCTCTGAGCTGATCTTCATGTATATTTGTTCGGCAGGTGGTCTGAAAACTATGTGTAATTATCACAATGTACAAACAGTCTACTAGTAGAAGCTATAGCTTAAAAGACATCAAACTGAAGCACGTTCTTCAAATCTGTTTGTTACTGGTGATTTGCTTATGGTTGATTTCTCAAGTCAAGCATTCTCAAGAAAAAAGAAAAGAACTTGGCGTTAAAGAAGAAAAGGGTGTAGATAAATTGCAAACGAGCAGCGAGATTCTAAGATTTAGTAGAAAAGGCCTTCCTATATTTACAGACGAAGGTGACGGTGTCAACAAGCATGAAGTAGATGAAGAAGAAAACAATCATGGAGAAGATGAGACTGAGAGTGAAGATGAAACTATCGAGAAGGAAGACAATGAAGGAGATGAGGAAGAAAATCATGCTGAAAATGAAGAAAAAGAGTTTCCAGGAAAAAATCATTTTGAGGATGAGAAGGATGAGGATATTAGAATTGAAGACCATACTGAAAGACATATTGCTTCCATTGAACGTGATCGGGATGGAGACGATGAGGATACACACGAGGAACGAGAGGAGCCTTACAAAGCAGATGATGCTTCCAGTGAAGTGGCTCAGCATGTTCCAAGTACTATTCCTGAAACTGAGAATTTGACGAAGGGTCATGCAAATAATATATTTGGTGAAGTAAACTTTGGACAGAAGTCAGAAATCGAAAGTTCCTACAATTCGACATCTCTTAATGGCGAACACCTTGCTTTATCTGTCTTAACACAAACGACATCTAATGCCAATGTCGATCAGTATGACCCGATTGATGACTCTGACACTATCACTACTGAAGAAAAGAAAGAGTCCGGTATTGATTTGGACAAACTGCAGGATGTGAAAAGGGAAGTTCAAAATGCAGAAGAAGCTATGGCCGAATGAGAGTTCAGATCATGTTGTGAGTAATCTTTACTAAACCCTTGAAATCTAGAATGTTAGCATGGTTTTCATCATTTATTCAAGCATGGACTACATGGTAGGCCATGTTTTTGGCTTATGTAATGTTCTTCGGTCGTGTAGAAAAAGATCGTCTCAGCTTCAGAGGTATCATAAATTCTCATATGAGAATATTTCATAATAATCCATATGAGAATGGTTTAGCGAATTCTGTAAGTTAGAGAGTTAAATGGAGTAGTCTCACATTATATTAACATACAACCATCTTGCAACTGTATCGTAGGCATAAAATTTTTACTGCATATCTATGTCAAAAAACGTCTCTTAAACCCCAAAAAGGTCACTTCCCCAATGACAAAAGACCTGGACTTGATCAAGCAGAAAAACACTGATTCACCTCGGAACTGTGTAAGCATCATTGTCTAGCTTGCGTTTCTCTGTTAATCTATCGTTTAGCCTTCCATTTTGGTCCTTATCTGCCAATCTCGACGTTTCCTTTGTATGTATGTTCATGTGGTGGAGAGTGGTTCTTGCACTTCATACACCAGCTGCACTCGTACCCAAAAAATCTATTGAAAAAATGTCACAAAATTTCTCACAGATTTTTTTTGGTGTCAAATGAGGCACAAGAGCAGTACAATATCGGGGGTGGGGGGATTCGAGCCTGGGACCTATTATCACAGAATTTATTGGCATGCCATTGTATGCTTAAAATAGTTCTGTTTCTGTCTCCGAATGCTGACTATTATGTGCTGCGTTTTCAGCAGAATGTGCAGTGACTTTATGAATATGTTGAATTCAGTACCAATATTTCTGGAAAACTTCACTGATCCTTGGTTTTGTTATGGTTACTATCTCCACTCTAGTCACCTCCAACCGGGGGAAACTACATAGTAGCAAGGGTAGCGAGTAATTCTAAAAAAATTAGTTAAAATCATTGATTTCTGCTATCTGGAAAATTCTAAAAATGCGGTCTTAGCAAAGATATTAAACTACTCCAAAATTTCATTTCTGACTATACCCCTACTGACTAACAGGATGCATACTACTAATATAGAGTTGCAACTATTGCTGTTAATGAGATAATAAAATAGCTTTCTTATGAAATTTAGAAGATTAGGCGCCTAGTCATCAAGCTCTGTATTCTTTTCTGAAGTAGTTAAATCTTAATTTGGTCAACAAGTCTTTGCATCCTCATTTGGTGCTACTTTAGTCATTTGTGACACTCCCAAGTCCTAACTACAGTAGATTACTCAAACTTGAAAATGAAGTGTCGAAGAGTCATCACCAGCTCGAGTATGGAGTGTTGGATGATGGTTGTGTTATCACCTAACTCGAGTTGGTGTTGAATAACGGTTCACTAGGTTGTTACACGTTTGTTTGAAACTAATTTGAGTCCGACTGCAACTTTAAATGTAACATAATTTAAACAAATAATTGTCCAATATGAGGATAATTACTTTGCCGGATAGTACTCAGGTTTAGACAAAATTTAAATCACAAACACAAAAATTACCGAGTATAACAAAAAAAAATGTTTAGTGTTGAGGTCAATTATTTTGTTAAGATGGATGCCTACTTATTAGTACTTCTCTATATAAAAAGGATGAAGATGAGATGTTAGGCTACCAAACCCAATTTCATTCAACATTATCTTAAGAGTCACATTACCAACTCCATGGCCTCTTGTTGATGGCAAGTCAATGTCTTTTTCTTTGGACTTATTTTAAACGTCGAAGAGTTCATCTTGAGAATATTTGACATTTTTTTTCCTCTTTGTCCCTTTTTTTCTTTTGCACTTGTGTTTTGTTACTTTGAGACTAAGATACTTCCTATTTATTTTCTTCTTCTTTGGCTTTACTTGCCTAGCCTATCTCAAGCTATATAACATCAATAGGGGATAAGAAGAAGGAAGAGTTGTAATTATTTCTGCTTAGAAAATAAAAGGTTAAGTTTGACACTGAATCAAGTGCTATAATGAATAAAACTCATTAGTTGATTAAATTTGACATGACTTTCATAAGGTCATATTCTTTTGCTGTGAAATTAAAGTAGTTAAATTGAACTGAAGTGAAGTGAGTTGAGTTAAAACTAGTTCAACTGAACTAAGTTGAGTTGAAGCTAGTTCAACTGAATTGAGTTGAAACAAATTAACTAAATGGGACGATGGGCCTAGGTGTGGTTGGGAGGGATCATAATGGAGGATTAGTGGTGGTTAGCTGCAAGCGCATTGTACGGACACGAACTGTGGAACAAGCGGAAGCTAAAGCTGCTTTGTTTGGACTCGAAATGGCATTGAGGTTGGATATGGAGAGGGTGCACCTCGAGTCGGATTCGCTGCTGTTAGTTAATGAGTTGAGTGGGCAGAGCTCTAAGAGGATTTACATGGGTTTAGTCGTAGAGGATATTAAAGCTATGTTAATTTCTTTCGCTAGTAATCATCTTTCTCATGTAAAACGGGGGTAATACCGTGGCTCATCTTGCTGCTAGACTATGCACTAGTAAAGGTGACGAAATCATGTATGTGACTGATTTTCTGCAAGCGATCTTGACTCTTGCGGAGCTTGATTTATAATATTACATCCCTCTGTTTTACCTCAAAAAAAAACTAAATTGGACTGAATTGAGATGAACTAAAGAGACAATTTGAGTAGAGCTGAACTAAATTGAGTTAAACTTAGCTAAATGTAAATTGAAAGTAAGTTGAAAAAAGAATGTGAGCTAATAACTAACTAAAGTGATCATACAAGTGTTAAAGTTTAGCAAACTTTCACTCCAAGTCTATTCTACTCAGTACATTATAACCTGAACATATTTTTTACTTATTAGTTCAGATAACATACAATGTAATCTAATTTTCTCATATGAAATAAAACAAAAATAAAATTCTGTATAAAATTACAATGCAACTGCCTCGGTAAATTCTCGTGTATATGAACAATCTTATGTAATAATAACGATTTTAATCCCGTCTTTCAACAGTTAAATTTGTGCTTGTGTTCAGAAATAGGTCAACTATCTCGAAAACATAATAAAATGACCTTACGAACTACAGAATATATCAAGATTTAGCGTGTCAACTAATTCCAAAGTGTCATTCTATTGTAAGCATTGAATGGAGATGTATAGAATTGTGTAATAGGACCATAGTAGAAGGATCTAGCAAACAACAATTCCAAAGACGATATTGTGGTTTCCCAAGGTTGATCAAATAAACACCACTAGATAGTCTAAACTATTACCAGTCTATTCATACAAGATTACAATTTACAAGTATACAAATGCGTCGGTCCATAGTATCCTGATGCAGAATGTTGGCACACAGCTTCCTCCTGGTATATTCACCCATAAAACAAAAATTAAATAAATAATTGGACCATTGTTAAGCAAGCAAGTTGCTAGCTATAGCTAGAATGCTCCACGTGGTCCATCTCTACTAAACTGACATCCAATTATTACTTATCTTTAATTTGACAACCTTGCATTACTCAATTCCCACCTTCCTTGTTTTAGCCTTGGATCCCAATTCTTCTCATTTTGCCATTCCAGGTAGTATCACCTGGATCTTATTTAATACCCTTCCTGTATTCATTCATTTCCAAGATCTATACTGTACTACCATGCACCCTTTCTCTTGGAAGTATTTGTTTATTAGTCCAGAATGCGAAAACAAACCGTCGGTAGCATTCTTCTCTCGATTCACTTTTACTGTTAGTTGTTTTCAAGTGTGTGTTTATTAAACAGAATATCAGTAGCATTACTCTCTCGGCCGTCTTTCTTCATTAGCTGTTTTCATGTGTGTTTATTGTAGGTAGAGCTGAAGTTTGAATCCTTGGATTATTACTTCCTTTATCTGTATAGGTAAAAAAAAAGTCGGCAGTGGTTGAACCTTCTCGCGCCACTCCTGCCAATTGTATTAATCTGTCACCCATTTTACGACATTTTTATACTTGTACAGCACAAATTCGATGAAAATAGTTTTACTGGTACTGAATAATTTGCACACTTTATATTATCATTGTCTGTTTACTGGGAAAAATGAAGTGTCGTAAATTATCATCACGAAAAATCCATGCAGAGGAAAACACAAGTAAAAGATGATTTGAATAATAGTTTTACAATAGTATTACTGGTACTGAATAATTAGCTTACTTTGTACTCCGTATTATCTTTCTCTGTTCATCAGAGAAATGAGGACGGAAAGTATCGTCACAGAAATTTCATGCACAGGAAAACAGAAGTAAAAGATGATGTGAAGAGTAAAAACTTCGTTTTTGCATTTCAATTCTCAACTTCTAAGAGCTCACAAAAATGGAAAAATGGGACTGTACAAACAAGGAAAAAGCCGTTATACCAAACAAACCCCGGAAAAATAGCACAAAATTACAAAGAATAGCAAAAGGGTCAGGTATCTCAATCAAACGACAAACTAAACAGTATCAAACGACAAAATCCCCACTGTTTTGCCTCAGCTCTTTCCTTAGCTTCTGTGAAAAGGGCCTACATGCATCCATACTTAGATCCATAGCTGCAGCTAATGCAACAAATACTGCTGCATCCTCTGCGCATGCCACATGCTGTGACCCCACCTCCACCTCCGGCCTGCTCGCTTTCCCTTCCCCTCCTACCGTTGAGGACATCACAAACCCTCTGTACACCAACCCTGCCCACCATCCCATCCCCGGCCCAGGCTCCGACCCCGAAGACGAGGCGGACCCTGACCCGTTCCACGATCCGAAGTCAATGCTGCTGTTTGGGCTGCTCGCGGGGGATGGGCCGGTGGTGATGTCGATTGAGAACTTGCCGCCAGACCGAGCTGGGACTGAGCCTTGAGCTAGGGTAATCCCGGTGGGGCCCATCACGGACGCAGGTACCCCCACATCCGGGATGAGCTCGAAACGATGGCCAACTCCGTCGGTTCCAGCTCGCTCCCTCCATGACTCGAGTCTACCCCACGGCTTCCAAGTCCCCTCCCCCGGGCGCATGATTAGCCATGCGCCCGGGTTAGACCGGCTTACCCAATCCGAACCTTGGGACGGGACGAAAGGGGTAACCATAGAGGCAGCTGCAACAGGCGAGCCGGAGAGGTCGTGGATTGTAATGGACCATCCTTTACGCTCTTTCGATTGGTGGTGGTGATGGTCCTTATCAACTTTAAGTGAGCTAAGCCAACTTCTTGAAGTACTTGTCTCTGAGCTGTTAAAAATATGACAAGTTCTAATCAGCACACTGATTACCGGGTCAAATTTGTTCAAATTGCTCAATGTCAATTATTTTAAATAAAATCAAATTCAAATTGCTTAATTAGGATTACTCCATAATACAATGTGTACAAGTATCAACTTGAAGAAGTGGTCCAACAATCCAGCTATAACTAATCCACTCTAGCTGTTAAAGTAGGTTTCCAGCTAGACATTCTATACATCACATAATTGCTTGACCATCAACTTCAATCAACTCTTAATTAACCCCAATCAATGAAAATTCAATTTAATTCTTCAAAAGCTCGCATTAAGGATCTCAAGTTCAAACCCGCCGAAACAATTCACCTAAGATTACAGCTAAGGTAGCGGCTGCAGATTTCACTTTTTTTTAAATAATTTAACCTTCTTAGAACAATGAAAAATTCGAAAATTTTAAGATTTCCGATTTTTATTTAATGAAAACCTAAATTGCCTAATTCAAAACCAACAAATCGTCAATGACATACCATATGCTCCCTCCGTACTAATTATTTGATATTTGATTGAAATACCCCATCGTAAAGAATAAAAACGTAAATAAATGACGGGAATAATAAAGTACGAACCTTGATCTAGAAATCCAATCAGCAGGCTGTCGACAACTGAAATTACAGGAAAACACAGGCTGTCTAGCATTCCCTTTAACTTGAAACACTTGCGGACTACATTCGGGTTCGCCATCGAAAGCGAAAACAAATCTCGGGTCGGGTTGAACCTTAACACTCACAAACACTTGCGGATTCAAACCCTTATTTTTCCTCTCACCAACCAATACCCACCCGTTCATCACAACCGTACCATTCTTCGATTCCAAAACCTGTGTACTAAACTCCAACGGAACCGAAACCCGGCCCAATAACTTCCCATTCGACCCGAATCCGCAACCCGTACCCGCACCCGACCCGTCATACACGTCAACTTTGAGTATTGTATTGGTAGCGGGTTTTTTAGACGGAGTTTTTTTAGCAGCGACGAGTTTTTCCACGTCGGATTTCGACAGGTTGAAACAGGCTGACACGGAATGAGACCCGCTGTCGGGGTGGGTCCCATCAAAGGGAATTACCGGGATCGCTGCTGACTGCGGGGTCAAGTCTTTAAACTTGATCCTGCAGTAGCAGGAGGAAGGGGGATTCGAACCTGGGAACTTGATCGCTAAGTTCCCGATAACTATTTTCAGGAACTGGCACGGATCCATTGTTATCAAAATCCCGATTCGAATGAGAGCATATAGGAAAATAATATGAGATGGGATGGGGATAGTGTAGGGTGAAGGGGGGAAAGGGAGAGTTTTAAGTGAAGGGAAAGAGAGGAGAAACAGGCTGGAAAATATAGGAAGGAATAATTAAGCAAAATAAGGGAAGCGTGAGAGAGCTTAGCTGTGGAGTGGTGGACAGTGCGCACGTACAGCTAAAATATAAGTTTGACAGCTAATTAATAATATTAATATATACGTATTTTTTGGCCAATCAATCATGATTTTTTGTCATTTTTATTATTTTTATTATTTTTAAATTAAATTTATTAGGTTGTTTTGGATTTATAGACCCACATAAATAAGATAATGTTTTGGTATACCATAAATTACATCCTGTTTGGGTTTGTATTGGAGGTTTAATTAAATGGAAGATAAGCTAATATCCAGCGTAGGATTAGTAGGTAGGATGATTTTATCCTAATTTCAGTGATAATCTACTTTATAGGGTTGTATATTTTGCCAAAATAAATAGGTTGTGTATCTCAATATGATCTTGGATGGGTAGAAATTATGAAAAAAAATCGAGTAAAATCAGTAGCTTTTCAGGAACTATAACAAAGAATAATCATGGAGTGTTTGGAAAATGGCATATTAGTCGATTTTTAGCATATTCAAAGGTTTTAGCATGTTTGACCAATCAATATGCTAATTTTAGTGTTTGGTAAATAGCATATTGAAACAACATATTTGGGGTCAATATGTTGTTTTACAAATGCAACATATTTGGGGTTAATATGTTGTTTTACAAATGTTGCTTACCTCAGCATATTGGTTAGCATATTGTAAAATAGGAAATTTTATTCCATTTTACAAAGAAAATTAACAATCTACTAATCGTAATCTGTCAATTACCAAACACTCAAATTAATTCTGCTAGTTATAATACACTAGTCAAACATTCTGATAAAATCTGCTATTTATAATCTGTTTTTACAATCTACTTAGGCTTCCGCTGTTTACCAAACAGTGCCCATATGTTTGGTAAATCGCATATTCCGATAGCAGATTTGTTGGAATCTTCCGCTTTTGAATATGCAGTTGATACTTGATAGCAACATATAGTAACAACATATTCAATCCATGCAAGAAAATAATGTAATTACCTTATAATTTGGTTAATTACCAAATACATTTTTTAATTCTGCTAGTTTAATTTGATAGCTAAACTTGTTATTAATATCTTTTAACCGTAATGCTATACTAGTTTAAACCTCATGTAATACCTATAATGCTATTAATATTATAGAATTACTTATATAATATTGGTACCGTTTAAATGTTTACAATTTCATCAATATATTTTGCTTTGATAAATAAAAGCTGGAATTGAAAATTAGTTAAGAGAATTGAAAATTAGTTAAGAGAATTGAGTAATGAGTTGAAATATATTTTAACGAAAATATTTTTATAGCATAAAGCTAATGAGTTTCAATTTTTATTTTTTTCAATTTGTTTTTATACAAGGTCAACTCATCATCTAATAATATCAGTAAAAGATTTAGCAATTTATAGTTTTATATCAATTTTATTTTATTTTAATTAAAATACTATAGATTAGAGTTCTAGTGAAAATTTTAATGAAAATATAATAAATGAATTAAATTATAATTCTTAGTTTCCTTATTTAGTGAATGAACGTAATTATCATTAATTTCATTTTCCGAGAATATGCATTTTGGCGGAAAAATAATAGAGACCACCTACTCTTTTAGTAAATAAAATAGGGAATTGTTATCCTTTCTCGTAAATTTGGTTCTAACTATTTGCCAAATTTGATGAGTTGTAGAATGCAAGCAATTGACTTTGTTAACCTACGATAAAATTATAATTATCCAAAGCACCAAATAAGATGGTTGATTCCAGGCCTATTTGCTTATGTAATGTGATAAATAAAATTGTTTCTAAAGTGTTAGCTAATCAGCTGAAGGTTTTTCTTGGTGATATTGTGTTGGAAAACTAAAGTGTGTTTACCCCGGGTAGGCTTATCACGGATAATATTTTACTTGCCTTCGAGATGTTTCACCGTATGAAGAATTCCAGGAGAGCTGGGGGTTATATGGCCTTGAAGCTCGACATGTATAACGCATACGACCGGGTAGAGTGGATCTTTTTGGAGAGGGTACTTGGGGTTATTGGTTTTTACGGAGGTTGGACTGATCATGTTATGATGTGTGTAAGGTCCGTCTCTTATGATGAGTAAGTAGTTAATGGCTCTACAAGAGAGGGTTTTGTACCGGGCAGGGCCCTCGGACAATGAGATCCGTTATCACCTTATCTCTTCATTCTATGCGATGAGGTTCTTTTTAGTCTGCTTAGAAGGGCGGTTGAGAATAGCTCCATTCATGGGATTCGTATAGCGAGCGCCTACTGTAGATACCTCATTTCTGCACCTCTCGCAAACTACCCGGTGATGATTGGGCCGCATGTTTGCTACGCGGAACGATTTGTGATAGTTCGTAAGTTTAATCGTCAAGTGATTGCTCAAATATTAATGTCTACCTCTTAGTTGTCATCTACGTGCCGATACGGTCGTTTTGACAGTAATTAGAGTACATTTGGAGTCCGGACCTAAAACCGTCTTCATTTTCTGATAACCGTTAAATCCCGAGTCGAATGTTCGAATGTTCCTGGATATTTCTATTCCATATTTTATAAATATTTCACAATCTTTAATCTTTGGTAAACAATTTCCCGTAATATTCACACAAAATATTAAGGAAAACCAAATTATTCCGTCCTTCTATAACTCAAACACGGAAATCTTTCTTCCGCAGGAGGAAACCACTTGGGAACAGACGCAGCAGGGTCTTTGCGCCTTTCCAAGAGACGCAGCGATGGGCTCGCTGCGCCTCTTCCCAGTCCTTTTCTCGTAATTTTCGTATCTTTTTCATATCTTTCCGAGATTCACTTCCAAAGACTCTCCGAAACCCTAATTCCTTCACGTGATTAGTATAAATAGGAGCCTTTGCTCCTCATATTTCTCACGCGAGTGTCCGCCCTTCTCTTCTCCCTTTGCATTCTAGACCTCTGTTCTTACTTTTTGGCGTCTACGTGCTTGAACATTCGACCACGTAAGCTCGGATCCTTCTGAGTACCAGCCTCGTTTGCATGACCGACCAATTTGACCAACTCCACAATCAATCAACTTAATTAATCTAATCGTTTTCCTCTTACGAGGGCACTTTCATATTTGCATTATAGTTCGAGTCGAGCATCGCTAATCGATAACTTAGTCCTTCTCGTTTCGTCAAACATGTAAGTTTGAGGATGTAAATCTCCCTTTTATTATTGTTATTTACTTTTTGTACCACTATTGTAAGGTTTATGTCGAAAATACCAATTAAAACCGATTTCTAAAACCGTGCTTTAAAACCTCTTTTTACGGATTTCCAGAAGACAAACCGTCGAGAAAGGACGCAAAGAATCGCTGCGCCTCTTGAAGGAGCGCGATTCTGCTGCGCCTCTTCGTGAGGCTGCCGCAGTTCCTGCTTCCTTTCTTCTTCCTTCGTCCTCTGTAATTCGTTCGTGTTTGTTTATTTTCGTTTGTTCCTTTAATTCTTTGCCATAATAGCATATTGATTTCACATGTATATTAATTATCATCGTTAACATGTTTTATCCATCATAAATCCGACTTAAATCCCTAATAATCTCATATTTGCGGGTTTTCGTCATTAAATTCAATCCGGGTTGTAGGAATTCGATTTGTTCATATCGGGTTTCTGGAATTCGACCTTTGATATATTTTCATCTGTTTATTGTCATATTCATCGCATGTTCGTCATTAATTTGTCATCAATTCATCATGTTTAGTTTATTTAATTCACCCATGTCACTAATCAATCATTCGTTCATGTAAATAATTAGTAATATTCCGTCTCATCCATGTTTTATTGCTTTTAAGACCTTCAATCACATGTAAATAATCTATTAATCACTTCCATCCGAGTAAATATATTAATCAATCCTTAAATTCACCAATTAATATTAACGATTTGCAGTTCCGGCTTCACAGCCAGAACTCACCCTTGGAACAGACGCAGCAACTGCTACGCCTCTTCCAGAGGGCGCAGCTCTGCTGCGCCTGTTCCAGGATGAGTTCTGTCTCTGAACTCCGTTGTTGCTTGACCTAGTTTAATTAGCTTACGTATGATTGACTATTATCCGTATTATCACCTTCTGACTTGTTCGTTAATTCTTCTTTTATTCGTTTTCTCAAATTATTCGTTTTAAAGGTATTTTCGACATAAATCGCTAAATCTATTGTAATTATTGTAATTTTCTTTATTATTTGTCATATTTTCTTGTATCATTTGTATGTCTTCACATGTAATTGAACATTAAATCCTACTTTGACATCAATTGTTTGCTAATTACGTGTTCACCGACTTAGTATTAATCTTCACATGCTAGGATTAAAACTTGGATGTTGCATTGCATGCATATAACCGACGATATATCGAGTATAGATGATGTCCCTAATCATTAGTAGAGGCCGCTATCGAGGCGGGCGGGATTAGGTGTTCGATCAAAAGAGCTTCCTAATACGTACCCGCACCCCTTACTCCAGATCTCTGTGAACATCCGTGTTCATTGGCATTCACGAGAGTCATTCTAGACATAGAATGCTAAGGGTAACGATTGCTTGGTGTTCATGTCTCTACTTTGTGTTTTGACATGGCACGAGGTATTCGAACGGTTCCAATTTCCCATAAAAATTGGTGGCGACTCCAACAAAATGCAAACGCTTGTTCTCTTCCTCCCAAGCGCCCCCGTGGGCCCCCCGCTGTCCACACCTACGGCTCCAGATATATCACATCTGTTGTTTTCTAATGACAGTATTTTCTTCATTAAAGCAAATGAGATGGCCTCGGGGAAACTGGTTAATTTTGATAAGACAACGGTCTCATTTAGCAGGGGCACGAGTGGGGGGGAGGAGACAACGTGTAACAGCGGTGCTTGGGTCCGGGTTGTGGAGGTCCAAGAGAGATACCTGGGATTACCGGCGGTAATTGGGCATTCACGGCAGGTTGTTACTAAAATTGCTCGAGATAATCTAAGTAAGAAGTTGCATGGATGGTTGGGAATGTTGCTCAGTAAGGCGGGTCAGGAGGTGTTGATAAAGGCCGTAGCCCAATCTATTCCGACGTATGCGATGACTGTGTTCAAGTTACCGGCTAATTTTTGCGATGAATTACGGACTCTTGTCTCGAATTTTTGGTGGGGTTCGAAGGATGGAAAAAGGAAGATGGCATGGGTCGCTTGTGAGAAAAAAATTTGTCTTCCAAAAGCTAAGGGAGGTCTGGGTTTAAAGATTTTAATAAATTTAATTCTGCCCTTCTAGGTAAGCAAGCGTGGAGATTGTTGAATGACAAGGAGTCGCTGATGGTCCGTGTTATGCTAGTCAAATATTTCCAAGGGAAATCATTTATGGAGGTTGAATTAGGAGCTCACCCAAGCTATACTTGGAGGAGTATATGGGAGGCTAGGGATAGGGCTGAGCAAAACCGGTTATCCGCTCCGGTTTTACAAACCGGTTTTAAAAATTGGTTTCTTTCCTAAACCGAATCCGCTCCGGATTAATCCGGTTAATCAGTTTTTTCTGAATTTAAAAATCGGATCCGTAAACCGGTTTACCCGCTCCGGTTTTCATAACCGGTTCAAGGAAAATGCACAATCAAATGAATAGAAATGGATAGAAAATTTTGTTTACCGGTTTTGAATTAACGTTATTTTTTACTTTTAGTTTCTAAAAAAGAAACTGGTTTAAAAACTGGTCCTCTGTTTTGAATTTTCTACAACCGAATCTGTTCCGTTTTTATAGTAAAAAATCCGGTTCGGTTATCGCACCGAAAAAAATCGAGTATTCGGACTCCATAATTCGATTTTCGGTTCGGTTTCGGTTTAAAAATACGGTTCGGACTTTTTTTGCTCAGCCCTAGGTGTAACACCCCCACATACCAAGGTGCCTTACCAAGGACCACCCTATAATGAGAAGTTGTTGCCATCTCGCTTGCTCGAGGTTAGTATATCAAAAGTAACCATTCAAAAATATTTATTAAAGTATAAAGTTAAACTATTACACCGTCTCAAAGAAATTCCAAACTGAAAGCGTATAAAGTCTCAATACAAGGAAATCCAAAACTCCTAAACTCGTAACAGCGGAAGCTAGACTCGAAGTGATGACATCTCATCTCGTCCCCGTAGCTAAAGACAACCATCACCTGTCATAATCTGCTCACCATCCCCGAATGGATCACCACAGTTTTACAAAACAACAACGGGGTCAGTTTACTGCATAATCAAGATAAGCAAAATACGAGAAATAACCATGACAACAACCTTCCAATCATCTCCATTCCCAATCATGTCTCATAACTAACTACACACTTAAGTGTGTAGTACTGCCAGATTACTATCGCGACAGTTAATCCACACCGCCAGTGGGGGACCGCAGCCTTGCCCACCTAAGCCCCGCTCATCGCAACGAGCAACAACCCATCTTCCATAATGTGCACATCCCCTTTTGTGGTGGGTTCAACAAGGGGTGAATCAAGGGCGGGAAGCCACTCTCGCAAGTGACTTCACTCAGCCAAGGACTCACCTCACAATCATAGTCAATTCACCACAACTCCAATACTCCTGAATATAATCATCACAATAATCCAATCACAACATCACATCTTAAATTAATTATGCAATCAACTGAGTAGGGAAACCCTACCTTAGCACATATCCGATTACGAGTCAACAAGGATGCTAGATTGCTGTTCTACAAATTCTCCACCTAACAACAATCACAATAATCCAATCACAACATGCAAAACATCCCTTTTCTCCAATTTCCAATACTAGGGTATAAAACCCTAGAAAGACAAACTGACAAAGGTACAAGACTAGTGAATTAACATCGCAAACGACGCAAGAGAGAAATGAACAAGTACTCACGAACAATCAACGATCTTGGGAGAGATTAGAGATTATTAGAGTACGTAGGAATGTTTTAGGTTTTGGTAAAAGTGAAACTGCTAATCGTAATTTATAACTCTAATCATCCTTAACCAAACCGCGAAAATAATTCCCGTCAGACCGGATACTCGGTCGAGTAGGTCTAGTATTGAGAATACTCGACCGAGTATCCCTTACTCGGCCGAGTGTTCCTGGACAGTAGCCTGAACAGAAACACACGACGCATTACTCGGCCGAGTTAGCCCTATTCGGCCGAGTAACAAGACACAGAATACCGTGGTATTACATTGGGACTTAACGAAGGAGGTCAATTACTTGGTAAGGACGGCATATTGGAAGTTGGTAGAGGGCGCCGGGGATAATGGTGAGCAGTCCGATTATGCTTGCGAGAAATGGCTATGGGATAGGATACGGAAGGTACCGGTTTTCCCTCGAATTAAGGCGTTCTTTTGGCAATTGTGCAACGACGTTATTGCTACAAAACGAAATATAGCCAGGCGTATTCGTGGAGTAGATGATAGTTATCCGCTTTGTTGTTACGATGTGGAAACTTGTTTCCATGTTGTATGGGGTTGTGGGTGGGTCAAAGGGATTTGGGAAGGGCTGCGGCTGGAGATGACGGAGAACACTGGGTTTGAGCGGGTGAGGGAGTGGGTGGAGGTAGTGATGAGGGAAGCAGGGGCGAGGGAGTGGATGTCTTTGATGTGTGGATGTTGGTTATCTGGGAAGCGAGAAATAAAGCAGTGTTCGAAGGGAGGAGATGGAGTGTAGTTGAAGTGGTGAGAAGGGTCAGTGAGCTTATTAATGAGATGACGGGGGAGGAGGAGGTGGAGAAGTGGTAGAAGACGCGGCTGGTTGAGGAGGGACAGAGGTGGCAGAGACCGAGATCGTGTTGGCCTAAAATTAATGTTGACGCGGGCTAGTTAGAGGGAGTGGGATTGGGGCTGGGTGTGGTGTGTCTTGATGAGACGGGGACGGAGCTATGGGGAGCTGTATTTCAAGAACAAGCTCAACGGGATACGGCTATGTTGGAGGCTGAAGCGGTGTTGACAGGTTTGAAGGAAGCACGACGAGCAGGTTTACCACGTATTACTATTGAAAGTGACTGTTTAACGATGGTGGAAGATTTGAAGAAGTGGATAAGTGGTCGGAGTGATATTTGTCTTGTTTACGATGATATTTACGCTTTATGTTTGTTTTTTTGCTGAAGTTAAATTTGTTTTTGCTAGACGGTCTTGTAATAAGGTGGGACATGAGCTTGTTCATGTATGTCCTTGGGAAGCAGGTAGTCACTTTTGGTGTACTTCCTCCATACATAAATGACGTTGCGGCGTCGGAGATTGGTAATTTAATCTAATATAACCTTTGTGGTTTTATTTCAAAAAAAATAATAATGTTTTTTTCAACCTAGTAAAGTCAAAGTGAACATTGAAGTTAATACTAAATGAACTTTTTTTGCTCAAAAACTTGTATACTCTGTATTATGCAACAAAAATATGAGTACTTTTTTAATGGACAACTTTGAAATAATGGTACAGATCGATCTGGTAATCAAAGTATGAAACAATCTAAACCCTCGGTAGCCAACGTAAATTATCCAAAATCTCAAAGCACATAGTGAAAATACTTTAAAAATTGTTTTAGGTTGATATATAAATATGTGATGTTACTAATGTTTATTATATTCCAGACTTAACAAAGAGATTGAGTCGTGTTTAAAATGGTCGTAAATTTCTAAACCTCTAGAGATTCTGGAAAACTCTAGCAATAATTAGGCTTGCACTCTTGGTTGGAGGTAAGTATGTCGGAGTTGTAGGCGATAAACCAATGTCACATGTAAAAGCTGAATGTAAGGGAGATGTGCAGATTCCGCTGGAGTCATACAAAGAATCGGTTGAGGAATGAGAATGTTACGAAGACGTTAAGAGTTACGTATGTTGCAGATAAGAGGAGAAAAATCATCTGAGGTTGTTTGTCGATGTGAGTTGGATATCACATGAGGCCTTGGTTAGGAGAGTTGGCGAATGAATTAATGAGAAAACTGTCGCTAGAAGGAAAAATTAACATAAACATGAATGAACGTGTGTTCGTGACAGAAGACGATATGAATTGATGACAAATCGGAAAAACTATATTGTTCAAAAGGGCAATATGGTGGAAATTTTTTTTTATTAGGTAATAAAACTAAATTGATCCTCTAAGGTATGATCAACCTATTTCATCCTTTCGAATGATAGAGATAAGTTGAAGCCACCGGCTTTCAATATGGTGGGAATGAACCCTCTGGGAGGAGTATGTTTGATTTTCATATTCCTTAGTCTACTTTTTATTTTTATTTTCTTTCTTTTATTAAAACAATTCATGATCATTCGACTTGTATTATTTTTGTCATTTTTCAAATATTTTTGTCACTTTATGTCTATTCTTCACATCTAGATTACAAAAATCTCTTATGTAATGTCTAGGGTTACAAAAGTATCTTATATAACAATCTAATTACTATGAGTACACTTTCTTTAAAAGTATTTTTACTCGATGTAATATTATAATGTCTAAAGTTGCAAAAATTCTCTATAGGATAAGAGTCATAAGACGCTTAATGTAATACTACGGTTTTATGAGTCTTTGGGTACTCTATCGAGTGGGGCTTACTCTGTCGAGTAAGTATGTTTTGTTTTATGAAACAATGTTCTGCCTGTAGGGTACTCGATCGAGTAGCCTTGGCACTCGATCGAGTAAGTGGCACTCGATCGAGTATGTTACTTATTCGATCGAGTACGTCGGTTATCGGGTAATATGTTGACGGGTTTTGTTAATAATGCGAATTAGTATATATAATACTCCGTTATCTTTCCTAAACACTTTTATAAACCTAATACACTCAAAAAGAGATTGCAAACTACGTTGTTATCCACATTCGCATTATTGGCAAATCCCGGAGGTAGAGAGGTCGGATTTCGTTGTTCTTTGCATCATTGTGATCCTTGCATCAAGGGTAAGTTCTACGTACCGTTTTTATAGCATTTGGTTGAGGTTGATTAAACCCTAATTTTGGGATTGGGGGTTTCTATGATTATGTTTTGTTAGTAGTGATTGTATGATTGTGTGTATAGGAGGAGAGTTCGTAGAAGAGAGATTTTGAGACAGCTGCTAATCGTCTGATTTTGTGTTTGTATTCCAGGTAGGGTTTTCCCTACTCAGTATTAATTACATGATGTGGTTGGTGATTTTGTGATGATTGTAGTTAATGTATAATGTTGGTATTGTGACGGTTGTTGAATATTATCATTGTTGTTGTTGTATCTGTCTGTGATCTTCGTGGCGCGTCCCTGGCTGAGTGGAGTCACTTGCGGGAGTGGCTCCACGCCCTTGATTCGCCTTCTGTGGAACCCGCCACAGAAGGGATGTGCACATTAATGAACATGGGTTTATCGCTCGATGGAGATGAGCGGGGATTTGGTGGGTACGGCTGCGGTCCCCCACTGCGGTGTGGAGTACCTGTTGCGATGGGTACTCTGGCAAGGCTACACACTTTAGTGTGTAGTTAGTTATGAGGAGATTGAGTATGGAGTTTGGGGTTTGATGTGATGATTGAGCTGTTTGACTTCTGTCTTTTGTGATTTATGTTGTGTAATTAGTACTGACCCCGTTTATTGTTTTAAAAACTGTGGTGATCCATTCGGGGGATGGTGAGCGGTTGTTGAGCAGGTTTGATTTGAGGCATTTGGGCTAGCTGGGATGAGTCACGACGAGCAGTTTAGAGTCTTCCGCTGTCATACTTTAGTTGTTTGAGACATTTGGTTTTTGAGAACATGTATCGTACTTTTAACAGTTTTGGTTTTGGATATGTAACACTTTAAACCATATTGCTATTTAAATTATGTTTCTTTATTGTCATTTGATTATCATTGCCTCGGGTAACCGAGATGGTGACGTCTCACTTGGAGTATGGGGGTGTCACACTTAAAGGCTCCTGATCTTATACTTGGCAAAAGATAAAGAAAAATACTATATAGAGTTTTTTTTTTTTTTTTTTTTTTTTTTTTTTTTTTGCAAAGTCTGCTCAGAAATTCGAAAAACCCAAGTTTGTAGCGATTAATTTGCATACCGATTACGTCTCTCAGCGTAGAATGTGTATATATAATAAATACACCGCCAAAATGAATAAGATGTGTTCGTTTTTGCATAGTAACTAAATCTCGGCTGGCTAACCCCTAAACTGAGGCAAAAACCTTGAAAACTAGGTTTCTCCGAGCCTGATCGCTCTACCAATGCAAGGTGGAGACGAACTGTAGAAAATTCTCAAAATACGACTATGTGTTTGCCAACCCAAGTGGCTCAGTCCTCCATGGTTCGGTTCCCTTACCAAGGTCGAGACTACTAGACTAGTGCAGTCAAGGTCGAGACTACTATATTATCTTATATAGTAACACCAAATCGTAATCCACAAAATGCCTTAATTAATTAGACATGTATTTTAATCTATACCATCTAACCCATATTATATCAAACCCGGAACATTTTTATAAATTGGGTTAAAAATCAAATTATACTTAAAACAACCCGGTGAATCGATGATCAAGTGATCACTCAATGAGCAAACGGAAAATAGAAGAGAATCTTGAGAAAAATAACATGCTCGCAATTGAGGAGGGATTTGTCACGTAGCTGGTCAAGTGCGGGTAGGGAGTGGGTATAACAACGAGGCTGTCGAAATACAACTGGATGACTTGTGTGTATTTCAGCTTTTTAAGCACTACATCCAGCTGTTCTCTATTTGAGTATGAAGTATTTGTTTAACAGTTCACAAAATCAGGATCAGACTTGCTCAACCCCGTTGTCCAACAGATTACATGGAAACAATGGGAACAATTATTGACTCTTTTTCCGGATCTTTATCTTATTATTATTCCTCTTTTTTTCAAAAACAAGTCTTCTCCTTTTTTGTTTGTTTCCACACAAGTATTCTATCCCTATTTTTTTTTAAATCAAAACTTGTCTGATTAGAGGCCTTGTACAGTTGTACAATTGGTAGAAGAGCGGTAGAGCACCCAAGCAAAATACACAGTACACTTGTAAGAAGGACGTGTGTTAAAGTTAGGATAAATTAAACGCAACTAAACTGAAATAAATTAAATTTATAAGTGTGGATTAAATTTGATTTATAAAATTGAAATTAAATCTATATTAACAAGACCTAAAAATGTCACTAAAATTCTTAAATTTTTAAACCTGAACAAAGCCTGGAAAAGTTAAATTATGTAACATATGGAATTTAATGAGCATGGAAGGCAAGGTGAGTTACTTACGAGTTGTGAGAATTATGAGATCTTTATTGTTTTGTTTCCTTTAGTTGTTATGTATTCGAAAAATTCACATGATATTTCTTCGATTTAACATCTTCCTCATGGTTTTCAATGTATACCGGCTCTCTTTTTTGTCGTCCTTTAAATTTTGGCCTAGGTTTATTACTAATTTTTTTTTAAAAAAAGGTTACATAATATCATGTTGCTATTGTTACATTTCAAATAGAATAGTAGGAATGACGAATGTTAGTGTAATTGGAAGGAGACTGTCCGAGTCTAACTAGTTTAGAAAGTCTGGTAAGACGGCTTTCTTATAGAATCATTCGATCTATTGTTGATGAAGTGCTAGGAACTTTTGAGCCTTGGTGAGTTGTGAACTCGCATTGAGCCTCATAATGTTTGGGGTGCAAAAACAATTATTGTTCGTTATTCTGTTTTTTCTTGTATTGGTTACGTTTTTTTGTTTCCTGTTTAGTGGAAACTAATCGAGCTCCGCTCTCAAGCTCAGAACTTTTTTTTTTTTTATCAAACTCTTTTTCATTCCGCTCCGCTTTCTCCGTTTATATGCATCTATTGTACATTTTATCATTTGGTCTTCCTTTAAATACATGATTAATAAATAGTCAACCTTAGAATTAAGGTTTAAAGTTCAAACCCGTCCTTTATTTTTGGCTCCAAAATTTTTTCTTTGATTAAAAGGCGAGGTAATCCCGAGACCTACGGCGAGTAGGGTCCCAAACAAGCTTACAAAATGATATACAACACAACTAAAAACAAATAAAATTTAGCAATTGCTAGCATCAAAAATCAAGTCGCAGAATCGTCCTTTGCCCTATCCTTTTCTCCTTCCATTTTCTAAATGTTTTCCAATTGTTTAACCATTCTTCTAAGGTATAAGGTAAACTTTCCTTCCACGAATTGCACCATAACCCAACTCTGATCATGGATAGGAGAATTCTGATCTATATCCAAAATATATGCATTCCTTACCTCAAATGCATATTGCCTTTTATTTTACAATAGTTTGTTCAATTTCATTATCTTATTATCAAAATTGATGAACTAATTTATTTTTAACTTTTCATGTATGATTTTGCGTTGTTGAGCTAGCTTCTCTAATAATGTCCTGAAGCTTATACTCCTTGATTTCATAAATTTTAATATAGGTTAAAATGACACTAATTGTATGCATAATCAAATGACCTTTTCTTCCTCTGAATGCCAACTCAATTCTTAATGTATTGCGTGATCGACCTAGTTTAATGTCTGACATTTTCAATCTAAATTATTAGTAAATAATCTAATGACTAAGAAAATTGTTGTAATTAGTAAAACAATGAATAAGCTAAGCGTCGACCGAATGAACAGTTGACCCCTTGACAAAAGGTCACTTTGAATTGAAGTCAATATTCAATGAACAAGTGGGTTCGGAGCTCCAAGAATAGTTCAAGAAACGGGTTTCGTAACTACAAAGATTAGCCTAAAAAATGAATTGTTAAAGAATTAAACAATTGTTTGACCATTAATTACTCCGTAATTGACATAGCCTGCCGTAATAAATCATCCCAAATTCGATCCACCAGAATTTCGTCGACATCACGACAGCTAAAACTCACTTACAAATTATAATTAGCCTTCCATTTCAACTATTTTAATGAGTTGGAAGGTCGACCTTTTTTATGTCTAAGTTGACAATTATGTCCGTTTTCAAATTTCAACAAATGTCAATCAAATTATATTTTATAGCTTATCTGGCATTTATCCGTTTAGAGTTTTGCCAATGCACCTAAGTTAATTAGGCTATGACTCATAATTATGGACTGGATCTCACTCATTATTTGAATTTGCCAACATTGGTTATTAAATTACTTACACGGTATATTGATTTTATACGGTATTAGATATCAGCTGACTTAACCAGAAAGTTATGAAAAATGACAATTATGACCTTATTCGCAATTTCTTAGTATCAAATTTGTCCATGTTGCTGACTATGCTCCAAAAACAATTGATTTCTCAAGTCTCGAGTCGACTCTCGACTAGGCTAGTCTGGGAATTTCAATATGCCTTAGTGTACAAAGTGGACGATGGATGACGGTTGATATATTTCACAGATTATTGGATGTGAGATTTTAAAGCGATGGATTAATGATGGAGGAAAGTTCGTCCGACCTTAACCCGATCTTTTGTCATTTCTAAAAGTGGCAAACTCTGAAGAAAAAAAAAAAAAGGCCGAAGTTTGAACATTTGACCTCGTATGAATACTTTTATACCCAAGTTCTAACCGAAAGAAGGCCGAATGATCATTTCTTTACTAAAATAAAATTATTAGCAGCAAACAAACCTCCTTCAACCATAACTAAAGTCCTATTGAGTGAAAATATCCCAAAATGTGTAAAAAAAATTCTTTTCAATATCTAGTAGAAAAAAATATAATGCAAATTATACATCCCTTGCTAGGTAATACAATGGCAATGGCAATTATGTGTATATGTGAATTATTCGAGGTAATAAATAATGAGATTTCATTAAAAAATTCTAAATATAAATTATACTCAAATTTGTACAATATATAAGATTAAGAAACGAAAAAGGAGCACCGTTTGGTAAAATTCTACCATGATGATATTTAAGCGTGGGTTAAAGCGACATATCTACTAATCGACTTTATTATGCGGAGATGAATATATGATTGGATGAATCTAAAGAAATGACACCAGAGATTTGGTGATGCAGAAAACTCGATGTGGGAAAGAACCGTGGAGAAGATGGAATTCCACCAATATGTTCACTAGCAATCAATATGGGGACACATGTACATTAGGAGAAAGAGTGTAAAACTTCATGTGAACCGAAGACGTTATTCGGGTGGGAGTATTCCCTTGAAGAGATCCATTAATAGGCTTAAATGACTAGTGATTAAAGTAATTGAAAGTACTACTAATATCCACAAAGTACACTTTCTTTTATGATTATCCATGTAGAAGAACTCCACAGTCAAGCGTGCTTGGCTATGAGAGTAGTCTTAGAATGGGTGACCTCATATGAAGGTTCCCGGGATGTGCATGAATGGAGACAAAATGCGCTGGAAAGAACACTTGTTGATCTATGAGCCGTGTACACATCATAGCTAGTTACCTGAGTGACAGCCCCACCCAGGGTTTGGGTCGGGATGTTACAAAGACGGCTAATTGTTAGTGATTCGTATAGAGTAGGGTTTGGCATAAGTTGTGAATGATCTTCATAACACGTCCCCCTTGCCTTATATAACCTTTACCCTATTAGGGCTTCTCTGTCTTGCGTGCCAAGATAGGATCTTCACAACGAGGGCTGATTTTCATCGACGACGTTTTAGTAACTATCGACGAAGTTTTCAATCCAAAAGACGATAACCCCCTTGCACATTAACACTACTTTCTCTCTCTAAGTATTTTTCTCTCAAATTCTAACAAAAACTAAACTTAATTCAAAAACTAATTCAATTAAATTGGATAAAACCTCAAACAAGCAACTAATTCAATGTTGGTGGCGGCAGTGGGGGTGACGTGTGGTAGTCGGCTAGGTGGTGGTGGTGATGGTGGAAGTTGGGTGAATTTTGAAGAATTTTGAATTAGAGAGAAAAGAATGAGATGTGGGGGACAATACCGTCTTTTGCACTAAAAACGTTGTCGATAGTTAATAAAACGTCGTTGATATTTACAAATTGGGTTTTTATCTCGCTTTGATGGGCCTCCAACTGCCCCATCTATCTTGCAGGATACGTGCGTGGTTGCTCTTCCCCTTGACTTCCAGCTAACTCGTATCTCTCATTTGGCCCACTCCAGGTGAAAATTGGGCCCAAACAGAATGCATAATAACCAAAAGGTAGGTGATCATACCATGTACGGATGTACCAAGCCATTTAATCAAAAACTAGTTTAGCTCCCGTGCAATATATGCACGGTATATATAGAGTTTTACTTTTTTTAGTGTATTATATTTATGAAATTTAAACTAAATAATCTTTTTTTTTAAACGTTTCTCATCGTTATATTTAATTTGAAAAATTAAAGTCAAAATCGTATTAATCATGAAATGAGTATTTCAATGAAAGTTTTTCTTATTAGCGAGAGATTAATGGTGTTATTTTATAATTTTTTACTGATAATACATTTTTTGCCGCAACTTTTATCATAGAAAATCAATGAAATTTTTTTCGTATGATTCTTTAAACAAAAAAAAAAACTCCCTTTTTATATTATAAAAAGATTGGAGATAATTTTGTGTAGAATATAAAATACTAAATGACATGAATATCACAAATAGGTTTATAAATATGAAAGATTATGTGTATTATAACACACCATACAATAGAATATGCTAAAAATAACTAAATTTTATTTTAGGAAATATGCTTAGGCGAGAAAATTTGGAGTTTCGCCTATTCATTTAGTAAATAGGGGATGGTACAACAGTTTAACGAAGTTATGGCTAAAATTGTTTTTGAATAGCTACAATCTAAGCAAGTTGAGCTCGATAACAAAAACTATAATACTCCGGAATGAACACTAAGATAGATCTAAATTACTCATACTCTGTTGATGGTTATCAAATTAAACCTCGCAAGTGCAAGATTTATCGTTGTGCAAAATTGAGGGTCGATCCCACAAGGAGTTAAGAAGATTACTAAGCCAAGTCAACAATAAAATGATGAGTGTAAATATCTAAAAACTAGACTAAACAAAATGAAATGCAATCTATCTAGAGAATGTAAAATGAGCAAGATAGGACTAAGTTGTAATTCAAATAAGTAAAGGGCCTAGAACTCGGTTCTCCCACAACAATTCATAATTCCACATATTAACTCCCTAGGCTAATCATTTAGGTAAACGGGCAAGGGGGAGATGGCTCTAATTCGCCTAAGACCCCCCTCTCGGGTTCGAAGTAGGACACTAGCACTACCCACCCACCCCCCCTCTCGGGTTCGAAGATCGGAATCCTTAACTCAACACCCAACAACCCCGAAAACATGCACATTCCCAAGGTGGTCAAGAACTTGGTCGAGGTCATTAAGTACTCATCGTATTCCGGGTCATCCCACTCTCTCTCTCAAGGGTCGATTTCAAACGCTAGTCTAGAGGCACCCTCCCTCGGTTCTCCCTTTCGGTCTCAACCTTGGAAGGTGACAAGGACAAATTTCGGGTATCCAATTTACAACCTAACCAACTCTCGTTGGTGGACAAGGGTTACAAGTCGACACTACCCAAAAATCAATCCTTAAACCATGTAATTCCTCTAAACTACCCTCGCCAATTTCCCCAAACAATTAGCCTTTATGAGAATCAATTAGTAAAATTACTCATGTCGGGTCAAACCGAGTCCTAGTAGAAGACTACTCACTAATCATGTTCCTAATTGCAAGAGAAACAACAAAGATGGAATCTTTAAGCATAAACATGGTGGAAGAACAAATTCTACTACTAATCATGCAAATATCCAACACAAATTATGAAGAAAGACAAATTAAACTAAGAATGGGTGAGAATTAAACTAAAAGACATAACCTTTAACACAAGTAACTCAAAGATTCAATCTTTGACACAAGAAAGTTAAAGACTCAATCTTTGAGGGCAACAACAATGGAAAATAAATAAAAGATGAACAAGAGAGAGAATAGCATCAATTAAACAACAAGAAGTAGTATTCTAACATGAACAACTAAACAAGAATTAAGAGAAAAACAAAATGTAAACAAATGAAATAAGGAAGAGAAATTATACCAACTTAATAGCAAAGAAAGGAACTTGGATTGATAATAAGAAAGGAGAAACCTTCAATCATCTTACAACCCAATTTCTAAGACTAAATATGATGTAATTATTGAAGAACTTGCTCTAATTAAGGAAAGATTAGTAATGTAATTAACAAGATTCAAACTTGGAAAAGGAAATTAAAATGGATCTAGGGTTCTGTGTCTAAACACGATTTTGAGGGAGTATTTATAGTATCCTCCTTCTTAGGTTACAAAAAAGGGAAATTAAGACAAAACACGGGTAGCAGCGACCCCCAGCCGGTCGACCGGTGGCCGGCTGCACCTCCGGCGCCGAGACATATCAAATTTGAAGCTTTTAAAATGGCCAAGCGACGCTCCGCCGGTTGACCGGCCGCCGGCTGGTCGGCCCAGGAGCATCTTCTGCTTTTTCCTCCCTTTCCTCCTTGCTAGCTTCCTCGTGTGCCTTGTTTCTTGCCAAATTTTCTTTAGCTAGCTCAATTACCTACATTCAAGTGCCAGAGTCGGTAATAGCGGGAATAAAAGGCAAAATGCAAGAAAACGGCCTAAGATTGTGCCTAAGTAGTCCAAAGGATTAGCAAACCGAAGGCTAAAAAGAGGCTAAATGTTCAATCATCAAACCTCCCCACACTTAGTCCTTACTCGTCCCCGAGTAAGTCCAAAGCCAAAGCATAAGAGACTACTACAATAACCACCAAGAGTGTGTGCACTATATAAGCATCACTCAATTATTCTAAATTAATAGCCGAATGAGTATTAGCGCACTCAACGCCCCTTCAACTCACAATTTGACACTCATGAGGGAAAAGTGCCCTATCGCAAGTTAAGTTGGGTCTTGCTACAAAATTGCAATGCATCTATCATGAATCACATAATCAAGCAATAGAATACATCTAACAAAAATAGTCCACTTTCCCCATCTAAGTGGCCGGATTTTCAAACAACAAAACATGGTCTTGGTCGGGAGTACCGTCTCAGAAGTTCCAACGGAGGTGCCAACCTCCTAAGCATGGCTCAAGCAACCCTTAGCGTGACCAATGCTCAAGAAACACATTCAAGAGCGGGGTAAGGGGAAATAGGAAAGTCCGCCGAGAATTACAAAACCGACATGAGATTCGACCATGAGACCCATGACTAAGGTAACCTAGGCAATGACATCCTCACGGTTTTCACTCGTCACGCAATGAAAGAACATGGTGATTTTTGTGACAAAAAGTAACCAAAATCACTCTCCTAACCCGACTAGCGAAAACGTGCCCGCAATCTAATGTGTAAGACCGTCCTATGTCCAATGAAATGCAAACAATGGTACAATGCACACAATATGAAACAAGGGTTGTAACGGGGCTAAGGAGTAGGACAAAACGGGATTGGTGCAAGCACCGTTTGGATATGTGGAGTTCAAATCAAGAATTGCCGACACATCGTAACCCATTTCTTATTGCAACACAGGAGACACGTCTATGCCCTAACATAGGATTGCTTACCAAAACTATGCAAAAATTGCATAAACCCAACTCAAATTTGAAAAATTTGAAAGTACTCCTCTTATTTCAACAAATGGTAACGTCTACACCGTAACAAAGGCTCGGTTTCCCAAGCCATGCAAAAAATGTGTAAACCCGACTCATTTTGGAAAAACATCAAATTGCCCCTTTATTTAGCAACGGCTTTTTCTACCCCGTTTAATGATCAGGAGGGGCGTTGCTTACCTTTTTCTTTTCTTGACAACATATGTACAACACAAGTGACTCATTTTTTTGATTTTTCATGACATTTTCACTTTTCTATTTTGTTTTTCATTTCTTTTTCAAGACCTCTTATTTATTTACAACGCCAAATACACACCAAATTCCGACCCAAGTAGATATGTATACTATCCACCATCATGACCCAAATCACCTCCTTCAACACTACTACAAAACCGACCAATTCTTGATCAAGGAAGGGTGGTTATGGAATGTAGCTATTTTAATGGGTTTGCCAAATGAAAAGGTTAAGGCTCAAGGGGGTGAATAAAAAAGGAGATCAATACAAGGGACGAAACTTAGCTACTTTGGCTATGTGAGGCTCATACAAATGGATTTTGTCTCATAATATGCGCACAAAAAAAATGAAATGCAATTCATGGTCTAAGGACGAAATGACACACTTACGCGTCTTGATGTGACACGCCTTGCGAGGAGGCCTACTCTCAAACCTAGATGAGGCTGGGGTATGAATGTACCCACCCTAGAAGGCTCTACCTTTACCTTTGAGTAGCTAAGTCGAGCCTTAGGTCTAGTCTACGGTCCTAGGTCTCACAAGATCGGTCTAAACTCATTGGCCAAGCCCACCTCCCTCGGCTAACTAAGAGGTCACGGGTGCGAGCCACGGGGAGGGGAAAGGCACAATTGGATACATAGCTCATCACGGGGGTACTTGATTCCCTTCCTTGACCATGTTTATGCAAAATATTTACAAACTAAGTGCAACTAAGTCTAACAACAACACATATGCACATGTGACAAAATGCAAGCGGAAATCAAAAGAACGTGAAAATAGACATGCAACCAATATCTAATCCTAGAAGCACGCATCAATACCAACAATCCATGTGGTCTCCCAAGGAGACACCCAAGGTAACAAAATTCCCATTCTCCTTCAAAATATTCAAGATACCAAAAAGAAAGAATAGTAAAAAGGAGTAAGAGATAGGAAGGATTATACCAAGCGGTCTTCTAGCTACTTTTTGCCTCAAGTGTTCAATGCGCTATGCCAAAGGTTAGATAAGACATATATATACATGCAAATATGTTTGTAAATTTTTGAATTTTTTTTAAATTTTTATGGATTTTTTTTTTGAAATTTTATCAAATTTAAAGTATTTACAAATATAAACAAATATTCACAAGAGTGGATATTTCCCTCCCCACACTTGAGATGTACATTGTCCTCAATGGACAAAAGCATAAGGAGAACAGGAAAAGAAAGGAACATATTTTTGTATTTTTTGATTTTTGAAAATAAAAATAACATATTTTTGGTATTTTTGTTTTTTTGAAAATTAAAAGGATATATTTTTGGTGTTTTTCAAGATTTGAATTTCCTCCCCACACTTATTTATTTACATTAGTTCCAAATGGAAATAAATGTGTGGAGGAAATAGGAAAATTAAAATGCATGTTTTTGGAATTTTGTTTTTTTTTTTTTTTTTTTTTTTTGAAAGTTTTTTTTAGGCCCTCCCTACACTTATTTATAAACATGGGAGGGCATGTTGGGAAATAAAAGAACATGTTTTTGTTGGTTTTTGTCATTTTTCGATTTTTTTGTGATTTTAAAAATAAGAATGCAATGCATGGTCTATTCTATATGCAATATTTGAATTACAATGCAAGGTATACTACATGAATTCAATGTCTAAATGTGACGATATATTATAAATTTGAAATCTAATGCAATCCTAGATGAATGCAACTATGTGAGTTTCTAAGCTAAATGCATACAAAAAAAAAAAAACATGAATGAGAAAATTTGGATTAAGGGAGAGGTCATACTTGTCTTTTTGGATTTTCAAACGGGAGCAATAGCCTCATGGTGGTGCAAGGCTATAAATCACCAAGAGTCCCTCGACTCTTCCAACCAACAAGAAATGGAGAGATGAAATACTTACAAAGGGTCAAGGAACGAGATGCATATGAAGACACCATTGCCAAGAGCTCACATTTAAAAGTACCCACTCCACTTCACCAACTCAACTATCAAAATCAATATCATCTTCCACATTAAAAACGGCATTTCCTTCATCACGGATAACATCATCATTGGTACTCATATTCCACCCTCCTCCGGACCCCGATGCCCCCGTGTCACCATGGAATGTAGGAGCCACTCCACTATACCACGCACCACTCTCTTGATGAACCACGGGAGTAGGAAAAGCCGGGTTACTAAAGTAATCTGATTGCATATGGAACTCTCCACGAATAGTCGGCGCGGTGTATCCTTGGGTAGGCCATGCGAAGAAATCCGAGTGCGGCCCATCCCTAGTGACAAACCCGCGGCGGGCATAGTCATCATAAATCGGGAAATTCCCTACTCCTTGGTTATAGTAGATATGATCTAGCCTTTGGTTCACCACGTCAAACCGAGTGTTCATTTCTCTTCAATTCACCCAATCCCAAGTTAAAGTTGTCCAATTACCCTACTAAAGTCGGGTCGAGGGGAGGGTATTGGTAGTTCGGTTGTTGAGACGTTGATGGCATAGAGTGAGCTTCAAATTGCTGTGGTAAAGTGGTAAAAGTGGATGGGTGGGAATCCGAGGTTGGGCCGTGGCGTTCTCGCAGAGAAAGTGTTTGGTGGGAACCCCCTGTGTGATCACGCTCATGTACCGAGAGGAGGTAGCTTGATTAATCTTGCTTGATTGTTGTAGCTTTAGTGTTAGGAAGCACAATTTAATCCTTATCATCGATTTGCCAATACTCACGATTATCGGCCGGGTCAACCTTGAACCAATCTAAGGAGTGGGTCATGTAAAACTTTGATAGGACATTAGGCTCTTGAACCGGATTGTACAATGATTCATCAAACCCGCCTATATCCTTGGCCAATTGTGTGATCATCCGCCCACAAAAATTCCCACACTTTGATCCGGAAAATTCGCCAATTTCCTAAGGTGAAGCACAAAGTGGTGGGCAATGTTCATTTGAAACGGCTTGGGCTTTTGGAAAAGGTAAGAACCAAGGATGTTTAGTTCATCAGTTCTAACGGTCCACGGTTCACTCCTAGCAAAAATAGTCCACCCCATGAATCGGTGCCAAACCCTAATAGCCGGAAAATGGATAGAGTTGGCACTCATTTTCCCTACCGTGGGTTCGGGTTTACCCGATATAGCTTCCCAAACCCGAGAATGGTGGAAATCAGCGGGTGCTCTATAGGAGTCCATGTAGTTCAAGCCAAAAACTTTTCCAAACCTCTTCAAGGTCATAGTGTGGTCACGGTTCATAAGGCGGAACCTAATTTCAACAATTTCACCGGTACTTCTCCTTTTATCCACTTGGAGTGAGCTCAAGAATTCCCAAGTAAGGCAAGGGTAGGTCAATCGTTTAAGGGTGTACAAGAATCCCATTCCAACCCCTCTAAATAGTTTCTTAGCATCGGAATCGATCCCTAAATCTTTCATGGTTTGGCTACAAATGAATTTAGTAGCATGAATAAGACGATTTTTGAATAAAAGAAACTTACATTTTTGAGCCCCGGATGCGAATACAAGATTGGTGAAGTCGGGATCCGGCGAGGAATCAGTCATTTGAGCCACTCCGAATTGAGCCGGTTCCATAGCGGCCCTAGCCGTGTCCACTCTTGTTCTCTTAGATGCCATAGTCAAGTTGGTTGGAAAGGTTGAGTGTTGGTGGGTGGGATTATTGGGGAATTAGAGAGGATTTGAGGTTGTGGGATTGTAGAGAGAGAGTGTGTTTTTTAGAGAGTGGTGTGAATTTGGGAAGTGGAGAGAATAAATAGGCCAGTGAAAGTCGGCGCTGAGCCGGTTGGGTGCCGGCGGTCGGTCACCCGGCTCCCAGTCATTCAGCCTATTTTCAAAAACAATTTTTAAGTGTCAAAATAGAGATGTCTCGGCGCCGGTATGCCAACCGGCCGCCGGTCATCCGGCTCCCAGCCTTCTTTTGCTTGATTTTAAAAAGATTTTATCCCCAAATTCCATATGCCTCGGCACCGGTATGCCAACCGGCCACCGGTCACCCTTCCCCCTGTCAATCCTTCATACAAAGCATTGTTATGCCACCACATAACATCCTCCTTTAAAAAATCAAATGCCAAGCTTAGTTGCTCACCAAATTGTTTCGATTCCCCGATGGTTAGGCTAGTAAATAATTAAACTAAAGTGTGACCCATGGGTTGCCTCCCATGAAGCGCCCTTGTTTAACGTCGTAGGCTCGACTAAGTCACAAATTACCCATGTACACGGACAATGCACCAAAAAGTGAATGACAATCAATATTGGACAAGATATGAAATACTCCGTATTTATGAGTCTCTGGGTACTCTATCGAGTAGGCCTTACTCTGTCGAGTAAGGGTGAGTTGCGTTTTAAAATAGTTTCTGACTTGTTGGGTACTCGATCGAGTAACTAAGATACTCGATCGAGTAAGGGGGCACTCGATCGAGTACCTTAGCTACTCGATCGAGTAACCGGTTTACGGGGAGTTATTTCTCGGGTTTTGTTAATTATGCGATTAAGGTATATAATCTTTTCCGTCATTGTTCTAAACACTTTTCAAAACCTAAATTACTGTCAAGAGAGATAGCAAAGTACGTTCTTCACTTTAATCGCATTGTTAGCAAATCCCGGAGTTTGGAAGGTCGGATTTCATCGTTCGTTATACCGTTGAGATCCTTGCGTCGAGGGTAAGACCTATGTACCGTTTTTATAGTATTTCCTTTAAGTTGTTTAAACCCTAATATGGGGATTTGGGGGTTTTGTGTAGATTGTGATTTGGTAGTGTTTATGTGTTTGTATGATAGGAGGAGGTTTTGTAGAAGAGGCTTTTTGATACAGTTGTTGAGACCGTCTGATAGTTGTGCTTTCCAGGTAGGATTTCCTACTCAGTATTAGTCCCATAATGTGATGTTGATGTGTTGTGGTTGATTGAATAATATAGTAATTGTATTGTGACGGTCGTTGATTGTGATTGGTTGTCTCTGGTTCTCGAGACGCGTTCTCGGCTGAGTGGAGTCACTTGCGGGACTGACTTCACGCCCTAATTTCGCCCATCGTGGAACCCGCCACGGAAGGGGATGTGCACATTAATGAACAGAGAAATCGCTCAATATGATGAGCGAGGATTTGGTGGGTACGGCTGCGGTCCCCCATTGGCAGGGCTGGTCCAGTGGACAGTCGGTGATTGAGATTGGTGGGACTGATGTGATTGTGTGTGTGACGGTGTGAGATATCTGTTTATCGTATTGTTGATATATATAGATTGTGTGATTAGTACTGACCCCGTTTTTTGTTTGTAAAACCTGCGGTGATCCATTCGGGGATGGTGAGCAGTAATTGAGCAGGTTTGAGTTGAGTCACATGGGATTGCTGGGATGTGCCACTGTCTGACGATAGAAGTCTTCCGCTGTAGCTTAGTAGTTTAATAAACTTTGCATTTAGTTGATTAGACAGTTGGTTTGAGAACTTGTACCCGTATTTTGGGATTTGGCTTGATTTGTACTTTTCACTAAAGTTATACTATTAAATGTTGTTTCGTTATTGTCTTATGATTATCATGCCTCGGGTAACCGAGATGGTAGTATCCTTATACCTGAGTGGTCCTGGTAAGGCACTTGGAGTATGGGGGTGTTACAAATGGTATCAGAGCGACGATCCTGAAACCTGTAACCAATAAATCTAATGAATATAGGGAGTCAATTAAAATGAACCCGGGGTAAAGATTGTAGAATCTAATGCAAAGGCTTGGGAGACGTCCTGAAGTCGCGAACTTGCCCTACAATTTTGAACCGGTCACATGGGGGGTGTATGTCGAGGTCGTATGCGTTGTTTGTTAGCTTGTGTGTGGATGTGATGAAGTATGTGTAATTGTTGGATGTTTTTAGTAGAAAGTTGAGAATGTGAAAGAAAGATTGATGAGATATATAGAACTGTTGTTGGAATGAGAAGCATGATGGATGTTTACTATGTGGCGTTTAATAACATAATAGAGTTATTTCGTTGATCTTATGAAGAGTTGTGTAGCATTATATGCTTAGTTATGATATAATGTTGGGATATGATATAACATGCGGGTAGCGTTTGATGTGGCTAAAGTCGTATTACCAAATCAAAGTAAAACTATCTCAGGACTAACAAGAATAGCTAGTGATAAGACAGGTATCGAATCCACAGGGAGGCGGTAAAAGCTAAGTCTAAGAGTATTCAAACTGTCTAGAAGTAACCAATTTCGGGGGTTTTGTTTTGAGTTGATTCTAACAGACTAATTGCAATGTAATTAAAGGATGAAAAACAATATTATTAAAAGTCTAGGAATTAGGTTCACTAGGTCAATCAGTCGGGGATTATCAATCAATTACTAGATCTATCAAGTTGTTTAAGGTCATAAGATCGGTCGACTCAATTATGCCCTTTAGATCGATTCTAACATGCGGTCGCTATGATTAGATACTCTCTACTTGATTATCGCAGCCTATATCAATTCTAACCCGGTCGGCGATAGGATTGATTCGCTACACTAATTAATAACTCAGGCCTCAAGTTGATTAACTAGAAGAATTACAACAATCAAACAACAACTTTAATGATATCAATAGCAACTAATTGATTTTCCCTTTTAATTAACCTAGATCCCCTTCATCCTAGATGAGGGGATTAGCTACTCATAACTACGATAACAACAATGAATATGATTAAAGATGAAGACCTAATTGCAAGTATAAAACAATAATTGAAGAACATAAAACAATGATTAAATTAGTGAGGAAAGATTAGTACCATACAAAAGGAAGATTAGGGTTCTTAAGAGAGTTTTCCAGCAATACTAAGCAAAATATATCGTGAGTTTACAATAAAACCCGAGTCTTTAATTTATAACCAAAAGATTAACGTTTTAGGAAATTCCGGAAATAAACCCGCTGAGAAAGGGGATCCTCGATCGAGTCGAGGTGACTCGATCGAGACGAGCTGCTCGATCGAGTCAGCAGTGACTCGATCGAGGAACTAGCTCACAGGTTCCTCCTTCTCTTCTTTGACTTCTAGTCTTCATGATTCCTCGTTTCCCGTGCCATGCTTCGTGTATTCTTCTATGCCGTCTCCGCCATGCTAATCTTAGCTTGATCATACTCATAACGAGTCATTTCTGCATCAAAACACAAAATAGCGGCAGTATCGACAATTCATTGAAATAAAGCATATAAATGATATAATAGACACGAAACGGTATGTAAAACGGTACAAAGGGAGCTATAAAAGTATATATCAAAGTGATACATCAAACTCC
The DNA here is from genome assembly GCF_048544455.1 of Silene latifolia. Taxonomy (NCBI): domain Eukaryota; kingdom Viridiplantae; phylum Streptophyta; class Magnoliopsida; order Caryophyllales; family Caryophyllaceae; genus Silene; species Silene latifolia. The sequence continues at coordinate 24,324,895 of NC_133536.1, forward strand.
CCCAAACCAAACCTTTGCTTGTCCTCAAGCAAAGCAGTCAGACCAAACAAAGAACAACAAACATATGGTGAATGAATAACTCAGAGCAAATGTCTAGGCACATACAAGACTCAAATTGTCCATATCTATAACAAAGTAATGACCGAAGTTGTGCTAATAAAACAAATTCAAAAGCACGGGTAATAGACTCACGCAGCTCTTACTCAAGATGTGACATGATACCGAGACTCAACCAAACACTTTTCAACCTTGCAAGACCATTTTGTCGGATTCTCGCGGTTTCACTCATGCACTCATAATGGGTGATTTATGTAAGATAGAAAGAAGTAGACTCTCACTCAACTTATGAGATATGCATGCAATCTAATGTGATAAGAGATTCTCCAACTAATACGCATTCACGAAACAGACCAAGTACATGTATCAAGGACAGAATGGTGGTAAAGTGGCATGGGTATAGAAGTGGCTTGTGCAAAAGCACGTATGGGTATGTGAGGCTCAGACGGTAGTCGCAGCTCTAGACCAATAGCCAAAACTAAAAAGTAACAAATCAAACATCCGACTGGAGAAATAATCTCAACTTTGACAACATATGAGAGAAATGTAAAGGCTCTCCAAATGTGCATTAGACTCCGGTAATTACCACACACGACCTCCTAACAAAACTGAATGAAGCATACATTTTTTCTCTTCTTTTCTCTTTTGAATCTTTTCATTTTTTTTTTTTTTTTTTTTTTTTTTTTTCTTTTTTTTCTTCTCTTTTTTTTTTTCTTTTTCGAGACTTTCATCATTTCATTTTTTTTTTCTCTGCTTCATAACATTCTCCTTTTCCACATAAGAGGTCACACAGTTGCTACAAAAAGATAGCTACTACCCACATGACAAATAAAGTCCCAACCCAACCAAAGTAGCTATAACAATAAGGACTCAAACAACTGCGACTGTCCCGAAAAAGGTAGGCAAATTCTGGAATGTAGCTAAGAAATAGGATATAAAATGGCTACATGGTTCAAACGGGCTAACAAAACTGGGTAATGTAAGGCTTATTTGAACAATAAGAATCGCCTATCCACATGTACTTAATCAAATGAACGCGCAAAAGCTAAGAAACTAATGTCACACTTATGCAGTTTGATATTACATATACCACAAGGAGACCACACTCATTAGCCTAAATAACAATGAGACCGGTTTATTTATGTTCCCGGCCTAGGAAGCTCTAAAGACCTCAGAAATTTAAGTGGCTTACCAACAAAATAAAGTCAAGTCTACTCGGCATAAGGCATATTGTGACGGTCAAGACTTGAGTAAAGAGCTTTGTTCATCATAGCTAACAGGTCAAAACAACGTACATGGACAACTAAATGAGACTCAAATGCAAAGACAAAGCAAGTTATCATCATTGCTATACAATTCACCATGACTCGACTCAAAATAAACAAAAATAAATAGAAGACATGTTTTTGGATTTTTTAATTTTTCAATTTTTTTTTGAATTTTTGATTTTTAAATAAAAGCACACAACGAGAATAAACACACTCCCCCAAACCTAAATGTCACAGTGTCCTCATTGTGACGCCTACAGCATAGCAATCACACAGAAAACCAGCAACCTATAGGACACTACTAATAAAGGAAAGAGGGTAAAAAGAAATGCAATAAAACAAAACAAGAAAGATAATACCACCAGTGTGTGCAAAGAGCCTCCCCAAACCAAATGGAAAGAGAGGGATGTAGTGACCAACTGTCACTACTGGGCTCCAGAAGCATCATCAAAATCATCAATATCAGCATATAATGACATAAGCTCAGGATCAGGAACGGCACTGCGGCCACGGCCTCTACCACGAGTGGGTCTCCTAACACGGCTGCGACCACGAGTGCCTCCGATGCAAACGGTGGAAGTAGAAGCGACAAACGGCCGAATGGGCCTCTCTGGGAACAAGGGATGCCGTGTCCTCCCAAAATGCAGTAGGCTGAGAGGGGCGGACTGGAGTGTAGAAGGGACGGCCTAAGGCACCAAACTCGGTGCTAAACTGTCCAAACTCTGTAGGAGTCACTCTGTAAAGATGAAACACATGGCTGTCGTCACCAGGAGTAGTGTAGTAAGAAGGTGACACACCGCCATACTGTCCCCCAGAAGCTAAAGTCATAGCCTCCATCTGTTCCCACATCCTCCTCTCTGTCAAAGTAGTGTTGATGCCAGTATGCATCCTCACTTCCCGTTCAACGACGGGATCAAAATGGTAACACGGAGCATAGCCTGAAGTGGAATAGGCTGAAGGAGGTGGAGGAGGAGCGGGCTGGTAGGAACCCGGCGGATGGGTAGTGGGTGCTCGACGTCTCGGCGCCCGCCGTGGTGGTAGTAGTACTAGACCCGGAAAAGTAACCAAAAGATCCTCGGGAATCGGATAAGTAACGGGTGGGGTCGCACCACGCCGTACTCTCCTCGAGGGGGTCAACGAGGCAAACGGGCGCAAGGAAGAAGCATGTACGACTCACCTCGGACCCTCCAAAGAATGGTCCTTCCCATTCTTAATATCAATATAGGAAATGTCATAGCGAAGGTGGTCATCATCAACAAGTGGCTCATAGTCAGCCATGGGCTCATATGGGTCATCACCCTCAAAGTCACAAACAGCCCTAGCAATCTTGGTGATAAGAGCACCACAGTCAAAGTTCCCGTACCGCCCAATCGCCGTATCAAATGCTGAGCAGACAAGAGCAGGGGGAGAGAATTGGAATGTCTCCTCCCTATAAGGATTCAAGTAACTAGCAAGTATTAAGACCTCAATAGTGGAGGTCTTGCTCTTATCGCTCCGACCATACAACAAATAGCTCAAATATCTCAAAAACATACGAAGGCAAACGTGTTGGACATCTAACAAAGCCATAGCACTAATGTCCGCATCCATATAACCAGTAAACAATGGAAAATAATGAACGGCAGACAACCCACCAACACCATACAAGTCCCCTTCAGTATGCTTATCCAACTCCAAGATTTCAGAAATACGGCCAAAGGTTAAAGACCGTTCAACATTAAGCAAACGAAATCGATTAGGTGATCACCGGGAAATAAGTATAAGAGCTCGAAATTCAAGAGTTAGGGCGGGGTAAGATAACTCGTGGAGCGTGAAAAGACCCCGCACCGATTTCATTAAACATGCCAAACATAATGTCGTCTATCTTCAAAGTGCGCAAAATTTTCCTATCAACACATCGAGTGGCACTCATAGACTTGGATAACGGATACACAAACCCGTCCTTCATCGCACTTTGTCACGAAACTCGATAAATGGATAATCGTCTAAGGGAGACAAATCATCCTCTGAAGACACAACCTCCTCAGGAATTACTTCGGGTTGTTGAACCGGTGCTCTCCTTTCTCTAGTCCGCTTATTTCCTTGCCTGGAAGTCGACATTATCTACATAAGAGCAAGTAGAAAATTAAACTCCAACAATGTCAGAAAACAGTCCCGGTTTTGGCACTCATGGGTCCGAAAAATCAATTTTTAAGACTCCAAATGACAATGAAAGCATCCAAAAACTTAGGGGAACATGAGTATGTATCAAATATTGAAGATTCCAAGCAATAGAATACAATTCTAACCAATTTAATGCAAAATTTCTACCCGGATTTTAAAGAACCCTAATTCCCAAATTAGCAAATTAGGCATGAATTTCAACAAGTAAGGGGCTAGAAAGCAAGGAAATAGCAATTGTATACTAGCAATGGAAGATTGAATACAATAAACTCAAGATTTAAGCAAGAAAAATCAGAATTTTCGAGACATACAAAGACCAAATCGCGACTTACCTTGGTAGTTTAAGCAATAGAATGGAGAAAATAAGCACAAGAGAATGACTCAATCAAGTAATAAGCAAGAAAGCACAAAGTTTAAGTGAGTTTTGATGATGATTGATGAAGAATCAAGAGAGAATGAGTAGTAGAGGAGGAAGGAATGCAGGAATTATGGCGATAAAGGAAGAAGGAAAGTGAAAGAAGTAGGAGCAATTAATCACAAAACCGGTATAAACAAAGCACGGAACCGGGTTTAAATTGGATCCTCGATCGAGTCGCATGTGACTCGGTCGAGGAACCAATTTCAGGAATACCCAACTCTCGTTTTAAACTTTTCTAAATTCACCACAGGTTCCTCGATCGAGTCGCAAGTGACTCGATCGAGCTGATAGGTTCCTCGATCGAGTCGCCATTGACTCGATCGAGGAAGTAGGTACAGGCTCCTTTCTTCGTCATTTGTTACTCATAACTTCAAATCCCGTCAAATTTCCTGCAAAAGACACTTGAAAGCACATCAAGTACCCTCTCCTCGTCTCTCCAAGTTCAAAGAAACATAAAAACAAAAGCAATACGTGAATTTAAATCCTAATTACAAACTAATGATTTACAAAATCCGAGCCGCCTCTCGGTAGCGCCAGGTTTTTGCGGTCCCGCACGACCGTAATTCTTCATCAGTAAGAAGAATCAATGGGGAAGAGGTCAAGAGCCTCTATTACCCCCACGAAAGCACCTTCATAATAAGTCTTCAAGCGTTGCCCATTCACTTTGAAGGTCTTTCCTGTGTCGAATGCAATGCGGTGTAATCGACCCAAATTTGTTCACATCGAATGATGAACGGTCCGGACCATCTACTCTTCAATTTACCTGGAAACAAGCGCAAACGAGAGTTAAACAAGAGAACTTTCTCACCAACATGAAATTCTCTTTGCAAGATATGCTTGTCATGCCACTTCTTCGTTCGTTCCTTGTAAACTTGAGCACTATCATAGGCATGCGAAATCGAAATTCATCTAGCTCATTCAATCGCATCATCGGTCGTTTCTCACCCGCCAATGAGGGATCCATATTCAGCTCCTTAATGGCCCACATAGCCCTATACTCAAGCTCCACGGGTAAATGACAGGACTTGCCATAGACAAGTCGGTAAGGTGAGGTGCCAATCGGCGTTTTGAAGGCGATCGGTAAGCCCACAAAGTATCATCGAGCTTCCGACTCCAATCCTTTCTATTCTTGCTTACCACCTTTTCCAAGATCTGTTTCAGCTCTCTATTGGAAACTTCTACTTGTCTACTGGTTTGAGGATGATAAGCCAGTCCTCTTCGGTGTATAACGCCATACTTCTTCATGAGAGAATTGAGATGACGCTCATTGAAATGCTTGCCTCCATCACTGATCACTGCGCGAGGCACTCCAAACCGTGGAAAGATAGTCTTAAAAACGACTTAACAACAGATTTAGCATCACAAGTGGAGGTGGCAATTGCCTCTACCCATTTAGAAACATAATCTACATCTACTAATATGTATTGGTTCCCAAAAGATGTAGGGAACGGCCCTTGGTAATCAATGCCCCAAACATCAAAAATCTCTACTTCGGAGATTCCAGTTTGAGGCATCTCATGCCTTTGCGAGATATTGCCAGTTCTTTGACAAGCATCACAAGAACGGACAAAGTTAGTAGCATCCTTAAGGATAGTAGGCCAATAAAAACCCGATTGCATTACCTTAGCAAATGTCCTAGAAGGACCATGATGACCACCATATGAAGAAGAGTGACAATGAGAAAGGATGGCACGTACCTCACCCTCTCGGGATACATCGTCTCGTATATACCATCAAAGACACTCTCTCGAAGCAGATAGGGATCGTCCCAGAAGTACCTCTTCACATCATGCATGAACCTCTTCTTCTGCTGATAAGATAAATCAAGAGGAAGTGTACCTCCTACCAAATAATTGGCATAATCTGCAAACCATGGGGTATTTGCAGCTACAGCTAGAAGATGGTCGTCTGGAAAAGAATCATCGATGGGCAAAATCTCTCTTCCTGAGAATCTCAACTGACAAATGATCTGCAACAACATTTTTCAGACCAGGACTTATCACGGATTTCCAAATCAAATTCTTGCAATAATAAAATCCATCTAATAAGTCTAGGTTTAGCCTCTTGTTTGGTTAAAAGATATTTTAAAGCTGCATGGTCAGTGTGTACAATAACTTTAGAACCAACAAGATAAGCTCTAAATTTGTCTAAAGAATAGACAACTGCAAGAAGCTCCTTCTCTGTAGTAGCATTGTTGATTTGTGCAACGTCGAGAGTCTTGCTTGCATAATAAATGGCATGTAACACCTTGTCCTTTCGCTGCCCCAAAACAGCTCCAACTGCATAGTCACTGGCATCGCACATAATCTCAAAAGGAAGGCTCCAATCCGGAGATCGGATAATAGGAGCTGAGATAAGTGCTTGTTTGATCCTGTCAAAGGCTTGAACACACTTGTCAGTAAACACAAAAGGAGCATCTTTATGAAGAAGCTGAGTTAGAGGTTGGGCAATTTTAGAAAAATCCTTTATAAAGCGGCGATAGAACCCTGCATGACCAAGAAAACTACGCACACTTTTAACATTAACCGGCACGGAGTTGCTCAATTACCTCAACCTTAGCTTTATCCACTTGAATGCCCTTACGACACCAAATGACAGAGTACCACTCCTTCATAACCATGAAGTGGCACTTTTCCCGATTGAGAACAAGGTTGCTCTCCTCACAATGACTGCAAAACCTTAGTCAAGTTTCTCAAGCAAACATCAAAATCGAGTACCATATACACCGAAATCATCCATAAAGACTTCCATGATAGACTCTATGTAATCAGAAAATATGGCCATCATACAACGCTGAAAGGTAGCAGGAGCATTACATAAACCAAAGGGCATCCTCCTATAAGCAAATACACCATATGGACAAGTGAAAGTGGTCTTTTCCTGATCCTCAGGATGAATGGGTATCTGAAAGAAACCGGAGTAGCCATCTAGGTAACAGAAATAACTATGACATGCTAATCTCTCTAACATTTGGTCAATGTAAGGAAGTGGGAAATGGTCCTTTTTAGTGGCCGTGTTCAACTTCCTATAGTCAATGCACATCCTCCATCCTGTGACAAGTCTAGTAGCAATCAATTCATTTTTATCATTCCTTACTACTTTAGTACCTCCTTCTTAGGTACAACTTGGACAGATCCACCCATTTAGAATCGAAATAGAGAAAATAATACCAAAGATCAAGTAATTTCTCACCTCTTTTCTTACCACCTCCTGCATAGGAGGATTTAGTCGTCTCTGACCTTGTGCACTAGGCTTGTGGCCTTCTTCCAAGTGAATTCTATGCATACAAAAGTCGGGACTAATACCTTTGAGATCGTCAATGCTATACCCAATTGCCTTTTTATGAGTTCTCAAAACAATCGTCAACAAAGCGATAGTTGACCTTGATTAGGTTAGCATTGACAATCACTGGATTCATCTCACAGTCATCAAGAAATTCATATTTGAGATGAGAGGGAAGGGGTTTCAATTCGGTTTCTTTACCTCGCTTACCTTAGGTGTGACACCCAAACTCGTATACCTTCGATGTGGGCATTCCTCTCCGCTTAGAAGCTTCTCAATTCGATGAACTTCTGGACTCCATGAACCCGTCGATCACCGGATCGAAACCAGGGCAATCTCCGGAGGATCCTGTCAAAACACATAGGAAGACACTCATCAATAGTAAAATCAACAACATCTATACTATGACAAGTCTCTTCTATCATGGGGTTTTTCAATGCTTTTTCTAAGTTGAAAATAATCGTGTCATCCCCCACAACTAAGGTCAATCTCCCTTGCCTAACATCTATGACCGCCCCGCATATGTAAGAACGGTCTGCCCAAGATGATAGGGATTTGGTTGTCTTCAGCCATGTCCATGACAACAAAATCAACGGGGATGAAAAACTTCCCTATTCGAACGGAACATCCTCTAACACCCCCGCAGGGTGTTTAACGATTCTATCGGCCATCTGCAGTGTCATATTAGTAATCACAACGGACCCATATTTAACTTTTTACAGATAGAATACGGCATAACACCGACACTAGCTCCCAAATCACAAAGAGCTTTACTAATAGAAAGATGACCAATTTGACAAGGGATAGAAAAACTTCCTGGATCCTTTAATTTCGGTGGTGAGTTAATTGGCAACATGGCACCGCACTTCGAGTGTAAGCAATAGTTTCTACCGCGTCAAAGGATCTCTTCCTTGTCAAAATCTCCTTCATGAACTTTGCATAAGCCGGCACTTGAGTGATCAATTCAAGTAAAAGGGACACTTACCCGTATATTCTTCACGACCTCCATAAACTTACCGAATCGCTTATCCACTTGGATTTTTGTTGTCGGTGAGGAAAAGGTAGAGAAATAGTTATGGGCTCGGCTTGCTTATCCTTAGAAACCACTTTTGAAACACCGTCGGCGGCAATATTGGATCCTCGATCGAGTCGGGGTGACTCGATCGAGCTGGTGGATCCTCGATCGAGTCGCTTTGTGACTCGGTCGAGGAACCTTTACTGATTCGACTTTTTCGTCTTTCTTACTTTTATCGTCGGCTCGTGTTTCAACTTCGTCAGGCTCTTTCTCATCATCACTAAGCTCCAAATTACCCAATCCTTTGGGATGCATGTAAGGGACTTCATCAACAATAATGGGCACATCTCTCTCAAGGCTTTGTAGGTCGGGATTCACATAAGAAGTACCGCTCCTCAATCAATGACATTAGCTTGCTCATGAGCTTGCTTACCTTGAGGAGGAAGACCTACGGCCTGTTTTGATGGGTTTTGAAGTGCCATCTGAGCCACTTGATTATCTAGCATCTTGTTATGGGCAATCAACTCGAAATCGAGCCGTCTGTCTGCGTTGCATTGACAAAGTTTGTTGCAAAAGATTGCGCAACTCTGCCATATCATTATTCGGAGCTTGTTGAGGAATTTGTTGAGGAATTTGCTTTGAGGAGGTCATTGATATTGATTGTTGAACTGCTGGCCTCCTTGATTTTGCCTTTGATATCCCCCTTGTTGTTGATTACCGCGATTGTTAGGAGGGATATAAGGATTCTTTTGCGGTTGTGACTGCTGCGGGTTTTGCACATTCTGGCTAGACCATTGAAGGAACGGATGCTCCTTTGTTCTTTCATTGTAGAAATTAGAGAAAGGTGTACCTTGTGCACCTTGTCTGTAAGCCTGAAAGGCGTTAACCTGCTCAAATGTGCTCATACAATCAGCTGCACCATGACCATCCAAACCGCATCTAGCACAAGTCTCCTCTACTTGCTGACTCATAGCATGAACTCTCTCTTTACTACCCAATGATTGGGTAGTCTTCATCTCAGCAATCTGGGCAGAAATAGCCTCCAGCTGTGCCGCCAAAGCACTATCAACCCCAGTGCCTCGCGTGCTTCCCCTAGGATTTCCATACCTCGCGGTATGGGTAGCAATCTGATCAATCAACTTCCACGCGTCACCATCTAGTGTGTTATCTTGAAACCTCCCATTAGCAGATGAATCCAAAAGGGCACGATGATCGTCAAACAACCCGTTATAAAACTGGTTGCAAAGGAACCACTTTGGGAAACCATGATGGGGAACTGATCGAACTAAACGCTTGAAGCGAGTCCAAGCTTCGTTCAAATCTTCAGTGGCCGCTTGCTTGAAACTAGTAATTTGATTCCTCAAAGCATTAGTCTTCTTAGGTGGGAAGTACCTCTTGTAGAAAGCAAGAGCCAAGGAATTCCAGTCTGTAACTCCTTCTGTGTCCATATCCATATCTCTTAACCACTCAGCAGCTCCATCTTTCAGAGAGAAAGGAAAGAGCACCTGCTTAACTTGATCTTGTGTCACTCCAGCTGTTAATGGGATTGAACAGCAGTAAGTGACAAACTTTTCCATATGCGTCGTAGGGTCCTCAGCAGCTGTCCCTCCAAACATGTTTCGTTCCACCAAATTAATGTAAGATGGCCGAATCTCGAATGTTCCATTGGTAGAAGTGGGCAGCTTGAAACCTTGTGGAATAGAATCTAAGGTTGGCTCGAGTGACTGCTAGGGTAGACATGATGATAATCTCGAACAGGAGTTTCAGGAATAGGAATATCAGAGATAGGAATTTCTTCCTCTTCCTCTTCGTAGGACCGATCGGCTATCTCTGTAGGGCTCGCCGTTTCGACGTCAAGTATACTCGAGTCTTCTACTTGACTCACTTCTTGATTAAATTTCCGTCTGTAGCGAAAAGTCTTCTCAGGTTCAGGATCAAAAGGAATAATCTCGGACCTATTAGACCTGGGCATAAACAGAACTAACAAGAAAGTGTGAGAACGGTCTCAAGGAACTGGGTTCCCTGAGACAAAAAGACAAAATAAACACAAAAAGACTAAACAATTGTTGCCTCCCCGGGAACGGCGCCAAATTTGATGTGGCTAAAGTCGTATTACCAAATCAAAGTAAAACTATCTCAGGACTAACAAGAATAGCTAGTGATAAGACAGGTATCGAATCCACAGGGAGGCGGTAAAAGCTAAGTCTAAGAGTATTCAAACTGTCTAGAAGTAACCAATTTCGGGGGTTTTGTTTTGAGTTGATTCTAACAGACTAATTGCAATGTAATTAAAGGATGAAAAACAATATTATTAAAAGTCTAGGAATTAGGTTCACTAGGTCAATCAGTTGGGGATTATCAATCAATTACTAGATCTATCAAGTTGTTTAACGTCATAAGATCGGTCGACTCAATTATGCCCTTTAGATCGATTCTAACATACGGTCGCTATGATTAGATACTCTCTATTTGATTATCGCAGCCTATATCAATTCTAACCCGGTCGGCGATAGGATCGATTCGCTACACTAATTAATAACTCAGGCCTCAAGTTCATTAACTAGAAGAATTACAACAATCAAACAACAACTTTAATGATATCAATAGCACTAATTGATTTTCCCTTTTAATTAACCTAGATCCCCTTCATCCTAGATGAGGGGATTAGCTACTCATAACTACGATAACAACAATGAATATGATTAAAGATGAAGACCTAATTGCAAGTATAAAACAATAATTGAAGAACATAAAACAATGATTAAATTAGTGAGGAAAGATTAGTACCTGTGGACAAGGCCCTCGGGAACTGCGTCCGCGGGATCCACACTAGGCATAATCGACTCGAGGTTCTTTCGAATCGAATTAAGACCAATTAGAGTCGCCACCAAGTTTTTTGGGAACTTGGAACCGTTCAAGTCAACTTTACACCTTTCATCGAAAAGCATAAAGCCCATCGACTACGAGTGATTAAAGATAAAGACTTGTACCCTATATCACTCGATTTGAATGACTCTCGTAATCCAATGGTATTTAGACGGATCCACAAACCATAGATCTTGAGTAAGGGGTGAGGGTACGTGTTGGGAAGCCCATAAGGACACCCAACCCCGCCCGTCAATAACGGCCTCTACTAAGTCAAGTGTCGGATTTCAAACAAGGTCATAGCTACGTACGATGTATGATATGGAAACGTTGTTTTAACCCTATCATGTGACAACAATTTCTATGTCGTTTTAGATGTAACTAAACTAACTTTGTCAAAGTTGTAATTTAGCATGTGGGTTGATTAATCTAGCAACATTCAAGGCAAACAAACAAGGCTTAAGGGGGAATCGGGGAGCCGTTGGGATCTACCTATTACAAACCAGGCATTTCATGCCGACACAACGATAAATAAATTACAACTCGATCTAATTACAATTGCTACATACAACTCAAAACACGACACAAAACACACGGCCATTGGGCCTTGAAAACCGTGCACATGAGGGTGGCCCACGGCTCACATGACCCACGGTCCTTGGGTCACTCCTCGTAATGCGTGCTCGCGCTTAATCTCATCGAATTAGACATAAGGCTACGCACCAAAGCATGCATTAGCATAAACCGGGCCATGTTGCTTTAAACAACATGCGGTTTACTACGCTCCTACAAGCATTGGGGAACAACCGTCTAACCAAACAAGACCAAGGTTTTTGAAGAGGTTTTGACTCAAAAGAAGTAAAACAAACTCGAAAATTACAACTCAATAAACAACGATAAATTACAAGCTAACAAACGACAAAGAACGAAAGGTAAGAAATGAAGCGAGACAAAGAAAGACGTGGCTAACCCCACGGCCTAAAGCCACGGCCAAGAGAAAGCCAACCTAGTTCCTAAGTTAGATTCATTGGTTAGATCGAATGATTGCGAAAAGGGATAGGAAACAAGTTAGGAAACGAGTTGAAAACGATGTCGATTGATTGTCGCGCAAGGGTGCATTCTACACGGCCTAAAGGGTCTAATTAGGTCAAATTCGCTAATTAATTTAACTCATCGAGTGTCAATAAGAAGGTGCTAATCACGCACTCTTATACTAGCGAGAAATTAGGTGAAAGAGAGGGATGCATTCAATTATTTACAGAATCGTCGATTGATTTTATAACTTACGTCAAAGCCACCTATCGTGTCTAATTAGATTATTAAATTAATTTAAAGTCATCTAAATACGTCATAGGTTAACAATCAGAGGTTAAACTAACATGCAACGGGTCCTAGGGTATGTCGATTTGGCGAAACAAAAAAGGGTCGAAAGCGATGAAAGTTAGACAACTCGTTTTATTTATGCCCTACCTTGAACACGAGGATATGTAAATGAGACGGGGGTGTACGACCGACAGAAGTAGCGGTTTCTTTTCCCATCTCAAGTCAACGCGGGTGTTCGTGGTGGTACTTTAACTCATACTCGGACTAACTAGTTTCATAGTTAATTAAAACAAACGATAAACAAGCGAAAAAACAAACAAAAAAAAGACAATAAAAAGGGCATAAAAAAACGAAATAAAAAGAGAAAAGAGAAGGGGATTTGATGCACCCTCAACCTACATGTATCGTTGACACCGTCTTGGGTCGTAATCGATGGTAGATTTTATCTCGAGAGGCCGTCGTCGACGAAGAACAAAGCAAACACGGGTTTTGGAAAGTTTCTGGACAGCGATTTTAAAACAGTGATATCTCCCTCGTTTCACGACGAAAATTCGATTCGAAAGATGTTTTGGAAACTAGAAAGAGAGGAGAACTAGGATCTTAAAGCAACCCCGGCTCGTTTTGGGTTATTGGGCACGAAAAACGAGCACAAACAGAACTGGACAGACAAGAGTAAACCGCGAAAACAGAGTGTTATTTCACTCTGTTTTTCGAGGGATCTCGTGTACTCTCAAGGGCAATTTGGCTCGTAATTCTTTGTCTAATATGTAGATGGATGTTATGTGGTTAATTAGGAACAAGAAACTCGAATTTTTATGGAGTTTTGCTGGAGGAACGAAAGGGTTTTCGAAGGGGACACACAAACAGTTTCAGTTTGTGTGTCGGTTTTGTTTAGGGTTTTTGAAGGATGTTTAGGGTTTGTTTCTGAGGTTTAAAGCTTGTATGTGATGCTTGGATGTGTGGAGAACTTAGAGGAATGATTGTATGGTGGAGGGGTGGTATTTATAGGGAGTTAAAATAGGTTAAAAGAGAGGGAGGGCAAATCGGGCTAGCTGAACATAGCTGCTGTCCAGCAGCTTTTGGGGGGGTTTCTAGGGTTCGTTTTTGGGGTTTTCTTGGTGATTAAGCTAGGATAATATGGGTAGGATACTAGGGTATGGGTTAGGGTTAATGGGTACGGGTCTTGGTAGTGTTTGGAGCGGGTTTGGGCTCGGGAATTGGCTCGCAAAACAGGGGACTGTTTGCGGTTTTATGCGGGCTGCTTGGGGTTGGTTTTGAACGAGAATTTGGGCTGCTCGTGAGGGGGTTCGAACATGGGTTGATGGGTATTGGTATAGGTGGGTTAGTGTACTCGAGATTCGTGCCAATTCGCAAAGGAAACGGGCTTAAAAACCGAGCTAAAATCGAGCTCAAAACACACGATGCAAAACGAGTTCTTCGCTTTTAAAAAACGATTTTTCAAATCAATTAACAAATTGAAATAAATGACTTTTCAAATCAAATATACTTATAAAATTATTTTTCAAATCAAATATTTATTTCATTTTCAATAAAAATAAACTTAAGAAAATAAATTCAAAATAAAGCTTTAATTTAAATATCATTTAAACTAAATAAAAATGAATTCACTCAAAAAACACATTAATTTTAAATATCATTTAAAATAACAAAATGAACCCACTAAAAACATTAATTTTAATATCATTTAAATTAACAGAATGAATTCACTAAAAACGTTAATTTAAATATCATTTAAATTAATAGAATACTTCATCGACGACGCCCATTCTACCTCGTAAAACGAGCTCCAAATAATGACAATGACAACTAAAGAATACATGTGTCCTATCATCATCGGGTGTTTGTCGGGTTCTCTATAAATTCCAATATCGACGGATACGGGTATCTACAGAGCCCCCACTTTGACTGAGGCTTGGACAAGGCGAAAGTCAAAGTATACCCCAGTCCCTTTCGACCCGAGGATTCTTCGGTCGTTTATAGTCCATTAGACTTGCGTATATAAGCTCGCCAGCCATAAGAAGAGATCATACCTGAAACTTCGTTGGGGATTAACTCTTGCTTCTGTTGCGTCGAATTATCATTGTTGGTCATCGACCCATGAATTGCATAAATGGTGGGTTGAGCCTTATCCTTAGGCGCCTACGTATCCGTTTCGACGGAATCAAACCAGCGTCGTAGTTCGGCAGAATCGCCGACACAGCCCAAAGTTTATCATCTGCGCGTATGTCCAAAATTCATCATCTACTGACATTGGCCCAAAATATATCATCTGCTGGCACTTGTCTAAATGGGACGGGACTTTCCGAGGAGGTTGCCGTCGCTTTCATCATTTGCTTTCAGCTAAGGAATTCTTCCATTTCATACTCTTGTAATTGAATTGAATTCTCGGTGGATGTCATCCATTTCATCTTGACAATGGTCTCTGAAGCCAACGGCTTCAGAGCCCCCAGTTTGCAATGGCTCTAAAGTCGAAGTCTTTAGAGCCCCCAGTTGAAGCATATGTTGAAGCATATCCTGCTACATTTGAAACACAAAAACGTACTAGCAATAATCATCACATAAGCACATTTGGATCATCGATCTTGTAATTGGATCATTTGAAATACTGGGTCATCGACCCGAAAATTGAATTTGAAAATTTTGAATGATTGGGTCATCGACCCGAAAATTGAATTTGAAAATTTTGAATGATTGGGTCATCGACCCACAAGGATTCCACTACTTGGATCATCTATCCCATAATTCGCAAAAAGTTTTTGGAATTTTGAAATTTTGAAATTTTTGAAATCGAACCTTGATGGGTGAGCATGAAATACGACTCAGACATTCCGTATGACCCGTAAACAACGTGGGCGTAGCCCGCTACCGTAAAACAAAAAGGAAAATAAAACCGTAAGTGTGCACGGGTTTTAATTCAATTATTGACTTGTTGGAGGTAGAAATGTAAATTGGCCATTTTGGCGCCAAAAGATGGCAAATGGGAATCTATAGGTCGCCGGACTTGAGACAGAGATATCGTATGGCATGGGCGTGCTCCCTAGGGCACATGGGAATCAAGATCACTTGGCATTGACAAGGTGGATTAAACTCATGGAGCAACAACGTTGGCTTCGCCCAGACACTAAACACAGACTGATTTTATGAGAACACTTAGACATCACACATCACTCTTGTTGGGAACATTCTGTCACTCTTCTCCTCGCCTCCTTTCTTTTCAGCGAGTTTTTCATATTTTCTTGCCACCGCCTTCTTTCTTTTCAGCGGGCTTTCATCATTTCTTGCCACCGCCTTCTTTCTTTTCAGCGGGCTTTTCATATTTTCTTGCCACCGCCTTCTTTCTTTTCAGCGGGCTTTTCATATTTTCTGTTCCCAACAAAAACCCACATCTATATGACTGAGCATCTTTGCTTACACCGTTAGATAAAGCTCATTCTGAGACTTGACACTACTCATCTGAACCTATATCCTTATCCTAGCCTACATCGAGTGCTAAGACCGACTCAAACAAAGGTGGCTTCATTTGGACTTGGTTAAGACCCGTAAGAAACCGACAAGATGACAACTTGGTTGATGAGTGGATTGAATCCCTTATTCTGAAGGACTGCCTACGTATTCGCATGGAGCGAAATCAAATCCGACGTAGTTCGATCAAGGTGCATAAACATGGCATTTTGATTGTGTGTACACCCTCGAAGGTTTCACCTAAGGTATCATGTCATATCCCATTCTAGCATGTAAAGTACCGTTAAATCCCGTGTTTGGGGTTAGGTGTAAAAGGCTTGGATCTTTTGGGATGTGAAGCTTGGTAAAAATAGGTTTGAAAAGTAAACCATCATTCTGAAGGTTCGTTTTGTGGTGCTAAGGCCAAAGGATATGGCTTCTGATGTGGTTGGAAATGGTGTCTCGGGTTTGATGAAACCCGTGTGCAAATGGGTTGGAAAATGATGTGGGTTCAAATTTCCATGTCTGGACCCTAAAGGCTAGGTATAACAACACAAGTGGAATGATTCTCAAAATTCCTGACTATCCCGTTGTAACCGTCTCAGGAAGGACTTAGAGGGTAAAGAGGTTACTACTTAAGCTTTTGGGCTTCGCCCATTGAACTTCAACTATGGGTACTTGACTTGATTTAAAGCTTACGGCTTCGAACTTCGACATTCAACCAAAAAGCATTCCGCAATAACTTCAACATCTTTTTTCCTTTTTTCCTTTTTTCTTTCATCTTTTTTTCATTTTTCTTTTTTTTTTTCATTTTTTCATTTTTTCATTTTTTCTCTTTTTTTCATTCTTTTTCATCTTTTTTCTCTCTTTGAAAATGATCTTCTATTCATTCTCTTAGTCATAAATGGATACACCTTGAAAACTGGGCTTCGCCAACTAATTTGGGTAAGAACTAACAATTCCTTGTTAGAACGGGTTGATATCTTCTCTCTTCGAGATGGGATGATTTTGTTGGGGAAAAGGCTTGCCTTCCATCATCGATAGGGGAAACAAGGAGCTAGTCCGGGTTCATCATAGAATCATCTAAAGGTGTGTGTTAAGCATTGGTTTTGATGGAGGTTTTCTACCGCCAGACATGGAATAGGTAAAGGAATCAAACACAGGATCCTAGTGTACCTTACATTTTGAAACGGGATATATTTCTACCCCAGGGATGCCTTTGAGTGTGTTGTGCATTTTATCATGCTTTCAGAATGATTGAGGATTGGAAACAAGACAAATTTGGAAACGAAACTGGAACTTTTATTGGAATGACACATGCTTAACAGACTCGAAGGAACGATTCCTGGGACACACCCTAGGTCATCGTGGAACAAACGACTCAACTTCAAGAAAAGAAAGTCCTAGACTCGACTCGACTAAGATAAGAAAACAGTGCCCGACTCATAATTTCAAATCTGGTCATGAGCTTTCTCTTGTTCAGCTGTCAGCTTAGATGCTCGGCTCTGATCCTTGATCCCTTTGATGGTCTTCCTCCATCCCGAGGTAGTCCTCTGAGGATCTACGCCAATGATGAAGGTTGGTGGATCGAATTGTCCTTTATTAACTTCGTTAACGAGAGGAGTTCATTCTAGAGTAAGACTCCCGACTTGAATTTCATTCTTCTGGTTTGGTAAGAATTCAGAGCAATCCACAAATATTTTGCCGATAAACACTCCTTTCCAGTGACATGGGCGGATAAGATGGGAATAATCGACATTGTCTTCGACAGAAACAAAGTTGGCGTGATCGCCAAATGGATTGGTGATGTTATTGGGTTTAATAGTTGGGATCGGGAGTGTTCCATTCTCAATCATGTCTTGGATTTCGTGCTTCAGTCGATAGCACCTTTCAGTATCATGGCCTTTCGCTTGATGAAAGGCACAGTAGGCATTTGGTTTATACCATTTACCTTGTTGATCAGCGGGAGGGTCCGGAGTTGGACCAATAGGCTTCAACTTGCCTTGGGCTATGAGCCTTTGGAGAGCGTATGTATAAGTGCATCCGATATCGGTGAATGCCCTCGGAGCTTGGTGCTGCGGCTTCTTCGATTGCCCTTCTAAGAGATTGATGGCTTCATCCAAATGGGTCGTTGTTGGGGCTTTGGTCCTAGACGATGAGGCCCCTTGGTATCCTTTTGGCTTCTCAACTTCTGCCATTCGGACATCGTCCTCTACCTTTATCCCGATTCTTATCAATTCTTTGAAAGAGCCAAAATTCTGGTATTTCAGAGCATTACGGTAAACAGGTCATAAATTCTTCACGAACTTATCTACCATTTCAACTTCATCAGGCTTCTTAGCTAGTTTCACGCTTTCAGCGCGCCATCTTGCGAGGAATTCAGTAAAGCCCTCTTTTTCCTTCTGTGTCATAACCTCCAAAGTTCTTATGTTGGTTTGAATCTCAACATTGTCGGCATAGTGCTTACAGAACTCCACCGTAATATCTTCGAAAGTGGGGAAGTTCTTAAGGTCCAGATTATAGAACCACGCCTTCGGGTGTTCATCCAGAGATTGAGCGAAAATTTCAGAGAGCATGTCAGCAGGTACTCCCTTCAGTGCTAAGTACCCCTTATAGGCCTTAACATGGTGGACTGGATCTTCGGTGCCCTTGAACTTTGGGATGTCAGTGAGTACCATGTTCGTGGGCAATTTGTCCTGAACTGGGGCATAGGCCCTAGCATTCTCATAGTGGATGTTCTTCCCCTGGGAGAGCTTCAAACGGTCCGCAATGAACTTGAACCGTTTCTCCAGATCAGTTAGAGGTGGGGTAGATGAGGCGGAGTCTTCACCTAGCTTGGATTCGATTGCATCCATTCGGGTCATCATGAGGTTCACGGCCTCAGTAAGCTTGTTAACAGCATCTTCCATTGCTTGACGTCAGGTTTTTGGCGGCCTTTCTACAAGAAAACCCCGCACTGAGTCAATATTTAAAGTAAGAGCCCATGCACACTTAAGGACACGACCCTAACTTGACTTGAACAAAGACTCGACTTGAGATTGACTAACCAAAGGTTCAACTCACGGTTTGATTTAGACATCGGTTCACTTTAGACTCGACAAAACGACATGACTCAAACTGTCATAACTCGATTCTAAACTGGACTCGGTGTGACTAAACCCGTGATTGGGCTAACATAGCCCAGGGTTCGAGTGAAACGTCCATAAGGCCTAGCTTGGACGTTTTTTTTTTTTTTTTTTTTATGGACTATTCTAGACCAAAAGGTCGACCAACATGACTCAAAGCCCAAGAGGTGAGTTTGGGTGACCCAACAAGGTCGTGTTCTAGACTCTTGAAACAAACCCGGCCTAACACGGCCATGACCCGGACACGACTCGATGCATTTCATGCTTGGTTGAGGTTCGAGAAACATTTTGGATTGATTTTGAAAAATGAATGATCGATTTGAAAAATGAGATTTGAAATGGGCAGCATGCCGGCTATAAAAGCTTGTTTTGGGCCGAAATTCTAGTCCTATTTGGGCAGCATTCCGCGTTTTGAAAATCATGCTAGGTTTGAAAGTAAGTTGTTCAAAAGTTCGGTTTTAAAAAGGACTTGGAATTTTCGAAAAAAGGACTCGGGAAAACACATTGCACATTGTCATTCTCATGTTATAAGGATGTATGCTCCTAGACATCTCTAAGTCTCGGCAGGTCTTCTACAAGAAGGTCTATGCCCTCCATCCTTTTGCGGTCTTATAGAGCAAGGTGTCTTAAGGTAAAGTACCTAGAAGATCGTCCCCACCCTCAAGAACCACGCGAGGCGGAGTGGAAGCGAGCAATGTGCAGCTTCCTGGCATAGTGGGACGTCGCCCCCCACGCATCACGAAGAAACGCTGGGACGGCCCGGGCAAGTCCTTAAGGGTTTATGCATGAATCGTAGCACTATGAGTAATGTTTTACTTTCCAACACTTTTTTTTCAAGTTTCACCTCGGAGGAAAGGACCCTAGAAACACAGTGTAACTAGTCCTCTTTTCCCCAAAGAGTCGCCAAATCAGGACAAGGCCCTCGGGATCTGCGTCCGCGGGATCCACACTAGGCATAATCGACTCGAGGTTCTTTCGAATCGAATTAAGACCAATTAGAGTCGCCACCAAGTTTTTTGGGAACTTGGAACCGTTCAAGTCAACTTTACACCTTTCATCGAAAAGCATAAAGCCCATCGACTACGAGTGATTAAAGATAAAGACTTGTACCCTATATCACTCGATTTAAATGACTCTCGTAATCCAATGGTATTTAGACGGATCCACAAACCATAGATCTTGAGTAAGGGGTGAGGGTACGTGTTGGGAAGCCCATAAGGACACCCAACCCCGCCCGTCAATAACGGCCTCTACTAAGTCAAGTGTCGGATTTCAAACAAGGTCATAGCTACGTACGATGTATGATATGCAAACGTTGTTTTAACCCTATCATGTGACAACAATTTCTATGTCGTTTTAGATGTAACTAAACTAACTTTGTCAAAGTTGTAATTTAGCATGTGGGTTGATTAATCTAGCAACATTCAAGGCAAACAAACAAGGCTTAAGGGGGAATCGGGGAGCCGTTGGGATCTACCTATTACAAACCAGGCATTTCATGCCGACACAACGATAAATAAATTACAACTCGATCTAATTACAATTGCTACATACAACTCAAAACACGACACAAAACACACGGCCATTGGGCCTTGAAAACCGTGCACATGAGGGTGGCCCACGGCTCACATGACCCACGGTCCTTGGGTCACTCCTCGTAATGCGTGCTCGCGCTTAATCTCATCGAATTAGACATAAGGCTACGCACCAAAGCATGCATTAGCATAAACCGGGCCATGTTGCTTTAAACAACATGCGGTTTACTACGCTCCTACAAGCATTGGGGAACAACCGTCTAACCAAACAAGACCAAGGTTTTTGAAGAGGTTTTGACTCAAAAGAAGTAAAACAAACTCGAAAATTACAACTCAATAAACAACGATAAATTACAAGCTAACAAACGACAAAGAACGAAAGGTAAGAAATGAAGCGAGACAAAGAAAGACGTGGCTAACCCCACGGCCTAAAGCCACGGCCAAGAGAAAGCCAACCTAGTTCCTAAGTTAGATTCATTGGTTAGATCGAATGATTGCGAAAAGGGATAGGAAACAAGTTAGGAAACGAGTTGAAAACGATGTCGATTGATTGTCGCGCAAGGGTGCATTCTACACGGCCTAAAGGGTCTAATTAGGTCAAATTCGCTAATTAATTTAACTCATCGAGTGTCAATAAGAAGGTGCTAATCACGCACTCTTATACTAGCGAGAAATTAGGTGAAAGAGAGGGATGCATTCAATTATTTACAGAATCGTCGATTGATTTTATAACTTACGTCAAAGCCACCTATCGTGTCTAATTAGATTATTAAATTAATTTAAAGTCATCTAAATACGTCATAGGTTAACAATCAGAGGTTAAACTAACATGCAACGGGTCCTAGGGTATGTCGATTTGGCCGAAACAAAAAAGGGGTCGAAAGCGATGAAAGTTAGACAACTCGTTTTATTTATGCCCTACCTTGAACACGAGGATATGTAAATGAGACGGGGGTGTACGACCGACAGAAGTAGCGGTTTCTTTTCCCATCTCAAGTCAACGCGGGTGTTCGTGGTGGTACTTTAACTCATACTCGGACTAACTAGTTTCATAGTTAATTAAAACAAACGATAAACAAGCGAAAAAACAAACAAACAAAAGACAATAAAAAGGGCATAAAAAAACGAAATAAAAAGAGAAAAGAGAAGGGGATTTGATGCACCCTCAACCTACATGTATCGTTGACACCGTCTTGGGTCGTAATCGATGGTAGATTTTATCTCGAGAGGCCGTCGTCGACGAAGAACAAAGCAAACACGGGTTTTGGAAAGTTTCTGGACAGCGATTTTAAAACAGTGATATCTCCCTCGTTTCACGACGAAAATTCGATTCGAAAGATGTTTTGGAAACTAGAAAGAGAGGAGAACAAGGATCTTAAAGCAACCCCGGCTCGTTTTGGGTTATTGGGCACGAAAAACGAGCACAAACAGAACTGGACAGACAAGAGTAAACCGCGAAAACAGAGTGTTATTTCACTCTGTTTTTCGAGGGATCTCGTGTACTCTCAAGGGCAATTTGGCTCGTAATTCTTTGTCTAATATGTAGATGGATGTTATGTGGTTAATTAGGAATAAGAAACTCGAATTTTTATGGAGTTTTGCTGGAGGAACGAAAGGGTTTTCGAAGGGGACACACAAACAGTTTCAGTTTGTGTGTCGGTTTTGTTTAGGGTTTTTGAAGGATGTTTAGGGTTTGTTTCTGAGGTTTAAAGCTTGTATGTGATGCTTGGATGTGTGGAGAACTTAGAGGAATGATTGTATGGTGGAGGGGTGGTATTTATAGGGAGTTAAAATAGGTTAAAAGAGAGGGAGGGCAAATCGGGCTAGCTGAACATAGCTGCTGTCCAGCAGCTTTTGGGGGGGTTTCTAGGGTTCGTTTTTGGGGTTTTCTTGGTGATTAAGCTAGGATAATATGGGTAGGATACTAGGGTATGGGTTAGGGTTAATGGGTACGGGTCTTGGTAGTGTTTGGAGCGGGTTTGGGCTCGGGAATTGGCTCGCAAAACAGGGGACTGTTTGCGGTTTTATGCGGGCTGCTTGGGGTTGGTTTTGAACGAGAATTTGGGCTGCTCGTGAGGGGGTTCGAACATGGGTTGATGGGTATTGGTATAGGTGGGTTAGTGTACTCGAGATTCGTGCCAATTCGCAAAGGAAACGGGCTTAAAAACCGAGCTAAAATCGAGCTCAAAACACACGATGCAAAACGAGTTCTTCGCTTTTAAAAAACGATTTTTCAAATCAATTAACAAATTGAAATAAATGACTTTTCAAATCAAATATACTTATAAAATTATTTTTCAAATCAAATATTTATTTCATTTTCAATAAAAATAAACTTAAGAAAATAAATTCAAAATAAAGCTTTAATTTAAATATCATTTAAACTAAATAAAAATGAATTCACTCAAAAAACACATTAATTTTAAATATCATTTAAAATAACAAAATGAACCCACTAAAAACATTAATTTAAATATCATTTAAATTAACAGAATGAATTCACTAAAAACGTTAATTTAAATATCATTTAAATTAATAGAATACTTCATCGACGACGCCCATTCTACCTCGTAAAACGAGCTCCAAATAATGACAATGACAACTAAAGAATACATGTGTCCTATCATCATCGGGTGTTTGTCGGGTTCTCTATAAATTCCAATATCGACGGATACGGGTATCTACAGTACCATACAAAAGGAAGATTAGGGTTCTTAAGAGAGTTTTCCAGCAATACTAAGCAAAATATATCGTGAGTTTACAATAAAACCCGAGTCTTTAATTTATAACCAAAAGATTAACGTTTTAGGAAATTCCGGAAATAAACCCGCCAGAAAGGATCCTCGATCGAGTCAGAGGTGACTCGATCGAGGGCCAGCTTTACCGCTCGATCGAGTCGGCGGTGACTCGATCGAGGAACTAGCTCACAGGTTCCTCCTTCTCTTCTTTGACTTCTAGTCTTCATGATTCCTCGTTTCCCGTGCCATGCTTCGTGTATTCTTCTATGCCGTCTCCGCCATGCTAATCTTAGCTTGATCATACTCATAACGAGTCATTTCTGCATCAAAACACAAAATAGCGGCAGTATCGACAATTCATTGAAATAAAGCATATAAATGATATAATAGGCACGAATCGGTATGTAAAACGGTACAAAGGGAGCTATAAAAGTATATATGAAAGTGATACATCAACGTTTTTGAGTTAGCATGACTCGATCAAGTGGGACTGACTTGATCGGGTGGGTATTTGACGATTTTAAATCCAGAATCGTGTTTTTGGGCACTCGATCGAGTACCTCGGGCACTCGATCGAGTAGGGGGTTACTCGATCGAGTAGCCGGGCTACTCGGTCGAGTATGTTAGAGGTCAGAAGGTCTGTTTTGGGTCTGGAGTCGGGGCACTCGATCGAGTATGTTGGGCACTCGATCGAGTAGCCTGCTACTCGATCGAGTAGGTTAGGGAACTCGATCGAGTATGTCCTGGGCAGCTTGCCTTCGTGTTTTGAGGTTGTGGTACGTATGTTTATATCCACCCCTTTTCTGATATAGTTTCAAGATGCCACCCAAGAAGAATGCTTTGTATGCGAGAGCTGAGCTTATGAACATAGATGATATCGTTAAGATGTTGGAGCATCAGGATGCTCTTACGGAGGCTTTAAAGACGGTGGAAAAGGATAAGGATAAGGATAAGGAGAAGGAGGTTGATCACTCTAAAATCAGCCTCTATATAGCGAGGTTTAACCCGAAAGAGTACAAGGGGGTTGGGGAGCCTAACCTTCTTGATAACTGGCATAGAGAGATGGAGAACATACTAGATTTGGTTCACTGTCCTGATGAGATGAGAGTAGAACAAGCTGCGTTCTACCCGAGGGAAGCAAAAAGGCAAGTGGTGGGATACGGTGAAAGTGAGTGCTAAGGAGTTGTATGCGAACCAAGGTTTACCTGCTATACCTTGGGAAGAGTTTCGTAAGGCTATGAGAAAAGAGTTTGTACCGGAGCATGTGAGGAGTAAGTTGAGAGAGGAGTTCGATGGGTTTAAGATGACATCTGACATGTCTGTGGCCGAGTATTATAGGCAATTTAATGAGAAGTCTAGGTATGCTGAGGATATGGGTTTGAGTGAGGAGTTCGATGGGTTTAACATGTCTGTGGCCGAGTATTATAGGCAATTTAATGAGAAGTCTAAGATCATGGATAAGTTACCCGTGGGAATCCTTACTGACGTTAAGGAAGCTTATGAGAGAGCTGGAAGAGCTGAGAGGTTAGTAGAGATGGCTCAGGAGAGAGTGGGTGTTGAGAAAAGAAAGTCTGAGAGTGAGGGTGGTGACCAATCTAGTCACAAGAAAGGCAACCACAATCAAACTAGAGGGTTTTCTTCTGGGTCAGGGTTCAGTGCTGGGGCTTCCTTTGGGTGTGGCCGTGGAAGTGTTAGTGGTAGTTGGGGAATGACCTGCTATAGTTGTGGTGGCGTAGGCCACAAGACACATGAGTGCACAAGTGCACCTGGAACTTTCCAGAGACTTGCGCAGAGCTATGCGAGCAATAGACCGACTGGATCATGGTCAAACCGGGGAAGTCAGAGCTATCAGAGTGGAGGTAACCGCAACAGCGGTAATTCTTATCAGAAACCACCAACGAACAACAACAACAATCAAGGGTCGGGTGCTAAGCCGACCACATCACCAAAGACTTGTCCGGGGAGGTGGACAAAGACCGATGGAAAGTCATTCATGATGGAGAAGAAAGCAGCTGAAGATGATGCATACGTTATCACTGGTACTTTTCTTGTTAACGGTATTCATACCTTTGTTTTGTTTGATTTGGGGGCGTCTCAGTCGTTTGTATCTTCGAGTCATGTTAAACGGTTGGGTTTGAGGGTATATGAGTCTGTAAGTGAGAAAGTTTTTATACCTTCGGGTGAGTCTGTATCATGTGGGAGGTTGAATAGGGATGTATCTATGATAGTTTGGCAAGTTGATCTACCTGTAGACTTGCTAGAGTTTCCTTTTGATGGTTTTGAGATGATAGTCGGGATGGATTGGTTGGGAAAGTATAAAGCTAAGATAGACTGTCATAAAAAAAAAGTGTCTTTGAGAGGTCCTAAGGGCGTTAGTGTGTCTTATCGTGGGTTTGTGATCAAACCTAAATTTAAGTTGATTGCAGCTGTTACCTTGAAGTCCTATCTGAGGAAGGGATGCCCTTTGATCTTGTGCCATGTGAGAGATGATCGGATAGAGAGTCCGACAGTTGATCAGATACCAGTGGTGGGTGAGTTTGCAGATGTTTTTCCAGAGGAGATTCCGGGGTTACCACCGAAGAGGGAGATAGATTTCACAGTTGAGTTGAAACCGGGGACGGGACCAATCTCTAAGGCACCGTACCGGATGGGTCCTAAGGAGATGGAGGAGCTTAGGAAGCAGTTAGATGATCTGATAGAGAAGGGATACATTAGACCAAGTGTATCGCCGTGGGGAGCACCAGTTCTTTTTGTGAAGAAGAAAGATGGGAGTTTGAGGTTGTGCATAGACTATAGAGAGCTGAACCGAGTGACAGTAAAGAAAAAGTATCCTTTGCCAAGGATAAATGACTTGTTTGATCAGTTGAGTGGTGCATCAGTCTTTTCCAAGATTGATTTGAGGTCGGGGTACCATCAGGTGAAGATTAGAGAGATGGACATACCAAAGACCACTTTCACGTCGAGGTATGGCCATTATGAGTATGTGGTGATGCCGTTTGGGTTATCTAATGCACCGGCAGTGTTTATGGATTTGATGAATAAGATCTTCAGACAGTTTTTGGATAAGTTTGTGGTGGTATTTATCGATGACATCTTAGTCTACTCCAAGACTAAGGATGAGCATGAGGAGCATCTGAGGATTGTGTTGCAGACTCTGAGCGAGCATGAGTTATATGCTAAGATGTCCAAGTGCGAGTTCTGGTTAGAGAAAGTTGCTTTTCTGGGGCATGTGATCTCTAAGGAGGGAGTAGCTGTGGATCCGGCGAAGATTGAGGCAGTGACAAAGTGGGAAGCACCAAAGAATGTTGCTGAGATCAGGAGTTTTCTGGGTTTAGCTGGGTACTATAGACGGTTTGTGAAAGATTTCTCCAAGATAGCTAGACCTATGACAGCGTTGATGAGAAAAGAGAACAGGTTTCGTTGGGATGAGAGTTGTGAGACGGCGTTCCAAACATTAAATGAGCGTTTGACCACAGCTCATATCTTAGCATTGACTGAAGGGATTGAGAACTTTGAGGTTTATACAGATGCCTCAAAGAATGGGTTGGGATGTGTGTTGATGCAGAACGGTAAGGTGATTGCCTATGCTTCTAGGCAATTGAAGCCTTATGAGGAGAACTACCCTACTCATGATCTGGAGTTGGGTGCAGTGGTGTTTGCTCTCAAGATATGGAGACATTACCTTTATGGAGCAATCTTTAAGGTATTTTCTGATCACAAGAGTCTCAAGTACATTTTCACTCAAAAGGAGTTGAACATGAGACAGAGGAGGTGGATGGAGCTGATTGGCGATTATGACATGGAAATTATCTACCATGAAGGGAAGGCCAATGTTGTTGCAGATGCTTTGAGTAGGAAGAGTGTACATTCTTTGTGTACAGCTCTATCTTTGATGAGGTTGAGAGATGAGGTAGCGAAGTTTGGGATACATATGATGCAGAAAGGAGATGCCATGGGAGATTTGACAGTGCAGCTTGATCTTTATGAGGATATTCGAGATAAACAGGCGTTGGATCCTAAGATGGTTGAGTGGAGAGCTGGAGTAGAGAAAGGGACAGTGTCTCGATTCTCTATTCATACAGATGGTAGTTTGAGGTTTGACGGTAGGTGGTGTGTCCCTAAAGACGAGGAGTTGAAAAAGACTATCATGACAGAGGCACTTTGCACACCATATTCAGTTCATCCAGGTGGAGATAAGTTGTATAAGGATTTAAAGAACACGTTTTGGTGGCCTGGGATGAAGAAAGAGACAGCTGAGTTTGTGGCCATTGTTTGACATGCCAGAGAGTTAAAGGGGAACAGCAACGACCACAAGGTAAGATTCAGTCTTTAACGGTACCTGAGTGGAAGTGGGAGTCCATTTCTATGGATTTTATCGTGGGTTTGCCAAAGAGTCAACAGGGTAACAACATGATTTGGGTAATAGTGGATCGACTGACAAAGTCAGCTCACTTTGTTCCAATGAAAGATACATGGACTAAAGCACAATTGGCTATGGCCTATCGAAAGAACGTGCTTAAGTTACATGGAGTCCCTAAGGACATAGTGTCTGACAGAGATGCGAGATTTATATCAAGGTTTTGGAAAGAGTTGCAGGAATCGTTGGGAACAACTTTGAAGATGAGTACAACATTTCATCCTGCGACAGACGGACAGACAGAGAGAACGATCAAAACTCTTGAGGATATGTTACGAGCTTGTGTGATGGACTTTGGTGGTAGCTGGGAACAGAGGTTGGATTTGATAGAGTTTTCTTACAACAACAGCTACCACACTAGTATTGGTATGGCACCGTTTGAGGCTTTGTATGGGAGGAGATGTAGGAGTCCGATTTGTTGGGATGATAGTGCTGAGGCAGTGGTTTTAGGACCAGAGATGGTACATGAGATGGTTGAACAGATCAAGATGATCAGGGAACGGATGAGAGCAGCTCAGGATAGGCAAAAGAGTTATGCAGATCTACATCGTCGAGATATAGAGTTTCAGGTTGGGGACGAGGTTCTTCTGAAAGTGTCTCCTATGCGTGGGGTAATGAGATTTGGGAAGAAAAGCAAGCTGAGTCAGAAGTTTATCGGGCCTTATGAGATCTTAGAGCGAGTTGGGGAAGTTGCATATCGTCTGGCTTTACCAGCTGCGTTAGAGAGAGTGCATAATGTGTTTCATGTATCGCAGCTGCGGAAGTATGTGAGTGATTCGTCACATGTGTTAGAGGCAGAGAGCTTAGAGCTAGATGAGTCCTTATCATATCTTGAGGTTCCTAAGCAGATTCTTGACCGAAAGGTTAGGAAGACTAGGAGTGGTGAGACAGTTTTGCTTAAGATCCTTTGGTCTAACCACGAGACCGAGGAAGCTACATGGGAGCCAGAGGAGGCCATGAAAGAGCGTTACCCTTTCCTTTTTTATCAGGTATGTATGGTTACGGGGACGTAACCTTGTTTCTTTTAGGGGGGTAGGAGATGATCGCGAAGAGCTTTTAAGAGTTTTTGTACCCATTTGTATGTTGTGTCGGTATGTTTGTCGGGATGAGTTTG
Source organism: Silene latifolia (assembly GCF_048544455.1). Taxonomy (NCBI): domain Eukaryota; kingdom Viridiplantae; phylum Streptophyta; class Magnoliopsida; order Caryophyllales; family Caryophyllaceae; genus Silene; species Silene latifolia. The sequence continues at coordinate 24,353,677 of NC_133536.1, forward strand.
GGTTAGTAACATGTTTTATGTCGAGTTTTGTTTTGGTTGTTGAGTCGGAAGTGTTGTGGGTGTATCTTTGTTTTGTGGTGGTTTGAACTTCGGGGACGAAGTTCTTTTTAAGGAGGGAAGACTGTAATACTCCGTATTTATGAGTCTCTGGGTACTCTATCGAGTAGGCCTTACTCTGTCGAGTAAGGGTGAGTTGCGTTTTAAAATAGTTTCTGACCTGTTGGGTACTCGATCGAGTAACTAAGATACTCGATCGAGTAAGGGGGCACTCGATCGAGTACCTTAGCTACTCGATCGAGTAGCCGGTTCTGAGGGAGTTATTTCTCGGGTTTTGTTAATTATGCGATTAAGGTATATAATCTTTTCCGTCATTGTTCTTAACACTTTTCAAAACCTAAATTACTGTCAAGAGAGATAGCAAAGTACGTTCTTCACTTTAATCGCATTGTTAGCAAATCCCGGAGTTTGGAAGGTCGGATTTCATCGTTCGTTATACCGTTGAGATCCTTGCGTCGAGGGTAAGACCTATGTACCGTTTTTATAGTATTTCCTTTAAGTTGTTTAAACCTTAATATGGGGATTTGGGGGTTTTGTGTAGATTGTGATTTGGTAGTGTTTATGTGTTTGTATGATAGGAGGAGGTTTTGTAGAAGAGGCTTTTTGATACAGCTGTTGAGACCGTCTGATAGTTGTGCTTTCCAGGTAGGATTTCCTACTCAGTATTAGTCCCATAATGTGATGTTGATGTGTTGTGGTTGATTGAATAATATAGTAATTGTATTGTGACGGTCGTTGATTGTGATTGGTTGTCTCTGGTTCTCGAGACGCGTTCTCGGCTGAGTGGAGTCACTTGCGGGAGTGGCTTCACGCCCTAGTTTCGCCCTTCGTGGAACCCGCCACGAAAGGGGATGTGCACATTAATGAACGTGGAAATCGCTCAATATGATGAGCGGGGATTTGGTGGGTACGGCTGCGGTCCCCCCACTGGCAGGGCTGGTCCAGTGGACAGTCGGTGATTGAGATTGGTGGGACTGATGTGATTGTGTGTGTGACGGTGTGAGATATCTGTTTATCGTATTGTTGATATATATAGATTGTGTGATTAGTACTGACCCCGTGTTGTTGTTTGTAAAACTGCGGTGATCCATTCGGGGATGGTGAGCAGTAATTGAGCAGGTTTGAGTTGAGTCACATGGGATTGCTGGGATGTGCCACTGTCTGACGATAGAAGTCTTCCGCTGTAGCTTAATAGTTTAATAAACTTTGCATTTAGTTGATTAGACAGTTGGTTTGAGAACTTGTACCCGTATTTTGGGATTTGGCTTGATTTGTACTTTTCACTAAAGTTATACTATTAAATGTTATTTCGTTATTGTCTTATGATTATCATGCCTTGGGTAACCGAGATGGTAGTATCCTTATAACTGAGTGGTCCTGGTAAGGCACTTGGAGTATGGGGGTGTTACAAGATATGTGTCAATTGAGCTTATATTCTTCGATATGGGAGGGCCGGCGACGTAGTGCTTTAGCCGTTGTCCATTTACCTTGAAAGCTTGGTCCCCATCGGATATTTCAACCGAACCATAGGGGAAAACTCGGACCACGGTGAAGGGACCCGACCATTTTGACTTTAACTTTCCCGAAAATAACTTGAACCTCGAGTTAAAGAGGAGAACCAAGTCTCCCACCTTGAATTCCCTCCTTAAGATAGCTTTGTCATGGAACTTCTTCGTCTTCTCATTATAAATTCTTGAACTCTAATATGCATCGAGGCGAAATTCCTCCAACTCATTCATGTCAAGAAGCCTTTTCTCTCCCGCTTTCTTCATGTCAAAATTCAAGAATTTTATCGCCCAAAAGGCACGGTGCTCCAATTCAACGGGGAGATGACAAGGCTTACCATAAACCAACCTAAAAGGCGAAGTGCCAATAGGAGTCTTGTAGGCGGTACGGTACGCCCATAGAGCATCATCAAGCTTAATTGACCAATCTTTTCGCGACTTTGCCACGGTTTTCTCAAGAATAGACTTGATTTCCCGGTTAGAGACTTCGGCTTGCCCATTGGCTTGGGGGTGATAAGCAAGACTTCTTCTATGTTGAACCCCGTGTTTCTTGAGCAAAGCTTCAAAGGTCCTTTCATGAAAGTGCAAACCTCTATCACTTATTAGTATTCTCGGCACTCCAAATCTTGGGAAAATCATATTCTTCAAAAACTTGCCAACCGACTTGGCATCACAAGTCTTGGTCGGAATAGCCTCGACCCACTTACTCACATAGTCTACCGCCACAAGTATGTACGCGTATCCATAGGAGGAAGGGTAGGGGCCTTGGTAATCGATACTGTTGGGGTTGGTGTCCTTAACAGTTAGTGCAAGGACTTATAAACCTCTAAAAGGATCAAAGGGCATACTTTTGGTATTATTATCAGTTGATCCACGTTTATCAATAACGGTTGGCTTGCTAGATAAGTTTGACGTTATTGTCATACAGATGGCGGTGATCAACTGGTCCCTAAAAGTCACACCTATAGGATACGTTTGAGAGACGTGACAGTATGAAAATACAGTCATGTAGATGCCAAATCTGACTAACCAGTTAGTCCGAGTTATTTGACTAGTAATTAGTCAAAATGTGATGTTGAGATATTATATTTAATACGGATTAAATATCATGGGCTAAGGCGAATTAACCAAGAATTCGTAAAATTAAATATAAGCGATTTATATTTAATTAATGTATATTGAATAAATTATACAATATCGTCTTTGTCGGACATGTATTAATACTTCAACTAACCCGTGTTATTAGTTGATGTTTTAATAGCCGATAACCGATGACGATTTATAAAAACCGCGTCATATACATTTAGTCATTTGGGTACGGACTACGAGTTAAAATGAAGAGGAAATGGAAAAGCCCATTTCCTCCCCATGGACTCGGTTTGGCCGAGATTTGGAGATCAAAAGGGAGAGCTTCTCCTCCCTTCTGACCAAAATCATCATTAGTGAAAAATAATTAGGGTTTTGAAGAGCATTCTTCTCTGAAAAACCGAGATCTCTCATCTCGAAAAACTCACATCAGTTCTCCCAATATTGCAAGGCAATCGGAGAACACCATCTAGCACAAGGGCATATCTCGGACAAGTCTTGGGTGCAACAATTAGGAGGGAATCTCGTTTGATTTCTGTTCTTTACGCCGCACTATAAAGGACCCGAGGTTAATTCTTGTTCCTTATCGTTTCTCTATTGTTTTTATGTTTTATGACCATATTCGCATGCTAAATTTACGTTATAGTCCTAAATTTAGAGGGTCTTATACGGATATTACCCCACAAGTGGTATCAGAGCGAGGCCACGTAAATTTTTTCATGTGTTTTTCATAAAACGTTTTTGAAACGATTGTTTTGTCTCGAATTCCGTGCCATGTATACACGGCTGATTCGGTTTTTGTTCTTGTTGAAACCGTGACATGTTTTACACGGTTTTATCACCTTGTTTTCGATTTGTTTTTATGCATATTGTTGTTTTATACGGAGATTACAGCAACATGTCAAGTTTTGTCAATTGTTAAATTGTTTTTGATGCGTTTTTGATCAAAATTACAATTGATTTTGTTTTGTCAAACTGTTTTCACGAGGGTTTTATGTTTTCCAGAAACTTTTTCCCTCGATCGAGCATGTTTTTAGTCGATCGAATGGTTTTTCTGACATGTTTTTACTCGATCGAGTCCTTGGCTTGTACTCGATCGACCCGCTTTAAAACCCCACCGCTCGATCGAGAAGTCCTCGTACTCGATCGAGCAAGATATTGTTGATATAAGTCCTCGATCGACTACCAGTTTTGTCGATCGAGTACTTCCCGATTAGCACACCTCTCGATCGACTTGCGATTCATCGATCGAGCCCTTTCATTCCTCGATCGAGCACCTGTGTCCCTGGATCGAAGGATTTACTTTTTTGACTTTGAAAATTTATTCTTTTTGCTTTAAATTTTCTTTTGGCTACAAAATGTACATTATACGGATATTGTACACTCGCTATGATTGTGAAACAGTTCACACACGTACCATTAAGTTATTTTAAAGCGTATTTAAAGTAACGGACTGTATTGGATTAAAATTAAATGATAGAAGCGGTTTTATCACATGAATTTTAATCATTAAAAGGAGGTTTGGATAAATTTAACATAATTACGGAATTATGTCACGAATGAATTTGTTTTAGTTGATGCATTTTTTTTTATCGTTAATTTTGAATGCTTGTGAATGCCTTTTATTACGTATTTAATTTTACAATCGATTGTAACTTAGTGTGGCCTTAGTAGAACGTGTTACCGTAATGATGGAACACGGTCTTGGTTGTATTTTGAGATCTCGTATCTCCGTTTTGGATTTTTCACTTGTAATTACAGTTTTAATTAGAATGTAAATAGGTTTATTTTTGTAATTTTAATTGTAATTTTGAGAAGACCAAAGACGGAGACCAGATGCTCACTCCCGCTAACTGGATCAAGATGGAACAACAAGACAAGCTTCTTGGGTCCAACGGTGGATTCCAAAGTTGTATTTTGTTCTTTTTATTAGGATAGGCCACACTAGGAAATTTTATTTACGTATTGCATTCAATTATTTATTTTATCGTAACGATAGTATGCATCATATTCCGCCTAAAACCAAACCACCTAATAATTGCATGAAAACTGACACATATAGAGGTCACGAGTTAGTTTTCCTTGACATTCGTATGTCACACGTTTTTAAGCCATCACCCAAATTAATTCATTCACGCAGACGCTAGTTATTCGTTCATTTAATATGAATTATAATTTAGTTGATGGGATCTTCCTCGTATAAACAAAAATTGAGAACGGTCTTTATAGGTCAAACTCCAATGAGTCCCTTCTTCGTCGGTAGGCATAATATGACCCCTTCTACGTCGGGTAAGTTGGAACCGATTGACCTATTTTATCTCAACACCATGGTCACTCGTACGATCCTGTGACTATGGTGGACTATAGATAGGATTTACGGAAATCTATCGACCAAGAGTTCTTCCGGAAGAATTAGCTAAACAGTTGGCTTATCAATTTACAGAAATTGAGTCTTGGGATCACTTGTATCATTCTTGAGGGAGATCAATTATGCAAGTGCGAGAGTCTACATGTTAAAATGAATTTTTAATAGACTTAAATCACCTCGATGAGTTGCTTATTTCGTTTTGTTTTTCTTTCTTTTTCGATGTAGATCACGTTTTATTAAACTCGCAAATAACAAATGGCTGGTTCTACCGATAACCCAATGCCAAGTGCCACATTGGACCGTGAGTCCTGGCTTCGGATCTTCATGAATCGGATGAATCGGTCTACTCGATCAAGAATGATGGATCAAACTTCGCGGACGGGAGGCGGTATTACGGAATGCTTGCCGCTGGCGACGGGAAGCTCAAATATCTATTAGAGCCCATCCCGGCAAACCCAGGTCCCACGGCTAGAGCTTCTGAAATCACCAAGTTTAATGATTTCTGTATGGAAGCGGGTGCGATTAAAAACGTACTCATTTTTGCAATGGAACCCAATTTGCAGAAACGCTTCATAGCCCAAGGTGCAAACAAGATTTTCACCACGCTCACTAAGGAATTCTCGAAAGCACCGAGAATCGTGACCTATGAGCATACCACTCGCTTCTTTGATGCGAGACTCCAGAAGGGCCAACCGGTTAGCCCACACATTCTCAGCATGATTGAGAATGTCGAGAAGCTGGAGACCTTTGATTGTAAGATCAGCGAGAACATCGTTATCGACCGCATACTTCACTCACTCCACGATGGTTATTCGCAATTTAGAGCGAATTACTATATGAATGATTTGAAGAAAACTCCCCATGAACTGCACTCCCTCCTCGTACAGACCGAGAAGGACATGAAGTTCAGTGGGAGCATGAAACAGGATGTTCTCGTTGTGACAAACAAGGGAAAGGGTAAGGGCAAAGCTCGGGCAAACCTAGCAGTAGGTAAGGCGAAGTTCAAGAAGTCGGGTTCGGGTAAGAGTGGGCCTGGTGAGTCGAGCATCTCATCGTGCACGACAAAGAGCAAGAGTGAAAACATGGAATGCCATCATTGCCACAAGACCGGGCATTGGAGACGCACATGTCCTGTTTATCATGAGGACTTAAAGGCAGGTCGTGTTAAACCTGTTGGTATGTCTTCCTCTTCTTCTACTTTTATTCATATGATTGAGATTAACCACGCAAGTTACGGAACTTGGGTACTTGATACTGGTTGTGGTTCTCATCTGTGTAATCATGTGCAGGGCCTCCGAAATCTCGAGCCTCTCGTAAAGGGTGAGGTTGACCTGCGTGTCGGGAATGGAGCAAGAGTGGCTGCCGTCTCGAGGGGAACATATGTGATCCAGCTTCCTAGTGGATTTGAGTTATCATTATATGATTGCTATTATGTTCCTAGTCTTTCGAAAAACATTATTTCGGTTTACGCACTTGACAAACTTGGTTTTTCATTTGTAATAGAGAATAATACTTGCATTTTCTCTTTACACGATATGATTTATGGCAAGGCAGTCTCCATGAACGGAATTTATGTTTTAGATCAGACCACCGAAATATTACACGTAATGAATAAAAGGGTAAAGGTTGGTGACAAAGATCAAACGTATCTATGGCAATCGCTGCGTATGGGACACATTAATGAGAAACGCGTAAAACAGCTCATTAAACATGGAGCTATCTCGGCCTTTGATTTTCAATCATTTGGCACGTGTGAATCCATGTCTCATCGGTAAGATGACTCGGATTTCCTTCAAAGGTGTTGGAATGCGCGGCTGGCGACCTATTAGGACTCATACACACGGATGTATGTGGTCCTATGTCAATCACCGCACGAGAAGGCTATAGGTATTTCATCACTTTCACGGGCGATTTAAGTAGATATGGCTATGTCTACTTAATGAAGCACAAAGTGAATCCTTTGAGAAATTCAAGGAATACCGAATAGGGTACTGAGAACCTATTAGGTAGGAAGATTAAAACACTGCGTTCGGATCGTGGTGGCGAGTATCTTTCTCACGAGTTTGATCGGCACCTAAAGGACTTTGTGGGATTGCCCTACGCTTAACTCCACCGGAACACCTCGGTTGAATGGTGTGTCCGAACGGAGAAATCGAACACTACTTGATATGGTTCGATCCATGATGAGTCACACCGTGTTGCCCGACTCATTGTGGGGTTATGCTCTTACAAATTTGCTCTAATACTTAACCGAAGTCCGTCTAAAGTCATTGACAAGACTCTATATGAACTATGGAAGGGAACGGTCCCTAACTTGTCCTTTATACGGGTTTGGGGCTGCGAGGCTTATGTCAAGTGGAGACACGAGGATAAGCTCGGCCCGCGATCGGTCAAGACATACTTTATAGGTTATCCTAAAGGAACGCTTGGTCATTACTTCTATTCGCCAACCGAACAACGCGTTTTTGTTGCGGCTAGTGCGACATTCTTAGAGAAGGAATTTCTCGAGAATGCAAAGAGTGATAGAACCTTCGACCTGTCGGAGATTCCAGAACCAAACACCGAGCAACCATTGGAGGAACCTGTTCCTTCAATCCCGGCTGCGGTGAATATTCCTGAGGAACCTAGGAGGTCGGGAAGAGTCTCTATTCCTCCAGACAGATACATTGGTATGGTCGAGGAACATGACATAGATGACGTTCTACTCTTAACGAGTAGTGAACCCGCAACCTATAAAGGTGCCATGACTAGTTCTGACTCAAAGCTATGGCTTGAGGCCATGCAATCCGAGATGGACTCCATGTATGAGAATAACGTATGGGATCTTGTTGACTTACCTGCTAAGGTTCGTCCCCTTCAATGCAAATGGCTTTACAAGATAAAGCATTCTGTGGAAGGTCAACAAGACATCTATAAAGCACGACTAGTTGCTAAAGGTTTCACCCAAGTGCCAGGTTTGCACTACGATGAAATTTTCGCACCCGTAGTCATGCTGCGTTCCATTCGGATTATCTTAGCGATCGCTGCTTTTCATGACTATGAAATTTGGCAAATGGACGTGAAAACCGCCTTCTTAAACGGTTTTTTGGAGGAAGAGTTGTACATGGTACAACCCGAAGGTTTCATCGATCCACAACATCCTAAGAAAGTATGCAAACTTAAGCGTTCCATTTATGGACTTAAGCAAGCATCTCGGAGTTGGAATCATCGCTTCGACCAAGTGATTAAAGAAAATGGATTTACTCGATCGGTCGAGGAACCATGTTTATATATCAAGTCGAGTGGGAGCAAGATTGTCTTCCTAATATTGTATGTTGACGACATACTCCTGATTGGGAATGACATACCTCTCTTAACTTCGGTGAAAGTATGGTTGAAAAACCATTTCCAGATGAAAGATCTGGGAGAGGCACAAAGAATTCTAGGCATCCGTATCTATCGAGATAGATCACGACGGATGTTATCTCTCGATCAGAGTCTTACATAGACAAAGTCCTAGAGAGATTCAAAGATGACTAACTCCAAGAAGGGGTTCCTTCCTATGTCTCCAGGGGTGCATTTGAGCAAGTCTCAGGCACCAGAGACACCGGAAGAGAAAGAGCGCATGACACGGATTCCTTATGCCTCGGCAATAGGATCAATCATGTATGCCATGATATGCACACGTCCGGACGTGGCATATGCATTGAGTATGACAAGTCGATTCCAACAAAGATCCAGGTGAACCACATTGGTGGCTCGTCAAGAACATTCTTAAGTACCTACGGAGGACTAAAGATTGGGCATTGACTTATGGAGGCGATCAAAAGCTATGCGCAACCTCTACGCAGATGCTAGCTTCCAAACGGATCGAGATGACTTGAAATCTCGATCTGGATTCGTTTTTACTCTTAATGGCGCTGCATCACCGAAGAGTTCGAAACAAATCACATTAAGAGATTCTACGACCGAGTCCGAGTACTATGCCGCGTCTGAAGCTACAAAGGAAGCGATATGGATGCGTCAATTCTTACATGGGCTCTCAGTAGTGCCTAGTTCGAATGACCCGATCACCATCTATTGCGACAATAGTGGTGCCATCTTCCAAGCTAAGGAGCCAAAGTCTAGCAACAAGTCTAGACATGTACAACGGAAAGCTCATCTAATCCGGGATTACGTGGAGCAAAAGGAAGTAGTGATAGAAAAGATTGCTACAGATGATAACATAGCAGATCCTCTCACTAAAGCATTACGACAAGATAAGCATGAAGGGCATGTTAATTCCATGGGAATTAAACGTGTTCCTAAGTTGTAGTACTCTTTTATGGATCAGATTCATTCTCTCTTGTACTCTATACGACATCATCGTTTTGATATTTTATATATATATTTTGTTTTTCATGTGGATTTGTACGACAAATTTTGAACACCACAAAGTGAACTCGAACGAACATTATATGTTTCGAGCCTTAATTGCCCACATGAGCTGATAACTCTGGCAATTATTTTGTGACGTTGGTTGATGGTGGGTTCAACGAGCCATAAGTCAACCGGTTGACTGACCAATCACAAAGGCGATTTATACGGATATTTCGTAGGACACAATTGTGACATCGACGTGGAGTCCTAAATGTTTTATAACATTCGGTGCCCGGTCGTGGATAGGACCTCCATGGTGATCCTAAGAGTCGATTCTTTTGACTATCGACTGTCTCTTGAGACTAAGGCCGATTTTGGGTGACTTTGGTTTCTTTCTCACGGTCATCCGTAACAGGGGGCCAAGTAGATTTTTTCTGGGTCATTTCATGCTGTGCTTAGATCGGAAGGAGTCGAGTTGAAGGAAATATTCAGCCTTTATCGGTACTCGATATTTCTCGGGGCCACTCGAGGAGTCAGAATCGAAATGCATGGCCATGCTCGGATACGGATTCGTTTTATCAGTTGAGTTACTCTCTAGTCGGGGAAACCACTCTAGATACAGATCGATTGTAAAATACGACCTTTGTGGATCCAGATCTGCAAATTGTTTTACATTGAGTGGGAGAAATTTTAAATGAATATGAGAATCGGTTATCGCACATACACTTGTACGGACAAGTGGGAGTTTGTTGGAGCTTGTGTCCTCCAGTTAGTGCGGATAACGTCATTGCACATGCACTTGTACGGACAAGTGGGAGCTTGTTGGGGTTAGTGTCCTTAACGGTTAGTGCAAGGACTTATAAACCTCTAAAAGGATCAAAGGGCATACTTTTGGTATTATTATCGGTTGATCCACGTTTATCAATAACGGTTGGCTTGCTAGATAAGTTTGACGTTATTGTCATACTGATGGCGGTGATCAACTGGTCCCTAAAAGTCACACCTATAGGATACGTTTGAGAGACGTGACGATATGAAAATACAATCATGTAGATGCCAAATCGACTAACCGGTTAGTCCGAGTTATTTGACTAGTAATTAGTCAAAATGTGATGTTGAGATATTATATTTAATACAGATTAAATATCATGGGCTAAGGCGAATTAACCAGTTAATTCGTAAAATTAAATATAAGCGATTTATATTTAATTAATGTATATTGAATAAATTATACAATATCGTCTTTGTCGGACATGTATTAATACTTCAACTAACCCGTGTTATTAGTTGATGTTTTAATAGCCGATAACCGATGACGATTTATAAAAACCGCGTCATATACATTTAGTCATTTGGGTACGGACTACGAGTTAAAATGAAGAGGAAATGGAAAAGCCCATTTCCTCCCCATGGACTCGGTTTGGCCGAGATTAGGAGATCAAAAGGGAGAGCTTCTCCTCCCTTCTGACCAAAATCATCATTAGTGAAAAATAACTAGGGTTTTGAAGAGCATTCTTCTATGAAAAACCGAGATCTCTCATCTCGAAAAACTCACATCAGTTCTCCCAATATTGCAAGGCAATCGGAGAACACCATCTAGCACAAGGGCATATCTCGGACAAGTCTTGGGTGCAACAATTAGGAGGGAATCTCGTTTGATTTCTGTTCTTTACGCCGCACTATAAAGGACCCGAGGTTAATTCTTGTTCCTTATCGTTTCTCTATTGTTTTTATGTTTTATGACCATATTCGCATGCTAAATTTACGTTATAGTCCTAAATTTAGAGGGTCTTATACGGATATTACCCCACAGATACCCCATACATCAAACAACTCAACCTCTAGGATGTAGTTCATTGGCATCTCACGCCTCCTTGAAATATTGCCGCTTCGTTGGCACTTATCACACCTCTTGACATAAGTTGCCACATCATGAAATAGGGTAGGCCAATATAAACCGCATTGGAGCACCCTTGCGGCGGTCTTCCTTGAACTTCCATGCCCTCCACTTGAAATGTCGTGGCAATGAGAGATTATCGGCTTCACCTCTTCGCTTGGAATGCACCTTCTAATTATACCATCCGCACAAGATTTGTAAAGGCAAGGTTCATCCCAAAAATATTGCTTTAGATCATAAAAGAATTTCTTCCTCTTGTGTGAGTCATAGTCATGTGGGATGACTCCGGATACCAAGTAGTTGACATAGTCCGCGTACCAAGGGACATCCAATAGAGCAAGAGCAAATAGTTGATCATCCGGCAATGAGTCATCAATAGGTAGCCCACCCTTTACATTTGCATGGAATAATCGAGAGAGATGGTCGGCCACTACGTTCTCCACACCCTTCTTGTCCCTAATTTCAATATCAAACTCTTGAAGCAAAAGCATCCACCGGATCAAGCGTGGTTTCGATTCCTTCTTGATTAGCAAGTGCCTAAATGCCGTATGATCGGTGTGTACAATTACCTTAGAGCCCACCAAGTAGGAACAGAACTTGTTCATAGCATATATGACCGCCAAAAGCTCCTTTTCGGTGGTGGTGTAGTGTGCTTGAGCTTCATCCAAGGTTTTGCTTGCATAATATATGGCATGAAGTTTGCCATCCTTTCTTTGTCCAAGCACCGCTCCCACCGCTACATCGCACATCAATTCAAAAGGTTCTCCCCAAGTGGGAGGTTGCATAATTAGAGCGATGATGAGAGTATCTTTCAACCTATTAAAAGCATTCAAACATTCATTAGTAAACTCAAAGGGGACATCCTTGCCAAGTAGCAATGTTAATGGCCGGGCAATCAAAGAAAAATCCTTAATAAATCTCCGGTAGAAACCGGCATGTCCAAGAAAACTTCTAACTCCTTTGACATTTGTGGGATGGGGTAAAGTTTTGATCACTTCAATCTTGGCTTGATCCACTTCTAAGCCCTTACTTGACACAACATTACCCAAAACAACTCCGGATGTCACCATAAAGTGACATTTCTCCCAATTTAAGACAAGACCGGTCTCTTGACACCTTTTCAAGACCTTACCCAAATTAGCTAGACATCCATCAAATGAGGTGCCTACGACGGAGAAATCGTCCATAAACACCTCCATGATATCCTCAACATATTCGGAGAATATAGCTAGCATACATCTTTGAAATGTGGCCGGCGCATTGCATAGCCCAAAGGGCATGCGCCTATAGGCAAAGGTACCAAATGGGCACGTGAAAGTGGTCTTTTCTTGATCATTAGGGTGAATCGGGATTTGGAAAAACCCGAAAAACCCATCTCGGTAGCAAAAGTGAGAGTGTTGGGCAAGTCTTTCCAACATTTGGTCAAGGAAAGGAAGGGGGAAATGGTCTTTCCTAGTCGCCTTGTTGAGGCGTCATACACATTCTCTATCCGGTGGTGATTCTTGTTGGGAATAATTCATTCTTATCATTGGTGACTACTGATGCGTGTATTTTATATAAGTATTTTGCACTTCATTTGCACGCATTTCTATGCATTTTGTGTAGTGTTTAGCTACAAATGTCCCCCGAATTGTCTACTTTGGTTTCTCTTGTATTATTTACAGGTATGAACCGGAAAGTATCATAATCAATCCTAAAACACGTCCCTATGCATGCATTTAGGAGATGAGTTGAGTCGGAGCTTTTAAACTACTAATTGTGATGCGCAAAGAAGTAAGAAAGCTAGACGAGCAAAGGAAGAACTTCAAATTACTAGTACCTACTTTGAAGAGCCATATCTCAAGTTATACAACTTATTTTCAGGTGATTCTAATTGGAGATGAAAGCTTGTCCTCTTAGATTTCCAACTCCACCGGAAACGCCCTGTTTGCCCAAGTAACGAAGAAATGGCAGCCGTTTGAAGTTCAGTACGTGAAGCAGGAATTGTGCGCTGGAAAGTACTCGATCGAGTACAATTGCGTTTGATCGACTCCTTTTTCTACTTGATCGAGTAGTGCCTATTTAAAAAGTGTTCGATCGATTAACTAAAGTACTCGATCGTGAGGTTTTAGCTTGGATTTGCTCGATCGAGTGATATAAAAGTCCTCGATCGAGTATTTAGCTATTATACTCGGGATTTTTAATCCGTGTTTAGGTTATCTTTTGTTTATTTTCACTTCCCTATATAAGGAAGTCGTCATTAGGTTAATAAACATCACTTATCACATCTCATATACTCTTAATCACTGTTTTTACTCTTAATCACTGCTGCTACCATGTTCTTTTGCCGGATTCTAAACTTTTGTAACCTTTCTTCTCTTTTTTTATATTAATTCTCTTTTGCTTATTCCTTCATTATGTTTGTTCTTTCTTCTTCCTTTTCTTTTTCTTTATTCATTATTATGTTTAGCTAATTCTTCTGCTAGGATTTAGGGGATTCAATGAATTGATGTTAGTTGCTAATTAGGTTTGCAGATCTGTTGCTTAAATCATGTCTTTGTTGTTAATCACCGCATATAATTGTTCTTATTTACTTGAGTCGACACAACTAGATAATTAATCTTGGTAAGCCTTGATCTAGACCGGAAGGTTGGAAGGGGTGAGACCAGCAGTGAACATTAGGATGCTTTAGTGAGGGCGGAAGCTAAGCTAATAGTATTTTAGGGCGAATTGAGACCGAAAGGAGATATTCGTTGCCCCTTAGACCGATACAAGCAACCGATTTGTGACCTTAGCTGCAGTTATCTGATATTCATTGATGACCCGACAATCCTAGTTCTCTCTCTTTATTGTTAATCCCTTTATTTTTATCGCTCAATTTCTCTTCTCTCCTCTCTTAGTTTAGAAATCGTACTCAAACCCCCGTTACTCTTAGACTAACTTAAAACAGATAAATCTCATTTTTGCCTCCCTGTGGAGATCGACCGAAGTTCTCTAGTTATATTAGTTAGAGCCAGTTGGTTATTTTTGATAGGTATACGACTACCCTGTCAACTACCGTGACACCGCCCTTCTTTGGCACAACATGCATCGGGCTCACCCATGCACTATCGGAGATAGGGTAAATAATACTCGCATCATAGAGCTTCAACACCTCCTTCCTCACCACTTCTTTCATAGCGGGGTTAAGGCGGCGTTGAGGCTAAATAGAAGATGCACCCTCATCTTCCAAGTGTATACGGTGAGTGCAAAAAGAAGGGCTAATTCCCTTGATATCATCAATCGAGTACCCAATGACATCCTTAAATTTTCTTACAACATCAAGTAGCTTTTGAAGCTCGGTGTCATTGAGTGCACTATTGACAATAATAGGGTAAGTGTCATTAGGGCCAAGAAAACCATGTTTAAGAGTAGAGGGAAGAGGTTTCAACTCCACTTGAGGAGGCGTGGATCTCTCCTCCTTTTTACCGTTCCTCTTCGAACTCTCAAATTCCTTGTCCGGGTCTTCCTCAATTGTTGCTTCCATAGCCAAAGCATACTCCCGGTGCTTCTTGCAATCTTTTACCTTGCCCTCAAGGTACCCTTGCAAGCCCTTGTATTCTTTAACTCTTTTCACTTCAATCCCTTCTTCAACCATATCAATCATATAACAAGATTTTCTTCCGAAGGCTCCTTCATAGCCTTGTTCAAAGGGAACTCCACCTTTTCTTCACCAACTTGGAAGGATAGCTTCCCATTCTTCACATGTATCAAGGCACCCCCTGTGTCAAGACAAGAGCGCCCCAATATAATTGGAATGTTTAAATCCTCGGGGATGTCCATTACATAAAAATCGCATGGGAACTCAAGTTTTCCCACCTTGAATGGGACATCCTCCACAAGACCAATGGGATATCTCACCGATCTATCCGCTAATTACAAAGAAACTCTTGTTGGCAAGAGCTCATAATCCCCCAACTTCTTAAAAATCTTGAGAGGCATAAGACTAATGCTTGCCCCTAGATCACACAAGGCTCTCTCAATATGTACGGTTCCAATTTTGCAAGGTATGGAAAAGCTCCCCGGGTCTTCAAGCTTTTGAGGAGCCTCATTCATAAGGATTGCGCTACATTCCTTGGATAAGTTCACCGTTGTTGTTGGACTCAAGGAATTTTTGTTTGAAATTAGCTCATTCAAGGATTTTCCATAGCTTGGTATCTCCTTGATGGCATCAATGAAGGGCATGGTGATGTTGATTCCCTTCATCATGTCCATGAACTTTCCATATTTTTGCTCAAGCTTAGCCCTTGCCAACCTTTGTGGGAAAGGAACGGGTGGCACATAAGTCCTCACAACTTGTTGTTTTGGCTCTTCAACAATTTTTGTTGGTTCATCAACTA
The DNA here is from genome assembly GCF_048544455.1 of Silene latifolia. Lineage (NCBI taxonomy): Eukaryota > Viridiplantae > Streptophyta > Magnoliopsida > Caryophyllales > Caryophyllaceae > Silene > Silene latifolia. Next base: position 24,369,286 of record NC_133536.1, read on the forward strand.
CCTTTGGAGTCTCCACAACAATCTCCACAATATCATCTTCAACCTCTTTTTGCATCACCTTGGGTGGTTCAACCACATCATCCGGCTTGTTACTCTTTCTTTTCTTGATGAATACACGGTCCTCCAATTCTCTTCCGCTCCTCAAATGAATGGCATTTATGGTTTTCGGGTTCTCCTCGGTTTTACCCGGGAATTTCCCATTTGAGGCTTGTAATTGACTCACTTGAGAAGCCAATTGAGAAATTTGGTTGTCCGTCATCCTTTGAGAAGCTTGCATTTGGGTCCTCAATTGATTGATGGAGGATGTGGTTTCCTCTTGCTTTTGGTTGGAATGAGTGATGAATTGGGTTTGAGAGCTCATCAATTGCTCTATCATGAGCTCCACGTTGGATTTAGGTTGGGTGGTTTGTTGAAAAGGTTGGGAATTTTGTTGGAATGGTGGGTTGTTTGGTTGATTGAGTGGTTGGAATTGTTGTCTTGGTTGGAAGGATCTTCCTTGGAAACCCGGTGGACCTTGGTTGAATGTTGTGTTTGGTTTTTGAGCTTGAAAGTTTGGTTGTTGTGATTTTTGTTGGAAGGTGGGGTTTTGGACATTTTGTGAGCCATAAGAGAAGTTTGGGTGGGCTCTCATTCCGGGGTGATATTGGTTGTTGTTAAATGCTTGCTTTGCCGGACTAGACTCCCAAATCCCATTTACTTGCTCCATGCAATTGCCCTCTCCTACCATCAAAGGACACTCATTGGGTGGGTGCCCTTGGTCTCCACAAATCTCACAAGAATAAACTTGGTTCCTCATAGAAGAAGTAGTGTTGTTTGAACTCATCAAAGCAACTTGTTGCTTGAGCTCTTCTATTATCCCTTTAACCTCAACATTGTTGGCCGACTGCCTTTCCCTTCCTCCTGTGCCTGTCATTGTTCAATTAAAAGTTCGAGAAGCCAATTTCTCAATAAGTTCCTTGGCCGTTTTGTGGTCAATTTTGTCCAAGGCCCCCTTTCCCGAACCGGAATCTAGGTTCATCTTCATTTCATTGTTCAACCCCTCGTAAAAGTTGTTGATCAACTCGTCATCTCCAATCCCGTGGTGTGGACACAAACTTTGGAGTCCTTTGTACCTTTCCCAAGCTTCGTAAAGGGTCTCATCTTCTTGTTGAGTGAAGCCTTGAAGCTCACTTTTGATCCTTGTGGTTCTTTGTGGTGGGAAGTATTTGTTTAGGAAGGCCTTAGAGGCATCATCCCAAGTCCAAAGAGAATCGGGCTCACAACTCTTTAACCACTCCTTAGCACTTCCCCTCAAAGAATAAGAAAAGAGCCTAAGGCAGAGGGCATCCTCCGACACTCCATTTGCTTTGAACATGTCACAACTATCCAAGAATTCATTGAGATGTTCGTTGGGGTTTTCGGTGGCTCCCCCTCCGAATTGGTTTCGTTGGACTTGTTGTAACAAGGTAGCCTTCACATCAAAATTATTGGCTTGAATAGGTGGCTTGACAATACTTGGATTCACCACCTTTTTCGGAGCCAAATTATCCCGCATAGGAATCGCGGCCATTGTGCTAGATTCTTCACCTACTCCAAAAGGATTCTCGAACTCTTCAATAGTCACTTGTTGGTCACTTTCTTCTACCGGTGGTGTATCAAGAAAACCCCTTCTTCTAAGTGAGTTAAGCCTTCTTGCCGTAGCCTCGATTTCAAGATCAATAGGATACGTCAGTTGACCTCTTCTTTGTCGCCTACTCGTGCAAAAGGCCTAAGCACTTGAAAGAAAGGATTAGTAACAAATGACTTAGTCTAAACTAGAATGAAAACAACTAATATTTTGCCGAACTCCCCGGCAACGGCGCCAAAAACTTGATGGTTATCAAATTAAACCTCGCAAGTGCACGATTTATCGTTGTGCAAAATTGAGGGTCGATCCCACTAGGAGTTAAGAATATTACTAATTGTTCTAATCCTTAAGCTTAGCCAAGTCAACAATAAAAGGATGAGTGTAAATATCTAAAAACTAGACTAAACAAAATGAAATGCAATCTATCTAGAGAATGTAAAATGAGCAAGATAGGACTAACTTGTAATTCAAATAATTAAAGGGCCTAGAACTCGGTTCTCCCACAACAATTCATAATTCCACATATTAACTCCCTAGGCTAATCGTTTAGGTAAACGGGCAAGGGGGAGATGGCTCTAATTCGCCTAAGACCCCACTCTTGGGTTCGAAGTAGGACACTAGCAGTACCCACCAACTCCCCTCTCGGGTTCGAAGGTCGGAATCCTTAACTCAACACCCAACAACCCCGAAAACGTGCACATTCCCAAGGTGGTCAAGAACTTGGTCGAGGTCATTAAGTACTCATCGTATTCCGGGTCATCCCACTCCCTCTCTCGAGGGTCGATTTCAAACGCTAGTCTAGAGGCACCCTCCCTCGGTTCTCCCTTTCGGTCTCAACCTTGGTTGGTGACAAGGACAAATTCCGGGTATCCAATTTACAACCTAACCAACTCTCGTTGGTGGACAAGGGTTACAAGTCGACACTACCCAAAAATCAATCCTTAAACCATGTAATTCCTCTAAACTACCCTCACCAATTTCCCCAAACAATTAGCCTTTATGAGAATCAATTAGTAAAACTACTCATGTCGGGTCAAACCGAGTCCTAGTAGAAGACTACTCACTAATCATGTTCCTAATTGCAAGAGAAACAACAAAGATGGAATCTTTAAGCATAAACATGGTGGAAGAACAAATTCTACTACTAATCATGCAAATATCCAACACAAATTATGAAGAAAGACAAATTAAACTAAGAATGGGTGAGAATTAAACTAAAAGACACAACCTTTAACACAAGTAACTCAAAGATTCAATCTTTGACACAAGAAAGTTAAAGACTCAATCTTTGAGGGCAACAACATTGGAAAACAAAGAAAAGATGAACAAGAGAGAGAATAGTATCAATTAAACAACAAGAAGTAGTATTCTAACATGAACAACTAAACAAGAATTAAGAGAAAAACAAAATGTAAACAAATGAAATAAGGAAGAGAAATTATACCAACTTAATAGCAAATAAAGGAACTTGGATTGATAATAATAAAGGAGAAACCTTCAATCTTCTTACAACCCAATTTCTAAGACTAAATATGATGTAATTATTGAAGAACTTGCTCTAATTAAGAAAATATTAGTAATGTAATTAACAAAATTCAAACTCGGAAAAGGAAATTAAAATGGATCCAGGGTTCTGTGTCTAAACACGATTTTGAGGGAGTATTTATAGTATCCTTCTTCTTAGGTTACAAAAAAGGGAAATTAAGACAAAATACGGGTAGCAGCGACCACCAGCCGGTCGACCGGCGGCCGGCTGCACCTCTGGCGCCGAGACATATCAAATTTGAAGCTTTTAAAATGGCCAAGCGACGCTCCGCCGGTTGACCGGCCGCCGGCTGGTCGGCCCAGGAGCATCTTCTGCTTTTTCCTCCCTTTCCTCCTTGCTAGCTTCCTCGTGTGCGTTGTTTCTTGCCAAATTTCCTTTAGCTAGCTCAATTACCTACATTCAAGTGCCGAAGTCGGTAATAGCGGGAATAAAAGGCAAAATGCAAGAAAAAGGCCTAAGATTGTGCCTAAGTAGTCCAAAGGATTAGCAAAAAAAAGGGTAAAAAGAGGCCAAATGTTCAATCATCATCCGTATAATTTTATTGGGACAATTTCATAACTAGGGGTGATAATGAAAGGAGACAGCTCACGAGTTGCGAGCAATTCGTGCTCGGTTCAGTCAAAACTCGACAAAAAAAGTCTTATACTAATTTTTATGTCCAACAGTGTTTTAACAAAGTTGCTTGGTATTAAAATTTTCCCAAAAAACAAAAAAGAAATAAAACGTGAACGAAAGAAGGGATGAACATTGCAGCCTGAAACTTACGCAGTAGAATTCCCAGTATAATCTTGACCAACAAAATCTACGCCTATGTTTTGGGCCTCCAGCAATATAGACTCAAGGCATTGATGAGATCCAGTATAATCTTGACCAACAAAATCTACGCCTATAAATGGTTGGGCTAGGTCGACTGTAATTTTTTTTTTTGTCTAACGAAGTGCATACGTAGTCGCATTATAATAGAGTGGTGAGGGAATTCGAACATGGACATATTGTTCACATACCTCCGTCGTAATTAGCAGACTAAAACATTTTCAGTACTGTAAACTTATTGAAATGTCACAATCCTTGGATTATTGTGAATTTGTGATAGAAGTATCTCACAAAAACAGTTTTAACACAAAACCATTTTATGGTAAAACGGGCTCAATAAAATGTGATTTAATACCAAAAAACCCTATATTTCATTTATATTATCCCCTTTCGCTCTTAGTTTACCTTCTCTAATTTAGCAACGAAATTGAGTTAACCTTCAATATTACACCTTAATATTTAAAGACCACTTTTGCTTCGTAATAGCATCGTCTTTTTTTTTTTTTTTTTTTTTTAAATGTAAGGGGTAGAGCCTTTCCTCACTTTTTCTTAAATCATTATAAAACGGAAAGGAGATAATAAAATTAGAAATTAGGGTGTAATTGAGTCGATTTGAGGTGGAGCTCTGGGCTTGGAATCGACTGGAAGAGTTGAGCTCGAGCTAGAAATATGCTCGCAACTCTCCTAGCTTAAAAAGTTAGAACTCAGAATCAACTCAAACTTGTTTAAACCATTATTTCCGTTGCTTTTTTTTTCTTTACTTCTAAAAGTAAATTAAAAAATAATTACTCCCTCTGTCCCGGTCATTTGTTTTCCTTTTCCATTTTGGGGTGTCTCAGTCATTTGTTGTCCTTTCTATTTTAAGAATGAACTTGATGAGTAATTTGATCATTCTCATTCAATTTGTTCCACTTGTCATTTAGTTATTGGCCTTTTCCTCATTTCTTAGTCTTTGTGCCAAAACAAAAGGACAACAATTGACCGGGACGGAGGGAGTATATTTTTAGATAACTGTGAATGTAAAATATTGCACAAATATAATAAAAATATAATTATAAATGATAAAATTACATTATGAAGAACAGAAACAATTGCAAAATACTAAAATTAAACAATAAAAAAAGATATAACGAGCTTAAATGAGCTTCTCATGCAAGCTTTAATTTACTAAGCTTGGGATCGACTGGAATATGATCAAGCTCAGCTCAAAATCATTTTTTACCGATTTTGAGTCAAGCTTTAACCAAGGGCTCTACAAATCGGCACAAATCATTGAGAGTCGTAGAATGGAGCGAGAACTCGTATTTATGCAAATTAAATTTTATTTTGACAACTTAATACTCCTCCATCCAGTAAATATTTACATTTGTTTTATCCTCCAACAAAATAAAGTAAATATAAACTATTCAGTACTTTATAATGGCAAACAATGTACTTAAATACGTGAGTTCCACTCACAAATTTCCAGGTTAATAAAATAAAGATAAAAATTTGAATATTTATATATATATTCCCTCCGTCTCACTTAATAGTTTACATTTACTTTACTTCCTCTCACGAAATAAAGCAATCTATTCATCACTCGGGGCAGAAAGTGTGATTTTTCTAAGATTAGACTTTATCGTCCTCTATACGGAGTAACAATTTGTAGTCTCCTAATCGTTTTTAGGAAATGGTTTTATTCTAAGCTAGCTATGTAATGATAGATTCATTGACACGGACCTGTACTCGTAAACAGTAAACACATACTCTGTATAGTTAACGCACAAATTCTTAGTTAAAATCGTCATCAAGTAGTAATAAGGAAAAACTAAAAAAGGATTATAAAACATCAAATTATCGCAACTTAAAACGGTTTCAAACAAAATCTACTGATAATAATTACCTATTATACCTATATACATATGTTTGTCTTACGTATAGAGAATGATGTTGTTAACATAATGATTAATGTTTGCATGATACATTCAAGTATTTTCTCTGTTGACATAATAGGTTGCTATTATAGGTTACCTGATCTCGTTGCCCTAAAAATTTGTCCATCATATAATTTAGGGCAATATAGGTAAAGTCATTCGGTGATGACGATGGTGCATTGTTCATTCAACTTTGGATTTTTTTTTACAACGGAAATCAAATCAAGCAACCGTTAAATTCAAGAAAATCACATCAAGGAAGATGGTTGGCAATTTGGCATTGAAATGTAATAAATGAGTTTGGTGAACAATAGTAATTTAAAGAGAATTACTCCTTCTATCACCAATTGGTTTTAGTATAGAATCTCACTTGCTTGTGAGCCGGTCGTCTCATACATCTATATCTATAAGCCTGTTGCGGAGGCCGAAAAACTCAACACTTTAGTATTATGAGGTTTTGGTTATTTTCTATGACATGAGGTTTAAAAGTAATTTTAGTTTCATGACCTATAAGTTTATTAGTGATTAGTCAAAGTCATATACTTACTCCTATTCAGTCTAATATTCCCTTTTCATTATAATACTACTTAGATATATTAGAGAAAGGGGGCCATTAGGCTGTATATATAGGAGGGAGTATATATTTTTTTTTTTTGTGTAAAAGAAGCCACAAAATAAAAGGGTGATTGTGATACTGACGCGGTTCGAACCTTGGTCATGAGTGCTACAAAATGCAAAGTCTATTTTAGTCCATTTTCCCCCAATATATTAGAGTGCTACAAAATGCTTAGAGAATAAATGAAATGAAATTTTCACATAACTTTGCTAAAGAAAAACAAAACTCTATGCAATTAAATTATTTGTTTTAATTCTGAAATCTTAATGGTCGTAATTTAGATTACCAAATGAAAAATACGTCTAACCTCACATGGTACTAAATTAAAAATATTATTCAAAAATAACACCATTTCAAGATTTTTAGAAAGCACCATGCCTTTTAAGTATCTGGGAGTGCCTATTACAGCAGAGAGACTTAAAAAGAGAGATTGTGCAACCTTAATTGATAATATTGTGGAGAGGATTAGTTGCTTGGGAGCTAAAAAAATTATCTTATGCAGGTCGACTGGTTTTGGTATCTTTTGTGTTGTCCACAATGCATAATTAATGGGCAAGTATGTATGTTTGTCTTACCTAAAAGAGTGTTAATAAGTCGAGTTGATGCTATATGCAGAAACTTCGTATGGGAGGGCAGTACAGAGCATAATAGGACTCCTCTGATTGGGTGGCATAAGATCTGTGTACCTAAGAAGGAGGGAGGTTTGGGCCTGAAGCAAAGTCAGTATTGGAATACAACAATGGTTGGGAAGCTAGTTTGGTGGTTGGCAGCTAATCCAGACAAATTATGGGCGCATGCAATGGGTGCACCACATTTATATGAAAGGGACTTCATGGACAACTCATACTCCTTCCTCTGATACTAGATGGCACTGGAGGAAAATTTGCAGTGTTATGGACGTAATTGGAGAAGGGTTTGTTGATGGCCTTTGGATCATTAGTCCCGGGGAGTACTCTGTCAATGGGTGTTATGAATGGTTGAGAATGAGGAGAGCTCAGGTTGACTGGCATAGGGTAGTCTGGTGTTCCTTGGCAGTGCCTAAGCATAATTTTATTGCCTGGATTATAGCTAATAATGCTTTATTGTTGAAGGATAAATGAACCAAACTGCAGGTTGCAGCTGATGATCTGTGCTGCATATGTCATTTGCAAACTGAGAGTCATAGGCACCTTTTTGTTGATTGTCCTTTTAGTCATGCAGTATTGCAGAAGGTAGGGAGTTGGTTCCAAACTGATGTGTTGCAGTTGGCCAATATCATGAACATTGCAAATAGACACTACTACAGATACAGGCTATAACAACGGTTTTTAACCGTTGTTATATAAAAAAGTGGACGTTGTTAAAGCGTCCGTTGTTAAAGGATTTAACAACGGTTAGTTTTCCTAAGAAAGCCGTTGTTAAAACTATTAACAACGGTTTTAAGTATAAAAAACCGTTGTGGAAATGGTGACTAAAATTTGGTGGGAAAGTTATAACAACGGTTACAGTATAAAAAACCGTTGTTATAACTAAAGACAACGGGTTTTTTTTAAATAACCGTTGTTGTTTGTTTTTTTTAAAAAAAAAATTAAATTAAATATTACTAGATACATGCATAATTACGGCCCGTTATAATTCCGATGCATGCATTATTACTGCCAATCCCTGCATATGAATGGACAATATATGGAATGAGAAGGGTTATAAGATTTGAAGCAGAGATATGATGGCACAACTTCCTAAACATATATTAATTAAAAAACAACTAAAATGACACATTACTTAGTATAAATACATGCATTATCTCAACCTTCATTCCATTATCTCACTATCTCCAAACCCTAACTGCTAAAACAAACTCCAAATCCTAAATCTTTCAAACAAACTCGAAACTTCATCAACAATGAATGATACCATCCGTAAGACTGTTACTATGACCGAGCACAACTAGAGTTTCATCCGCCGGTTGCTCGACATTGAGGACAGGTTCATGAGCTACCTTGTGGAAGCTCGATCCGCACTCAATAAGGACGCCAAAAAAAATGGCTTGACAAAGCAGCAATTGTTGCAGCTATATGACGATATAACAACTGCTGAACGAAACCTCCAAATAGCTAAGGAGGAGAGGATGGATATCATAGAAGAGAATAAGACTCTCTATGCCTATTTAAAAATTACATTTTTATTCATGTAATTCGTTTTTTAATTTATGTATTTATATATATATATAAATTAATTAAGTTTATCATGCATTCCTCTCTATCATCTTGCTTCTTCTTTGTTTTATTTTATTTATTTTGTTTTACAAGCTAATAAACGCAAAAAAACAACAGTGACAAAACTAATTAAGCGAATAATACTTAGAGAAAGAACATAATGATCGATAAAAACACATGCAAATGAAATAATTAGAGAAAGAAAATAATGACTGAGATGACAAAACCTAAATTAAACCATGCATATTTACCTGATAATTAGAGAAAGTAAGAGACGATGAAACCAACAGTGACGGCAAGATGATAAAGCGACGATGACAAAGAGAGAAAGAGACGATGAGAAAGTGTGTGTTTGTGTTATGTTTGTGTTTGTGTATGTTTGTGTTTGTGTTAGGTTTGTGTTTTGTGGCTGTAGCTGATCTATGTTTGTGTGGTTTATAGTATGGAAAGTATTGACAACGGTTGTTAAACAAAAACCCGTTGTCAATATATATTAACAACGGGTCCATAGTAAACCGTTTTAATTACTTTTCACTAACTTTGCGCCAATTTTGCGCCAAATTATTAACAACGGTTGTTTATGTTTGACCTGTTATTAAAACCTATAACAACGGTTATCGAACCATAACCGTTGTAATTAATTTTAGTAACGCCATCCGTTCTACAACGTTTTATGGTGATTTTCGTGAATAAGCGTTGTTAAAGGGGCGTTGTAGTTGCCTGGATTTGTAGTAGTGAGAAGATGGAGCAAGGTTAGGAAAATGATTACAACTGCTACTGTGTTAGCCTGTTGGTATGCTATTTGGATGCAACGAAATGAGGCTAGGTTGTTTAATAGAGTCACCCACCATGGAGTGGTGGCTTTGCAAATTCAGTCAATAGTTAAAAGTCGTTTATGTTATAGTAAAATCAGGTGGAGCTCCGTGGAGGATTCCATTTGGTTGTCTAAGCAAGGTGCACCTACAAGTTGATTAGCACTTAAAATTGTGTAACAGTTTGAAAATGTCTGTCTTATATTAATTTGCCATATCAATGGGAAATGCTTATATTTTAGCAAAAAAAAAAAAAAAAAACAAACAAACAGGTCACCAATTCAAAATAGAATTGGCTTGTACCTTAGGATCCAAAGTGAAAATATTCCAATATAACATGACATTTACGTCTTATTACAAAATAAGCTGCCAAAAAAAAAACGTCTTATTACAAAATCAATTTACACTACCTATTTAATGATATAAGTTTCACAATAGTTCTCTGCGGATATATTTCTACTCAAATTAAAAGTCGAACTATCATATCGAAAACAAAAACATACTAAGAAGTATCTAGTAAATTGGAAGGATAGTTATATAGGAAAATGAGTTAGCGTCATCCGGTGGCGCCCAATCTTGGCGCCACCCTCACAAGCAATTAATGTGGACCCCCAAAATAATGGATAAATCCCATAAAATAAGTGAGGGACCCCAATAATAAGAGATGTATGTGAAAGGGTGTATATATGCTACATTTCTAGGTTTTTGGTTAAGATATATAATTCCCTCACATGGTATAAGAGTCTTAATAACTGTGATTTAAAGTTCAAATCCTACAAGCTTTTATTCTCACAAGTAAAATTTCATCTCAAAACTTTACAATAGAGCCAGCCAATATGTACTATCCACTCTTCAACCTATAATTTTCATACAAGTGAATATCTATCAAGACGTAAATCATTAGTTAACCATAAACACTGGCTTAAACTTTTGATCGAGATGATTCTTCCGCATAACCAAAGAAGGAATGTCGCGTTTATATGAATATATCTAACCACTACCCACCTTAGGAAAGAGGCATCCTTAAGAGTTATTAAGGTCTTACTTATAAGTCTCCATTGCACACACAACATCATTCCCTTTGTCCCTCTCTTCTTAAGTTCTTTCCCTCTCTTTGCCTGTCCTTTTGCTTACTCTTTTATGGGTTGGTCCCCTTCTCCTTCTCCTTAGCCTTAAACCTTCATCATTTATATGCTCGATCATTATTTCCTTCTTTTTTCATTTTGTCACATTACGCTCACAAACAAACAAACTTAAACCACAAAATTCCAAACTTTCAAAAAAATAAAATCATGAAATTTGTACCATTGCTTCTTGTTCTATTCTTAGTTATCACGAATAGTTGTCTTCTCCTTGTACTATCAAGATCCCTCAGTCATCGAAGTCCAGAGAGTAAGAGAATTCGCAACCCGAATGGTGATCAATTGGAACATGATATCAAGTTTGAAATTAAGTCCAAGCCTAAGTCCAAGGCCAAGAAAACGGTACCAATGCAAAATAGTAGTTTACTAAACGACACCGTCTTAGACGATAAGCGGGTCGTTCCAACGGGTTCAAACCCTCTTCATAATAGGTAGCATAGGTAAGAATTGTCTTAGAAGAGGTACAAAGTTATAACTCTTAGATAGGCAATAATTTTTTTTCATCAAGAAGTTTTTATGAGTTTATTTTAATTTGTTTTTTTTTTTTTGTAAGGTAGCTAAGTAGATTAGTCTTACAACTTATGGCAGAATGTGTTTATTTCTATAAGCCCGCTGCAGAGGACTCAAAAGAATGCTTGTGATCATCTGCATTACAAAGCTTAACGTATTTGTCTTTAGTGACTTATTAAGTCCCATTGCTTCTTGCAAAAAAGCATAATTTGTAATGTTTATGATGAATTAATCAATTTTATGTAACTTAATTAGTGTGTTATTTTGAATTATGATCCTTAAGAACTATGCCAACTTCTTTATGGAATTATTCCGTATCAAATATATATTTAGCGTGGAGTATTCAACATTTGAACTACCTCATAAATGCATGGAGATAGGAGATGGTGACTAGTACCGACAACACGTACTGCACCTTAACATGTGACGCTATCTCATTTTTCCTATATCATAAGTTTACATGTCCCAACATGAAGCTAATAGTTCCTCCCAAAAAATCGTAATCGAGATTTAAGTAGAGACATCGGTACTATTACGAAGTATTAGTTGTTTTGTATGGAATGTAGCAATGGGAAGACGGAGTATTGTTGAAAAAGTTTGCAATAGCATTGATTGAGATATGATTCATGGAGTGGGAAAAATAGCAATAAATAAGAGGCAGGAAAACAGGTAATTCAGAAGAAAGCATTGATCTACGCTTTTTGCATGTACCTGCAATAATCCTGTGCAATAATCCTGCATATAGTTATTGCACTACAATGCTGTTAGTCTGTTACATATAGACCCTTTACCTAAATGCTCCCTACTTCCTAGCCTAGTAGCCTCACTCTTTTTCTAGTCGATCTTGACCTTGCCTTTCTCTATTTCTTCAGTTTATTCACTGTGAGACGGTTTCATTAACGGGTAATTACTGCGTTAATATATAAGCCAATCTTGCAAAAACTAATGTGTGAACTATTGTGAACTCTTGAAGTTTTCTTCACTCGTTCTCATTCTGATTGCGGGTATGTATACTCGTCTTTTAGGAGTTAGACCAGACCAAAAACTATCTCATCATAAGACCAGGGACGTGTCCACGATTTATAATATGCTGTAGTGAAATTATTACTCAGTATCTACGAGTATCAATGCATTAGTTTAAAAACTAACAAATTTAATTAATGAAAAGTCAAAGCATAATTAATGGTGTAGTAAAAAAGTCAATTCTCACATGTTTTTCAACAATGGTTTAGACTTTAGCACCTGATACATCATTTGATAAGGTGGCTCACTCCTGCATAAGACGGTCTTATATAACTAATTAAGCGACTTTAACCTAAACTTAAAAAGTTACGATCAATTACCTATGTACTACTCTTATACTAAAACACCGGAATATAGAGAGATGACTCTTGGTGTATCGTAACTGTTGGATATATGTAAAGACTTGTGCATATGAAGAGGCTCAAGAGGCAAGACTCTTGTATACATATATATCATTATGCAGGGGCGGAGCTAAAAATGAAATTCTTGAATCGTGGTTACTAAATTTTTCTCTTACTATTTTATGTTTATGCTAAAGTCTCATGTTTAAGATTAGAGATTAAGCTGATAGTTGGAGTCTCATGATCGGTTTTATATTCTGCAATTGCAGGCCTCCCCATACCTAATAATATTCCACTTTGGAATTGAGGGGGTGGGATTCGAACCCGTGACCTTTTGGTTATAGTGGCTTAAGCTGATGGATAGAGTCTCATGATCGGTTTTATATTCTCACAATATACACGCGTCTTGAGCCTCTTCATATAAACGAGTCATTACCATAAATCTGATAGTTACGACACAGCAAGAGTCATCTTTTTCCAAATTCCATTGTTCAATATACCCATACCTGTATGTACTACATACCCAACTGCCTTAATTCCATGAGAGAATTAATACAGAGTACTTTGTGTGTCAGTCTTATAAAACCTGTTGATTTAGATAAATGGATGGAACACTGTGGTTTTGTTGGTTAAGCTTATATAGTTATATATCCTGTCTTGTCCTTTTCTACATACTTGATGAAGTTAATGCTATGTCTATTTGCCCATAACTGAATCATCATTTTGACTTATAGGTGAAAATTTTTAACTGTCATGATTTAAATGATCATTTCAACATCATTGTACTGCATTTTCCCTTGTTTGTTGGGTAATTTTTTGGTTTATCTTTTACTGTGTTATTTGCAGGGTGTCCTATCATCAGATGATCAGGAAAAATTATCAACAGGATGTGGGTACTGGGTACTGTGACCATTATAATTTCTTACATTTCATCTGTATTTTGTGAGATTGAATTCTATGGGTGGTACTTAATTTCGGTACCCCTTTGTTGGTAAGATTGGTATTCGGCCTAAAGTTATTGATGTATGTGAGAGGCTGGTATCTAAAGTGAGTGTCATTAGATAACGGTCTCTTGCTTATTAAAGTTGTTTTAGAAGGGACTTGTAAGAAGCAATTTAAATTCAGTTGTAAGACTTTCACATTAAAACGATCCAAAATCGTATCATATATGACTCCCCTTTCATTATGAATTAACATGTGATGTGCCCTAGACTCGGTTCTCTAATTGAAAATGGTAGCCATGACTTCAAGTTTCAAATTCTCATGAGAGAGTTATAATAGTCATTCCACAATTGGATTCTTAACGTGTCTATCCTAAGAGTATACTCCCTCCATCCGATCAATTGTTATCTATTTTCTTTTTGGGTGTATCACTCATTTGTTATTTATTTCTACTTTTGGTAAATTTAGACAAGAGGACAAGTGGGGTATGTGATATGGTCAAGTGGACATGTGAGATAGCTCCTTTATTTATCATTATTTTTCTCTTATTTTTCTCATTTTCTTGGTCTTTGTGCCAAAATGAATAGATAACAAATAACCGAGACGGAGGGAGTACTAATAGAATAGAATGGGTAAATATTCGTTTTAGGATATATTTTGTATATCTTGTAATTATTCTGTTAGGTTTCCTAAAGTCGCTAGATTACCTTTGAGCTGTTTGTATAAATACTTTGTTCATATGAATGACGATAATGCAAGCGATTACATTCCGTTATGGTATCAACCTAAAATTGGTCTAACCCTAATCTCCTCCTTCCTTTCGGCGGCCGACCCTTTTCTCCTCTCACCATGTCTACCTATCTCCATCCCGTCTTCACCCTCAACAACATCAAAAACTATGTTCCCATCACACTTAAGATAAAGAACGTCCATTATAAGACATGGGCCGAATTAGTGCTCAACAATGCCGTCGCTTTCGAGGTGAAACATCACCTCGTTGACCCATCCCTCCTGGTTCCCCGTCCCCCCGATGTCATGTTACCCGTTGTATATGGTTGTTTAAGCATAAATTTAAGTCTAACGGTGAGTTAGAGCGGCACAAAGCTCGTCTTGTTGTTACTGGCAGGTATCAACAGGTTGGCGTCGATCGCAACGAGACATTTACTCCGGTCGTCAAACCCACAACTATTTGCACGTTTTGAGCATTGCCGTATCCAATCAGTGGCCTATACATCAACTTGACGTAAAGAATGCTTTTTTTTCATGGGCATCTGGTTAAGACTGTTTACACGTACCAACCTCCTGGTTACAAGGACCGCTCACATCCCGATCATGTGTGCTTGCTCCGGAAATCGTTATATGAGCTTAAGTAGGCCCCTCGTGCTTGGTATCATCAGTTATCGGCTTATGTGTCTCGCCTTGACTTTTCTCATAGCGCGTGCGATCACTCGCTTTTTATTCTCCGTCGAGGTACTAACACCACTTCCCTCTTATCAAACTAAATCGTCCATTACGCAAGGCAACTATTGTTTATTGTGACAATGTTAACGCCATTTACCTCTCTGACAACCCCGTTAATCATCAACGCACGAAGCACATTGAGATGAATATTCATTTTGTTCGTGAGAAGGTTGCTCTTGGTCACATTCAGGTTCTACATGTCCCTTCACGCTATCAAGATGCAGACATTTTTACGAAGAGGTTACCGCGCATACTCTTTGATTATTTCAGGTCCAGTCTCAACATCCGACCTCCTTCCGTTTCGACTGCGGGGGTGTAATAGAATACAATATGTAAATATTCGTTTTAGGATATACAAGTATATCTTGTAATTATTCTGTTAGGTTTCCTAAAGTCGGTAGATTACCTTTGAATTGTACATGTATAAATACTTTGTTCATATGAATGATAATGCAAGCGGTTACATTCCTTTATATACCTGTGAAAATCCAGTAATTGTGGGTGACCTTGGTGAATTGGTGATGAGGCTATTTTGAGTTGGGTGATGACTGGTGACCAAAAATACTTGTATAAGGCAGTTTTTCACACGTTGTTTACTCACATATCATTAATCTAACAATTTTTTCATTTCATTTGTTTACCTATTTCACTTTTGGATATCTTATTTATTTACCTTTCAATATAAGGATTCTTTTTGAAACGTAATTTGATCACTTACATAACATATTGTCCACTTGTCACATAATAACAACAAATGGCCTTTTTCCCTCCTCTTAGTCTTTGTGCCAAAACTAAAGGTAGACAAATGACCGAAATAAAGACCGTATATATTTGCCCATTTGGCAATTAATTAAAGCACCCAAATAATCTTCTATTTATATTTTGTATTAGAGTATGACGGAGAAAATTTGAGAAGAGAAAGTCGGTAGCATTGTCGTATTCCATACTTCCTTAGTATGGTAGCCTCTTAGGCCAAATAAAAACTACTAAGTGGAAATATTCGTAGACCCAATGGGCGAACAGCATGATCCATTACAGTCTTATAGTCTTACTTTGTTTTTTTTTTTTTTTTTTTGACAACGATAAACTGATATAAATAAAATAAAACGAGATTACAAAGTATTTGACTACATAAACTAGCTAAAATACAAACCGAGGGGCATCGGAAACCCCAAAACTACTTTGCATCCAACTACCCAGGCTACACTTAGAATTATACCCAACGGACGATGGCAACCATCGTTTCTTGAACGGAGGATGTTATTGGGCATCAAAATTGATCAGACCAGCATCCTTTCTTTTAATCCTCTTGATCATTTCCACTGTCTTCGTGTGCCTGCAAACAAAATCAAAATGCTCCATATAAACCAAAGAGGGGGTCTTCAAATTAGCGTTAACCTGCGCCCTTCTACCGTAACCCTTGAGATGAACCTTCATGCGGCTACGAAACTTATACTCTTTAACTGCCCCAAACCGAAACTGTTCTGTAGAAATCGTGCTAATAAGAGTTGAGTCCAGAGATATTCGCTTTTTCTTATCAATTTGAAATATGTTGTCCTCTTCAACCAACTCAACCCTTCCCGTAGACACAAAGTCAAAGACAGGCATAGGACTAGAAGCGGGACTAGAAAGACGACTAGAAGTGGGAACTACTGCTTCCCTTGAAGAGTCTTCATGGGGAGTTCCCGTCTGGGCTTCCATATGCGGAAGGGGTTTGTGAACACGAACTGTCATCGTGGTAAGAAACTTATGCTGCTAAACTTGAATTGTTTTTCCTTGAAGAAGTTTTTGATAAGAACTTGCATCAATCTTGAGGTGAGAATGGCCTCCAATCTCGACATAATTGTTACACTTGAGAATAGAAAAATAACGCTAAATCTCATTTGTGAGGCGTCATAAATTATAATGGAGAAATGTGATAATGTTTGTGATAAAATGTAACCAAAAAAAATGGTCAAATTTTGTGGGTCACAGGAGACCAACTGAATAAGCAATTTCTTCCATAATTTGTAAAAACTAAAAACTTTGCATTTTATAGTTTTTTTTTTCAACTAGAGGGAATCCGCAGCATCCCATGAAAAAATACACTCATGCTCTTCATCCACAACGAGAACAATGTTTAATACTCATTGTCCTATACTCGCTCATCAGTCATCACCCTCAAACCAGTACTCGCAAGTCGTACCTATCCTAATTCCCAATTGAAGCACGCGTCACATGAAGCTTTCGCTTATTGAGATAAAATAAACTTCGATCAAACCAAATAGGTAAAAGAAAGCTGTAGGAGAATTGCCAACCATATAAATCATCAAGACGATTATGTAATAAAGGTTCCAAAACATGTTACATTTGCAGAACAGAAATCGACAGAGCAGCTGTGGAACTAGCAAAAATTACAGCAGTTTCTCAGTCAACCATGAGCCTACTAGACAAACTGCAAGAAGGTTGCAAAATGAAACAGTGAAATCCATTTACTATAGAGCATTAGATACTACTCGGCATACGAGCATATAACCTTAAGATATACAGCTAAACAAAATGTAAATAAAGCAAGCGCAAACAAAAGCTCCAGTGTCGCTATCAGTCAGAAGATTACAATACATCATGATTCAGTCGGAACCGACTCAGCTGGAATAACAACCTGAATAATAATCAAGATAGTCATCATAATCGTCAAAAGACACCACCTGGTCATCATCAGAAACAGACAAACCAGAGTAATCATTATAGTCGTTATCATCAATATAATAGGACTCATGGCCATAGTCGGCAGTGGAATCATTAGGGTAACGAAGGTGCATGTTCGCTAATCTTTTACCCATATCCCCTGATAAATCGATGTGGAAGCAAGCACGTAAATCCAGGGATTTAAGATGAGGGCATCCGTCCAGAATTGCTTTCAACCCTTCATTGTTCATGTCATTCCCGATCAGTTGAACATGGCATAGTTTAGGCATGCTTTTAGAAATGGCTAGAGCTTCGTCATTGCGCACGTAATTGTCAGTGCACGTGTAATATTCGTCATCTGACATGTAATCTGGTAACTTACAGCCGAGACCATTTAAGCCAAATGATATCAATGAGGGGCAAGCATGGCCGATAGCTTCAACTGTCTTATATGAGAATGAACAACGTATAATCTGGATTTCATCCAGCATAGGGAGCTTTTTTACTGCTTCGATCACTTTTTCATCAGTCAGTGATGAATTATACATATAGCCGAGACGCAGATGTTTAAGATTCTTGCATCTGTTAGGATGTTTTCGGAAAAACAAGGATATATTAGGAGACAGGATGCACAAAATGTTGCGATAATGAAAGCCAAACTGACAAAGGATCGAGTTGCTAAGGCTAAATGTTTAATCCATAAATCCAATAAAAAAAATAGCCAACAGCTACATTCTATGAATTGAAAGCCAGCACAAAAATAGCAAAAGCGGATCAATCGGATGCAGGTGCAGATGCGGATCAATAGGATCGAATTGGATATTCTCTGTTTTTTGAAACTAATATCTATATTCAATCTAAATCTACAAAAAATCAAACTAGATATCCAAGTTTCAAATCAGATGCGGATTGGATCGAAGTATGAAAAGATACAAGGCGCAACAAGGAGCTAAGAGACCGTGGCGACGAGGCGCAAGGCAAAGGTGCACACCTTTGGGGCGCGATGCGCCTTATTTTTAGTAACAAATTTGTATTTTCCAAATAATTTTGGGGAGCAATACCTTTTTGAAGGGTTTTCATGCGGTCTAACATGTAAAAATAAGGGAGTAAAGTTGTGAAAAATGGGTGGAATAGAAATGGCATAGTTAAAGATCTAATGAAAAAAATATTGAGAGTGCGTACTAGCGAGTCTGGTTAGGTGAGACTCGTCTAAAAGACGTACATTACACAGAGGAGTCATTTTGGCCGGTGCCTTATCCAAGTCGTGCCTCTTTCAAAACCCTCTTTTTTAAACTAACGATTGGATATGAAAGACTCTAATCGAGTGCCAGCATGATATTACCTCAAATCGAATATTTGGATATTGTCGGTTATGCATCCATTCTCACAACAAATACCATAATTTGTGAGAATGTACTCCCTCCGTCCCGGTCAGTTGTTTACCTTTCCCACTTTGGGTGTCTCATTCATTTATTTAGCTTTCTATATTATGAGTGTTTTTTTTATGTAAGATTTGACCATCCATACAACCGTACCCATCATGATCCACTTGTCCTTCAATAATACTTCCTCCATTCCTATCAATTCTTTACATTTCATTAAAATATAACTCATATATATTCAACAAATGTATAGAAATGATTGGAACGGAGGAATTACTAAAATAACGCTTACTACAAGTGGTCCCCTCCATCTGACCATCCTCAAGTAGAAAGTCGAGTTAATCGGGTCACCAACATATTAGTCCTTAATCCTACCTTATTTATCTCGACCCACTATCACCTTCCCCAAGCAGAAGGTCACGACCTAAGTCAACAAGCCAATCATTTTCCACTTACGAACATTTCCAATCATTTCCCACATTCTCTACCCAGCAAAACCTCTCTTCTACTTTTTTATTTAATATTTACTATTATTAAGTTTGTCATTTTATTTGTTTCAACCAATAAGAGGATGCCACCTAACGGGTCACCAACAAGGTCACCATACTCAACTCATGGTCACAAATTGACCCCCACTTATTTAAGGTCACCAAAATCATCTTCTTAATCTTGTTTAAGGTGTCATTAGCATGACCTAACAAAGTCATAACCCAGTTGGTGACCATGCTTGGGCATGGTCTTAATAATTGCAAAGGTAAACAAATGACGGAGTACTAAACAGTCACAAATACGAAGTATAATGATACTTCCTCAGTCCAAATCAATTGTTAAAAGTTAAAACATCCTCCATCCATCGCAAATCATTTCTTTATCTTTTGATTAAAAGATCTCGCACAAAAAACAAGGACAAAATAAATAAAAAAAAATAATGATTGGGACGAACAGAGTAACTCAGCAACACGTTTAAGAGAATATAGGCGTACCTTTCAGTGATGTACGTCAAGGTCGTACGCGGTATATCATCATAACCATAACCAACACGATACTCCAAATAGATATCAATCAAACCACCGGCACTCGAATCGATTGCGTAACGAGTCAAATAATCGAGACTCGACGGCAAATTAACATAACTACAACCATTAGGAATGGTCATATTTATAGTTCTAAACGTGACGAGTAGTTTGCATATCTTGCGAAACAACATGCACACTTTCTGAACATTTTCAATTATTTCAATTGTCAGCAACTTTGAAAAAATTAGGACCCATATATCTTCAAGTAGTTCTAACCAATTTGGGAATTGGGTTTTGTTGGTTTCATTAATTAAATCGGTTTTTTGATTCTTATTGTTTGATTGATTATTTGATGATGAACTAGGGGTTGAAATTGATGACATTGTGGGAGGAAAACTTGGCGAAATTTAGGCAGTAAACAAGGGATACTGTGTTTAAGTACATCAGTACACATCTACCTTCTTTCTTTTTTTTTTGTTTTTTTTTTTTTTTTTGATAATTGTAATGGTCATGAGGACGTCGGTTTTAGACTTTTAGTGACATCATAATATCATACTCTATGTAGGATGGCCTGATGGGCAGGCATAAATACACGGGAGAAACTCACTGGGACACTGAATTTATGAGCAACTTGACGTTTTTGCCCTTTAATTTCCCAACACTCGCATACTAGTGATAGATACTATGTGTAGCTGTAGGCCTGTAGCACATCCATCTACTTACAGGACCCCACACTTCATTACTTCATTTTCCCGTTTTCTTCCTTCAAAAATTCTTAAAAAAGACGTATCCCTCAAAACAAAAAAAAAAGACGGTTTTATATATAAGACGGTCTTTTTTTTTTTTAAATCAGTCATTTGTATTTTGTTGATATCAATAAAAAAAGTGACTATTATATAAATAGATAGTCTTACATCGTAAAACCGTCTCACACCCTAATTATTATCTTCTTTTCACCTTTTAAGTTAACTGAGCGGTTTTGCCGTATTTTAATTGACTCATTGTTGGATTAAATAGTGCACTATAGCTATTTTCTAAGTAAACTAATTACCCTAATTCGAGTTAATTAATAAACACGATAAGAGCTAAAATTTTCTAAGTGAATTGCATAGAAAATAGTGAGGATGCGGGATTAAATTTTCACTAAAAAGGGGAAAAATGAAAGAATAAATAGTACTCAGTACAATACTTTGTAGATATATTTATTTTTGTGTAAGACGATTTTACACAAAAATATTTTAATATAGATCCGCTTGATAAATAAATTTTTAGTATATATGAGTCATCTAAACCCGCTCATTCTAACTGAAAGAGTGAAAAGATGACAATAGTTATTGTGCGAGACGGTTTTACAACGATTTATTTTTATAAAAGTCACTCGTTTATTCATATCAATAAATGAATGATTTTTTTACTAAATAAGACCGTCTTACAGTGTGAAACCGTCTTTTTCTAGAATTCGTAAAATTAAAAACACAAATTCTCATTTGTGACGGACAATATCCATCACAAACTTATGACAAGTCAAATAAAACTTATGTCAGTCATCTGTAGGTAGAGACAAGTCAAGCGGCAGGCCACAGTGGGGGTAGGAATTAAAATCAGGTCGGCACTGTAATACTACGGTTTTATGAGTCTCTGACTACTCTATCGAGTAGGCCTTACTCTGTCGAGTAGGCCTTACTCTGTCAAGTAAGGGTGAGTTGCAGTTTATAATAGTTTCTGACCTGTTGGGTACTCGATCGAGTAACGCATATACTCGATCGAGTAAGGGGGCACTCGATCGAGTACCTTAGCTACTCGATCGAGTAGCCGGTTTACGGGGGATGATTTCTCGGGTTTTGTTAATAATGCGATTAAGGTATATATTACTTCCGTCCCTTTTCTTTAAACACTTTTTAAAACCTAATTACTGAGAAAAGAGAAATCAAACTACGTTCTTCGTATCAATCGCATTGTTAGAAAATCCTGGAGCTTGGAAGGTCGGATTCTACCTTTCTTTATACCTTTGTGATCCTTGCGTCGAGGGTAAGATCTACGTACCGTTTTTATAGTTTTTCCTTAAAGTTGGTTAAACCCTAATATGGGGATTTGGGGGTTTTGTTGTAGATTATGATTGGTAGTGATTATATGTTTGTATTTTAGGAGGATGATTTGTAGAAGAAGCATTTTGATATCAGCTGTGAGACCGTCTGATTGTTGTGCTTTCCAGGTAGGGTTTCCCTACTCAGTATTAGTCCCACAAGTGTGTTGTTGATGTGTTGTGATTGTGAATGTGAATAATATCGTATTCGTATTGTGACGGTTGTTGATTGTGATTGTTTGTCTCTGGTTCTCGAGATGCGTTCTCGTCTGAGTGGAGTCACTTGCGAGAGTGGCTTCATGCCTTAGTTTCGCCCTTCGTGGAACCCGCCACGGAAGGGGATGTGCACATTAATGAACAGGGAAATCGCTCAATATGATGAGCGGGGATTTGGTGGGTTCGGCTGCGGTCCCCCACTGGCAGGGCTGGTCCAGTGGACAGTCGGTGATTGAGATTAATGGGACTGGTGTGATTGTGTGTGTGACGGTGTGAGCTGTTTGTTTATCGTATTGTTGATATATATAAATTGTGTGATTAGTACTGACTCCGTGTTGTTGTTTGTAAAACCTGCGGTGATCCATTCGGGGATGGTGAGCAGTCATTGAGCAGGTTTGAGTTGAGTTACATGGGATTGCTGGGATGTGCCACTGTCTGATGATAGAATTCTTCCCCTGTAGCTTAGTAGTTTAATAAACTTTGCATTTAGTTGATTAGACAGTTGGTTTGAGAACTTGTATCCGTATTTTGGTATTTGGTTTTGGATTGTAACCTTTCACTAAAGTTATACTACTTAAATGTTGTTTCGTTATTGTCTTATGATTATCATGCCTCGGGTAACCGAGATGGTAGTATCCTTATACCTGAGTGGTCCTGGTAAGGCACTTGGAGTATAGGGGTGTTACAAATGGTATCAGAGCGACGATCCTGAAACCTGTAACCAATAAATCTAATGAATATAGGGAGTCAATTAAAATGAACCCGGGGTAAAGGTTGTAGGAGCTAACGCAAAGGCTTGGGAGACGTCCTAAAGTCGCGAACTCGCCCTACAATTTTGAACCGGTCACATGGGGGGTGTATGTCAAGGTCGTATGCATTGTTTGTTAGCTTGTGTGTGGATGTGATGAAGTATGTGTAATTGTTGGATGTTTGGAGTAGAAGGTTGAGATTGTGAATGAAAGATTGATGAGACATATAGAACTGTTGTTGGAATGAGAAGCATGATGGATGTTTACTATGTGGCGTTTAATAACATGATATAGTTATTTCATTAATCATATGAAGAGTTGTGTAGCATGGTATGCCTAACTATGATATAATGTTGGGTTTATAAAGTTGTTTAGTATGTTGGGATATGATATAGCATGCGGGTAGCATTTTCGAGTTAGCATGACTCGATCGAGTGGGGCTGACTCGATCGAGTGGGTATATGACGATTTTGAAAACAGAATCGTGTTTTTGGGCACTCGATTGAGTACCTCGGGCACTCGATCGAGTAGGGGGTCACTCGATCGAGTATCTGTGATACTCGATCGAGTATGTTAGAGATCAGAAGGTCTGTTCGGGGTCCGATGTCGAGGCACTCGATCGAGTATGGTGGGCACTCGATCGAGTAGCCTGTTACTCGATCGAGTAGGTTTGGGAACTCGATCGAGTATGTCCTGGGCAGCTTACTTTCGTGTTTTGAGGTTTTGATGCGTATGTTTATATCCACCCCTTTTCTGATATAGTTTTAAGATGCCGCCCAAGAAGAATGCTTTGTATGCGAGAGCTGAGATCATGAACATAGATGATATCGTTAAGATGTTGGAGCATCAGGATGCTCTTACGGAGGCTTTAAAGAATGTGGGAAAGGATAAGGATAAGGATAAGGAGGTTGATCACTCTAAAATCAGCCTCTATATAGCGAGGTTTAACCCGAAAGAGTACAAGGGGGTTGGGGAGCCTAACCTTCTTGACCACTGGCATCGTGAGATGGAGAATATACTAGACCTGGTTCACTGTCCTGATGAGATGAGAGTAGAACAAGCTGCGTTCTATCTGTGGGAAGTAGCTGGTGAGTGGTGGGACAAGGTGAAGGTGAGTGCCAAGGAGTTGTATGCGAACCAAGGTTTACCTGCTATACCTTGGGAAGAGTTTCGTAAGGCTTTGAGGAAAGAGTTCGTACCGGAGCATGTGAGGAGTAAGTTGAGAGAGGAGTTTGATGGGTTTAAGATGACATCTGACATGTCTGTGGCCGAGTACTACAGGCAGTTCAATAAGAAGTCTAGGTATGCTGAGGATATGGGTTTGAGTGAGGAGAACCTGGCGCTGAGGTTTGAGAGGGGGTTGACCCCTAAGATCATGGATAAGCTACCTTTGGGAGTCCTTACTGATGTAAAGGAAGCTTATGAGAGGGCGGGGAGAGCTGAGAGGTTGGTGGAGATGGCTCAAGAGAGAGGGGTTGAGAAGAGAAAGGCTGAGAGTGAAGGTGGTGGCCAATCTAGTCACAAGAAAAGCAACCACAATCAAGCTAGAGGGTTTTCTTCTGGGTCAGGGTTCAGTGCTGGGGCTTCCTTTGGGCGTGGCCGTGGGAGTGTTAGTGGTAGTTGGGGAACGACCTGCTATAGTTGTGGTGGTGTAGGCCACAAGAGACATGAGTGCACGAGTGCACCTGGAACTTTCCAGAGACCTACACAGAGTTATGCGAGCAATAGACCGTCTGGATCATGGTCAAACCGGGGAAGTCAGAGCTATCAGGGTGGAGGTAACCGCAACGGCGGTAATTCTTATAAGAAACCAGCTACGAACAACAACAACAATCAAGGGTCGGGTGCTAAGCCGACCACATCAGCCAGTACTGTCCAGGGAGGTGGACAGAAGACCAGTGGAAAGCTGTTCATGATGGACAAGAAGGCAGCTGAAGATGATGCACACGTTATCACTGGTACTTTTCTTGTTATTTGTTAACGGTATTCATACCTTTGTTTTGTTTGATTCGGGGGCGTCTCAGTCGTTTGTATCTTCGAGTCATGTTAAACGGTTGGGTTTGAGGGTATATGAGTCTGTAAGTGAGAAAGTTTTTATACCTTCGGGTGAGTCGGTACCATGTGGGAGGTTATATAGGGATGTACCTATGATAGTTGGGCAAGTTGATTTACCTGTAGACTTGCTAGAGTTTCCTTTTAGCGGTTTTGAGATGATAGTTGGGATGGATTGGTTGGGAAAGTATAAAGCTAAGATAGACTGTCATCAAAAGAAAGTGTCTTTGAGAGGTCCTAAGCGCGTTAGTGTGTCTTATCGTGGGTTTCTGGTCAAACCCAAAGTTAAGTTGATTGCAGCTGTCAGTTTGAAGTCTTATCTGAGGAAGGGGTGTCCTTTGATCTTGTGCCATGTGAGAGATGACCGGATAAAGAGTCCGACAGTTGATCAGATACCAGTGGTGGGAGAGTTTGAAGATGTTTTTCCGGAGGAGATTCCGGGGTTGCCACCGAGGAGGGAGATAGATTTCACAGTCGAGTTGAAACCGGGGACGGGGCCAATCTCTAAGGCACCGTACCGGATGGGTCCTAAAGAGATGAAGGAGCTCAGGAAGCAGTTAGATGATTTGATAGAGAAGGGATACATTAGACCTAGTGTATCGCCGTGGGGAGCACCAATTCTTTTTGTGAAGAAGAAAGATGGGAGTTTAAGGTTGTGTATAGATTATAGAAAGCTGAACCGAGTGACGGTGAAGAACAAGTATCCTTTGCCGAGGATAGATGACTTGTTTGATTAGTTGAGTGGTGCATCAGTCTTTTCCAAGATTGATTTGAGGTCGGGGTACCATCAGGTGAAGATTAGAGAGGTGGACATACCAAAGACAACTTTCACGTCGAGGTATGGCCATTATGAGTATGTGGTGATGCCGTTTGGGCTATCTAATGCACCGGCTGTGTTTATGGATTTGATGAATAAGATCTTCAGACAGTTTTTGGACAAGTTTGTGGTGGTGTTTATCGATGACATCTTAGTCTACTCCAAGACTAAGGAGGAGCATGAGGAACACCTGAGGGTGGTGTTGCAGACTTTGAGGGAGCATGAGTTATATGCTAAGCTGTCCAAGTGTGAGTTCTAGTTAGAGAAAGTTGCTTTTCTGGGGCATGTGATCTCTAAGGATGGAGTAGCTGTGGATCCGGCAAAGATTGAAACAGTGACAAAGTGGGAAGCACCAAAGAATGTTGCTGAGATCAGGAGTTTCATGGGTCTAGCTGGGTACTATAGACAGTCCGTGAAAGATTTCTCCAAGATAGCTAGACCTATGACAGCGTTGATGAGGAAATAGAACATGTTTCGTTGGGTTGAGAGTTGTGAGATGGCGTTCCAAACATTAAAGGAGCGTTTGACCACAGCTCCTATCTTAGCATTGCCTGAGGGGATTGAGAACTTTAAGGTTTATACAGATGCCTCAAAGAATGGGTTGGGATGTATGTTGATGCAGAACGGTAAGGTGATTGCCTATGCTTTTAGGCAATTGAAGCCTTATGAGGAGAACTACCCTACACATGATCTGGAGTTGGATGCAGTGGTGTTTGCTCTCAAGATATGGAGACATTACCTTTATGGAGCAATCTTTTAGGTATTTTCGGATCACAAGAGTCTCAAGTACATCTTCACGCAAAAGGAGTTGAACATGAGACATAGGAGGTGGATGAAGCTGATTGGCGATTATGACATGGAAATTATCTACCATGAAGGGAAGGCCAATGTTGTTGCAGATGCTTTGAGTAGGAAGAGTGTACATTCTTTGTGTACAGCTTTATCTTTGATGAGGTTGAGAGATGAGGTAGCAAAGTTTGGGATACATATGATGCAGAAAGGAGATGCCATGGGAGATTTGACAGTGCAGCTTGATCTTTATGATGATATTCGAGGTAAACAGGCGTTGGATCCTAAGATAGTTGAGTGGAGAGCCGGAGTAGAGAAAGGGACAGTGTCTCGATTCTCTATTCATACAGATGGTAGTTTGAGGTTTGACGGTAGGTGGTGTGTCCCTAATGATGAGGAACTGAAAAAGACTATCATGACAGAGGCACATTGCACACCATATTCAGTTCATCCAGGTGGAGATAAGTTGTACAAGGATTTAAAGAACACGTTTTGGTGGCCTGGGATGAAGAAAGAAACAGCTGAGTTTGTGGCCCGTTGTTTGACATGCCAGAGAGTTAAAGGAGAACAGCAACGACCACAAGGTAAGATTCAGTCTTTAGTGGTGCCTGAGTGGAAGTGGGAATCCATTTCTATGGATTTTATCGTGGGTTTGCCAAAGAGTCAACAAGGTAACAACATGATATGGGTAATAGTGGATCGACTGACAAAGTCAGCTCACTTTGTGCCAATGAAAGATACATGGATTAAAGCACAATTAGCTATGGCTTATCGAAAGAATGTGCTTAAGTTACATGGAGTTCCTAAGGACATAGTGTCTGACAGAGATGCGAGATTTATATCAAGGTTTTGGAAAGAGTTGCAGGAATCTTTGGGAACAACTTTGAAGATGAGTACAACATTTTATCCTGCGACAGACGGACAGACTGAGAGAACGATCAAGACTCTTGAGGATATGTTACGAGCTTGTGTGATGGACTTTGGAGGTAGCTGGGAACAGAGGTTGGATTTGATAGAGTTTTCTTACAACAACAGCTATCACACTAGTATAGGCATGACACCGTTTGAGGCTTTATAAGGGAGGAGATGTAGGAGTCCGATTTGTTGGGACGACAGTGCTGAGGCAGGGGTTTTAGGACCAGAGATGGTACATGAGATGGTGGAACAGATCAAGATGATCAGGGAACGGATGAGAGCGGCTCAGGATAGGCAAAAGAGTTATGCAGATCTACATCGCCGGGATATAGAGTTTCAGGTTGGGGATAAGGTTCTTCTGAAAGTGTCTCCTATGCGTGGGGTTATGAGGTTTGGGAAGAAAGGCAAGCTGAGTCAGAAGTTTATCGGGCCTTATGAGATCTTGGAGCGAGTTGGGGAAGTTGCATATCGCCTGGCTTTACCAGCTGCATTAGAAAGAGTGCATAATGTGTTTCATGTATCGCAGTTGCGGAAGTATGTGAATGACCCGTCACATGTGTTAGAGGCAGAGAGCTTAGAGTTAGATGAGTCCTTATCATATCTTGAGGTTCCTAAGCAGATTCTTGACCGAAAGGTTAGGAAGACTAGAAGTGGTGAGACAGTTTTGCTTAAGATCCTTTGGTCTAACCACGAGACCGAGGAAGCTACATGGGAGGCAGAGGAGCCCATGAAAGAGCGTTACCCTTTCCTTTTTGATCAGGTATGTATGGTTACGGGGACGTGTGGACAGCGGGGGCCCACGGGGGCGCTTGGGAGAGAGGAGGAACAAGCGTTTGCATTTTCGTATGGAGTCGCCACCAATTTTTATGGGAAATTGGAACCGTTCGAATACCTCGTGTCATGTCAAGACACAAAGTAGTGACATGAACACTAAGCAATCGTTACCCTTAGCATTCTATGTCTAGAATGACTCTCGTGGATGCCAATGAACACGGGTGTTCACAGATATCTGGAGTTAGGGGTGAGGGTACGTATTAGGAAGCTCTTTTGATCGAACACCTAATCCCGCCCGCCTCGATAGCGGCCTCTACTAATGATTAGGGAAGTTATTCGTACTCGATATATCGTCGATTGTATGCATGCAATGCAACATCCAAGTTTTAATCCTAACATGTGAGAATTAGGCTAAGTCGGTTGACAATCAATTTAACATACAATTGGGTCAAAGTAGGATTTAGTGTTCAATTACATGTGAAGGCATGCAAATAAATCATACAAATGCGATAAATAATACAATAAAGATACAATAAAGAAAATTACAATAATTACATTGGATTAATTGATTTATGTCGAAAATACCTTTAAAACGGATAATTTGAGAAAAAGAATAAATAAATAAATTAACGAACAGATCAGAAGGTGATAATACGATTAATAGTTAATTGTACGTATGCTAATTAAACTAGGCCAAGCAACAACGAAGTTCAGGGACAGAATTCAACCCGGAACAGGCGCAGCAGAGCTGCGTCTTTTAGAATAGGCGCAGCAGACGCTGCGTCTGTTCCTGACCTGAATTCTGGCTATGAAGCCGGAATGGCGTGTTGTTAATACTCGTTGGTGAATTTAATGATTGATTAAATTATTTACTCGGATGAAAGTGATTAATAGGTTATTTACATGTGATTAGGGTCATAAAAGCAATAAAACATGGATGAGACGGATGCAAGACGGACTAATTACATGAATAGCGAGAATTATTAGTTTACAAACCAAACTTATTACTTAGGTTAAACACGATGGTTAATGACGAATTGACAGATGAAAATATATCAAAGATCGAATTCCAGAAACTCAATATGAATGAATTGAATTTCTACAACCCGGATTTGATTTTAATGACAAAAACCCGAAATATGAATTACTTGGGATTTAAGTCGGAATTAATGATGAATTAAACATGTTAATGACGATGAATAATATACATGTGAAATTATTATGTTATTGCGTACAAAGAATTGAAGAAAACAAACGAAAACAAATAAAAGTTAACAAATTACAGAGGACGAAGGAAGAAGAAAGGAAGCAGGAAGTGCGGCAGCCTCACGAAGAGGCGCAGTAGGAACTGCGCTCCTTCGAAGAGGCGCAGCAGTTGCTGCGTCCTTTCTCGACGGTTTGTCTTCTGGAAATCCGAAAAAAGGGTTTTCAAACAAGGTTTTATAAATCGGTTTTAATTGGTATTTTCGACATAAACCTTACATTAATTATACAATAAGAAATAAATAACAATAAATAAAAGGATTATACACCCTCAGACTTACATGTTGACGAAACGAGATGAACTAAGATATCGATTAGTGATGCTCGACGCGAATGTAAAGAAAGTGCCCTCGTAAGAGGAAAACGAATAGATTAATTAAGTTGATTGTTGTGTAGTTGGTCAAATTGGCCGGTCATGCAAACGAGGCTGGGACTCAGAAGGATCCGAGCTTACGTGGTCGAATGTTCAAGCACGTAGACGCCAAAAAGTAAGAACAAAAGTCTAGAATGCAAAGGGAGAAGACAAGGGCGGACACTCGCGTGAGAAATATGAGGAGCGAAGGCTCCTATTTATACTAATCACGTGAAGGAATTAGGGTTTCGGAGACTCTTTGGAAGTGAATCTCGGAAAGATATGAAAAAGATACGAGAATTACGCAGAATAGGACTGGGGAAGAGGCGCAGCGACACTGCGTCTCTTTGGAAGAGGCGCAGCACCTGCTGCGTCTGTTCCCAAGTGGTTTCCTCCTGCGGAAGAAAGATTTCCGTGTTTAAGTTATGGTAGGACGGAATAATTTGGTTTTCCTTAATATCTTATGTGAATATTACGGGAAATTGTTTACCAAAAGATAAAAATTATGAAATATGGAATAGAAATATCCGGAACATTCCAGAACATTCTGACTCGGGATTTAACGGTTATCAGAAAATGGAGACGGTTTTAGGCCCGGATTCCAAATGTACTCTAATTACTGTCAAAACGACCGTATCGGCACGTAAATGACAACTATGAGGTAGACATTAATATTTGAGCAATCACTTGACGATAATCTTACGAACTGCCACAAATCGTTCCGCGTAGCAAACATGCGGCCCAATCATCACCGGGTGGTTTGCGAGAGGTGCAGAAATGAGGTATCTACAGAGCCCCCACTTTGACTGAGGCTTGGACAAGGCGAAAGTCAAAGTATAGCCATCAGGTCAATCGAAGATTACAACCTGACGACTATGGCGACGCGAGGCGGCTCAAGGAGTCTGAGCCAAGGACCTGTCGTCGGGAACATTTTAGAGTCTGTCGACTATCGGGGAGGGTAGTTTAAAGTCCATTAGACTACGTAAGGAGGCTCGCCAGCCATAAGAAGAGACCATACCTGATACTTCTTTCTCGAGATGCTTCTGGAGGTGCGTAGGAGCTAAGGTAAGCGTAGGAGCTAAGGGTAATACCTAAAAGATATATAAGGATTGTGCTAGGGTGTGGGGACCCTAAAGGAAAGTATCGACGGGAAGGAGGCCAAATATAAGTTCAACTTAAGGGGTAATCAAGTTTTTGAGTGTAGGAACTCTAAGGGAAGGTGATCCTAAAGAGAAAAGGTGATCCTAAGGAATATGATCCTAAAAGGCATAAGTATGTGAACTTAAAGGCTTATGAACCTAAGAGAAATTGGGATGCTAGGGTTAAGTTTAGGAACTACTGGGATATTAATTCTTGTTTTAAACACGTGCGTTTAAGCTTTCTGAGGTATGAGAACTCCAAAAGGATTTATGGGTTTATGAACCTAAAGTCGTTGGTGTGGGAGCTTAAAGGTTTATGAACCTAAAAGAAGCCATTTTGGGATCTAAGAATCTAGGGGTAAGAATCCTAACTTTGGGTTTACGAACCTAAGGAAGGAGGCTCTGGTTTGGGAACAAGAAAAATTGCGAGTAGCAGGACACAGGCGGGAACTGCTGAGAGAAAACTGCTTGGGTAGTCTTCGAGAAATATTGTAAGTAGCAGGACACAGGCGGGAACTGCTGAGGAGAAAACTGCTTGGGTAGTCTTCGAGAAATATTGTAAGTAGCAGGACACATGCGGAAACTGCTGGGGAGAAAACTGCTTGGGTAGTCTTCAAACAAACTTCAGAAGAATGTTGGGTCAATGTTGATCTCCATGTCTCGAGAGGAAATGACTGTCGGTCGTGAACTCTCCTTGGGGAACATAATTGGGAATTTATTTCCATGTCTTGAGAGAGATTGTCTATCCGCTTACTCTCGCTCGGGGAAATATAATCGGGAATTTATTTCCATGTCTTGAGAGAGATTGTCTATCCGCTTACTCTCGCTTGGGAAAATATAATGAAGGCGTGTCGAAACACCTGTCGGGAAATACTCGCTCGTTGTGACAAGCAAGATCTTGGTAAAGTACTGCTTCTAATACTTACCTGCATGGTTAGTATCCACACAAGAATACAATCTAATATATGCACGTAAGCAATTATCACAAGGACCTTGAATGAGGAAACACATAGGTTTGCAAAAGTCGTCTCTTTTTAAAAGTCGTTTAAAACTTGTGTAAAGGAAATTTTTCATTTATAATGCGTTATGTATATTCAATGGGATTTAGACATAGGACTACTAGGACGCGACGCGAAATGTAGACTTAGGTTTGACTGACGCGACACTAACTTAGATTTGACGCGACACAGGGATGACTTTGACAGACATTGTTTAAGTATGCACAACCCCTAGCCAAGTGTGGGTGACAATGCGTATCAGTTCCAAAGGTATAAGAATTGAAAGAATGATGAAGGCATATAAAGGCAAGGCATGTGCCGTGTAGCAGCTATCTACTAGGACTTCTTTCACCACCGTTTGCTGTAAAAGAGACCCCTCTTGAGGCACGATGACTTGGAGAATTGATCTAAGACCTTTGTCATTGTCCAGACCGAGTATTAGCTAGGCTTAGAGGAATAAAGGAAGGGTGGCATCTTGGAAGAGAAGCCCCCAGGATGAGAAGATGACTCTGGACTTTGGTAAAAAAGAGGTTGGGCGACAATAAGGAGCCCCCAGTATAGAGGTGTTGGTTGTGGAAGGGATGTTAATTGAGATTGAAAGTTGGAAGTGGGATGGTTGATAATTGAGGTTTGAAAGTTGGGATGGTTGTGTCCATAAGGACTGCCTACGTAATCACGTGAAGTGAAATTAAACCAGATCGTAGTTCTGAGGTTTGGTTAATTTTGTTTGGGTGTTGTGGTTGTATCCTTCTTGTGTAAGAAATGACTGCCTACGTATCCACCTGAGTAGGTGAAATCAAACCAGATCGTAGTTCAGGTGTGTGCCTAAGCTATGTTGTTAGGGCCTTAAAGTGCAGGATCACAAGGGTGTATTCCTTTGGTGACTTGAAGAACTGATTTGAGATAACTCCCTCTGATCATAGACCAAAGAGATGTAACTAATTTTGTAAAAATTTCCTTGTCGCGTGAGCACAGCTAAAAGAGGACCCTAAGGATGATATGGGTATGTCCCGTCCTAGGTAGCAAAGTATTGAAGACTCCGTGTATGGGTCAAGGTGAAACTGGATTGGATATTTGGAATGTGGAGCTTGGACATAAGAGGCTTTGATGAACAAATCTCTGGAGTTTGATTTTGTGAAGTTAAGGCTTGATGGGGTTATGGCTTGTAATATGGGTTGGAAATGGAGTCTCTTGGCTTGATGTAGCCTGAGCACATAAAGGTAGGTTAAATGACGTGGGATCAAGTTTCCATGTCTTGGCCCTAAAGGATGGGTATACTTGACGAGCTTGAGAGGATTCTCAAAATTCCTAACTATTTCCCTGTAACGGTCTCGAGAAGGACTTAGGGTGTGATGTGTGAAAGGCTAAGTGAGGGTGCCAGCTAACCATCTTTATTGATGTCTTGATTCTATACAGACTTCAGCATTATTCCGCTCAATATTGTTCTTGATTCAGACTCAGATTCTTGGTCTAGAATATATCTCGGATTTTTGCTCAGATTCTTGATTAGGTTTTTGAGGATGACTTTGTCTTTGGATATTGACTTGACTTGCTTGATTGAGCCTTCTTCTTTTGTCTCTTTTGTCTTGGGCTATAGGCATAACTACGACTTTGGATATTGATCTTGGGTATTTCTCTTGATTGAGCATTTGGTCTTTGATCATGGCTCGTATCGTTTTGGATTTTCTTGTTACCATGGATTTGGGTTAGACTAGAGCCTTTGGTGTGAAATAGGGTTGGTCTTTAGTAACACGGGTTGTTTATTGTAGGGAATGGGCTTGCCTTCCGTCATGGATTGTCAACAAGGGAGATGGTCTGGATTCGTCCTAGAATCTCTTGAGATAGGCTCGTCCTAGACTAGGGTTATATTGTGGTTTCTATTGCCAGACATGGAATAGGTAAGAAAAGAACACGGAGTTTCAGGTCCTCTGCAACTTGGAATGGAACATCATATAAGTGCACTCACATCGACTTGGAACGTGTGGTTGTTGTTTGTTTTTAAGATGTCTCAAATCAATTCTTGTTGTCACAGGAAAAGGTAAAGGAAGAGATATGATAGGATATGTGGATTGAAAAGTGTACTTTTATTGAAATGGATAATGAATGTATATAACATAGACTCGAGAAGACATGTGACTCATGGGACAGCCCCCATATTGTCACTAGAAATGGAAATGGACACAAAGAAAGACACTAGAAAAATTATGGGATAGAAAGCCTAAGACTCGGACTCGGACTCGGACTTTGACGCGATCTAAGATCTAGACTCGTAATCATCGGCCCACGCTTGAACATTCTCTTTTCCAGCAACTGGCTTTGGCATCTGACTTTGAGCATTCACCCATTTGAGCACCTCATCTTCGTCATTGGGAACACTGAAAGGGTAATAGTCAAGAAAAGTTTCTTGATAAGTGGTATATCCATGAGGATTGCCTAAGCTACCTTGTGGGTTAAAGGTTGAGAGGGACAACCTCCCGCTTTCGATCATATCTTGAATGTCGTTTTTTAATTTGTAACATTTCTCTGTATCATGCCCTTTGCCTCTATGGTATTTGCAGTAGGAATTCTCATCCCAAAACTTGGATTTCTTCTCTGGGTTAGGCGTGGGTCCTATAGGCTTCAACATTCGTTGTTCCATGAGTCTCTAAAAGGCATCAGTGTATGTAATACCAATGTTGGTAAATTTCCTAGGAGGTGTGCCCTTATTTTCGGAAGCCTTTATAAATGACCTCGAAGGCTCCATGAGGTTGCCTTTGTTGATTTTGATTCTTGGATGAGAAGAACTAGGAATAGATTGTCCATTTGTTGCTTTCTCCTTAAGACTGTCAAGCTGAGGGTTTGTCTGGACACTTTTCATCTTGAGAGGTCGGGCATCAAGCTTCTTACCCATTTCGGCGAACTGGTTTTCTATGTTGGAAAGCCGAGAGTTTAGGCTATCAATAGCTCCCTCTATTTTGGAAAATTTGTTGTCGAAGGCCATGGAAAGCATGAGCATTCCATTTTGGATATCTTCGTCTTCGAGGACATTTATTTCTTTGTCATCATAATGATTGAGGAGATGAGAACAATCTAGAGATGGTTCTTCATCATGCTTAATGATATTAGACCCAAGAGGGTCGATTTTCTTAGATTGCGTGACATAAGGTGGCTTAGGAAGCTTGCCCTCTTCGATCATATCTTGGATGGTGTGTTTCAAGAGAAAACACTCTTCAATATCATGGCCTCTACCTTGGTGATATAAGCAGTATTTGTTGCCCTTCCAGAGGTTCACCTGTTTCTCTAAAGGTGGATCCGGAGTTGGCCCTATTGGATGTAGCTTGCCTTGGGCAGAGAGTCTCTTCAAAGCATCGGTATAAGACATGCCTAAATTGGTAAGCACCCTTTGATGCCTCCCAGGTTTCCTTTCAGCTGTTTTCGGCTTTCTAGGACGATGGTTATTGCAAGAGGTAAGCTTTGGATGACTTAGACTAGAGGTTTTCCTAGTTGGCATGTTCTTTTCCACCATTCCATTTTCAAGGGTGAGGACGCGAATGCTCAAATTTTCCACTGTAGCTTGAACTCCTAGGACCATGGCATAAACATCTTGGAGAGATACGGTGATTGTGGCTTGAACTCCTTCGTGACCTTGCTGATTGACAGAACTTGCTGGATTCCTACTCGACAGAAATGACGCGCATTACAATTCGATTCGACATGGGATCGCGCATACTAAGGCAACAAACAAAGGAAGGGACAAGATGACAAATCTAGATTTGACTCGTGATTCATGAAATGTCGTGAGCGACTTCTCGTGTTTGAATTCACGGTGCTTGACTATAATTTTAGACTCGAGTGTTAACTTTGACGGAGTGACCTTCATATGATGGACTTTGTTGACGGAATTGGCGACACGTGATTCTAAGACGCATGTTTTAAGACGGACTTGACTCGAGGTTCGGGTAGGTGTGTCCCTAACGTGTACTAGGAGAATTCAAGAAACGGATATGGGAATGACTCGATGTGTTAGCCTCGAGTGTGTGAGTCGAGGAGTGGAAATGTTTAGATCCTAATTGAGTTGGGGTAGGGAGTCCAAAATGACGGCGTGACGCCTTAGGACTTGACTTGAATTTGAAAAGACCCAAAATGTAAAGGAAGACGGGTTTATAACTCGACGGAATTCCGACTAGGACATAGTCGGTTTGAACTTTGACTCTAACCTAGCCCAATTGAATTTACATACTTACATTTACATGTTGGAAAATATTTTGATTAAAACATTCTTTTCTTTTTTTGGACTCTTTTTTTTGTATTTTTTTTGGTTTGTTTTTGTTTTTGATGGGTTTTAGGCCCGAAGTTTGACTCGACGTATGGACAGAGTTTTGACTGATTTTGCGCTATTTTGAAAATATTTATATTTTGAAAATGATTTTATTTTACAAAATGGTTTTGTTTACGAAATGGTGATCACATATGATACAAACATATATACAGGCATTATAACGGGATGCTGAGTGCATTTAAAAGGATTTTTTTTTAAAGGGTGGGTTGACATACCGAACAATCAAACCCGAAGTCTGTGGAGAGGCTCGTACCAAACAAGAGTAGGGCCGATTCCTAGTCCATTTCCTCAAGTAGTGAAAGTCCTTGATACAAACAAGAGTAAGTACCATGGTATGGATGACGTCAATCGCTATCCATCCTTAGGCCCAAATAAGAATTAGGACCGTTCAGACGGGATGATTGGTTGAATTGGTTGGGTTAGGCCTAGGAAGGCCGAATGAAACGATCTAGGAAGACCGAGTTATGAAAACCGACAATTGTCTTGTACAAACTATTCCCTAACCTTGTTCAAGTTTCACCCTTTTGGCTACACGTAAGTGTATTATCCCCAGCAGAGTCGCCAAACTGTGGACAGCGGGGGCCCACGGGGGCGCTTGGGAGAGAGGAGGAACAAGCGTTTGCATTTTTGTATGGAGTCGCCACCAATTTTTATGGGAAATTGGAACCGTTCGAATACCTCGTGTCATGTCAAGACACAAAGTAGTGACATGAACACTAAGCAATCGTTACCCTTAGCATTCTATGTCTAGAATGACTCTCGTGGATGCCAATGAACACGGGTGTTCACAGATATCTGGAGTAAGGGGTGAGGGTACGTATTAGGAAGCTCTTTTGATCGAACACCTAATCCCGCCCGCCTCGATAGCGGCCTCTACTAATGATTAGGGAAGTTATTCGTACTCGATATATCGTCGATTGTATGCATGCAATGCAACATCCAAGTTTTAATCCTAACATGTGAGAATTAGGCTAAGTCGGTTGACAATCAATTTAACATACAATTGGGTCAAAGTAGGATTTAGTGTTTAATTACATGTGAAGGCATGCAAATAAATCATACAAATGCGATAAATAATACAATAAAGATACAATAAAGAAAATTACAATAATTACATTGGATTAATTAATTTATGTCGAAAATACCTTTAAAACGGATAATTTGAGAAAAAGAATAAATAAATAAATTAACGAACAGATCGGAAGGTGATAATACGATTAATAGTTAATTATACGTATGCTAATTAAACTAGGTCAAGCAACAACGAAGTTCAGGGACAGAATTCAACCCGGAACAGGCGCAGCAGAGTTGCATCTTTTGGAATAGGCGCAGCAGACGCTGCGTCTGTTCCTGACCTGAATTCTGGCTATGAAGCCGGAATGGCGTGTTGTTAATACTCGTTGGTGAATTTAATGATTGATTAAATTATTTACTCGGATGAAAGTGATTAATAGGTTATTTACATGTGATTAGGGTCATAAAAGCAATAAAACATGGATGAGACAGATGCTAGACGGATTAATTACATGAATAGCGAGAATTATTAGTTTACAAACGAAACTTATTAATTAGGTTAAACATGATGGTTAATGACGAATTGACAGATGAAAATATATCAAAGATCGAATTCCAGAAACTCAATATGAAAGAATTGAATTTCTACAACCCGGATTTGATTTTAATGACAAAAACCCGCAAATATGAATTACTTGGGATTTAAGTCGGAATTAATGATGAATTAAACATGTTAATGACGATGAATAATATACATGTGAAATTATTATGTTATTGCGTACAAAGAATTGAAGAAAACAAACGAAAACAAATAAAAGTTGACGAATTACAGAGGACGAAGGAAGAGAAAAGAAGCAGGAACTGCGGCAGCCTCACGAAGAGGCGCAGCAGTTGCTGCGTCCTTTCTCGACGGTTTGTCTTCTGGAAATCCGAAAAAAGGGTTTTCAAACAAGGTTTTATAAATCGGTTTTAATTGGTATTTTCGACATAAACCTTACATTAATTATACAATAAGAAATAAATAACAATAAATAAAAGGATTATACACCCTCAGACTTACATGTTGACGAAACGAGATGAACTAAGATATCGATTTGTGATGCTCGACGCGAATGTAAAGAAAGTGCCCTCGTAAGAGGAAAACGAATAGATTAATTAAGTTGATTGTTGTGTAGTTGGTCAAATTGGCCGGTCATGCAAACGAGGCTGGGACTCAGAAGGATCCGAGCTTACGTGGTCGAATGTTCAAGCACGTAGACGCCAAAAAGTAAGAACAAAAGTCTATAATGCAAAGGGAGAAGAAAAGGGCGGACACTCGCGTGAGAAATATGAGGAGCGAAGGCTCCTATTTATACTAATCACGTGAAGGAATTAGGGTTTCGGAGACTCTTTGGAAGTGAATCTCGGAAAGATATGAAAAAGATACGAGAAATATGCAGAAAAGGACTGGGAAGAGGCGCAGCAGCCACTGCGTCTCTTGGAAGAGGCGCAAAGACACTGCTGCGTCTGTTCCCAAGTGGTTTCCTCCTGCGGAAGAAAGATTTCCGTGTTTAAGTTATGGTAGGACGGAATAATTTGGTTTTCCTTAATATCTTATGTGAATATTACGGGAAATTGTTTACCAAAAGATAAAAATTATGAAATATGGAATAGAAATATCCGGAACATTCCAGAACATTCTGACTCGGGATTTAACGGTTATCAGAAAATGGAGACGGTTTTAGGCCCGGACTCCAAATGTACTCTAATTACTGTCAAAACGACCGTATCGGCACGTAGATGACAACTAAGAGGTAGACATTAATATTTGAGCAATCACTTGACGATAATCTTACGAACCGTCACAAATCGTTCCGCGTAGCAAACATGCGGCCCAATCATCACCGGGTGGTTTGCGAGAGGTGCAGAAATGAGGTATCTATAGGACGTAACCTTGTTTCTTTTAGGGGGGTAGGAGATGATCGCGAATAGTTTTTAAGAGTTTTTATACCCTTTTGTATGTTGTGTCGGTATGTTTGTCGGAGTGAGTTTGGGTTAGTAACATGTTTTATGTTGAGTTTTTTTTTGGTTGTTGAGTCGGAAGTGATGTGGGGGTGTCTTTGTTTTGTTGAGGTTTGAACTTCGGGGACGAAGTTCTTTTTAAGGAGGGAAGACTATAATACTACGGTTTTATGAGTCTCTGGCTACTCTATCGAGTAGGCCTTACTCTGTCGAGTAAGGGTGAGCTGCAGTTTATAATAGTTTCTGACATGTTGGGTATTGATCGAGTAACGCAGATACTCGATCGAGTAAGGGGGCACTCGATCGAGTACCTTAGCTACTCGATCGAGTAGCCGGTTTACGGGAGATGATTTCTCGGGTTTTGTTAATAATGCGATTAAGGTATATATTACTTCCGTCACTATTCTTTAAACACTTTTTAAAACCTAATTACTGAGAAAAGAGAAATCAAACTACGTTTTTCGCATCAATCGCATTGTTAGCAAATCCCGGAGCTTGGAAGGTCGGATTCTACCTTTCTTTATACCTTTGTGATCTTTGCGTCGAGGGTAAGATCTACGTACCGTTTTTATAGTTTTTCCTTAAAGTTGGTTAAACCCTAATATGGGGATTTGGGGGTTTTGTTGTAGATTATGATTGGTAGTGATTATATGTTTGTATGTTAGGAGGAGGATTTGTAGAAGAAGCATTTTGATATCAGCTGTGAGACCGTCTGATTGTTGTGCTTTCCAGGTAGGGTTTCCCTACTCAGTATTAGTCCCATAAGTGTGTTGTTGATGTGTTGTGATTGTGAATAATATCGTATTCGTATTGTGACGGTTGTTGATTGTGATTGTTTGTCTCTGGTTCTCGAGATGCATTCTCGTCTGAGTGGAGTCACTTGCGAGAGTGGTTTCACGCCCTAGTTTCGCCCTTCGTGGAACCCGCCACGGAAGGGGATGTGCACATTAATGAACAGGGAAATCGCTCAATATGATGAGCGGGGATTTGGTGGGTTCGGCTGTGGTCCCCCACTGGCAGGACTGGTCCAGTGGACAGTCGGTGATTGAGATTAATGGGACCGGTGTGATTGTGTGTGTGACGGTGTGAGCTGTTCTTTTATTGTATTGATATATATAAATTGTATGATTAGTACTGACCTCGTGTTGTTGTTTGTAAAACCTGCGGTGATCCATTCGGGGATGATGAGCAGTCATTGAGCAGGTTTGAGTTGAGTTACATAGGATTGCTGGGATGTGCCACTGTCTGATGATAGAAGTCTTCCGCTGTAGCTTAGTAGTTTAATAAACTTTGCATTTAGTTGATTAGACAGCTGGTTTGAGAACTTGTATCCGTATTTTGGTATTTGGTTTTGGATTGTAACCTTTCACTAAAGTTATACTACTTAAATGTTGTTTCGTTATTGTCTTATGATTATCATGCCTCGGGTAACCGAGATGGTAGTATCCTTATACTTGAGCGGTCCTGGTAAGGCACTTGGAGTATGGGGGTGTTACAGGCACGGCACGGCTTGAAAGCACGATGGAACGTGCCAAAATTATGGCTAGGCACGACAGGTCGGGACCCGGGCGACATGACATGGCCCATTACCATCTTTATATATGAGTGATATTTATCCCGTTATAAGCTTGCGACTGATAAACAGACTTAATAAATAGAAAACGGGATAATTGGAAAAGGGAAAATGAAATGATGGAAGTGTGGGGTCCTGCAAGGCTGTAAGTACATGGATGCCCTACACGTAAATGAGTGTTGGGGAATTAAAGGACAAAAACGTCAGGTTGCACGTAATTCCAGTGTCCCAGTAAGTTTCTCCCGTGTATTTATGGCCGCCCATGTAGGGTTGTACACCCGTTATAGTCGTGTCTGTTGATGCGTCACGTTTTCAGGTTAATTTGGTCGGGTCAGGTCGGGTCGGTCATTTTGGGTTTGTATATGATTTGATATAGAGATCGGGTCATATTTAGGTCAAGTGAGTCGGGTTATTCTAGGCTTATTTTGAGTCGATGATTAAGAGAGAGAAAAAACATGTTTACACTTTAAATATACCCGACAAATCAACCCGACTCAATTGACCCAATCCGAAAAGGCTGACCCGAGACCCGATCTACCGCACCCGAATGACACCCGAAACCTAAATTAACCCAACCCGACCCTAAAATGACCAAAGCTTTCATGAACCTGTAACAGGTCCGACCCGAAATAACCCGATTCGAAACCACCCAACTCGAAAATGACCCGACAAGACATAAGTTTAATTGAACCCAAAAGATGTGCAATGTCGTTTTTTTTCTCTTATTCATTGACTTAAAAATAACTCGACCCATAATAACCCGAAACAGGCCCGACCAACAAACCCGAAATTGTTACGGTAACCCAAAATTACCCGACCCGAACTCGCCCAACTCGAACCTGGCCCGTTTGACATGTTTACTTAAGTATTACAGAGTATTACCCTTACCTAATTTTAGTTTACTTTGAATGGTTGATTATTCAAGTCTTTTTTTCAATTAGAGTAATGTTTTGTCTGGTGATTATCGGATTGGTGATTTCGGGTCGTTTCAGTTCCGGGTCAACAAATCTTGATTCATGTTTAGGCTGGTTAGAGCCAATTACAGTTTCGGGTTTATGCGACGGTTGTAGTTCAAATCAATTTCAGGTCTCGGTTCAGTGTTTTTCGGTTCGGATTGGTTTTCCCAAGTCTAAGTCCGGTGCGACCCAAACCGAAACCGGAGTAAAAAAAACATTGGAGGGGAATTGAAAATTTAAAACTCGGGTCCAAGACCGGACCATTAAGCCGAGATTTGTCACTACTCGCCTTAATCACCTGCTTAAACTCACTAGTAGAAAAACCTCATACGGTGGCGGTTATAAATGCCCTTTTGTGGCGGTTTTTAGAGATTTAGGGTTAGTCGTTTATCACGGCATAGTATAAACTTTACGGTGGTTGTAGGCGGTAGTTGAACCGCCGCAATAACTCTCCTATAATGGTGGTTGTTATACAAAACCGCCATTATAAACTTATATAATATGATGGTTGTTAGACAAGAACCGCCATTATAACTCATCTATAGTGGCGGTTATTATTTGAAAACCGCCACCATAGGTATTTCAATAATAAGTTTCCACCACAACCCGCCACTACATATTCTCTATAACGTCGGTTGTTATTAAAAAAAATGCCACTAAAGGTAATTATGACGTCGGTTGTTTGGAAAGAACCGCCACTAAAGGTGAACTAATAGTGGCGTTCCATACTTAAGAACCGCCACCATATTTAGATATTTTTTTTAAAAAAAAATTCTACGAAAATTTCGGCAGCAATGTCGACAATGATTTGATAAGCCAAATAGCGAAATAAACAAACAATTCATACAAAAGAATGCCAACCAACGAACTTACATATCATGCGACAAAACAATAATGTCGATGATAAAAATTATACATCCAAGTGTATATTAATCACATATACGTCTTAGTGAATAAACTAATATCACATTTTATGTTCTCAAAATATTTAATAGATCACACGCCTTTAACATCTTTCATTTCGTTAGTTAACATAGTTGAATCTGCAATAATACATTTAGCAAACAAATAGTTAGAAAAAAAAAACCTAAATATTATTAAAATCAACATTAGACATTATAGAACATTCCCGAGTTTGATTGAAAGTGTAGATACCTCATTTATGCACCTCCCGCAAACCACCCGGTGATGATTGGGCCGCATGTTAGGTACACTGAGCGATTTGTGACAGTTCGTAAGTTTATCGTCAAGTAATCGCTCAAACACTTGTGTCTACCTCATAGTCATCATCTACGCGCTGATACGGTCGTTTTGACAGTAATTAGAGTACATTTGGAATCCGGGTCAAAAACCGTCTTTATTTTCTAATAACCATTTAACATGCCGAGTCAGAATGTTCTGGAATGTTCCGGATATTTCTATTCCATATTTTCCAATCTTTTAATCTTTGGTAAAATATATCCCGAAATTATCATATAAAATATTAAGGATATAAGATTAATCCGCTATTCCATAATAGAAACACGGAAATCTTTCTTCCACAGGAGGAAACCACTGAGGAAAAGACGCAGCAGGTGTTGCGCCTCTTTCAAGAGATGCATTGCTTGCTGTGCCTCTTCCTCAGTCCTTTTCTGCGTATTTATCGTATATTTTCGAGATTCACTTCCAAAGTTTCTCCGAAAATCCTAATTTCCGTCGTGTGATTAGTATAAATAGAGACCTTCGGTCTCACAATCTCACGTGAGTGTCCGCCCTTCTCTTCTCCCTTTGCATTCTAGACCACGTTCTTACTTTTTGGCGTCTACGTGCTTGAACTTTCGACCACGTAAGCTCGGATCCTTCTGAGTACCAGTCTCGTTTTGCATGACCGACCAATTTGACCAACTCCACGATCAATCAACTTAATCAATCTGTTTAATTCCTCTAAGAGGGCACTTTCGTCGTACATTCGAGTCGAGCATCACTAAACGTTAACTTAGTCAATCTCGTTTCGTCAAACATGTAAGTCTGAGGGTGTAAATCCTTCTATTTTATTATTGTTCTTTATTTTTGTAATCATTATTGTAAGATTTATGTCGAAAATACGCTTAAAACCGATTTGTAAAACCTTATTTTAAACCCTTTTTACGGATTATCAAGAGGCAAACGTCGAGAAAGGACGCAGCAACTGCTGCGCCTCTTCGAAGGGACGCGGCACCTGTTATGCCTCTTCCTGAGGCTGCCGCAGTTCCTGCTTCCTTTCTTCTTCCTTCGTCTTTTGTTCGTCTGTACGTTTTATTTTGCTTTTATTGTTCATGTTTCTTTCAACACAATAATTCTAATATTATAATTTTAACCTGTAATTCATTAATAACTTATCATCATTAACATCCGACTTAAATCTCTTATTATCCATATTTGCGGGTTTTCGTCATTTAAATCAATTCGGGTTTTTGGAGGTTCGATTCATTAATATTGAGTCTCTGGAATTCATCATTGATATATTTGCATCTTTTGTTTATCATCATTAATTCGTCTTTAATAACCTGTTTAGTAATTACTTCGATTAGTTAGTTTAATTTGTACCGTTAATTCTCATAATTAATCTTTTAATATTGGAATTAATTCATCCTAATTAGTTTTTATCCATGTTTTATCGTTTTTGTGACCTCAATCACATTTATATAATCTGTTAAACCACTTCTATCCGAGTCAAATAATATAATCAAGCATTAATATCACCAATGAATATTAACGATTCTCAATTCCGGCTTCACAGCCAGAACCGAGCTCAGGAACAAACGCAGCGTCTTCTGCGCCTGTTCCTGGTTGAGTTCTGTCTCTGAACTCCCGTTTCTGCCTTGACCTAGT
Organism: Silene latifolia; assembly: GCF_048544455.1. Taxonomy (NCBI): domain Eukaryota; kingdom Viridiplantae; phylum Streptophyta; class Magnoliopsida; order Caryophyllales; family Caryophyllaceae; genus Silene; species Silene latifolia. The sequence goes on from NC_133536.1 coordinate 24,414,133, forward strand.
TTATTAGTTTACGTATTTAATTTACTATTAATCGTATTATCATCTAATTTCTGTTTGTTTATTTATTTATTCTTTCTTTTCTAAAATTATCCGTTTTAGATGTATTTTCGACATAAATCAGTTAATCCAATGTAATTATTGTTGTTTTCTTTATTGCATTTTTATTGTATTTCTTATATCGTATTGCTTGTATGCTCTCACATGTAATCGATCTTAAATTCCTACTTCGACTCAATTGCATGTTAAATTACGTGATAACTGACTTAGTATTAATTCTCACATGCTAGGATTAATCTATTGAATGTTGCATTGCATGCATATAAATCGACAACATATCGAGTATAGACAATTTCCCTAATCATTAGTAGAGGCCGCTATCGAGGCGGGTGGGATTAGGTGTTCGATCAAAAGAGCTTCCTAATACGTACCCTCACCCCTTACTCCAGATCTCTGTGAACACCCGTGTTCATTGGCATCCACGAGAGTCATTCTAGACATAGAATGCTAAGGGTAACGAGTGCTTATTGTTCATGTCACTACTTTGTGTCTTGACATGTCATGAGGTATTCGAACGGTTTCCAATTTTCCACAATAAATTGGTGGCGACTCCACAAATGCACAAGAAAAGCTTGCTCGCTTTTCGCCCTCGTGGGCCCGCGTCCACAGTTTGGCGACTCCGCTGGGGATCATACACCTACGTGTTGCCAAGGGTGAAACTTGAACAAGGTTAGGGGATAGTTTATACGAGACAGTTGTCGATTTTCATAAGTCGGTCTTCCTAGACCGTTTTATTCGGCCTTCCTAGGCCCAACCCAACCCATTCGACCAATCGTCCCGTCTAGACGGTCCAAATTCTTATTTGGGCCTAAGGATGGATAGCGATTGACGTCATCCATACCATGGTACTTACTCTTGTTTGTATCAAGTACTTTCACTACTCGAGGAAATGGACTAGGAATCGGCCTTACTCTTGTTTGGTACGAGCCTCTCCACAGACCCCGGGTTTGATTGTTCGGTATGGCAACCCACCCTTTAAGCCAAAACCCTTTTAAATGCACTCAGCATCCCGTTATAATGCCTGTATAAATGCTTGTACCATATGTGATCACCGTTTCTAAACAAAACCATGACGATTTTTGTAAAAATCAAAATTTATTTCAAAATGTAAAAATTTCGAACATAAACCCAATATAAGCGCAAAACCAATCAAAACCCTGTCCAATTGTCGAGTCAAAATTCGGGCCTCAAAGCACATTTCAAAACCTCACTTCGAGTCCACTCCTACAACTACACTACAGTTGACTAGGACCAACATTTTCAAACTTTGTCATTTCTTCAAAAACTCACTTAACACGAGTGGCACACTCCCACTCTACAAGTCAAAACATTTTTTCCAAGTAAGTGTGCTAGAATGGTCGATCGTGTTTTGATTCGTCGTCGATCTATTGTTCAGTTTCCAAGATGCCTGATACAAGCGACGTGAGAAACAACCAACCCCTGAATGGTAATGATCAAATCCTAGCCGCGCTAGCTCGTCTCCAAGTCACTCAAGACCAAGTGTATGATCGCCTCGACACAATCGAGGGCCGAATATATACTGCGGAAACAAGGTTGCCTCCTCGAGAAAGTGAAGTGTCTGATGAATTTGTGAATAACTTTGGGAATCAAAATCCTCCTATGGGAGAACATGAGGTTAACCCTCCCGTAGGTATGACTGCAGCTGAGAAACGATTCCAATACTTAGAGGAACAATTGATGTATCTTAAAGGGGGTGATATCTATAGGGAAAATAATCGCAAATATGAGGCCGTGAGCTCCAAATTGCCAACCAACTTCAACATGACGGATATCCCTAAATTCAAGGGGCACGAAAATCCTTTGAACCATATCCGTGCTTTCAAGGATTACATGTCTATCAAAGGCATTAAACCCGAGATGTTCTTAAGGATATTTCCTTCATCTCTTGACACTATCCCAAGATAATGGTTCTATTCTCTGGAGCACAAGAAGATTGCTACCTGAGACGACGCCGCAATTGAGTTCGCTAAGCAATATGCGGATAATGCTGAAATCCAAGTCAACATGTGCACTTTAGAGGTTCTTACCCAAAATGACAAAGAAGGTTTCACCGACTTCCTAAGTAGGTGGAGGAAGACTAATACCCAACTTGTTGAACGTCTAGATGAAGCTACCCTCGTGGAGAAATTCGTGGACAATTTAAAGCCCATCTGTGCGAGTCATTTGAGGTACCAAAACATTAAGACCTTCAAAGACTTAACTGTACTAGGAACAAGGATTGAGGATGACATCCATAAAGGGCTCTTGTCCAAAACGGTAGGTCGTGGATATCAAGGCTCAACAAGTCGTTCTTACGGCTCTAGCAAGACTGATGAAGTTAACCTTCTCGAGCCATCTAAGAAGAATACCCCACCAAGAAAATTCACTAATATTGGGGACACATACTCTAATGCTCTAAAGAGACTGATGAAACAGGGTAAGCTTCAACCCAAAGGCCCTACGCCCGAACCAGAAAAGAAATCTAAGTTCTGGGATGAGAATTCGTATTGCGAATATCAAAGAGGCAAGGGACATGATACAGAAAAATGCTACAAGCTAAAGAATGTGCTTCAAGACATGATTGAAGACGGTCGCCTACCAATACCGCCCGGAGGCAAGCCCAACAACACTCAGAATCCTCTTGGAATTCTGGTGATTACAAGTGAAGAATCTACCTTATATTGTTCACACCTCATTTCTCCAGTCGAAAATGAGATCTATGCAATAGAAGAAGAAAGGAACTACTCTACCATTTCCCCTACCATCACCGATTTCATCGCATGGGCAAAGAGTGTGAATAGGCAAGTCTCAGAACTAGAGAGCGCAGTGACAACCCTACATAATCCCAATGCAACACCCAAAGAACGTGTGCCACTAATTTTCCCTCAAAATGCTACAATGCAAGAAGTAGTAGCCGTGGTTGATGAACTAATCGACCAAATTATCCAATTGGAGGCCGAGATCATGAGGATGAGAGAACTTGCTACTATCAATGGAGTGTGGGCCGACGATGATGAAGATGAGTATCTCACTGAACACTACCTAGTCAAAGTCAGTGAGGAAATAGTCCAAAATAGTGAGGATCAAGATGTAGACCGCCTTACTCGTTCGGGACGTCCATACCAAAAGACTTCTCAAAATGGTCCCATAGCGAATGGTCCAACCAACGCTGTCACACCAAATGATAACGAAGATACCTCTACTGACCATTTGCTAAAACAACTACAGAAGACAAAGGCTGATCTTTCAGTCTGGCAACTAGTTGAAAGCTCATTCCTACATCGCCAAGCTTTACTGCAAGCCTTGGCCCAACTAAATGTGGCACATAATTCCACACCCGATGACGTAGTCAACTTGGTCTTCCAAGAATCAGCAAAGCTAAGTAGCCCTATTACTTTCTCGGATGAAGACTTGTCACCCTTTGGTGCTCATCACAACTTGGCTCTTCACATCACTGTTATTTGCTTGAAGAAGAATGTGCCAATGACTTTGGTAGATGATGGCTCGGCAGTTAACGTTATACCTTTGAAAACGGCATACAAACTGGGCATGAAATAGTCGGATTGGACCCCTACCAACCAATGTGTTCGCGCATATGATAGTACACGATGAAAAGTGATAGGACTTGTTAACCTGACCATAGCCATAGGGCCGATAGAACGAAAAGTCAACTTCCAAATAGTAGACATTGAAGCATCCTTCAACATACTTCTGGGAAGACCTTGGATTCACGCTTCCAAAGCGGTGACATCCACCCTCCACCAAAAGATCAAGATCCCACTAGATGGTAAAGTGGTGACAATCACTTCATCACCCATCAAAGCGGTAATACAAAAGAGATCAAGTAACCAAGTACTCGCGGATCCAATACATGAACTTGGAGGCTTTCATAGCATAAGCGTCATAGAAAGCGAGTTGGCACCCTTGTACTTCAATCCTTACTCCAATTTAGTGGTCAACCACATACTCAAATCTCAGGGATACTTCTCGGAAATGCCATTGAATCCTATCCGAAGAAACACCTTTGCACCCTACAAAGAAGGCAATTCACAAAGGATACCACTTGGATTAGGGTACAAACCCACTAAAGAGGAAGCTCTCGAGATGCTCACCCAAGTTCAAAACTGTAAGAACGTGGGAATCGAAATGCAACCCTATCTCCCTACCCTAAATGGATACTTCGTTAGGGAAGGAAGTCAAGAACTCTTTCATGGATTTCCCGAACCTTGGCACTATCTCGAAAGGAAGTTAGCCGGAATCGAGATCTTTCACGATTACTACTTCATTCCTCCAGAAACGGTTCCTACCGTCAAAACTAATCAAGCACCTTGTTTAGACGAACAAGCTGTTAGCCTACTATTTGGGGAAGATCGATTTATTAGAGCAGCGCAGGATGAGATCATTACCATGATACTTCAAGAAGATCATTTCAACCCTACCGCATTGATCACAGAAACCAACTCAAATCAGTAGAAAGGATGGAGAAAGTCGATCAAGTAGACGAACAATCAAGGAAGACTCTTCAAGCTCACCACTGGAGAATGAGAGATGTGCAAAGGAGAACCAGAAGACGATGAATTCGAGTCAGAGTCAGAGTCGGAGTCAAAGTCGGAGTCTACAGAAGTCCCTAGAGAGTCTCCTCCTGCCGTCACTCTCATTCCCCTTATTTCTCCTAGCTTAGCATCAAATAGCAACAGTAGTTTAGGAAATGTCCCAACGGCTGTCCCCTTACCGCCACTGACTACAGAAAAGATGGCTTTTTTGTTTCAACTTTTCTCAAATTTTAATATGAATAAATCAGGTTTTGCTTACTCTTTGTGTTATTCTGAATGCAATTCTGTTTACGATGATAATGAGGATAACCCAGACCCAGACTCAATCGAAATACCTCCCTACATAGCCAAAGAAATACTACAAGAGGGGGAAGGGGGACCAGTGATAGAAGATACTGAACCCATCAACGTAGGAACCGAACTAGAACCCCAATAACTTAGGATAGGGGCGACCTTGAGCTCTACCGAAAGGGCCAATTTCATAGACCTCCTACACGAGTTCAAAGACGTTTTTGCTTGGTCCTACAAAAACATGCCAGGGATCGACAAGGACATTGCTGAACATAGAATCCCGATTAAACCAGGTTTCAAACTCGTAAAACAGAAGCTTCGACGAATGAGGACAGAATGGGCTCTTAAGATCAAAGAAGAAGTCGACAAACAATTCAAAGCCGGGTTCGTCAAAGTTTTCGAGTACTCAGACTGGGTAGCTAACACAGTACCCGTACCAAAAAAGGATGGGAAAATCCGGGTTTGTGTGGGATTTCAGAGACCTAAACAAAGCAAGTCCCAAGGATGACTTTCCTCTACCACATATCGACATATTGGTGGATAACACAACAGATCACGTGCTATTGTCCTTCATGGATGGATACGCATGATATAACCAGATCAAGATGGTCATAGAAGATATGCATAAGACCGCCTTCGTCACTCAATGGGGCACCTATTGCTACACGGTTATGCCATTTGGGTTAATCAATGCCTGAGCTACATATCAACGCACCGCAACTACGCTCTTACACGACATGATGCATAAAGAAGTTGAGGCACACGTAGATGATATGATTTTCAAGTCCAAGAATAGATAGGGGCACATTACGAACCTTCGCAAATTCTTCTCCAGATTACAAAAGTACAACATGAGACTCAACCCTCAGAAATGCGCATTCGGGGTAACATCCGGTAAACTTCTGGGATACGTTGTTAGCCAACGAGCAATAGAAATAGACCCTTCCAAGACCAATGCTCTAATCGAATTGCCGAAAACTCAAACAGAGAAAGAAGTTAGAGGATTCCTAGGTAAGGTGCAATACATAAGTCGATTCATGTGGGATGATGACTGTCAGAAGGCATCCGACTGAATCAAGGAGATACTAGCCAAGCCACCAGTGCTCATACCACCTCAACGAGATCAACCTCTTGGTTTATATCTCACGGTAACTGAAACAGCCATGGGCGCCATGCTATGTCAAATCGTAGGAAAAGAAGAAAGAGCTATCTACTACCTTAGTAAGAAGTTCTTGGAGTACGAGTGAAAATACACACCACTCGAGAAGACATGCCTCGCTCTTGTGTGGGCAACGAAGAAGCTACGCCATTACATGCTTAGCTACTCCATCAAAGTATACTCCAAAATGGATCCTGTCAAATATCTCTTCGAGAAACCTGTTCTCAATGGACGCCTAGCAAGATGGACCTTGATGCTCTCAGAGTTTGATCTCAAGTATGTACCTCTGAAATTTATAAAAGGGTGCGCCGTTGCCGAGTTCTTCGCAGAAAATCCCATCAATGATGCACAAACAATGGACAACTGGTCATTTCCGGATGAAGATATACTCCAAACCGATGTAGACTCCTGGGACCTTTATTTTGATTGGGCATTGAACTTGATAGGATTTCGAATAGGAGTGTTGCTCATTTCTCCTGAAGGCGAGCATACACCAATATCTGTCAAACTCGACTTCGAGGTGACAAATAACGCGGCAGAATATGAAGCTTGTCTCATCGGATTACAAGCAGCAGTAGGTTTAGGCATCAAGAATCTTCGCGTACATGGAGATTCATCTTTGATCATCAACCAAATTACGAGATCTTGGAAAATTCGAAGTGAAAGCCTAGCACCTTATCAAGCCAGAATAGACCAAGTAGCCCAATTCTTCGATCAAGTAACATACCTACATCTACCTCGAGAGGAAAATCAATTTGCAGATGCTCTTGCAAAACTTGCATCTTTGATTAATATACCGGATAATATGGTAGAAATGCCTTTATGCATCAAACGATGGTCAGAACCGGCTTACGTGCACCAAATCACAGATGAAGAAGAAATTACAGAGGAACCTTGGTTCCAAGAAATCTTGAACTTCAAACTCAATGGTACCTATCCACCGGATATAGACAAGAGGGGACAACGCGCTATACGCTTACTAGCTTCCCAATACGTCCTCATGCAAGGAGAGTTATACAAAAGAACACCTTTTGGTGTGATCCTACGTTGCCTTGATCATTCACAGGCACAGAAAGTGATGGAAGAAGTCCATGATGGAGAATGTGGCCCTCACAAGAGTGGACCAATGATGGCAAAGAAAATCACGCGTTTAGGATACTATTGGACCACAATGGAATCCGATTGCATCAAATATGTCAGACATTGCCACAACTGCCAAATCTTCGGGAATGTGCAACACGTCCCTCATTCATTACTCTTTACAATGACATCTCCTTGGCCATTTTATGCTTGGGGAATTGACATCATCGGAAAGATCACGCCAGCCGGAACAGGAGGTCAGTGTTTCATTCTAGTGGCAATCGATTATTTCACCAAATGGGTATAAGCGGCTTCCTACACTAGTCTCAGAGTCAAGAACGTGGCAAAGTTCATACAAACCAACATCATCTGTCGATACGGTTGCCCACATGAGATCATTAGTGACAATGGGCCACATTTCCAGGCTGAGACTGAGCAATTGCTAGCCAAGTACAAAATCAAGCATCACCACTCCTCGCCATATAGACCACAAACTAATGGCGCGGTAGAGGCGGCAAACAAGAACGTTGTCAGAATCCTCAAGAAAATGATTGACAACTATCGAGATTGGCCAAGCAAGATACCATTTGCCTTATGGGGATATCGTGCATCTGTTAGGACGCCCACTGGGGCCACCCCTTTCTATTTGACCTACGTCATGGAAGTCGTGCAACCAGTCGAGCTCGAAATACCATCCTTGCGTATTTTACTCGAAAGTCAAATCCCGGAAGCCGATTAGAAGAGGGATAGGCTAGGTTGCACGGACACGGCTAGAATTGGGCGTTCCCGTGTCGGACACGGACACGGCTCCAAACGTGTCTGACGCATCAAAAACCGTGTCGGCGGTTTTATTTTAATTCGCGGCGTGTCGGACACGATCCAAAACAAGCGGACACGGCTCGTATTTGGTGGACACGGCATTTATGCCTTTACAAAACAACAAAACCCAATTTTCTGTCTCTCCAGTTTTGTTGACCAGAACGCCGACCACTTGGCCCTGCCCGCCGCGACACCACCAGGCCGCCACCGTCCAAAAACCTGCGACACCAAAGTCGCCACCACCACCATCTAACCGTACCCCGTCTTTTCACCTTTCACTGCTTCTCTCCGCTCCCTTAATCATTGTCTCGGTTGAGCATCACCTGTTTCGTCGTTCCCTGCCGCCGTCGTTCTCGCCCTCTCTCTGCTGGTCGCCGGACCTCCGTCGTGCACCAGCCTCGTGTGGTTTCCAGGAAACCAATCTCTAAATTTGTTTGGGTGTTTTAATATTAATTTAGGGAAAATGAGTAATGTTAGCTTTGAGTCTTTGAGTATGTGATGTAAGGATTTTCTTTTTAAATAATTAACAGATTGAAATGGGTAGAAGATGAATTGGGCAAAGTGTAAATGTTGTTTGATGTGCTGGATGTTGTAGAGGTCTTGAGAAATACAACCACTTTCATTTAAATCATCTTAGCCATTAATTATTTTATAGTGCACGACAACCATCTAACAATGGGACCATGCAATACTAAAGTGGTACTATTAATTAGACACATTCGAGATTTATTAGATGTGGGTTTGGTAATAAGAACTCATTTTTTAATCTCTTTTGCATTATAATAAGGGACGTGAGAATTGAGACGGTATTTAATCTCGTTTTTTAATCTCTTTTTAATCCCTTTAAATGACCAAAGTTTAAATGTTGGTTGTAATGAGCTTTAAATTCCCTTTAATTTAATATGTATATTGGTTTTTTTTTGCCGTGTCCCGTGTCCTAAAAAAATCGGAGTGCCATGTCCCGTGTCCGTGTCGTGTCCGTGTCCGTGTCCGTGTCCATTTTCGTGCAACCTAGGGGATAGGTATGAAGAACTCATCCTCCTGGATGAACGTAGATTGCTCGCATTACATAGTGTGCATACATATCAGACACGTATCAAACGAGCCTTCAACAAAAGGGTTAAGCCAAGGAACATCAAAGAAGGAGACTTGGTCCTCAAATCAATTAAAGCTATTTTACCCGTCGATCCACGAGGGAAATTCAAACCCAACTGGGCCGGACCATTTCTAGTCAAGTCCATACTTCCAGGGGGTGTGGTTAGGATCACAGACTTAGATGGGAATGAATTTGCCAACCCGACAAACCTCGACCAATTGAAACGTTACTATGCCTAGAAAAGGAACAAAACGCGCCTCGCGTAACCCCACGTGTCGTTCCTGTGGCACGAAATAAACGGCCCCTGGCCAAGGTAAATAAAGCTAATGTAACACCCGTAAATTTCTCATTCTGACATTTAAAATTCATTTAACCGTTCGATTACTTTATTTTATATTTTGAAATTATGTAATTTAATTAACCTCCTTTTGAACATAAATTTTATAAAATTTACACTCTTACAAGCTTGTTTATATAAAATAAATATTTCAGTCGGATAATAATAATTGTGACGATAATAATAGTTTTCCGTCTTAAGTTATAGACATATTTCCGTCTAGCAGGATCGTCACATTTCTCTTATAAAACTATTTCAATTCGGACCAACCCGATTCTGACAACACTCACTCTTACCCACTACCTTTAAATAACTCATTATATATTATTATTACTATATTCATTATTATTATACATTGTTATATATATACATATATTTATTATTACTAATATTATTTTGTTGTTGACCCGTCCCCACCCCCCCCCCCCCATTTCTTCCTTCTTCATTTCGGAATGAACCCAGCAACAGCAACAAAAAGCAACGAAACACACAGAGCAACACACCTCCCTTTTCGTCACCTCCAACCTCAGATCCCGCCTCCATTCTCAACCAAATTCGATAAATTTTACACCAATAGCTTCCTCTCCTCGTCCTCCTTCTTTATATGTAAGAAAGAGCCAAGCTTTCGTCCTATTTCAATTCGGCCGTCTTTCAAAGGATTCGGATTTTGGGTTAATTTCTTCTGTTTTTGGGTTTCGTGTCATCCTTGGGCGGCTCCTGTGGCGTTTAGGAGAACAAAAAAGGTAACGGTGATAGGTTACTCGACAAAATGTCGACTCCGTCTTATATGTCGTTTTATACACTCTTGTTTGATAAAGTTTGAGTCTTGGAGTTTTTCTCATTTGTTTGTTAATTTCCGTCTCGAATATGCCCCTTTGATTTCCCGTCTGAAAACGTGCACTGCTAGGCTACTCATTCCTATCTTATTTTCTGTTTTGCTGCGTTTGTTCTCTGTTTCGGGACGGACTAATCAGTCCCTTTGACTTATTTTCTTTCTTATTTGCTTCATGTAAATATCGTCATGTGTAAACTTGAAATTCTTGCTTTAAATTGTCGTGCCTTGAACGTATGTTGCTGCGGTTTTCTTTCCTTGTCTCGTGAATGACAGTTTCTATCTCTGAACTCTTATATTCCATTAGCTTGGTATTACTTCATTTGTTAAGACTTTGGTCAGTGTTGTAGATTTTATTGCCCTTGTTGGAGTAGCTAGCTGTTTAAGTGGAGAGTGGAGAGTAGAGGCATAGTAAAATGCCCACTGAAGGTTATCCGGGGTTTTTGTGAAATCTGTAGATGCAGGGACATCTTTGCCATTTAGGCTAGAATGCTAGATGGATTACTAGCTAAGTTGAGTTCCCCTTAAATTACTCTCATGACTTAATTTGGGACTGTTTTTGAGTCCGCTTTGCAGGTACTTTGGGGACAGTTTCGGGACGGATAAAATGGTGTCCTTCGGGACTGTGTTTGGGGCGTGAGAGTGACTGATGTGGGACGGGTTCTCTGTGCATTTTTGGGATTGTTTTGGACGGCCCATTCACGGCTGCAATTAGTTCGTATTGGGACAACTTTCCATGATGAATATGGGTTATTTATGGGACGGTCTTATGAGTGTCATGCGAGTTTTTTTGGGACTGTTTTTGCGCCGATTTTGGGTCGGTGTAATGCTTTCTTGTGGGACTGTTTTGAGTCAGTTTTGCAGGTTTTCTGGGCAGGTTTCTTGGCTGGCCTGACATGTTCATTTTGGGCAAGAATGCGGACTGTTTGGGACGGTGTAAAGATGGTAGAAGTGGGTTGTTTTAGGACAGTCAAGCATGGGTTTTCGATGGCTGAGATGGGTAGTTGTTTAGGTGGAGTGTTGGAGCGGCCTATGGCCTGAGCTGGGGCTGCCTGAGGCCTGGTCAGGGGCTGCCTGCGACCTTGGACAGTGGCTAGGGCTGGCCAGTTATGGCCCTAGTCACGAGGTTGAGCCGTGGCCTAGCCTCGGGTTGTGTACCTTCTTGAGTCGATATAAATTCGTGTTTGGTCTATTTAAAACCCGTCTCACGCTTTATATAACTTAATTCGTTAAATATCGTTTATTCATATATTTTTCTCACATTAATCATAAATGTGGAATTTATTATTTATTCAAGTCAAAATTTGATGAAATGTCTTATTTACCTATAATATGAATTTTTAATCCGTTCATTCTCATTTATTTATCGTATCTCAAATACGAGTGAATTATTCTACTTGTTTAATTAAATTGAGTCATTTGTAATAATGCTTGTTTTGCTTGTTATAAATGGTTTATTTCCATTTATTTACATTTTTATTCAAGTGACAAATATTGAAGAAATGGGTTTCCTATTCATGTTTATGAATATAATTTGGCATGAAATGTCTTATTTGGATTATCATCGGCTCATTTCATTAGTAGTCTCTTTCCAAGTTGATTCGTATCGCTTGGGTGAGTCGTGTAGTAGTCCCTTTCCAAGTTGATTCGCATCGCTTGGTTGAGTCGTGTAGTAGTCCCTTTCCAAGTTGATTCGCATCGCTTGGTTGGGTCGTGTAGTAGTCTCTTTCCAAGTTGATTCGCATCGCTTGGTTGAGTCGTATTCATTTGATAATGCTTTTAGGCTATACCATATTGCTTGACTTATCTTTACGCCTCTTTCGGATCGTCTGCCGATTGTGGGTTTAGCTCATATCTTCCGCCTTTTTCGGATCGTTTCTCGCCGATTGTGGGTTCTCGATTTCCTATTTAGGGTTCGGGTCTTGGATGCGGACTGTCCCGCCGCATGTCGAATCGGGAACTGTCTTTGTCCCCGAGAGTCTGGCGATTTAGACTAGGGGCGAGTCTTGGGAGTACCATTGTCGTCCTACCAGGGTAATTATATATTGATATATGAGTAGTAAAGGTCTTGCTTGGTTATAGATATTGGTATTGGTCTATTGTTTGTCTTGGTCCTATCGGATACTAGGGGTGAGCTATAAGCCCTCTAGTTGCGATATGATCGTCGGGATTGATGCTCCCATCCGTTCTTATGGTGAGATGCAAGCCATAAGTATGAATGTGACATTAGTAGCCACGTCCCGTATAATGTCTGCTAAGTGGTTTTCCAAATAATGGCTACCATTTCTATTCTTGTAAATTGCATTGGATGACCCCTTATTTAGCTGCTTCACCTGATTCGGATTCTAACCTCACATCTATGTTGTATTTCCTTGAAATGCGTGCCTTGGTACAGGTTACCGTATTCTTGTCTTCCATATTATTTAATTGTCTCATATGAGTAGTTTAATCGTTATCATGCTAATGTTGATCTATCTTGTTCCATCTCATTTAATTACCATGTTTAAACATAAACTTGATATCCATATTTTTGTAAGAGTCTTACATGACTTACCTGTTTTAGTTCTTTGTTATGTTCGTTTCGACATTTTGTGGCTGGGAGAAACTTGAGTTACTCCCCACTGACTGTGGCGTTCATGTTTACATGAATGACAGGTATTAGTGGTGCATTCATGGGGTGAAGACATGTGTGAGCTAGCGAGCACTTTGGCTTAGTAGTTGGTTTATTAGGATTGTTTAGACCTACCTTTTATTGTATTGTCATTCGAGGGATATATTTTCCCTCACCTTGATTATCACGTTTGTATAATTTTAAAGTCTTTATTTCCGCACTCTTTATTTATGTTTTAGATTTTGGTGAACCCTTTTTCTTTTGATTTTAAACGTTTTAAAAATTCCCTAAAATTCCGCATTTTATTAGTTATATTTTCCGCTTTATCGCGGGGTGTCACAGTTGGTATCAGAGCCTATGTTGCTCCCGACGCACACACGTGTACCCCAACTTTAAACTTGAACTTGACCTTGAATAACGAATGAGAGATGGGTAGACTTAAGGACCTAAGGTGGTAGTCTGTAGTGTGTTCGCTCTTTGTTAAGTTCTAACATGTTTGTTGATTGTCATTCTATAATTGTTGTGCCCTTGGATCAATGACCGTAAACTTACTAATGTGGTGATCAAGATTTGGTGCCTATAGCCGAGGATTGAAGATTTGTTCAACCTTTGAAGAATGCTTCTACTTCCTCGAAGATGTTTCTCATTCTTTGTGTACCTTGCCTTATTCTTTATCTTTTGGTGCTTATCCTTCTTCTAAACTCTCTTCTGTTCTACTTTGAAAGTTACTCTTATACCCCTAACTTGTCCTTTCATCCTTGGTAATCCTCCCTTAACGCCTTTGATAGTACTCTTTCTTTTGAGGAATGTTGACCACGGTTGAAAATTGACTTTTGAGGAGATTGTTTGTATCTGACCTTTAACCCTGGTTTTGAGAGGTTGTGATGTTGGAAAGACTTAGGTAGTGTGATGAGACATACTTAATGATTCTTATACCTAGTTCCGTGATAAAGTGAGTATAATTGATTGGTGGATTATGTGTGTCAAGTGTGAGTGGCATTTGTTACTAAGGTTATAGAACTTGGCCTTGTTGTTTATGTTTGGGATATGAAAACCTTGGGAAGTGTAGTAGAGTCGACTTTCATGAAAGAAGACTTTGGGTTGGCTTGTTACTACCTTACCCTATATGAAAACCTTGTGGAATATTTTAGAAACCTTTTCTGGGAATTTAGAGCTTGGAATTAGGATCCTTGACTGAGTATTTTACCATTTTGGGAAACTTATAGATGACACTAGTTGGATATGAATATAGCTTTATTGGGAACCTTGAGCTTGATCTTGTGGGAGTTGTTTGTAGATGATTGACGATTTAGAGTGATGAGATTACACTTATAGTGGAGTACCTTATTTCATGGAATGACTTAGAATGAAATAACGTAAGTCTTTTGAGGAAATCCTTGGGAATGTTATGGTTATGAGTTTTGTTGTTAGGAAGTTTTCGGGACTGCTTAGGTTGATTTTGTTATTTGAGGTTTGAGTATCTGGCGTTTCCCTGTTGTCTAAATCTCTTTTCTTCCTTGAGCATAAGCATTATCGTCATACCTCTTTTCCTTGCTTCATCATGCTCCTCCATAAAATTTGATGCTAGTGACTTATAAAATCTCTATCTTTGATGTTCTTATTGATTCGACTTCAATCCTTGCCCTATGAAAATCATCATAGCTCTTTTGATTAATTAAGTTGAATCCTTTTCGCATACCGGTATCTATGCTGTCTAGTTACTTTTCTTTTGTCCAATTCCTAAACTTTCAAGCTACCATTTTTGATTCGTTGTTAAGAGTTGATGCTACCTTTGCAAAACCTTACCTACTTTAAAGATTTGAGAATAAAAATTTGATTTAACTCCATATTTGTTCCTTGAGCATAGACTTCTTTATCATGATTTTAATTGCTAAACCCGAGATTTCTTCAAATTTTATCCAATTTCTATTAACTTTGATCTATTTATAATTCCGTTGTCAAAGTTTAATATTATATTTTTAAAATTCGACTTCTTTTTGAAGTTCAACAGTGAATCTTTCAATTTCCATTTGGCTTTTGCAAAAGAAAATTTGAGTGAATTACCTTTTTCTTTTAATTTTAACGTTGATCGGATGTTAGAACTTGTTATTAGAGACGTTTAATAACTTGTTCTACGCTTGTCGGCGAATTGATTTTGTTTTAAATTTGTCTTTGACTTGGAAAGTTAGCGTTCTTGTGTGCACGACAAGAGCAGTTTCGTTCCATGAATGAGACTTGTACTTTTGAAAACTCTTCATTAATGTTTTTGAAAGTATTTTGATTTTCGATTTATACAAATGATTTGCTTTTGACCTTATCTTGGATTTGGAATGTGATGTTCTTGAATGCGCAACGAGAGCACTTCCGTTCCTTTGAGGAGAATCTGGTTATGTTGGAAAATTTTATTTGAAACTGTTGAAAGGATTTTAATTCTCACAAGAGTAACCTTTTAATGCTTTGGTTACCGATTTCAAAATTCCGGTTTTATTTTTATATAACCTTTCATTCCTACTTTCAAGTTTCGAGGACGAAACTTTGTAAAAGATGGGGTGATTGTAACACCCGTAAATTTCTCATTCTGACATTTAAAATTCATTTAACCGTTCGATTACTTTATTTTATATTTTGAAATTATGTAATTTAATTAACCTCCTTTTGAACATAAATTTTATAAAATTTACACTCTTACAAGCTTGTTTATATAAAATAAATATTTCAGTCGGATAATAATAATTGTGACGATAATAATAGTTTTCCGTCTTAAGTTATAGACACATTTCCGTCTAGCAGGATCGTCACATTTCTCTTATAAAACTATTTCAATTCGGACCAACCCGATTCCGACAACACTCACTCTTACCCACTACCTTTAAATAACTCATTATATATTATTATTACTATATTCATTATTATTATACATTGTTATATATATACATATATTTATTATTACTAATATTATTTTGTTGTTGACCCGTCCCCACCCCCTCATTTCTTCCTTCTTCATTTCGGAATGAACCCAGCAACAGCAACAAAAAGCAACGAAACACACAGAGCAACACACCTCCCTTTTCGTCACCTCCAACCTCAGATCCCGCCTCCATTCTCAACCAAATTCGATAAATTTTACACCAATAGCTTCCTCTCCTCGTCCTCCTTCTTTATATGTAAGAAAGAGCCAAGCTTTCGTCCTATTTCAATTCGGCCGTCTTTCAAAGGATTCGGATTTTGGGTTAATTTCTTCTGTTTTTGGGTTTCGTGTCATCCTTGGGCGGCTCCTGTGGCGTTTAGGAGAACAAAAAAGGTAACGGTGATAGGTTACTCGACAAAATGTCGACTCCGTCTTATATGTCGTTTTATACACTCTTGTTTGATAAAGTTTGAGTCTTGGAGTTTTTCTCATTTGTTTGTTAATTTCCGTCTCGAATATGCCCCTTTGATTTCCCGTCTCAAACGTGCCTTTGCTAGGTCGCTCATTCCTATCTTATTTTCTCGTTTTGCTTTGCGTTTGTTCTCTGTTTCGGGACGGACGAATCAGTCCCTTTGACTTATTTTCTTTCTTATTTGCTTCATGTAAATATCGTCATGTGTAAACTTGAAATTCTTGCTTTAAATTGTCGTGCCTTGAACGTATGTTGTTTGCGGTTTTTTCTTTCCTTGTCTCGTGAATGACAGTTTCTATCTCTGAACTCTTATATTCCATTAGCTTGGTATTACTTCATTTGTTAAGACTTTGGTCGGTGTTGTAGATTTTATTGCCCTTGTTGGAGTAGCTAGTCATTTAAGTGGAGAGTGGAGAGTAGAGGCATAGTAAAATGCCCATCAAGGTTATCCGGGGTTTTTGTGGAAATCAGTAGTCTGCAGGGGACATCTTGCCATTTAGGCTAGAATGCTAGATGGATTACTAGCTAAGTTGAGTTCCCCTTAACTTACTCTCATGACTTAATTTGGGACTGTTTTTGAGTCCGCTTTGCAGGTACTTTGGGGACAGTTTCGGGACGGATAAAATGGTGTCCTTCGGGACTGTGTTTGGGGCGTGAGAGTGACTGATGTGAGACGGGTTCTCTGTGCATTTTTGGGATTGTTTTGGACAGCCCATTCACGGCTGCAATTAGTTCGTATTGGGACAACTTTCCATGATGAATATGGGTTATTTATGGGACGGTCTTATGAGTGTCATGCGAGTTGTTTTGGGACTGTTTTGGCGCCGATTTTGGGTCGGTGTAATGCTTTCTTGTGGGACTGTTTTGAGTCAGTTTTGCAGGTTTTCTGGGCAGGTTTCTTGGCTGGCCTGACATGTTCATTTTGGGCAAGAATGCGGACTGTTTGGGACGGTGTAAAGATGGTAGAAGTGGGCTGTTTTAGGACAGTCAAGCATGGATTTTCGATGGCTGAGATGGGTAGTTGTTTAGGTGGAGTGTTGGAGCGGCCTATGGCCTGAGCTGGGGCTGCCTGAGGCCTGGTCAGGGGCTGCCTGCGACCTTGGACAGTGGCTAGGGCTGGCCAGTTATGGCCCTAGTCACGAGGTTGAGCCGTGGCCTAGCCTCGGGTTGTGTACCTTCTTGAGTCGATATAAATTCGTGTTTGGTCTATTTAAAACCCGTCTCACGCTTTATATAACTTAATTCGTTAAATATCGTTTATTCATATATTTTTCTCACATTAATCATAAATGTGGAATTTATTATTTATTCAAGTCAAAATTTGATGAAATGTCTTATTTACCTATAATATGAATTTTTAATCCGTTCATTCTCATTTATTTATCGTATCTCAAATACGAGTGAATTATTCTACTTGTTTAATTAAATTGAGTCATTTGTAATAATGCTTGTTTTGCTTGTTATAAATGGTTTATTTCCATTTATTTACATTTTTATTCAAGTGACAAATATTGAAGAAATGGGTTACCTATTCATGTTTATGAATATAATTTGGCATGAAATGTCTTATTTGGATTATCATCGGCTCATTTCATTAGTAGTCTCTTTCCAAGTTGATTCGTATCGCTTGGGTGAGTCGTGTAGTAGTCCCTTTCCAAGTTGATTCGCATCGCTTGGTTGAGTCGTGTAGTAGTCCCTTTCCAAGTTGATTCGCATCGCTTGGTTGGGTCGTGTAGTAGTCTCTTTCCAAGTTGATTCGCATCGCTTGGTTGAGTCGTATTCATTTGATAATGCTTTTAGGCTATACCATATTGCTTGACTTATCTTTACGCCTCTTTCGGACTGTCCTGCCGATTGTGGGTTTAGCTCATATCTTCCGCCTTTTTCGGACTGTTCTGCCGATTGTGGGTTCTCGATTTCCTATTTAGGGTTCGGGTCTTGGATGCGGACTGTCCTGCCGCATGTCGAATCGGGAACTGTGCTGTCCCGAGAGTCTGGCCAGATTTAGACTAGGACTGGGTCTTGGGAGTACCATTGTCGTCCTACCAGGGTAATTATATATTGATATATGAGTAGTAAAGGTCTTGCTTGGTTATAGATATTGGTATTGGTCTATTGTTTGTCTTGGTCCTATCGGATACTAGGGGTGAGCTATAAGCCCTCTAGTTGCGATATGATCGTCGGGATTGATGCTCCCATCCGTTCTTATGGTGAGATGCAAGCCATAAGTATGAATGTGACATTAGTAGCCACGTCCCGTATAATGTCTGCTAAGTGGTTTTCCAAATAATGGCTACCATTTCTATTCTTGTAAATTGCATTGGATGACCCCTTATTTAGCTGCTTCACCTGATTCGGATTCTAACCTCACATCTATGTTGTATTTCCTTGAAATGCGTGCCTTGGTACAGGTTACCGTATTCTTGTCTTCCATATTATTTAATTGTCTCATATGAGTAGTTTAACCGTTATCATGCTAATGTTGATCTATCTTGTTCCATCTCATTTAATTACCATGTTTAAACATAAACTTGATATCCATATTTTTGTAAGAGTCTTACATGACTTACCTGTTTTAGTTCTTTGTTATGTTCGTTTCGACATTTTGTGGCTGGGAGAACCTTGAGTTACTCCCCACTGACTGTGGCGTTCATGTTTACATGAATGACAGGTATTAATGGTGCATTCATGGGGTGAAGACATGTGTGAGCTAGCGAGCACTTTGGCTTAGTAGTTGGTTTATTAGGATTGTTTAGACCTACCTTTTATTGTATTGTCATTCGAGGGATATATTTTCCCTCACCTTGATTATCACGTTTGTATAATTTTAAAGTCTTTATTTCCGCACTCTTTATTTATGTTTTAGATTTTGGCGAACCCTTTTTCTTTTGATTTTAAACGTTTTAAAAATTCCCTAAAATTCCGCATTTTATTAGTTATATTTTCCACTTTATCGCGGGGTGTCACAGCTAATGTCACCTTGCTTTTGCATTTTGACAATTTGTCATCCTCATATCATCAAATAAATTGAACTGCTCTTTAGGAGTAAGTAAAAAGCTCATGCTTATTTTCTAGTTCACTACAAGCTCTTGCTTAGAACAATTATTCTTTTATATTTACTTGAACTACGAGCAAGGGTTTGATTTCATTTTTTAAAATGAATACGTAGGCAATCCTTCACAGGATACAACCCATTATTTTAAATGTAAATAAAAGGACATTTGCATATGCATTTGGAATTCGACAAGAATAATAATAGAAAATCCCAGCGGTTTCATAACCAATCAACCTCTTTTATTTCATTTCTTTTAATAATAGTACGCTACATAATAGAAATACAGCTAAAAAAAATAGGCTAGGATTCTCGGGCTTTGAGAGGGGCCTTGGATGCGGTGTTTGATGCCCCTAGTGATTTCTCCCGCTGGGTTCGTTTGCTTGCTTTACCTCTTTGTTTGCTCCGGACTTTCGCTCCTCGGAGTAATCATGAGTGTCGGACTGCTATTCGGCGTCAGCATCAGGAGGAGAGTATTGCCAGGGCTATTCTTGCTTGGGGGACTCCTGGGGGGGGGTTGCAGTTGTTACAGGAGTGCTTTGATGAGGGTCCTTCTTCTTTTTCTGTGGATGAGGATCTCGATTTGAGTGACCTTAACCTCCGCCAATGCCGGCGGAAGATTTCAGATGGCCATTATACTGCTGCTGTACGAGTGCTTTCTTCCTCTGGGGTCGCCCCCTACTCCGATGCCACTCTCGTGGCCCTGCGTGAGAAGCATCCTGTCGCCCCGCCTCCTTCATTGCCTCTTCTGTCTGGGGATCATCATCCTCTGGTTGCCTCTTCCGCGGTGGTCTTGGATATGATTCGGAGCTTCCCTCGTGGTACTTCTTGTGGGAGGGATGGATTTCGTGCCCAGCACCTTATGGACTGTTTGAGTGGCGCTGCAGTGGCTATCTCCGATGATTTGATCACTTCTATTACTAGGGTGGTTAATTTTTTTCTTGAGGGTCGGTGCCCTCTTCCTCCGGTGAGTACATTGCCGCGCCCTCTCACACCACTCGTTAAACCGGGTGGTGGAGTTCGTCCCTATTCTTTGTCGGTGACGGTCCGGAGACGGCTTGTCTCTAAGGTTGGTGCTTCTATGGTTGGCCCATCCTTATCTTCTTATTTTGATGGGCTTCAGTTCGGGGTGGGTGTGTCCGGTGGAGGAGAGGCTATCTTGCATGCCTTGAACCAGCTCATTGAGGCTCGGGGGGAGCAGGTGGGGCTTTCTATGTTGCTGGTTGATTTCCAGAATGCGTTCAACCTTGTTGACCGTTCGACCATGCTTCAGGAGGTCCGCCGTCGGTGCCCGGCTCTCTCCCGTTTGGTGGAGTTTTGTTATTCCAGCCCGGCCCGCCTTTTTTATGGGGAGCACTGCTTGTGGTCTTGTCAGGGTGTTCAGCAGGGTGATCCTTTGGGGCCTTTGCTTTTCGCGTTGGTTTTGCATCCTTTGGTTTGCAAGATCCGGGACACTTTTGACCTCACTTTGCAGGCCTGGTACTTAGATGATGGCACCATTGTGGGAGATACTTTGGAGGTGGGGAAGGTTTTGGACATGATTAGGTTGGATGGCCCTCGTTTTGGTTTACACCTAAATGTCTCCAAGACGGAGGTCTTTTGGCTCGTTGAGGATCCACGGAGCCGCTTCCGGGGTTTTCCCGCTTCTATTTCTCGGCCATTGCGCGGTGTTACGCTTTTGGGAGGACTCACAAGATTTGTCCTGGTTTTAGCAAAGGAGATTGTGGCGACGAGAGTAACTAAGAACATTGAGCTGATGGACTTGGTTGCGAGGATTGAGGACCCGCAGTGTGAGTTGCTTCTTCTTCGAGCTTGTACTGGTATATCTAAGCTCTACTTCTCCCTTCGTACTTGCTCCCCTAGTGTTTTTGGGTCTGTCCATCTTCCTTTTGATGTCGCTCTGCGTTCTAGCTTGGAACGTATTGTCACCGCGTCAGGGCCGGGTTTTGGGGATTGGCAGTGGCGCCTTGCTACATTCCCTTTTCATCTTGGTGGACTTGGTGTCTATGCGGCGGGAGATGTTTTATTTTATGCTTTTATTGCGTCCCGGCTTGCGGTCTGTTGGTTGGAGGCTAAGCTCCTCGGCCCTTCTCGTGTTGTAGCTGCTGGTCCTGCTTTTGATGATGCCGCTCGGTGTTTACGAGACTACGGGTTCGATATATTAGGTCACCCTAGTGAAATTGTCGCCCCAAACTTATGAAGAAATTGGCGGATATTTATTTCACGACGGTTGCTCGCCTCGTAGTCTGTTTTCTCTTTGACACCACGCCCACTCCGCTCTATGGCGGTCTCGGCGGGTTCTCACTCCTTCGATTGGTTACGTGCGGTTCCTATCTCAGGGTTGGGGCAGACTATGAACGGGAGGACTTACCGTAGTGTGTTGGGGTATCGTCTGGGTGTTCTCGTTATTCACGGTATCTAGGCCCCGTCCCGCTTGCTCTCTCGGGTTTTTGGCCGGGGATGTTTTTGGTGACCACGCTGTTTCTTGTCTTTGCATCTTGTGGGCGTTAAACATCAGCATAACCTTGTCCGGGACACTCTTTTCGACATCCGCTATAGATCCGGTATTACTCATGGGGAAGGAGGTTGATATCGGTTTGGTTGATGGGCATGGTGGCTCTCTTCGTCCTGCGGATTTATTGCTTTATTCTTGGGACGGGGCGTGATGTGTGCGTCGACCGACAGTTCTTCACCTTTGACTCGACCGGGTTGGCGATTTTGTGCCGGGTCGGGTTGTCGGCCGATCTTTGCTCGGCGAAAGTGTGCTAAGTACGGGGATTTGTGCGTGGTAGCGGGTTATGGTTTCCTACCTTTCTCTTTCTCTTCACTTGGGGAGTTGAGTTCGGATCTTTGTTGCCTTGCTCAAGCGGATCCGAAATTCTCGGTATCTCGGATCTTTGGGGCTCGGGTAGCCGCTTACATTTTTACTCGTATTAGCTTTACTATTGCTAAGGGTGTGGGAGCCCAGATTGTCTCTCGGCTCCCCACCAATTTCATGTAAACCTTTTTTTTTTATTATAATGAAAGCTGCGCGCATTTTATAAAAAAAAAATAAATAAATAAAAAAAAAAATAATAATAATAATAATAATAATAATAATAATAATAATAATAATAATAATAATAATAATAACAATAATAATAATAATAATAATTTGAGAGAGGGGGAGAGAGTGCGATTTGAGCGATCTCTAGGGCACTCATCTGCGCACATCATCACATCCACCGTCGGCCACCTCACGTCGCCGCCGTCCCTACTCTTCTGCGCCGGCAACCTCACGTCGCCGTCGTTCATATTGTGGGTTGTGGTGTTCCTTCCTGTGTGTTCGCATTAGGGCATTACGTTCGTCTAGGGCTTTTCGTGGTTTTTCTTTCCCGTCGGAGGTCGTCTGTGGTCTGCTCCCGCCGGTCTAGGTCGTCCTTTGTCATCAACCATTTGTCTCCGGTGCTGCTACTCATCGGTTGGTTTTTGGGTTTACGATCTTGGGTTTACGATCTCAGGTTACGGGTTTTCGGGTTTTGGATTTCTATTCGACCTGTGCTACATCGGTGCCCTCGATCGCCTTTGCCATCACTCTTTGATCTTCTGACCTCACGTCATTTATCATTGTTGTGGTGGTTGCCGGAGTTGCTGCCGTCGTCGGTTTTATTCTCTGGTTTGTTTCTTTTTAGGGCATCGTTCTTTTACTCTTTTCTTTCTTTTCTTCGCTAGCCTGGCCGTTGATGGTGGTCTGTGGCAGTAATCGTGGCTGCTTCTAGCGTTTTCCTGCCTGTTATTTTTTATTTTGTTTTTCTCCGGTTGGTTGACGGCCAACTCCTGCCGTTTATGTGTCTGCTGCCGCCTTAGGGGTTGCTGCGGGGTTGCTGGTGGTCTTTTTGGCCGTTGCTAGGCTGGTTTTTTTTTTTTTTAAGTTCTCTTCTTCTTTTTCGGCCTCTTGCTGCTTGTGTGTGACTGGTGTTGTGGTTATCTCCGGGTGGTTTGCTTGGTGGCTACAATGTATGCCGTGTTGGTTGGTGGAGGGGTTTCTTCTCCATGCCTGAGCTAGTACGGTACCATTGTCCCTTTTCGAGTCTTCATGGGTGTCGGGATGGTTTCGGTAAGGGCCTTACTAAGGCAGCTTGGAAGAAACATTTGCAGGACCGACATTGTCATGACGGGGCGTTGGACCTTACGCGGCAGACTCTTTCTGATAGTTTGACTGTTTATTCCAATGCCGAGAGTTCTTTGAGACGGATGGGGCTCTGGTTGTGTGGGGTGTGTTTTATGACCCATACTCTTGGTGCTAGATGTCGGCATAATCGGGGTGATATTGTGGAGCATCCGGGGTGTGTTGATGGCATTTACACCTTCCATATTTATGGTATTCTGAGACCTTTGGCTCCTTCTACTTCGGTTTCTTCTGATGATAGTGTGGAGCTAGTTCAGTGGTCTATATCTTCGTTGGATCGTTTGCTGTCTTTGGGTCTTCGCACTGTGAAATCTATTCCTCCTAAGTGCCGTCTTGGGTTTGCTCGGGCTTTGAAAGGGGCCTTGGATGCGGTGTTTGATGCCCCTAGTGATCTCTCCCGCTGGGTTCGTTTGCTTGCTTTACCTCTTTGTTTGCTCAGGACTTTCGCTCCTCGGAGTAATCATGAGTGTCGGACTGCTATTCGGCGTCAGCATCAGGAGGAGAGTATTGCCAGGGCTATTCTTGCTTGGGGGACGCCTGGGGGGGTTTGCAGTTGTTACAGGAGTGCTTTGATGAGGGTCCTTCTTCTTTTTCTGTGGATGAGGATCTCGATTTGAGTGACCTTAACCTCCGCCAATGCCGGCGGAAGATATCAGATGGCCATTATACTGCTGCTGTACGAGTGCTTTCTTCCTCTGGGGTCGCCCCCTACTCCGATGCCACTCTCGTGGCCCTGCGTGAGAAGCATCCTGTCGCCCCGCCTCCTTCATTGCCTCCTCTGTCTGGGGATCATCATCCTCTGGTTGCCTCTTCCGCGGTGGTCTTGGATATGATTCGGAGCTTCCCTCGTGGTACTTCTTGTGGGAGGGATGGTTTTCGTGCCCAAAGACCTTATGGATCGTTTGAGTGGCGCCGCTGTGGGCTATCTCCGATGATTTGATCACTTCTATTACTAGGGTGGTTAATCTTTTCTTGAGGGTCGGTGCCCTCTTCCTCCGGTGAGTACATTGCCAGCGCTCCTCTCACACCACTCGTTAAACCGGGTGGTGGAGTTCGTCCTATTCTTTGTCGATGCGGTCCGGAGACGGCTTGTCTCTAAGGTTGGTGCTTCTATGGTTGGCCCGTCTTTATCTTCTTATTTTGATGGGCTTCAGTTCGGGGTGGGTGTGTCCGGTGGAGGAGAGGCTATCTTGCATGCCTTGAACCGGCTTATTGAGGCTCGGGGGAACAGTGGGGCTTTCCATGTTGCTTTGGTTGATTTCAGAATGCGTTCAACCTTGTTGACCGTTCGACCATGCTTCAGAGGTCCGCCGTCGGTGCCCGCCTCTCTCCGTTGGGTGGAGTTTTGCTATTCCAGCCCGGCCCGCCTTTTTTATGGGGAGCACTTTGCTTGTGGTCTTGTCGGGGTGTTCAGCAGGTGATCCTTTGGGGCCTTTGCTTTTCGCGTTGGTTTTGCATCCCTTGGTTTGCAAGATCCGGACACTTTTGACCTCACTTTGCAGGCATGGTACTTAGATGATGGCACCATTGTGGGAGATACTTTGGAGGTGGGGAAGGTGTTGGACTTGATTAGGTTGGATGGCCCTTGTTTTGGTTTACACATTAATGTCTCCAAGACGGAGGTCTTTTGGCTGTGAGGATCCACGGAGCCGGCTTCCCGGGGTTTTCCCCACTTCTATTTCTCGGCCATTGCGCGGTGTTACAGATATTGGGAGGACTCACAAGACTTGTCCTGGTTTTAGCAAAGTGAGATTGTGCGACGAGAGTAACTAAGACCATTGAGTTGATGGACTTGGTTGCGAGGATTGAGGACCCGCAGTGTGAGTTGCTTCTTCTTCGAGCTTGTATTGGTATATCTAAGCTCTACTTCTCTCTTCGTACTTGCTCCCCTAGTGTTTTTGGGTCTGTCCATCTTCCTTTTGATGCCGCTCTGCGTTCTAGCTTGAACGTATTGTCACCGCGTCGGGGGGGTTTTGGGGATTGGCGGTGGCGCCTTGCTACATTCCCTTTTCATCTGGGTGGCCTTGGTGTTTATGCGGTCGGAGATGTTTTGTTCTATGCTTTTATTGCGTCCCGCTTGCGGTCTGCTGGTTTGCGAGGCTAAGCTCCTCGGCCCTTCTCGTGTTGTAGGCTGCTTGGCCGGCTTTTGATGATGCCGCACGTGTGTTTCTGCGACTACGGGTTCGATATATTAGGTCGCCCTAGTGAAATTGCTGCCCCCAAACTTATGAAGAAATTGGCAGATATTTATTTCACGACGGTTGCTACTGCCTCAGAGTCTGTTTTTTCTTTGACACCTCGCCAGATCGCTCTATGGCAGTCTCAGCAGGGTTCTCACTCCTCTGATTGGTTGCGTGCGGTTCCTATCTCGGGGTTGGGGCGGACTATGAACGGGAGGACTTACCGTAGTGTCTTTGGGGTATCGTCTGGTGTTCCGTTATTCTCGGTATCTAGGCCCTGTCCTGCTTGCTCTCGGGTTTTTGCTGGGGATGTTTTTGGGGACCACGCTGTTTCTTGTACTGGTACTGTGGGCGTTAAACATCGGCATAACCTTGTCCGGGACACTCTCTTCGACATCTGCTATAGATCTGGTGTATCTGCGGGGAAGGAGGTTGATATCGGTTTGGTTGATGGGCATGGTGGCTCTCTTCGTCCTGCGGATTTATTGCTTTATTCTTGGGACAGGGGGCGTGATGTGTGCGTCGACTGACGGGTTCTTCACCTTTGACTCGACCGGGTTGGCGATTTTGTGCCGGGCCGGTTGTCGCCGATCTTTGCTCGGCGAAAGTGTGCTAAGTATGGGGATTTGTGCGCGGTAGCGGGTTATGGTTTCCTACCTTTCTCTTTCTCTTCACTCGGGAGTTGAGTTCGGATCTTTGTTGCCTTGCTCAAGCGGATCCGAAAATTCTCGGTATCTCGGGATGTCTTTGGGGCTCGGGTAGCCGCTTACATTTTTACTCGTATTAGCTTTACTATTGCTAAGGGTGTGGGAGCCCAGATTGTCTCTCGGCTCCCCACCAATTTCATGTAAACCTTTTATTTTTATTATAATGAAAGCTGCGCGCATTTTATAATAGTAAAAAAAATAATAATAATAATAATAATAATAATAAATAAATAATAAAGACTCAGGCTATTCTTCCATTTTCCCTTTGCCTTTGTCATTTTTATCAAATTTCTTGTCTCGACCTCGAGCCAGACGCTCTTGCGCCACTTCAGACCTAATCACCAACAGTCTCTCTCGTGGTCTTGCCTTGTCATTCTTGTCAACCACCTTTTCCACGGCAGGAGAAGTCTTCGGTTTCTTCGAAGGATGAACAACTCGAAACCCGGCTTCTTCCTCTCCCTCAGTCAGATGCTTCTCTTTCTCCTTTTCTACATCACGAACCTTGTAGTCAACAGGCTCGCGCTTCCTCAATCTCTCGCGCTCCTCCGGAGTAGTAGCTTTCCTCCACCGCGTATAGGAATCAGACACCCATAGAGCACTAACTCAAGAACCACACGTTTCTTTGAGCCCATTTGATGGCCCATTCTCTTCAGCTCTCAGTGGTAGGGGCCATAGCGGTGTGCGGGACGGTATCAAGCTTCGGAATCGTCTGCTTCAATCCAACCTGCCTCATCAACCTCTCCGGGAAGATGCATATCATAAACTCCAAGACAGGAATGCGCACCGATCGGGTAGGATCCAAGGACGATACTCCAGTGACAGATTTGAGATGCCACCATGGTACGATCCATCTAATCAGGGGACCATCATCACTTTTTAGTTTGTTCTCCCAATAGTTGCAGACTCGAGTGAAGTCCACCATGTAAAGTCTAGTCCTCATTACAATTGAGCGAGCATGATAAGTAGGAACATTAACGGGGGGCTCGATCAATCAAAGACGCTCCATAAGCCAGACCTACCAAAACGCAGGTATTAGAATCAAGAAAGGGAAAAATCAAAAAAAAACAAAAAAAAAACAAAAAAAAAGCTTCGTTCTGTTACCTGCAATATGATGGGACTTCCCAAATAAGGAAGATCGTAGTTGGCTTTCCTGTTATCTAACCCCAACAGGATCTCTCCTAAACACAGGCAAGCTGGGTTCCTGCGCAGCTCCATTTGCTCAATTAAGCTCAAGTAACGAGGGTCACCTCTCAAATCCTCATCAACACGCCCTTGAAGGACATATACATGCAGTAGGCAAAAACCGAATGCCCTTTGCCTTGCAACATAGGAAATGGTAGGATCTGCCCTGTTTATGAATCGATCGATGAAGTCCAACATTCGCACTCCTTTTGAGGTAACAAGACGGTCAACCTCAGCTCTTGTCAACCCAAGCAAATCTCTAAACTTATTCTTATACCCTTGAGAAGTATAGGGTATAGCATTCCGGGTTCCAACCACCGATCGCACCAATTTCTTCAGGAAATGGGCAAATATCGCCTCCAGGAAAAGGCAAATACGTGATAATTTGGGTCTCAATAATCAAGACAAGCATCTAGGAACGGTTTGACTACCTTGATCAGCTTCAAACTCAAGATGTTTTTCTAAAATTATCGGCGCTCATATCGTGTTTCTCCACGTTATAGAACTCATTTGTCCACTATTTTATACGGTTTTCAAGAGTATTCATGATGTATGCTTAATTAGAAAGCGTTTATGTAATAAGACGAGGGAAAGATGGAAGAATTATGTGAATAAAACCTCCCTCGACGTCTATATTTATACTAAAAGTTGTTTCTTAAAATATTTCAGGACAGACACACTGGGGAACAGGCGCAGCACCTGCTGCGCCTCTTCAAAGGGACGCAGCTGCTGCTGCGCCTCTTCCTAAGCCTTCTTTCTGTGATTTTCCGCATTGGATCTTTCCTAATTCCTCCAAGAATAATTTCTTATTCATACGGGTTATTATTTTGGTAAATCCGTCAAATTACCATGTTGCGCGTTTCTTAAATTCCACGGGCACGCATTTCGAGCCAATATCGGCATTTTCGTCATTTCAGCACACTTATACATTTCTTTTTAATTTTTTTTTTGGGGAATCATTTTACCAATTTAGATATTATTTTCAAACTTACACATTTCTTTTTTAATTTTCTTTTTTGGGGGAATTATTTTACTCTCATTCCATTTCACATTTCAAACTTATATGTTTCTATTTTTTTTTCTTTTTTTAGGGAGTAACCCTCCCTACCGTCCGGTCATTTTCGATAAATTTTTTGCATTTTTGAGTCATTGTCTTGCGCTAATTTAGGCCATGTGTACAAATGTATATCTTATCTGAATCTCTGTGTACATTTCGGCAGCATAACGGCTTAAACCGTCATCTACCAAACCTGTTCAAAAGATAACCTGCAGGTATAAACATACCACACAACAGCAAAGGCACTCAGGCCATCATATATACAACCAAAAGGTACATGTACACCAAACTGGGGGCTCGAGCCCGAAACAAAGTGTATAAAGTGCAAAATGAAGGTTTCAAAATTTACAAAAGTCTGTGAAGTACGGCCAACAACAAAAACGACAAAGAGCAACAAACTACAGCTGGTCGCCGCCTAGCTTAGAAACTCTCGCCTTGAGAGCAGCAATCTCGGCGTCGCGGACCTCTAGCTCCCTCAGCAGGCGAGCTGTCTCCTCTCGGGGCTGGGCTAGCTCTCGCTCCAAGTCACGCTCCCTCTGCAAACGACAAGAATGGGCTCATGTCAATCATTTCAAACATAAGGAAGTTAGAAAATTCAAAAATAAAGTAAACAGAAGGTTCATACCTGACGTCCTCGACCGCCAGCAAGGGCCTCGATGGCAGTAGCCCGTAGCCGGTTGGCTACCCTCCACAAAGCCACGAACCGGGATGGCGCAACCTACATTTCAAGGATCATCAATAATTTGATAAGTTTAAACAAGTGTATTCTTATACGAAAGCTGATTAAATTAGGGAGCATACCCTCCGAATCAGATGTTGTCACTCGTCTAGACCAGCATCTCTCACCGCCGCGTCAAAGTCGCGAAGCTCGGAGATCGTCGTCATCTTCGTCGCATCAGTGTACTCGAGGGTCTCGGGGTACGATAGGGGCTCGATGCCCGCCACCTCAACCTCCTGCAAAATACAAATGGTTTTCATTAATTGATGATCATTCATCATGTTTTTATGTCAATCGAAAAAGAATAAAGCACTTACCATGACTGGCCAGTACGCCAACCTCCCGTAGAGGAACGCCGAGTAGTCCTCACCAGGAAGAAGGAGGGCGTCGCCATCGACGCCAGCTAAGTCAGCCTCCCTCTCAGCATCGGAAGGCTCCCTGAACATCGTCCGAGGAGGATCGATGGGAACCGTCAAGACATCTCGGGAGCACTGACGAGCCAAGCGCTCGCCCAAGTACCACACAGGACCCATCGACGTCCTCAAAAGCAACCAGCTCGAGCTCCTAGGTCGAAGGACCTCAGCCACAAAAGGAGGAGCGCCAGTGTAGTCCGCCCAAGGCCTGGGCACCTACTATGAAAAGCAAACAAAAGGTCATTCATATGATCGGTTCCGAAAGAGAGCAATGAAAAAGTGAATAAAGAAAAGTGGTTCGAAGATACTCACGCCGTCCAGCTGCAGAGCGTTCACGTCCCATCGACAGGCGTCGTGGAAGCAACGCTGGCTCTTCGTGCAACACACCACCAAATCCCTCACGACGGGATAAGCTCTCTCCCCTGGCTCCGTCCTCTTGGGCGCGAGACTCGGAATGTAGGAGTACACCCACGCTTATAAAACAAGATAGTCAATAACGATCTTTCGTCATTCGATAAAGAAATGATCTTTCATGAAAAGAAATGGAGGTTCGTATCTCCAGCAACAGTCCAGGGCCAACAGTGGTAGGAGAAGTCCCCTTCTCTATCAACTCCGGACGAACCATGGCCCTCATATAGCGAATGAGGATCGCAAAGCCAGCAGTGACCCAGTCCCAACGGCCTAGGCCACTCAGGTCAGAAAGGAAGGGAAGAAGCTTTGTCGACAGTCTCTCTCCCTTGTCTCCGAGGTAGATCGAAGACAAGAATCACCATAGTCACAAACGAGCTCTCTGCTCGGCAGTGCAAGGAGGAGGAGTCGTCTCCCTCCATCGATCACCACCATCGCCGGTCTCTTCCCAGCAAAGTAATCCCGAACATAGGAACTAGGCACCAACCCGGGAACCGCAGTAGCCTTCGGCATCAGGTTCCAGCCGATCAAGCTCCTAGCCTCAGCCGAGTCCGCCCTCATGGCTGTCTCCGGCCACACCACCACCTCAGTCCCGTACGGCAAGCCAGAAATCATGCCGTAGTCCTCCAACGTGACCCCAACCTCACCGAAAGGCATGTGAAAAGTAGAGGTCGTGTCCCAAAACCAATCAAGGAAAGCTCGAACCAGGCTAAGTTTAGCCCGAATTTTCCTTCCCTTGATGTCCCTCCAAGCTCGTACCAAGGCACCAAACGCTCATCGCTCGATGATGGTCCGCTCCTCTGCTGACAGTCTCTCGTAGGCCCCCATCATCGTCGTGTAACCCGAGAAAGACCTGATGTTCCCGGCCTCCTATTTTGATTCGAAGCAAGAGCTATATTTAGTTCGAATGAAAGGGAAAAGGAATAGCAAATAGAAATGAAATAAGATGAATGAAAGAGTGATGAGTTCAAGTTACCAAACTCTTCACCGTCCTGTAGGACAGGTGACCTTCTGCGGCCCAGATGAGGTGTCTGTTGTCCCAGCTCTCAGCCCACTCGGGCGCTCCCCTCAGCTGGTGATCACCTCGTCCGACGTTGGCCCGCCTCGGGGCCTCCTCCTTCTCAACAACCTCCTCCTCGGCGACCTCGTCCTCAGCAGCTGCCACTGCAGGAGTGAAAGCCTGCTCAAACGCCTCCTCAAGCGTACGAGAAGGGTCAAGAGCTGTGTCCACGTCCATGGGACCCCTCCCAGACGTAGAAGCCTCGTCACCTGCAAAATTAAAGTGAATTTAGGCCGCGTCAAGTGACGACAAGCCTTAGTTAGGGGATTTTCGTGCTTCCAAAGCTCCAAAATCGCTCTTTTCTCGCCATCTTTGGCCAATTTTCCCATAAACCCGTCCTCTCATGTGGTAATTTGGGTCAAGTCAAGCCTAAGATGAAGCTTAGTCATGGGTTCGAGTCGAAATTTCGACAACATTTCGTTAAAACGGCGATTATGCCCTAGAAAAGTGTCCTGAAAAAGCTGTCACAAATAAAAATTCCGAAATGGTATGAAGTTTACCCATCATACAAGGATTCCAAATACCAAGTTTCATCCAAATGGGAAATCCTAAGGCTATTTTCGGAGCAATATACGGTTTAGCTATGAGACCGTCTCAATTTCACTCAAATGCTCAAAACTCAACGAAAATTCGAAATAAATACATGGTTACGATCCTTATACTACCAATTATCCATTTGCAAGGTCGATTTTACAAGGCAAAATCATTTGGGGGAAAATCCCCAAATTTTCGACTTTTTAGGGTTGAAAAACCCTGATTTGTCGATCCAATTTGATCAAATCACGGAAGATTAATGCAAAATTAATATACATACCTCTTTTAGTCATGGCAAATGCAAGCTTTTGATCAAATTTTGGCGAGAAATGGTTGGAATTTGAGAGAGTAATTGAGATTTTATGTTTCGAAATTATGAAATGAATCCCGTGTTTCATCGAGTTTTTACTCAGGAAAACCGCACTCAGGAAAAGACGCAGCAGGTGTTGCGCCTCTTCCACGAGACGCAGCTCTTGTTGCGCCTCTTCCTCAGTTTCCCTCCAAATGAATTTTTGAAGATTCATTATAAGTTCGTTATTTGTGGACCCATCTTTGGTGCGCCTCTTCCTTGATACCACACATCATATATTTGGTCCATTTGATATTTGTTCTTCGCCCAGACCCGCATTTCCAAGCCAACTGCAAACTGTCGTAATATATATTTTTTACCAAGACTTTGCTTGCTACAACGAGCGGATATTTTCTGACAGGTGTTTCAACACACCTTTATTCTGTTCCCCCAGCGAGAGTACACAGACAGCCAATCGTCCCTCTCGAGACATGGAGATCAGTTCCCGGTTCTGTTCCCCCAGCGAGGGTACAGGGACAGCCAATCGTCCCTCTCGAGACATAGAGATCAGTTCCCGATTATGTTCCCCGACGAGAGTATACGGACAGACATTTGTCCCTCTCAAATCATGGAGATCAACATCAACCCCAAGCTCTTCCGAAGTTTGTTTGAAAGCCGACCCAAGCAGATTTCTCCTAGCAGTTCCTGCCTACGTCCTGCCGCCTCTTCCAATATCACGTTTTATTTCTCTTTGGAGTTTCAAGGAATTTCAGGTATAGACTCTTCTTATGGCTGGCGAGCCTCATTACGTAGTCTAATGGACTTTAAACGACCCTCCCCGATAGTCGACAGACTCTAAAATGTTCCCGACGAGAGGTCCTTGGTTCAGACCCCTTGAACCGCCTCGCGTCGCCATAGTTGTCAGGTTGTAATCTTCGATTGACCTGATGGCTATACTTTGACTTTCGTCTTGTCCAAGCCTCAGTTAAAGTGGGGGCTCTGTATATACCTCGATTCTGCACCTCCCGCAAACCACCCGGTAATGATTGGGCAGCATGTTTGGTACACGGAACGATTTGTGACAATTCGTAAGTTTATCGTCAAGTGATCGCTCAAACAATTGTGTCTACCTCATAGTCGTCATCTAAGCGCCGATACGGTCGTTTTGATAGTAATCAGAGTACATTTGGAGTCCGGGTCAAAAACGGTCTTCATTTTCTAATAACCGTTTAAAATGCCGAATCAGAATGTTCTGGAATGTTCCGGATATTTCTATTCCATATTTTTCAATCTTTTAATCTTTGGTAAAATATATCCCGAAATTATCATATAAAATATTAAGGAAATAAGATTAATCCGCTATTCCATAATAGAAACACGGAAATCTTTCTTCCGCAGGAGGAAACCACTGAGGAAAAGACGCAGCAGGTGCTGCGCCTCTTCCAAGAGACGCAGTGCTTGCTGCGCCTCTTCCTCAGTCTTTTTCTGCGTATTTTTCGTATCTTTTTGAGATTCACTTCCAAAGTTTCTCCGAAAACCCTAATTTCCGTCGTGTGATTAGTATAAATAGAGACCTTCGGTCTCACATATTTCTCACGCGAGTGTCCGCCCTTCTCTTCTCCCTTTGCATTCTAGACCACGTTCTTACTTTTTGGCGTTTACGTGCTTGAACTTTCGACCACGTAAGCTCGAATCCTTCTGAGTACCAGCCTCGTTTTGCATGACCGACCAATTTGACCAACTCCACGATCAATCAACTTAATCAATCTGTTTAATTCCTCTAAGAGGGCACTTTCGTTGTACATTCGAGTCGAGCATCACTAAACGTTAACTTAGTCAATCTCGTTTCGTCAAACATGTAAGTCTGAGGGTGTAAATCCTTCTATTTTATTATTGTTCTTTATTTTTGTAATCATTATTGTAAGATTTATGTCGAAAATACGCTTAAAACCGATTTGTAAAACCTTATTTCAAACCCTTTTTACGGATTATCAGGAGGCAAACGTCGAGAAAGGACGCAGCACCTGTTCCGCCTCTTCCTGAGGCTGCCGCAGTTCCTACTTCCTTTCTTCTTCCTTCGTCTTTTGTTCGTCTGTACGTTTTATTTTGCGTTTATTGTTCATGTTTCTTTCAACACAATAATTCTAATATAATAATTTTAACCTGTAATTCATTAATAACTTATCATCATTAACATCCCGACTTAAATCCCTTATAATCCATATTTGCGGGTTTTCGTCATTTAAATCAATTCAGATTTTTAGAGGTTCGATTCATTAATATTGAGTCTCTGGAATTCATCATTGATATATTTGCATCTTTTGTTTATCATCATTAATTCGTCTTTAATAACCTTTTTAATAATTACTTCGATTAGTTAGTTTAATTTGTACCGTTAATTCTCATAATTAATCTTTTAATATTATAATTAATTCATCCTAATTAGTTTTTATCCATGTATTATCGTTTTTATTACCTCAATCACATGTAAATAATATGTTAAACCACTTCTATCCGAGTCAAATAATATAATCAAGCATTAATATCACCAATGAATATTAACGATTCGCAATTCCGGCTTCACAGCCAGAACTGAGCTCAGGAACAGACGCAGCGTCTGCTGCGCCTGTTCCTGGTTGAGTTCTGTCTTTGAACTCCCGTTTCTGCCTTGACCTAGTTTATTAGTTTACGTATTTAATTTACTATTAATCGTATTATCACCTAATTTTTGTTTGTTTATTTATTTATTCTTTCTTTTATAAAATTATCCGTTTTAGATGTATTTTCGACATAAATCAGTTAATCCAATGTAATTATTGTAATTTTCTTTATTGCATTTTTATTGTATTTCTTTTATCGTATTGCTTGTATGCTCTCACATGTAATCGATTTTAAATTCCTACTTCGACTCAATTGCATGTTAAATTACGTGATAACCGACTTAGTATTAATTCTCACATGCTAGGATTAATCTAATGAATGTTGCATTGCATGCATATAAATCGATAACATATCGAGTATAGACATTTTCTCTAATCATTAGTAAAGGCCACTATCGAGGCGGGCGGGATTAAGTGCTCGATCAAAAAAGCTTCCTAATACGTACCCTCACCCCTTACTCCAGATCTCTGTGAACACTCGTGTTCATTGACATCTACGAGAGTCATTCTAGACATAGACTGCTAAGGGTAACGAGTGCTTAGTGTTCATGTCACTACTTTGTGTCTTGACATGGCACGAGGTATTCGAATGGTTTTTAATTTTCCACAATAAATTGGTGGCGACTCCACAAATGCACGAGAAAAGCTTGCTCGCTTTTCACCCCCGTGGGCCCCCGTCCACAGAAAGCTTTTGCATAAGTGAGACAAAACCATCGCGAAGTAATTACTAATAATAAGACCTTAAAAAAGCATGCACAAGTAGTGTATTGTAATAGAATTCATTCATTTAGACAAACTCCCACAAAAAAGGATAATGGCACTAGCAGAACAAAAAAAAAAGACGATTAAAGTCCTATAAGTTTCATGGCTAATAGTTGTAGACACTGAATAACAGCCATGAATAGTAACATACCCCAGCCATAGTGTGTAATTTGCTCGTTCTCCATCTTGAAAGTGAGAGTGCCCCCGCATAAATTCTCACCATAGCTGTTTATAAAGCAGATTTCCTACACAAATAGAGTGACTAGTCTGATAAAAATATACCGATCCATATATTAATATTCCTATCTCACATAATTTAAAGTGGAAGAGGAGCAACAATTCAAAAAAAAAGGAACATGTTCACCATATTAACTAAGCTGAAATTATAATTACGACCTCTCATCATTCAATAAATAGACTATACCACTATTTATAATGTGGTGTAAAATTCATGTAAAATCCGAGCCTTATACTAAAATATTCGAGTTTTATTTTAAAGAATCTGAGTTATATTGTAAAATATGTGAATTCACCCATTTAATAATAAATTGTATAGTACCCAACAATCAAATCTAGAGTATTACACTAACATCAGCTCACCAATTTATTACTAGCAACAATGCAACATAACAAAAAAATTTGGAACCACGTGGCTGAAATGAGTAAAAGTAATCCAATGTGCAAACATATTAGCGATGGCATGCTATAATAAGAGATGGAACCATTTAACTAATAACCTTCGCCCATTTGCCTATTAATCCACTACCTTATCGATTAACTACTCCAATTAAACATAGTTCAATCTTCTAATAATCGTTATGAGCCTTCTCTTTCGACTAATGTTCAATTCAGGGTCCTTCATGGAAATACTTTAAACTATTTGCATCTACGTATGGCAACAGTCAATAAAATGAAACAAATAGACAATGTTTACCATGTAGGAGTCTTTTGCTTTTGTTTCTGTTGAGCATTAGCACCAGCATACTATCTGAGTTTTTGTATACTTGAAAGTAGGAGGAACATGTATTCTTCCATCTCTCGAACCCTCAAATATTTGTCCCCGTCTTTGCTCTATCCGGAGCCGTATAAAAAGAAAATACATTAGAGTTTATACTCATACAGTCGCACTTTTCATAGACAACCCAACTAACCAAAGAAATGGGCATTCTGAAAAGAAAGGGCTTTAATAGTTCGGTTCAGTAACCTGCCATTCTCTAGCAACGCTTTCTAGTTTCTCATCTCGACGAGTGTCTTCGCGCATCGGTAAGAGAGTGCTATCCAGTAATTCAAATCACCAAGCCATATAACTCAGCTGCACCAAGATTTCGCGTATCAAATATATGGAGAAAGGGCATATTGCTATAGACAAATTACAAAGTTGATAACAAAATTCAAAATTACCAACTGATAATACTCTTTTTAACAACAGTATCCCTGTACTATAATACTACCAACTCACCGAGGTCATTTACACAATAGGTAATGTTCACTTGTTTAATTTAGAAAGATATTCCAAGCTAAGGAATAATAAATGACACTACTAGCAGCGGAGCATTCCATTTCCTTCAGCGAGAAATTATAAACTGGTACAAAAATGTACACCGTATTCAATATCTCATCTCATCACAGAAACCCTCTTTGACAATTGTTGAATAGCTTCTCTTTTACTCTAGCTACATCAATGGGAAGAGTATTATTATTAATCGAACAACTGATAAAATTGATTAGATTAAAACAAGATTAACTAGGGTTCCAATTTGGGATTTATAAATTAGAGTTTCAGAGTTGCACCAGCGATTTATATGGGCGAAGTGGAAGCCATGGCCGGAGGGTTGAGGACAAGAGTATCAATAAACGCATCTACAACTAACCCATTAACAAATTAGGGTTTCACTTTCCCCTAAAAATCAACATTGTCATCACACAACAATCAAATAATTAAGCACAAACTAATGATAAAAAATCAAATCAGTAACAAAATCAAAAAAGAAATTGAAAAAAAGGATGAATAACAAAATCTCGATTGAGTATTATCACAAACTCAAACACGCATAAAACTATGATTCAAATAAAACATAGAAGGAATTAATCAAACCTAATCGATGTGGGAAGAGCAGGCTTGTCAAACCTTTCATCGATTTCAATGCCTTACTAATCAGTAATGACCCATGCAGGGGCGGAACCAGGAATGAAATTGATCTAGGGCTAAATTTATAGTCAACTGAAATGTGTTGGCAAAAAAAAAATTCAAATCGTTGGCAGATCCATGTATGGATTTCCGGGTTTTGGGACACTCGAAAAGTGAAAGTTTTTTGTGTATTTTGTCAAATTTTAGGCTAAATAAAATAAAATTTATACTCTTATGCAAAAATCGCCTTAATATTTTGGTTGGAACCCTTGATATAAATTTTACGAATCCGCTACTGACCGTGACCTAATTTTCTATCGATACAGTAGACAATAGTAACTATTTTAATTAATATTGCATGACCAATACGCTAACAATATAACAGACTCGATACTTATTTGATTTAAATTTATGTTGTACCATGACATAATATTCTTAAGAGATTGTCCTTATAAAATTGGAGTTTTCTATGACAAATAAGTAAAATTGAAGTTTCTAAAAGGAATTGCATCAAATGTTGGTATTAAAAAAAAATTGAACAGAATTTAATACAAGGGGAATCGATCCCTTGTCCTCTTGCATGGTAATCAAACCAACTACCATCTATTTTTTTTGGTCAATCGAAGCGCGCAGTTAATCGCATTACAATAGATCTGTGGGAGATCTGTGGGAGAAGTACCTAGTAGAAACAAGCTAAATCCGCCCCTGGACCCATGACGTACCTCGGCCTCGCGCCGGAGATCTGTGGGAGAAGTGCCGCCTCCTCGAAACCAACGCGCGCGCGGGTGGCTGTGTCGACAAAATTTTGCGTATATGAAGTTAAATTGTTGTTTGGACGCGGTTGGTCATTGTTGTTTGATGTTAACAAAGTCATGTGATATAGGTAAATGTTGCTAAATCGACCATATTTTTTCGGATTTTCAGCATAGGTAGTTTTTGACCCAAAATGAGAAAACAAAGGTAGTCTAAAACAAGAAAAATAATACTCCCTCTCTTCCACACCAAAGCTTACATTGACTCTATCACACTTATCGAGACGTGTTTTGCAACGTGAATATCTTTAGTTATACATTATTAAAAATTATAAAAATTTGATATTCTTATAGCATTCATGACGATAAAGCAAACAAGATCTTACATGACTATATTTTCTCTTATAGATTAAGAGTAATATCAAAGATTCTCTACGACCATGAATAGTGCCAAAAAGTCAATGTAACCTTTGGTCTGGATGGGAGGGAGTATAAGGCAGTCGTCTTACAAATACCGCTAAATATAAGGTAGTTTTTGACAAAAAAAAATCATTTCTTTATTGTTCAAACTCGTATCAGACTTACTTCAAACTTTATACATTATCCGTCAAACTCACCTCAGACTCTACATTTCCACTTCACCTTTTTTTTTTTTTTTTTTTTTTTTTTTTTTTTTTTTACGAAAACAAATGACATATGAGATCCACTCATTTGATAATTACCTTTCATAGTGGGGTAAAGACCCACCCAAAGTTTTAAGTTGAGTCTTGGATTTCCAAGACTCAATTTAAGACTTTGTTAAGATTTTGGCAATTTTGAGTGGGTCTTGTCTTAAGACTCACCAAAGTCTTGTTTCAAAACTATCAATAATCCCTATTTACTAAATGAATAGGTGATTTTACGTTTTTTCCCGCCTAATTATATTAACTTTTAATTGGATCTTTAATTTTGCATTCTGCTAAATACCCAGTGGGCCAATTAAGCAAACTCAAAAAATATAACTTAAAAAATAAGTATAATAACGTACTAACCCGGAAAAATCATCAATCATTGGTATAATTAAATTATCTCATTAATTCATAAAATATTAACAAGGATTAATTTCCCAATCGTTGCCAAAATTAACTTGAATAATAAACATGTAAAGTTGGAAAATTTAGTTGATTGGTTACGACATCAATTCATATATATTCCAAATCTCGAAATATCGATATTTTGCAAATCGTATGTCTGCAACTTTTCTCCATTTATTAATCAAAAATATAAAAAACTCATTGCCAAAATTAACTTGACTAATAAACATGTCAAGGTGGAAAATTTAGTTGATTGGTTCATATATTTCAAATCTCGAAATCTCGATATTTTGCATAGACTATTTTGCAACTTATCTCATATATTAAACAAATACTCCCTCCAATTTCATATATTGTTCCTCTTTCCATTTCCGTCCAATTTCATTGTTGTTCTCTCTTTCCTTTTTTAGACAAGTTTGTGTGGTCAAAAATCAACTATATGTGAGGTCATGTACATTGTGTGGTCCAAATTGATTCTCTTAATTCTTGGGTCAAAAAGAAAAGAGAACAACATATGAAATTGGAGGGAGTATATAAAAAAATCATTGTCAAAATTAACTTGAGTAATAAACATGCAAATAGTAGTATCCTACAACTTATATATATATATATATATATATATATAGAGGCGGGATCTCGTGAGTTGGGGTCTTATGGTGAGTTGTGAGTTGGGGAAATCAAGGGCTGAGATTAAAAGAAATCAAGGGCTGAGATTAAAAGATAAATTAGAAAAAAAAAAGGAAAAATCGAAAAATACAAAAGCGCCAAACATGAAAACACAAACCTCATTCTAACGATATTCTCTCTCTCTCTACATCTCTCTACAAATCAAAACAGAGAAAACTCACAAATCAGAACGCCGACTATAGGAAATTCATAAAAAACCTAATAAAATTACACAAAATCGTTGATTTGTAGCTGCAATCGAATTACAGGTAATGTAAATTCGTTGATTTTTAGTATATTCAATCGTATTTTCGAAATTAATGTAAAAAACCTAATTAATGTAAAAATCGTTGATTTTTAGTGTAAATTCGTTGATTTTAATTGAATTCAATACTTGATTTTACTTGTTTTCGGTATAAAAGATGGACAACGAGATCAATAACAATGTTAGCGAAGAAATCAACTCGACAAAGTGAATATGGAAACAGTAATACTTTGCTATTCATTCTTATCTCTTCATCCGCCGTTGTTTATAAATAAATTATTGATTTCTACATGTTTCTCAAATTGTTATTCGATATTATTGTACTTGTCTGGCTTGTATTAGAGTAGAAAAAGAAAATCTGTTATTCGATATTAATGTACTATTATTAGCCTCAGTGTGTATAAATCAATTATTGATTTCTATGTGTTTCTCAAATTGTTATTCGATATTATTGTACTATCTGGCTTGTATTAGAGTACAAAAAGAGAACTGTTATTCTAATATTAATGTACTATTATTAGCTTGAGTGTTTATAAATCAATTATTGATTTCTATGTGTTTCTCAAATTTTATTCGATACTATTGTCTTTATCAAGCTTGACATTACGAGAAAAAGAGAACTGTTATTCGATATTAATGTACTATTATTGTAACCGTGCAAAAGAATAACATGATTATATTATTGTCTTTATTTGTGGTATTATTGTAACATTATTGTGCTATTATTGTGCAAAGAACATGAAAATATATGCCTTGCAAAAGAGTTACATAATAAATACGATATTATCGTATGTAATAAAGTAGAACCGAGTCTTTGTTATTCGATATTCTTGTACTATTATTGTAAAAAAGTAGAGAAACATGTTGATATTATTGTACTCTTATTCGATATTATGCTACTATTGTTGTGATATTATTGTGCGATGAGCGTGAAAATATACTACCGATAAG
Organism: Silene latifolia; assembly: GCF_048544455.1. Lineage (NCBI taxonomy): Eukaryota > Viridiplantae > Streptophyta > Magnoliopsida > Caryophyllales > Caryophyllaceae > Silene > Silene latifolia. The sequence continues at coordinate 24,455,373 of NC_133536.1, forward strand.
AGAGTAGCATGAGATAAACACATTTAGTGTTATTGTGATGTTATTGATTGTCGTCTGTTTCACACCTGCTTTGTTATCATACTTTGTTATTGTCACATTACTTGCAATGTTGATCTCTCCCCGTGCTCTTTATTGTTGTGATGTTATTGTGATTTTGTTGTCCAATGACTGTACTCATTATATTAATTTACTGTCGCAGATCTTTCTACTGTGTCTATTGTTGAAGACAATGCAGTCTTACCTAATGGGGATTCTTCTAATAACAGTATATACACCAGCCCAACCTGTTCGATTTAAGAAAACGATGAGTTTGTCTCAACTCTTCATTACAAAGAGAGACACCCGGGGACCGAGCGGGGGTGAGGACTGTTGAGAGTGATTTTACGCCTAAACGTGGCATGTTCTTTCTTACCTTGGAGGATGCAGTACAGTTCTACAGCATCTATGCACTGGCTTGCGGATTTGATGTGAGAAGGTACACAAATGCGCAATATAAGGGGGGCGTCACCGTCAAATCACTGGTCTGTAACAGACAGGGGTATAGGGATATGAAAAGAAAAATGCGACTTGAAGCAACAAATCATGAAGCCGGTAATTTGAGTACAGTAGAGAACAAAGACCGGCGAATTAGACAGCCAAAGAAGCATGCTCTGACAAGGTGTGGCTGCAAGGCGAACATGAGGTTGAGAACCTGTGAAAAAACAGATGACAGACCGGCTGGGTATATTGTGGATGTCTTTGTAGACGTTCACAATCACTCTCTTTACTCTGTCAAAAACAGGGGAGTTCCGAAGCTCTCAAGGGACGTCCATGACTACATTAAGAGGACCATTATTGATCATACTAAGCTCAACATAGGTCCAACATTGAGCTTCAGAATTCTCAAGGAATACTCAAATGGTTATCAGAATATCGGTGCCTCTTTGCTAGACTTCAAAAACTTCAAGCGAAATATCAAGTGTTACATTGGGGATAACGATGCTAAAATGTTCATTGGGCATTTCAAAATGCTGGCTGAAACAAAGGGGTTCTACTTTGCTTATGATCAGGATGAGAACAAATGCTTGACGAAGGTTATTTGGGCTGATAAGGAAGGGATAAACAACTACAAGTTATATGGAGACACGATCTCGTTTGACCCTACTTATGGGACAAACAAATATTTCATGGTGTTTACTCCCTTCACCGGAGTAGACCACAACAAGAAGACGGTGACTTTTGCAGATGGGTTACTTGACTTCGAGAGTCAGCATTCATTTGAGTGGATTTTTAAAAATTCCTCGAAGCAATGGGGCAAAGAAGAACCTCAATGTGTAATTACGGACACCGTGCCGGAATTAAAAAGCCTCGCCCCAAATGTCTTCAACCATTCTGTCCACAAGTATTGCATATGGCATATCATGCGGAAAATGCCCGAGAAAGTGGGAAGGGCAATCTGCAATGATACGGAATTTATGACCGACATAAATGCCGTTGTGTGGGATGTCGACCTCGAGCCACACGAATTTGAACAGAATCGAAGATCATTATTGAAGCCCATGGTATGGAAAGCAACCGGTGGTTGAAGTATGTCTTTGCAATCAGACAAAAGTGGATACCGGCATACTTTCGGGATCTGCCTCTAGGTTGTTTGTTGCGAACAACCCAGAGATCCGAAAGTTCAAACAGCTATTTCAAGCGGTTTGAAAGCCATTTTGGAACCCTCGTCGAGTTTTGGATGAGGTACAATTCCGCAATAGAGCAGCAAAGGCATACACAAAGGAGGATGGATAATGCCAATGAGCATAGTATGCTCGAGAAAGTAGGGCCGATGAAGGTATTCCACTTTGCTATTCTCGCTATTAATGTTATTCCACCGCTATTCTACCGTTATTCCCCTATTATTCCCGTGTTACTCGCTATTCTCGTTCTCTTTTTGTGTTATTCTACTGCTATTCTGCTGCTGTTGTGTTATTCTGCTATTAATGTTATTCCACTGCTATTCTTCTATTAATGTGTTGTTATTTTTGAATAAAAAACGAATATTCTTTGTGGAAATGGATAGCGTCTGCAATAACAAAGAAAGAATCGCTAAATTTAGTCTCTTTGCTATTCTGCTATTAATGTGTTGTTATTCTACTGCTATTCTCGCTATTAATGTGTTGTTATTCTACTTTATTCTCGCTATTAATGTGTTGTTATTCTCTTTTGTTGTGTTATTCTCTTTTAGTAATCGCCAAATCCAATCTCTCTCTCTCTATATATATATATATATATATATATATATATATATATATATATATATATATATAGAGAGAGAGAGAGAGAGATTGGATTTGGTGTTTTTGGTTCTTATGGTGAGTTGTGAGTTGGGTGAATCTCAGCCATTAGTTTAAATTAGAGATGAGTGGCCAAGATTAATCTTAGTTGTCATATAAAAGCATTGTTATTTAGTTTATTTTCTCTTTTTTTTCCTTTTTCTCTCTCTCTCTTCTTTCCCTCATTTACTCTCTAACGATTTCTCTCTCTAATTAATTATCCACATTTACTGTTAACCGTTTATATAATTATCACCACTGCAAAGCGTTCCTCTCTCTTCTATTATTCCTGTGTTATTCTTCTTCAACTGTTCGTATCCTTCGCTTTTTTCTCCCGTTTTCTCTTCGCCGTTCATCGTCTTCCTTCCTATTGTAGGTAATTTCATGTCATTTTCCTCTTTTATTTTGTATTTTTGTTTAATTTCATGCTTTTGTATGCTTTTTACTTCGTTTTTCAGTGTAATTATCGCTAGGTTTACTTAATCGAGTACTTTAATGTCGTTATTATGCTGCATTTTTGAGTTTTCTATAGTTTTGAAGTGATTCGCATGTTCTATGTTCTCTACAGACTTTAGTTTTGTGTTACTCCGCTGTTATTCTATCGCTTAGTTTGTTGTCAAGTTATTTGTCATGTTGTAATTGTTTAATGTGTTTTTCTAGGGTTTTTGTGTTTGTTCGTGTTGTCTTCATTTTTCAGTACTTCTGTTATTCCGCTGTTATACTGGTCGTATGGTGTCATTGCAGCGCTACTGTTGCGGTCATTGTAGTGTTTTTGCTGTGTTGAATTTTCTGTTATTCTTTTCCTGTTATTCTGCTGTTATTCTAGTGGTTTTGTTTGTTTGGCTTTGTTTGTTTGTAGGTTTCAGCATTACTAATGGACTTAGTTTGTGAGGGATGGGCAATAAATATAGTGAATGAAGATAAATTGTTATTTGCTAGCGAGTTCGCTCTTTGAAAAGAAAAAAATTGGGATGGTTATTGGACGATAAGACTGAAAAGTGCTTTGAAGTTAATGTACGAGTTCGTCGTCGTAATCAATCAATGTCGGCAGTTTTAAATAGCCAGGACCTAATGGAAAGAGTTTTCGATTATGTAGAGACTACTTTGGACAAGAGCAATATGTCTCTTGTTTGTAAGAAATGGTCACAAATGTTCCTATTTCATAAAAGTTCGCCCGGTGTTCACGCCGAATATATGAAAGTTCTAAGAACAAGTCACAGTCAAGGTTTTAAGATTTTGTCAAGGGGCTCGACAGTGGTTTCCAAACGATGCAAGTGCTATATGCTTGCAAGTGAGCCATCAAAGGCGGTGTTGCATGCTTGCCAGTATATATACGATCATGACAAGATCCTTGATGCACCTGTATCTGAACGGATGAGTCTAATTCACGAGTACTTTGACGCACTCAGGGACTTTCCTTCTGCTTATGATCTTGCTCACCAATTGTATTATAAGTCAGTCGATGTTGTTGACGTTGACTGACTTTTTATGTTATGTCCTGTATTTTCGGAAGTACATTTTGGTTCTTTGTGGGGAAGAATGTATTTTGGGTTTTATGTAATTCGAAACCTTCCCTGGCTGTAATTTAGTACGTTATTTTGTTTTTATGAAGGCTTATGTAGGCTGTATGTAATTTTGAAACTGTCTTTGACTCTTTATTCAAAGAGGCTTTTGTTTTGATTCTCTTTCGTGTTTTTGTTTACACATCCATCATGTTCTTTTTGTGTTTTCGCTTTCTTTGTTATTTGTTATACTAATTGTTAGTGTTACGTTATTCTGGTGTTACGGTACTCTCATTCGGGCGTCATTATTAAAAAGTCTAGTGAATAGCTATTTATCATTGAAAGTGATCCTTATCTTTATTTTTTGGATAGTAAAGCAGAAAATGAAGTTAAGAATCAAATCCACCGCTTCATCAAAGTCTACTCAACCGTCATCATCAAATTCTCCTGGTCCGTCTCCATCCAAATCCCGTGTCACATCTCCATCAAAGAGCACTGCTTCTCAGAGAAGGAGTACTCGTAGTCAAGAAATATGTACAACCGAACCACCCACGAAAAAAACCAAACGAAAGGCCGAGACCCAACTTGTGAAATTGTCGTCTAGTCCACCCAAGACTAGTAGTAAGTTGGGTGGCAAAGTTAAGCATGAGAAGGGAATTGTGGTAAGTAGCAAGCAACCTCAGCCGGAGTTGCTTTGCAGAAATATCCCACTTTGTATGTACCACTTTGTTATTCTACTTTTATTTTGCTGTTATTTAGCTATTAATATGATACTTTTCGTGTTATTTTTTGATGCTCTGCTTTGTTATTTTGCTATTATTCTGCTTTTTTGCTTATGTCATCTTAAATGTTTTAATGCATTGTTTATTTTTTCCACCCTTTTGTGTGGACAGTGCCGATCCATTTATTAGCTGCTGTCGGCCTGCTTTTCTTTTCAAAGTTATTGAAGCCCTCACCGAGGAGCAGAAGGAGGCTGTTAGGGAGATGGGATTCGGGGGTTTACTTGAGTTGAAGCTTTCTTCCCTCCCCCATGTCATGTTTCGGGAGTTTGTATATGCTTTTAGGAGTGGGAAGTATTTTGAAATATCTGAAACGGAGAAGTTCGAGTTGATTTGCGAGATGATGTGCACGATGTGTTTGGTTTACCAAATTCTGGTGCGAAAGTGGATTTGGTTATTACTGGATTTCCTGGTTCTGCCGACGCTGAAGGAGAAGCTTTGAAGCGTGCTTGGCGGGAGAAGTATGGTATCGGCAATAACAAAAGTGGGATACCACTTAACAAAGTTCAGGAGACCCTGCTAGAGTCTCTGGTTGCGGACGATGAGTTTAAGAAGACTTTTGTTCTGCTTGCCATGTCGTGTTTCCTTGCTCCTGTGTCGGGTTATGTGCTTGATCTTAGACTTCTAAGCGCTGTGGAAGATGTTTCTAGGATCAAGGAACTTAATTGGTATCAGTTTGTCTTCTCAGACTTGGTGACTTCTCAGACGTGAAGCCCTTATCGGGAGGAGAAATATTCGTTGTAGTGTAGTGCTGTTGGCTATCACCTATTTTCACCGTTATTTCTTTAGCGGTGATCAGGTGAATAATGAGCTGCCGCTCATTAAACATTGGGATTTTAAGTCTTTCAATGAGAGGTTGCAGCGTGAGGCGTGCCGGTGCTCGGGCACCGGGAGCGTTCGACGTTGCTTTCCCATTGTCTCGCCCAAACATCGTTGGCTCTGGTCAACGTACTCAACGTCGATGTCTTGTTCGGATCTACCTGATGATATTCTTACGGATGAGCAAGTACGATCTGCAGCCGGTCGACGTAAGCATCTGTTTGATTGTTTTTAAACGAATCATTCTAAAATGTTATTCTGTTATTGTCTTGAGCATTAGTTTTCATCTTTGCTATTATTTTACTATTATTCCACTTTGTTATTCCTCGGTTTTCCTCTTGTCATTCCACTTTGTTATTCTAATATTCATTTCAAGTGTTCTTTGCCTTTGTTATTCTCTTTGTTATTCTACTACTACTCCACTGTTATTTATTCTGCTGTTAGTGTACTGTTATTCCTTTGTTATTTTATTACTTCACTGTCGTTCTACTATTAATCCACTGTTATCTATTTTGCTGTTAGTGTACTATTATTCCTCTGTTATTCTACTATTATTGTACTGTTTTAAGTAAAATTTTGGGATTTTAACTTGACAGGATGTTCATCAACTTATACTTCTTAATGAGAGGGACTCTCAGATTTTATGTCGCCGATACTTGGAACGGGCGGAACTTATAAAGTCGAAGATGATGCAGAAGACCCAGCAGGCTATGGGTCAAGCACCTGCTGCTAAGTTGCCCAGCCAAGTAACCCGACGAGCTGCTAAAGAAAGCACAAACAAACAATCGAAAAAAGTTGGTTGTGAAGGGTCCGAGAATTTGGTTGCCACCCCATCTTTCTTCACGGATCAAGTTATCCGTGAGCTGGACGAACGGGTAAACCATGTATTGGCTATGCAAGCGGCCAATAAATCGCGATCAACTGTTCCTGAAGAACCAGCTTCCAAAAAAGCTAGCCATGAAGATGTCATCATTGAACCCCCATCATTTAACCTGTTTTCTCAATTCTATGAGGAGTGTGTCGGGCTGTCGGATGTGCAGCCGACTATATCTCGAAAAGAAGGGTGTAGGCGAAAAGAAGGGTGTTGAACATAGTCCCGTCATTCAACAAAGTGCAAAGGTGGGGACTCCACAATTGTCACCACTCGGTTTAGATTCTATTACGACGGATATCTGTGCTGACATTGAGTTTCGTTATGGAGAGCCAGCTGATGTCGGTGAGAAAGTAGTTGATGTTGGGGATATTACCATTGACGTGGAGGATGTTAACAATGATGTGGAGGACGTTAACATTCAAGTTGAAGACTATCTTGTTGATAATCCGCCAGAGGAGGTGGCTAATACTGTTGAGTGTCCACCGGTAGAGGTTCAAGCAACTGAAATTCCAAAGGTTGATGCTTGTTTGCCTGAGATGGAGGTGACGGATACCCGTGCTGACATTCCATTGCGTAATGACACTCAAAGATTCCACTCAAATTGGCGGTGAAGCATTCGTGACTCGCGAGAAGAGGAGGTAGCGGATGTGGTGATGTCTTGTCATGCGGACTTGTTGCTTGGGGTCAATGCGTCGAGATAGATAAATCGATAAACGAGGATTCCGAGGTTGTGTCGGAGGCTGGTACTTGTTGTTGGTGAGGCTGTCCCCGAGAGGACAATGGCGCTCTTTGGGTTGAATGCTCCTACTATGTGTACAAGTTATTTGCTTTGCACTCTGCTGCACATGAGGAGCTACTTGTTGTCAGGCTTGTGCCTCGAATTTCGGATGCGGCTATGATTGTGGTCCCGTGGCTCCCGAGCTAGTTGTCCTGTCAAAATCAATGATAACGATGGGACATGTTTTCAACCCAATGCTATCCAAGCGGAAAGAGGTTGCAGACTACTGCTTCTTGAATGATCATAACCTTTCGCAAGGGTAAGAGCTTGTTTTTATTGTAAAAATTTTCGGCTTTCTGTTTAATATATTATACTTTTTTTTTGTTCTTCAAAAATATATTCATGTGACTCTTATTTTGCCTTTTTATTCGGTTTTGAAGGGATAATCTTGTCACTTGGGGTGTGGACACTTACCTGAATCGTGAGGATATGGAATCGATGGTTCCAGATTCAATGATAATGCTTGGTGTTGTGCACTGGTGGTCCCTCTTTCTTAATGATACTTGTATAAGAGGAAGCCCAAGTCGACTTTTCTTTGGGATGGGTGCAACGGTTAGTTATTCTATCTTATCTTTTCTTTTACTTTATTTTTCATGTTTGGATCACGTTTCAACTCTTTTCTCCACTTCTTGTTTAGTATCCATTGCGGCAACTTTGTATGCCGTCGAAAGATGATAAGGCTTCCAGGAGTGATTTATGTGCGGAAGTCAAATTGTCATTTCTTGTCTTTGTCAATAACAACAAGAGAGTGTGATCTTACTTCGATATGGTATGTTTTACGTACTTTGTGTGTTTTCTACTACTATTCTACTTTGTTAGCCTACTATTACTCTCTTTATTATTCGATGTGTTTCTACTTTTTAAAAAGAACCACATAATTAGTAACAATTTTTTTTTGGCCAAATATTTTCCCAGATTTTCATCCCAATTCTTTTGCATGAGCACTTTAGTCAAGTTTTGTGCATCAATTTCATTTCGAAGAGGGTTGAATATCTTGATAATGTATTTCAAGAGGCGATGTTTGCTGATGATCAACAGGCGTGTGTACGTTTGGTGTATTGTCAAACTGCTGTAAGTCATTTATTGTGTTTTAATTTTCTCTTGGTGTTTAGCCTAGTTTTGTTTAAGTATTGTTAGTAATTATGTTTTCTTTTTCCTTTTTTAAAAAAAAGGTGAACTTGATGTCTGATTTCCTGGTCCACAAAGGAGTTGCCCGAGGTGGGGAGGTTAAAGATTATAAAATTGTCAACGTCCCTTTTACCTGGCAAACGGCTGAGATTGAAAATTTGGACTGCGGTGTATATACGATGTTGCACATGCTCTTTTACCGTGGAACTGTTTTTGATTGTGACTTGGGTAATTCTGATTCAAGAGCCCTCTACCGCGCTGAGATCGTTGCCTTGTTGGCGCTGTCTGATATGAACGAGTCCAGGGAAGATTTGTTGAAAAGTTTGGAGGAGTTGAACAAGACAAGAAAGGAAACCCTGAGCGTGCTTGAAGAGAGACGGCGTATTGAGGATGCGAAAAAGAGGGCTTCTCAAAGCGGTAAGAAACGTCGTGGTTCCTAGCAGGGTGAAAACCGTTGGTAAGAAGGTTAAGACGTCGCGACTGTTGACGAGCCCGTCGCTTCTCCTACTGTCATTGACGGCCCTAAATTCTCTAGAAAGACCCCTACGCCACCGCCGTCAAGTGGGAAGCGGGGGTGTGGATAGCCCCGTGAGTCCACAAATCGGCTTTGGGTAGTCGTAAAAGGGGTAGGGCGGGACGACGGGCTGGGTTGCTCTATGGATTGCGGGCCGGGCGACGAGGTTTGTTGCGGTGTCGGATTTGTTTCGGAAGAACAAAAAACAGTTCTCTAAGATGTTGAAGGTGCGGAAGCAAGTGGTGGACTTTGTTCTTCGTGAAGACGCTCGGTTAATGACAGTATGTGTCGATTTTCATTTCTTTGATTGTGGTGTTTACTTCGCTTAGTCTTTCTTTTTCCCACTTTGTTAGTCTGCATTAATCTGCTTTGTTATTATCTTTGTTATTTTTGTCAACCTAGCGAGCCGTCTAATTTCACTGTTAGGCCCCTTTGTTATTCTGCTGTTATTGACCTGTTATACCACTATTATTCCGCTGTTAGTCCACTGTAATCCCACTGTCAATCCCGTTTTGTTATTCTGCTGTTATACCGCTATTATTTCGCTGTTATTGTTCTGTTATTGAACTGTTATTCTGCTGTTATACCACTGTAATCCCACTGTTCTCATCATATGTTATTTTTGTGAATGCGGGGAGTCATTAGTGTTGTACAAATGACGACGACGTCGCGTGTTTTTGGACAAGGGGGATATTGTTTCCCTTGTAGATGCAGCTAGTATGATGTCAACAAGAGTAGTTGATGTTTGGTCGGTTCTTTTGAATTCGTTGGAGTTTGAGGAACGCTCAGCACCAAGCTCAATGTTTTTCGGAGTTCGTCATATGGTATTTTAGTTTTTTCCTTTGCTATTTTGCGTTATTACCTACAGATTGACTCACAAGTATTGATATAAAGTTAACACTTGTGCACTATTTTTGGTTGTTTATGCTTTCTCTTTTTGTAGGATCCTCTTTATTCACTCTTAGAGAACTTTGATTCCTCAAGTCCTCTTGACGGTCCGGGTAATAAGTGTTGGCATTCGGAATGTGTTTTACGATTCTGCAATGGAAGATGTCGTCTGAACTCCGACCTTGTGTTTGTGCCGATTTTGTACAATGATCACTACTCTTGTTTCTGCATCAACTTTTTGAATGAATCGATTGATATTTTGGACAACATGACTCACGATTCCAAGCAAATAGCCGATTACAGAAGATTGGCCGAGATTGTGGCAAACTATATGCGTGTTTTTATGGAGGGTCATAATGTTCTGAAGGGTGAAGATTGCCGCAATTTCGAAATTGTTGATGTGCCTTTTAAATGGAAAAAGAAGGACTGCTGAATTCGGAGTCGGGGTGTTTCTTCTTTGTACACGATGGCGGAATATGGTGGAAGCGTGTTTGAGTGCAATCTTCACAAAGAAGATTGCTCGTCGAAGCTACTGTGTTGAAATGTCGGCTTCCCTGATCTTGGCGGATATTAATCTTCATAGGCGAGTAGTTCTTGACAAAGTGAAGGCTTGTGAGACTGGAAGGCGAAGACGTTGGGTTTGGCCGCGACAAGGAACAAGTTGCCGAAGTGCCCCCGGCGCAACCCCAATCATCTGCTTTGGTAGTGAAGAGTCGGGCATCGTCATGAATGCGAGTACCTTTGGATGTTGTGTATCCAGGGAAGTCGGACTAAGTTGGTGTAAACTTGTGTTGTTAGACTATTAGTGTCTTTGTTATTGCACCGTTATTATGTATAATTACTAGTTTATTGTGCTGTTATTCCCGTATTACTCTAGTGTTATTCCAGTGTGTACTCTAATTTTAATTGAGTTTTGATATTCCTTGTACTTTTTTCAAACACCATCCATTTTTACTCTAATCCCACTTTTATTCTCATTTATTCAGGGATAATGAGCGGTTTGTTGTCTTTGTTATTGCACAATTAGTCTACTGATTTTTTAGTCTAATTAAGCTTTCTTATTACCTTTGTTTTCTAGAAACACTATCCATTTCTATTCAAGTGTAAATTTAGTCAAGTGTAAAAGCGTTGGTTTAGACTGCGTTTTTGCCAGTGTTATTCTACCATTATTCTCATTGTTATTGCGGTATTACTCCGCATATTAAGCGGCTACTCTGCTTTGTTATTGTACTATTAGTCTACACTTATTCTCAATTTTATTCCACTAGTTTAATTAAGTTTTACAAATTCTATCCAATTTCTACGAAGAATATGCATTTTCTATTCAATCGCCAATGGTTTGTTTTTTCTCACCGTGATTCTATTGTTATTGCACCGTTATTCTTCTCGTTATTACACTATTATTCCGCATAACTAGTTTATTCTCTCGTTTGTTATTACACCGTTAGTCCAAAGATTATTTTGTCAAAACTATTCATTTTTATTCAAGTGTAAATTTAGTCAAGTGTAAAAGCGTGGTTTAGATCGCTTTTGTTACAATCGTTATTCTACCATTATTCTCTTTGTTATTGCGGTATTACTCCGCATAATTAGCGATTATTATCTTTGTTATTGCACTATTATTCGCAAAGACTTCATTATTCCAACATTACTTAGAAATAGTTTTAAATAGCACTTAAAGATAGTACTTACATAATAAACATTAACGTTCTAAAATATTAAAGCCATTATTTCTAAAGCAATATAATATTTTAAACATATTTAAAAGCAAAGGCACCTTGGACCATCATCGTTAGATTTTTATATCTTTATTCTATTCTCTCGACGCCTGCGCGCCGGTCCTTGGACAGTGCTCTCAACTTCCACCGACTCATCCTCAAAAGGGTTTTTGTACGCTTCCATTAGTTCCATGGCTTTCAGAACTGGTGTCCAATGGCCAGAGATTGAAATATCGGCTTCAGTGTAATACTTCTTCAGAGCATTCACACCAGCAATGAATTGATTGTCCATGTCGGCTTCCGTGTAGTTCCTATTTTTCTTTTCCTTTAACTGTCTACGCATACGTTCATTTTGAAGTTCAAAGAACCTTCAATTGTGCCTTTACACTTTGTCGACCTCTCTTATTAAGGCCTCTTCACGGGTTTCTGCTGCCTCTAAATTTGTCCTTGTGTCAATCAACTCTATCGTGAGGGACTCTATCGTCCGTTTGGCTTCATCGATTTCCCCGCCTTGTCGGGGACCTTCGGCTATCGTCGATTCGTCACTCATCCCGCAAAGATTGGAAGTATGAAACTTTTTGCATTATAAAAAGATGTTTAAAATTTTTGAACCAAATTAAAAGCAAACCAAAGCATAAGAAAGAGAATTACCTTTTTTGCAGCATAGAGAAGAGTGTTGACAGATATGAAAAATAAACATGAAAGAAAAATAAAGAATAGAAAGATAAGAAATTACCTTTTTGCAGAGGAGATAAAGTTTTTTTTTGGAATGGACTTTTTCAGTGTGTGTGTTTGTTTTTTTACCTCGAAGTAGCAGTAATTTATAGGGGCTTGGGGAATAGAATCAGTTTTTCTGTAATAAAGTATAGGAAGATAAGTAATTAACTGTCTACCAACAAAAAAAAAAAGATAAGAAATTACCTTTTTGCAGAGGAGATGCAGAGTTTTTTCTTGAATACAAACAGTTTTCTGTACTTATTCAGTGTGTGTGTGTTTTTTTTTCTCAAAAAACCACGCAATAGCAGTATTTATAGGGGTTGGGGAATACAAACAGTTTTCCTGTAATTACATTAGATTAGGTTAGGTAACTGTTTTTAATAAAAACTGAAAAGTGGAACTGCTTTTTATAAATATTACTAAGTCATTATTATTCAACCGTTATTATTGTAGTGTGTAATTTGCAGTTTTATTTTTGTGGTTGGTTTGTGAAAAAAACAGTCAGATAATATTAACAAAAAAAATTAAAGTAACTAGTATTAATTCTCATATAATGTAGGTCTCACTTTATTATCTAGAAGATACATTTTAGGTTAAAATGTAATTCGAACAATGACAAATAGTAAAAGTGTTTGACATTTTTAGGCGAGGTCTTCATCGTAGCCGCTGTCTTTTGTGTCTCTTTTGTCTTTGTTAGTTCATGCATCTGATTCATATTCCTGCAATTTTTGCTTAGTATTTAGCAGCTACATTAATAGCAGAATAGCAGTAGAATAACATTGATAGCAGAGAATAACAACACATTAATAGCGAATAGCGATAATCTAAATTTAGCAGCTACTCTGCTGTTATTGCAGACACTATCCATTTCCACCAAGAATATCCATTTTGTATCCAAAAATAACAACACATTAATAGCACAATAGCAGTAGAATAACACAACAGCAGCAGAATAGCAGAGTAACACAGGAATAATAGGGGAATAACAAAGTAGAATAAAGGATAACATATTCCTGCAATTTTTGGTAGTTCATGCATCGATTTATATTCTTTGCAATTTTTGCTTAGTATTTTAGAAGCTACATTAATAGCAGAATAGCAGTGGAATAACATTAATAGCAGTAGAATAACAACACATTAATAGCAGAATAGCAGTAGAATAACACAACAGCAGCAGAATAGCAGAGTAACACAGGAATAATAGGGGAATAACAGTAGAATAAGAGGATAACATTAGAATAATAGGAGAGTATTAGTCCAGATTCATACCTCTTCAGTTTCTGATTCTTCTTCATCTTCGTCATCAGAAGGGGGACTTTCAGCAAATGGAAGAGTACAAGTTCTACTGTTGTGGTTCACCCACTTCTTGCAGTTACCGCATCTTCGCTTCCTCTTTTGTTGCTTGGTTTTGGCCTTTTCTTTGGAGGACCTTAATCTTTTGCCACTGCCCTTATTCTTGGCCTTGTTTGGCGGTCGAAGGTCAATGTCATTTGAAGCTGTGATGCCTAGAAGAGCCTCGATTTCCTGGTTTTTAGTCTTCGGTTCAGTTGGTCCTGTGATGTTCACCCCGAATCGTGTCGATTTTCTGCAGCTTGCTTCATGTGTTTAACGAGCATAACTGTCCATCACCCCGACAGTTGCATAAATCTCAGACCAAACCTTTGACATCTCAGCTTTCTTGATGTCAGCCTCATCAATCTCTTCTATCACCTTTCCATTTTCATCTCGGACAACTAGCCTGTATGATTTCTTTGTCCATCGAGCAAGGACATAAGGGTCAGGTATCCTGTGGACCTGCCTACCATTCCACACCCAAAGTATATGGCGACAAACAATGCCATGCCTCTCAAACAGCTTACATGCACATTTGCTCTCGTTAGTTTTGGTGTTAAATTCAACTCGGAAGCTCCTGTGCTTGAGTCCATCACGAACGTCATGATACTCCACCGCCCCTACATGTTGTCAAACCCCCACCCCCATCCTGCATATGGCATGTTTGACTTCATTCTGAAAGTCCCCAAAGATAGGATGGGTGTAGACAAGTGAGGCATGCATCTCCACCTTAATAGCGAGAATAGCGGTGGAATTACATTAATAGCGGTAGAATAACAACACATTAATAGCGAATAGCAAGACTAAATTTAGCGACTAGTTTGTTTGTTATTGCAGAACACTATCCATTTCCACAAAGAATATCCGTTTTTTATTCAAAAATAACAACACATTAATAGAAGAATAGCAGTAGAATAACACAACAGCAGTAGAATAACAACACATTAATAGCAGAATAGCAGTAGAATAACAACACATTAATAGCGAATAGCAGAGAATAACAACACATTAATAGCGAGAATAGCGAAGAGACTAAATTTAGCGATTACTTTTTTGTTATTGCGACGCTATCCATTTCCACAAAGAATATTCGTTTTTTATTCAAAAATAACAACACATTAATAGAAGAATAGCGTGGAATAACATTAATAGCGAGAATAACACAACAAGAGAATATAATAGCGGTAGAATAACACAACAAAGAAAGAATAGCGAGTAACACGGGAATAATAGGGGAATAACAGTAGAATAGCAGTGGAATAACATTAATAGCAGAATAGCAGTGGAATACCTTCATCGGCCCTACTTTCTCGAGCATACTATGCTCATTGGCATTATCCATCCTCCTTTGTGTATGCCTTTGCTGCTCTATTGCGGAATTGTACCTCATCCAAAACTCGACGAGGGTTCCAAAATGGCTTTCAAACCGCTTGAAATAGCTGTTTGAACTTTCGGATCTCTGGGTTGTTCGCAACAAACAACCTAGAGGCAGATCCCGAAAGTATGCCGGTATCCACTTTTGTCTGATTGCAAAGACATACTTCAACCACCGGTTGCTTTCCATACCATGGGCTTCAATAACAGTCTTCCAGTTCTGTTCAAATTCGTGTGGCTCGAGGTCGACATCCCACACAACGGCATTTATGTCGGTCATAAATTCCGTATCATTGCAGATTGCCCTTCCCACTTTCTCAGGCATTTTCTGCATGATATGCCACATGCAATACTTGTGGACAGAATGGTTGAAGACATTTGGGCAGGCTTTTTTAATTCCCGGGCACTGGTCTGTAATTACACATTGAGGTTGCTGCTGCCCCATTGCTTCGAGGAATTTTTTAAAAATCCACTCAAATGAATGCTGACTCTCAAAGTCAAGTAACCCAGCTGCAAAAGTCACCGTCTTCTTGTTGTGGTCTACTCCGGTGAAGGGAGTAAACACCATGAAATATTTGTTTGTCCCATAAGTAGGGTCAAACGAGATCGTGTCTCCATATAACTTGTAGTTGTTTATCCCTTCCTTATCAGCCCAAATAACCTTCGTCAAGCATTTGTTCTCATCCTGATCATAAGCAAAGTAGAACCCCTTTGTTTCACCAAAGCATTTTGAAATGCCCAATGAACATTTTAGCATCCTTATCCCCAATGTAACACTTGATATTTCGTTTGAAGTTTTGAAGTCTAGCAAAGAGGCACCGATATTCTGATAACCATTTGAGTATTCCTTGAGAATTCTGAAGCTCAATGTTGGACCTATGTTGAGCTTAGTATGATCAATAATGGTCCTCTTAATGTAGTCATGGACGTCCCTTGAGAGCTTCGAACTCCTGTTTTTGACAGAGTAAAGAGAGTGATTGTGAACGTCTACAAAGACATCCACAATATACCCAAATGGTCATCATCTGTTTTTCACGGGTTCTCAACCTCATGTTCGCCTTGCGACCACACCTTGTCGAGCATGCTTCTTTGGTGTCTAATTCGCCGGTCTTTGTTCTCTCTCGTACTCAAATTACCGGCTTCATGATTTGTTGCTTCAAGTCGCATTTTTCTTTTCATACCCCTATACCCCGGTTTGTTAAAGGCCCAGGATTTGACGGTGACGCCCCCCTTATATTGCGCATTTGTGTACCTTCTCACATCAAATCCATGCAGCCGATGCATAGATCTTTGTAGAACCGCATCGCATCCTCCAAGGTAAGAAAGAACATGCCACGTTTAGGCGTAAAATCACTCTCAACAGTCCTCACCCACCGCTCGGTCCCCGGGTATCTGCTTTGTAATGAAGAGTTGAGACAAACTCATCGTTTTCTTAAATGCTCGAACAGGTTGGGCTGGTGTATATACTGTTATTAGAAGAATCCCCATTAGGTAAGACTGCATTGTCTTCAACAATAGACACAGTAGAAAGATCTGCGACAGTAAATTAATATAATGAGTACAGTCATTGGACAACAAAATCACAATAACATCACAATAACAAAGAGCACGGGGAGAGATCAACATTGCGGTAATGTGACAATAACAAAGATGATAACGGTGGTGTGAAACAGGGACGACAATCAATAACATCACAATAACACTAAATGTGTTTATCTCATGCTACTCTCTTATCAGCCGTATATTTTCACGCTACTGCACAATAATATCACAACAATAGTAGCATAATATCAGAATAAGAGTACAATAATATCAACATGTTTCTCTACTTTTTTACAATAATAGTACAAAGAATATCGGAATAACGAGACTGCTGGTTCTACTTTATTACATACGAGATAATCTTTGTATTTATTATGTAACTCTTTTGCAAGGCATATATTTTCATGTTCTTGCACAATAATAGCACAATAATGTTACAATAATACCACAATAACAAAGATACAATAATATAATCATGTTATTTGTACGGTTACAATAATAGTACATTAATATCGAATAACAGATTCTCTTTTTCTCTTAATGCAAGCCGATACATAATAGTATCGAGAATAACAATTTGAGAAACACATAGAAATCAATAATTGATTTATAAACACTCAGGCTAATAATAGTACATTAATATTAGAATAACAGTTCTCTTTTTGTACTCTAATACAAGCCGAGATAGTACAATAATATCGAATAACGGTGAGAAACACATAGAAATCAATAATTGATTTATACACACTTTGAGGCTAATAATAGTACATTAATATCGAATAACAGTTTTCTTTTTCTACTCTAATACAAGCCGACAAGATACAATAATATCGAATAACAGTGAGAAACATGTAGAAATCAATAATTTATTTATAAACAACGGATGAAGAGATAAGAATGAATAGCGGATTACTGTTTCCATATTCACTTTGTCGAGTTGATTTCTTCGCTAACATTGTTATTGATCTCATTGTCCATCTTTTATACCCGAAAACAAGAAAATCAAGTATTGAATTCAATTAAAATCAACGAATTTACACTAAAAATCAACGATTTTTACATTAATTAGGTTTTTTACATTAATTTCGAAAATACGATTGAATATACTAAAAATCAACGAATTTACATTACCCTTAATTCGATTGCAAACTACAAATCAACGATTTTGTGTAATTTTATTAGGTTTTTTATGAATTTCCTATAGTCGGCGTTCGATTTGTGAGTTTTCTCTTTTTGATTTGTAGAGAGATGTAGAGAGAGAGAGAATATCGTTAGAATGAGGTTCTTTGTTTTCATGTTTCAAATAGCTTTTGTATTTTTCGATTTTTCCTTTTTTTTTTTTCTAATTTATCTTTTAATCTCAGCCCTTGATTTCCCCAACTCACAACTCACCATAAGACCCCAACTCACGAGATCCCGCCTATATATATATATATATATATATATATATATATATATATATATATATATATATATATATATATATATATATATATATATATATAGACGTAGGATATGATTACCAATATATATTGAACCTTTTACACAAAAGACTAATTATATTAACATCCTTTTTTTTACGTCTATCCCCTATCTACTAAATGAATAGGTGAACTCACAAATATTCCCTCCAAAAAAAACATTTTTTTAAATAAGGAAACTATTGATAATTTAATTGTATTCACTAAATAAATAAGGAAATTAGTAATTATAATGTATTTCATTATATAATTCTTTTCATTAAAATTAATCTTTTCATCAAATTATATAATTTTCACTAAACACTAAACTATAATATTTTAAATAAAAAATAAATAATATAAAACTATGAAATATTAAATCTTTTATTGATGCTATTTTTTAAGAATGAGTTGACTCATACAATGTATAAACAAAATTATAAATCATTTTGATTACTTTCATGACAAAAAAAATTGAGAGAATTTATAAATTGAATCATTAGTTTTGTGGCATAAAAAAAAAACTTTTTTAAAAAAAAAAAAAAAATTCAGCACATTACTCAATACTCTTAGATTAATTTTCAGTTTTAATTTTTTTTTTCTCGAAACAAAATACAATAACGAGAAAAATGAATAACTATGTTAATGAGATACCACTATTATTTTAAAGTTCAATTTTATTCAATTTTCTTGGATAATTTTACGGTTCAGTTTTTTTTTTTTCTCATATCAAAATATAATTACGTGAAATATGAAAATTTAATGAGGTGTTAATTTAGCATGATTAAATAATACAAAAATAAAAACTTTATAAATACCGCGCATTTATTGCGCGGGATCTAAACTAGTCTTACTCTAAGGGTTTATACCATATTTCAAACTCATGAGATATGAGTTTCTCATACCCAAGGTCCAAGGAGGGGGGTAGGTACAAGATTCATATCCATGAGAATGAAATTACAATAACCAAAAATGTGAAACAAAAATTTATGGCATATTGTAAATCGATCGGAATTACTTTTTCACATACGAAGATTACTCTTTGACATACATTTTTTCATTAACTTTTCATATCATACCCTTTTACTAAAAACCTAGACAAATTAAGTCTACTTTTCAAAAAAAAAAAAAACGAATCTAATTGTTCTAAAAACCTGAAATAATGAATTATAATTATCCAATTAGTAAAGTAATGTTGTTGTTTTTGTTAGGCCCAAAATATGGATATGGTCTGGTCTGGGGCAGCGAGTCTGGAAGCAGTGTGGAACGCAGGGCGTCAGGGAGCTAGGGTGGCAGCATCAGCGTGCAGTGTAAGACGTGGGCTTTGATCCGTATGGAAGAAGTATATGAAAACTCTATCACTTATCATATCCAATGGAGGAAAGTCTTATTCTACGTCGAATTAGGAATAACTTGGAAGAAAAACAAGAAACCCTAGCTGAGCAAGCTCCACTATATAAGGGGCCTCAATGCAAAGAAGGAGGATCATCGAAAAATACAAGAATTATACCCTAGCCTCCATAGCATAACACGCGAACTGTACTTCCCCTCGAATTATAGTGAAAATCTTGGTGGGATTCCGTCTCCCCCCGCGGTTGTTTCCCAAATTGGGTTTTCCGCGTCATCAAAATTGCTTGTGTTATTCATTTACATCGCGCATTCAAATTATCATACAACAAACAAACAAATCACAATAAGGACCTAACATTAAGACTTCTTTAACCCTAATTGGTAGAAATTTACCAAAACAGTTTTAACAATTATTAATATGTTTTGTTGAGATTATTAGGGTTTGCTAATTAGTAAAATTATTGTTTCCTTATCTATCAATCGCTATCAATAAATGAAGGCGTGGTGGTTTTGGGTGGTGGACGGTGGTTTTGGGTGATGGATGGTGGTTCTGTGGGGTGGTTAGAGGGTGGTGCGTGAGTTTTGATGCGTTTGATATGATTAACAAGGTACTCCTGGTATTGAGAGTCGAGACAGATGTGAGGTTGCCTTGACCATTGGCAACGCCTAATTTCTTCTTACCGTTTTTCCGCGTGTTTGGCTCACAAATATTCATTCCATCATTCTAGTATTGCACTAGGGGATTATTCTGTAAACTTCATTATGCCATTCTGTATTTTCTCTTTCTTTTTTCTTTTTTTTTATACATTTCAGTGCGGTTGGCCGGAGCAATATCGGTCGGCGACTGGACTAACTGAACCAAGGCGTGCTAAACAGAAGTGGTGTTGGTGGTGAAGGGGGATGGGAGAAGGGAAAAAAAATCAGTTTGTGAGAAAATGAAAGAAATGACAAGGATAAAATTGTAAAAAGCGTATGTAAAAGAGTAAAAATCTGTATGTGAAAAAACACGCCCCTCAAATATTCTATATACTTAGTTGATTAAATTTTTATCTTCATGATTTTATAATAATAAAATTTTCTATTTAAAATATTTTATTTTACCGATTTAACTTTTAAGTTAGGGGGTGTTTGGTAAACGGCGGATTGGGAAATTTTCAGCATATTCAAGGCTTTTAGCATGTTTGACTCACCAATCTACTATTTTGAGTGTTTGGTAAATGACATATTGAAAGAGTAGATTGGAGCTCAATCTACTGTTTTCCAATATGCTGCTCTACCCAGCATATTCACATTAGTAGATTGTGAAATATGAATCCGTCAACAATCTACACATAGATACAACAATCTATTAACCAAAATCTGCTAATTACCAAACACTTCTACTAAATCTGCTAATTGAAATATACTAGTCAAACCTGTTAATCCAATCTGTTATTTATAATCTGCTTGACCAATCTGCTTCTGCTAATATCAATCTGCTGATTACCAAACAAAGCCTTAATTTCAAACTCATACCACTCAAAATTGTAACAAACGCATGGTATGAGAAATCAAATTCCAACCCATACAAGTATATCACTCGGGTGTGATTCTTGATTCCAAACTCATACACATGCACGAAACACACCCCTTAATAATTCTTTTGTCCCGGTTATTTGTTTATCTATTCTATTTATCGATATCTCATTTATTTGTTTACCTTTCGATATAAGGATTACTTTTAAAGGGTAATTTGATCATCTACATAAATATTGTGCACTTGTAACATAATAACAACACTCACAAATGAATTCCTCCTTTTTCTTGGTCTTTGTGCTAAAATCAAAGATAAGTAAATGGCCGGGATGGAGATGGTATATATTAGCCCACTTGCAATTAATTAACGGTGCACCCAGTACCCTTGAGGTTTCACATTTCGACTGAAATACCCAATTTTTTCAACCGGAAAACTTTAAGAGATCATAACTCGTATTTACCAACTTAGAAAGTGACGATTTTTTTTTTTCAAATCGATTATCTTTTTGAGAACTACGGCTTGGAAAATAAATTGTCGAGTTTGGAAACTACTCGACGTGACCAAGAGATATTGTCACTCAAATTTTATTCGTTCAAAAAAAAATTTCGATATACAAAAACTCTTAGCCACGGGATCTACGTCATTTTTTTGAAATCGTAATTTTCGGAAATACGATCAATTTGAAAAACAATGTCACTTTCTAAACTCGTAAACGACCTCTCAACGACTTAAAGTTTTCCAGATAAAAAAAATTGGATATTTCGAATAAAATGTGAAGCCTGAAGAATACCACGTGCATTTCCTGATTAATTAAAGCTGCCAAATAATCTTCTATTTCTATGTTCAGTCCGTCTCATTATAGACGGTCATTCTGTTTATAGCCATAGACGGATAGTGGTCCTCTCATAAAATTAAAGTGGCGGTATCCATTTACCATCCACTTGCACTACTCATTTTTATTTGTGGGAGGGGCACTATCTGTCTATAGCTATAAACGGATAGTGTCCGTCTATAATAAGAATTTGTGTTCTATGGTTTAGTAGAGGTGGACAACATAGCGGGCCAGCCCAGCACTGTCACACGGGCCAGAATTTAGCAGCCCGGTCAGCACATGGCCCAGCTCGGTCAGCCCTACGGGCTTTGCTAGTGTTGGGTTTTTTCAGCCCGGTTTTTAAAAAAAAAAAAAAAATTGTAACCAGCCCGCCCCTATAGTGTCGTGCCTGGGCCTAACCAAAACCAGTCCAGCCCGGTCCTATGTTAGTGCCATGCCAGTGCTGCTCTACCCCAGCCTAGCCCGACCTTGGCCCGCACCAGTCCGGCCCAGCCCAACCCAATGTCCACCTCTATGGTTTAGTATTAGAGTAGGACCGAGAAAAGGTTGAGAAGAAAAAGTCGGTAGCAATAGCCTCTTACCTACCAACAAGTTTTATTGAAGACGGACATATCTGTTACAAGTTGAAAACGGGTTAAGTAATACCCCAAGTTGGTAGATAAGACAAAAGCAAAATGTCTAGGGAGTAGCATTCTGCTTTTGTCTTGTCTACCTACTTGGAAATTATTTGACCTGTCTTCATCTTGTGACAGATATGCTCGTTTCAATGAGAATTTGTGCTTACCTAAAGTCTAGATAAAGGGGGTGTTTGGTAAACGGCGGATTGAGAAATTTTCAGCATATTCAAGGCTTTTAGCATGTTTGACTCACCAATCTACTATTTTGAGTGTTTGGTAAATGACATATTGAAAGGGTAGATTGGAGCTCAATCTACTGTTTTCCAATATGCTGCTCTACCCAGCATATTCACATTAGTAGATTATGAAATATGAATCCGTCAACAATCTACACATAGATACAACAATCTATTAACCAAAATTTGCTAATTACCAAACACTTCTACTAAATCTGCTAATTGAAATATACTAGTCAAACCTGTTAAATCCAATCTGTCATTTATAATCTGCTTGACCAATCTGCTTCTGCTAATATCAATCTGCTGATTACCAAACAGGGCCAAAAACTAGGCCACAAATTCTTAAGAGAGGGAAATGGGCGAACAGCATGATCCATTATATATAGACCTGTCAAATGGGTTGGGCAGGTTGGGTCATAGGGGTCGGGTTAGAATATGAGTCTGGTCAGATGCGGGTCGGGTTATACGGGTCATGGGTCGGGTTAGAGTCAGAATACGGGTCAAGAAATAATTTTTAACGTATTTTTTAAAACGATTTTTTTAATTTAAAAATATTTTTTTAAAAAATTAAAATATATTTAAAATTATTATTTTAATCATATTTATCATATACAATAATTATATTGATATAATTATTAGAATAAAGTTTTTTTTAATAATTATTTTATTATTAAATATAATAAAAGTGATATAAAATTGACTTTTTAGTTGAATTTTTAATTTTAAGTAATAAAAAAAATAATTTTTTAAGTATATTTTCAAATATACTTAAAAAATATTAATATCTTTAATAAGATTCATGATTTTTCTTTGACCAAACGGGTCGACCCATTTGGGTCGGGTCTCGACCCTAAAATAACGGGTCATTTCGGGTTCGGGTCAAACGAATCGCAGGTCGAAAAAACCGGGTTTGTAACCCTAAGAAAAACGGGTCGGGCGGGTCAGGTTTCTGGGTCGGGTCGAGTTTTGACAGGTCTAATTATATAGTCTTACAATCTTACCCTTACAAAGGTCTAGATAAAAACTAGGCCACAAATTCTTAAAATGGGCGAACAACATGATCCATTATATAGTCTTACAATCTTACCCTTACATGAGTGCTAAGGAATTGACAAAATCTCGAGATAATTGTTACACTTGGAAACGGAAAAATAACACAAATTCTCATTTGTGACGTCACAAATTATAACAGAGAAATGTGACAATTTTCATAATAAATAGTAATCACTATCTAATAAATACGAATTTATGGATGGTTACTATTTATCATAAAAAAATTGGTCAAATTTTGTGTCACAAGAGACCAGGTCAACTGAATAAGTAATTTCTTCCATAATTTGTGAAACTTTGCATCTTATAGTTTTTTTTCAACTAGAGCGAATCCACATCCCATTAAAAAAAATACACTCCTGCTCTTTCATCCACGAACACAATGTTTAATACTCGTAGTCCTATATTCGCTCATCACCGTCAAACCAGTACTCGTACCTATCCTAATTCCCAATTGAAGCACGCGTCACATGAAGCTTTTCGCTTATTGAGATAAAAAAAAGGTGTAGGAGAATTGCCAACCTTGTAAACCATAAAGACGATTATATAAAAGATGTTCCAAAACATGTTACATTTGCAGAACAGAAATCGACAGACCAGTTGTGGAACTAGCAAAAATTACAGCAGTTTATCACTCAACCATGAGCCTACTAGACACAAGCTGCACGAAGGTTGAAAATGAAACAGTAAAATCCATTTACTATGGAGCATTAGATACTACTCGGCATAAGAGACGGTAAAACACAATGTAAATACAGCAAGTTCAAACAAAAGCTCCAGTGTCGCTATCAGTACGACTAAGATGATCACATATTCATCACGATCATGTAAAAGTTGAAATTCAGTCAGAAGATTCATAACCTGGAATAGCAACGACCAATATAAAGCGATCAACAACCTGAATAATAATCAAGATAGTCATCATAATCGTCAAACACCGGGGGGTCATCATCAGATTCAGACAAACCAGAGTAATCATTATAGTCGGGATCATGCATATAATAGGACTCATGGCCATAGTCGGCAGTGGAATCGTTGGGGTATAGAAGATGCACGTTTGCTAATCTTTTACCCAAATCTCCTGATAAATCGATGTGGAAGCAACCCAAATCTCCTGATAAATCGATGTGGAAGCAAGAACGTAAATCCAGGGATTTAAGATGAGGGCATCCATCCAGAATTGCTTTCAAACCTTCATTGTTCATGCTGTTCCCAATTAGTTGAAGATGACGTAGTTTAGGCATGCTTTTAGAAATGGCTAGAGCTTCCTCATTGCGCACGTAAATTTCGTCATTACTCATGTATTCTTCATCATAACTGATGTAGTCTTCATCATTACACATATTATCTGGTAACTTACAACAGACACCATTTAAGCCAAATGATGTCAACGAAGGGCAAGCATGGCCGATAGCTTCAACTGTCTTATGTGAGAACGAACAACGTATCATCTGGATTTCCTCCAGCATTGGGAGCTTTTTCACTGCTTCGATCAGTCTTTCATCAGGCAACGATATATTATACACATAGCCAAGTCGCAGATGTTTAAGATTCTTGCATCTGTTAAGATGTTTTCAGAAACATTTAGTTGATCCGTACTTACACACGGTAATGAAAGCCAAACTGACAAGGAATAGAATTGCTGGGGATAACTGTTTAATCCCTAAATCCAATAAAAAATACATTTATAACTTAAAAGACCAGCACGAAAAGAGCAGAATCGGATCAATCGGATTGAATTGGATACTCTTTATTTTTTAAACTAAAATCAATATTCAATCCAAACTCCCAAAAAATCAAATAAGATAATCCAAGTTTCAAATCAGATGCGGATTGGATCGTAATTTGAAGAGGCCCAAGGCACAACGTGGAGCTAAGAGACCAAGGAGATGAGGCACAAGGCGAAGGCGCCCACGCCTTTGGGACACGAGGCGCCCTATTTTAGTAACAAATTCGTATTTTCCAAATAATTTTGGGAGCAATATCTTTCACAAATTCTCGTTTAACGCGGACACTACTCCTCCTAAGCTTAAGACGGATACTACTACACGGTGTAATTAAAACAACAAATACCATAAAACGTAAACAGTAATGAATAGTCGTATACGGAGTATAATGATACTCCCTCAGTCCCAATCATTTGTTAAAAGTTAAACCATGCAAATCATTTATATATCTTTTGATTAAAAGATAAATCACAAAGACCTGGAATCCATTGAATAACCAAGGTGTAAATTTTAATCGGGTAATAATTACTAAAAAAGTTAATTACTTGATGATAGGTTTGGCATATAAGAGTAATGATCTTTACAGGGGGTGGGGGTAGGTAGTGTATTACCCCTTTCACCTTTCATGAGAGTAATAAATTCGAGAAGTGAATTACTCTAATACTGGGGAAATGCACATTTACTTGTTACTCCCTTGTTCATTTCCCCCTTTTTATCCTTAATCAAAGCAAACCATAAAAAATAAAGAAAAAGAAAATAAACAAATGATTGGCACGAAGGGAGTAACTCAGCAACACGATTAAGAGAATATAGCATACCTTTCAGTGATGTACGTCAAGGTCCTATGCGGGATATCATGATATTTATAACCAGATTGATACTCCAAATAGATATCAATCAAACCACCCGCACTCGAATCGATTGCATAACGAGTCATATTATCGAGATTCCGTGGTAAATTAACATAACGATGATCACTAGGAACGGTCATATTTATGGTTCTAAACGTGACGGGTTGTTTGCATATCCTGCGAAACAACATGCACACTTTCTGAACATTTTCAATTATCTCAATTGTCAGCAACTTTGAGAAAATTAAGACCCATATGTCTTCAAGTAGTTCTAGCCAATTTGGGAATTGGGTTTTGTTGGTTTGATTAATTAAATCGGTTTTTTGGTTCTTATTGCTTGGGTGATTGATTGATGATGAACTAGGGTTTGAAATTGATGACATTTTGAGAAGAAACCTGCAGAAGTTTAGGCGGTTAAGAAGGGATGCAGAGGTTGAGTACAGCACTAGTTCAGTACATGTAGTGATGTACTTGGTAATGGTAATGGTAATGGTAATGGTCATCTCATAGGGGGTGGGTTTTAGAATTTTTATTTTTTTTTTTGTTTTTTTTTTGGTAAGTAAAGAACAATTTATTAATAGAACGTCATATGAGACTTACAAAGCATAGGTATACTCCCGCAACTAAAAAAAAAAACAAAATTCAATCGAATGAAAACCAAAGAAAAATAAATTTCTCATAAATTAGGGATCTCAAAACACGATCTGACAATTCGGCTCGTCATATTATCACTATCTTCATATAGCTTTTGAGAGGATCCTTCGTTATTATTAGATAAAATTTACCTCTAACTGATTCCAAAGATCGTTGACAAATCACTTATACCTAGACCTGGAAAAACGGGTCAACGGATTGGGTTCGGGTCGGGTCAGTTCGGGTCTCTCATTGATTTCAGGTTAATTCAGGTCGGGACGGGTCATTTCAAGTTTGTTGGTCGGGTCAAGCGGATCGGATTGTTTTGGGTCGGATCATTTTCAGGGCAATGAATAATAGAGAAATGGTCATTTCAAGTCTCTTTGGTCAATTAGAGTTATATTTTTTTAGACGCTTTCATGGTGGATAATAAGGAGTTTTTTGAGATTGATGTTGCAACATTGTCTGAGGATGAGAAAGACCAATTTGCTCGACCGTTTACGAAGAAGGAAGTTCGTAAGGCTGTATTTCAATTAGGTGCCTTAAAGTCTCCGGGACATGATGGATTTCCTGCCTATTTTTATCAACGATGCTGGCATATTGTTCAACAGGATGTTTTAGCGGCTGTACTACATGTTCTCAATGGTGGTATAGTTCCTTCTAATATGAATTTAACTTATATCACCCTTATCCCCAAAATTCCATCACCTGAGCGAGTTGATCAATTCCGACCAATTAGTTTATGTAATGTTATTATGAAGATTGTTACTAAGTGTGTAGCGAATAGACTCAAGATTTTTTTGAATTCGTTGGTGGGGAGTTTTCAAAATGCTTTTGTTCCGGGAAGAAGTATTTCTGATAATATCCTCATTGCCCAAGAGTTAATACATAAAATTTCAACGTCAACTGCTGGTAAATCAAGTAGGATGGCTTTTAAAGCTGATATGAGTAAGGCCTATGATCGGTTGGATTGGAATTATATTGAAGCAACTATGATTATCATGGGTTTTCCTCAGTCCATTATTAGGTTGATTATGAGTTCTATCTCTACAGTTTCTTATCAAATCCTGCTCAATGGAATCCCATCTGCTACAATTTTCCCTAAGTGTGGTATTCGTCAGGGAGATCCTTTATCATCATATATTTTTGTGTTGTGTACGGAGTTGCTTTCGTTAAATTTGCTGAAGGCGGAGTGTCTATCTCAAATACGGGGGGTTAAAATGTCAAGAGCGGGACCATCTATTTCTCATATGCTTTTTGCGGATGATGCCATTTTCTTCCTGGATGGTAAGAAGGAATATTGTCATGCTCTTTCCTCTGTTTTGATGGCATACTGTAAGGCGTCAGGTCAGTGTATTAATAATGACAAATCGGCTCTTCTAATTTCCTCATCCTCGACTATGGCTTTTGCGTCAACTTGTATGTCTTCTTTTAGGGCACCAGTCTCAAATTCTTTAGGTGTTTATTTGGGTCTCCCTTCGGATGTTAGTAATTCTTTACAAAAAGAAACAAAAAAATGCCTCTTCAATTTTATTATTGAAAAGATTCAAAAAAGAGTCTCATCTTGGAATGGTCTTTTGCTTTCACCTGCTAGTAGATTAACTCTTATTTCGTCAGTGTTGTCCACCATCTCTATTTACTTTCTATCGGTATTTAAAATACCGATAAGTGTGACTAAAAAGATTGATTATTTGCTGTCATATTTTTGGTGGTCGGGTTGTCGGTTGGGAAAATGCATAAGCTGGTGTAGTAGATTATTTCTAAGTAGATCAAAATCTTTGGGAGGTCTTGGTATAAGAAATACACAATGTTTTAATCAGGCGCTTCTGGCTAAAGTTGCTTGGAGAATTATTTCTGAGCCGTCTTCTTTAATTGCTCAAACCATGGGTCGGAAGTATGATATTGTGATGCTTGCTAGTAATCCATCAGTTGCTAATTCAAGAACTAATGTGTCTTGGGGAGGTAAAAGTCTACTATGGGGTATGGAACTTCTCAGAATGTCATGTGCTTGGAAAGTATGTTCATCTTCTACGTTGAATGTCTGGAATACTAGATGGGTGGAGGGGCGTTGTCCTTCCCCTAAGCACCCGGAACTCCTTGCAAACTCCCCAAATTTTAATGATATACAGATTAAGCACCTTTTCCAGGAAAACTCAACCACCTGGAATGAAGATTTAGTTGGTAACATCTTTGATATGGAAACAACTACTATTATTTTGGGGGCTTCATATTAGTCCTTACCAGATGGAGGACTACCTCTTCTGGAATGCTTCGTCTACAGGGTTATATTCTGTTAAAAAGGGATACGGTATTGCTCACCAACAACTATGGGATCTCTATGCGTCTCCAAAGGATCTTTCAAGATTAGGGGTTTTGCATACTAATTTTATTAAAAGTAGACTTTGGCAACTTCCGGGACCTAAGGTGTGGACTATCTTAATTTGGAAAATCTTGACGGATACACTTCCGATTGGTATTGAGTTTCAGAAACGAGAGCTTAGCCATGTCTGCTTAGGATGTTGCCTAGGGGAATCTTGCGAAGCTGTGGAAACTATGGAGCACTTGTTCAGGGATTGTGAAGTTGCTAAACGACTGTGGATGGGGAGTCATCTTGGAATTCGAACAGAAAATGTTGGATCACTGGATGTCAAGGGGTGGATTATTAATTGGTTTCTTTACCTAATCAAACAGGATGACAATAATCGAGGTGTGCTCTCCTTCATGTGCTCTCTATGGACAATTTGGAAAGTAAGATCTCACAATGCATTCTCGGAATCTAAGTGTAATGCGGTGGGGGCAATGAGGATTTATGAAGTGCAGTTTAATTTGACTATGGCTGCGGAAAAGCGCTTTCCTGATCAGAAACCACCGGGTTTTGGTTATTTTACCTCTGAAGATAGTCTTCAGGACATTGGGAGACGCCTCAAGAAGGGGGATGAGCTGATGTTGTATGGTGGCATTTCCTCTTGTCCTAAACATTTTATCTGTGTAGATGCTTCATGGACTGAACAGCGAAAGAGTGGTCTTGGATGGGTCTGTTTTTCGCCGAATAGGAATGTTACTCAAATCCAAAAATCAACCTTTGCGCAAAGTGTGGAACAGGCTGAAGGTATGGCTATTTTGGAAGCTTTGCTGTGGGCAATTAACAACAAGTTACTACATGTCTATGTAGGCTCTGATTGCCTTCAAATACTACAACAAATAATGGACGGGAAGGCAAAGAACCATTTAACAACGGCTCTAATTAAAGATATTATCCATGTTGCATCTTCTTTTCATTGTATTAGCTTTTCTTATATTCCTAGATCATGTAATAATATTGCTCATAATCTAGCCAATCGGGCTAGAATCTGAGTTCTCAACTTGTCAAAAAAAAAAAAAAAGAGTTATATTTTCTTGGGTCATTTCGGGTTTAGTGGTTTCAGATCGGATCATTTTCGTGTCAAGAAAACTCGGGTCATGTTCGGGCCGGGTCGGGTCAATTCGGGTTTTCGGGACATATTCGGTTGATGTAGTTCAGGTCAACGTTGGTCTCGGGCCAGCCTTTTCGGGAAAGGTCAATCGGGTCCGATTGCTTTTGCTAGGTCTACTTGTATCCTTTGAAAGAACACGATACGAACCATCAACGAACTACTCTTGCCTATATTACTGATGAGATTAAACTCACGAATGAATGGAAAACCCCCGAAATAAGGGACGGAAAAACGATTTCCATCAAAAGTGAGACTTTTATTGAATACTCCGTAGAAGATAGATACGCATACTATTGATTGAAATTTGAAACAATTTTGGGGCTTACCATCGATCGATTGATAATCGATGGGAGCCCCACATATAATTACTTTTAGTCACTTTATAGGTAGGATTGTGCACCGGTCCTAGACCTGAGGGTGAGTCGCATTTTCTGGGTAATTCAGGTTAATTCTGATCGGGCAATTCGAGTTTTAGGCTGTTTTGATATATTGATCAGGGTAAGTGGGTCAGGTTATTTCAGGTCAGAGTTATTTTCGGGCCATTGATTAAAAGAGAGAGAAAAAAAAACATTTTTTAGACGTTTTTCAACGATGGAGTAAACTGCGAAGGCTGTTATGCATTAACTAATCCTCGGTGATTATTACCTTAAATATACGGAAAATGCACGTGATATCCTTGAGATTTGACATTTTATTTGGAAAAAGTGACGATTTGTTTTTCCAACTTGATCATCTTTCCGGGTACTATGACTTGAAAAAAAAAAATTGGCGAGTTTAGCATTCGTGAGTCCGTGACCAAGAGATATGGTCACTCAAAGTTTGCTCGGCTAAAAAAACTTTAACATACAAAAACTCGTAGCCACGGAATCCAAAATTACGACAATTTTTTTTCCGGAAATTTTCCATGGTACCCATTAATTTTGTCAGATTTCCCATAGTATCCCTGTGTTTAAGAATCTGCCTATGGTATCCTTGAGGTTCCATTTTTGTGCCCATAGTACTCCTAATGTAATGGTCGTTAAATGGAGGTTTGGTTTTGATGATGTGGCAATAAATTAGTAATTAAAAATTACGGAAATTTTCCGTGGTACCCCTTTATTTTGTTATATTTTCCATGGTACCCATACTTTTCATTTTTATTTCATATTTATTAATAATTTTTAATTACTAATTCATTGCGACATCATCAAAATTTAACGGTCATTTA
Organism: Silene latifolia; assembly: GCF_048544455.1. Lineage (NCBI taxonomy): Eukaryota > Viridiplantae > Streptophyta > Magnoliopsida > Caryophyllales > Caryophyllaceae > Silene > Silene latifolia. The sequence continues at coordinate 24,486,590 of NC_133536.1, forward strand.
ACAATCGTTAAAGTAGGGGTACCATGGAAAATCTGACAAAATTAAGGGGTATCATGGAAAATTTCCGTTTTGTTTTTCAAATCGTAGTTTCGAAAAGATAATCAATTTGAAAAAAAAAATTACCACTTTCTGAACTTGTAAACACGAGTTATGGTCTTTTAAAGTTTTTCGAATAAAAAAATTGGGTATTTTAACAAAATGTCAAACCTTAAAAACACCGCGTGCATTTTCCGTTAAATATATGTAAGAATGCTTTAGTGAGATTTTAATACTCCCTATATCTCATAATTCAATTGTTGACATTTTATCATACATGTAAGAATGCTTTAGTGAGATTTTAAAAAAAAAATTACTTAGTTTATTAATTATAGCACAAATTCTCATTTGTGACGGATGATATCTGTCATAAGCTTGTGATGGGTCAAATAAAATCCCCATGGGAGGATAAAGACAAGTCATTTGTGATTCCCTATGCATTCTACTTTTATCTTAATTTTTCATGTGAGAGATATTTGACCCGTCACAAGCTTGCAAGAGAGACCTATTGTAATTATAGAGGGTTGGAAATTTGTTCTTTTTTCCAATATGGGGTTTTCTAACAAACAAATTAGCGAAATGAGTTGGTTTTCAAAATATTTTCCCAAAATGGGTCCACGTAGGATCGGATTTAGCGAAGCTGGGTTAACAATTCAAGTCGGTGAGCGGTTTTATGTTAAGTCGCTCAGCTACTGAGCGACCATAGCAATGCAAAAAAAAAAAAAAACAAAATTAAAAGTGAGGATAGCTGGCGTCGAACACGAGACCTTCCAATAGTAAGACTGTAATGTGTACTACCAATTTCCCAATGCTACACGCATATTTCTATGCTGAAATGTAGCGCTTAAATAGTTAAATACAGTAATTAATTGTCCCTGTCTTACTTGCATTAATTATCTTAATTAAATGCCTAAATATATTACAATAATTAGCTTTGCTTGGTGGTTAAATGATGAGGACTAGCGAGAAAGAGTCAGGGGTTGGGCTAAGATTGCAAAAGTATTTTTTTTAATAAGGGAAGAAGTCCGCTGGGCTCTTAAGTGACTTGGGCTAAGATCAAGGGTCCTTAAAATCAATTGTATTTTCATGCCAACTAAGATATAGTTGCTTAGCGGGAAAGCGACTTGAATACAACTCTAGCTTCGGGTATGACGTGGACTCATTTTGGGTAATAACTTTCAACAAAACCTCATTTTGATAATTTCTTTGAATTTAAGCCCTATTTTTGAAAAAAATTCGAATATTAGAAAGAAATAAAGTTAAAATTAGTTATATGATATTCGACTCAAGTCATTATCGATCTATGTGATAAACCAATATCCAATATCCAAAGTGAGGGCCATTAAATATCGTAGTTGCTCATTTATGGACGAGTTTTACTCTTTCATAGACATTTTTTCATTATTTTTCCATAGCATGCCCTTTGCCTAGAAACAAAACAAAAAACTCTCTAATTCTCTCCCTCACAAAATTAATCGAATCCACAAAATTAGTGAAATCCGTCAAATTACACAATTATGGATGGTAATTCTCGTATCGATCAAGTAATAATTCTAATTCTTATCTTTATCAATTATATTATAAAAGTATCAAATTAAAGAATTGATTTATTCTAATTAATTTAGGGTTTGTTTAAACCGTTCCGATATTGGCATGAGGGACGACCATAAAAGAGTATACAGTATACTTCCCGCCGGCAGTACATGAAGAGATTGAACAGTAGGTTAATCCTTATGCTTGTTTGATTTTTTCGTTTTTCATTTTCGTTTTTTTTTTCTTTTTTTTTAAAATATTTTGTAATTCTTTTTTTAATTGTCTGAGGAAGTTGTCAAGACGGCTGGTGGTACAAGGAAGTCAGCGGTGAAGATGGTGGATGGTGGCTGACGGATAGTGGTGGTTGGATGGTGATAGTTAAAGTGAGAAAAAAGTAAATGAAAGAAATAGAGAGAGAATGAAAGAAGGGTATTAAAACGAAAATCATTAAAATAAAAAGGGTATTATGGTCATTTATGTCCATAAACGAGTAAAACTCGTACATGAATGATCATCACCCTTAAATATCGCTTTCTTGCCATTAGAAAGGACTTGTATAAAACAATTTATTTTAGCAATACTTTCACATTAAAAAGATCACATGACATTCCTTTGACTAAGAATTAACATACTCCGTATAACAAAGGGAATACATTAAGAACACAGTGTTCTCTCACTAAAACAGCAACAATGATTTTGTGTTTTTCACTAGAAAATTATGATAATCATTCTTATTTGAATTCTTAATACAATTAGTCTTGCTGAAGACGGATCGGAGCAAGTGACGGGTAATGCCACTCACAAAACGAATAGGGGGACAAGGTGGGGGCACCTCCATGTGCTTCCCTCTCTCCTCTATTTGGGTCATTTGTGAGAGAAAATGGTATCCGTCACTCCAAAATGACGGATACGTGCCGTCACAAATGAGATTTTGTGTTCTTAATATGTATCCTAAAGAACACAAAGTGTCACAAGCTTTCTTGTTCACTTGTCATACAATGATAATATCTACATTTCTTGGTTTTTGGGCAGAAATCAAAGGTAAACAACTTATTGACACGGAGGGAGTACTCTTTTGACGGATGCATTTGTATAAACACTAAAATTTGAGAGAGACGGTGTTGGGTTCCTTATGTTGATGATAACATGCCCATTTGATTTGTGCTATCTTAGTTTACCTTTTCAGGACTAATGACGTAATCAAGCTTGGATTAAGAAGTATTGAAGTTGTTAATCATCCCTTTGTAATTAGTCAAGTGTCATCTAATGTACAAGTGAGAAAGTTAAGTATAGTAGAGTAATAGAAACAGTCCAGATGACTGTTGCTTTAACAAGCAAACAGCTGAGTGGACTTTGCCATGACTCGTAAGAACTTGAAGATCTTTTTATCTTTCAAATGCTTTCTCGTGACTCTTATTTTCAAAGATAAAAATCTGATTTTATTAAGGAGGTAATATCCAATGAAGAGTGGTTTGAATTATTCAAAATGTTTCCTCTTTGTGCAAATTCAATCCCTTGGTTTTTAAGAAAACAAAAGTTGCTTTTTGCCATTTTGGTGATAACTTGTCTCTTGTGACTTGTCTTTCATTCTTTGTTTTCTGATTTTACATGAGCATTTAAGGGTATTCTTCTATCCTTCTTTCTCTATTCTTACCTATGCAAAAGACTCCCTTTTGGTGCAAGCTTTTGAATGGCTACCATTGCTCCTCACATGCAAAACTTTTGACCCTTCAAAACCCTAGCAACCCCCTTCACTACCTCCTCTATAAATACCGTGTCCTATCTTCATAAATCCCCAAGACTTTCTGAATTAATTCTTTCATGTTTTGCAAAGTGTTTTTAATAGCTTAAAACCGTGTTCTTTTGCAAAATACTTTTAAAAGTCTTCAAGTGTCTTTCAGTTTCTACAGTCGTGGCCACAGTTGCTTCTCTATACTAAACTCTCTTGCTTAAAAGTGTTGATCTTGTAAAAGTTGTCCACCTCTATTCTTTGCTAAGAATGTGTTAGTGGAAACTTGATCCTTTACATTTTAAGTGTGTTAGTAGAGTTTAGGACGGAGTAGTCTTTTACTCTTGGCAACCGGAGTAGGTTGTGCGTATTGAGTTCTAGGACGGAGTAGTCCTTTAACTCTTGGCAATCGGAGTAGATTGCGAGTTGGCTTGTCATAGAACGGAGTAGTTCTTGTACTAGCTTTGCAACCGGAGTAGGTTGGCGTCTTTTATTACAAGGGTCTTTTAGTTTTCGGAGTAGATCACTAAAGGAAAGTAATAAAAAGTAGATTGGACGTAGGCACTTGAGTTTCTTGCCGAACCAATTCAAAAATCTCGTGTTCAGTGTTTATCTCTTTATTTCCGCTGCTTATTTTCTTTGTTTGCTTGTCTTGTTTCGCTTAAACTTAGAAGTAACAGTTCAACATACTGTCGCATTTGGTCTGCAGTCATACTTCACAAACTGAGACAAATAGATACAGTCAGAACGATTGTTGCTTTCATACTTCAGCAAACATTCTTCGAGATACTTGTTCAATCTTTCAATATTATTCAAAGTATTCTCTTAATCTCTTTTGTTGACTTAACTTACTTTAATCCAATAAAGTTGAAGTTAAAATTTTAAAAAGAGTACCTAATTCACCCCCTCCCCCTCTTAGGTACTTGAATCCATAAACTCAACAATTGGTATCAGAGCCTCGTGCTCTTGATCGAGGCTAACCGCCTTAGAGTTTGATTCGTGGGTAATGGATTCCGAGAAACACTCCAAGATCCCGGTCTTTACCGGTGCGAATTTTGGTTGGTGGAAACTCAAAATGGAACATTACATCAAAAGTATCGATTATCAATGTTGGAACATCATCCAAAATGGACCTCTCGTTATTGAGGAAACCGATATTCTTAACGGTTTCACCAAGACAAAAGAGGAAAGAAATTACAATGAGAACGACTTCAAGCTTGCCGAAAAGAATTCTAAAGCAATGTCGATTCTTCAACGTTGTGTTGGTGAGGGGGAAGTTAGTCGAATCTCCGGTTGTCCTACGGCAAAATCTATTTGGGATTCCCTTGTACTTGCATATGAAGGGACGTCCCAAGTAAGAAAACACCGTATTGACCTTCTCATGCAACAATATGAAATGTTTAGAATGTCAAAGGACGAGTCTTTAAATAGTTTCTCTTCTCGTTTTTCTTGTATTATTAATGAGCTTCAAAGTCTAGGAAGGAATTTCGAGTCCGAGGACATCATTCGAAAAATCCTTCGTAGTCTAACCCCTAAATGGCAACCTAAAGTCACCGCCATAGAGGAAGCTAAAGACTTGTCAACCCTATCTCTTCATGAACTAATGGGATCACTAATGGCTCACGAGTTTAATCTCGAGAAGCATTCTAGTGAGTCATCAAAGGGAAAGAGTCTCGCCCTCACATCTTCTCCAAGTGATGAAGAAGATGAGGAGGAAGACGAGTTTGCTATGTTCACAAGAAACTTAGCCGGGTTGGTCAATGGACAAGGTAACAAAAAGTTCACTAGTAATTACTCTAAAAAACGGTTCCCTAAGAGACGACCTACTTCCACCATGGGATGCTTTAAATGTGGTGATAAAACCCATCAAATTAAAGAATGTCCCAAGTGGGAAGAAATCAAATCTAAGGAAAGAAGAGAAAAAGTTAAAAAGGACTATAAACATAGAGTCATGAGTGCTATATGGGGAATGTCCGACTCCAAGGAAGATGAGGAACTCATCGAGGAGGAACTTGAGGCTAAAATGTGTCTTGCAAATCATGATAAAGAAAAAGTCTCAAAAAACCCAAAATTTGAACACTTAAGATGTCTCATGGCTAACCCCGACGATTCCGACTCCGATTCCGACAACGAGGTAAACAATCTAAAGGCCAAGGCTAGAACTTACTCCAAAGAGAAAGTATGTAAGCTTCTTGATCAACTTTTTGATAAGTGTCGGTCTCAAACTAATAAGCTTGATGTTATGCAAAATGAGATTGAGGAAATTGCTCAAGAGAATTTTAATCAAAAAATGAACTAAAAGCAACAGATCAAATCACTGTCACTTCTGAGGCATATAATGAAGTCAAAAGAGTCAACAAGTTAAACAAACATTTGACTAAAGAACTAGAGCGTCTTAGGTTGACCCCCACGGACGTCCTTGACCTTGAAAATGTCAACACAACTTTGGTGATGCAAGTTTCCCAACTAACCAAGGAACGTGATGACATTTTGAAGGACAAAGATGGTCTTGAAAATGAGATCTATGACCTTGTAGTTGAAGTTGTTGACTTAAGAGAAACAGTCTCTAAGACTGTTGCTTCTGACCACGACTTAGACAAGTTTAAAAGAAAAAGTGAATGGTTGGAAAATGAAAATGAGTGTCTTAAAAGTGAGGTTGTTTGTCTCAAGAATGAAATAGAAGTTCTCCATGATAGGCTTACTTTCTTTCAAAAAGGTATGCCCGAATGTAGCACTTCTAGGTCTTCACCTCACCATAGATCCGATGAAGTTGTTGATCTAAGCAAGAGACTTGACGAGATGACATCTAAATATGAGGACTCCAAAGAAAGAATCATTTATCTCGTGTCTAAGCTCAACAATCACACCCATGACTTCATTGTTGAGAAAAGATTGTCCATAGAAAGTGCTAACAATGATGAACTTAAAAGAGAAAAAGAAAAAAACTTGCATCTTCTCTCACGTGTCCATGACTTGACCAATGAACTTGTTAATGCTAAGAACATCACTGAAAAATGGGAAGGAAGTCAAACCGTGTTAAACTTCCTCACGAATCAAACCGAGAAGTGTGAGAAATCTGCTGGTTTGGGGTTCAAATGGAACAGTCGACCGATTGTTGCATCCAGAAGCCTAAAAACGATTTTAGAGGAAGGAAGTATGTAGGTCTTCCCGAATACATCATTTGCAATTATTGTGGTGACAATGGTCATGTTTTTAATGGTTGTACAAAACGTTTTGATGACATTGATAAGAACACCAAAGCAATAAAAGAAATGGACATTAAGAAAGACACCACAAGTTATGTTGATCACAAAAAGGGACCCAAATTCATTTGGGTTCCTAAACTCAAAAACTAATCTTGTGTAGGGCTTGGTGAGAGGCGGCCGCAATTGGTACTTGGATAGTGGATGCTCTCGTCACATGACGGGTGATAGAAGCCAATTCCTCTCACTTAAAGCATATGATGGTGGCACGGTAAGGTTTGGTGACAACAAGAAAGGTGAAGTAATTGGTATTGGAAAAATTGGTAAGTCATCCTTGCTTTGTGTCGACAATGTGCGGCTTGTCAAAGGTTTGAAACATAATCTCCTTAGTATCTCTCAACTTTGTGATAAGGGTAATGTTGTTGAATTTCATGCTAATATGTGTCGAATTTTTGATGCCACTACTAATGAACTAATACTCGATGGAAGACGTGTCAAAGATGTTTACTTAACTAATTTGAACTCTCTATCCGGTCACACCATGTCTTGCATGAGTGTAATGAACAATGATCCTTGGTTATGGCATAAAAGGTTTGGTCATGTTAGTACAAAAACTCTTAATACCCTTAAAAGACTTGATTTGGTTGAAGGCATTCCTAATATAAAATTTGAAATTGATAAAATATGTGATGAATGTGCTAAAGGTAAACATGTTAAAAGTTCCTTCAAATCCAAAAGAATTATGAGTACATCTCAACCTTTGCAACTTTTACATATCGACTTGTGTGGACCAATGAGAACTAGAAGTAGAGGTGGAAGTCGTTATGTGTGTGTCATTGTTGATGATTACTCTAGGCTTGTTTGGGCACTCTTCCTAAGCTCTAAGGATGAGACATTTGATGAGTTTCTAATTTGGTTAAAGAAAATTCAAAATAAACTTGGTTTAAAACTTGTTTCAATGAGAACCGATCATGGAACCGAATTCGAAAACTCATCATTTGGTGCTTATTGTGATGACAATGGTGTAGACCATAACTTCTCGGCTCCTAGAACCCCACAACAAAATGGTGTGGTTGAAAGGATGAATAGAACCCTTGAAGGAATGGCTAGAACAATGTTATTAACTAGTAAGTTGCCTAAGAACTTTTGGGCCGAAGCGGTAAATACCGCTTGCTACATTTATAATCGTGTCATGATAAGGAGTATTTTAAATAAAACTCCCTATGAATCATTACGTGGAAGAAAACCCAACATTTCATATTTTAGATGTTTTGGAAGCAAATGTTTTGTTCACAACAATGGTAAAAATAACTTGGGTAAGTTCGATCCACGTAGTGATGAAGGAGTATTTATCGGATACTCCGATCATAGCAAGGCCTATAAAGTCTACAATAAACGAACCTTGCTAATTGAAGAAAGCATCCATGTCATTTTTGATGAATCTAGTGTGCTTGGACAGGTACAAAACATGGATGATGATGATGAGGATGAGGACGATGAATTTGAGATTGGTCTTGTTCGAAAAGACTTCGTGTTCACGGATGAAGAAGCTCCCAAAGACTGAATTGCAACAGATACGAGACTGCCGCCATCAAAGGAAAGCAACAACTCGGGGGAACACGTAGTACTTCGATTCCTCTCTGAAGCAACGGACCCAACGATCGTTGCTTCTACCTCCGAATCAAGAAAACCAAAACAAAGAGGATGAAGAACCTTCCAGGCCAATGGAAACATCCATCATGGATCGATGCGGTGAGGGGAACAAGAAACCATTGTTCCAAAGAAGTGGAAACATCAAAGCTCTCATCCACTCACCAATCTCACAAGTGATCTCAACTCGGGAATTCGAACAAGATCATCCGTCAACAAATCCGCTCACCTCAATGAGTATTGTGCTCATAATGCCTTCCTATCTCAAATTGAGCCTTCAAATGTAACAGTCGCCTTGACGATGCAGACTGGTGCTTGCCATGCAAGATGAGCTCAATCAATTCAAAAGAAATGAGGTATGGCACTTAGTCCCTAGACCGCCTAATCGTACCGTCATTGGTACTAGGTGGGTCTTTCGCAACAAGCTTGATGACTCGGGAGAAATTGTAAGGAACAAGGCTAGACTAGTGGTGCAAGGTTATAACCAACAAGAGGGTATTGATTACGATGAAACCTATGCACCGGTAGCTAGACTTGAGGCCATACGATTGCTTATAGCTTTTGCGGCTCACAAAGGCATTAAACTCTTCCAAATGGATGTCAAAACCGCTTTCTTAAATGGATATTTGGAAGAAGATGTCTTTGTAGAGCAACCACCGGGTTTTGAGAACAATGATTTGCCTAACCATGTTTTCAAATTAGACAAAGCTCTTTATGGTTTAAAACAAGCACCAAGATGTTGGTATGATAGATTGTCTAAATTTCTTATTGAAAATGGTTTTAAAAGAGGCTCCGTTGACAAAACATTGTTCTTGAAGCAACAGTCCAGTGAACTGTTGGTTGTACAAGTATATGTTGATGACATTATATTTGGTGCAACAAATGAACTCCTTTACTTATATTTTTCGGAACTAATGAAATCGGAGTTTGAAATGAGCATGATGGGTGAGCTAGGATTCTTCCTTGGGCTCCAAATTAAACAATCAAATGAAGGAATCATGATCCATCAACAAAAGTATATTAAGGAAATGCTTAAGAAATTTGGGATGACTAATGGTAAGCCTCATGATACACCTATGGTAGCCGGGTCCAAATTGGACAAAGATGAACTCGGTAAGAATGTTAGTGATAAGGTGTATAGAGGTATGATAGGCTCACTTCTTTACTTGACCGCGAGTCGTCCCGACATTCTTTTTAGTGTTTGTTTATGTGCTAGGTTCCAAGCAAATCCGAAAGAATCTCATTTCAAAGCCGTTAAACGAATTCTTCGGTATTTGATTGGAACACAAAATCTTTACTTATGGTACCCTTTACATTGTCCTTTTGATCTTATAGGTTATTCGGATGCGGACTATGCGGGGTGCACGGTAGATAGAAAGAGTACCTCCGGAATTGCAACGTTCTTGGGTCCTTGCTTGACTTCTTGGGCCTCAAAGAAACAAAACACGGTAGCTCTTTCTACGGCCGAAAGTGAGTACGTTAGTGCGGCACATTGTTGTTCTCAACTCCTTTGGGTAAAACAACAACTCTTGGATTTTGGTATTATTTTTGACTCCATTCCTTTAATGTGTGATAATACGAGTGCAATAAATATTTCCAAAAATCCTATTCAACACTCTAAAACCAAGCACATTGATATTCGTCACCATTTTATTCGTGATCATGTGGAAAAAGGACATATTAAACTTATCTTTTGCAAGACCGAAAATCAAATTGCCGATATTTTTACTAAACCACTTGCAAGAGAACATTTTGAGAAATTTAGACTAGAAATTGGGTTAATTAATAGCTTGTGATTTTTAGTATGAGTTTTACACAATCTCTTAATTGATTAAATTAAATTTGGATATATGTTATTAAGTGTTCTAAGTGCATTGACATCATGTTTGGACCAAAATTGACACCGTATTTGTGAGTCGGTAATCACTCAACCTCATATCTAAATTTACGTTTATTATATGCTACTTCGTGTTTTTATTTCGAGTGATTGAATGTGTCTAGACGGGCCAACTACTTTGCTTACCACATTAAATGGGCCATTAACTACCCTAACTTTCCTACCTATCTCTACCCGTCCAAACCACCAAAACCCATTAACCCTTCATCTCCCAAATCCACAACTTCCTAATATCACCTACCCTAACCCACCATGGTAAAAACTTCATTTAACACACTCATCAAACCCACAAAATTTACCCCTCTACCTGTCACATCCAACCCGCCTACATCACCAACTCCAACCATGCCTCCAAATCAAAACGTCCTCGCCTTTCCTCCACAAACCTCAAACACAACCCCTTCAACAAACCCAGATCCACCTAACCCACAACCATCACCGAACCCTACTGACCCTCCATCATCCGACGAGCTACCCATCTCCACAATGGTAGGACGACGAACTCGTGGTGGTCGAAAGAAAAGCTCTACGGTTCCTAGCTCCTCATCTGACCCTGCTACTGTATTAGTTGAAGATGTCGAGGATGAAACGGAATTTGATCTGAATGAAAATCCTCCAAAATCCGGCGAGTCTGACCCGACTCCGGCAAAGAAAAACAACAAAAGGAAAGAAAAAGCCCCATCATCCCAATTACCCCCAATCTCTGAAAATGTTGAACAAAGTAACATTGATAATCCCAGTGATGATATTCCAATTGAAAATCCAAATGAACCTACCCAGAAAAAATCGAAAACTTCAAAGAAAAAACTTGTCTACCTTGCTCCCTCTGATCCGGTCTCCCTAACCTCGAAATGGGATCTAGTCACTGTTTGGGCGCACCTTGAGAGTCTCGACCTTCCTACCTCCATTTACAAAAATTGTGAAAGGTTGATGAACATTAAAGCAATTCACTCTCCTCGGGTGTATAATCAAAACTGGTTCGAGCCGCCGGCTTTCCACTCTGTCCGTGATATGGTTTTAGCTCAAGGTTGGGAGAAATTACTGGAAATGCGTGAGCCGGTATTTGTGAGTGAAGTGATTCAATTCTTTGCAACGGTACGGGTTGATAAATCTGGTGATTTTGTTACAGCTAAGGTGAACGGTAAGCCTCTAAAACTGACTCAATCTGATTTCGCTACTGCTCTTAATATTCCAGTCGGAGGCTATGACAACCTCCCCTCCGAAACTTGGGTAGCCTTACCATATGCCTCACCTCTTAGCATCGCTCAAACCGTTTGTCCCAAAACTGTCTCCCCCGGACCCGTGAGCAACACCCAAATCCCACCTCCTCTTCGAATCATTTTTAACATGTTGTGTCGCTCCATTTATCCTTCGGGTGATAGAGGAAAACTCACCATCGCCTTACAATATTTGATCTATCACATTGCTACCCACAAGAAGGTGAACCTAGTTGGGCTTATGTTTAAACGTTTCCATCTTATCTCGACTAAGCTTCGTCGACCTTCTTCTAGCTTGATTCATTTACCCTATGGAATGTGGCTATCGGTTGTGCTCAAGGCACATGGGGTTTTAGTGAATACTAGCTTGGGTTCGTTGGATATGTGTGATACCATGAGTGATGGGCAAATGGGGAAGATGTTGATCAAAATTGAGAATGATGAACTAATTGCTGTGAAAATCAAGAAGGACCCGGAAGTTGGGTCATCAAGTCAAGGTAACTCGGGTAATATGCGGGACGTGCTTAATGCTGTAGCTGAGTTGGGTGCGTGGATTAGGGAAGATGCTCGCCAAAAGGACTTGGCTATTTCGGCCCTTGCCTCTACTTTGGACCTCATTCGTGGAGAGGTGGATATTATTTCCACTCTTGTGTCCACAAAAGAGGTTGGTGAAGATGTTAATGTGGATGATGATCCGTTGGGTAGTGGCTCGGATGGTGAACAAGCCTCCTCTCCTTAGCCTTTCCAGTCCCTCTCGGCCCTTTAACCTTTTACCCGTATCACTCTATTTTGTTCCACCCGTGGTTGTGCCTTTCTAAGACTATGTTTTATTACTTGCTATTTTGAACACTTGGTGGTGTACTTTAAACTCTATTTAGCTATGTTGAACTTTGGTTAGCTTATGCTTAATCCTTGTTGATGTTGACCTTGTTACCTTGTCACAATTATATGTGTCTTTTTGTGTTTTCTTGTGAAAAATCTGCACTCTAATGCTTGTGACATCCCTATCCTTTTGATGATGTCAAGAGGGGGAAAAGGTAAACTCATGCTTTGAATCTCTTTGCTTATTAATTAAACTAATGGCTTGTCTAACCTTCTTAGCTTGATTCTTGTTTGGGGCAATGTAAAATTGTCTTGATAGTTTGATTCTAGCTTTTGCCCTTGGTAAGGTAATATTGTCCCTTCTCTATCATTTGATCTTACTTGTTAAAACTCTTGAATTAAGGTGTTTACATTGCTTATACATTCGTTTGGGGCTTGTCATCATCAAAGGGGGAATTTGTTGGGTTCCTTATGTTGATGATAACATGCCCATTTGATTTGTGCTATCTTAGTTTACCTTTTCAGGACTAATGACGTAATCAAGCTTGGATTAAGAAGTATTGAAGTTGTTAATCATCCCTTTGTAATTAGTCAAGTGTCATCTAATGTACAAGTGAGAAAGTTAAGTATAGTAGAGTAATAGAAACAGATCCAGGATATGATTGCTTTAACAAGCAAACAAATTGAGTGGACTTTGCCATGACTCGTAAGAACTTGAAGATCTTTTTATCTTTCAAATGCTTTCTCGTGACTCTTATTTTCAAAGATAAAAATCTGATTTTATTAAGGAGGTAGTATCCAATGAAGAGTGGTTTGAATTATTCAAAATGTTTCCTCTTTGTGCAAATTCAATCCCTTGGTTTTTAAGAAAACAAAAGTTGCTTTTTGCCATTTTGGTGATAACTTGTCTCTTGTGACTTGTCTTTCATTCTTTGTTTTCTGATTTTACATGAGCATTTAAGGGTATTCTTCTATCCTTCTTTCTCTATTCTTACCTATGCAAAAGACTCCCTTTTGGTGCAAGCTTTTGAATGGCTACCATTGCTCCTCACATGCAAAACTTTTGACCCTTCAAAACCCTAGCAACCCCCTTCACTACCTCCTCTATAAATACCGTGTCCTATCTTCATAAATCCCCAAGACTTTCTGAATTAATTCTTTCATGTTTTGCAAAGTGTTTTTAATAGCTTAAAACCGTGTTCTTTTGCAAAATACTTTTAAAAGTCTTCAAGTGTCTTTCAGTTTCTACAGTCGTGGCCACTGTTGCTTCTCTATACTAAACTCTCTTGCTTAAAAGTGTTGATCTTGTAAAAGTTGTCCACCTCTATTCTTTGCTAAGAATGTGTTAGTGGAAACTTGATCCTTTACATTTTAAGTGTGTTAGTAGAGTTTAGGACGGAGTAGTCTTTTACTCTTGGCAACCGGAGTAGGTTGTGCGTATTGAGTTCTAGGACGGAGTAGTCCTTTAACTCTTGGCAATCGGAGTAGATTGCGAGTTGGCTTGTCATAGAACGGAGTAGTTCTTGTACTAGCTTTGCAACCGGAGTAGGTTGGCGTCTTTTATTACAAGGGTCTTTTAGTTTTCGGAGTAGATCACTAAAGGAAAGTAATAAAAAGTAGATTGGACGTAGGCACTTGAGTTTCTTGCCGAACCAATTCAAAAATCTCGTGTTCAGTGTTTATCTCTTTATTTCCGCTGCTTATTTTCTTTGTTTGCTTGTCTTGTTTCGCTTAAACTTAGAAGTAACAGTTCAACATACTGTCGCATTTGGTCTGCAGTCATACTTCACAAACTGAGACAAATAGATACAGTCAGAACGATTGTTGCTTTCATACTTCAGCAAACATTCTTCGAGATACTTGTTCAATCTTTCAATATTATTCAAAGTATTCTCTTAATCTCTTTTGTTGACTTCACTTACTTTAATCCAATAAAGTTGAAGTTAAAATTTTAAAAAGAGTACCTAATTCACCCCCTCCCCCTCTTAGGTACTTGAATCCATAAACTCAACAGACGGTCTTTCACTAAGTTATTGAGAGACTAATCTTTCGTGCCCTTTTATTTGTATTTCATACCGCTTTTGTTGTTGATCGTAATATAATAATTTCGTACCTATTTACATAATAAATGTACCCATTTTATCATTAATCGTGATTTGTACCTATTTTATTACCTTTTGTACCACTTTTTCTTAAAATTGTACAATAATCTTTTGTACCACTTTTTCTTAAAATTGTACAATAATCTTTCAATAAAGTTTATTAAAAAACGGTCTCTCAGGAGACCTACTCTTGCATAAATTGCGACTGAAGAGGGGAATTGCCACTTGTAGATCATAAATCATAATTCATAAAGCCGATAACTAAAGAAGGTTTCAAAACATGTTACATTTAAAGAACATAAATCGTCAGACCAGCTGCGAAACTAGCAAAAATTACAGAAGTTTATCACCCCTCAACCATCAGCCTACTACACAAGTTACAAGAAGGTTGAAAATGAAACACAGTAATATGACTAATATCCATTTACTATGGAGCATTAGATACAACTCGGCATACGAGCATATAACCTTGACAGATACGACAAAACGCAATGTAAATACATCAAGTGCAAACAAAAGCTCCTCGACTGTCGCGCTATCAGTAAGAGTAAGATGATCACATATTCATCATGATCATGTAAAAGTTGAAATTCAGTCAGAAGATTCATAACCTGGAATAGCAACGACCAATATAAAGTGATCATCAAAGTGAATAATAATGACTAAATTCATCAAGCGACATCCTGTCATCATCAGATTCAGATAAACCCAAGTACATATAGTCGGAATATGAAATATAATAGGACTGATGGCCATAGTCAGCAGTGGGATCGTTAGGGTATCGAAGGTGCATGTTTGCTAATCTTTTACCCAAATCCCCTGATAAATCGATGTGGAAGCAAGCACGTAAATCCATGGATTTAAGATGAGGGCATCCATCCAAAATTGCTTTCAAACCTTCATTATACATGCTGTTCCCAATTAGTTGAAGATGACGTAGTTTAGGCATGCTTTTAGAAATGGCTAGAGCTTTCTCATTGCACATGAAATCTACTACATAACTCATGTAATCTTCGTCACTGGACGCGTAATCTGGTAACTTACACTCGGCACCATTTAAGCCGAATGATGTCAATGAGGGGCAAGCATGGCCGATAGCTTCAACTGTCTTATCTGAGAACGAACAATGTATAAACTGGATTTCCTCCAGCATAGGGAGCCTTTTCACTGCTTCGATCAGTTTTTTATCGGTCAACGATAAATTATACACATACCCGAGGCGCAGATGTTTAAGATCCTTGCATCTGTAAGGACGTTTTCAGAAAAACAAAAATTATTAAAACAGTATAAACAAATATTTAGTTGATAGATTCGTACTTGGTACGGTAATGAACTGACAAAGGATCGAGTTGCTACGGCTAACTGTTTAATCCATAAATCCAATAAAAAAAATTGCCACCAGCTACATTATATAACTTGAATACCAGCATGAAAAGAGCTAAAGCGGATTTAATCGGATGCGGATCAATCATATCAAATTGGATATTCTTTGTTTTTATAAAGTACTCGTAAGTCGTAATATCATCATTCAATCCAAATTTACAAAAAACAAATTAGATAGCCAAGTTTCAAAACAGATGTGGATTGAATGGTAGTTTGAAGAGGCGCAATGCACAACGAGGAGCTAAGAGACCGAGCACAAGGCGATGCAGGCTAGGGATGTCAATGGATCGGGTTCGGGTCGGGTGAAACTTATCATCCGTCACCCGTCCATCCATCATCCGGGATGAAACGGGTGGATCGAATGATAAATGGGTGATGATTTAATTATATTTATAAGCCTAAAAAAGTATTGAATTTTATTTCACCCAAAAATATGTAAGGTAAATTAGTATTAGACTAAGTGCTTTAAAAATCTTGTAACTTAATGTTTGCTTGAACATATAAAAACTAAGCAGATTAGTATTGGCTAGCTTAAGTTTTATATAAATATGTATTTTTTTTTTCAAAAAAGGAAGAATATCGGGTGGCGGATGGATGACGGGTTGGATTTAGCTTCATCCATCATCCATTTATTTCATCCATCATCCATCCATCATCTATTTATTTCGGGTTTTCATCCATCCAATTAAATCGGGTGGATGGATATTTAGCGGGTACGGGTGAGATTGACATCCCTAATGCAGGCCTTTGGGACGTGAGGCGCCCTATTTTTAGTAACAAACTTGTATTTCCCAAATAATTTCGGGGAGCAATACCTTTTTGTAGGGGTTTTCATTTGTTTATCTTTCTATATTAGGAGTGTTTTTAATAGGGAAAATGCACATGGTGCCCTTGAGGTTTGCCCTTTTGCACGATATACCCAAAATTTTGATCCGGAAAACTTTAAGAGATTATAACTCGTGTTTAATAAATCGAAATGTGACGAGGTTTTTTTTCAAATCGATCGTCTTTTCGAGAACTACGATTTGAAAAAAAAAATTCAAGTTTGGAATTCGTTACCAAGAGATATGGTTACTCAAAGTTAGTTCGGTCAAAAAAACTTTGACATACTAAAACTCCTAGCCACGGGATCCAAATACGACTATTTTTTTTTCCAAATCGTAGTTCTCGAAAAGACGATCGATATGAAAAAAAAACCCGTCACATTCCGATTTCTTAAACACGAGTTATGACTTCTTAAAGTTTCCCGGATCAAAATTTTGGGTATATCGTACAAAATGGCAAACCTCAAGGGCACCATGTGCATTGTCCCTTTTTAATATATGATTCGATAATCCATACGGCCATATTCATCCTGATCCACTTGTCCATTCAATAATAAAAAATAACAATAACCACAACTACACAAGTGATCCCCTACTATCTTCTTAATAATTGTGACAAAACTAAAGATAAACAATTGAACACGAGGAAGTATGAGTGTTTTTTTATGTATGAATTGATCATTCATATGACCATACCCATCATGATCCACTCGTCATCCAATCATACTAATAAAACTAATCACAAGATGTCGTCTCTCCTATCTCCTTAATAATTGTGACAAAATCAAAGATAAACAAGTGCCCACGGAGAAAGTACTAAACAATAACGAATACGAAGTATAATGATACTCCCTCCGTCCAAATCATTTGTTAAAAGTTAAAACATCCTCCCTCCCTCTAAAATCATTTCTTTATCTTTCGATTAAAAGGTCTCTCACAAAGAACAAAGGAAAAAAAATAAAATAAACAAATAATTGGAACGAAGAGAGTAACTTAGAAACAGGATTAAGAGAATATAGGATACCTTTCAGTGATGTATGTCAAGGTCGTATGCGGTATATCATTATACCTATAACCACGACGATACTCCAAATAGATATCAATCAAACCACCCGCACTCGAATCGATTGCGTAACGGGTCAAATTATTGAGACTCCGCGGCAAATCAACATAACGGCGATCACTAGGAACAGTCATGTTTATGGTTCTAAACGTGACGGGTAGTTTGCATATCTTGCGAAACAACATACACACTTTCTGAACATTCTCAATTAGTTCAATTGTCAGCAACTTTGAAAAAATTAGGACCCATATGTCTTCAAGTAGTTCTAACCAATTTGGGAATTGGGTTTTGTTGGTTTCATTAATTAAATCGGTTTTTTGATTCTTATTGTTTGATTGATTGTTTGATGATGAACTAGGGGTTGAAATTGATGACATTGTGCGAGGAAAATTTGGCGAAATTTAGGCAGTAAACAAGGGATACTGTGTTTAGGTAGACTTCAGTACACATGTACCTTTTTTTTTTTTTTTTTTTTTTTTGATAATTGTAATGGTCATGAGGACGTGGGTTTTAGACTTTTAGTGACATCATATGTAGGATTGTACACCGGTCCTAGACCAACGGGTTAGTTGGGTCGGGTTATAGTCGTGTCTGTTCGGATGCATCACGTTTTCAGGTTATTTGAGTCGGGTTGGGTCGGTCATTTTGGGTTTAGATATGATTTCATATAATGATTGGGTCATTTTAAAAACTGATTTTATCATCCGTGACGTGGCATTATTTTATTGGCAAAATGAGTGGTAGTAGGATGACGACGTGGCATGAGGCGGTTGGAAGAAGAAAGGAAAAAGGGATCGCTGAGGTGTCGAGTTATGGGCCGTTAGATTGAAAGAGGAACAAACACAAGTTGAGAAAGTATAAAACACACGTACAAAGAAGGGTTGTTGGGCCAAGTCAAAAACAAACTCCTATTCTAATGGAGTTGACCCAAAGTCCAGGAGCAAAAGGAGGAAAGAAGTTTTTGGATTCTCTATTCCTTGTTCGGCAACTATAAAAGGAGAAGGGAAGCAGCACAAAAGGGGCATTGACCGTATCATCGAGCAACACTTCACTCTAAAAAATCTATCAGCAATTGGCGACAACTATCTAGCAACATAACATTTGTATTTCCTTACTTGGGCGTTTTTACATCGATTATAGTGCAAAGTTGGCGGGATTCCGACTCCCCCCGCGGTTGTTCCCACACCGGGTTTTCTGCGTCACCAAAAATCTCTCATGTCGTCCTTTTTGTTTATCTTTTCCTCCTTTACTTCATTGCATATTTACTCCTTAAATTCATCATAATCCAATATTAATCGGCCGTAGATCAATCACTATCACTCACCAATTAAATTAATAACTCGGTAGATTTTTACCAAAACAGTTTGGCGCCCACCGTGGGGCATAGTGATCATTTTCTATAGCCAAACCTCGCAAGACCGAACCACGGCCGTCACCATGTCCGGAACCCGGCCCGAACCCTTCCAAAGAGCCTTAACCCTTCCAAAGGCCCGAGCATGTCACCACGTCTTTCCGGAGCGAGAATTACTTCGCATCCGCAGATCGGTCGATGCATCCCAGGCGTCGGCCACCGACAATCCCTCACAAGATGTCGACGAGCCATGCCCTGACCTCGAAACCACCACGAGATTCCAAAGGCAACAGTGCATCCAAATCCAAATCCGGTAGGGAAAACAAATTTTGGCCCAGAAGTGAAGTCAGTATCCAGAGCCGACCCAGAAGGCTCGGGCGCGAGAGTTTTCCGGCGGATCTCCAGCGCTTGATCCGACGCAGTGATGATTCGGGATGGACACTCTGCGTCGGGCCGTTGAGGATCCGAGGAAGGATAACCGAACCGATTGCTCGGATCGCAACAAGATCCGGCCCAAACCAACATCGCACGCAGGCTCCGACCCGAACTGGCGGTGAAGGATCGGGTCGATCAATTCCATCGAACTAGTCACCGGACTAGACTTAGCGAGAATAGCACCAAACAACCAATTGAGCCCAGGATTGGGATGCCTGTCATTCGATAATCCACCGAGTCCGGCAGCATAACAGTAACGCTTTGTTTAGCACCCCGTCAGTTCGACCTTCCACCCTTTTCGATACCCCGCACACCGACACCAGGATGACAATCGGACTGTCCTCAATCTGGAATTCCATCCTTCAACCATTCACCAAAGGAGCACTGGATTGGCGGATCACAACAGACACCAGGATGGCGGCTGGATCCATAATCGATCAACACCGAGAACCGATCACCCAAAGACCAGGCCAACTTTCCGAGCACCCTGGCTAGGAGGTACACCTGCTTGGTTCCTTTCCGCTTTTTTCTAACCCTCTTGCGGGAAGCGAGGTAATTTCTTTGGAGCAAAGAATACCAGGGAGCTGAGGGAGCTAATGTATAGGATACAAAGCGTAGCCCGTCTGCTGAAGAAAGCAGCCAGAGATAGTTACGCAGACTCACCTTTCGTGGATAATATAGCTCTAATCGGTGTTCCTAAAGGATGCGTGCCGCCAGCTATGACACTCTACGACGGAACCACAGATCCACTGTAATACTCCGTATTTATAAGTCTTGGGGTACTCTATCGAGTAGGCCTTACTCTGTCGAGTAAGGGTAAGTTGCGTTTTAGAAAAGTTTCTGACCTGTTGGGTACTCGATCGAGTAGCTGGGGCACTCGATCGAGTAAGGGGGTACTCGATCGAGTACCTCGGGTACTCAATCGAGTAGCCGGTTTTACGGGGAGTTTTCTCGGGTTTTGTTAATTATGCGATTAAGGTATATAAGCTTTGTCGTCATTATTCTAAATCACTTTTGCAAAACCTAAATTACTGTTTAAGAGAGAAAGCAAGCAAGTTCTTCATCCTAATCGCATTATTAGCAATACCCGGAGTTTGGAAGGTCAGTTCTTAGCGTTGATTATACCGTTGAGTTCCTTGCGTCGAGGGTAAGATCTATGTACCCTTTTTATTGTCTTTCCTTTGATTTGGTTAAACCCTAATTTAGAGATTTGGGGGTTTATGTGTAGTATGTGATTTGGTAGCCTTTATATGTTGTATGATAGGAGGAGGGTTCATAGAGGAAGCTTTTTGATTCAAGAGAGAGACCGTCGATTGTGTGCTTACCGGGTAGGATTTCTACTCGGTATTAGTCCCATAATGGGATATTGGTTGATGTGTTGTGTTTGGTTGGTTGATATAGTAATTGTATTGTGATTGTGGCTGTGATCGTTGTTTATGGTTCGCGAGGCGTGGCCTCGGCTGAGTGGGGTCACTTGCGGGAGTGGCTTCACGCCCTAGTTTCGCCTTCTGTGGAACCCGCCACAGAAGGGATGTGCACATTAATGGACAGGGTTATCGCTCACTATGTGGAGCGGGGATTTGGTGGGTGCGGCTGCGGTCCCCCATCGGCGGGGCTAGTCCAGGTGGACGATCGGTGATTGAGATGATTGGATTTGGCGTGATTGTGTGTGTGTGTGCTTAAGGCATGTCTTTTATCTTATTGTTAGTATATATTGAATTGTGTGATTAGTACGACCCGGTGTTGTTTTGTAAACTGCGGTGATCCATTCGGGGATGGCGAGCGATATTGAGCGGTATTGAGATGAGTATCTGGGATAGTGGGATTGCCACGACATGATGATAGGAGTCTTCCGCTGTAGCTTATTAGTTATTTACATTTCAGTTAGAACAGTCAGTTTGAGAACATGTATCGTACTTTTGGTTTGGTTTTGAGAATTGTAACTCTTCGCTAAGTATTTATAATTAAACGTTGTTTCTTCATTGTTATTTGATTATCATTGCCTCGGGTAACCGAGATGGTAATGTCTTCATACCTGAGTGGTCCTGGTAAGGCACTTGGAGTATGGGGGTGTTACAAATGGTATCAGAGCAACGATCCTGAAACCTGTAACCAATGAACCTAATGAACATAGGGAGTCAACTAAAATGAACCCGGGGTAAAAGTTGTAGGAGCTAATGCAAAGGCTTGGGAGACGTCCTAAAGTCGCGAAGTCGCCCTACAATTTTGAACCGATCACATGAGGGGAGTGTTTGTCGAGTCGTATGTGTGTTTGGTTAACTTGTGTAAGAATATGATGAAATGTGTTAATTGTTGGATGTTTGAAGTAGAAGGTTGAGAATGTGAAAGAAAGGTTAATGAAATATGTAGACTTGTCGTTGGAGTGATAACATGTTGGATGTTTATAAGGTGGCATTTAATCACATGATATAGTGATCTCGTAGATCGTACGAAAGGATGCGTAGCATTATATGCTTAGTTATGATATAATATGTGGTTTTATAAAGTTTTTTTTTAGCATGTTAGCATATGATATAGCATGCGGGTAGCGTTTCTGAGTTAGCATGACTCGATCGAGTGGGACTGACTTGATCGGGTGGGTTTTTGATGATTTTGGGTCCAGAATCGTATTTTTGGGTACTCGATCGAGTAACTAGGGGTACTCGATCGAGTAGGGGGTCACTCGATCGAGTAGCCTCGGTCGAGTATGTAAGAGATCAGAAGGTCTGTTTGGGGTCTGGTGTTTGGGTACTCGATCGAGTATGTTGGGCACTCGATCGAGTAGCCCGTTACTCGATCGAGTGTGTTTGGGAACTCGATCGAGTAGGTTCTGGGCAGCGTGTTTTCATGTTTTGAGGTTTAGTACGTGTGTTTATGTCTACCCTTTCTTATATATAGTTTCAAGATGCCGCCCAAGAAGACTGCTTTGTATGCGAGAGCTGAGCTTATGAACATAGAGGACATCGTTAAGATGTTGGAGCATCAGGATGCTCTCACTGAGGCTTTAAAGACTGTGGGGAAAGATAAGGATAAGGAGAAGGAGAAGGAGGTTGATCATTCTAAAATCAGCCTCTATATCGCGAGGTTTAACCCGAAAGAGTACAAGGGAGTTGGGGAGCCTAACCTTCTTGATAGTTGGCTGAGATAGATGGAGAACATATTAGATTTGGTTCACTGTCCTGATGAGATGAGAGTGGAACAGGCTGCGTTCTATCTGAGGGAGGCAGCTAGCAAGTGGTGGGATACAGTGAAAGTGAGTGCTAAGGAGATATATACAAGCCAAGGGTTACCTTCTATACCTTGGGAGGAGTTTCGTAGGGCTGTGAGGAAGGAGTTTGTACCGGAACATGTGAGGAGTAAGTTGAGGGAAGAGTTTGACAGTTTTAAGATGATCGCTGAGATGTCTATGGCCGAGTACTACAGGCAGTTCAATGAGAAGTCTAGGTATGCTGAGGATATGGGTTTGAGTGAGGAAAACCTGGCGTTGAGGTTTGAGAGGGGGTTGACCCCTAACATTATGGATAAGTTACCCGTGGGAGTCCTTACTGATGTTAAGGAAGCTTATGAGAGGGCTGGGAGAGCTGAGAGGTTGGTGGAGATGGCTCAGGAGAGGTTAGGTGGTGAGAAGAGGAAGTCTGAGAGCGAGGGTGGTGGCAAATCTAATCACAAGAAAGGCAACCACAATCAGTCTAAGGGATTTTCTTCTGGGTCAGGGTTCAGTGCTGGGGCTTCCTTTGGGCGCGGCCGTGGAAGTGTTAGTGGTAGTTGGGGAGTGACCTGCTATAGCTGTGGTGGTGTAGGCCACAAGAGACATGAGTGCACAAGTGCACCGGATCTTTCCGAGACCCGCAGAGCTTCACGAGCAACAGACCGGCCCGGATCATGGCCAAACCGGGAAGTCAGAGTTACCAGAGTGGAGGCAACCGCAACGGCGGTAATTCTTATCAGAAACCACCAACGAACAACAACAACAATCAAGGGTCGGGTGCTAAGCCGACCACATCAGCCAAGATCTTGTCCGGGGAGGTGGGCGGAAGACCGATGTGGCAAGTTATTCATGATAGAGAAGAAAGCGGTGAGGAAAATGCGCACGTTATCACCGGTACTTTTCTTGTAAATGGTATTCCTACCTTTGTTTTGTTTGATTCGGGGCTTCTCGATCGTTTGTGTCTTCGAGTCATGTTAAACGATTGGGTTTGAGGGTATATGAGTCTGTTAGTGAGCAAGTTTTTATACCTTCGGGTGAGTCCGTATCATGTGGGAGATTGTTTAGAGATGTATCTATGATAGTTGGGCAAGTTGATCTACCCGTAGACTTGCTAGAGTTTCCTTTTGACGGTTTTGAGATGATAGTCGGGATGGATTGGTTAGGAAAGTATAAAGCTAAGATAGACTGTCATCAAAAGAAAGTGTCTTTAAGAGGTCCTAAGGGTGTTAGTGTGTCTTATCGTGGGTTTCTAGTCAAACCCAAAGTTAAGTTGATTGCAGTTGTCACCTTGAAGTCTTATCCGAGGAAGGGATGTCCTTTGATCTTGTGCCATGTGAGAGATGACCGGATAGAGAGTCCGAAGCGATTGATGCGATACCGGTGGTGGGGGAGTTTGCCGATGTTTTTCCTGACGAGATTCCGTGGTTGCCACCAAAGAGGGAGATAGATTTCACCGTTGAGTTGAAACCGGGGACGAGCCAATCTCTAAGGCACCGTGATCGTACCGTATGGGTCCTAAGGAGATGGAGGAGCTTAGGAAGCAATTGGATGATTTGATAGAGAAGGGATACATTAGACCAAGTGTATCGCCGTGGGGAGCACCAATTCTTTTCGTGAAGAAGAAAGATGGGAGTTTGAGGTTATGCATAGATTACGGGAGGCTGAACCGAGTGACGATAAAGAACAAGTATCCTTTGCCAAGGATAGATGACCTGTTTGATCAGTTGAGTGGTGCATCAGTCTTTTCTAAGATTGATTTGAGGTCGGGGTACCATCAGGTGAAGATTAGAGAGGCGGACATACCAAAGACAGCTTTCACGTCGAGGTATGGCCATTATGAGTATGTGGTGATGCCGTTTGGGTTGTCTAATGCACCGGCAGTGTTTATGGATTTGATGAATAGAATCTTCAGACAGTTCTTGGACCCGTTTGTAGTAGTATTTATCGATGACATCTTAGTCTACTCTAAGACTAAGGAGGAGCATGAGGAGCATCTGAGGATCGTGTTGCAAACTTTGAGGGATCATGAGTTGTATGCTAAGCTATCCAAGTGTGAGTTCTGGTTAGAGAAAGTTGCTTTTCTGGGGCATGTGATCTCTAAAGATGGGGTAACTGTGGATCCGGCGAAGATAGAAGCAGTGATAAAGTGGGAAGCACCAAAGAATGTTGCCAAGGTTAGGAGTTTCTTGGGTTTATCTGGATACTACAGACGGTTCGTGAAAGATTTCTCCAAGATAGCTAGACCTATGACAGCGTTGATGAGGAAAGAGAACAGGTTTCGTTGGGATGAGAGTTGTGAGACGGCGTTCCAAACATTAAAGGAGCGTTTGACCACAGCTCCTGTCTTAGCATTGCCTGAAGGGACCGAGAACTTTGAGGTTTATACAGATGCCTCGAAGAATGGGTTGGGATGTGTGTTGATGCAGAATGGTAAAGTGATTGCCTATGCTTCTAGGCAATTGAAGCCTTATGAGGAGAACTACCCTACTCATGATCTGGAGTTGGGGGTTGTGGTGTTTGCTCTCAAGATTTGGAGACATTACCTTTATGGAGCAATCTTTAAGGTATTTTCTGATCACAAGAGTCTCAAGTACATCTTCACTCAGAAGGAGTTGAACATGAGACAGAGGAGGTGGATGGAGCTGATTGGCGATTATGACATGGAAATCATCTACCATGAAGGGAAGGCCAATGTTGTAGCTGATGCTTTGAGTAGGAAGAGTGTACATTCTCTGTGTACAGCTCTATCTTTGATGAGGCTGAGAGATGAGGTAGCGAGCTTTGGGATACATATGATGCAGAAAGGAGATGCCATGGGTGATATGACAGTACAGCTTGAGTTTTATGATGATATTCGAGGTAAGCAGGTATTGGACCCTACGATAGTGGAGTGGAGAGCTGGAGTAGAGAAAGGGACAGTGTCCCGGTTTTCTATTCATACATATGGTAGTTTGAGGTTTGATGGTAGGTGGTGTGTTCCTAATGATGAGGAGTTGAAAAAGACTATCATGACAGAGGCACATTGCACACCATATTCAGTACATCCGGGTGGTGACAAGCTATACAAGGATTTGAAGAAAACGTTTTGGTGGCCTGGGATGAAGAAAGAGACAGCTGAGTTTGTGTCCCGTTGTTTGACATGCCAGAGAGGTAAAGGGGAACAACGACGACCACAAGGTAAGATTCAGTCTTTAGAGGTACCTGAGTGGAAGTGGGAATCCATTTCCATGGACTTCATTGTGGGTTTGCCAAAGAGTCAACAAGGTAACAACATGATTTGGGTAATAGTGGATCGACTGACCAAGTCAGCTCACTTTGTTCCAATGAAAGATACATGGACTAAGGCACAATTGGCTATGGCCTATCGAAAGAACGTGCTTAAGTTACATGGAGTCCCTAAGGACATAGTGTCCGACAGAGATGCGAGGTTTATATCGAGGTTTTGGAAGGAGTTGCGGGAATCGTTGGGAACAACTTTGAAGATGAGTACGACATTTCATCCTGCGACAGACGGCAGGCGAGAGAACAATCAAGACTCTTGAGGATATGTTGCGAGCTTGTGTGATGGATTTTGGTGGTAGGCTGGGAGCGAGGGTTGGACTTGATAGAATTTTCTTACAATAACAGCTATCACACTAGTATTGGTATGGCACCGTTTGAGGCTTTGTATGGGAGAAGATATAGGAGTCCAATCTGTTGGGACGATAGTCTTTGAGGCAATGGTTTTAGGACCGAGAGATGGTGGAACAGTTTAAGATGATCGGGAACGGATGAGAGCGGCTCGGATCGACAAAAGAGTTATGCGGATCTACATCGCCGGGATATAGAGTTTCAGGTTGGGGATAAGGTTCTTCTGAAAGTGTCTCCTATGCGTGGGGTTATGAGATTTGGGAAGAAAGGCAAGCTAAGTCAGAAGTTTATAGGGCCGTATGAGATCTTAGAGCGGGTTGGGGAAGTTGCATATCGTCCGGCTTTACCAAATGCATTAGAGAGAGTGCATAATGTGTTTCATGTATCGCAGTTGCGGAAGTATGTGAGTGACCCGTCACATGTGTTAGAGGCCGAGAACTTAGAGCTAGATGAGTCCTTATCATATCTTGAGGTGCCTAAACAGATTCTAGACCGAAAGGTTAGAAAGACTAGGAGTGGTGAGACAGTTCTGCTCAAGATCCTTTGGTCTAACCACGAGACCGAGGAAGCTACATGGGAGCCAGAGGAGGCTATGAAAGAGCGTTACCCTTTCCTTTTTGATCAGGTATGTATGGTTACGGGGACGTAACCTTGTTTCTTTTAGGGGGGTAGGAGATGATCGCGAACAGTTTTTAAGAGTTTTATACCCCTTTTATATGTTGTGTCGGGATGTTTGTCGGGATGAGTTGGGTTAGTAACATGTTTTATGTTGAATTTTGTTTGATTGTTGAGTC
Source organism: Silene latifolia (assembly GCF_048544455.1). Taxonomy (NCBI): domain Eukaryota; kingdom Viridiplantae; phylum Streptophyta; class Magnoliopsida; order Caryophyllales; family Caryophyllaceae; genus Silene; species Silene latifolia. The sequence continues at coordinate 24,513,467 of NC_133536.1, forward strand.
GGGAATGTTAGGGAGTACCTTTGTTTAGTAGTGGTTTGAAATTCGGGGACGAAGTTCCTTTTAAGGAGGGAAGACTGTAATACTCCGTATTTATAAGTCTTGGGGTACTATATCGAGTAGGCCTTACTCTGTCGAGTAAGGGTAAGTTGCGTTTAGAAAAGTTTCGACTGTTGGGTACTCGATCGAGTAGCTGGGGCACTCGATCGAGTAAGGGGGTACTCGATCGAGTACCTCGGGTACTCGATCGAGTAGCTTTTTTTACGAGGGAGTTTTCTCGGGTTTTGTTAATTATGCGATTAAGGTATATAAGCTTTGTCGTCATTATTCTGAATCACTTTTGCAAAACCTAAATTACTGTTTAAGAGAGAAAGGAAGCAAGTTCTTCATCCTAATCGCATTATTAGCAACACCCGGAGTTTGGAAGGTCAGTTCTTAGCGTTGATTATACCGTTGAGTTCCTTGCGTCGAGGGTAAGATCTATGTACCCTTTTTATTGTCTTTCCTTTGATTTGGTTAAACCCTAATTTAGAGATTTGGGGGTTTATGTGTAGTATGTGATTTGGTAGCCTTTATATGTTGTATGATAGGAGGAGGGTTCATAGAGGAAGCTTTTGATTCAAAGAAGAGAGACCGTCGATTGTGTGCTTACCGGGTAGGATTTCTACTCAGTATTAGTCCCATAATGGGATATTGGTTAATGTGTTGTGTTTGGTTGGTTGATATAGTAATTGTATTGTGATTGTGGCTGTGATCGTTGTTTATGGTTCGCGAGGCGTGGCCTCAGCTGAGTGGGGTCACTTGCGGGAGTGGCTTCACGCCCTAGTTTCGCCTTCTGTGGAACCCGCCACAGAAGGGATGTGCACATTAATGGACAGGGTTATCGCTCACTATGTGGAGCGGGGATTTGGTGGGTACGGCTGCGGTCCCCCACTGGCAGGGCTGGTCCAGTGGACAGTCAGTGATTGAGATGATTGGATTTGGCGTGATTGTGTGTGTGTGACAGTTAAGCTGTCTGTTTATCTTATTGTTAGTATATATTGAATTGTGTGATTAGTACTGACCCCGGTGTTGTTTTGTAAACCTGCGGTGATCCATTCGGGGATGGTGAGCAGATATTGAGCAGGTATTGAGATGAGTACTGGGATAGCTGGGATTGCCACGACCTGATGATAGGAGTCTTCCGCTGTAGCTTATTAGTTATTTACATTTCAGTTAGAACAGTCAGTTTGAGAACATGTATCGTACTTTTGGTTTGGTTTTGAGAATTGTAACTCTTCGCTAAGTATTTATAATTAAACGTTGTTTCTTTATTGTTATTTGATTATCATTGCCTCGGGTAACCGAGATGGTAATGTCTTCATACCTGAGTGGTCCTAGTAAGGCACTTGGAGTATGGGGGTGTTACATCCACTTGACCATATCAACCATTACAAGCAGAAAATGATGGTGATAACCGCAACTGGATCTCTAAAGGAAGATTGTATGTGCAAGGGTTTCGGGTCAACACTGTCAAGAGCAGCCCTGCAGTGGTTCGTCGGTCTACCTAATAAAAGCATATCCAGCTTCGCCGACCTAGTCAATGCCTTCAACCAGCAGTTCGCCAGCAGCAGAAAGCCGGAGAAGCAAACCAGTGACTTCTACCGGATAGTGCAAGGGTTTGAGGAATCTACCCGTGATTACTTGAACCAGTTCAACAAAGAGAAGGTGTCAATTCCGAGGTGCGATATAGCAACCGCTATACAAGCCTTCCGCCGAGGATTGCACCAGGATTCACAGCTATACAAGGACCTAACCATGCATCCATGCACTACCTTTGAGGAGGTACAATCGAAGGCAATTGCTGTCATGAGGCTGGAAGAAGACTCTGCACCTGTAAGAGGCACTTATGATTCAGACCCAGTATCCAGAAAAGCTCCGGAGAAAGAACAAATGAAGATCCAAACCCTACAGCAGGAGCGTGAATAAAGTTTCTGGAAATTCTGAAGGAAAGGGCAAAGCAGATCTGCCTCCGAAGGTAAGTCAGTATGGTTTCACTACCAATCTTGCAAGACTATTCAAAGCCTTGAAGGAGCTAGGACGCAGAGTCAGATGGCCAAAACTTCCAGAAGGAAACCCAGCAGCAGAGACACAGGCAAGAAGTGTGAGTTCCACGGCAGCAACACCCACAACACCGATGAATGCCACTCCCTCAGAAAGGAAGTCAAATTCCACTATGACCAAGGAAACCTGGATCACCTCCCCCTTAAACGCAACTTAGAATATATTCGATGGGATCGGGTTACGCCATCCCCCTCCTCATTGCTCTAGAACTGTGAATGTCATTACAGGTGGATCGGAGCTGTGTGGGCTGACCTATTCAACAGCTAAGAGGCACGCAACCAGGACTAAGGGAGACAGACCAGAAAGCTCCTGCAGGGTTAACCACCAGAATCTGCCGTCAGTCACCTTCGACGAAACAGACGCAAGATCTGCTCCAGAACAGCACCACGATGCCTTAATCATCACGCTCCCCATAGGAAATTGCAAGGTGAAAAAGATCCTGGTGGATACCGAAAGCTCCGTCAACTTGATCATGATGGAAACACTCAAAGGAATGGGATTCACCGAGAAAGATCTGGCAAAGAAGGCAATTCCCTTAGTTGGTTTCAGTGGCGAAACAAAGCACTCCCTAGGAGAAATCATCATTCCAACCTATGCCGGGGGTGTAAACAAACAGGTAAGGTATCTGGTTATTGATGGGCCCTCTACTTACAATGTGATCCTTGGCAGGCCCTGGATCCACGAGATGAAAGCAATCCCCTCAACGTACCACCAATGCCTAAAGTTTCCAACACCTTGGGGGGTACAAGAGATACGTGGGGACCAGGAAGAAGCTAAAGATTGCTAGAAAGTGGCTCTGAAGCCAACAACCGGTTCGCCCACATATCAATTACAGAGACAGCGCATCCAGGACGAGTACATTGAGCCTCAGCAGACAGAGCTAGACGAAGTTATCCTGGACGCGCTGCACCCAAAACGAACTGTTCTCATTGGATCTGAATGTACAGGTAAAATTCGTGAAGAACTCGTTCGGTTATTGAGAACTAACATAGACTGCTTTGCTTGGTCACATGATGATATGATAGGGATAGACCCAAGTGTGATAACTCACAAGCTAAGTGTGGATCCAAGCTATAAACCTGTGCAGCAGAAAAGAAGAAAATTTGTTTCTGAAAGAAACCAGGTCATAAATCAAGAATTAGACAACCTGCTTGCTGCAGGAAAGATTCGTGAAGTAAAGTACCCGGAGTGGTTGTCTAATGTGGTAGTGGTTCCAAAGAAGAATGGCAAGTGGAGGGTCTGCGTCGATTTCACGGATTTAAACAAAGCTTGCCCAAAGGATCCATTCCCTCTACCACACATAGACGCCATGGTGGATGCAAATTGCAGCCACGAGATGTTGACATTTCGGATGCCTGGAGCGGATATAACCGGATAAAGATGCACCCGGTGACCAGGAAAAGACAAAGATTCGATCCGAGAGAGGTATCTATTGTTATAATGTCATGCCCTTTGGACTGAAAAATGCAGGATCTACCTACCAGAGGCTGGTAAACATGATGTTTAAAGAAAAAATAGGCCAAAATATGAAAGTATACATAGACGATATGGTCGTTAAATCGAAGCAGGCTTCACAGCACCACCAGCACCTGGCAGAAACTTTCAATACCCTCAGGAAATACCAAATGAAGTTGAATCCTACGAAGTGTACCTTTGGAGTATCCAGTGGAAAGTTTCTGGGGTATATGGTAACCCAGAGGGGAATAGAGGCCAACACCGAGCAAATAAAAGCAATTCTGCAGCTGGAATCACCGCAGAAACCAAAAGACGTCCAGCGCCTGACTGGAAGAGTGGCAGCCTTAAACAGATTCATATCCAGATCCTCGGACAGATGCAAGCTATTCTATGATATACTCAGAAAAAGCCAAAGATTTGAGTGGACGGATGATCACGAGAAAGCATTTCAGGAGCTGAAGCGTTATCTCAGCACCTCACCCCTCATGTCGAAACCAGAGCCAGGAGAACCACTATTCCTGTATCTATCGGTCACAAAACGGCGATCGGTGCGACTAGTACGAGAGCGGGAAGGATCACAAAGATCCGAGATACTACATCGCAAAGTCTCGCTCCTCCAGAGACCAGGTACACGTCACTAGAAAAACTTGTCCTTGCACTAGTTACTGCATCCTATAAATTGCGTCCCTACTTCGAGTCTCATACAATTTACGTGATAACTAATTATCCTCTAAAAACTATCATGAGAAAACCAGATTGTCGGGAAGAATGGCTAAATGGTCCGTGCATTTGAGCGAGTACGATTTGAAGTTTGAACCCCGTACGGCCATAAAGTCCCAGGCTCTGGCAGACTTTGTGTCCGACTTCTGTCCAGCACTCCAGACCCAGGCCGAACAGGACATCCTGAATCTGGAAGAAGACAAAGGAGAGCAAATATGGGAGCTACATGTGGACGGAGCCTCCAACGCCAAAGGAGCAGGAGTAGGGCTGGTCCTCAAATCACCCCAGGGAGACCTCATAGTCCAGGCCGTACGATGTGAATTCAAAGCCACAAACAACGAAGCAGAATATGAGGCACTAATCCTGGGTCTGAAGCTGGCTCTGGATCTGAAAATCAGACACCTTCAGGTCTGCAGCGATTCTAAGCTTATAGTTAACCATGTTAATGACTGTTATGAGGCCAGGGATCCCAGGATGATGGCATATCTAGACGTAGCAAAGGAGCTGAAAATCAGATTTGTCACATTCAACATCAAGCAAATCCCCGGGAGCGAGAATGCGACGAGACGACGCACTAGCCACCCTGGGGGCAACCTTCAAGACAGAACTATCTTCACGATACCAATTGTCCACGTCTGCCGGAGCCAACAACACTAAAATCTCAAAGGGAAGCGAGAAAAAGTGTGCGGCACTGGCGAAAGAAGAAAATACTCCGATTGGAGGAAACCCTACTTAGACCGGTTGCGAGAATGACGTCCTACCAGCAGATAAAAAGGAGGTAAGGAGCTTTAAAATGAGAGCATCCAGATTCATACTAATTGATGATGTTCTTTTCAGAAATCCTCGTGGACCCTACCTCAGATGCCTGGATCGGGAAGAGTCTCAGGTTGTTTTGCATGCTCTCCACAGTGGAGAATGTGGAAACCATGCGGGGGCGAGCCTGTCCAACAAGGCACTTTGGCGGGGATACTTCGGCCCACAATGCGCGAAGATGCCATGGAATTCGCAAAAAGATGCGACGCTTGCGCGGAGGCACGCCCATGTTAGCCACCGGCCCAGCAGAGCCTCTGCACCAGGTTATCTCACCATGGCCCTTCATGAAGTGGGGATGGATATCGTGGGACCACTACCCAACACACCAGGAAACAAAGTCTATATGCTCGCCATGACGGACTACTTCTCCAAATGGATAGAAGTAGAATCATTCTCCCAGGTTACAGGAACCCAGGTGATATCTTTCATTAAACGTAATATCATATGCAGGTTTGGCATTCCATATGAGATTATATGTTATAATGGGTCCCAATTCATTGGAAATAAGACGGAAGCTTTTTGTGCTAGGTGGAATATCTCGTTACAGAAATGTACTCCTAGGAACCCCCAGTCCAATGGACAAGCTGAATCCAGCAATAAGATTATCATTGAAAACTTGAAAAAGAAACTAGAGGAGATTGGGGGCAAATGGGCAGAAGAGCTACCTCTGGTTCTCTGGCTGTGAGAACCACTCCAAAGGTTGCAACGGGCAAACCCCCTTCACTGGTGTTCGGAGCAGAGGCGATCATCCCATCCGGTTAGGGTCCCAACCCACGATATGGATGCATCACGAAAGACTGGAACCAGGTGGAAATGGCAAGCGGCTGACACGATAGATGAACTCGAACCGGCGCCCGGATCAAGATGGCTTCCTACCGACGACTGTGGCTAGAAGCTACAACAAGAACGTAAAAGTAAGAACTCTGCAGGTAGGAGATCTGGTCCTGAGGAAAGTCTTCCAGAATACCAAGAACCAGCAAGCAGGGAAATTTGCCTACAACTGGGAGGGGCCATACCAAGTAGAAAGCACAGTTGGAAATGGAGCCTACCGACTCATGACTATGGAGGGACAAATGGTTCCCAGATCCTGGAATATCACCCACTTGAAAAAATATTTTACTTAAGTCACCAGCATGGTCAACAACTGGGTACTCAGCCTACCAGATACAGTCCAGCCAGGTTCTAGATATTGCCTTACATATTTTCTCGCTCTGAATATTTTTCTGTCTCTAAGTATTTTTATGTCTCCAAATATTTTTCTGGCCATAAGATATTTTCCTGCTTCTAAAATATTTTTCTATTCCTAAATATTTTTCTGGGTCTGAATATCTCCTGATTCTGAATGTTTTCCGGCTCTAAAACGTTATTTCTAAATTCAACATTTCTGGTTCTAATAGCCTTGCTCGTATTTTAATTCTAACAAGTTTTAAGTTGTAAAACCACCTTGAATAATTTAAATTTTTTCAAATAAGCCAGGTAAATAAAATGCAAACTAATCTGGCAGAGCCTGTATTCATTACAGAAGGCGTGTGTCCGTGGCTAAGCACGTACAACCGGGACAACCAGCCTCCCGCGATGCATTAGCACCCACGCAAGCCTGGCTCCTCTGGACGAGTGGGCATACTAGACCTCTTAGCCAGCAATCTAATAGCGATGGCCAAACAAACGACGTGCATGCACAAATCAAAGCACCAGAAACGGTACGACACAAAGAGATAACCATTAGAAAATACTTAAGTTGCAAAAGCAAAGTACGTCTGGCACCAGAGCCAGACCAAAGTACATAAACTGTTCAAAATAAAGATGTTATGCCCCGTAGGGCCAGAAACTAACTAAACATAGCAAAAGTCTTTCAGATGCAGGAGAAAGTTAATCTATATAAATATGCTCCACAGCCTCAGAAGCAGCTGCCTGAGTGTCAGGAGCAGGAGAATTCACCTCATCCTCAGCACCCGGATCATCAACAGAAGCAGTACCGGGTTCCACCAAGCCAGCCAGCACATCCAGATTCAGACCATCCGGAAAAGCAGCAGCAAGCTTCCCCTCTTCAGCTCCTAAGTCCCAGGCCAAATGCTCTCCCTTCTGGAACATCTTTATACATTTAATCTTCGTCTTCAGAGCAGCATAGGACAGAGCATTCACCAAAGTCTCTTTCAACTCTTGCACATCAGAAGCCTTCTCCCCCTGGATCTGAGCAACACGAGCCTCAGCATCTGAAGCACGAGCCTCAGCATCTGAAGCACATTTATCAGCATCTGCAGCACGTTTCTCCACCTCAGAAGTACGTCCCTCAGCTTCTGAGGCATGCTTTTCAGCATCGGCAGCCTTCTTCTCAGCATCAGCAACCTTCCCCTCAGCACCAGAAATCCGCCCTTCAGCAATAGAGAGACTGTTCCGCAACCTCTGCTTCTGAGTGGCTTCCTCCAACAGCAAACTCTGGGACTTTTTTAGATCAGCCTGAGTCTTAAGCCTATCCTCATTAGCTTCTTTCGCCAGCTTCTGGAGTTTCGCATTTTCTGCTACCAGGAGAGACACCTTCTCCCGCAGAGATACGAGCCATCCGGAAGGACCGATGCACTGTAACCAAGTGTTAAAATATATATATATATATATATATATATATATATATATATATATATATATATATATATATATATGGCAGCGGCCAATGGTCGTTTACCTCAAAAGAATGCTCAGCTGCACGGTCCACCGAGTCAAGCAAAGGTTTGCTATCCAACGCAGACCTAGGAGCTGGAAGAAGCATCTGGTTCATTAAGTCCAAATTACTCGCAGACCTAGCCCTTCCAAAATCGTTTGGAAGTTTGAAGACAATAACCCAGAGGCAGGAGCAGACTTGGAACCCGAGGCAGCCCCAGAAGCAAGGACGGCCCCAAAAGCAGGGACGACCCCAGAAGCAGGGGTAGCTCCGGAAGCAGGAAGGGTTTCAGACACTGGGATTGGGCCAGAAGCAGACTTGGCTGGGACAGAAGCGGGAATAGGCTTAGGGACCAGGGGACACCCAGAAGCAGATGACCCATGCCCAGGTAGTGGAGGCCTCACAGCTAGAGGAGTAGCTTCGATAGGAGTCTACTCCTTGGCCTGGCTAGCAGCAGCAGACCTTCTCTTGGGGTGAGGTCCAGAACCAGGGGCAGGGGTAGACTTTCTTTTCTCATCAGGCTTGGGGGCAACCGCAACCTGCTCCTTTACTTTCTGAGCCAGAACATCGTCCAGCGAAATTCTAGATTTTGCAGAACCTGGAAGCAGCAAAGATTAAGTCAAAACCAGATATATGAAATATCCAGAAACAGAACCTAGTCAAAAAAGGAAGAACAACGCACTAGTCGACATTGAATCTTTTTCTTCAGCAGCTGTTTTCTTCACCACAGCAGCAGAATCCTGAACCAGATTGGGGAAAGTCCTATTTTCTGGAGGTGGACTGAATAGCTTGGAAAGAGATGCGGTTCCGTCAGGAGATAAGGGCAAGGGGCACAAACCTGCACAAAAAACCAAGTAAGGAAATATGAGCATCAAAGGAAAACACACAGAAATAAGGGCATGCAAATACCGTTTGTTGATCGCCAGACACTGACAATGTAGTCAGTAGGAGCAGGAAGAGTGTCAATTTTCACGAAAATAAAGCGGGAAAACCACTTGCTGTCATCCGGCTTCACGGGGAAGATGATGCAACTCTTTTCCCCGTCTCGAACCCGAATGGTCACTTGACCCCGAGCGAGGGACCTGACCGAAAACAAGTGTGCAAGGTCCGGGAGACCAATCCCATAACCAAAACGGTTATTCATAGCCTCAATCGCAAACAAGGTCCGCCAAGTATAGGGAGCCACTTGGCAAATAGCCAAATGATTCAAGTTCAGAAACTCTTGAATCAGAGGAGGAAAAGGAAACCTCAAACCCAGACGGAAAGCGTATTCATATAAACATATCCACCCCACCCTCACTGAGTCGGCTTTTTGGCCAGGGGTTGGGATGTGAAACACCACATCGTCAGAAAAACCAAAGGTTTTCTTGATATAATCAAGATCCTCGGAGGTGAAATCGGAGTCACAAGAATGTTTGGCGGAAAGGACACCGCCGGAGAGGAAAACGTCAGACGGCATCACTGGATCCGAGGCCGAGGTCGAAGAAGCAGATTTTTGTGACATGATATGCAAAGAAATGAAAAGAAAGCGAGTTGAAGACGAAGTACCTGTGAAAAAGCAACCGGCAGAAAGAAGGAGGGTTTATGAGAGAAGAAGATGAAGGTGATTGATAATGATGGAGAGGTGAGAAAATAGAGGGAGGGAGGATACCGAGGAAGTTATATAGAAAGAAGAGTTTGAGGGCAAGTGGGGAGTTATGAGGCGGTTGAGAAGCCATTAAGTGGGGAAGTTGTAGAAACCAAGGTAACTGCTAAAACTACGTCAGTTCTCCGCATCGCAATAGAAATTCCCGCCTAAAAATATTTGAGACGGAAATTTGGGGGCAATTGTTAGGGATACAAACTGATTTTATCATCCGTGACATGGCATTATTTTATTGGGAAAAAGAGTGGTAGTAGGATGACGACGTGGCATGAGGCGGTTGGAAGAAGAAAGGAAAAAGGGATCACTGAGGTGGCGAGTTATGGGCCGTTAGATTGAAAGAGGAACAAACACACGTTGAGAAAGTATAAAACACACGTACAAAGAAGGGTTGTTGGGCCAAGTAAAAAAAAAACTCCTATTCTAATGGAGTTGACCCAAAGTCCAGGAGCAAAAGGAGGAAAGAAGTTTTTGGACTCTCTATTCCTTGTTCGGCAACTATAAAAGGAGAAGGGAAGCAGCACAAAAGGGGCATTGACCGTATCATCGAGCAACACTTCACTCTAAAAAATCTATCAGCAATTGGCGACAATTATCTAGCAACATAACATTTGTATTTCCTTACTTGGGCGTTTTTACATCGATTATAGTGCAAAGTTGGCGGGATTCCGACTCCCCCCGCGGTTGTTCCCACACCGGGTTTTCCGCGTCACCAAAAATCTCTCGTGTCGTCCTTTTTGTTTATCTTTTCCTCCTTTACTTCATTGCATATTTACTCCTTAAATTCATCATAATCCAATATTAATCGGCCGTAGATCAATCACTATCACTCACCAATTAAATTAATAACTCGGTAGATTTTTACCAAAACAATGATTGGGTCATTTTGAGGTCAAGTGGGTCGAGTTATTTTAGGCTTATTTCGAGCCGATGATTAAGAGAAAAAAAACACGTTTAGACTTTAAGTTAGACCTGGCAAATCAACCCGACTCGATTGACCCAACCAGATTAGGCTGACCTGAACTACTGCACCCGAATGACATCGGAATTAACCCGACCCGACCCTAAAATGACCCAAGCTTTCATGAACCCGTAACAGACCCGGCCCGAAATAACCCGATTCGAAACCACCCAACTCGAAAATGACCCGACAAAACATAAGTTTAATTGAACCCAAAAGACTTGAAATGTCTTTTTTTCTTGTCTCTTAATCATTTATTTGAAAATAACTCGACCCAAAATAACCTGACCCACTTAACCCGAAACAGGCCCGACCAACAAACCCGAAAGATACCCGTAAACCGAAATGATCCGACCAGAACTCGCCCAACCCGAACCTGACCCGTTTGACATGTGTACTTAATATTACAGGGTATTACCCTTACCTAATTTTACACTACAAGAAAACACGACAAGGGCGACTAAAAAAGGCAACTGACTTCAGTCGCTCTTATAAATTTAGCGACTAAGAACAGTCGCCCGCCCTTGGTAGTAAGTTCTAGTCGCCAAATTTGGCGACTATATTTTTTTTAAGCGGGCGACTAAAAACAATCGCGAAATTGGCGATTGGTATTCCACTTCACTCGCCAAATTAGCGATTGTTTTTAGTCGCCATGGCAATTTTGTAATTGGGAATTGGCGACTGTTTTCAGTCGCCGATTTGGCGACCATTTTCAGATGCTAATTTGGCGATCGTTCTCAGTCGTCAATCCGTCGCCATGTCGAATTTCATATCAGAAGGTTGGCGACTAACATCCGTCACCAATTTTACATTTTCAGTCGCCAATTTTACATGTTTTTTTTCCATAAAATTCGTTTTTGACCTAGCCAAATACGTAAAAACCTGCAAAGAAAACCAACAACACCAACAGACAACACAAGGGAAGCCAAACACGTCAAACTTTTATACATAAAATCAAGTTTCATACACAAGTACGAGTTTTGGTGCTTGTCTAAGTAATTAACATCATCCGACAATAACGTTTTCACTAATAAGCTAACTACATAACCGGGAAACTTGCTCAAGCTCCACTTGTAATATCCGGATATTTTGGGACCCGTAAAGGAACCTTGGGATGCGTGATAAGACCTTGTGCTAGAGGAGAGATCACTCGGGAGTGAATTATGACTATAAAGGGGACCGAGTATAAGTTATACTAGACTTAGTAGAGTTGTTATAATGTCGGACTATAGAAGAGTCGTCTTAAAAATGTCATAACTTGAGGTCTAGACACGATATTGATGTGATTTCAATTGGAGGTGATAGCTTGTTCTCTTACGATTCCAACGGTAGGTCACAAGACCAAAATGACCAAGAAACGAGTGAGATATGACTGTTTGCGAAAACTGGTCATTGATTAGAAATGCGTCGCACTCGACCGAGAGAGGTTCAATCGACCGAGTGGATCCGGCACTCGATCGAGTGAGTGACACTCGACCGAGTGGCGCTGAATCAGAACACGGGATAAGGAAATCTTATTCCCTTATTCTCATTCATTCTATCTTCTTCCTTATCTCTCCAAACTCTCTCTCTTCTCTCTAAAAACTTCACAAATACCATATTAGGGGATTTAAGCTTGCTCTTGGGGATTGTTCACCTTATTCATAATCTTTTCCACCTTGTAAGTCAAGACAATCTAACCTTTCTTATCTTGTAGTAAACCTAACTTTTGTGGGTTTTGATTTGGGTAATTAATTAGTAATTAGTATATGTAATATGGGTAATTAGTGGGTATTAATAAGGGTTTTGTATTGTTTTATAGTGTAGGATGGTTTGTGATAGTTATTATGTGGTATTGTAGGATGAGACGGTCTTATGAGACGGATCTTGCTTATTAATTGGATTGCTTGTGAAGAATACTAAAAGGTAGGTTTATCCTACTCGAATTCAATATTTTGTGAGCATATTTGTGTGTCTTGCATCATCATTTTTATGTATGAGTCGATTGGGCTAACATGTTTGTATTTGAGGAAGTTTTATCCATGATATGTTGGGATTGAGTTCATGATGAGTCATGTAATTGGTGACTTGGTGTTGTGTTGCATTTTCCATGTATTATCATTGTTGTGTTGTGTTGGAGATCATTGGTAGTGTGGTTTTTATTGAGGAGACATAAGACGGTTGGGAGACCGTCTTACGCTTGAGTCGCCTCTTGGAGCTTCCCACTCCAAGAGCGATCTATACATTAATGGCTTGAGTTACTGAGGGACTCGTGTGGTTGAGACACGACGTCTGGCAGGAGATATGGTTGGCTTCCGGACCTGGTACATCTGAGCGTGTCCCGATACCTATTTGTGGTTGTTAGTATGTCTGGGCGTGTCCCGGTACCAGTGTGGTTGTCTGTATGTCTGGGCGTGTCCCGGTACCGTGGTGGTTGTGGGTACGTCTGGCTGTGTCCTGGTACCGGAGTGGTTGTTGTTTGATAGCGTCTCATTCATGTTTTAGTCATGTTGCATACACACACACTTTGAGTTGAGTCACACTGTATTTATTTATTCAAACTGACGTTTGTATGTCTGTGTAATTGTCACCTATTTCCGGGGTGGCCTGTGTCGATCCATATGTTATTTCCGATCACATGGGGAGCAGGTTAAGTACAGGTTTGTGATACTGTCGTTTCTGTACCAAAAATAAACCTAAATATACTAACGGACGCTAGTGATAAGTAGGGTCGATTCTCCACAGGGAGGCAAGATATCTGTCTAAAGGTCTGTCTATCGAAGTCACAAAATGGGGGTTTTTAATTTGATTTCCTAAGCTACAAAAGATTTAAGGAAAGAGAAATAAAGGAGAGAGAAGTAAAGTGAGAAAATACGATAAGAGTGATCAAATAAGAGAAGGTATGCCAGGATTTCGGTTCACCATGGTAGTCAATCGACTCAGTTACAAATAGCCTAGACAATCTACTGTGAGAAGAATAAGGGAAAGGTCATTCTAGTCCACTTTCTATCCTAGATTTCCACTAACTTAACTTTCGTCCTCATTAGGGTAGTCTACTGTTCATAGCAGGTCTATTTATTCCAATATTCCGATCTAGGAGTAAAGTTAACTAGATTAATGTAATTTAGAATCATGCACTCAACTAAATTGGTGTTACAGTTATATTGCTATGAGAACAGATTCTCACATGTAAATTACCTAGCCTATTCGCTACATCGTCACAATCCTACCATGGATTCCCTAATCCTAACATAAAGAGAATTAGCTACTCATGTTATTAATGGTGTCAACAATAATAATAATAAGCATGCTAATGAAGGACATAATGAAATAATAACAATCGCGCATAAACAAACTAGGGTAAGAGTAAATAACGAAAGAACAAGGAATTAAAGCAAACAAAGTATTAAGATTAAGAAGGAAAGAATGATTACAATCAATAAGAATCCGGCGTAAAGATCAATTCACAAAAGCAAAGCAAAGGGTTGAGGGATTAAGCCGTAAAGGAAGAGTAATTAAGAGATTCAGAAGTTTAAGAAGTAGTAAATAGTGTATGAAAGATAACCTAATGACCTAATTACGACTCCCTTATATAGGGAAGCGTAATACTTACCAAAATAAACTATCACGGCTTAACTAAATCCCCATAAGACAGCAAACCTCTCGATCGAGTGGATTCAGACCACTCGATCGAGGTCTTCTCCAGCACTTCCTCGCGATCGAGCAATTAAAGCTCCCGATCGAGGAACTCCAATAAGGCACATATCGATCGAGCTCTTGGGATCACTCGATCGACCATTTATATCAGCCAAACCACTCGATCGACCCTCAATTCTTCTCGATCGAATGCTTTTCCATCAAATCAACCTCTAACTCGTCTTTGGCAGCTTCCTTGACCTTCCTTCACGCACTCCAAGGCACGTCTCTTGCTCCAATATTCCCGTCTCCTTATAATGCATGCTGAATAGGACGAATAGGGCGTGGTTTCACTACTTTCGGGCTCATTTCTACAAATCAGACAAAACAAACCAAAGTAACCAATACAGGGCATTTTGCAATACATAACGATACAAAAAGGCATAGAAATGCGTGCAATAAAAGGCTAAAAAGACTATATAAATTGCACGTATCAAATCTTCCCAAACCGAACATTTACTCGTCCTCGAGTAAACTAAATGCAAACTAATGGAACAGAAAAGAAAACTCAGAGCTAGCTATAACTTGTCTACTTGAACCAATTTAATGCAAACAAAAACTAACAGTCATAGCTACAGCAGTCAATACGCAAACGAGTTATATGACGTCCATAAATAAAGTTGACCTATCGACCTTGCAAGACCAACAAAATCGGACTCTCACGGGGTCACTCTTGTCTCATGAAGCAAAGGATGAATATGTATGTAAAGGAGAAAGAGAATACAGTCACTCACCTAAACTACGACCTACATAACATGCATGGAGCAAAAATGATAGACGATTCAAGTACTATACATACATTCCAACCAACAATGTCTGTCACAGCCGAGGGCTTACAAATGATATGGGTAAGTGAGGTTACAGGTGAGAAAGGGCAAAACAGATTATGGAAATGTGGAGGTAAAGCGTCAAGCTAGTTCCTAAACAAGACCAAATAAGACCATCCGAATTTCAGCTGACTAGAGAATAAAGCACAAGTGCCCTTCATTGGCACATAACTCACTACCCAATACACAATCTCCTCAAAAAAAAAAGATATAAATAAGAATGGAGAAGTAGACCGTCACAAACTTCCCTTTTTTAATACGGTCTAATTTTTTCGTCAAAAACAACTTTCTCTTTTTTTTTTTTTCATTTTTTTTCTTTTCTTCTTTCTTCTTCTCACGTCTGATTTCCAATTCTTTTTTTTTCATTTTTTTTCTCTTTTTTTTTCACACGTTTCCTTTTTTCATCTTTTTCTCATTTTTCTTATTTCACCAACTCCAAACAATGAAAACGGGCCAAACTCGCACAAAAAGGAATATACCGCAAAAGTCACACAAAACTAACTTGGCAATGCAGGCTAAATTTTGGGTATAGCTAATGGGTCAAAAAGGCTATATTTGGCTAAAGTGGAGCTAAATGGGTGAAAGATGAAAGAAAGAAAAATTGTAAGCACCTCCCTGCATGTGACACCGACCACAAACCCGAATATATGCAATTGACAAGAAATCGAATGTCGTAAATGTGCAAAAGTGATAAACATGTTATGCAAGGAGTACTACCCTCAATTCCTATATGAACCGGTCATGAATGTCACCAGTTATATGGCTCTAAATCTCAGAAATTGTAAAGTAGGTTGCCAATTTATCAGGTCAAGTCTACACAGTCAGCTATATGTCTGACATTAACTCATAGATATGAGCAAGACTAAGCTAATAACTGTCAGTTAAATGCAAGGCTCAAGTAAAAATGACAAGTTAAAGTGCAATTTCATCACGGAAATCTACCGTTCCGACTCAACCTATATGCAATATGAAACGTGAATATTTTTTGATTTTTTTTTAAATAAATAAATACAATGCAAGTGGAAAAAGTAAACGTGAATGCAAAAACAATGCAAAATGCAGACTCAAAGGATGCATTACCCTCCCCAAACCAAAACGGACAACGCCCTCGTTGTCCTCCAGCATACACCAGCAGATATATAATGGGAAAAAGGCTAAAAACAACCAATAAATGCATGAAAAACAATAAATAAAAAGGAGACAAAAAGAAATAAAAGAGCAAGAATGTACATACAAAACACGAACTTCCCCAAACCAGCTAGAAAACAGGGGAAGTGAGTAGACCAATAGCTACTCGTCACCGTCGTCCTCCACGTCCTCAACCGTGAAGTCAGGGTCCTCCTGCTGCTCCCTCCTCCTTCCTTCCTCAGCCTGTACTCTCACCTCCTCCTCCGCGGTGTCTGCCTCGCTAGGCGGCTGTGGGTACCCCTCCGCCCGGTACCGGTAGAAAGAAGGGTGTGACCAGCCCTCAGGGACGGGGAGTCCTCTCCTCATGTGATACTCGTATAGAGGGAACAAGGTAAGTGCAATGTCCCTCTCCATACGAGTTTGCCTGGTAAGAAGCTCAAGAAGCAAACTGTCACTGCGCCCTTGGTATTGTCGTTTCTGTACCAAAAAATAAACCTAAATATACTAACGGAAGCTAGTGATAAGTAGGGTCGATTCTCCACAGGGAGGCAAGATATCTGTCTAAAGGTCCGTCTATCTAAGTCACAAAATGGGGGTTTTTAATTTGATTTCCTAAGCTACAAAAGATTTAAGGAAAGAGAAATAAAGGAGAGAGCGGTAAAGTGAGAAAATACGATAAGAGTGATCAAATAAGAGAAGGTATGCCAGGATTTCGGTTCACCATGGTAGTCAATCGACTCAATTGCAAATAGCCTAGACAATCTACTGTGAGAAGGATAAGGGGAAGGTCCTTCCGGTCCACTTTCTATCCTAGATTTCCACTAACTTAACTTCCGTCCTCATTAGGGTAGTCTACTGTTCATAGCAGGTCTATTTATTCCAATCTTCCGATCTAGGAGTAAAGTTAACCAGATTAATGTAATTTAGAAGCGTGCACTCAACTAAATTGGTGTTACAGTTATATTGCAATGGGAACAGATTCTCACATGTAAATTACCTAGCCTATTCACTACATCGTCACAATCCTACCACGGATTCCCTAGTCCTAACATAAAGAGAATTAGCTACTCATGTTATTTATGGTGTTAACAATAATAATAATAAGCATGCTAATGAAGGACATAATGAAATAATAACAATCGAGCATAAACAAACTAGGGTAAGAGTAAATAACGAAAGAACAAGGAATTAAAGCAAACAAAGTATTAAGATTAAGGAGGAAAGAATGATTACAATCAATAAGAATCCGGCGTAAAGATCAATCCACAAAAGCAAAGCAAAGGGTTGAGGGATTAAGCCGTAAAGGAAGGGTAATTAAGAGATTCAGAAGTTTAAGAAGTAGTAAATAGTGTATGAAAGATAACCTAGTGACCTAATTACGACTTCCTTATATAAGGAAGCGTAATACTTAACAAAATAAACTATCACGGCTTAATTAAACCCGCATAAGACAACAAACCTCTCGATCGAGTGGATTCAGACCACTCGATCGAGGTCTTCTCCAGTAATTCCTCTCGATCGAGCAATTAAAGCTCTCGATCGAGGAACTCCAATAAGGCACATATCGATCGAGCTCTTGGGATCACTCGATCGACCACTTATGTCAGCCAAACCACTCGATCGACCCTCAATTCTTCTCGATCGAATGCTTTTCCATCAAATCAGCCTCTAACTCGTCTTTGGCAGCTTCCTTGACCTTCCTTCACGCACTCCAAGGTACGTCTCTTGCTCCAATATTCCCGTCTCCTTATAATGCATGCTGAATAGGACGAATAGGGCGCGGTTTCACTACTTTCGGGCTCATTTCTGCAAATCAGACAAAACAAACAAAAGTAGCCAATTCGGGGCATTTTGCAATACATAACGATACAAAAAGGCATAGAAATGCGTGCAATAAAAGGTAAAGAAGACTATATAAATTGCACGTATCAGTTTGCTTTGTTGACGTGATCGGGATTCGGGCCGCGCTACGGACTTTGGAGTCAAGTACATAGTCACTAGGTAGATGACATAGTCGTAGACGAGTTGTATTTCAATTATTCATTAGTTTATGTTTGTAATAACTAAAGTTGTTATTTATTTAATAAAGTCTCTTAATTGCAATTCCGATTTCACTGACTCGGGAAACCGAGATGGTAACATCTCTCAATTACCTTGGCCAGGTAAGAAGGGAGTGTTACACCACTACCACCTCCATAATCAGGATCTCTAGGATCCTTTTCTTGCCTGCGCCACCCACTGTTGCAATTGGCGAAATAAGAGTTCATCCTTTCCATTTCCACCTTCAGCCTCCTTATTTCTTCATCTCTCTCGGCGTCCCGCTTATCTTTGGCGGCTAGTTGAGATTGGAGTAGACTTACAATAACCGGGGCATAAGTTTGTAGTTGGGAGGAGGGGCCTCTTCTTGTTGGAGGATCGTAGTAAAGCTCATTTGTCGTTCCAGTTCCGTATATGTAACGCCCCGTAATTTCGGATCATTAATATATTTCGGAAATAATTTATTAATCAAATAAAATTTGATATTTAAGTATTTAAAGTAAAAATAATTCAAAGAAATATAATTTTATTATATTTTGAAGAAAAGTATTTATTTTGATAGTTTCGAAATGTTTAAAAATAGTTTAAACCGTGTAAAACTTTTTATTTCGAAATAAGGGTGTATCGGGGGGGAAAATGACAATTCTTTTGAACGTTGGGTAAACGAAATTGGAAATGGGTCGTATGAATACTCAATTTTCTTGTAATCTTGTGTTTAAGAACTTTGGTCTTGACGGAATTTGCATTTGACTTACGGATTTAATTATTATTGAAACGAGTCAAAACCGACTCGAAAAATCCCGACTCAAACCCGCTCTCCCTCCTTTCTTCTCCCTTACACGGCTCCCCTTCCCCTTTTCTTTCTTTTTTTCTGCTTTTTTTGTTCTTAAGTTCATCTTCATCCTCTAAAATCAAAACCAAACACATTTCAACAAAATTCAAGCTGTTTTGGCCATAATTTCTTCGTTTCTTATCGGATTTTCACGAAATTTACCTTTCCGGAATCCCCTCGCCGAGATCTACAACTTAGTATGTTCTAATTTCAGTTTTCATTAAGTTGTTTTAAGACAAAATTTCGGTATTTTCGGTATTTGTGCTTATTTATGGTGTTTTTATTGTTTAATTAGGTGAAGATTTGGAAGACGAGTTCGGGGACTCGTATATTGTAGAGGATAGCGGCTAGTTGTTGTTAGGGTTTTGGTTTTGAGGTTCTAATTGCTCTTTTTCTAGCTTAAGGTAACATATTTCGAGCCACTCGACGAATTATCGTCACAATCTTTGTTGTTTTTGTATGTTTGGTGATTTTTGTTTGAGTAGTAGTTTTCACATGTTAAAATTTGTTGCATGTATGCTTAATTTGTGCCTTTTGTTAGTTTAAATTATCAAAGTTGAATTGGGGACGATTAATTAATGTTCAGACGGTCTTTTACTAAACAAAAATGGAAAAAAATGGTGGTGTAGGGGGACGGGCAGCAGACCGGCAGGCCCGTGGCAGGCCCACGGCTAGCCCACGGCTGGCCCGGGTCGGTCCGTTGCTTGTTTCGCGGTTTTCCTTGCAAAATTTGTCATTTCAGGTTTATTAATGACATAGTTAGTATGAGTACACTTTAGGAATTGAATCATATAAGTAATAAAAATTATGTTAATGGTAAAACTATGCTTATGTTAATAGTTATCACATGTTAGGATAGTTTACAAAATGAATTTGTAAATAATAGGCTCAGAATGAATTGTATAGGGATAATTGTAATGTTTTGATGATTGTGCCGAAAACTGAGCCTTAATCCCTTTGACTGATTCGATGTCAGTCAATTGAGTGATTGGTCAGCCGCAATTTAACCCGTACCTGTCGTAGGGCTAGGGTTGCGGGTAAAAATTCGGTTGGATGAAATTTTGAATGAATTAGATAGTCGGCCTTTTTCTTGTTTTAGGCCATTCATTATATTTTTATCTCACATGTGTAATTAGTTGATTTAAGTAGCTTCTTATATTGTAGAAACGGCCCTAGATTCCCTGAAGCCTTTAATATGGTTAATATTGTTAGAATTGAAGTTTGGTATTTAATAATTATTGAGGATACTGTTGGATTTGTATGCTGAATAGACATTTATATAGCCTTTCACATGATAGAATGTTAGAATTTATGTTGGTAGTTGGACTTTTTGCCCTCTTAAGGTTAAGTGGGTGTCTTACTTGACTTGTGTGGTGAGTCTTGTGTGGTGTGGGCTAAAGTATTCAAGCTGAGACTAGCTGGGACTAGGTCCTAGGTGAGTATTTCGGCCTTCATCATAGATAGGTCTTTATAGTCTTTGACGAGTATATGTTCACTGCTTGATAGCCTTTGTGTTCCTGACTAGTGGATGTTTATCCAAGTTGGGGCATGACCTCAGTTACTTATTTTGATAGTAAGTGGTCAGCTTAAGTACTAGCCAACCCTTTGGTGGACTCCTTAGGGTACTCACTTCACTTTGTTTTAAAAAAAGTTGTGGGTCTTGGGTGCGGTGGTGTGTATCCGCATGTCTAGGTCTCAAGCAGATTTTAGGCTAGGGTTGTGTTGTCTCTTGGCCATGTTTTATTAATATTAACCGCTGAGCCAAGATACCGGTTCGATTACCTTCCCTACCTCGTGGTATAGACTCGAGTTACAAAGTGACTATTGACCATGCTAAGAACTTATGCCTGTCTTTGATATATTGCCCTTTCTTGTATGGTGATTTTATGAACTGTAATAGGTGAGATGTAAGCGATTCTGATTGATAAAGTTTGGATTACTATTTGAATTATATGATTCACATGATAGTTTAGTTTGGTCAGTTTAGGGGTCATAGGTTAGATTACATGATAATTACATTGTTTATCATATTGTTTACATGTTTTACTACATGTTACATTAATTTTGACGATTCGTGGCTGGGAGGACTCGAAGTTACTCCCCACTGAATTGTGGCTTTCGTGTTTGTATAAAATGCGATTGACAGGTTGTTGATGCTTAGTTGGGGTCACAGACGAGCTAGTGAGCAAGGAACCTTGGACCTAGTTTTGGCTATTCTATTAGTAAACCTTTTACACTTTTGGTTTGTATATAATTTGAAGGGACATATGTCTCCCTTTTCTATGTTGGTTTGTATCCTTATATTTCCGCGTCTTTAGTTATGTATGTAAATTAGTTTATCAGCTTTTGCAGGGTTTTTGACACTCTTCTTGAGTTGGATTGGTTGTGAATGGTTTAGGAAGAAATTTTTTTGAAATTGCAGGTTTTTGACTAGTTGAACCATTTACAAACATATCCTACCAGTTTTTCTTTAGAATTTACGTAATTAATTAAGGCTAGATTTAAGGGTGTCAAAGTTGGTATCAGAGCCTATTGCTCCTGACGCACGTTTGTGCACCCCACTTAAAAATTACTTGACCTTTAAATAATAAACTTGAGAGATGGGTAGGATGGGTAGAATTAGGATTTTATGTGGTAGTCTGTTTGTGATTGCTAATTGTTAGGTACTAATTGATTTTCTCTTTTGTAAGATGGCTCTCTAATAGATGTAGATAATGCAATCTTACCTTAGTCTTCCAATCTCGTTGTTTATTCGTCTTTCAAATTCCTCTTCTCTCGCCTTGGTAACTACCTTTCAATTCTTTCTTCCGATTCATCTTAGGTTCGTTTTCTTCTTATAATAAAGTCCATGTGGACACCTTCCTTTTATTCCGCAGGATAGTTCCCTTGTTCAAGAGAACCCGGTTTTGAGAGAATGTATCATTGGAGGGCGTGAAGGAGTTGAGAAATTGATTGTTTAAGGTTTGAGTTATATAGGAGAATATAACTTGGGATCCTTTGGTTAATCTTGTTAGTTGTGCTTAATGTGAGAGTTTAGTGAGTTGAGAAATACCTTGGGATTTATGTCTTTTGAGAGCTTGTTTGTTATAGGTGATTGAGCGTGGGTACTACCTTAGCACATAAGTTGAAATGAACCTAAGCGACTTCATTTGAGAGTCTCGATGTTTTTTATGGAAAATTAAAGGAATGATAGTTAGCCCTAATCCTTGTAGGCCTTGAAAGGAATACAATGGGACATTGACGTTGCTTAATGGTTTGGTATCGTACTTTGGAATTAGTTAGTTTGTTAAACCTTTTGAGTTGACCAAATCTAGTATAGAGTAGCCCTAGTTGACCTTATTAATCATATCTGAATTTGGGGAATTTTGGTGGAAAGTTGTTAGATGTAGTTCGTGAGTTCAAAGATGCGATTCTAATTTATGGTATCGGAGACTAGAAGTATTAAGTGGTGAGATGATGGAGTAAACAAGCCATGGTACTTGGGAATGACATAGCAAGTGAAGTTCGATGACGAGAATTGTAAAGGAGATACCTTGGGACATGGGTGGTAACAAATGAATTTGTGTGGTGAATTGATTTTGGCTCTTAGAACCAATTGAGTTGAGGAATACCTACCATTGTGGAGTCCTTGTTAGTCTTATAATTTGGTAGACTTTTGGGGCTTTGTTGAGCACCTTAGTGATGTAACCTTATCATATCGATCATAAGCTTTGATGAGTGTTTGGTAAGCGGTAACCCTTTCATTGTGCCGCTTCTATTCTCCTTTCCTTCTCTTTAACGTTCGTTGAACCTTGTTTTTATGCCAAATTTTACGTATCTTCTTCTTGCCCGAGATATCTTCTTAACTTGAATACCTCTTATTTATGTCAATCGTTATCTTTACGGTCCGACTCCTTAGTTTCCTAACTTGTCAAGCTCATGCACCCTTCGAAAATATTTTACCGTTTCTCTATCCCGTTATCACACCTTATCCCCTTAGTATAGTTGGTACCTTGTTGACCATGTTTACAGAGTTAGTAAGATGTGACTTGAGGATATAGGATTGGCTAAGTAGTTGAGTTTGGGATTGGCTTCCATAATCACTTTGGAGATGAGGGTTTGATAATGTATATGTTACCGTGTGAGAAATGTTAAATGTGGGATTATTAGTTGGTTTTAGTGAGTAATATTGATTACTACTTGAGGTATGGTATGAGAGTGAGAGTAAGCTACATTTAGGAGGTTTTAGCACTTGTTTTGGTAACTAGAAAGGGTAATGGTATGGTTGACACCAATTGTTAGGCTAAGTAACATAATTTCAATTTATGGTTTTAGGAACTCTGAGGTGATTAAGTGTTGTTACAATTATGACCTTGTTCCTTGACAATTTGATGGTAAGTAAGTTTAGGATATCAAATTTGAAAGAATACTCCTTGGGGATGTTGATGACCAGAATAGATTGGTGATGTGATTTGGTATTAGTTGGCTCTTGAGAATTCTTGAGTTGAGAGAGACTTAGTCTTGAGAAGAATTTGTTAATCCTATAGTTTTATAGACCTTGAGGTCGCATTGGGTACTTGAGATGATGGGACGGTGTTGTAGCTGAGTGTAGCTGAGTGTAGTTCCGCTTTTGGCAATTCTTAATAAGTAAAAGGATAGAGGAACGTGAGATCCTATTGATTTTTCGGATTTTGGGGTTGGTATGTTACTATCTTGTTTTGAAATGAAAACCTTGTAGAATATTTGAGGAACCCATAGTTGACACTAGTTGGATACGAATATAACTTTGTTGGAAGCCTTGACCTTAGGTTTGTGAAAGTTGTTTTGGAATGTCATTGTAAATTTGGACCTTATATTTAACCCTTTGAGGAATCTTTCTATTGGAATTGGAATATTGTTGGGAAGTAGGATTGTGAATCTTAAGTAAACCGATCTTCCTAATTCCGATCTCTAACAATTGTCATTCTTGCTATTTTGGCTTGTTCCGTTGTGTTCGCCTTTATGGAACTCATTTGACCTTTTGAGTAAAGCGTCTTGTTCGTTGACATCTTTATTGACTTCATCCAAAAATTCCACCTTTAAGAGTTCAATTCCTTCTTGTCTGTTGGGCGTGAGTTTCCTATCGCGACTTGCACTTCTCGTTCCCGAGTTGTTTTCCATTTTGCATAGGTTCTATATAGTTTGAGTAAACTTTTGGTTCATTTTTTTTTTCTTAATTTAGAGTGAAATCTACAAATTGACCTCTTTCTATAACATTTGAAAATGATTTCTCACTCTCTTTCAACCCTAGTGTTCGATTGGATACCTAAGCTATTTCTCGTTTTGGGTAATGATTCCTTTTCTTACTCTTTTTCCGAGTTACTAAGCCTTATTTAATCATAATTAGTAAAGATAGTATTCTTACTATAGAACTTTAAGCTAAAATTTTGAAAATACTTATATGATTTTTAATGGTTTTAACATTAATGAGTGTTTAATCTCGTTGTTGGTGACGTCCCAATAATGGGTTTTCTCATTTATTGGTGTAGAAATATTTTTATATCTTGATATGAATATGGATGTTCTTGTCTGATCAACAAGAGTATCACCGTTTCATTGAAAAGATACCTATATTTTCTTATAACTATAATTTCTCCTTCTAAGTTTCGAAGACGAAACTTTTTAAAAGGAGGGGTGATTGTAACGCCCCGTAATTTCGGATCATTAATATATTTCGGAAATAATTTATTAATCAAATAAAATTTGATATTTAAGTATTTAAAGTAAAAATAATTCAAAGAAATATAATTTTATTATATTTTGAAGAAAAGTATTTATTTTGATAGTTTCGAAATGTTTAAAAATAGTTTAAACCATGTAAAACTTTTTATTTCGAAATAAGGGTGTATCGGGGGGGGAAATGACAATTCTTTTGAACGTTGGGTAAACGAAATTGGAAATGGGTCGTATGAATACTCAATTTTCTTGTAATCTTGTGTTTAAGAACTTTGGTCTTGACGGAATTTGCATTTGACTTACGGATTTAATTATTATTGAAACGAGTCAAAACCGACTCGAAAAATCCCGACTCAAACCCACTCTCCCTCCTTTCTTCTCCCTTACACGGCTCCCCTTCCCCTTTTCTTTCTTTTTTTCTGATTTTTTGTTCTTAAGTTCATCTTCATCCTCTAAAATCAAAACCAAACACATTTCAACAAAATTCAAGCTGTTTTGGCCATAATTTCTTCGTTTCTTATCGGATTTTCACGAAATTTACCTTTCCGGAATCCCCTCGCCGAGATCTACAACTTAGTATGTTCTAATTTCAGTTTTCATTAAGTTGTTTTAAGACAAAATTTCGGTATTTTCGGTATTTGTGCTTATTTATGGTGTTTTTATTGTTTAATTAGGTGAAGATTTGGAAGACGAGTTCGGGGACTCGTATATTGTAGAGGATAGCGGCTAGTTGTTGTTAGGGTTTCGGTTTTGAGGTGCTAATTGCTCTTTTTCTAGCTTAAGGTAACATATTTCGAGCCACTCGACGAATTATCGTCACAATCTTTGTTGTTTTTGTATGTTTGGTGATTTTTGTTTGAGTAGTAGTTTTCACATGTTAAAATTTGTTGCATGTATGCTTAATTTGTGCCTTTTGTTAGTTTAAATTATCAAAGTTGAATTGGGGACGATTAATTAATGTTCAGACGGTCTTTTACTAAACAAAAATGGAAAAAAATGGTGGTGTAGGGGGGACGGCGACAGACCAAAGAGGCCGTGGCGGCCCACGGCTAGCCCACGGCTGGCCCAGGTCGGTCCGTTGCTTGTTTCGCGGTTTTCCTTGCAAAATTTGTCATTTCAGGTTTATTAATGACATAGTTAGTATGAGTACACTTTAGGAATTGAATCATATAAGTAATAAAAATTATGTTAATGGTAAAACTATGCTTATGTTAATAGTTATCACATGTTAGGATAGTTTACAAAATGAATTTGTAAATAATAGGCTCAGAATGAATTGTATAGGGATAATTGTAATGTTTTGATGATTGTGCCGAAAATTGAGCCTTAATCCCTTTGACTGATTCGATGTCAGTCAATTGAGTGATTGGTCAGCCGCAATTTAACCCGTACCTGTCGCAGGGCTGGGGTTGCGGGTAAAAATTCGGTTGGATGAAATTTTGAATGAATTAGATAGTCGGCCTTTTTCTTGTTTTAGGCCATTCATTATATTTTTATCTCACATGTGTAATTAGTTGATTTAAGTAGCTTCTTATATTGTAGAAACGGCCCTAGATTCCCTGAAGCCTTTAATATGGTTAATATTGTTAGAATTGAAGTTTGGTATTTAATAATTATTGAGGATACTGTTGGATTTGTATGCTGAATAGACATTTATATAGCCTTTCACATGATAGAATGTTAGAATTTATGTTGGTAGTTGGACTTTTTGCCCTCTTAAGGTTAAGTGGGTGTCTTACTTGACTTGTGTGGTGAGTCTTGTGTGGTGTGGGCTAAAATATTCAAGCTGGGACTAGCTGGGACTAGGTCCTAGGTGAGTATTTCGGCCTTCATCATAGATAGGTCTTTATAGTCTTTGACGAGTATATGTTCACTGCTTGATAGCCTTTGTGTTCCTGACTAGTGGATGTTTATCCAAGTTGGGGCATGACCTCAGTTACTTATTTTGATAGTAAGTGGTCAGCTTAAGTACTAGCCAACCCTTTGGTGGACTCCTTAGGGTACTCACTTCACTTTGTTTTAAAAAAGTTGTGGGTCTTGGGTGCGGTGGTGTGTATCCGCATGTCTAGGTCTCATGATTTTAGGCTAGGGTTGTGTTGTCTCTTGGCCATGTTTTATTAAT
Organism: Silene latifolia; assembly: GCF_048544455.1. Taxonomy (NCBI): domain Eukaryota; kingdom Viridiplantae; phylum Streptophyta; class Magnoliopsida; order Caryophyllales; family Caryophyllaceae; genus Silene; species Silene latifolia. The sequence continues at coordinate 24,540,129 of NC_133536.1, forward strand.
ATTAACCGCCGAGCCAAGATACCGGTTCGATTACCTTCCCTACCTCGTGGTATAGACTCGAGTTACAAAGTGACTATTGACCGTGCTAAGAACTTATGTCTGTCTTTGATATATTGCCCTTTCTTGTATGGTGATTTTATGAATCTGTAATAGGTGAGATGTAAGCCGGTTCTGATTGATAAAGTTTGGATTACTATTTGAATTATATGATTCACATGATAGTTTAGTTTGGTCAGTTTAGGGGTCATAAGTTAGATTACATGATAATTACATTGTTTATCATATTGTTTACATGTTTTACTACATGTTACATTAATTTTGACGATTCGTGGTGGGAGGACTCGGTTACTCCCCACTGAATTGTGGCTTTCGTGTTTGTATAAAATGCGATTGACAAAGTTGTTGATGCTTAGTTGGGGTCACGGACGAGCTAGTGAGCAAGGAACCTTGGACCTAGTTTTGGCTATTCTATTAGTAAACCTTTTACACTTTTGGTTTGTATATAATTTGAAGGGACATATGTCTCCCTTTTCTATGTTGGTTTGTATCCTTATATTTCCGCGTCTTTAGTTATGTATGTAAATTAGTTTATCAGCTTTTGCAGGGTTTTTCACACTCTTCTTGAGTTGGATTGGTTGTGAATGGTTTAGGAAGAAATTTTTTTGAAATTGCAGGTTTTTGACTAGTTGAACCATTTACAAACATATCCTACCAGTTTTTCTTTAGAATTTACGTAATTAATTAAGGCTAGATTTAAGGGTGTCAAAGTATACATTTCCTTTTTCGACGGGTGTGAATGAGTTGCGTTTTTTTTTTTGGAATTCAAATGATGGGTTGAAGGGAGGGAGATGAAAGTCTATAATCAGAGAATTGACGACCGTCATCCGTTGCCAATTTGGCGACCGTTTTCAGTCGACAATTTAGCGACTGTTTTCCGTCGCCAAATTGGATATTCTGGCGTCGCCCTTGGATTTCATACGGATATTGGGATAAGATTCCCTAGTCGCCAAATTGACGACTGTTTTCGGTCGCCCGCTTTTTTTTTCTGTCGCCAAATTGGCGACTATATTCACAATCGCCTGCTTTAGACGCCTTTAACAGATATTCTTGTAGTGTTAGTTTACTTTTAATGGTTGATTATTCAAGTCTTTTTTTTTTCAATTAGAGTCATGTTTTGTCGGGTTATTTTCGGATTGGTGATTTCGGGTCGTGTGAGTTCCGGGTCAACGAAACTCGAGTCATATTTAGGCCGGTTAGAGCCAATTACAGTTTCGGGTTTATGCGACGGTTGTAGTTCAAATCAATTTTAGGTCTCAGTTCAATCTTTTTCGGTTCGAATTGGTTTTCCCAAGTCTAAGTCCGGTCCGAGCCAAACTGGAACTCGAGTAAAAACAACCTTGGATTGGTATTGAAAATTTAAAACTCGGGTCCAAGACCAGACCATTAAGCCGAGATTTGTCACTACTCGCCTTAATCACCTACTTACATTAGCATTATAAAACAAATTAATAATCTCTTTTACCTATAAAAATTAAGGGATTTTTATTATTAAAGTCTAATAAAGCAAATTAAGAATATTTAAGCAACATTTATGAATAATTTTATATCAACTAATCTAAGAGAGAAAAAATCCTTGGACCAAACCGAAATTTTTAATTTCTGTTCAGATTGCTCAATTGCGGTCCCGACCGGATGATGTACACCCCTACATAGGACTATAAGAGTACTATTTTTTTGGTACATAAGAGAGGATAAGCCTCGGTTACACTTGAATCAAATGAGGAAGTGAACTCCGAACACGTCATCTCGCAGAATGAGATGAAGATCTGGTAAAGAGGACTATAGGAGTACTCATCTTTTCCTCCTTAACTAAGTCCAAGTTTTATTACTTTGAATTTTGATTTTGATACTCAAAACCAAATACTCTTACTCCCTTTTATTCTCTAACATCTTCCACATTTCCTAAAACGATAAATTTACAAAAAAAAACTTCCACTTTCCTTAATTGTCTATCTTTTGTGCTTTTGTGTTTATAATACTCTCTCCTATTCCGAATAACTTTCCCTATTCAAGGGGCACGAGAATTAAGGAAACCGAATTAAATAAGCTAAAGTATTGTGGTGGTGCGATGTAATTGGAGAGAGGGAATGTATTGTGGGGTATTATTATGGGTAAGATGATTAAAATAAGCATTGTTGCAGGGGTGAGATGATTAAAATAAGTATAAAATTTTAGCAAAAAGGGAAATAGGGAGAGTATTGTAAATAGATGAAATAAAAAGTAAAAGAGGAGAGTTATTGAGAATAGGAGAGAGTGACTAACCCCACATTCTCTTTAAACCTATTTTTTTTTTAAGATAATCTTAAATAAGAGTATATGTAAGAAGGCTTTAGTGTGATTTTAATACTCACAAGCAAAAGTATATCTAATAATTTTAGGATTGAATTGGTAGACATTTTATCATACATGTAAGAATGCTTTAGTGAGGATTTATAAAAATCCTATGTTGTTTATTTTAGACGAATGTAAAATTGTACTGGATGAATATTTAATGGTATAGAAATGAATAAAATTGATATTAGTAATATTTTTATGTGATATAAATACAATACCAATCTGAATATAGAGAGTGATTTTTATAGGTGTTACTTAATCTCGGTACCCCTTTCTTAATAAGATTGATATTTTACTCGCTCATTAAATTATCGATGTATGTCAGAAACCAAATATTCAAAGTGAGTGCTATTAGATAACTGTCACTACTACAAATCCAGGTAACTACAACGCCCCTTTAATAACGATTATTCACGAAAATCACAATAGACGTTGTAGAACGTATGGCGCAAATTTTACTAAAATCAATTACAACGGGTATGGTTATAAAAACCGTTATTAGTTTTAACAACGGGTCACACATGCACAACCGTTGTTAATAATTTGGCGCAAAATTGGCGCAAAGTTAGTGAAAAGTAATCACAACGGTTATTTTTGAAACCCGTTGTTAAAACTTATTTAACAACGGGTGTTTTTTACAACCGTTGTTAAAACATATTTCACAACGGTTGTTGTTTAATAACCGTTGTCAATACCTTCCATACTATAAACCACACAAACAAGTCTGCTGCAGACCACAAAAACACAACCCTTAATACACAAACACAAACACAACAGACAAACAAACACAAAACACACACTCTCTTTCTCTCTTTCTCATCGTCGCTTTATCTTCTCGCCGTCACTGTTGATTTCATCGTCTATTACGTTCTGTATTTATCGGGTAAATCTCGCCAATCCTTAGTTTCATCGTCATTATATTCTTTTTCTATTTATTTCTTTTGCATGTATGTGTTTTTATCGACCATTATGGTATTTGTTTAAGTATTGTTCGCATAATTAGTTAGTAAAACAATGAAGAAGCAAGATGAAGAAGCAAGATAAACATAATTAATATATATATATATATATATATATATATATATATATATATATATATATATATATATATATATATATATATATATACATAAATTAAAAAAAAATTACATATATAAAAATGCAATTCTTATATTTTCATAGAGGATCTTATTCTCCTCTATCGTATCTGTCCTCTCCTCCTTGGCTATTTGGAGGTTCCGTTCGCGATTGCTATATCGTCATATAGCCGCAACTCTTTGCTCTCCGTCAAGCCATCTTCTTTGGCGTGCTTGATGCGGATCGAGCATCCGCAAGGTAGCTCCCGAAACTTTCCTCAATATGGAGGAACCGACGGATGAAGCTGTTGTTGTTCTCGATCATGGTAAGAGTCTTAAGGATGAAATCATTCATTTTGTTGGAGTTTTTGGAGTTTGTTTTGAAAGATTAAGTAGAGTTTCTTTAGCAGTTAGGGTTTGGAGATGTATATATTGAGATAATGGAAATGTTAGTTGAGATAATGCAATGTATTTATACTAAGCAATGTGTGGGTTGAGTTGTTTTTTAATTAATATATATGTTAGGAAGTTGTGCCATAATCATCATCATATCTCTCAATGCTGCTTCAAATCTTATTACTAACCCTTCTCATTCCATATTGTCCGTTCATATGTACAGTGATGTCAGTAATAATGCATGCATCGGAATTCTAACGGGCCGTAATTATGCATGCATCTAGTAATATTTAATTTAATTTTTTTTATTTTTTAAGAACAAACAACAACGGTTATTTACAAACAACCCGTTGTCTTTAGTTATAACAACGGTTTTGTATATTAAAACCCGTTGTTATAACTTTCCCCCCAAAATTGAGTCACACTTTCCACAACGGGTTTTTATACTTAAAACCGTTGTTAATATTTTTAACAACGGTTTCCTTAAGAAAACCAACCGTTGTTAAAACCTTTTACAACGGACGCTTTAACAACGTCCGCTTTTTTATACAACAACGGTTTTTGACCGTTGTTATAGCCTGTATTTGTAGTAGTAAATCCGTCTTGCTTGTGACAGAGATACTCGTTGCAAGCTTGCGACGGGTTGGATAGTACCGTTTTAATGGTAAATGGATAGACAATATGCACTCTGTAGGCAGAGTAGTCAGTGGGTGAGAAGACCTTTGGAGTAAAAAAATAATAAATACCCTCCCTTTCCCAATGCTTATTATTTACCACAAATTTAAAACACTCACTTTTAACCTAATTATATTCATTATCTTACCAATCCCTTTTCATCTTCTCTACCCACTTCTCTTTCCCCTTTCAAAATTCTCAGAGAAATCTCATCTTTTTCATTCAGATTATTCATACACATGAAACAAAATCCAAAACATTATCATAAAAAATGGTAACAAAACAACAACCAGCTAAGAAAAACACAAGAGCCACAAAGGCGGGTGATGATGTCGGTGGAGGTATGTCTTTTTTATTTATTTTCTTTTAATTTTTTGGGTTTATGGTTTTGATTATAGTTCTATGATTTTAGTAATTGAGACATGCAAAAAATGGTAACAAAACGAGGAGAATAGTTTATATTTAATGGTTTTTATGATAATGGTGGTTTTGATAATGGTGGTTTTATTATATTTAATTTTTTCTTTGCATTTTGGAGTTTTAAAAATGGTTTGATAATTTTGTTGGTGTTAAGAAAAAAGTGTTGCCAGGAGTGTCGGCGAAAGGGAAAAGAAAAGGTAAGGCAGTGGTTTCTTTGATTATTCCTTTTTTTTTTATATTTGTTTAAAAACGATTTGTGTAATTTGTTGTCATTTTCACCTTATTTGTGTAAATTTAATAAACAAGGACAAAGTCATACAAATTTGAATGTTCGCTTATTGTAATGGTTACATGCTGGTCTTGAAATGACGACATAATAAAGGCTTTATTTCCACAACTTTTAGTGAGAATGGTCACATATTGAGTAGAATTGTTGACATGTGTCAGAGTATTTGTTTTGTGTTTATTAATGTAAGATGTTTACAATTTTCTTACAAATGTAACATGGGTACAATTTATGACCATTTTGAACTTCAATGTTATATAACTGAAATTATCTATGTATTTTATGGTGATTTTAACTTTGTTTGTGTACACTTAACAAACAAGGAGAAATTGTACAAATTTGAATGTTATATTTTGAATTAGTTTGTGTTGATTAAAAATTACAATAAACTGAAATCATTGTTAGGGATTATGTGAACATGTGGAGTAGTTTAATATTTGTTCTTCCTTTTTATTTTTGACATAATGTTAAAATATTTAACATGATGTTATCGATTGTAATCAATATGTGACCATTTATAAAAAAACATTTATGGTTACCATTCGTTGATTGCAATGTTGTATAATGTGTGTAGATCCGTTTCCAAAATTGGATGACAACATAGAGGAATATTAAAGCGATCTCTGTTACGCACAACACCATGACGCTGGAGTTCGGTGGATAGGCGGGTGCTGACGAGACTGAGGGATCAGGAAATGGAAGTAAGATGACGGTTATTGGTGGCGAAGGAATAACAACTTGTTTACATATTTGTTTACATATTTATCCGTTATGTTGTTCACATTTTTATCAATAATGTTACCAAGTTGTAAATATTCATATTGTTAAAAAATGACAACATGTCCATTGTTCACATATTCATTTATTATGTTAACAAATTATTTATGCTAATTCAAAAATGTGAACATAGTGAGCATTTATATTGGTAATTACGAATATAATGTTAACATGTTTGAAAACAATTTACATATTCATTTATTATGTTACCAAAAATATTGTTCATATTTTTATCAATAATGTTCACATTTTTAGTAAAAATGTGCTATTAATGCATCATATAATACCAAAGAAAGGATGACAACATTATCAATAAGAATGTGAACATAAATCGAAGAAAGTTGGAAATGTTATTACACACTATCATAAACTGTAAATATAATTCACATAATTATTAACATTACATGTTTTAAACACTACATGTTTATCAAACTAAAAGCGTTATGGTAAAATAAACTGTTACACATACAAGTTCTGATCACATACAGAGGATATAAACACCATATGTTCATGTTCAGATATAAAAAAAAGACATGTTTCTATTAATGAATCATATGTTTCCAAACAAAGGACGGTAACATTCTAAATATAGATGTGAACATAAATCGAAAACAGTCGAGAATGTTGCTACACGCTAGCATAAACTGTAAACATAGTTCACATAATTGTAAACATAACATGTTTACCTAACTAAATGTACTATACTACAAAAAAAACAAAAACAAAAAATCACAGGAAATGCACTAGCCAACAAAGGCAGGTTGTCAGGGCAACAAAAAGTTCAAAACTACTCACATTCAGATGATAATTACCTACATATTAAGATGTTAAATAATTACATATTGATTCATCATAAAACACTGAAAAAATATCGCTCCTTCATGTCACTTTATAAAACAGTTAAAAAATCTTATGAATGTTTCAACATTCATAATTAAAGATTTTAAACTAGCCTACTACCATTCTCATGTTTCCCTTCACATGATTATACAAAGTATCTCTCGACTTCGGGTGTGTCAGGCCCATTGACTCTGCGAGATGTTGCTTTCCTAATGCTGAAACCGACAGCATGTGAGTGTTTCCGATACGTACATCTCGTAAATAAGTTCCTATATCTCTGCTTTCATTCCCAATAGTGCCTTGGAATAATCATACTTGCAGAAGTTTAAAGGGTGACATTAATCCTAAAAGTATATACATTGATGAGATATATAACAACATGCGCATTTACATTAACACCAAAATATTAACACCATTTGAGTATACATAATATGCTGTACAATTGATAGGGTGACATTAAGTCTAAAAGTATGAACATTATATTAATTAGATATACAAGAGCATGTGCCTTTAATTAATATGATGTACTATATTTGGCATGGTTACATTCGTACTGAAAGTAGAGACATTAATAAGATTTACATCAACGTATGATCTGAAAAATAATGAATGAATCTGAAAAATAATGAATGAATCTCTATCAAATTTGATGGACCAAAAATTTAAGATTTTTTTTGGCATTGATTTTTTCTTACCTTCAACAAATGTAAACAAAATAAATTATGATTCTTCTTTTGTATTGATTTTTTCATATCTTCAATAAATGTAATATTTTGATGTATGAATTTTAATAATAATGTTAACAATAAAAATAACAATACCTTTTGGGTCGGGGTAAAGTATCCATCGCTTTTCTTGCCATCGGAATGTTGATTTTTGACTGGCAAATAGATGAAGATGATGATTAGTTGAATATGAAAGGAAAGTTATTTGTGTTTTTGGAAAAAAAAAAAGTTAAAAAGAGGAATTTGGGTGGATTTTGATTGAGAAAAAGATATATATAAAAATTAGCTGATGAACAAAGGTTGAGAAAGTATGGAGAGAAATTGATAGAAATGAAAAATTGATAAAATAATGAATGAATAAGTGTCAATCAACAAAATCAGCCACCTAACATCTACCCATCATACCCCCCTTACTCTAGTTGACAGGGTGACATTTGTCGTAAGAGTATAGACCTTTATGAAAAAATCACCAACATGTGCATTTATATGAACTGACATAATCTAGTTAACAGGATCACATTAGAAGAAAAAATATAGACATCAATAAAATACAACACAACAAGTGCATCTTCGTCCGCCATTTTTTGATCGCAAGATTTTTGAGATATTAAGAACGTAATTTTTGACAATTGATTGTAAGATGAATATATAATTTTGAACAATAGAGAGCAATGAATGGGATTTGTTTTTTTTGCTTTCTTACAAATGAAACGATAGGGAACTGAAGAAGAAGAAGAAGCCTAGCATTTATGAGAGAGATATGGCATTAAAAGCAAGACGGACTTATTGTAAATAATTTTCAATAAATAATGGGCCAAGTAATGATATGTACAACCTTCCATAAATGCGCAAACAGTGGCTTGTCCCTTTCTTGTTTCCCCGATCCGACCCGCGATTAATATGGTATGTAATTAACCCGTCGCAAGCTTGCGACGCGTATCTCCGTCACAAGGAAGAATTTGTGATTAGATAATGCTAGGTAGACATTAGAAGGGACTTGTATAAAATAATTTAGTTAGCAATACTTTCACATTAAAATGATCACATGAATGCCTTTGGCTAAGAATTAACAGGTACCAAGGGTAACATTAAGAATACAAATGAAGAAAAATTATCATAATTCTCTCACTAAGTAACAATGATTTCAGGTTTTTTATGAGAAGATTATGATAATAATTTCTGATTCGGATTCTTAATATGTATCCTAAAGACATACATTTAGAAATTGATGCTCTCTTTGTCCCGGTCATTTATTTACATATTATATTTTAGGGTATTTCATTCGGTTGTTTATCTTTTTATTTTGGAAATATTTTTTTTGGTTAATTTGATCACCCGGCCCACAAGCTTTCTTGTTCACTTGTGATACAATGACAATATCTAATCCTGTCTATTTTGTTTAGTATTTGTGCAGAAATTAGGTAAACAGTTCGGCATGGAAGGACTAACTCCATTTAAGTTAAGTTCAGCAAAATTAAGTTAAGTTCAGAAAAGTTCAACTCCTATAAGTTAAGTTAAGTTCAGCAAAATTAAGTTCAGAAAAGTTCAGCAAAACTAAGTTCAGCAAAATTAAGTTCAGAAAAGTTCAGCAAAATTAAGTTCGGAAAAGTTAAGCAAAATTATAAGTTTCATAATATTGACGAGTTTTAAGAAAAAGCTACGATTTTCGTTCAAATCGATTGTATAAACAATCCGAAATTAATTATTATTCTATATTTTTTCAAAAAAAAAGGTATTTATTTCAACCCCGAATACAATAGGATATTTGTCTCCTATTAGCGATAAAAAAGCAAATCTTAGATGTCATATGCCCGAATTTAAACATAGACCGCCCGAAGGAATGGTAGAGCATTTTAATTACCAACATTCGTCATTGAGAACGAAAGTTGAAATGGCATTTGGTCAATTGAAAAAAAGGTGGAAGATGTTAAAAGTTACGCCTCAAATGTCACCTAAGTATCAAATGTCCATTATTGTTTCTACTTTCACACTTCATAATTTTACACGGATGCACATTCTTGAGATACCTGTTATTCAATATGAGAACGTTCTAGGGACAACAGATTCAGGCATGTTTGATAAGAAGCGGAAAAAAGCTATGTATAAGGTGCGAAATAACATAGTCAAAAACATTTGACGAGCAATGGATTTGACGGGGTGAGCTCAAATGAAGATGAAGAAAGTGACGAGGAAGATGATAATATGGAACTAGATGATTAGAAGAAAAAAAAAAGTAAAATGTGATTTCTTTTTATTTTTATGTATTAGGTAATGTGTACGAACATATTAATTTATATAAATAAAGTATTTTATTATCTTTACTTGTGTCTTGTGTTTTAAGTTATATTTCTTTATTTAATTATTATTATTATTATTATTATTATTATTATTATTATTATTATTATTATTATTATTATTATTATTATTATTATTCTTATTATTATTATTATTATTATTATTATTATTATTATTATTATTATTATTAGTAGTAGTAGTAGTAGTAGTAGTAGTAGTAGTTAAGAAATTAAATTAAGTTAATTTAAATAAGATTCTTTTAATTCAGAAAGTTAAGCAATTATAATTTAAATTCAACAAAATTAAGTTCAGCAAAATTAAGTTCAGAAAAGTTCAGCAAAATTAAGTTCAGCAAAATTAAGTTCAGAAAAATTCAAAGAAAATTAAGTTCAAAGAAAATTAAGTTGAAAAAGTTCAAAGAAAATTAAGTTAAGTTCAACAAAATTAAGTTAAGTTCAGAAAAATTAAGTTAAGTTCAGCAACTTTAAATCCAAAAGAACAGGGCCTAAGGAGTATTATATGTTGACTGATGTGTTTGCATAAATTGTGACAGAAGATTATTCTGACTTGACTAATCGTGAAGGGCGATGATCTTATTTTGAATTTCGTGATGATAACAAAGTGACCAGCTAAAATTGGGAAATGGATCCTCTCCATTTCTTTCTCTCCATTTTCTCCCTTAAACTTATTTAATAATATTTTTCCCACCAAATCTCATTATCCCTTTATTTTTACCCATAAATTTTGAGCCGTTCGATAATGCCAAAATACGATATGGACCATCGAAAGGAAATGACCTCTCCATTTCTTTTTAGAAAATGGAGAGAAACTCTCCTGCTAAAATTGAGGCTTGTTTTCAATTTCGTGATATTGTAATTTTTTGTATTGCTGCTTGTGTTTATTTGAAATTTTTGTGTAGTTCCACTTGAGGGGGTCGTCTATTGTAATAGCACTCCATCAAAAATGCTATGATTACACTTGAAGTATAAAATTTTTTATACACTACAAGTATCATGGCGACATATGGTAGCGGTGAGCCATGTAATAGAATCTCCTTTTAACATTTAAGTATTAGGCTATATTTAAAATTTGTGTATTTATCCTTATTAGTTTCTTTCCCAAAATATAATTACTCCATATTAATTCTCTTTCATCTAAATATTTTTATTTTGATAATATGATCATCATCATATATTTAGAACTAATTCAATTATTTCCTAATAATTTCCTTAATATTGCTTATTACATTTTTTTCTCTCATAATTTTAAAATTTCACTTTCTTGTAATTAGTGTCCAATATTTAGAAATTTTGATTTTTTTTCAATAAAAAAAACTATTTTTAATCGAAGTTCAATTAATTGAAATAGAAAGTGGATTAAATTTATCATGAAGAAAAAGTGCAAATATATTATTGAATGAAGAAAAAAAACTCACCAACTAACGTGTAAAAAAAAAAAGCAAACAACTTTTCAATATTTTTTTAAATGGTAATTAAATACTCTGTATTATCATATCTTTTAATAATAATAATAAATAAATTCCCAAAAAATATTCCCCAAATCCTTTCCAAACTTTCTATATTTCCCTTCATGTTTTTATAATTGGATTCTACGGCATGTTCAAATTCTATTAGTGGTGTATGGAAGATTCCATACACCAAGTATAACCGTATCATCTTCTAAAACATTTAGATCATAAAGTCGATATCTAAAGAAGGTTCCAAAACATGTTACATTTGCAGAACAGAAATCAACAGACCAGCTGAGGAACTAGCAAAAGTTACAGAAGTTCATCACTCCTCAACAATGAGGCTACTAGACAAGTTCAAACAAAAGCTACAGTGTCGCTATCAGTAAGAGTAAGATGATCACATATTCATCATGATCATGTAAAAGTTGAAAATTCAGTCTGAAGAATCATAACCTGGAATAACCACGACCAATAAAGTGATCATCAAGGTGAATAATAATCAATAAGAACATCAGGCGACACCCTTGGCCTGTCATCATCAGAATCAGACAAACCTGAGTAGCACATAGAGTTATCAGTATGGTCGGGATCTGCAATATAATAGGCATTATGGCCATAGTCTGCAGTGGAATCGTTAGGGTATCGAAGGTGCATGTTCGCTAATCTTTCCCCCAAATCCCCTGATAAATCGATAAAGAAGCAAGCACGTAAATCCAGGGATTTAAGATAAGGGCATCCATCCAGAATTGCTTTCAAACCTTCATTGTTCATGCTGTTCCCAATTAGTTGAACATGACGTAATTTAGGCATGCTTTTGGAAATGGCTAGCGCATAATAATTGCAGATGAACTTTTCGTCATTGCAGATGCAATCTTCGTCAGTGCACATGTAAAAATCATTGAACGTATAATCTGGTAATTTACGCCCGACACCATTTAAGCCAAATGATGTCAATGAGGGGCAAGCATGGCCGATAGCTTCAATTGTCTTAGATGAGAACGAACACTGTATAATCTGGATTTCCTCCAGCATAGGGAGCCTTTTCACTGCTTCCATCAGTCTTTCATCAGTCAACAACAATACATTAGACACATAGCCCAGGCGCAGATGTTTAAGATTCTTGCATCTGTTAGGATGTTTTCAGAAATACGAAGATACATTAAAAGACAGAATGCACAAAATATTTAGTTGGTAGAGATCAGTAATTAGTACGGTAATGAAAGCCAAACTGACAAAGGATCAAGTTGCTAAGGCAGCTTGTGACGGGATTAGCCCGTCACAAGCAAGACGCTTTGAAATATTTAACACATAAATCTAAAAAACGGAAATTGAGATAGCGAAATTCGGTGTTACTCTCACTTTCAATACCACCAAGGACGTTTTAGTAAATTACCAACAATTTTCATTGCCCTTTACTTTTAGAATTTTAACCTGTTTTATTGAAAAAGGGTAATATGGGAAATATAATTCTTCTTATCAAATAACTTATGAAATTGATGAGAGGAGTTCAGATTTTGTTAATTCTGTCTTGGAAAGAAGGTTGCCAAATTCATTTAATGGATGAAATCTTGGAGAAATGAGTTACGAAGTACGTAATATAATCCAAAATTTAGGAAAATAGGTTGATGGCGTCGTTTAATGGCACGGCGTAGTTCAATTTTTTATGCAAAAGTTATGAAATTTTTTTTTACTAAACAAACCCATGAGCAAAAGAGAGCCATCAATCCGCCCACCATGGTTGCACTTCCCGTACAAATTGGGGGGTACGTCCTCTATCGCCGGCATTATTGCTATAAAATAGAGTAACTCAAGATTTAATCAAATCCAATTCCATTAATGCCCTTACTAATTTTCGCGTAATTGTGAAACATAAAATTCTTTTGGGTGAGAAGATTGAAATAAAAAATTTATTTTAATTTATATTACTATTTTAATAATGGTGGTACTCAAACTCGATAACACTCGCTGTCACCCTATCACTTTCCAAAATTTTTTGCAACCTTCCACATTTGAAAACCTGAAGACCAGCAGGAGAAGAGCGAACGCGAATCATTCGCCAGATTGAATTGGATATTCTTTCTTATGAAACTAATACTTGTATCTATATTCAATCTATGTCTCCAAAAAATCAAATTGGATATCCAAGTTTAAAATCAGATGCAAATTAGATCTTAGTTTGAAAAGGTCGAGGCGCTAAGAGGCCTAACCGACGAGGCGCAAAGCTGAGGTTTTTAGTAATAAGTTAGGTAGGGAATGTTTGTTGAGAATATATCATGACAAATTAGAGTTGAAACTTATATTTACCATAATTAGTCATATAATGTTGAAAATCTTTCCCTACTTAACTTCTTATCATGTTCCCTAAGGGCACATGTTAGAAAATCCGAATTTGAATTTTGCAATTAACATCTTTGGCGGAAATATCTTTTTCGAAAAATGCACACGATGCCTTTGAGGTTTGTCTTTTTACCCGAAATACACAACATTTTTATTCGAAAATTTTTAAGAGGCCATAACTAATGGTTACGAGTTCAGAAGGTGACAATATTTTTTTTTAAAAATTGATATCTTTCCTAGAACTACGATTTTGTAAAAAAAATTGGATAATTCATGTGATACCCCTAAAGTTTGCCACTTTGCATGAAATACCCAAATTTTTTATCCGAAAAACTTTAAGAAGCCTTAACTCGTGTTTACAAGTTTAGAAAGAGACGATTTTTTTTCAAATCGATCATCTTTCTGAGAACTACGATTTGGAATAAAAGTTTGACGAGTTTGAAACTCGTGACAAAGAGATATGATCACTCAAAGTTTGTTTAGTAAAAAAGACTTTGACGTACGAAAACTCCTAACCATGTGATCCAAATGTGATTTTTTTATAAAATCGTAGTTCTTGAAAAGTTGATCGATTTGGAAAAAATAATCGTCGCTTTCTGAACTCGTAAACACGAGTTATGGCTTCTTAGTGTTTTCCGGATAAAAAATTTGGGTATTTCGTGCCAAGTGTCAAGTTTCAGGGATACCGCGTGAATTATCCGGAAAAAAATTGTCGAGTTTGGAAATCGTGACCAAGAGATATGGGTCACTCAAAATTTGTTTGGTCAAAAAATTTTTGACATACATAACTCCTAGCTACGGGATACGAATACGATATATTTTATTTTTTCAAATTGTAGTTCACGAAAGGATGATCAATTTGAAAAAAAAAAAATTATCACTTTCTGAAATCGTAAACACGAGTTATGACCTCTTAACGTTTTCCGGATAAAAAATATTTCGGGCAAAATGTCAAACCTAAAGGGCACCGCTTGCATTTTTCGTATCTTTTTGGGCGTTTTCATGTTGTCTAAGATGTGAAGGGCTAAAATGTTACTCCTTGCTCCATCTCAATCATGTGTTTGCATTTGATTAAAATACCTCTCACAAGAATAAAAAAACAAATAAGTGATTGAGATAAAGGAAGTATGAATAATGGGGAATAAAAATGGCATAGTTAAAGATCTAGGTGAAAAAAAGATGGAGAGTGCGTACTCTCGCGTCTTGTTAAGCGAGTCTAGCCTAAAAGACACACCTAAAATACACCGAGGTGTTTGGACCGTTATCTCATCAAGGCGCGCCCACCGCACATTCGAAGAGCATTTTTAAAAATAAGGATTGGAAATCAAAAACTCCGATCGAATGCGGGTAGGATATTACATCAAATCAAATATTTGGATATTTTGCTCAGCCCTACCTAAATATGCGTCCATTCTCAAACAACAAATACCATACAACGTAAATCGTAACGAACATAATGATACTCTTTCGTTCAATTATTTGTGAAAATTTAAAACATACTACTTCCGTTGCAGTCATTTATTTACTTTTTGATTAAATGACTTATCAATAAGAAAAAAAGTAAAGTGATTGGAACGAAAAGAGTAAGTTGGCAAAACAACTACACACAGCAGTAAAAAAATATAACATACCTTTCAGTGATGTACATCAAGGTCCTATACGGTATATCAGAATAACTAAGATCACGATGATACTCCAAATACATATCAATCAAACCACCCGCACTCGAATCAATTACGTAACGAGTCAAATTGTCGAAACTCCACGGCAAATTAACATACTGACGACCTCTAGGAACGGTCATATTTATAGTTCTAAACGTGACGGGTAGTTTGCATATCTTGCGAAACAACATACACACTTTCTGAACATTCTCAATTAATTCAATTGTCAGCAACTTTGAAAAAATGATAACCCATATGTCTTCAAGTAGTTCCAACCAATTTGGGAATTGGGTTTTGTTTGTTTGATGAATTAAATCGGTCTTGTGCTTCTTGTTGTTTGGTTGATTTGGTGATGATGAACTAGGGTTTGAAATTGAAGACATTGCGGAATGAAAACTTTGCCCAAGTTTAGACACTTAACAAGGGATACAATTTATACAAAGGTTAAGTACATCAGTTTTTGTGTTGGTCATCATTACGTGGGTTTTAGACATTTAATGACGTCATTATTTTATTTTTTGTTGGTGCAAATGAGTGCAACACATGAAAAATAATTAGTTATTACACGGAAAATTGTCAAAGACAAGATAGTACAAAGCTGAGTGAAGGAGTATGAAACGTAAATGTTGATGCAGGAGTTAAGGAAGGTATGGGTGTGGGCCTAGGGGCCGTGTGCTGTGATGGGGATGGGAGGGTGGCATGGGCTGTGGTGGTCCAAGAAGGAGGAAGTCGGGTGGTGGCGATGGCGGAGGCGAAAGCTATCTATCTTGGTTTGAAGGAAGCAAGACGGGCAGGAATGCGAGACGTTTTTATTGAGAGTGATTGCCTGAGTGTGGTTGAAGACTTGAAGAAGCGGAAGAAGGGTCATAGTGATATTTTCCTTATTTATGCTGATATCTTAGTTTTATGTAATTGTTTCAATTCTGTTTTATTTACGTACACTAGTAATGACTTTAATAAGTTGGCACACTCATGCTAGGTCGTGGACGGTAGGTAGGAGAATCTGGACGGAGAATTTTCCTTTGGAATTTGTTGATGTTGCGAATCATGATTTAAGTTATATAATATAAGCCGTAATGGTCTTTTCAAAAAAAAAAAAAAAAACTCAACCGGTGGATACTCGACATAAGTTTTAGTAGTTCTTGATAGTTGACCATATTCCCTTACTAGTTTGGATGCCCGTGCGTTGCAACGGGGTAATTAACTTAGTTAAAAAAAATTGGTTATAAGGTCTTAATATTTACATCTTATGTCTAATCATTTATTTAGATATGATCAAAAGTCAAAACATCTTATTTAAGAGACGCAAAAGATGTTAGGTTGATATCTAAGTTTCAAGGATGCCTCATATTTATAATCATAAGACCACTACATCTTATGTTAATCTTTCGATGTGGGACAATTCTATTATTTTTATATAATCCTACATTATTTTTCAATGTGAGATATATAACATACTAAGAAGTACACAATTTTATATATGTACAAATATATGAAATCTATACGCCAATGATATCATTTTTACCACGAATTAAATTATGTTATTTTCATAATTTTCTTAATGATATTTTTTTGCCAAATGAAATGTAAAATTTTTTATATAAAAATTAGAAACATCATTTGAATATAATATAGGAAATAAATTTTATAATAATTAAAAGATTCTCCACTGTATTTTTTACATCAAAAAATATTATTTATAATACTTTCCTAAATTAAGTTTTAAGATCACCCCACCTTATGATAATTTTCTGATGTGGGACAATTCAACAATTTATATGTAGTATATTTACCACACCTACATTATTTTTCAATGTGGGACAAATAACACACGAAAAAGTACACCATCTTTTTTGCACCTATTTCGATATCCAACCCGATTTAATAATAAGAAAATATTATACTATCTATTTATATTCGTACGTTTTTTTTCCATTTTCATAAATTTTCTATTTTAGTGCAGAGATTATCATTATATGACACAAACGAATTTATGTATATTTAGCACCCATTTTATTTTTTAATTATGACTTTGTCTTAAATAAAATTATTATACTATCGATTGTCTTAAAATAAACATTATAATATCACTAATATAGTAATATATAATCGCTTTTATAAATATCTACGTGATTAATATTTGTATGGTATTGTTGTAACTAAGGTTTGCCGTTAATACAAACTCTTATAAGAACACTCTAAGATAATTTTTAAGCGATTCAAAAGATTTTGGGTTGATACCTCTAAGTTATGACTCATATTTATAATCATGTAGTACCTCACCTCATGATAATCTTCTAATGTGGGACAATTCAACTATTTATATGTAGTATATTTACCACACCTATATTATTTTTCAATGTGGGACAAACAATATACTTAGAAATACACCATCTTTTTCACACCTAATTCGACATCTAACCCAGTTTAATAATAATAAGCAAATACTATAGGAGTACTATTTATTAATATTCGTATAGTACATTTTTTTTTAACTTCTTATTGTAATTAAAATATGTGCAAATAATATGATACTATATTCTAATGCTAGCATTTATTTACCACGAATCTAATTATATGATTTTTCAAAAAAAAAAAATGTTACTTTTTTGCTAAATGAGATGTATAAGTTTTTATATAAAAATTATAAACACCACTTGGACATAATATAAAAAATATATATATCATATCGTGGAGTTAATGATATAAACTCTTAAGAGCTCTCCAAGACAATGCTTAAGAGACTTAGAAGGTTTTGGGTGGTATTTAGGTTCTAACTTCTAAGGATGCCTTCTATTTATAATCATATGATCACCCACCTTATGCTAAACTTTCGATGTGGGACAATTCTATTATTTATACATAATATATTCACCACACCAACATATTTTTCAATGTGGGACAAATAACATACTTAGAAATACACCATCTTTTTCGTACATAATTCGACATCTAACCCAGGTTAATAATAATGAGCAAATACTATACTCCCTCGATTCAAGACCAAATACAACATTCCTTTTTTTACACTATTCATGAACGAATAGTATCTTTACGATTCCTTGCAATATGTAAGACAAAATATGGTCATGTGGGATCTTATTTGATTCACCTATAAAGTACAATGAGAATATCAAACTTTAAATTTTTATAATGTAAACTTAAACATATTTACGTTGTAATTTGTGTCTTGGCAAGTGTGTAAATGAAAATGTTGTATTTGGTCTTGAATGGAGGGAATACTATTTATTAATATTCGCACGTTTTTTTATAATACTTTTTTGGCAAATGAGATGTATAAGTTTTTATATAAAGATTATAAACATCACTTGAATATAATGCATAATATAGAAAAAATATGTATATATCATACTGTGAAGATAATGATATAAACTCTTAAGAGCTCTCCAAAACAATACTTAAGAGGCTCAAAAAGTTTTTGGTTGGTATATAGGTTCCAATGATGACTCATATTTATAATCATAGGATCACCCACCTTATGTTAATCTTTCGATGTGGGACAATTATATAATTTATACGTATTTTAATCACTACACTAACATTGTTTTTCAATGGGGGACATATAACATATTAAAAGAAGTACACCATCTTTAATACTCGTATGTGAAAATCATATGAAATCTATACTCTAATGAAAGCATTTTTTACCACGAATCTAATTATATTATTTTCATAATTTTTATAACAACATTTTTTTGCCAGAGAAAATGTCAAAGTTTTTATATAAAAATTAGAAACTTCTCATGAATATAAAATAGGAAATATAGATATTATAATAATTAAAAGATTTTCCACTTTATTTTTTATGTGGAAAAAATTATTTATGAAACTTTCCTAAATTAATTTTTGATGATGTGGACGCTCTAGAATCGCTCGAAAAAACTCTCTTTTATATATATACTAGACTAGATTCGCTAGCCAATCCGCCGTTATTATTGAAGTGCTAGTATTATTTATTTTTTTGAGGTGGCACTAGTATTTTTTTCTTTCGTACATAAGAGAGGGGAAGCCTCGGTTACACTTGAATCACATGAGGAAGTGAACTCTAAAACGTGGTCCTGTAGGATGAGACGAAGATTCGGGGAAGGGGAATCTAAGAGTATCTACAATGGTAAGCTAGTTGGTACTAGCTTACCTTTGCCACATCATTTTTTTTGAGATACAATCATTTCAAGCTACAACTTACTCCAACGGTGAAACCGATTTTCTACTAGCTTGATGTGACCCACCTAACACACTCTCCTATTTTTTTATTCAATTTTAAATTTCTAGATAAAAAATTAAAACACTATAAATGAGACCACTATTTTTCTATTGGCTATGTTCTTTTTGTGGGTCTATTTAAGCAAGTAGGTCCATGGAGCTACTAGCTCAAAATTTTTTGAGCAAAGGTAATCTATTTGAACTACTCCAATGGTTGAACTACTAGTTTGCAATTTCTTAAAATTGCAAGCAAGTCCTTTTTCTCAACCATTGGAGATTCTCTAAGGTAACCAAATTAGTCGATGGAGAGACATTGAGATTTGCATGCTAAAAAGCGCCTTTGTTGGCTTCCAGATAGGTATGCTTAATCTTGGGGGCCGAGGCATTAGACAAAATAGAGCTGACTTGTACAAGTCCACTTTCGACTCTTGCGACCTAATTGACATAGGGTTCTCTGGACCTAAATTCACTTGGACCAATAGACACCGTATTAACCCTATTTTGGAAAGGCTTGACCGAGTTTGGGTGAACCAACTGTGGCTTGACCATTACCCCAACTCCCATAACTATCATTTGACTCGCCTCTCCTCGGACCATTGCCCTATCATTCTTAAAACTTCTCCCCCCACCCCCCACCCTATGACCAAGCCCTTTAAGTTTGAAAGTTTTTGGAACTGCGAACCTTCCTTCGTCCCTCTTGTGTCCTCCACCTGGCCCTCCCTGAGTGGCTGCCCCCTACCAAGCTCACCAACCTCAGCGTTACGCTTAGTGATTAGGCGGCCGTGACTTTTGGTAGCCTCCCTAAGAAGAAAAAGAATCTTTCCTCCCATCTCCTTAGGGTCCAAAAAGAGCTTTGCACCCACCCTTACTCTAATTTCCTCCTTAATCTCAACGATTCTCTCACCCGCGACCTCAACTGCGTCCTTGACTTTGAACACCTTTACTGGAAAGATAGGCCTCGCATCAATTGGCTTACTGATAGCGATCGTAACACTTCGTTCTTTCAGAAGTCTCTCACCCTCAGTAGGAGCTTCAACCGCATCCTTTCTCTAGTCTGACCAATGATGTGGGCTTGACCATTTCTGGCCATGACGCCCTCAACGGCCATATTACTCAATATTTTGCCAATCTCTTCACCTCTGGCAAAGATACCATTCATCTTACCTCCCTCTCTTGGTCTCTCCACGCGGATATCTCATTCACCACAACCTTATCGATCCCTTCTAATGAAGAAATTCGCTCTACCTTGTTTTCCCTTGGCTCTAACAAGGCCCCTGGACCTGACGGATTCCACGCGGGCTTCTTTAAAAGATGTTGGGACATTATCAAACCTGACTTCATCCTCTTCATTCAAAACATTTTCTCAACCAAGATTGTTCCTCCCTCCATTAACAAAACCACTATCTCCCTCATCCCAAAGATTCCTTCCCCCCAAAAAATCTCTAACTTCCGACCCATCAGTCTCTGTAACACCACCTATAAGATGATTATTACAAAAATCATTGTTAACTGTCTCAAGCCCCATATGCACAATCTGATCTCCCCTAACCTAGGAAGCTACATCCTTGGGCGAGGAACTGATACAAATTTCATCATTGCTTCGGAGATTCTCCACTCCATGCACTTCTCTAAGAGTAAATTGGGCTGGTTTGCTCTTAAACTTGACCTAGAAAAAGCCTTTGACATATTCGAATGAGATTTTATTAGAACTTGCCTTATCGCGGTCAACATTGACCCTGACACCATTTCCCTTATCATGAGCTACATCTCCACGGTCTCTGCTCAGGTGACCCTCAATGGCTCCGCTCTTGACAACTCCCTCCCTTCCCGAGGAATTCGCCAAGGCGACCTCCTTTCTCCCTACCTTTTCATTATCTGTATGGAAGCTCTCTCTCGCCTTATCCATCAGCCCTGCTGCGATAACGAGTGGACCCCTTATCCCCTCGGGAAAGGCGGCGCCTCCTTCTCCCACCTCCTTTTCGCTGATGACATTCTTGTCTTCGGAAGATCTTTTAAGAGAAATCTCTGTGCCCTCCAGGACATCATCCTTTCCTTCTGCTCCTCTCCGGGACAAAAAATCAACTGTCTTAAGTGCAAAATCATCTTCTCCAGGCACGCCCCCACTTCTGATGTCAATCTCTTTGAGGAGGCCTTAGGTATTAAAAAAACCAACAACCTCGGCACTTACCTTGGCTTCCCTCTTCATGGGAAGAAACCAAAGAGAGCTGATCTCCATTTCATCATCGACAGTATTCAAACCAAACTTGCCACTTGGAAATCCCGCTTTCTCTCTAGAGCTGGTAGAATCTGCCTCATCAAATCTACCCTCAATGCTATCCCCAACCACGCAATGCAGTGCATTCGCCTCCCCACCTCTATTCTCAATGACATCGACAAAATCACTAGAAGTTTCCTCTGGTTTAGCCACTCTTCTAAGAAACTTCATCTTGCCAACTGGGACCTCGTTACCCTTCCCTTCTCTTTGGGTGGCCTTGGTATCGAGGTTGCCAAACCGCTCACTGATTCTCTCTCTACAAAGCTGAGCTGGAAAATCCTCCTCGACAAATCTTCCCTTGCTGCCAAAGCCTTGCATAGAAATTACCTCACCCCTTGCCCCCGCTCCTTCTCCTATGGCTCTCACATTTGGAAAAATGTGGGAATAGGGTGGAGCTTTCTCAAAAACCACCTCACTTGGTCTATTGGCGATGACTCCTCTATCCGGTTGTGGGATGATCCGTGGTCTGGCTTGGGGCCCCTCCGAACTGCTATCTCGGGACCTTTAAACCTTACCTCCTCCACCGCGAGACTAAGCTCCATCATCTCTAATGGAACGTGGTCTTTTGACTCTCTCGACTTTGACCTTCCTGACCATATCACCCATAATATTCTCTCTTTCCCCATCCCTTCCTCTCCTAGATGTGACATTCTCACTACCTCCCTTGCCCCCAAAGGCAAGTTCTCTATCGGCGAGACCTACCACTATCTTTCAGGGACCTCTGCCACCCTCACGCCCCCTATCCCCTCCCTCCCCTCTGACCTGTCCTGGCTGTGGGATCTTCATACTCAACCTAGGATTAAAGTCTTCCTATGGCTTGTGTGGTGGAACAAGCTGCCTCACAAAGTCTCTCTTCGCCAGAAATATTCTACCAAGCCCGTCCTACTCTCTCTGCCATAACCCCTCCATCCCTGAGACCTCCCTCCATGTCCTCCGTGATTGCAGCCTTGCCTTAGATTCCTGGACCTCCTTGAATGTCCCCCATACCTTCTTCACCCTTGATCTTCACCACTGGATCTTTGAGAACTGTACCTCTCCTTCCCCTAGCTGGAACACCCTCTTCACCTTTGTCATATGGCGCCTTTGGCTAAGGCGCTGTGATTTGACCTTCTCCACACCTAACCCCCTTTCTTCTCACTCCTTTAGTTCTTCCATTATCTCCCAAGCCTCTAACTGGACCCTAGCCAATGATCGCACCCCTCTGCCCCCTGCACCGGTACCTCCCTCCTTGATGCCTTTAGCTATCCTGTTAGCTGGGCCCTTTCGCCGCTGGGTTGACACAAAGCCAACGTTGACGCGGCTCTTTCCCCCCCTTCTTGTTTAGTCAGTCTGGGGTGTGTCATTAGAGACTGTCATGGGTCCTGGGTTTTAGGTTGGTCTTTACGCATCTCTGGTCATGACCCTTTCCTTTGTGAGGTCCTTGCCATCCGAGAAGGGATTTTACGATCTAGTGTCCATGTGAATAATATCTTGATTGCCCCCGATTGTCTTGATGCCGTCAACTCTATTTTGCAGTCTATTGCCCCATGTGGCCCCTATGCTAACATCATTCTTGAGTGTAGGGCCCTCTTGTAGGACTCACCTCATTTCAAGCTGATGTTTGAGAAGAGAACAGCCAACCGTGTGGCGGATGCTATCGCTCATCACTCTGTCCATGATACTAGCTCCTCCTTAGGTTGCTTTGAGTGGGCTCATCCCCCCCTTCTCCCTTTGTTGTTGATCTTTGTACTACTGACCTTGTTTTGGCCTGTGCGCCTCTTTCCCCCGACCCACCCCCATGATGTACTTTAACTCTGTTTATGTAATTTAATTCAAGCTCCTTTTATCCAAAAAAAAAAAAATCTTGACGATCCATACTTCCGAGTTAGTTAATAAGAATCTTGCAACGGTCAATTAGTTTAACCAAAAAATCATTTTGCACAACTTTATACTATACCCAAAAGTATATTTAATAATTGGGTTTTATTAAGGGTTTTACAAATGTTAGGCAATTTATCATACATGTAAAAATACTTTAGTCGAGATTTTATAAGATTTTTATGTGGTTTATTAGTGACCGATGAAAAATTGTTCCTGGATGAATATTTACTTGTATAGAAATGAATAAAGTTAAATTTAGTAATATTTTTATATGATATAAATTGTATATGTGAGATTGAATTGATTTCTATGGGTGATACTTTTTCTCAGTATCCCTTTCTTGATAAGATGATATTCGACTCAAAGTCATTATCAATTTATGCAAGAGACCAATTTTCAAAGTGAATGCCATTAGATAAGCTCTCATACGTATTAAAGTTGTATTCATATTAGAAGGGACTCGTATAAAAGAATTTAATTTTGTAATACTTTTACATTAAAATGTTCTCGTGACTTCCCTTTGCCTTAAGAATACATATTAAAAACACAAAATAGAAGAAAAATTATCATAATTCCCTCACTAAAATAATAAAACGGTAATAACTAACAATGATTTCACGTGGAAATTATGACGATTTTTTCTTATTTGGATTCTAAAGATAGTACGTTAGAAAATGCTACTCCCTCCTTTCAATTTTTATTGGTCTATTATCTCCAAAATTTATTTCAAATTAATTGTCCTCTTGTAAGTTTGGTATCCAATGGATTACCATTATTACCCCCTACATCTTTTAACTGACACCCTTCCTATCAAAATGACATTATCCTTATTCTTCCTAATTTATGAGAATAGTAGTAATTTTATATTTATTCCTTAAATCTTGGCAAAACAGAAAGTGAGACAATAAAAGCAGACGAAGAAAGTATTATATATCCTCCACTCATGGTGAAATGTGATGATCTTATTTTGAATTGTGTGATGACAACATGTGACCCGGTAGAATTGAGGCTTGGTTTGATTTAGTCCCTTGGCATGTTGATATTGTGAATATTCGGATTACTGTTTGCAAATTCTTATTTGTGATTGACAATATCCACCATAAGCAATGCTATAGACTTTTTTATAAGTAGATAAAAACAAACAGTTTGTGATTCTATAGATACTATGTTTTTGTCTTATCCACTTTTTATAAGTAGTTAAAGACAAACAATTTGTAATTTCATAGATACTTTATTTTTGTCTTATCTATCCATATAAAACTTGTATTAATACTCCAAGAGACCATGAGCAATGCTATCGACTTTTTATCTTTCCGATGTTCTTCATCCTTCACTCACACATCTTAATCCAATCCAATATATATACGGACTACGGAGTATATATATTTCGCACCCCACAATAGAGAGGATGTAGCCTCCTCTTAGAACATGTACAATAGAGAGGATTGTACCTTCTCTTAGCACACTCTCTTCTCTTAAAGGAGATCCTCTCTATTGTGAAACTAATGTAAAGGTTCCTCTTAGTAAGATGATGAAGAGAACTTCCTCTAATTTTAGAGGAAGTTGTGTCTTGGCAGTTGTCCCTTGTGCTATTCAACCAATCATTATTGTCATATATTATTATTTTCTTATATTTTTTTTAAAAAAAATGAAAGTTAGTGTGTAGTGATTAATATAAGAGGAAGATGAAACTTTCCTCTCTATTGTGAAAAAATATAAGAAAAATATAGAGGAAGAGAATGAAAATAGTGGAAAATAAGGTGATTAAAAAGTGGATGAGGTGTCAAGAAAATAGAAGGGAAAAAGAAAATTAAGAGGATCAAAAGCTGCTTCCCTATAGTGCATGCTATAGAGAAGGGCAGATAGAAAATTGAAAAAAGAAAGTCGCTAACATTGATCATATTCCATAATATAGGGAATTCTTTACCGATTAAAAACACACTCTTGCTCATCATCCATATCGATCGAACACTAATACTCAGTTGTCCCATGCTCGATTATCACCCTCAAACCAATACTTGCACCTATCCTAATTCCCAACTGAACCGCGCAGCAGATGCAGATTTTCGCTAATTGAGATCAATAAAATTCGGTCAAACTATCAAATTGGTAAAACAAAATGGAGGGGAATTGACAAACTTTTAGATGATAAAGTCGATAACTAAACAAAGCTCCAAAACATGCTACAGTTGCAGAACAGAAATCGACAGACCATGATAACTAAACAAGGTTCCAAAATGGAGCGCAAACAAAAGCTCCAGTGTCGCTATCAGTCACAAGACTACAATCAGTCGGAAGATTCAAAACCTGGAATAACAACCTGAATAATAGTCAAGATAGTCATCATAATCGGCAAAGGACGGTTGGTGGCGGTCATCATCAGGATCATAATCATACAAACCTGTGTAGCACGAAGAGAAATCAATATAGTCGGGATCATGAATATAATAGGACTCATGGCCATAGTCGGCAGTGGAATCGTTGGGGTATAGAACGTGCACATTCGCTAATCTTTTACCCAAATCTCCTGATAAATCGATGTGGAAGCAAGAACGTAAATCCATGGATTTAAGATGTGGGCATCCATCCAGAATTGCTTTCAAACCTTTATTGTTCATGTTGTTCCCAATTAGTTGAACATGGCATAGTTTAGGCATGCTATTAGAAATAGCTACTGCTTCGTCATTGCGTATGTAATCTGGGTCATTACTCATGTAATCTTCGTCATAACTGATGTAATCTTCGTCATTACACATGTTATCTGGTAACTTACAGCCGAGACCATTTAAGCCAAATGATGTCAATGAGGGGCAAGCATGGCCGATAGCTTCAACTGTTTTATATGAGAACGAACAACGTATAATCTGGATTTCCTCCAGCATAGGGAGCTTTTTTACGGCTTCGATCAGTTTTTCATCAGTCAGTGATGAATTATACAGATAGCCGAGACGCAGATGTTTAAGATTCTTGCATCTGTTAGGATGTTTTCAGAAATACAAAGATATATTAAGACCAGCACCTGAAGAGCGTATCAATCGGATCAAATTGGATATTCTCTGTTTTTGAAACTAATATCCTCATTCAATCCAAATCTCCAAAAAAATCAAATTCCATATCCAAGTTTCAAATCGGATGGGGATCAAACGCGCACGCCCTATTTTTACTACGGAGTAACAAATTTATATTTTCCTAATAACATTTTGGGCAGCCGTACATTTTAGGAGTTCTAATGTTATCTAACATATACGGTGTAGCGGAATAAAAGTTATGAATAACGGGGAATAGAAATCACTTTTAAAACTTCAATTTACGTGATTTATTACGCCTGTTTTTGGACTTATTCTCCATTGTTATACGTTTCAAAGTATAAATTGGCTAAGAAACAAATGAAATAAGTTCATAAAATGACGGAATAAGTACCTTAAGTTGGTATTTTAAAGCAATTTTTTATAAAAGTGCATTTTAAGGGAGTAAGTTTAGAAAAAATTATATAAGAGAGTAATTTTAACTAAATTTTAATAGGAAGTCAGTTTTAGTTTACTCTACTTAAATACGTCTAGATGAAAAAGAGATGGAGGGTAGGAACTAGCGAATCTTGTTAGGCGACCTCGTCTAAAAGAGCACCTAAAATGCACTACGCCATTTTGGCTGGTGCCTCATTCAGCGCACTTTTTTAAACTAAGAATTGGATATCAAAAACTCCAATCGAATGCAAGTGAGATACGGAGTATTATAATAAATCGAATTTTTTAATATTTTGTTTAGCGATACCGGATATGCGTCAATTCTCAAACAACTAATACCATAAAACAAAGGGAATAAATCATAACGAATATAATGATACTCCTTCGGTCCCATTCATTTGTTAAAAGTTAAAATAAGTAAGTAAATGATTGAGACGAAGAAAGTATCTAGCAACACAATTACACAAAGAATTAAGAGAATATAGGCGTACCTTTCAGTGATGTACGTCAAGGTCGTACGCGGTATATCATCATAACCATAACCAACACGATACTCTAAATAGATATCAATCAAACCACCGGCACTCGAATCGATTGCGTAACGAGTCAAATTATCGAGACTCGACGGCAAATTAACATAACTACGACCATTAGGAATCGTCATATTTATGGTTCTAAACGTGACGGGTTGTTTGCATATCTTGCGAAGCAACATACACACTTTCTGAACATTCTCAATTATTTCAATTGTTAACAACTTCGAAAAAATTAGGATCCATATTTCCTCAAGTAAATCTAACCAATTTGGGAATTGGTTTTTGTTGGATTGGGGAATTAAATTGGTTTTTTGTTTCTTGTTTTTGGGTTGATTGGTTGATGATGAAGAATTAGGGTTTGAAATTGACGACATTGTTGGAGGGAAAGTATTCGAAGTTAGAAAGTTAAGAAGTTAGCGAGGGATAAATAGAGGGTTGCCGTCAGTTTAGGAGGTCGTGGGTTTATGCATGATACTGTGGTAGGATTATAGGAATAGGAGGGAGTTTTATCTAAACGGTTGGTCTTGCTTCAGATGGTCCGAAATAATAAGACGAGATTTTGTAATCTATAAATATTATTAAAAGGCTGGATATTAAAAGTCACGTAGATATGGGCTAAATGCCATATTGGCAAAATAGATGTGACATGACAACAATTAAATGTGACGCGGCGAAATATAGTTCACGTGGAAATACTAGCATAGTATTATACATGAAAAAAAAAATTTATTAATTCCACTTTTAAAAATTACTCTCATACTTAATGGTAAAAAAATAAAGCTGTTTATTTTCGCAATACACATTTTATTCATTACAGTACGTCTTTGACCATTTTACCCTCCTCATTTTCTAACCTCTCCCTTCTCTCGTTGTACTATATGGAGAAACTCCCAAAAAATTGAATCAGGTTGTACACCCATCACAAACCTGCAACTACCATGTCCCTTTGGCCACCAAGCGGCCCCACCCTGCTCACTTAGCCTCCCACCAACGGAACATGTCGGCACCCTGCTCCCTTACTCTCCCTATTGGCGTCGGCATAGAAGAAAACGAAGGGTTGAGAGGCCCATTCTGTCGGCCTAATCACCACACCTTTGCCCCTACCCACCGCAGCCTCTCCCTATCGGTGCCGCCCCTTATTTACCTCTGCTGCCGTGGCCAACCACCAGCGAACCACCACCCTCAAACCCTAGTAACCTTAAATCATACTTAATCAATAAATTACACAAAATATAAAAAAAAAACCATCAACTTTGGCTAATAGTTTACGATTAACAAATTAAATACATTTGATATATTTAAAATTTCATACATAATTGAAGAAATTGGTTATTTTGAGTATAGTTGAATGGTGAGAAATTGAGAGAAATTGGATGTTTTTAGTCCAAGGTCGGGTATCAAATGGAAAGTTTTGTGTAAA
This sequence comes from Silene latifolia, assembly GCF_048544455.1. Lineage (NCBI taxonomy): Eukaryota > Viridiplantae > Streptophyta > Magnoliopsida > Caryophyllales > Caryophyllaceae > Silene > Silene latifolia. Next base: position 24,569,264 of record NC_133536.1, read on the forward strand.
TAGTACTGTAATGAGTAAAAAACGTACTGCGAAAAATAAATGTAGATAATTATGAAAAATCATTAAAATTTCACAATTTACTTTTTCAACCATCATGACAATAATTTTTTTTTTTCATTTATATTATATTTTTTTTAGGTGTTAAATGATTTTTAACCATTATTAGGTGATTGTTGATCTCAAAATAGAGATGTTATAATATTTATTTAATCTATCAATAAATAATATTTAAATGCATGTTGATAACCTAATTGACAAGGATTCTACATTTTCATCTATAAAATACTATTAAAAAGCATCCTAAAAAAAGTTAACTAGACAAAGCCACGTAGGATGTGGAAAAGCCACATAGAAATTCACATTGCCACCTTGGTTAAGATTGACACACGCCTATCGAATCATTCTCTATGTAGACATCTATCTATCTATACTATATAGTTAAAAGGCTATTTATACCATTTAATTTTATTCCACGTGTCATTTTTAGATTGGTTAATATTAATTAAGTTTAATTTATATTTTTTACTTGATTAATGACAATTGAGAACATAACATTAACTTATAAAATTAACATATTATATTAATTGAATGTTTTGTAAAAAAAAAAACATGTTAATCAATTGATTACAGTTTTTCATAGGTTTTTTTTTCTTAAAATTTATTTTCATATGATGAAATATTGGTTGAAAATGTTGTATATTTTTTTTTGGTAAAAGGTTAAATTTAACTTTCATGAAATTGTACCACTTAAAATTTACATCTACATCTATTTATTTAAGATCGTTATACAAACCATTTTAATTAAAAATAAAATAATTTTGAAGTTTAATAATATTCTTAACACTAAAGGCATGACATTTTATTTCAACCACTATTTAAGATCAATAATAATAATAATAATAATAGTAATTTTCATTAACATTTTTTTCTATTTGTTTTACCTCTTGAGCTCTTCACCAATGAATTATCTTATTTAATAATACTCATAACTCAAAAATAAATCAATAGTTTATAGGCTATTAAAATCTCTGGAGCTTGATTTTGTGGAGTTAAGGCTTTATGGGATCATGGCTTGTAATGTGGCTTGGAAATGGAGTATCCTGCCTTGATGTAGCCTGAGCACATAAAGGTTAGGATAAAACGACGTGGGATCAAATTTCCATCTCTTGGCCCTAAAGGATGGGTATACTTGACGAGTTTGAAAGGATTCTCAAAATTCCTAACTATCTCTCTGTAACGGTCTCGAGAAGGACTTAGGGTGTGTGATGGGCTAAAAGTTAAGTGAGGGTGCTAGCTGACCATCTTCATCGATGTCTTGATTCTATATAGAGTTCAGCAGTATTCCGTTCAGCATTTGATTTCATACTCATTCTTGATTCAGACTCAGATTCTTGGTTCGGGTTTTTGAAGATAACTTTGACTTTGGATATTGACATTGACCTACCAGATTGAGCCTTCTTCTTTTGACTCGTTTGTTTTGGATACGGGCATAACTGCGTCCTTGGATATGGACACCAGCTTCTCTTGATTGAGCCTTTGTCTTTGATTGTGGCTCGTATCGTCTTTGATTTGCTTGCTATCATGGATTTGGGTCAGACTAGCACCTTTGTATGAAACAGGTTGGTCTTTAGTAACACGGGTTGTTTATTGTTGGGAATGGGTTTGCCTTCCATCACAGATTGTTAACAAGGGAGATGGTCTAGATTCGTCCTAAAATCTCTTGAGGTATGCTCGTCCTAAACTGGGGTAGAGTAAGGTTTCTATTGCCATACATGGAATAGGTAAGAAAATGGACACGGAGTTTTGGTTCCTCTACAACTTGGAATGGAACATCAACTAAGTGTACTCACATCGACTGTCTGTGTTGTTTGTTTTAAAATATCTCAAATCAATTCTTGTCGTCACAAGAAAAGGGTAAAGGAAGACATAGGATATAATATGTGGATTGAAAGGTGTACTTTTACTGAAATGAATAATAAATGTATAGACTCGTTAAGACACGTGACTCGTGGGACAGCTCCCAGGTTGTCACTAGAAACGGAAAATTGACACGAAGAAAGACACTAGAACAATTATGGGATAGAAGGCCTAAGACTCAGACTCGGACTCGGACCCTGACTCGATCTTTGATCCAGACTCGTAATTATCGGCCCATGCTTGAACATCTATTCCTCTGGCAATTGGCTTCGGCATCCGATTTTGAGCATTCACCCATTTGAGCACCTCGTCCTCATCATTGGGAATACTGGAAGGATAACAGTCAAGAAGAGTTTCCTGATTAATGTATATCCATGGGGATTGCCTAAGTTGCCTTGTGGGCTAAAGGTTGAGAGGGACAACTTCCCGCTTTTGATCATATTCTGAATGACATGTTTTAATTTGAAACATTTCTCTGTATCATGCCCTTTGCCTCTATGGTACTGGCAATAGGCATTACTATCCCAGAACTTAGACTTCTTCTCTAGGTCAGGCGTAGGTCCTATAGGTTGAAGAAGACCTAGAGAGGATAATTTATTCAAGGCTAGGACATAAGGTATGCCTAGACTTGTGAATGACCTGGGAGGGTTGTTAGGTTTCTTTGACGAAGGCTTCATGATATTGCCTTTGTTGATTTTGATTCCTGGATGAGAATAACTAGGAATAGATTGCTCGCTTATTGCTTTCTCCTTAGGACTGTCAAGTTGAGGGTTTGTCTGGACATTTTTCATCTTGAAAGGTTCGGCCTCAAGCTTCTTACCCATTTCAGCAAACTGGTTCTCTATGTTGGAAAGCCGAGAGTTTAGATTATCAATGGCTCCCTCTATTTTGGAAAATTTATTGTTGAAGGCAATGGAAAGCATGAGCATTCCATTTTGGATATCGTCGTCTTCGAGGACATTGATCTTTTTGTCGTTACGAGGATCGAGGAGATGAGAACAGTCTAGGGATGATTCATGGTCATGTTTAATGATATTAGACCCAAGAGGGTTGATCCTCTCTAATTGCTCGACAGAAAGTGGCACTGTAAGCTTGCCCTCTTCGATGATATCTTGGATGGTGTGTTTCAAGAGAAAACACTATTCAATATCATGGCCTCTACCTTAGTGGCATAGGCAGTATTTGTTGCCCTTCTAGAGGTTCACCTGATTCTCTAAAGGTGGATCCGGAGTCGGACCTATTGGATGTAGCTTACCCTGGGCAGAGAGTCTCTTCAAAGCATCGGCATAAGATATGCCTAAATTAGAAAGCACCCTTTGATGCCTCCCAGGTTTCCTTTTGGTTGTTTGCGGCTTTCTAGAACGACAGTTTTTGCAAGAAGTAGGCTTTGGACGACCTAGGCTAAAGGTTTCTCTAGGTGGCATGTTCTTTTCCACTATTCCTTTCTCAAGGGTGAGGACGCGAATGCTCAAATTTTCCATTGTAACTTGAACTCGTAGGACCATAGTATAAATGTCTTGGAGAGACATGGTGATTGTGGCTTGAACTGCTTCATGACCTTGTTGACTGAGGGAACTTGTTGGATTCCTAATTTGACATAAATGACGGGCATTACAACTCGATTCGACACGGGATCAAGCATACTAAGGCATTAAACAAGGAGCACATGAAGGGACAAGTAACCACGAGAGTAAGACGACAAATCCAGACTTGACTTCTGAATTCGTGAAAGTCGTGAGGACTTCTCGTGTTTGAATTCACGGTGCTTGACTTTGACGGAGTGACCTTTACTGACGGGATTGATGACACATGTTGATTCTAAGACGTGTGTTTAAGATAGACTTGACTCGAGGTTTGGGTATGTGTGTCCCGAACGTGTCATTAGGAGAATTCGAGAGACGGATTTTGGAACGACTCGACGTGTTAGCCTCGAGTATGTGAGTCGAGGTGTGGAAATATTTATATCCTAACTGAATCGGGGTAGGGGGTCCAAAATGACGGTGTGACGCCTTAGGACTTGACTTGAACTTGAAAAGCAAAACCCAAAATATAAAGGGAAGACGGGTTCATGACTCGACAGAGTTCCGACTAGGACATAGTCGGTTTGAATTTTGACTCTAACTTAGCCCAATTGAATTTACATATCTACATTTAAATGGTTTGGAAATATTTGAATAAAACTTTTTTTTTTGTTTTTTGTTTTTCGATTTTTTACTTTTTACGTTTTTATTTTTTTTTGAACGGGGTTTGAAATGGGTTTGAGGCTCGGAGTTTGACTCGACATTTGGACAGAGTTTCGACTCATTTTGCGCTATCTTAAGCCACCTTTGAAAAATTTTACATTTTGAAAAGGATTTTGATTTTACATAAATTTTGTCATGGTTTTGTTTACAAAATGGTGATCATATATGATACAAGCATTCGTACACGCATTATAATGGTATGCTGAGTGCATTTAGAAAGGGTTTTGGCTTAAAACGTGGGTTGCGATACACCATGCAATAAAACTCTGGTCTGTGGAGAGATCTGTGCCAAACAAGAGTAAGGTCGGTTCCTAGTCCATTTCCTCAAGTAGTGAAAGCACTTGATACAAACAAGAGTATGTACCACGGTATGGTTTACGTCAATCGCTATCCATCTTTAGGCCCAGATAAGAATTTGGACTGTCCAGACGGGACGATTGGTCGAATGGGTTGGTTGAGCCTAGGAAGGCCGAATAAAACAACCTAAGAAGGTCGAGTAATGAAAACCGACAATTGCCTCGTATAAACTATTCCCTAACCTTGTTCAAGTTTCACCCTGGGTAACACGTAATTGTAAGATCCCCAGCGAAGTCGCCAAATTGTGGACATTGGCCACGGGGGGCGTTAGGGACAAGCGTTTGCATTTGTGGAGTCGCCACCAATTTATTGTGGAAAAATTGGAAACCGTTCGAATACCTCGTGTCATGTCAAGACACAAAGTAATGACATGAACACTAAGAACTCGTTACCCTTAGCATTCTATGTCTAGAATGAGTCTCGTGGATGCCAATGAACATGGATGTCCATAGAGATCTGGAATAAGGGGTGAGGGTACGTATTAGGAAGTACTTTTACTGAACACCTAATCCCGCCCGCCTCGATAGCGGCCTCTACTAATGATTAGGGAAGTTATTCATAGTTGATATGTTGTCGATTATATGCATGCAATACAACAAACAATAGATTAATCCTGGCATGTGAAATTAAACTATGTCGGTTAACACGTAATTAGCACTTAATTAGGTCGAAGTTGGAATTTATAATTAATTACATGCGAAGAACAAGTAAATAAATCATACATAAATAAATACGAGAAATAAATAACGATAATTAAAATTACAATGAATTACAATGATTTATTTGATTTACGTCAAAAATACACTCAAGACGGAAATTTTAAGAAAAGAAAAATAAAAAAGGTTAGAAAATTAAAGTAACAAAAATTAGACAGATTATGTAATACCACAGTTTTCTTAAGTCTGCTACTCGGCCGAATATGGCTTACTCGGTCGAGTAGGTGGTGTGTTTCTGGACAGCTTTCTGCCCAGGAATACTCGGCCGAGTATGTGGAATACTCGATCGAGTACAAAGTACTCGTTTGTACTCGACCGAGTATACTCTATACTCGACCGAGTATCCGGTCCGACAGGTGTTATTTCTGCGGTTTTGATTAAAATGATTAGAGATTATATATAATCGTTCGTCAGTTTCTAAAGCCATTTCTTCCAAAACATAAACTACGTTTCATTCTCCTCTAATCATCTTCATCAATTCCAAGGCAAAGGTCATCGATTGTGAGTTCTAGCATCTTATTCTCTGTCAATCGCCATAGTAAGTGTCTTATCCTTGTTGATGTATTGTTGTTCTTATAAGTTAAAAAACCCTAATTTGGGTTAATTTGAGGGTTTAGGGTTTGGTCATCATATGTGTGTTTATTGTTGGTTATCATTGTTATAGGTGACGATGTGGTATTTGTTATGCATATTGTATGATTGATTGCACTATAGCGGATTGCGAAAAGGTAGGGTTTCCATACTCAGTTCCTGTTTAATTGATTTGAGATTATGTTGTTTTGTGTACGATTGTTGTCTGCTGATTATCGTTGGAGTGTTGGTGCCTTGTTGGTGTGGTGATAGTGTTGGTGTTGTGATGATTGTGGTGGAGTCACTTGCGGGAGTGGCTTCACACCATAGTTCGGCCTCCGTGGAACCCGTCGCGGGAGGGGATGTGCACATTAAGGGACAGGGATATCGCTCATTGATGAGCGGAACTTTTGTGAGGATTGGTTGCGGTCCCCCACTGGCAGCGTGGATTAACTATTGCGATGGGTAATCTGGCAGGGCTACACACTTCGGTGTGTAGTCGGTTACTGTGTGAGATGGGAGACCGGTGGAGGAAGAGGATGATCACCTGGTTGCTTATTGTGCCTGTCTTACTTTGATTATTCAGTAACTGACCCCATTGTTGTTTTATAAAACCTGTGGTGATCCATTCGGGGATGGTGAGCAGATTGTGACAGGTGATGCAGATGTTTAGCTATGGGACAGTCATGGGGAGTCACCACTTCGAGTCTAGCTTCCGTTGTTACGAATTTAGCTGTCTTTGATTTCCGTTGTATTGAGATCCTTATACTTTTATTTTGAGTTGGTCTGAGATAATGTAATCGCTAACTCTTTATACTTCAATAAATGTTATTTAGAATTTGTAACTTTGGTATATTAACATCGGGAAACCGAGATGGTAACATCCTTTCATGATATGGTAGTCCTTGGTAAGGTACCTTGGTATGAGGGGCTGTTAAAAAGTGGTATCAGAGCCGACGGTTCTGGCACCTAAAACTAATGAACCCAATGAACTTAGAGAGTCTAAATAAAATGAACCCGGGGAGAGTTGTTTGGAGCTACTGCAAAGACTTGGAAGACGTCCCGAAGTCGCATTGAGGCCCTTACAATCTATAACCGGTCACATGGGGGAGTCTTGGAAACTTGGTATGTCGAGTCATGTATGTGTAGTACTTGTAACTTGAATTTTGTGAAATGGTTGGATGAAACGATTGGATGAAATGGTAAGAGGTGGATTGTGAAACATGGTAGTATATGAGAGGTGGATTGTGAATTCGTATATGTTAGATCTTGAGCATGAAGAATGTGATCATGTTACCTGTTTAATACGATCTTTAGCATGAAGTATGGTAGTGGTACATGTGCATATGAACATGATGATGTTAATGTTTGGTTGTTGGTAGTAGGATATGGTTCAGGTCATGCGTCTATATACATGAATGTCGTGTTTAATTTTCTTGTGGGTATGATAAAAGTTCATCTTTGTACTGGTTTCTTGAAGTATTGGGTCGTTATTGTTTGCTTTATTCATGTTTAAGTTGTTTTGTTAAGAAAAAAATAATTTGTATGAAACCCGATTTTGGAAGGGTTGTCTTAAAACTGTCATAAGTCGAGTTTAGAAATGATATTTCTATAATTCCAATTGGAGGTGATAGCTTGTCTTCTTACGATTCTAACGATAAGTCACACGCCCAAAATGACCAAGTAACGAGTTAGAGTCGCGAGATTTAACTAAATCGGCTTTTAGTGGTAACTCGACTCGATCTATGCAAATATGAAAGTGCCCTTGAAAAAGGATTTAAAAGAAATTGATTTATTATGGTGTAGTGGTCAAATTGGTCGGTCATGCAACGTAACTGATAATTAGAATGATCTAATCTTTCGTGGTCGCGTAGAGCAAGCACGTACGCGTCGAAAGCTTAAAGCAAGGTCTTAGAATGCAAAGGGAGAAGAGAAGGGCGGACACTCGCGTAAAAAATATGTGAGGCGAAGGCCTCTATTTATACTAAACACACGGAGTAATTATGGTAAGAGTAGGATACGGGAAGGAATAGGAAAGAAAGATCCGGAAACAACCGACTTAATTGAAACACGGAAACTTGGACAAAAATAAAGCCTAGAGAAAAGGCGCAGCAGGTGCTGAGATCCTTCAAAGAGGCGCATCATTTCCTGCGTCATTTCTCGGGTAGTTTTCTTCTGCGCGAGAAAACGCGTTTGACAGCCTGTCGTATTTTAGGCATAACTTTCTCTAAGAGACTCATAATAAGGTTGTTTCGATGGCGTTGGAAAGCGAAAAGAAAGATCTAGAACTTTCTGTGAAATAGACATGACCCAAAAAAGTCGTTATGACCTCGTAAAATGGGCCTAAAGGTCGGGTTGTCATTTTAGCTAAATGTAATGCACATTTTGTAATGTAAACTTTAAGTTTAGCCCAAAGAAGTGACATGGGACTAAAAATAAGATATACCCATAACATTTTATGACATCTTAACCTTAGTTAGACAAGGACGTTGCTTTGACTCGGGATTTGACGGTTTTAGGAAATGAAGACGGTTTTTGACCCGGACTCCAAATGAACTCTAATTATTGCCAAAACGACCGTAATGACGCCTAGATGACAACCAAGGGGTAGACACAAGTTTATGAGTTACCTTTTATTAACCGATTTACGAAACGTCATAAAATCGTGACATATGCTAAACATGCGGCCCAATATCACTAGGTGTTTGGCTGGAGAGCAGAAACGAGGTATCTACAAATGGGTTTTGGATACTGGAGCTACGAGTCACATATGTTGTGACAAAGAAGTGTTCAAAGAATATGTGCCGGAGACTAATGGACAATGCGTGTTCATGGGCAATTCTAACACTACACGCGTTATTGGTAAAGGAAGGTACAACTGAAGCTAACTTCCAGTAAAATTCTCGAACTTAATAATGTTCTGCATGTTCCAGAAATTCGTAGGAACCTTATTTCAGGGTCTCTACTTAACAAGGCCGGTATAAAACTCATTTTTGAATTCGATAAACTTGTACACACTATAAACAATAACTTTGTTGGAAAAGGTTTTTGTAATAGCGGGCTTTTTGTGCTCGATGTTGTGACTACTAATAAAAACTCTACCACTTCTGTTTATCTCGCTGAGTCTATTACTTTATGGCATGCCATATCAGGTTGTATAAATGTTGATTATGTTAAAAAATTGAAACATCTTCACCTTATACATGGTTTTAGTAATACGGCTTTTGACAAATGTGAGATATGTGTAGAGGCTAAACATTCCAGGACACCATTTAATAAACAAGTCCATCGTGCCTCAACTCTTCTTGGATTTCAACTCTTCTTGAATTAATCCATTCGGATTTGAGAGATTTCAGAAACACAATGAGCCGAGGAGGTAAGGGTTACTATATCACTTTTGTAGATGATTTCTCTAGATATACGAAAGTGTATTTGTTAAGAACAAAAGATGAAGCCGAGCAAAAATTCATGATCTATAAAGCTGAAGTTGAGAATCAATTAGACCTAAAAATCAAACGTGTTAGGTCTGATAGGGGCGGTGAATATGAGGGTTATCCACTTAAAAAATATTGTGAACAAAATGGTATTATCCATGAGTTCACCGCCCCATTCACACCTCAACAAAATGGAACAGTTGAAAGAAAAAACATATGTTTGAAAGAGATGATGAATGCTATGCTTATTAGTTCTGGTATGCCTACTAACATGTGGGGCGAGGCCATTCTTTTTGCTTTTTTTGTACTTAACAGAGTTCCACACAAAAAACTAGAGATAACTCCTTATGAGCTCTGGAAAGGCCACAAGCCTAATCTCAACTACCTCAAAGTGTGGGGGTGTTTGGGAAAAATCGGAATACCTGCATGTCAAAGAAGCAAATTTGGAGAAAAAACAATCGACGGTATATTCATTGGTTATGCTTCTAACAGCGCGGCCTACAGGTTTATTCTAAAGGATGGTTCAGGTTTTGGTTCTATTAAAGAATCTAGAGATGTTGTATTTATTGAGAATATTTTTCCAATGAAAACTAACCTTGAACCTCGTTGTTATTTCCAATAATGTTGATAATGCTTCTACTAGTGCAGTAACTAATGCAGATGCAGTGACTGAACCTAGAAGAAGTAAGAAGGCTAGAATAGCAAAATATTTTGGCTCAGATTTCGAGACAAGTTTGGCAAAAAACGAATTTCTTGATGAGGAGGACATTCGTGCCTATGTTCTATAAAATGATCCGAGAACTTACAAGGAGGCCGTGAATTCCATCGATTCTACTTTCTGGATGGAAGCTATCAACAATGATATAGATTCCATCAAGGTAATTACACTTGGATTCTCACCGATCTGCCTAGAGAGTGTAAACCTCTAAGAAACAAATGGGTCTTCAAGAAGAAACTCAATCCTGATGGATCTATCGACAAATATAAAGCTAGATTGGTTGTATGTGGTAATCGACAAACAAAAGGTTTGGATTTCTATGACATTTACTCTCCCGTTACTAAAGTTGCTACAATTAGGGCCTTAATTGCACTAGTTTCTATACATGATCTATTTGTGCATCAAATGGACGTTAAGACATCTTTTTTGACGGAGACTTGAACGAAGAAATATATATGAAGCAACCAGAGGGTTGTTTAATTTCAGGACAAGAAGACAAGGTTTGTAAACTGGTTAGATCATTGTATGGTCTAAAGCAAGCTCTGAAGCAATGGTATGACAAATTTCATCAAACTATTACTTCTTATGGTTTTCATGTAAATGATTCGGATGCTTGTGTATATGCTAAAAGTGACAAAGATGGACGTGTCATCGTGTGTCTATATGTTGATGACATGCTCATTTTTGGCACTAATATGAAAGTGATCATGACACCAAAGCCTTCTTAAGCTCTCGTTTTGACATGAAAGACCTAGGTGAAGCCAATGTTATTCTTGGTATAAAAACTTCTAGGACCAAATGGGGTTTCAGTTTGGACCAGTCACATTATGTTGAGAAAATTCGTAAAAAATTTGATTGTTTTGATTGTGCACCAGTCAAAACCCCATATGATCCTAGTATACACCTAAAGAAGAATGAGGGTATCAGCGTGAACCAAGAAGAATATGCTAAGATAATTGGCAGTGTCATGTTTTTAATGAATTATACAAGACCAGACATTGTTTATACGGTAAGTCGTCTTAGCAGGTATACACATAGTCCAAATCAGTCACACTGGAATGCTTTATATAGACTTCTAAAATACCTTAGGGGAACAATGGATTGGGGTTTGCACTATTCCAAATCGTCGTGTGTTTTAGAAGGATATTGTGATGCTAATTGGGTGTCTGATAATGATGAGATTCATTCTACTAGTGGATATGTGTTTATTTTGGCTAGTGGTGCTATCTCTTGGAAATATTCTAAACAAAGTTGTATTGCAAAATCAACAATGGAATCTGAGTTTATTGCTTTAGAATTGGCAGGTCAGGAAGTCGAATGGCTAAGGAACCTGTTAGCAGACATTCCATTGTGGGGGAGACCGGCTCTATCAGTTTTAATGCATTGCGATTCTCAAGCAGCCATTGGTGTGGCAGACAATCAAGCTTACAACGGAAAGAGAAGACATATATGCTTTTTTTTTTTTTTTTTTTTTTTTTTTGCTAAAAGGTAAGAAATTATATTGATCAATGAGGAACAACAATTACAAGACATTTTTAGTACCATACATATTTCAGTGCATATACTTATACTAATTGCACTCTAGACAACCAACAAGTATCTTTATCAGAGATAACTTGAGGTTTACAATTATGAAAACGTTGAGAGATGCTAGCCTTAATGAAATTAAAAACATAAACAGCTCTCTGAACTTTTCCATTAATCTGGGCTTCATTCCTTTGAAACCAAATGTGATACCACGCTGCCAGGATAGTAATGGTGCATAATTTCTTTCTCAACTTACTCCACCTCTTGCTGGCTATACTGTTAAGTATAGAAGGACTGCTGAAATCAGCAATCAACCAGCTGCCAATCAGCTGTAAAATCTGTTGACTGTAAACACACTCAGTGAAGAGATGCACATGAGTTTCAGGTTGATTCAAACAGATACAGCATAAGTTATCAGAACTGATATGAAGCTGGAATAATTTTTGTTTCAGCATCAATGCTTCATTTGCAATTATCCATGCTATAAAGGAATGTTTTGGTATGGCCATTGAATTCCATACAGCATTGCTCCAAGAAACTTGATTCCTTTTAATTCTCAACCAGTTGTAACACGAACTAACCTTATAATCACCCTGACTGATACTCCAACTTTGATTAATAAACCCATCCTGAATTAAATCACGAACCTGGCAAATCTTCCTCCAATGCCAGCTAGCACTAGAAGAAGGTTGATGTTGATGCCAAGCTTGATCCTTACAATAAACATGATGCACCCATTGCACCCAAAGCTTGTCTGGTTTCTCTGCCAACCACCAAACAAGCTTCCCAATGATAGCTTGATTCCAAATCTGACTTTGCTTGAGTCCTAATCCACCTTCCTTCTTAGGGACACACACTTTTGACCAAGCAATAAAGGAAGCCCTGTTATGCTCTTTGCTACCCTCCCATAAGAAATTTCTACAGATAGCATCAACTCTGTGCAAAACTCCTTTGGGAAGAACAAACATAGAGGCCCAATAATTATACAGAGAAGCAAGCACAGAATTAACCAGTACAAGCCTGCCTGCATATGATAAACGTCTGGCTCCTAAACTCTTAATTCTAGTAACAATCTTATCAATTAACACTGCACACTCCTTTTTCAATCTGCCTGCAGTGATTGGAACTCCAAGGTATTTAAATGGCAATTTACCTTCCATAAAACCAGAAACAGAAAGAATATCCTTCTTGATCTCATCATTCACACCATTAAAATATGCACAAGACTTCTGTGCATTCATATTCAGACCAGATGCTACAGAGAAGGCAGAATAAGATCTCAAAATAACCATGATAGACTTAATATCTCCCATACAAAACAATAACAAATCATCTGCAAACATAAGATGAGTAAGTTTCATTTTGTGACATAAGGGATGATAGGAGAAAGGCAACTTCCTAGTAGCACACAGGAGTATCCTACTAAAATACTCCATACAGAGTGTGAACAACAGGGGTGACATGGGGTCACCCTGTCTAAGACCTCTCTTCCCTTTGAAATAGCCAAAAGTTTCACCATTTAAAGCAATCGAGAAGGAAGTACTCCTGACACATTCCATAATCAACTGACAAAATTGAGGAGGAAAATTGAAGGCTTGCAAAATCTCATCCACAAATTGCCAACTCACAGAATCATAAGCTTTCATCAAGTCCATTTTAAACATGTACCTAGGAGAGCTAGACTGTCTATTGTACAGCTTAACCAAATCTTGGCACACTAAAATATTTTCAATAATGCTCCTCCCCTTGATAAAGCCACCTTGATTTTTACTCACCAACTCAGGCAACACATCAGCAAGTCTAGCACAAATGAGTTTTGAGATACATTTATACAAGACATTGCAACAGGCAATGGGTCGAAAATGGGAAACCTGAGTAGGCATTTTGCACTTAGGTATGAGGGTAAGAATAGTAGAATTGAGCTGCTTGAGTAACTTACCATTGATAAAAAAATCCTGGACTGCATCACATACCTCAGTACAAATGATATCCCATGAATCCTTAAAAAAAGCACTAGAAAAGCCATCAGGCCCAGGAGCCTTGTTGTCTGGAATTGAGAAGATGGCAGCTTTGATTTCTTGGCTAGTGACAGGCCTGAGTAACTGAGTCCAATGCTCAGTATTACACACAACCCCTTGCCTAACAATCTGAGGATTCACAGAAGTAGTAGCTTTCTCTGTCTCTAAGAGTTGAATATAATACTGAAGGAAGGCATTCTGAATCATTTGAGGATCCTCATGCTCCTTCCTAGCCATATCAGAAATGGACAACACTTGATTCTTCATAAAGTTGCTTTTGATAACACCATGGAAGTACTTTGTGTTACTATCACCATCCTTAATCCAAGCAGCCTTAGCTTTCTGACTCAGGAAGAGAGTGCAAGCAGTCTGCAATTCCTTATATTCACCAATAGCATCCTGTTCTTTTTGCAGCCACAAGGAATCTCTAGGATCAATAGCAAGCTGGGCTTGAATATACTCCAGATTTTTCAGGGCAAGAATAGCACTATTCTCAATATCAGAGAAGTAGTCCCTATTGTATTGTCTAAAATAAGGCTTCAACTGTTGCATTTTCTTAACAAGACAATACATCTTAGTGCCATAGCCTGAGTTTTTCCACCATCCTTGTAGAGACTGAAGATAATAAGGAGATTTCCCCCACATATTGAAGTATTTGAATGGTTTTTTTAAACTATTCTGTTGACCAGAACTCTTAAGCAGACAAGGGGTGTGATCAAATATGCCTCCAGGAAGAAAATGAGCATACATAGTAGGCATTTGATCACTGCATTCCTGATTAATTAAAGCCTTATCCAGTCTGCTATAGACTCTAGAACTGACATCCTGCTTGTTGTTCCAAGTGAAGAAGGAACCTCTAGCAGGACTATCCACTAACCCACAACTGGTCAGACACCCTTGAAAATCATCTATTTCCTTATCACTACTATTACCTCCTAATCTTTCAGCATGAGACAAGACACAATTGAAATCCCCACACACTAACCAGGGATCCTTGATATGAACAGAGAAATCCACCAACTGAGCCCATAATTCTTCCCTTGCTTGAATATCATTGAAAGCATAAACCATGGATAAGTAAAAGAAGGTAGTAGAAGCCAGTTCAGTAACCTTCATATTAATACATTGAGCAGAGTAATTAAGAAAGTCCACATGAAAGATAGAAGGATTCCATAAAATCCAAACCCTACCACCCTTATGAGAACTATTATTAGTAGACAAGCTCCAACCATCCATTAATAAATTTTGCAAACTATTCAGAGCCAAGGATTTAACCTTGGTCTCTAGGAGACCAAACAAACCCACTTTATTCATATGCATAAACCACTTTATATGCCTTTGCTTAGTAGGATTGTTTAATCCCCTGACATTCCAGAATCCAAGGTTATACATTCCCCACCACAAGGTGAGGAACACTACCACTCGTCCCAATTCCTACCTTGGGTGTAGTCTTGGATTTGTTTAAGGCTTCCATAAAAGATTGTTGACCAAATTTGTGAACACTATAAGCTCCATCTGTAACCTCTTGTCTACTCATCCTCATGATAGGCCTGGCTTGAGAAAGACCAGAAGTATAACTGCCATTCTTATGCCAGATAACAGGCGTCTGCAATTGTATTTCAACTCGAGGAGTATCCTGACTGGTTTCAGCAGGATTGACAGCAAGAGGTTCTTTGTTCTTCTCCACTACCTTAGGTTTCCACACTTTAGTGACAGGCTTTTTGGTGGGCACAGTGGGTGCAGTTTGCTTCTTGGCTTTCCTGCACTCATTTGCAGCATGGCCAATACCCTTACACACACTGCACACAATTGGTTTCCACTCGTATTCCACATCTATCTCCACAACTTTTCCATGCTCATCTAAAAATTTAACTTTGTCCTTCAATGGTTTCCCAAATTCAATATCAATCATAACCCTAGCATATCCAATTCTCACCTTGTCATCTGTTGCAGGGTCACACTTCACAAATTTACCCAAAAGCCCAGAAATTTTAGGGATTCCTTTACCCCAGAACTTAAGAGGCAACTTGTGTAATTTAACCCACACAGGTACAGATTGAACAGGATGCTTAACCAACTCAATTTCAGGGGTCCAAGGTTTAACTATCAATGGTTTGTTATCAAATAGAAAATGCCCCTGTTTCAAAACTGCATTACAAGCCGCCAAAGACTTAAAACGCACTAAGAAAACACCATTAGGAAGGAAAGAAATCTTATCCACCTGATGGTTAGACCACAATCTCTTAATAAATCCATCGACAATTTCCCAGGGAGGATTAGCCCCAAGAATGAAGCAATAAACGAGTTTTTCCAATAATCAAGTTCGATTTTTACCTCTCGCTTGAAGAATTGCAAAGCAATTCTTCGTGCTCCTCTACAATTGTTTCCAACACAAATGACGAAAAGAATGAGTCGGACCCTCTTCCACTACTGGCTCTTCCACTAAGCTCTCTAAATTCAGAGGCGCAATTCCAACCACCTCACTCATAGGCCTTTCCTTGCTTACATCCGCACTAGACGGACCTGTAATACGTGACAAAACTGGAAATTCATCTGCACTAGTTGAAGAAAGGAGATCAAATTTATTTGATTCAAACATTTTTTTGATTTTTTGTTGAAGAAACCGAAGATTTACTCTTTATTACTGTTATTTTTGGTAGTCTCAGATCCCTAGGGTTCCTTGTTTTCAGAACTTTTCAATCGCCTTTTTTTAGGGTTTGTTCTCTCTCTCTCTCTCTCTCTCTCTCTCTCTCTCTCTCTCTCTTCATTGCTCTCTTCCTCCGGATTCACACTTGCCTCTAAGACATACTATAGTGAAGAAAATGATCAGAAATAATGTGATATCACTGGATTATGTAAAATCGGAGAGGAATATTGCGGATCCTCTCACGAAAGGCCTATGCAGAAAATTAGTGCTGGAGTCGGCACGAGGAATGGGTTTAAAGCCTGTTGGGAGTGAATCGTGACGAGCTCCCCCACTTGGGTTTACCAAGTTCAATGGGTCAAAAGAAGTCACGAGGATCTCATGTTGTAATACTACTACCATTCCTATTTTAATAAAAGTGATGTAGTATTCTTTTTATATTGTGTTATTTCTGTCATGTGAGGAAGGTTAAGCTAAACTCTTAATAAGTCCATAGTCCTTGATTAAGGATGGCTTGTGGCAGTCAAACCTGATGGACTTACCTATGTGAATGTGGGGGAAATGCCCTACCCCCTATGAGGTTCTTAGGCTTTAGGACCTCTAGAGCGTTCACGAGATTCCAGGTAGTGAGGGGCACCTTTATGACGTTTCGCGAGGACGAATACATATTCGAATGGAGGTTTATGTGCGGTTATCCGTTATAAACCACCGTGGAGAGTCCAATGACGAGAGCAACTCGATACGGTTGTAGTAGGTAATTGTATGCACTGGGTGACAATTCAATTCCTCAGGAACATTATCATCTTAAGACTTACTTTCCGTTACCTTAATCACCTATTTCTCTTCTTCTTCTTTTGAATCATGTGGGGAATTAGTTTTGCTTCAAAAGAATCCCATGTTGATAAAATATGTTAGAGTATTATAGTTTTTGTAATACTACGTTTTATGTGTCTTGAGGTACTCAATCGAGTGGGGCTTACTCTGTCGAGTAAGTATGTTTTTACGCAAAACAGTAGAATACCTGTAGGGTACTCGATCGAGTAAGCTTGACACTCGATCGAGTAAGGGTCACTCGATCGAGTAAGTGACTTACTCGATCGAGTAAGTGGTTTTACGAGTGATATTTGACGGGTTTTATTAATAATGCGGGAATGATATATAAGGCTTTCGTCACTTTTATCAAAACACTTTTACAACCTAAAAACCTTCAAGAGAAGATTAGGAGTTACGTTGAATCATCCTCGCCGCATTATTAGCAAATCCCGGAGCTAGAAGTGTCGGATTTCGTTGTTCTTTATACCTTTGTGATCCTTGCATCGAGGGTAAGCTTTACATATAAGTTTTATATTGTTTTGTTAATATTGGTTAAACCCTAATTGGGTGATTTGGTGGTTTTGGTGGTTTATGTGAATATGGTAGTGATGGTATGTATGTATGTATAGGAGAAGGGTTCGTTGATGAGAGATTCTGAATTAGCTGCTTGATCGTCTGTCGGTGTTTGCATTCCAGTTAGGGTTTTCCCTACTCAGTATCAGTTACATAATGTGTGGTGATTATTGTTGTGATTAAAGGTTGGTTATATTGTTGGTTGATCTTGACGGTTGATGATTTCATATTGTTGATTGGTTTGTATTTGTCTGTGATCTTCGAGGCGCGTCCCTGGCTGAGTGGAGTCACTTGCGGGAGTGGCTTCAGGCCCTTGATTCGCCTTCTGTGGAAACCGCCACAGAAGGGATGTGTACATTAAGGAAACTTGGGTTTATCGCTCGATGGAGATGAGCGGGGATTTGGTGGGCACGGCTGCGGTCCCCCACTGGCTGTGTGGAGTACTTATTGCGATGGGTACTCTGGCAGGACTACACACTTTCGTGTGTAGTCAGTTATGTGGAGATTGGTAATGGAAACTGGAGAATTGTTGAGCTGTTGAGCTATTTGTGTTCTTGTTTCGTGTGGCTTTATTTTATGTAATTAGTACTGACCCCGTTAATTGTTTTAAAAACTGTGGTGATCCACTCGGGGATGGTGAGCAATTGTTAAGCGGGTATGAGATGATACGCTTGGGTTAGCTGGGATGCATCACCACGATGTAGTTTTAGAGTCTTCCGCTGTTTTGGACTTTTGTTTAGTACTTTTGGATTTGAGAACATTTGTATTTCTCTTCTATCAGTTTTGGGTTTGAACATGTAATCACTTTAAACTATATCGCTATTTAATTACTCCCTCCACTTTCCTATTTTCACCCCATTTCCTCTTTTTGGCCAATTATCTATCTTCACCCCATTTCTCTTCTTTCTTTATTTGGACTACCTTTTTCATTCTTTAATCATTCTTTTCACCCCACCTATATCTCTTTTATTACTTTTTTCATTATTTAATCATTCTTTTCACCCCACTTACAACTCTTTTATTACTTTTTCATTCTTTAATAACTTTTCTTAATATCCGTGTAAAAAGAAATGGGGCGAACAAAAAAAATGGAGGGAGTATGTTTCTTTATTGTCATTTGATTATCATAGCCTCGGGTAACCGAGATGGTGACGTTCTCATACCTTAAGTGGTCCTGGTAAGGCACTTGGAGTATGGGGGTGTCACAAAGTGGTATCAGAGCGACGATCCTGAAACCTGTAACCAATGAACTTAAGGAACCTAGAGAGTCAAATTAAAATGAACCCGAGGTAGGAATTGTAGGAGTTAATGCAAAGACTTGGGAGACGTCCTAAAGTCGCGAACTCGACCTACAATTTTGAACCTGTCACATGGGGTATGTGTCGGGATCGTTATGTGTTTATCTTGTGCTTTGTATATCTATATAGTAATATGTGGTGTGAATTGGTGGATGTATGCATGTGGAGGATAGAAGATAAGAGTTGAAAGATGATGATGACATGAATTGCATGTTGGTTGATAGTAAAGCATGAAAGTATAATGTTCGATATATAATGTGACATGTTAGAATTATGAAAGGAAAGTGTTTTGTTTATATATATATAAACCGATGCGTAAGTATATATGTTGTTGTTGTCGTTTTGTGTTAGAGTATAGAAAGTTGGGAGTGCGAGTTGAACATGCGGGTATTGGATACGAGTCAGCATGACTCGATCGAGTGGGGGGCACTCGATCGAGTAAGGTGAGAGGGTCGATCGAGTGGGTGTGACTCGATCGAGTAGGTAGTTTTCCGATTTATGGGCAGAAGTAAGTTTTTGGGCAGTCGATCGAGTAGGGTCGGCTCAATCGAGTGGATAGTTAACTCGATCGAGTGTGTTTTTGGGAACTTTCTGATCAGGTTCTGGAGTCGAGGCACTCGATCGAGTAAGAGGGGCAACTCGATCGAGTGACCTTAAATCGATCGATTGGGTTATTGTAACACCCCCTCATATCAAGGTACCTTACCAAGGACTACCCTAGTATGAAAGGCTGTTACCATCTCGGTTTTCCGAGGTTAGTACATCAAAGTTACCAATTCCAAACAACCTTTATTAAAGTATAAAGAGTTAGCGATTACATGTTTCCAAAACCAAACCAAAGTATAACTGTGAAATGTCTAATAATTACAAAGAATGCAAGCTAAGTCTCTTGACGGCGGAAGCTATACTCGAGTGATGACTCCCCATAACTGTCCCAGAGCTAAACATCTATATCACCTGTCACAATCTGCTCACCATCCCCGAATAGATCACCACAGATTTTACAAAACAACAACAGGGTCAGTTACTGAATAATCAAAGTAAGACAAGCGTATAAAGCAACCAGCTGATCATCTTCCAACCCCAGTCTCCCGATCTCACACAGTAACCGACTACACACCAAAGTGTGTAGTCCTGCCAGACTACCCTATCACAACATGTAGCCCTCGCCGCCAGTGGGGGACCGCAGCCAATCCCCACCTAAATCCCGCTCATCAACGAGCGATAACCCTGTCCCTTAATGTGCACATCCCCTCCCGTGACGAGTTCCACGGAGGGCGAACTAGGGCGTGAAGGTACTCTCGCAAGTGACTCCACCACAACCATCACAACATCGTCACAACAACCACCACCACACCAACACTCCGATCAGCAGACAATAGTCATACGCAATACAATCACATTCTTAAATCAATTAACAGTAACTGAGTCGGGAAACCCTACCTTAGCACAACTGCAAGAAAGACAAGCAATCGATCTAGAACGGCTCCTCTACGAAGTCTCCGCCTAATCAATAATCACATAACAACAATCACTATATGCAAAACACCATTTTCCCAAATTCATAATTAAAGACAAACCCTAAATATAAACCAATGAATCATAGAAACAAGGAATTACCGACGATGAAACAAAGGATGAATGCACTTGTTATGATCTCACACACACACACAAAGAGAGATTTGGAGAGGATTAGAGCGTCGGTTGAGTGATTAGATTTTATAAAATTTAATTAGAAACTATTTTGCGTTTATAAATAACTCTAATCTTTTCCAAATCAAACCGCAGAAATAATATTCGTCAGACCGGATACTCGGTCGAGTATAGAGTATACTCGACCGAGTACCCTCTACTTGGTCGAGTATTCCGCATACTCGGCTGAGTGTTCCTTGACAGTAACCAAACAGAATACACGACACACTTTACCCGACCGAGTAGGCCATACTCGGCCGAGTACCAACCTAGGAAAACCGTAGTATTACAATCTTACCCCATTAAAAAGAACATCGTCCTCGAAGTTCCAACCAAACCTATTATCAGGTACCCACAACATAAGTGTTGCCAACTCTGTCTTACTTCCATAACGCTCACTAGCACACTCAATTACCAAGACAATCCACCGAAAAAGATCAACCATCAAAACGGAATGTTACATTCTACCACCCTTAAAACGAACTTCGTCCTCGAAGTTTACTCACACACCTAAACATCACCACACAATCTGTTAACACTATCGAAGTTTACTCATATTCCTAAACATCATACTAATACAAGCACTGCCATTATTCTACACCAACACTCAAACTTTTAATTGCAACCGTATGACCATCAACTCTCTTGTCTCCTCCTACTCCTCTTAAGATAAATGTTACGTCCTCGTAACTCACTAATACTAGGTCCTTTGCTATACCTCCCATAACCCTCATAACCACCGCATGTCAACGATAACCCACTATAACCTCACATCTACAACCATTCATATATCTAGGGTTCTCTTTCTCTAACAGTTCCCGTACCTCCAATTATTCTGTACTCATATAACATATATCATAAAATCCCCAGTATAACCACTACTCCATTTCTTCGACCTTACCGCAAAATTGACATACATCTATATATATATACACTCATCTCCACGATCTTGGCTCACAATCCACAATTATTACACATACTCACATTAGCTTCTCAAGTTCATCTCTTTTATTACCACAAAACTCGCCCTTGACTTAACATGATACCAAGTCCCAAAACTCCGTACTCCTTGTCCCCAAAAAAAGGTGCTAAACCACCTGTAGTTTCCAGTTCATACCACACCTATTCCACAATTCATCTGCCACAACTAAGTCCACCAACGCCTTATCTAAAACAAGATTAAAAGTACTCTAACAGCCTCTCACAACCGTGTCCCATTAACAGAATATTACAATACCATGACAACAATAGAACCATACCCAACTCTCTCTCATATCATACTCTATGAAAACCAACGGAACCATACCCATACCGACACTGGTAAGAAACATCGGGAAACAAAACAACGGTCTATATGCCCCGACCGACACAGACAGGAAATAGCAGTAAACAAACAACAATATATGACAACACGAAAATACTCGTATCACACGCGAATTACCGTGCCCAGATCGCCACTCGAGGCACAACAACCATATCGATAGCCATCACAGCTTTTACAATCTCATAACACTGACTTAGTACAAATTCCATGACCAGAAGACTTTATTAAAACCGCTCTACTAGATCACGACGCAACATAATAAACGGAATCACATATACCAACCTTTTGAACATTATCCAGACCATGACTCATGAGGTCAGAACCTCACACAAACATCTACACATATCATGGACCCATAATCGAATGTAACTAGCCAATCCTGATTACGTAAGTTACCACTTGATAATGAATATCCCTCATCCGGACTTAACTCAGGCGCCCTTCATAACATGTCCTCTCATACACACAATTATCACCACCCGACGAACGTAGCCATATCATCAGTACCCAACTACCAGTGAATACCTCACATATCCACATCTTATACTCCCTCACAACCATACATATTAATCAGTCTCCACAAAATCAACCCTAGTAGAACAACTAACTTCCTTAAAGTAACATCATCCTCAACCACTAGTGTCAACAGTACAACACCACTATCCTTCATGTGACCGCTTTCTTACTATCACGTCTCTATATAACGAACATCAAGTCCACCAACAAAATTTACCTCTACATTCTTTCCAATTCCATACTAAATTGTATCGTCACTTAACTCTCCACCAAAATCTCATACTGTGCAAACACTCTGCCAGCTTCTTACTCCCTTAATATGTCGAAACTCACGGCTAACATTTCGTCCTGACTCCTATATAACTGTTAACTCACAGCCTCTCATGATGCTATCGTGCCTTTCCATGATTCCTTATTTTCATGTCCCATAACTCGAATTACATTAATTCATATAAATATCTTCTCACTCTTCTTTATCACAGATCCTCTCTCACCATACCACTCACTCACACTTGTCACCACCAAGTCCGCACAACTAACGGTTACTCTTTAATTAATTATATCTCCCTTTCGTATCCCTATAAAACCAACCATTCACCTCATACGTTAATTACCTAAAGAATTACACACTAGGCTTACCTCTTGATAATCCAAATTCCCAAACTTGGTCACTATCTACAAATCCACGTCGCGGCGTAACTTTGTCTAAGTTCACTATATACCCCTCTTCTCCATCATTCTACTACAACCTTTCATTTTATATATCCTTAAGCATCACAATCCTAACCGTCTCCCTCCATAAATCCTTACACATCCCAATATGCCACTATTCGTATCTCTCATCTCAATCTTTCATTCTCACGTTTCTTTACACTTACATCACCCTTGCCCATATACACTTACTTTTATATTACTCAACACACGAATATATCACTCACCATATCTCACAAAACATACTCCTAGCCTCAATTAGCTCATCAAGCTACCCTTTTCCTTTTTCCACTATCCCTCACAACCACATATAACTCATGTCCATCCTATCCAACACATAATACCTCATAAGCCGGCATTCTCCCTATCATAGTGTTTGGTAACTTACCTATCAAAACCGTCACATATATAAAAGAATGCGTTAAGACTCAAAACATACGTGTGCATATACCCCACGACTCAAAACAAATGTAAGAACATAGCCACCGACTCAAAACAAATGTAAGAACACAGTCACCGACTCAAAACAAATGTAAGAACATAGCCACTGACTCATAATGACCGCCCACTGAGGTACTCGATAGCGTACATGGCATACTAGGTCGAGTACAGGGTACTCGGTCGAGTACAGGGTACTCGGTCGAGTAATGAGACTACTCGGCCGAGTTCACGATTCCAGAAGCTGAACATAAATATCATAGAAAGATTACTCGGCCGAATATGGAATACTCGGTCGAGTATGAAAGATACTCGGTCGAGTAGGGCCTACTCGGTCGAGTATCGGCACAGTCCTCAGCACCGTCCAATTTCATAAAACAGTCATGTCTCACTCCTTACTTGGTCAATCTGGGCGTGTGACCTATCGTTAGAATCGTAAGACGACAAGCTATAACCTCCAATTAGAATTACAGCAATATCACTTCTAGAACTCGACTTATGACAGTTTTAAGGCAGCCCTTCCATAACCGGTCTTCTCACAAATCAATTTCATTCCTCACAAATCATATCCCTCCTCTAACCCTAACCACCCTTAAATTTCCCCATCACCTGTCGCCGCCACCTACGACCTGCCGCCGTCGTCATCGACAATCACCCACAACTCCGACGAACCACCGCAAATTTTCCCTCCCTCCTCAAACCCCAATTACCCGTCATCTTCCCCAATACCTGTCGTCGCCGTCGACATCAACCACCAGCAAGGCCGTCGAACGTCGAATTAACCGGCGTGGGTGAGAGGTCGATGATGGACGGAAACAGATTAAAAGGAAACACAGGTATATAATATGTTATCTTATCGATCATGATCGCCTTATTCACCAGTCACTTCATCATCTCCACCACAGTCGTCGGTGTCATATAGGGTGTCGGTGATGCCGCCGATAGGTGTGATGCCGGTATGGTGCTGATTAATCGATTTTTGGAAATAGGGATTGAGCAATTTTCGATGGGTGATGCAATTGCTTCGCAAATGTAGTATTCTGTGTATGAATTTGTGCTATAGTTCTCTGGTTTAAGTGATAAAAGATCGTGTAGTTGGGGCCAAATCTTGTGTCTGATTCGTGCTTTGGTGTGGTAAAATTTGAAGGGAAGTTATGGGACAAATGAATTTGTGCAGATAGATAAGTTTGCAAAATAAATGTGCATTCTGAGTGATAAGTCAGAGTTGACTTTAGTGTATCCATGGCTACTTTTGGTGTACCCCTAGTTTTGTTATGTACGCGTATCTAGATTACATACTTTTGTGTATAGATAGTCTATTAGTATATACTCCCTCCGTACCAGACCAAAGGTAACACTTACTATAAACGGACGTACCACACCAAAGGTAACATTCCTTATTTGGCCAACAACATTACCAAGTTATCCTTATACCCATTTGATATTTACACAAAATGCCATTACATACCCCACCTACCAACCCAGAATTAAACCCACAATTACATAACCCACCTATTTTTTCCTTCTTTACCCTTACTTTTTCCACTTTTTCTTAAATACTCCAATTTTCCCTACGTTACCTTTGGTGTGGTACGGAGGGAGTAGAATTTTGGTAAAAAGTGTATATACGATAGTCAAAAAGTGTACCTACTATAGTCAAATATATATCTGAGATTTGGTTAAAAAAAAAAGTGTATCTACATTATTAAAAAGTGTATATAGAATTTTTGTAAAAAGACTATCTACGATAGTCAAAAGTGTATCTGAAATTTGGTAAAAAAAAAAAGTGTATCTACGTTAATAAAAAGTGTATATAGAATTCGTGAAATTTGTTTTGAATATTAGTGTATGTGATTTATATATTGATGTATCTCATAGCAATTTTGATGTACCTAATAAATAACTTTGTGTATCTATGTTAAGATACATTAAAATAGTGGTTAGATACATCAATGATTAATGTAGATACATTAAAATATATGAGAAACTAAATAAAGGGAGGTGGTAAGGTCGTTGGATGTTGACTGGTGTCCGAGCATTGAAGGTTGTTAGGCGTTGACTGCCGATCAGAATCCGCCGGAGCTTTACTTTAGTTATTGTATCTGGTGGATATACTGGCGATGAGGGGGCCAACTGTTGATAATAAAACATTAAACAAGCATGTAAAATTGAAATGTAAATATCGTTTACTGAACCTAAAATTGTTATTGTATCTGGTGGATATACTGGCGATAAGGGGGCCAATTGTTGATAATAAAACATTAAACAAGCATGTAAAATTGAAATGTAAACATCGTTTACTGAACCTAAAATCCTCAAAAAACTTCGTTGGTTACCCAATAACAATGAAAGTTGATTTCCCTGAGGTTTACGAGAGACCTATCCGCATAGGGCAATATGCCCCTGCTTCTTTCATCAGGTTTTACACTACGCAACTATAACCAATGAAATAATGCGACGAGATGATTCGATAAACTAAACCCACTACAAATACCAAGTATACAATGATCCAGCCTACACAGCAAACAGTTTGAATAAATATAAATAAACAAATTATGATTGGGAGTGAGACGTGTGCTGCCGAGTGAGGAAAATTAACGGGGAGAGTGGCGGAGTGGTCGGGGAAGCAGGCGGCTGCAGCTGAGCAAGAGTGCGTGCACGGTGCACCGGCAAGGTGACGCTGCTCCGGCAAGGTGGCTGACGACGGGTTAGGGCTGTGGACAAACATATAATATGGTATCTCAAAGTTACATCAATAGAACAATAGATTTACGAGAACAATTCAATACAATACTATTCATGTTGGACAAAGGTTTAATACGGAGTACAACATAAAAGAGTGTTCTTACCCGTTGGTTCGAATGCTCAATCATAACTATGACAAATAGTAGTATAATAACAAGACTAAGAAGACACGGTTTTGAAAATGTTGTTAGAAGGGTCACTCAAGAAAGCAGCAACATTGCTAGAGGACCTTTTCTAGTTGCAGCAGCTTGGGTAGCGAAACCAAGGAAGGTGACCATGGCAAGACGAGAATGCTTGATCTCAGCCAACTGAAGGGTTTCTTTCTTCTCAGGGTCAGCTGCTAACCTAAGTGGGTCGAAGTAATTGCCACCAAGGTATAGCCTCTTTTCAGGGTCTAGTTCAGCATTCCTCTAGATTCTGAACTCTGGTCGGAACTTCGGCAAAACTCTGGTCGGAGAATATCGCCATTATCGTCATATATGGTTGCCGGAGCATCCTCATAATCCCAAACAATCAGCCAAAACTTGTGTTGGAATAAATCCAATTCACATAACCTGATATAAAACTGTCACATAATTCGTCAATCAAATGAGTCGGTCTCAAACTAAAATACATGAAACCATCTTTCAAGAGACTCGCTGAATCAGATGTTATGCCTCTCAAAGTTGGGATGGTGAACTCAAGTTTCGACCACTAGATTGACGGTTTATTAAAAAAACAAGAAAAAGCCAAGAAAAGAGTTAGAGTCTGACCTTGCACAAACAATGAGTTGAATGACAGATCCAAAGAGCAGAAAAGTACAATTGAATGCACAATTTGCACTACAAGAAATCAATGTATCTGGTTTCTTTATTGATGTATCTCAAAGGAATTTTAACGTACCTAGCAAGTAATTTTGTGTATCTATGTTTAAATACATTAAAATAGTGGTTAGATACATAAAAAATTAGAGTAGTTCCTCACAACTAATCCGAGCTTTTGCTGTTCATAACACTAGACATATGAAATCGATAAAAAATATGACGATTGGGTTTTATCATTTGTGTTAGCACGGTTGTGGTTTTATCATTTGTGGCAGCTGCAAAGACTCGACAAAGTGGGTTAGCACGGTTGTGGTGGTGATGGGGAAGGTGATAGCTCGGCAAGGGAATGGGGTTATCCAAAGTGGGTTTTGATATCATTGGCGTCGTTCATGGGGGTCTGTGACGTCGTCGTTGTTGATTGTGGTGATTGTCGACGACAACTTGCTGTAGTCGTGGGCCTTGTGGTGGTAGGCACCTCAACATTCCGGCAACAAATCGAACAACAGTCGTCAATCCCATTTTTGATCTTTACATCAATTATCTTACCACGATCACACTTCATCCGCAATTACCTCAAGTAATTAAAAAAATGCAAATGAAAGAGATAACAGTAAGTAAACTATCGCTCCATCGTTGGGACCTACCTTTTACCGGTTTGTCAAAATCAACCTTAAACCATCGCCGGCAAAATTATGACGGCGCTAAACACACCACCGCTTGCTTCTGCGCCAAGTAAGCACTTATCCTTCTTCTCAATCCTCGATATTCTCTGAAATCAAACCCTAAATCCCCAATTTTGTCAATGTGTGATTTTGATTTTGATTGATTCCGATGATTTCGGCCCATCCTGTGATGTCGGCGATTAAAGCTGTTCCTCCTTTCCACAAACCCTAAATTATTTCGTCACCGTCACAACCACCGCATAACCACCGTGATCTTGAAAGATGATCGATTATATGGTTCCGTGCCACCGTGATCTCGAGAGAAACTGACAACCAGGGAGTCGTGTCGCTATTTGTGATGTCGGTGTGATGTTGACCTCAGGGTTGGGACAGTGGTGGTCCGAGAGGCGGAGGGTAAAGCACTGATGGAAGGGTGGTAAGTGATGAGTGGTGTGCGTCGAGTGATATGTGTTGCTGTTGACTGGATTAATAGAATTAATACCCTTGGATGTATTTTAATCGTACGTATGGTTATATATTTAGTGCGTTCTCACCGAGTGATCGTTCTCACCGGATCCTAATATATATATATATATATATATATAGAGAGAGAGAGAGAGAGAGAGTCGGGATCCGGTGAGAACTCCTAAATATTTGAGGATTGAGGATTAGTGAATACAATATCACAGGTTCTTCAATACAGCATCACGAAAAATCTGACCTTTGCCAAAAAAAATTTTTTTTTAAGACAAAAAAATTATAATTTTTTTTTTCTGTACATGAGTTTTTTTTTGTGATATTTCATCGAATAACCTGTGATATTGTATTGAACACCTTCTGATAATGTAACGAAATCATCAATCCTCAAAAAGACAGTGTATCCTCACATGATCCCATTCCTATATATATATATATATATATATATATATATATATATATATATATATATATATATATATATATATATATATATATATATATATATATATATATATATATATATAGAGAGAGAGAGAGAGAGAGAGAGAGAGAGAGAGAGAGAGAGAGAGAGAGATTGGATTTGGTGTTTTTGGTTCTTATGGTGAGTTGTGAGTTGGGTGAATCTCAACCATTAGTTTAAATTAGAGATGAGTGGCCAAGATTAATCTTAGTTGTCATATAAAAGCATTGTTATTTAGTTTATTTTCTCTTTTTTTTCCTTTTTCTCTCTCTCTCTTCTTTCCCTCATTTACTCTCTAACGATTTCTCTCTCTAATTAATTATCCACATTTACTGTTAACCGTTTATATAATTATCACCACTGCAAAGCGTTCCTCTCTCTTCTATTATTCCTGTGTTATTCTTCTTCAACTGTTCGTCTCCTTCGCTTTTTTCTCCCGTTTTCTCTTCGCCGTTCATCGTCTTCCTTCCTATTGTAGGTAATTTCATGTCATTTTCCTCTTTTATTTTGTAATTTTGTTTTATTTCATGCTTTTGTATGCTTTTTAATTCGTTTTTCAGTGTAATTATCGCTAGGTTTACTTAATCGAGTACTTTAATGTCGTTATTATGCTGCATTTTTGAGTTTTCTATAGTTTTGAAGTGATTCGCATGTTCTATGTGTCGCGTTGTGTTGAGAACTTTACTATTGTTCTCTACAGACTTTAGTTTTGTGTTACTCATTTGTTATTCTATCGCTTAGTTTGTTGTCAAGTTATTTGTCATGTTGTAATTGTTTAATGTGTTTTTCTAGGGTTTTTGTGTTTGTTCGTGTTGTCTTCACTTTTCAAGATTTCATTATTCCGCCGTTATACTTTGGTCGTCGTATGGTGTCATTGCGGCGCTACTCTTGCGGTCATTGTAGTGTTTTTGCTTTGTGTTGAATTTTCTCGTTATTCTTTTCCCGTTATTCTGTCGTTATTCTAGTGGTTTTGTTTGTTTGGCTTTGTTTGTTTGTAGGTTTCAAAGATTACTAATGGACTTAGTTTGTGAGGGATGGGCAATAAATATAGTGAATGAAGATAAATTGTTATTTGCTAGCGAGTTCGCTCTTTGAAAAGAAAAAAATTGGGATGGTTATTGGACGATAAGACTGAAAAGTGCTTTGAAGTTAATGTACGAGTTCGTCGTCGTAATCAATCAATGTCGGCAGTTTTAAATAGCCAGGACCTAATGGAAAGAGTTTTCGATTATGTTGAGACTACTTTGGACAAGAGCAATATGTCTCTTGTTTGTAAGAAATGGTCACAAATGTTCCTATTTCATAAAAGTTCGCCCGGTGTTCACGCCGAATATATGAAAGTTCTAACAACAAGTCACAGTCAAGGTTTTAAGATTTTGTCAAGGGGCTCGACAAAGGTTTCCAAACGATGCAAGTGCTATATGCTTGCAAGTGAGCCATCAAAGGCGGTGTTGCATGCTTGCCAAGATATATACGATCATGACAAGATCCTTGATGCACCTGTATCTGAACGGATGAGTCTAATTCACGAGTACTTTGACGCACTCAGGGACTTTCCTTCTGCTTATGATCTTGCTCACCAATTGTATTATAAGTCAGTCGATGTTGTTGACGTTGACTGACTTTTTATGTTATGTCCTGTATTTTCGGAAGTACATTTTGGTTCTTTGTGGGAAAGAATGTATTTTGGGTTTTATGTAATTCGAAACCTTCCCTGGCTGTAATTTAGTACGTTATTTTGTTTTTATGAAGGCTTATGTAGGCTGTATGTAATTTTGAAACTGTCTTTGACTCTTTATTCAAAGAGGCTTTTGTTTTGATTCTCTTTCGTGTTTTTGTTTACACATCCATCATGTTCTTTTTGTGTTTTCGCTGCTGTTATTTGTTATACTAATTGTTAGTGTTCTGTTATTCTGGTGTTACGGTACTCTCATTCTGGCGTCATTATTAAAAAAGTCTAGCTGAATATCTATTTATCATTGAAAGTGATCCTTATCTTTATTTTCTGGATAGTAAAGCAGAAAATGAAGTTAAGAATCAAATCCACCGCTTCATCAAAGTCTACTCAACCGTCATCATCAAATTCTCCGGGTCCGTCTCCATCCAAATCCCGTGTCACATCTCCATCAAAGAGCACTGCTTCTCAGAGAAGGAGTACTCGTAGTCAAGAAATATGTACAACCGAACCACCCACGAAAAAAACCAAACGAAAGGCCGAGACCCAACTTGTGAAATTGTCGTCTAGTCCACCCAAGACTAGTAGTAAGTTGGGTGGCAAAGTTAAGCATGAGAAGGGAATTGTGGTAAGTAGCAAGCAACCTCAGCCGGAGTTGCTTTGCGGAAATATCCCACCGTATGTACCTTTGTTATTCTACTTTTATTTTGCTGTTATTTAGCTATTAATATGTTACTTTTCGTGTTATTTTTTGATGCTCTGCTTTGTTATTTTGCTATTATTCTCGCTTTTGCTTTTGCTTATGTCATCTTAAATGTTTTAATGCATTGTTTATTTTTTTCACCCTTTTGTGTGGACAAGTGCCGATCCATTTATTAGTCATTTGTCGGCCCGCTTTTTCTTTTCAAAGTTATTGAAGCCCTCACCGAGGAGCGAGAAGGAGGTCATTAGGGAGATGGGATTCGGGGGTTTACTTGAGTTGAAGCTTTCTTCCCTCCCCCATGTCATGTTTCGGGAGTTTGTATATGCTTTTAGGAGTGGGAAGTATTTTGAAATATCCGAAACGGAGAAGTTCGAGTTGATCGAGATGATGTGCACGATGTGTTTGGTTTACCAAATTCTGGTGCGAAAGTGGATTTGGTTATTACTGGATTTCCTGGTTCTGCCGACGCTGAAGGAGAAGCTTTGAAGCGTGCTTGGCGGGAGAAGTATGGTATCGGCAATAACAAAAGTGGGATACCACTTAACAAAGTTCAGGAGACCCTGCTAGAGTCTCTGGTTGCGGACGATGAGTTTAAGAAGACTTTTGTTCTGCTTGCCATATCGTGTTTCCTTGCTCCTGTGTCGGGTTATGTGCTTGATCTTAGACTTCTAAGCGCTGTGGAAGATGTTTCTAGGATCAAGGAACTTAATTGGTGTCAGTTTGTCTTCTCAGACTTGGTGACTTCTGTACGTGAAGCCCTTATCGGGAGGAGAAATATTCGTTGTAGTGTAGTGCTGTTGGCTATCACCTATTTTCACCGTTATTTCTTTAGCGGTGATCAGGTGAATAATGAGCTGCCGCTCATTAAACATTGGGATTTTAAGTCTTTCAATGAGAGGTTGCGGCGTGAGGCGGCGCCGGTGCTCGGGCACCGGGAGCGTTCGACGTTGCTTTCCCATTGTCTCGCCCAAACATCGTTGGCTCTGGTCAACGTACTCAACGTCGATGTCTTGTTCGGATCTACCGATGATATTCTTACGGATGAGCAAGTACAGTCCGCAGCGGTCGACGTAAGCACCTGTTTGATTGTTTTTAAACGAATCATTCTAAAATGTTATTCTGTTATTGTCCTCGAGCATTAGTTTTCATACTGCTATTATTTTACTATTATTCCACTGTTATTCCTCAGTTTTCCTACTGTCATTCCACTGTTATTCTAATTTTCATTCCAAGTGTTACTGCACTGTTATTCTACTGTTATTCTACTACTACTCCACTGTTATTTATTCTGCTGTTAGTGTACTGTTATTCCTTTGTTATTTTATTACTTCACTGTCATTCTACTATTAATCCACTGTTATCTATTTTGCTGTTAGTGTACTATTATTCCTCTGTTATTCTACTATTATTGTCTTGTTTTAAGTAAAATTTTGGGATTTTAACTTGACAGGATGTTCATCAACTTATACTTCTTAATGAGAGGGACTCTCGTATTTTATATCGCCGATACTTGGAACGGGCGGAACTTATAAAGTCGAAGATGATGCGAGAAGACCCAAAGAGCTATGGGTCAAGCACCTTTGCTAAGTTGCCCACCAAGTAACCCGACGAGTGCTAAAGAAAGCACAAACAAACAATCGAAAAAAGTTGGTTGTGAAGGGTCGTAATTTGGTTGCCACCCCATCTTTCTTCACGGATCAAGTTATCCGTGAGTTGGACGAACGGGTAAAGCATGTATTGGCTATGCAAGCGGCCAATAAATCGCGATCAACTGTTCTGAAAGAACCAGCTTCCAAAAAAGCTAGACATGAAGATGTCATCATTGAACCCCCATCATTTAACCTGTTTTCTCAATTCTATGAGGAGTGTGTCGGGCTGTCGGATGTGCAGCCGACTATATCTGAAAAGAAGGGTGTAGCTGAAAAGAAGGGTGTTGAACATAGTCCCGTCATTCAACAAAGTGCAAAGGTGGGGACTCCACAATTGTCACCACTCGGTTTAGATTCTATTACGACGGATATCTGTGCTGACATTCAGTTTCGTTATGGAGAGCCAGCTGATGTCGGTGAGAAAGTAGTTGATGTTGGGGATATTAGCATTGGCGTGGAGGATGTTAACAATGATGTGGAGTACGTTAACATTCAAGTTGAAGACTATCTTGTTGATAATCCGCCAGAGGAGGTGGCTAATACTGTTGAGTGTCCACCGGTAGAGGTTCAAGCAACTGAAATTCCAAAGGCTGATGCTTGTTTGCCTGAGACGGAGGTGACGGATACCCGTGCTGACATTCCATCGCGTAATGACACTCAGCATTCCACTCAAATTGGCAGTGAAGCATTCGTGACTGCAGAAGAGGAGGTAGCGGATGTGGTGATGTCTTGTCATGCAGACTTGTTGCTTGGGGCTGCGTCTGAGATAGATAAATCTGATAAACAGGATTCCGAGGTTGTGTCGGAGGCTGGTACTGTTGTTGGTGAGGCTGTCCCAGAGGACAATGGCGTTGCTGGGTTGAATGCTCCTACTATGTGTACAAGTTATTTGCTGCACTCTGCTGCACATGAGGAGCTACTGTTGTCTGTTGTGCCTCAGAATTTCGGATGCAGCTATGATTGTGGTCCTGTGGCTCCTGAGCTAGTTGTCCTGTCAAAATCAATGATAACGATGGGACATGTTTTCAACCCAATGCTATCCAAGCGGAAAGAGGTTGCAGACTACTGCTTCTTGAATGATCATAACCTTTCGCAAGGGTAAGAGCTTGTTTTTATTGTAAAAATTTTCGGCTTTCTGTTTAATATATTATACTGCTTTTTGTTCTTCAAAAATATATTCATGTGACTCTTATTTTGCCTTTTTATTCGGTTTTGAAGGGATAATCTTGTCACTTGGGGTGTGGACAGTTACCTGAATCGTGAGGATATGGAATCGATGGTTCCAGATACAATGATAATGCTTGGTGTTGTGCACTGGTGGTCCCTCTTTCTTAATGATACTTGTATAAGAGGAAGCCCAAGTCGACTTTTCTTTGGGATGGGTGCAACGGTTAGTTATTCTATCTTATCTTTTCTTTTACTTTATTTTTCATGTTTGGATCACGTTTCAACTCTTTTCTCCACTTCTTGTTTAGTATCCATTGCGGCAACTTTGTATGCCGTCGAAAGATGATAAGGCTTCCAGGAGTGATTTATGTGCGGAAGTCAAATTGTCATTTACTGTCTTTGTCAATAACAACAAGAGAGAGTGTGATCTTACTTCGATATGGTATGTTTTCTCGTACTTTGTGTGTTTTCTACTACTATTCTACTTTGTTAGCCTACTATTACTCTCGTTATTATTCGATGTGTTTCTCGCTTTTTAAAAAGAACCACATAATTAGTAACAATTTTTTTTTGGCCAAATATTTTCCCGCATTTTCATCCCAATTCTTTTGCATGAGCACTTTAGTCAAGTTTGTGCATCAATTTCATTTCGAAGAGGGTTGAATATCTTGATAATGTATTTCAAGAGGCGATGTTTGCTTTGATGATCAACGGGCGTGTGTACGTTTGGTGTATTGTCAAACTGCTGTAAGTCATTTATTGTGTTTTAATTTTCTCTTGGTGTTTAGCCTAGTTTTGTTTAAGTATTGTTAGTAATTATGTTTTCTTTTTCCTTTTTTAAAAAAAAGGTGAACTTGATGTCTGATTTCCTGGTCCACAAAGGAGTTGCCCGAGGTGGGGAGGTTAAAGATTATAAAATTGTCAACGTCCCTTTTACCTGGCAAACGGCTGAGATTGAAAATTTGGACTGCGGTGTATATACGATGTTGCACATGCTCTTTTACCGTGGAACTGTTTTTGATTGTGACTTGGGTAATTCTGATTCAAAAGCCCTCTACCGCGCTGAGATCGTTGCCTTGTTGGCGCTGTCTGATATGAACGAGTCCAGGGAAGATGTGTTGAAAAGTTTGGAGGAGTTGAACAAGACAAGAAAGGAAACCCTGAGCGTGCTTGAAGAGAGACGGCGTATTGAGGATGCGAAAAAGAGGGCTTCTCAAAGCGGTAAGGAACGTCGTGGTTCCGGCAGGGTGAAAACTGTTGGTAAGAAGGTTAAGACGTCGCAGCCTGTTGACGAGCCCGTCGCTTCTCCTACTGTCATTGACGGCCCTAAATTCTCTAGAAAAACCCCTACCGCCACCAAGTGGGAAGCGGGGGTGTGGATAGCCCCGTGAGTCCACAGTCGGCTTTGGGTAGTCGTAAAAGGGGTAGGGCAGACGACGGGCTGGGTTGCTCTATGGATTGCGGGCCAGACGACAGTAGGTTTGTTGCGGTGTCGGATTTGTTTCGGAAGAACAAAAAACAGTTCTCTAAGATGCTGAAGGTGCGGAAGCAAGTGGTGGACTTTGTTCTTCGTGAAGACGCTCAGTTGACAGACGAGTATGTGTCGATTTTCATTTCTTTGATTGTGGTGTTTCTGTTCAGTTAGTCTTTCTGTTTCCCACTTGTTAGTCCGCGTTAACTGCTTTGTTATTATGCTTTGTTATTTTTGTCAACCTAGCGAGCCGTCTAATTTCACTGTTAGGCCCCTTTGTTATTCTGCTGTTATTGACCTGTTATACCACTATTATTCCGCTGTTAGTCCACTGTAATCCCACTGTCAATCCCGTTTTGTTATTCTCGCTTGTTATACCGCTATTATTTCGCCGTTATTGTTCGTTATTGAACCGTTATTCTCTTTGTTATACCACCGTAATCCCACCGTTCTCATCATATGTTATTTTTTGTGAATGCGGGGAGTCGTTAGTGTTGTACAAATGACGACGTCGCGTGTTTTTGGACAAGGGGGATATTGTTTCCTTTGTAGATGCAGCTAGTATGATGTCAACAAGAGTAGTTGATGTTTGGTCGGTTCTTTTGAATTCGTTGGAGTTTGAGGAACGCTCGGACCAAGCTCAATGTTTTTCGGAGTTCGTCATATGGTATTTTAGTTTTTTCCTTTGCTATTTTGCGTTATTACCTACAGATTGACTCACAAGTATTGATATAAAGTTAACACTTGTGCACTATTTTTGGTTGTTTATGCTTTCTCTTTTTGTAGGATCCTCTTTATTCACTCTTAGAGAACTTTGATTCCTCAAGTCCTCTTGACGGTCCGGGTAAGAAGCTGTTGGCATTCTGGAATGTGTTTTACGATTCCTGCAATGGAAGATGTCGTCTGAACTCCGACCTTGTGTTTGTGCCGATTCTGTACAATGATCACTACTCTTGTTTCTGCATCAACTTTTTGAATGAATCGATTGATATTTTGGACAACATGACTCACGATTCCAAGCAAATAGCCGATTACAAAAGATTGGCCGAGATTGTGGCAAACTATATGCGTGTTTTTATGGAGGGTCATAATGTTCTGAAGTCTGAAGATTGCCGCAATTTCGAAATTGTTGATGTGCCTTTTAAATGGAAAAAGAAGGAACTATGAATTCGGAGTCGGGGTGTTTCTTCTTTGTACACAATGGCGGAATATGGTGGAAGCGTGTTTGAGTGCAATCTTCACAAAGAAGATTGCTCGTCGAAGCTACTGTGTTGAAATGTCGGCTT
Organism: Silene latifolia; assembly: GCF_048544455.1. Lineage (NCBI taxonomy): Eukaryota > Viridiplantae > Streptophyta > Magnoliopsida > Caryophyllales > Caryophyllaceae > Silene > Silene latifolia. The sequence goes on from NC_133536.1 coordinate 24,605,874, forward strand.
CCCTGATCTTGGCGGATATTAATCTTCATAGGCGAGTTATTCTTGACAAAGTGAAGGCTTGTGAGACTGGAAGGCCGAAGACGTTGGGTTTGGCGGCAGCAAGGAACAAGTTGCCAGAAGTGCCCCCGGTGCAACCCCAATCATCTCATTTGTAGTGAAGAGTCGCATCGTCATGAATGCGACCTTTGGATGTTGTGTATCCAGGGAAGTCAGACTAAGTTGGTGTAAACTGTGTTGTTAGACTATTAGTGTCTTTGTTATTGCACCGTTATTATGTATAATTACTAGTTTATTGTCTTTGTTATTCCCGTATTACTCTAGTGTTATTCCAAAGGTGTACTCTAATTTTAATTGAGTTTTGATATTCCTTGTACTTTTTTCAAACACCATCCATTTTTACTCTAATCCCACCGTTATTCTCGTCATTATTCGGATAATGAGCAGTTTGTTGTCTTTGTTATTGCACAATTAGTCTACGATTTTTTAGTCTAATTAAGCTTTCTTATTACCATTGTTTTCTAGAAACACTATCCATTTCTATTCAAGTGTAAATTTAGTCAAGTGTAAAAGCGGTGGTTTAGATCGCGTTTTTGCCAAAGTGTTATTCTACCATTATTCTCATTTATTGCAGATTACTCCGCATATTAAGCAAAAATACTCTGCATTATTGTACTATTAGTCTACACTTATTCTGCTGTTATTCCACTAGTTTAATTAAGTTTTACAAATTCTATCCAATTTCTACGAAGAATATGCATTTTCTATTCAACTCACAATGGTCATTTTTTTTTCTCAATGATTCTATTGTTATTGCACCGTTATTCTTCTCGTTATCACTCTATTATTCCGCATAACTAGTTTATTCTCATTGTTATTACACTCGTTAGTCCATTATTTTGTCAAAACTATTCAATTTTATTCAAGTGTAAATTTAGTCAAGTGTAAAAGCGGTGGTTTAGACTCGCTTTTGTTACACTCGTTATTCTACCATTATTCTCATTATTATTGCAATATTACTCCGCATAATTAGCGCTTATTATTATCTTTGTTATTGCACTATTATTCGCAAAGACTTCGTTATTCCAACATTACTTAGAAATAGTTTTAAATAGCACTTAAAGATAGTACTTACATAATAAACATTAACGTTCTAAAATATTAAAGCCATTATTTCTAAAGCAATATAATATTTTAAACATATTTAAAAGCAAAGCACCCGGACCATCATCGTTAGATTTTTATATCTTTATTCTATTCTCTCGACGCCTGCGCGCCGGTCCTTGACAAGGTGCTCTCAACTTCCACCGACTCATCCTCAAAAGGGTTTTTGTACGCTTCCATTAGTTCCATGGCTTTCGAACGGTGTCCAATGGCCGAGAGATTGAAATATCGGCTTCAGTGTAATACTTCTTCGAGCATTCACACCAAAGAATGAATTGATTGTCCATGTCGGCTTCCGTGTAGTTCCTATTTTTCTTTTCCTTTAACTGTCTACGCATACGTTCATTTTGAAGTTCAAAGAACCTTCAATTGTGCCTTTACACTGTCGACCTCTCTTATTAAGGCCTCTTCACGGGTTTCTCTTTGCCTCTAAATTTGTCCTTGTGTCGATCAACTCTATCGTGAGGGACTCTATCGTCCGTTTGGCTTCATCGATTTCCCGCCTTGTCGGGGACCTTCGGCTATCGTCGATTCGTCACTCATCCTGCAAAGATTGGAAGTATGAAACTTTTTGCATTATAAAAAGATGTTTAAAATTTTTGAACCAAATTAAAAGCAAACCAAAGCATAAGAAAGAGAATTACCTTTTTTGCAAAAGATAGAGAAGAGTGTTGACAGATATGAAAAATAAACATGAAAGAAAAATAAAGAATAGAAAGATAAGAAATTACCTTTTTGCGAGAGGAGATAAAGTTTTTTTTGGAATGGACTTTTTCAAAGTGTGTGTGTTTGTTTTTTTACCTCGAAGTAGCGAGTAATTTATAGGGGTTTGGGGAATAGAATCGGTTTTTCGTAATAAAGTATAGAAAGATAAGTAATTAACTGTCTACCAACAAAAAAAAAAAGATAAGAAATTACCTTTTTGCAGAGGAGATGCAGAGTTTTTTCTTGAATACAAAAAGTTTTCTGTACTTCTTCAGTGTGTGTGTGTTTTTTTTTTCTCAAAAAACCACGCAATAGCGATATTTATAGGGGTTGGGGAATACAAACAGTTTTCCAGTAATTATATTAGATTAGGTTAGGTAACTGTTTTTAATAAAAACTGAAAAGTGGAACTGCTTTTTATAAATATTACTAAGTCATTATTATTCAACCGTTATTGTAGTGTGTAATTTGCGCTTTTATTTTTGTGGTTGGTTTGTGAAAAAAACAATCGAGATAATATTAACAAAAAAAATTAAAGTAACTAGTATTAATTCTCATATAATGTAGGTCTCACTTTATTATCTAGAAGATAATTTTAGGTTAAAATGTAATTCGAACAATGACAAATAGTAAAAGTCTTTGACATTTTTAGGCGAGGTCTTCATCGTAGCATTGTCTTTTGTGTCTCTTTTGTCTTTGTTAGTTCATGCATCTGATTCATATTTCTGCAATTTTTGCTTAGTATTTAGCAGCTACATTAATAGCGAGAATAGCAGAATAACATTGATAGCAAGAGAATAACAACACATTAATAGCGGAATAGCGATAATCTAAATTTAGCGGCTACTCTCTGCTGTTATTGCGAACACTATCCATTTCCACCAAGAATATCCATTTTCTATCCAAAAATAACAACACATTAATAGCACAATAGCAGTAGAATAACACAACAGCAGCAGAATAGCGAGTAACACAGAATAATAGGGGAATAACGGAGAATAAAAGGATAACATATTCCCGCAATTTTTGGTAGTTCATGCATCGATTTATATTCTTTGCAATTTTTGCTTAGTATTTTAGAAGCTACATTAATAGCAGAATAGCAGTGGAATAACATTAATAGCAGTAGAATAACAACACATTAATAGCGAAATAGCGGTAGAATAACACAACAACAGCAGAATAGCGAGTAACACAGAATAATAGGGGAATAACGGAGAATAAGAGGATAACATTAGAATAATAGGAGAGTATTAGTCCAGATTCATACCTCTTCGTTTCGATTCTTCTTCATCTTCGTCATCGAAGGGGGACTTTCAAAGAAATGGAAGAGTACAAGTTCTCTTGTTGTGGTTCACCCACTTCTTGCGGTTACCGCATCTTCGCTTCCTCTTTTGTTGCTTGGTTTTGGCCTTTTCTTTGGAGGACCTTAATCTTTTGCCACTGCCCTTATTCTTGGCCTTGTTTGGCGGTCGAAGGTCAATGTCATTTGAAGCTGTGATGCCTAGAAGAGCCTCGATTTCCTGGTTTTTAGTCTTCGGTTCAGTTGGTCCTGTGATGTTCTCCCTGAACTGTGTCGATTTTCTGCAGTTGCTTCATGTGTTTAACGAGCATAACCGTCCATCACCCCGACAATTGCATAAATCTCAGACCAAACCTTTGACATCTCAGCTTTCTTGATGTCAGCCTCATCAATCTCTTCTATCACCTTTCCATTTTCATCTCGGACAACTGGCCTGTATGATTTCTTTGTCCATCGAGCAAGGACATAAGGGTCAGGTATCCTGTGGACCTGCCTACCATTCCACACCCACAGTATATGGCGACAAACAATGCCATGCCTCTCAAACAGCTTACATGCACATTTGCTCTCGTTAGTTTTGGTGTTAAATTCAACTCGGAAGCTCCTGTGCTTGAGTCCATCACGAACGTCATGATACTCCACCGCCCCTACTGTTGTCAAACCCCCCACCCCCATGCTGCATATGGCATGTTTGACTTCATTCTGAAAGTCCCCAAAGATAGGATGGGTGTAGACAAGTGAGGCATGCATCTCCACCTAATAGCGAGAATAGCGGTGGAATTACATTAATAGCAGTAGAATAACAACACATTAATAGCAAAAGAGACTAAATTTAGCACTACTTTGTCATTATTGCGTACACTATCCATTTCCACAAAGAATATCCGTTTTTTATTCAAAAATAACAACACATTAATAGAAGAATAGCAAAGAGAATAACACAACAAAGACAGAGAATAACAACAGATTAATAGCGAGAATAGCAGTAGAATAACAACACATTAATAGCGAATAGCAAAGAGAATAACAACACATTAATAGCGAAATAGCAAGAGACTAAATTTAGCGATTACTTTGTCATTATTGCGGACACTATCCATTTCCACAAAGAATATTCGTTTTTTATTCAAAAATAACAACACATTAATAGAAGAATAGCAAAGTGGAATAACATTAATAGCGAGAATAACACAACAAAGCAGAATAGCGGTAGAATAACACAACAAAGTGAAATAGCGAGTAACACGGGAATAATAGGGAATAACGAGAGAATAGCAAAGTGGAATAACATTAATAGCGAGAATAGCGAAAGTGGAATACCTTCATCGGCCCTACTTTCTCGAGCATACTATGCTCATTGGCATTATCCATCCTCCTTTGTGTATGCCTTTGCTGCTCTATTGCGGAATTGTACCTCATCCAAAACTCGACGAGGGTTCCAAAATGGCTTTCAAACCGCTTGAAATAGCTGTTTGAACTTTCGGATCTCTGGGTTGTTCGCAACAAACAACCTAGAGGCAGATCCCGAAAGTATGCCGGTATCCACTTTTGTCTGATTGCAAAGACATACTTCAACCACCGGTTGCTTTCCATACCATGGGCTTCAATAACAGATCTTCCGATTCTGTTCAAATTCGTGTGGCTCGAGGTCGACATCCCACACAACGGCATTTATGTCGGTCATAAATTCCGTATCATTGCAGATTGCCCTTCCCACTTTCTCGGGCATTTTCTCGCATGATATGCCACATGCAATACTTGTGGACAGAATGGTTGAAGACATTTGGGCAGGCTTTTTTTAATTCCCGGGCACTGGTCTGTAATTACACATTGAGGTTGCTGCTGCCCCATTGCTTCGAGGAATTTTTTAAAAATCCACTCAAATGAATGCTGACTCTCAAAGTCAAGTAACCCAGCTGCAAAAGTCACCGTCTTCTTGTTGTGGTCTACTCCGGTGAAGGGAGTAAACACCATGAAATATTTGTTTGTCCCATAAGTAGGGTCAAACGAGATCGTGTCTCCATATAACTTGTAGTTGTTTATCCCTTCCTTATCAGCCTAAATAACCTTCGTCAAGCATTTGTTCTCATCCTGATCATAAGCAAAGTAGAACCCCTTTGTTTCAGCCAGCATTTTGAAATGCCCAATGAACATTTTAGCATCGTTATCCCCAATGTAACACTTGATATTTCGTTTGAAGTTTTTGAAGTCTAGCAAAGAGGCACCGATATTCTGATAACCATTTGAGTATTCCTTGAGAATTCTGAAGCTCAATGTTGGACCTATGTTGAGCTTAGTATGATCAATAATGGTCCTCTTAATGTAGTCATGGACGTCCCTTGAGAGCTTCTGGAACTCCCTGTTTTTGACAGAGTAAAGAGAGTGATTGTGAACGTCTACAAAGACATCCACAATATACCCAGCCGGTCTGTCGTCTGTTTTTTCACAGGTTCTCAACCTCATGTTCGCCTTGCAGCCACACCTTGTCAGAGCATGCTTCTTTGGCTGTCTAATTCGCCGGTCTTTGTTCTCTACTGTACTCAAATTACCAGCTTCATGATTTGTTGTTTCAAGTCGCATTTTTCTTTTCATATCCCTATACCCCTTATATTGCGCATTTGTGTACCTTCTCACATCAAATCCGCAAGCCAGTGCATATATGCTGTAGAACTGTACTGCATCCTCCAAGGTAAGAAAGAACATGCCACGTTTAGGCGTAAAATCACTCTCAACAGTCCTCACCCACTGCTCAGTCCCCCCGGGTGTACTGCTGTAATGAAGAGTTGAGACAAACTCATCGTTTTCTTCGTCTGAACAGGTTGGGCTGGTGTATATACTGTTATTAGAAGAATCCCCATTAGGTAAGACTGCATTGTCTTCAACAATAGACACAGTAGAAAGATCTGCGACAGTAAATTAATATAATGAGTACAGTCATTGGACAACAAAATCACAATAACATCACAATAACAAAGAGCACGGGGAGAGATCAACATTGCAAGTAATGTGACAATAACGTATGATAACAAAGCAGTGTGAAACAGACGACAATCAATAACATCACAATAACACTAAATGTGTTTATCTCATGCTACTCTCTTATCACCGTATATTTTTCACGCTCTTTCGCACAATAATATCACAACAATAGTAGCATAATATCAGAATAAGAGTACAATAATATCAACATGTTTCTCTACTTTTTTACAATAATAGTACAGTAATATCAGAATAACAGTACTCTGGTTCTACTTTATTACATACAGATAATACTGTATTTATTATGTAACTCTTTTGCAAGGCATATATTTTCATGTTACTGCACAATAATAGCACAATAATGTTACAATAATACCACAATAACAGTACAATAATATAATCATGTTACTGTACGGTTACAATAATAGTACATTAATATCAGAATAACAGTTCTCTTTTTCTACTGTAATGCAAGCCAGACAGTACAATAGTATCAGAATAACAGCTGAGAAACACATAGAAATCAATAATTGATTTATAAACACTCAGGCTAATAATAGTACATTAATATTAGAATAATAGTTCTCTTTTTGTACTCTAATACAAGCCAGATAGTACAATAATATCAGAATAACAGCTGAGAAACACATAGAAATCAATAATTGATTTATACACACTGAGGCTAATAATAGTACATTAATATCAGAATAACAGTTTTCTTTTTCTACTCTAATACAAGCCAGACAGTACAATAATATCAGAATAACAGCTGAGAAACATGTAGAAATCAATAATTTATTTATAAACAACGGCGGATGAAGAGATAAGAATGAATAGCAGTATTACCTGTTTCCATATTCACTGTCGAGTTGATTTCTTCGCTAACATTGTTATTGATCTCGCTGTCCATCTTTTATACCTGAAAACAGTAAAATCAAGTATTGAATTCAATTAAAATCAACGAATTTACACTAAAAATCAACGATTTTTACATTAATTAGGTTTTTTACATTAATTTCGAAAATACGATTGAATATACTAAAAATCAACGAATTTACATTACCTGTAATTCGATTGCAGCTACAAATCAACGATTTTGTGTAATTTTATAAGGTTTTTTATGAATTTCCTATAGTCGGCGTTCTGATTTTTGAGTTTTCTCTGTTTTTGATTTGTAGAGAGATGTAGAGAGAGAGAGAATATCGTTAGAATGAGGTTGCTGTTTTCATGTTTCAGCGCTTTTGTATTTTTCGATTTTTCCTTTTTTTTTTTCTAATTTATCTTTTAATCTCAGCCCTTGATTTCTTTTAATCTCAGCCCTTGATTTCCCCAACTCACAACTCACCATAAGACCCCAACTCACGAGATCCCGCCTCTATATATATATATATATATATATATATATATATATAGACGCATGACCTTAATCACATGCTACTACCAACAAACCAAACATTAACATTATCATGCTCATTTATACATGTACCACTACCATTCATCATGTTCAATATCGTATTAAATAGGTAATATGCTCAACATACTTCATGCTCAAGATCTATCATATACGAATTCACAATCCACCTGTCATATACTACCATGTTCCAACACTTTCACCATTTCATCCAACCACTTCACAAGGCGTAAGTTACAAGTATTACACACACATGACTCAAACATACAACATTGACCAAGACTTCCCCATCTGACCGGTTAAAGATCGTAAGGGCCTTAGTGCGACTTCGGGACGTCTCCCAAGTTTTTGCGGTAGCTCCAAACAACTCTCCCCGAGTTCATTGGGTTCATTAGTTTTAGGTACCAGAATCTTCAGCTCTGATACCACTTTGTAATACCCCCTCATACCAAGGTACCTTACCAAGGACTACCCTAGCATGAAAGGCTGTTACCATCTCGGTTTCCCGAGGTTAGCAAAGTTACCAATTCCAAAGAACTTTATTTAAGTATAAAGAGTTAGCGATTACTTGTTTCCAAAACGAAACCAAAGTATAACTGTGAAATGTCTAATAATTACAAAGAATGCAAGCTAAGTCTCTTGACGACGGAATCTAGACTCGAGTGATGACTCCCCATAACTGTCCTAGAGCTAAACATTTGTATCACCTGTCACAATCTGCTCACCATCCCCAAATGGATCACCACAGATTTTACAAAACAACAATGGGGTCAGTTACTGAATAATTAAAGTAAGACAAGCGTATAAAGCAACCTGCTGATCATCCTCTAACCCCAGTCTCCCGATCTCAAACAGTAACCGACTACACACCAAAGTGTGTAGCCCTGCTAGACTACCCATCACAACAGGTAGCCGTCGTCACCAGTGGGAGACCGCAGCCAATCCCCGCCTAAATCCCGCTCATCAACGAGCGATAACCCTGACCCTTAATGTGCACATCCCCTCCCGTGACGGGTTCCACGGAGGGCGAACTAGGGCGTGAAGCCACTCCCGCAAGTAACTCCACCACAACCGTCACAACATCGTCACAACCACCACCACCACCACACCAACACTCCGTTGATCAACAGACAACAGTCATATACAATACAATCACATTCTTAAATCAATTAACAGTAACTGAGTAGGGAAACCCTACCTTAGCACAACTGTAAGAAAGACAAGTAATCAATCTAGAATGGCCCCCCTACGAAGTCTCCGCCTAATCAATAATCACATAACAACAATCACTATATACAAAACCCCATTTTCCCAAATTCATAATTAAAGACAAACCCTAAATATAAACCAATGAATCATAGAAACAAGGACTTACTGACGATGAAACAAAGGATGAATGCACTTGTTATGATCACACACACACACACAAAGAGAGATTTGGAGAGGATTAGAGTGCCGTTTGAGTGATTAGGTTTTATAAAATGTAATTAGAAATTGTTTTGCGTTTATAAATAACTCTAATCTTTTCCCAATCAAACCGCGGAAATAGTATTCGCCAGACCAGATACTCGGCCGAGTATAGAGTATACTCGGCCGAGTATTCCGCATACTCGGCCGAGTTTTTCTTGGCAGTAGCCAAACAGGATACACGACACACTTTACTCGACCGAGTAGGCCATACTCGGCCGAGTACCAACCTAGAAAAACCGTAGTATTACAGTTATGGGGCTCGATCGAGTAAGTTTTGTACGGTCGTGTGCATGTTTGAGATGTGGGATGAGTGTTTATGTTTACCTTTCTCTTATATAGTTTCAAGATGCCACTATAGAGAAACACGTTGTATGCTAGGGCAGAGAGTATGACCGTTGATGGTATAGTAAAGATGTTGGAGCACCAGGATGCTCTCACAGATGCTTTGAAAAGGGTGGGAAAGGATAGAGAATTTGATCACTCCAAGATCAACATTCACATAGCGAGGTTCAACCCTAAGAAGTATAAGAGGACAGGGGCGCCAATTTTGCTGGATAATTGGCATAGAGAGATGGAAAATATTCTCGACTTAGTCCATTGCCTAGAGGAGTTGAAAGTGGAACAAGCTGCATTCTACTTGAGGGAAGCAGTCGGTGAGTGGTGGGATAAGATTAAGGTGAGTGCTCGGGATTTGTATGTGAAGCAGAGGCTACCTGCGATACCTTGGGATGAGTTCAGGAAAGCGATGACGCGTGAGTTTGTGCCAGAACATGTGCGTAGTAAGCTGGGGGAAGAGTTTGATGATTTTAAGATGACATCCGAGATGACGATTGCTGAGTACTGCCGCAAGTTTAATGAGAAGTCTAGGTATTCTGAGGACATGGGGCTGAGTGAAGAGAACTTGGCATTGAGATTTGAGAAGGGGTTGACCCCCAAGATTATGGAAAGTTACCGGTGGGAGTTCCTACGGATGTGAAGGAGGTCTATGACCGTGCTGGAAGAGCTGAGAGGTTAGTATAAATGACCAAGAAAGGTGGCCATAACCACGCAAGAGCATATTCATCGGGCTCGGGGTTTAGTGTTGGGGCTTCTTACGGGTGTGGTCGTGGTAGTGGTGGTAGCAGTTGGGGGTATGACCTGTTGTAACTGTGGCGGTATGGGCCACAAGAGGCATGAGTGCACCAGTGCTGTAAGTGGGGGTTTCCAGAGGCCGCCGCAGGGGGCGTTTCTCACAGGGTCCTTCATAGAGCTATGCTAGTAACAGATCGGCTAGGTCGTGGAGCAACATGGGTGGTCAGAGTAACAACAACGGTAGGACTAACCGCAATGGCGGTAATGCATACCAGAGACCGGCGGCGAACAACAACAATAACAACCACGGGTCGGCTATTAAGCCATCTACCTCAGCTAGTACTGTCCAGGGAGAAGAAGGCAGCTGAGGATGATGCTCACGTTATCACCGGTACATTTCTTATTAATGGAGTTTTTACCTTTGTTTTGTTTGATTCGGGGGAATCATAGTCGTTTGTATCGTCGAGTCATGTTAATTTTTTGGGTTTGAGTGAGTATGAGTCTGTAAAAGAAGAAGTTTTTATACCGTCGGGATAGTCTGTATCTTGTGGGCGGTTGTATAAGGGTGTTTCTATGTTAGTTGGACAAGTTGATTTACCTATAGACTTGTTAGAGTTCCCTTTAGATGGTTTTGAGATGATAGTTGGGATGGATTGGTTGGGAAAGTACAAGGCTAAGATAGATTGTCATCAAAAGAAGGTTTCTCTGAGAGGTCCTAAGGGGATTAGTGTGTCTTATCGTGGGTTTTTTGTCAAACCCAAAGTTAAGTTGATTGCAGCAGTGATCTTGAAGTCTTACCTGAGGAAGGGGTGTCCGTTGATCTTGTGTCATGTGAGGGATCACCGTATGGAGAGTCCGGCAGTTGAGCAGATACCAATGGTGGGAGAGTTTTCTGATGTCTTTCCAGAGGAGATACCGGGGTTGCCACCGAAGAGGGAGATATATTTCAGTGTTGAGTTAAAACCGGGGACGGGGCCAATCGCTAAGGCACCGTACCGTATGGGTCCTAAGGAATTGGAGGAGCTGAAGAAACAGCTAGATGGTCTGATTGAGAAGGGGTACATTAGACCTAGTGTATCACCGTGGGGAGCACCAATCCTGTTTATGAATAAGAAAGATGGAAGCTTGAGGTTGTGCATCCATTATAGAGAGCTGAACAGAGTGACAGTAAAGAACAAGTATCCTTTGCCGAGAATAGATGATTTATTTGATCAGTTGAACGGTGCAGCAGTCTTTTCCAAGATTGATTTGAGGTCGGGTTACCATAAGGTGAAGATTAGGGAAGAGGACATACCGAAGACAGCTTTCACGTCGAGGTATGGTCATTATGAGTATGTTGTGATGCCATTTGGGTTGTCTAACGCACCTGTAGTGTTTATGGATTTGATGAACCAGATCTTCAGTCAGTTCTTGGACCGGTTTGTGGTGGTCTTTATAGATGATATTTTAGTCTTTTCTAAGACTAAGGAGGAGCATTTGAGGATAGTGTTGCAAACCTTGCGAGAGAACCAGTTGTATGCAAAGTTGTCCAAGTGTGAGTTCTGGTTAGAGGAGGTTGCCATTCTGGGCATGTGATTTCAAAGAAAGGGGTAGCTGTGGATCCTGCAAAGATTGAAGCAGTTACTAAGTGGGAAGCACCAAAGAATGTGGCAGAGATCAGGTGTTTCTTGGGTTTAGCAGGGCATTATCAACGGTTCGTGAAAGATTTCTCCAAGATAGCTAGACCTATGACAACTTTGATGAGGAAAGAGAACGGGTTTTGTTGGGATGAAGGTTGTGAGACGGCATTCCAGACATTAAAGGAGTGTTTGACCACAACTCCAATATCAGCATTGCCTGAAGGGAGTGAGAACTTTGAGGTGTATACAGATTCTTCAAAGAAATGGTTGGGTTGTGTGTTGATGCAGAATGGGAAAGTGATTGCCTATGCTTCTAGGCAATTGAAGCCTTATGAGGAGAATTATCCAACGCATGATCTAGAGTTGGGTGAAATTGTGTTTGCTCTTAAGATTTGGAGGCATTATCTATATGGGGCGACCTTTAAGGTGTTTTCAGATCACAAAAGTCTCAAGTACAACTTCACTCAAAATGAGTTGAACATGAGACAGAGGAGGTGGATGGAGTTGATTGGGGACTATGACATGGATATTATATACCATGAAGGGAAAGCTAATGTGGTTGCAGATGCTTTGAGCAGGAAGAGTGTGCATTCTCTTTGCACGGCTGTGTCTTTGATGAGATTGAGAGATGAGGTGGGGAAGTTTGGGATACATATGATCCGTAAAGGGGATGCTATAGGGGATTTGACAGTGGAGCCAGACCTTTATGATGATATTCACAGGAAACGGGCTTTGGATCCCAAGACTGAGGAGTGGAGAGCTGGAGTAGAGAAAGGGACAGTGTCTAGATTCTCTATTCATACAGATGGTAGTGTGAGATTTGATGGGAGGTGGTGTGTTCCTAGTGATAAGGAGTTGAAAAAGATAATCATTACAGAGGCTCATTGCACACCATACTCGGTACATCCAGGCGGTCACAAGCTATATAAAGATTTGAAGAATACCTTCTGGTGGCCAGGGATGAAGAAGGAAACAACTGAGTTCATGGCTCGTTGTTTGACATGTCAGAGAGTGAAAGGGGAGCAGCAACGACCACAAGGTAAGATTCAGTCTCTTGAGGTACCTAAGTGGAAGTGGGAGTCCATTTATATGGGTTTTATCGTGGGTTTACCGAAGAGTCAACAGGGTAATAACATGATATGGGTTATAGTGGATCTTCTGACCAAGTTAGCTCATTTTGTGCCGATGAAATATAATTGGACTAAGATACAGTTAGTTATCGCTTATCGGAAACACGTGGTTCGATTGCATGGGGTGCCTAAGGACATAGGGTCTGGTAGAGATTCAAGGTTCATCTCACGGTTTTGGAAAGAGTTGCAGGAGTCTATGGGAACTACCTTAAAGATGAGTACATCATTTTATCCTGCGACAGATGGCCAGACGGAGAGGACCATTAAGACTTTAGAGTACATGTTGTGAGCTTGTGTTATGGATTTTGGTTGTAGCTGGGAGCAGAAGTTGAATTTGATTGAGTTTTCTTACAACAGTTATGACACCAGTATTGGCATGACACCATTTGAGGCTTTATATGGGAGGAGATGTAGGAGTCTGATTTGTTGGGACGATAGTGCTGAGACAGAGGATGAGAGCGGCCCAGGACCGACAAAAGAGTTATGTAGACCTACATCGCCGTGACATAGAGTTTCAGGTTGGGGACAAGGTTCATCTGAAAGTGTCTCCTATGCGTGGGGTTATGAGATTTGGTAAGAAAGGTAAGCTGAGCCAGAAGTTTATAGGACCATATGAGATCTTGGATTGTGTCGGTGAGGTTGCTTATCGGTTAGCTTTACCAGCTGCTTTGGATAGAGTGCGTAATATATATCATGTGTCTCAGCTACAGAAGTATGTTAGTGATCCATTACATGTGTTAGAGGTTGAGAATATCGAGCTGGATGAGTCTTTGTTTTATCTTGAGGTACCAAAACAGATTCTTGATCGAAAGGTTAGGAAAACTAGACATGGTAAGACAGTGTTGCTTAAGGTTATGTGGTCTAACCATGAGGTTGAGGAGGCTACATGGGAGGCGGAAGAGGCTATGAGGGAGCGGTACCCGTATCTTTTTGATCAGGTATATATGGTTACGGGGACGTAACCTTGTTTCTTTTAGGGGAGTAGGAGATGGTCGCATAGAGTTTTTGCGAGTTTTATGTTGGTTTTGGTACAATGAGTAGTTGCCTTGAGTCGGGTTGAGTTTTGTTTTGAGAGGTGTATTGGGAGTTTGATGTTGAGTTTTGTTTATGTTGTTGTGTCGGGGAGGTGTTAGTGTGGTTGTTTTTTTTTTTGTGGTTTGAACTTCGGGGACGAAGTTCTTTTTAAGGAGGGAAGACTGTAATACTACGGTTTTATGTGTCTTGAGGTACTCTATCGAGTGGGGCTTACTCTGTTGAGTAAATATGTTTTTACGCAAAACAGTAGACTGCCCGTAGGGTACTCGATCGAGTAAGCTTGGCACTCGATCAAGTAAGGGTCACTCGATCGAGTAAGTGATACTCGATCGAGTAAGTGGTTTTACGGGTGATATTTGACGGGTTTTATTAATAATGCGGGAATGATATATAAGGCTTTCGTCACTTTTCTCAAAACACTTTTACAACCTAAAAACCTTCAAGAGAAGATTAGGAGTTACGTTGAATCATCCTCGCCACATTATTAGCAAATCCCGGAGCTAGAAGTGTCGGATTTCGTTGTTCTTTATACCTTTGTGATCCTTGCGTCGAGAGTAAGCTTTACATATAAGTTTTATATTGTTTTGTTAATATTGGTTAAACCCTAATTGGGTGATTTGGCGGTTTTGGTGGTTTATGTGAATATGGTAGTGATGGTATGTATGTATGTATAGGAGGAGGGTTCGTTGAGGAGAGATTCTGAATTAGCTGCTTGATCGTCTGTCAATGTTTGCATTCCAGGTAAGGTTTTCCCTACTTAGTATTAGTTACATAATGTGTGGTGATTGTTGTTGTGATTAAAGGTTGGTTATATTGTTGGTTGATCTTGACGGTTGATTTCATATTGTTGATTGGTTTGTATTTGTCTGTGATCTTCAGGGGGCGTCCCTGGCTGAGTGGAGTCACTTGCGGGAGTGGCTTCACGCCTTTGATTCGCCTTCTGTGGAACCCGCTGATACCTGTCGAAGTGAGTACCAAAAATAATATTTATAAAACCAAACTACTACTAGCAAGCGGTAGTGAGGGTCGATCCTCAGGGAGGTAGGGAGATAATAGTTGTTTCTAATTTTAGTCTAAGCGGTAACAGTGAGGGGGGTTCTTGATGAGAATTATAACTAAATCTAATAACATAAATTAAATAAATAAATAAAAGTAAATAAGGACGGTAAACAATGATAAAAGAAATGCTAAGACGGTCGGTTCACTATAGCTGCGATGGCACATAATCCTAGGTAAGTCTCGAAATACGGTCGCGAAGGATGGGGAAAACAAGTCCTCTCGGTCCATGCTACTAATCCCTAAGTCTCATTAATACTAACTCTCGTTCTTGATTAATGATTCCTAATGCAAACTAAATCACTAGCAATTTAGTCGTTTTAATTCGTTAATTATTGTCCATTCCTATCTCTCGATCTACGGGATGGTCAAAGTTAAGCATCTATCAAGTCTCCTCTCGGTCTCATTGAAAGATAAAGCACTTAACGAAACAAACAAAGCAAAACCAGACGCGAAGTCAGTCGATCGACCAGCTACCCCAGTCGATCGACCAACCGGCTCAGTCGACCGACTAGTTAAGCCAGTCGATCGACCAAGCCCTAATGCGAGGTCACCTATTCTAATGCCATCTACGCCATAGATCCCCTACATCTTAGCAAAGGGTACTTAGCTACTCATACTAGAAATAATGAAAGCAACAAAATCAACAATTAAAGCTAACGAATTCATACTTGAATTAATAAAATGAACAATTAACATAAAACGATAATCGGCTTTGGGGATCTAGCCTAGCAATTCTATACTACGAAGGAAAGCGATGGCGTGAATAAAGGAATAGAGAATACCGTGTAAAGGAATTGAAAGGAGAAGATCAAAAACCGAATGCGAAACTAGAGATTTTATTAACGGAAATAATCTAAACTAATGTATCTCAGTAGAACTTGATGATAAAACCGAATGCTTATTCTCAAAAACTAAGGATACATTATATAGAAATAATCCTGCGTAACCTTTATTCCTAAACCTAATCACAATGGGCTTTGGAATCCTCGATCTTTTATTTTGCGTCGACGTGGAGTGGTCGATCGACCATAGTACCCAGTCGATCGACCAAAGGTGCTTATCTGACTGCATTCGACGATTCCTACAACAAGACACCGATCTTAAAACGGCTGCAATTTCTTCGTTACTTGGTCAAATCAGGCGTTCTACACGGCGTTGGAAAGCTAAGAGGATAAGCTTTCACCTCCAATTGGAATCACTCGATTATCTGCTCTAGAACTCGAGATATAGCCATCTGAATGAGGCTGCAATATCGTGAAATGCTTCTTTGCTTGTTAAACTCGTACGCACCCATGCTTTTGCTATCTTTAGGCTTTGAAACGCGCACCAAGCTCATTCCTCGAGTCAATACTCCATGTCAAATGCAATGCTAAGTACTTAGGGACGGATTCGGCTTATTTTCCGCTGAAATCTTCATGTTCCTACAAAGTCACAAGAAAAGGAAGAAATACACGAAACAAGGGAAATAGTAGCATAAACTACTCAATTGAGCTCTGAAATGCGTGTAAAATAGGGTTTAAAACATCATATAAATGACACGCATCAAACTTCCCCAAACCAAACCCTTGCTTGTCCCCAAGCAAGAACTAGACTCGATCCTAAAACCTAATGGAACGAGTTCAATCTCAGAGCGAAATGCAACAAGTAAAACCCAAACCAATTTAATGCAATAACTAACAATCAATTAGCAATGTGAATCATGCAAACGAGTTATGAAGTCGTTAAAGATCGCTGAACCATCAACTGTAGAGACTTATCAAATTGGACTCTCACGGGTCGCTCAAAACACTCAAATAAGCACAAGGTGAATATATGTAAAAGATAGAAAGAAGTAAAATTTGTAAAGACTCTCACCTAACTACGACCTATAAGAACATGCCTGCAATCTAATATGAAACTGATCTCTATGACCGTACATATGCATTACAACCAACAAATGACCATGACACATGCCGAGGTATATATGGATATGTGAGGCTATGGGTAAGAAGAGGCAAAACATTTATGGGAAAGTGGAGGTACAGGTGATCAAGCTAGTACCAAAACGGAACCATATGACAACATCTAACTTCTTGCTCAAAATCAACAATCAAACCCGGTGCTAATTATCAAGCACAAATCTCGCAACTTCCATAAAAGTCAACTCCCCAAAGAATATAGATGATAACATGGGAGTGAAAATCACCAAATCATAATAATTGAAACATGTGATTTTTCCTTTCTTTTTCTCGGTCATGATCGATCGACCAAAGGAAGCAGTCGATCGACCACCCTCTTCAGTACAGCACACTTTTTTTATTTCTTTTTCGAATCATTTTTTCTTCTTTTTTTCTTTTCTTTTTTCTTTCTTTCATTTTTCAATCCTTTTTCCTCCTTCATTCGTTTTCCAACATCATCTCAAGGAGAGCATATAACCAAACCGCAATAAACAAATTCCCAAAAACTAAGACTACTAGCTTGACAAAGGCAGGCTAAATATAGGATGTAGTTAAGGGACAAAAGGCTAAATTTGGCTATGAGAGGCTCATGGGTAAAATGAATAAAGGGAAACATCTACCACATGTGTCAACAAACCACAAACCGAATGCATACAGGTATTAAGCAGATTAAGTTCATATTTATGCAAATTGATGTAACATGTCTCATAAGGAGTAACTACTCACAATCCTAGATAAACTGGTCATGAATGTCACCAGTTATAAGCTCTAATCCTCAGAATATGATGTAGTTTGCCAAAAATCTAAGTCAAGTCTCAAGTTCAGCAAGAAATTTAACGAAAACTCGTAGATTATGCATATTTGATTCTACTAATAATATGTCAATTAAGCAAGGCTTAGGCATAAACAACTACAAATGCAATGTCATCATTGAAATACTACCGTTCCGACTCGACCTATATGCTAAAATAAACGTGCATTTTTTGAAATTTTTCAATTTTTTTTTTTATGAATTTTCTGTATATATAGGAAATGAAAAAAACAATGCAAGACGAAAACTAAACGTGAATGCAAAACAAAATGAATGCAACGCAAAACCCTTCCCCAAACCAAATCGCACAATGTCCCCATTGTGCAAAATCATGTAATGAAATAAAAGGGAAACGGGAATTTGCGAGAAAAGAAATAAATATGACATGAAGTAAAAATCGGGAACTCACAAGACTTTAAGCGCAGCAAAAGGAAACCTCCCCAAACCAGCGTGAGCTAGGAGGTTTTAGTAGCTAGCAGTGCTACCAATAAGTACCTGAAAAGACAAACAAAAGATACCGCGCATAAAACCAAGAAAGCAAAATTGGGACGGTAATTATGTGCAAAATTAAGAAAATGGAGGAAATCAGATATAAGACGGAAAATAAAGTGGAGTATAAAACTCCCTTAATTCCGCAAATTGACCAAACACAGCAGGGGAGTGATCGTGAACAGGTACAGCAGCGTCCTCGGTCGATCGACCATATTACTCAGTCGATCGACCAATGTGTCGAGAACAAGCTCCTGAATCAGGCGTGCGGCTCGGTCGATCGACCACACAAAGCTAGTCGATCGATCGAACTAATCTTCTTTGAACTTTCGATTTCGTCTAATTAGCTCAATAAAGAGAGCTAATATGGTCTTTATACCTGCAAAAGCACATAATAACGCGCCCAAAATTGCGCAAAACCCAAATATAAAGTCTAAAGGTCTTTAAATCCTAAGCAAACCAAATTAAAAGCGAAGTCTCACGCACACGAAAAACGATAAATAGTCTAAAAGCAATAAATAGTCTTTAAAAGGTCTAAGAAACGAATAGATCAGCGGAAACTGCGGAAAATTTCCGACCAAGGCTTCTGTCTACATGAAGTAGCTTCCGCAGTGCTCATCTCAGAAGCTGGACTCCATTCTACTCCGAATGGGATGCTCAATGGATCATCTCTAGCATCTTCCCAAGCATGGCCATCATCTTCTAGCTCCTCACACTCGAGATCCGACTTCGAAATTTTGACCGGCTCCTTCTTTTTGGGCTCCTCATCTGGCTCCTTGTCCGTTGCATAGCTCAGACATCCCAAGCCGCCTCTCTGAACAATGGGCTCCTTCACAGCTGGAGCATTGAGCGGCTCAAACTTCCCCAAACCATTTCCTGCAACAGTCAAAACAGAAGAATCTTCCTCCAATTTGCTCCCATTCTGGGGCGGAGGTGTCATAAGAGGAATAGACACAAGTACTGAAGTAGGCATATCAGAGAGTACAAAATAAGATTTCTTTTCAGAAATCATATTACAGGTCATAGGCCACATGGGGTCTTTCTTCCTAGGGGACTGGGCAAACATAATAGAGTGCTTCTTTACCTTAAATCTCAATGTTCTTTCCCCTACATCAATTATTGTACCAGCAGTGTGCAAAAACGGTCTTCCCAAAATAATTGGGGTGTTGACATCTTCAGGAATATCCAAAACAACAAAGTCAACAGGAAAAAAGAACTTTTCAATTTGAACAGGCACATTCTCTAAGACCCCTACCGGTCGAATCTGCAGAACGGTCACCATTTGCACGATCATGTCGAATGGCAAATCTAGTCAATCCCAACTTCTTAGCCAGACTCAAAGGCATAACACTGACACTAGCCCCTAAATCACATAATGCCTTCTCGATTGAGAAGGTACCAATATTGCAGGGGACAGAGAAACTACCTGGGTCAGACAGTTTATGAGTAGCAGTGTGAGTTAAGTACGAACTAGACTCTTCAGTTAAATGCACTGACTCCACAACATTCAAAGACCTCTTCTTAGCTAGCAACTGTTTCATGAACTTCGTATATGCAGGTATTTGATTAACTAGCTCTAAGAAAGGAATTTGCACGTTAAGACTACGCACGACATCTTTAAATTTATCGAATGTTACCTCATCTTTGGTCGGCACTAGTCTTTCTCGGATAAGGGGCTGCTGAATTAGCTTTGCCCTCTCCTCTAGGTCTCTTATACCGCATCGGTGGACTTAGGGCCGAAAATCCACTACTTTGTTGTAACTTGACCCTTCCTCGCACCGTCTCGATATGAACCATTAATCGACATCGGGTCATACTTGAACCGGATGACCCATCAAGACACTCGGGTCTTGCCTCAATAATTTCGGAGTCGTCTCATCCCGAAACAAGTGGTCCCACAAGTTGTCCGCATCGGAGGACGAAAAGACTCACCTACAAAGAGCAGGTCGTCGTCGTCGATCGACCATGAATGTCGATCGATCGACCGACATTTACAGAAACAGTTGTGTCTTTGCGCGGATCGGTCGATCGATCGGGTATGTTAGTCGATCGACCGTGTTTATCTTGATCGATCGTCTTTTTCTCCCCTTTTTCTTCTTCCCCTTTTCAAAGAACTTTCTCGGGTCCATCGAGAGCAGACCCGCTCCTCGGCGTCATTGCATGTACGGTCTCAATACGCTGATTCGAGAGAGTGAAATTGACTCGGTATCTCACTGCATTCTTGTCTAATGTAGCAATTTGAGATATCAGCTTCGCGATTAAGGCCTGATTCGCCGCATTGCTTTTCTGTACCTCCACCATAAGAAGCTGCACTAGACTCGTCAACTCTGCAACTTCGTTTTTCAACTCTTGCTGTGATGGAGTGGATGGTGGTGGGGCTTCATAAGGAGGCTCATATGGTTGATACGGGGAAGTAGGAGCGTAGTTATATGAATTGTCGAGCTGAAGTTGATGAAAAGCAAACATCTTCTCCTTAGGGTGCCCGCATGCCCCAGATGTGTGTCCCGTTCCGCCGCATCTCCCACAAAACAGCACCTGCTGCTCCTGAGAATGGAACATGAGTGGACTCTCCTGAAGTACTGCAAATAAACAACACTAAAGAAGAAGATAAGAACTGTCTCAAGGTACTCAGTCTTCCCTTGAGGCGAAAAACAGACTAAAATGAGAAACAACTAAAACTAGCGCTGCCTCCCCGGCAACGGCGCCAAAATTTGATACTTGTCGAAGTGAGTACCAAAAATAATATTTATAAAACCAAACTACTACTAGCAAGCGGTAGTGAGGGTCGATCCGCAGGGAGGTAGGGAGATAATAGTTGTTTCTAATTTTAGTCTAAGCGGTAACAGTGAGGGGGGTTCTTGATGAGAATTATAACTAAATCTAATAACATAAATTAAATAAATAAATAAAAGTAAATAAGGACGGTAAACAATGATAAAAGAAATGCTAAGACGGTCGGTTCACTATAGCTGCGATGGCACATAATCCTAGGTAAGTCTCGAAATACGGTCGCGAAGGATGGGGAAAACAAGTCCTCTCGGTCCATGCTACTAATCCCTAAGTCTCATTAATACTAACTCTCGTTCTTGATTAATGATTCCTAATGCAAACTAAATCACTAGCAATTTAGTCGTTTTAATTCGTTAATTATTGTCCATTCCTATCTCTCGATCTACGGGATGGTCAAAGTTAAGCATCTATCAAGTCTCCTCTCGGTCTCATTGAAAGATAAAGCACTTAACAAAACAAACAAAGCAAAACCAGACGCGAAGTCAGTCGATCGACTAGCTACCCCAGTCGATCGACCAACCGGCTCAGTCGACCGACTAGTTAAGCCAGTCGATCGACCAAGCCCTAATGCGAGGTCACCTATTCTAATGCCATCTACGCCATAGATCCCCTACATCTTAGCAAAGGGTACTTAACTACTCATACTAGAAATAATGAAAGCAACAAAATCAACAATTAAAGTTAACGAATTCATACTTGAATTAATAAAATGAACAATTAACATAAAACGATAATCGGCTTCGGGGGATCTAGCCTAGCAATTCTATACTACGAAGGAAAGCAGTAAACTGAATAAAGGAATAGAGAATACCGTGTAAAGGAATTGAAAGGAGAAGATCAAAAACCGAATGCGAAACTAGAGATTTTATTAACGGAAATAATCTAAATTAATGTATCTGTAGAACTTGATGATAAAACTGAATGCTTATTCTGAAAATTAAGGATACATTATATAGAAATAATCCTGCGTAACCTTTATTCCTAAACCTAATCACAATGGGCTTTGGAATCCTCGATCTTTTATTTTGCGTCAGACCCGTGGAGTGGTCGATCGACCATAGTACCCAGTCGATCGACCAAAGGTGCTTTGTACTGACTGCATTCGACGATTCTGCGCAGCGCACCGATCTTAAAACGGCTGCCATTTCTTCGTTACTTGGTCAAATCAGGCGTTCTACACGGAGTTGGAAAGCTAAGAGGATAAGCTTTCACCTCCAATTGGAATCACTCGATTATCTGCTCTAGAACAAGAGATATAGCCATCTGAATGAGGCTGCAATATCGTGAAATGCTTCTTTGCTTGTTAAACTCGTACGCACCCATGCTTTTGCTATCTTTAGGCTTTGAAACGCGCACCAAGCTCATTCCTCGAGTCAATACTCCATGTCAAATGCAATGCTAAGTACTTAGGGACGGATTCGGCTTATTTTCCGCTGAAATCTTCATGTTCCTACAAAGTCACAAGAAAAGGAAGAAATACACGAAACAAGGGAAATAGTAGCATAAACTACTCAATTGAGCTCTGAAATGCGTGTAAAATAGGGTGTAAAACATCATATAAATGACACGCATCACCCGCCACATAAGGGATGTGCACATTAAGGAAACTTGGGTTTATCGCTCGATGGAGATGAGCGGGGATTTGGTGGGTACGGCTGTGGTCCCCCACTGGCGGTGTGGAGTACTTGTTGCGAGGGGTACTCTGGCAGGACTACACACTTTAGTGTGTAGTCTGTTATGTGGAGATTGGTAATGGAAACTGGAGAATTGTTGAGTTGTTTGTGTTCTTGTTTCGTGTGGCTTTATTTTATGTAATTAGTACTGACCCCGTTAATTATTTTAAAAACTGTGGTGATCCATTCGGGGATAGTGAGCAGTTGTTGAGCAGGTATGAGATGATGCGCTTGGGTTAGCTGGGATGAGTGACCACGATGCAGTTTTAGAGTCTTTCGTTGTTTTGGACTTTTGTTTAGTACTTTTGGATTTGAACATGTAATCACTTTAAACTATATCGCTATTTAAGTATGTTTCTTTATTGTCATTTGATTATCATAGCCTCGGGTAACCGAGATGGTGACGTTCTCATACCTTAAGTGGTCCTGGTAAGGCACTGTCACAGTTTATAAGTGATCATTTGCATTGGACTACTAGATATGTAGTGGTAAAGGGAGCGTACCACCACACACGCCACGCCGGGCCGCGTCGGGCTCGGACACAAGCTCTGGTAGAGCACCTGTGGTGCGGGCCATAGGCCGTTTTTGGAAGTACGATCACTTATTTTCTATATTATTTTTGCACAATTTTTGGAACTGACTTTTGTGCCTTACAATACTGATTTTGCAAATATCTAAAAGCTATTTACGAGACACTTTAATATGGTTTCTGGATCCTTCCTACATTTCCTATATATACTCTCATTTTCTACCATTTCAAAAAAACACATCACAACTATTCTTTCTTCTCTCTATCTTTCTCTAAACTCTATATTCTACTTTCATAGCTAATTTTGGCAACGTTCTGTTAGTAGTCCTCCATCTGGGTCTTTGTCGTACACCTTAGGCTCGGACGTCGTGTAACGCTGGGGGTTGGTTGCCAAGTGGCCGTGTGTATCGAGCGGGGCAAATTCAACTTTAGGGCAGTGATTCTTATCACGCCACGACTTCTATATTTGCCGGTTCTGTAAGTTTTTACCGTTCATTATTCTCTTAATAGCTATACCGCCTACAAGAACCAGTCGTGGGTGTGTCATGTAATGCACACCCGAACCCATTGTATAATTAATTAAGGGCGAAATTCAATGGTGTCTTGGAGATTATTGAACCAGGATCAACAATGATGTTAAGACATTTAAGGTAGAAGGGAGGTTATTAAAGGAGGTAAATAATGAAGGTAAAAGAGAAATTAGAGTCAATAAAAAACAGTTTTTTAAAAAAATGTTGAAAAATAAAATATTTATTGTTTTGGGTCGTAAATGAAATTATTTGTTAAAATGGTGTCCACGTAAGCTTGGAAATATTAACAGTATAAGAATTAATAAAACATAGAGTTATCAATATCGTCGGGATCTAGAATATAACAGGAATTATGGCCATAGTCGGCAGTGGCATCGTTAGGGTATAGAAGGTGCACGTTCGCTAATCTTTTACCCAAATCTCCTGATAAATCGATGTGGAAGCAAGAACGTAAATCCAGGGATTTAAGATGAGCGCATCCATCCAGAATTGCTTTCAAACCTTCATTGTCCATGCTGTTCCCAATTAGTTGAACATGACGTAGTTTAGGCATGCTTTTAGAAATGGCTACGGCTTCGTCGTTGCATATGTATTTGTCATTACTCCAACAATCATCGTCATTGTACGTGTTATCTGATAACTTACAACAGACATCATTTAAGCCAAATGATGTCAATGAAGGGCAAGCATGGCCGATTGCTTCAACGGTCTTATTTGAAAATGAACAAAGTATCATCTGGATTTCCTCGAGCATAGGGAGCTTTTTCACTACTTCGATCAGTTTTTCTTCAGCCAATTGTACATAGCCGAGACGCAGATGTTTAAGTTTCTTGCATCTGTTAACATGTTTTCAAAATACAATGATAAATTAAAAGACATGATGCACATAAATTTTAAATAGTATTATGCATAAAAAGATGAAATTTCAAAACTACAAGGAAGTGCATCAAAGGAAGGTAAACAATGTAGCCGCACAACATTAAGCTTACATGCCAAGACCAATTATAAAATATTAAAAACAAAATGATCGAGACGACATTAACTAACAAAGTCAAGTGCATAAGAAGTCGACTCCACTGTTTATACAAAGCTCGACTCATCACAAAATGTTACTCAACAACAAATTGTCACAACCGCTGCAATGACAGAAAATCCCTTATTCCACAACCGATCAAAATAAGTAGAGAAAAATCACCACTCCATTCAAGAGCTCGTGGAAAACCAAGAGATCAAGCTATACTTTTTCAAGACAGAGGAGCAGTCAGCCGATATATTCACAAAAGCACTCCAACAATAACATCAAAGGCTTAATCCCAAAATAATTTGGAGTCGGCTGACATGAATCATCATTTAGAACCGTCTATGAGTGAATGCACACCTCAAAATGCAAAAAAAAAAAAAAAAAAAAAAAAAAAGAACTGGGAGAGTGAAAAACAAAAAGGGAGTGAAACATAATACAAAAACCCAAGTAAACTTATAAGTATTTTGTAGTTTTTAAATTTGAAATCTGGATTTTTTTTATAAAAATTTTAAATTTGAATCGAGAAATAAAGATGAAAATGATTTTGAAAACCGAAGTGAAACTAAAGGGTCTGGGATACCTTAAAAGTGTACCAAACACTTCCAATAGAGAAATTCCGCAAATTCAGATATCTAGGAATCCGAGATTTCCAGATTAAAGGGGAGTGTTGAATAACCGATATTCTAGTAAAATCTACTACTAAGCTAGTCTTGCTTAAGACGATAATATCATTAATATGGATCCAAATATTAGCACTTGATAATAAGACAAACTAACAGTTATTACCAATAGCTAACCATATCATATGTACCGATTTAATTTGGATTCGTTTTACTATTAAAACGGATATTATTGTCTAAGGACAACACCCAAGGCCTCCTTCAAATTGCGAGGTAAGAGGTCAGATACATGCAGTTTATACCAAGGCTATTTCAGGACAATTCTAAATAACAATTGTGTCGAGAATTGCATGGAATGACAATAACCAAATCAAATAAAAACAAGAGTAATTTATCGATTACACCCACGCTTAATACACATTTTTACATTTACTCCCACGTCAAATTTTTTTTTTAAATTACACCCAAATTAATTGCTCCGTTTACAAATTGCATCCAATGTCGGATTCAGGCCTAATTTCCGTCAAATTTGAAAATCTTTTGGTTAAAACATTTATTTTAGGACGATTTTGCCCTTCTTCTTTCCTTTATTATTATTATTATTATTATTATTATTATTATTATTATTATTATTATTATTATTATTATTATCACCCAAACTCATCATCTTCTCCATCTTCTCATCCCCAAACTCTGTCCCTCCCCCCAAATCAGCCTTACCACCACTTCTGCCTCACCGCCGTGAGTCCCACCGTATGAATGCCCACTCACCTTGAACCCAACAAACCCCTTCATCCCTTCATCCCAGATCTGGTGTCCTCATCATCTCATAACAAAGGGCTTGCAATAACCGGTTTTTTAATTGGAATGTGGATAATAAAGATGTCGTAAGAGAGTCGTTGCTCTCAAGGCTAGAAAAGGCATGGAATCATTCATTGTATATTATGGCATTGGGTGCAATTTCCGTATACTTCAGGAAATCAGTGATACTTTTGACAATTACTTGTTTGTCCAAGACCCAACAACCTCATCTGCTTATTCGTTGAAAATCAACTTTAGCGACTTGCAAAACACATCTTAACTTACTGCTCACAAGAATTAGGATGTCCTTAAGCCATGATTGGGAAGTGATGGGAAAAGAATTGTTCCCTGCAATACCAAGCTATCAAAGGATGTCCTTAAGCCATGATTGAGTATATGATTATATGTAATCACATATTGAGTGGAATGTCAATCAACCTTTTCCCATATTCTTTCCTGCTTCCTTCTTCCTACTTCGACCCTTGATAGATATTGATGGATGAACAATCTCTCAATACTTAAGGTTTAATTTGGATTATGACGGAAATTTTAGGGAATTTTTATAGGATAAGTATTTTGGGGAAGTATTTGGGAGAAATTAGGTGAAAGAGTTGTAAATAGGAAAGTAAGCGAAGAGTCTCAAGAATACTGGGTGTAAATTCGTCATATACACGGGGGCAAATTCGTCATTTCATAAAAAAATTCACCGGAAAATAGCATTGGGTGCAATTTATAAACGGAGCTATTAATTTGGGTGTAATTTTCAAAAAAAATTTGACGTGGGAGTAAATGTAAAAATGTGCATTAAGCGTGGGTGTAATCGATAAATTACTCTAAAAACAAGAAAAATAACGTACCTTTAAGTGATGTAAATCAAGGTCCTATGCGGTATATCATGATAACGATAACCAGGACGATACTCCAAATAGATATCAACCAAACCACCGGCACTCGAATCAATTGCGTAATGAGTCAAATTATCGAGACTCAACAGCAAATTAACATAATGACAACGAGGAACGGTCATATTAATGGTTTTAAACGTAGAGGGTTGTTTACATATTTTGCGAAACAACATACACACTTTTTGGACATTCTCAATTAAGTCAATTGTTAACACTTTTGAAAAAATTAGGCCCCATATTTCTTCTAGTAATTCTAACCAATTAGGAAATTTGGTTTTGTTGGTTTGATGAATAATTAAATCGGTTTTTTGTTTCTTCTTTTTGGGTTGATTGGTTGATGATGAACTAGGGTTTGAAATTGAAGACATTGTGGGAGGGAAGCTTGTCGAGGTTAGGAAATTAAAGAAGTTAGCGAGGGATATGTGTGTTTAAGTAGCGTGATAGGTGTACTTCTAAACATTACAATGTGACGGTCTATTTTATAAAAAGTTTGTACATTTAGGCCCTATTCTTTTGGACTGAAATTGTCTGAATTGAATCAATCAAATTTAATGGAGCCGAATCGAATCGAATCAATCGAATCAATTGAATCAATCAATCAATCGAATCAATTGAAATAATAATAATAATAATAATAATAATAATAATAATAATAATAATAATAATAATTGCTATTGCTAAGGGTGTGGGAGCCCAAATTGTCTCTCGGCACCCCACCAATTTCATGTAAACTTTTACTTTTGTTTTAATGAAAGCTGCGCGCATCTTCCCATAAAAAAAAATAAAAAATAAAAAATAAAAAATAAATAATAATAATAATAATAATAATAATAATAATAATAAAAATAATAATAATAATAATAACAATAATACCAATAATAATAATAAATGTTATAATAATATTATTCATTATTATTAATAATAAAAAAATATCAATATAATCTAATAAGTAATAAAAAAAAAATAGTAATATAATAATAAATATAATAATAATAATATATTAGTAATATAAATAATAATATTAATAATATGACAATATATTAAATAATATAATATATTAATAATAATAACTAAAAAAAATATGATAAGTATAATATAAATATTATAAATAATAATAATTTATATAAATAATAATAATAATAAAATATTTAATATAATAATTAATTAATATAATAATAATATTAATATTAATAAATATTTTATTAATAAATATTTTATTAATAATATTAATAAAAATGAATATATTGATAAAATAATACATATAATAATAATAATAATAATAATAATAATAATAATAATAATAATAATAATAATAATAATAATAATAATAATAATAATAATAATAATAATAATAATAATTGTTCCGGGTGTAATTCCAGAGCAGATCTTCGTTACCACCCGTTGCTTGTAGAATGATGTCCTTGGTTGAATCTTTCTTGTCTTTATCGTTCCTCTCGGCCTCTCCTGCAACAATGAACGAACTGAGGGCTTGGCTTTGTGCCAAGCGTACTCACTCCGACGCTCAAGTCAGTAACTTAGGGGATAAGTTGTTCTTTTGCTAAATGTATATTGTAGAGAGAGAGGGAAGATTATACCAGATGAATAGTGTTTCTTAGGTTAAGTAGTGGATCCTTTCCTCAATGAAGGTTGAGGAGTATTTATAGACTTTCACCTTTTGTCACGTAGTGGCCAAGTGGCCAAGTGGCTAGCGGTGGAAAGATCGATCTACCCCTCGGCCGAGGGACCTATGGCAGGCCGGCGGGCCCCGACCCGCCGCCGAGGGGTCTTGGATGTGAGTACGCGGTATGTGTCCCGGTGGCAGGTTGCCATGCCGAGACCAGCCGACAGCCGATGGGCTGCATCGGCTAGGGCCGCATAAGTCGTTGACTTGCTGTGGATATTTTTGACCTTGCTCAATATGTTGACTTGGTCAGCGGTGCAGAATATGCCCCATCAATTTGCCCCCAGCGTAGTCTATGCCGTGGTATGGGCTCCGATGTACGTTTGAGCGTATATTCTGCGCAAGTAGGATCTACAAAATTTTCTGCATCGGCTTCTTCTGCGGCGGCTTCTTTTACCTCGGCCTGGTCTTTTCTTAGGCCGTACCATATCCCCCCTCCGCATGGATGCGTAAAGGGCATCCGATGTGGAAAAGAAAGTGACGCTGGCCGAGACCAGGGTTGAGAGTGCCGGTTGTTTTTGATTGCCCCCGGCCGGCGCTACTTAGCTTGGTTGATCATGTGGCCGGCGGAGAACAGATGCTTGGGAATTTGTTGAGGAAGGTGAATAGGCGGAGAGATACGAATGGGCGTGTTGAAGACGCTTGGTCACTGTTGCATTGATTGACGTTCGATTATTGCAACGATTGACATCCCGTGGTTTCATGTCCGACACGTGTCCGCACGCCGATTGGTTGACGCTTCATGGGTCATTCTCGATTGGTCCTTCTTTATGGGCTTTTCCCTATAAATAGGGCAGTTATCCCGTGAAATTGGCCACCAATTTCATTCTCCAAAATTTTCCTCTCTAAACTTTCAAGGGTTTCATTGTCTTCTAATTTTCAGAGTTGTTACTCCGGCGGGTGTTTTTCTTCAAGGTAAACAAACAAACTTTCCAATTTCTTAACTCTGTAAGTTATTATTGTAAACATGTCTTCAATGATGTCGGGCCTAGCAAACCGACGCGGGGGGGTTCCCCGTCGCGCCTTGATGAGGAGGAGAAGTTGGACGCCCTCCGATAAGGCACTGGGGCCCTAGGTCTCCTTCTCCTGAAGTCGATCCTCGAATTTTGGAGGAATGGGAGGATGACTCGATGTCGATGATGACGCACGATTTTGGTGATGATGTCAAGAGGTTCGTCCCAAAGAGGGGAGGCAGTACGTTATGGATCACGGTGACGTCTGTAAGGTACTCGTTGACCGAGCTTGGACCCATAAGTTGGCTAGTTGTTCTGGTGAGACATTTTTCGAGGGCCATTTCTTTTTTGGCAGGGGGTACAAGATTGTTATCCCTGAGGAGGGTCAGGCCGTCTGTTGCCCTCCGCCGGGCCATACCGGCGTATACATGCGACACTTGGAGTACGGGCTCCGGTTTCCGCTGAATGAGTACGTCATGGCCATCATTAAAGCTATGAACGTCGCTGTGGCCCAACTGCATCCGTTGGCCATGAGGACCATAGTCGGCTTTGTGTGGCTTTGTCTCTTCAAGGGGGAGGCCCCGACGGTGAATTTATTCCGCCGGCTTCATTATCTCCACCAAATCTCTGGCCGCGTCGGTTGGTACAGTGTGCACACGGAGAAAGGTTATGTCTCTGTTGACAAACTTACTTCTTGCAAAGACTGGAGAGATCGGTGGGTGTATGTTAAGGTGCCGGATGACTATCCGCTGCCCCTCTCCTTTCAGCACCAAGTGAATTTGCGGTGTGAGACTAAGGCGGAGCATGACAGATGGGTCAGCCGGAAGAAGCTCAAGATGGATGCCAGCAAGGTCCTTCTTAAAGAGGATGAGAAGTCGGCGATGAGGCTTTTTAGGCGGACAAGGGTGGGGTGCCGAAAAAATGGATTCTCCCAACGCAGATCATTCTTCAGGATGAGCCGCTCTGCCATGTCGGCCTCATACCGGCCCTAGCACAGAGTGAGTGGGGTCGGTATGAGGCCCATCACCGCTCTTAATGATCCTGTTTTTCGAACTTCGATTTATTTCTTCTACTTAATTCTTGCTTTTATTTCTTTCGCAGACCACTTTGGACCGGATTTGTCTGAGGATATCCTCCGGAGAATGGGGCTGCACAAAGACAAAACCGTTGCTAACTTGCATCCCAAGGCTCTGACCCATGACCGTAGGACGTCGCCGAATGATCTTATGGACCAGCGGCTGAAAAGCTTGAATGCGGTGGAGGCCCAGGCGAAGGTTGTTAGTAACATGCCGCGCCATACGCGAAAAACAAAACCTTCGGCGGTGATGGCGTCGACATCGGCTCCGCCTTCCATCCCCCCCGTTCGAGGAAGGAGACGGTGGAGATCGTTTACATCTCCAATGGGGATGACTCCGATGAGGAGGAGGGGTCTCCCCTTGTCCGTAAAAAGAAAGCAGACAGCCCTTTTCCGCCGCCGTTGCTTCGCCTGCCGACGAGGAAAATGCTCCCTTCGGCCAAGAAGGCCAAGCACGGTATTGATCTATCCTGTGGCTCAGACTTAGCCGGTTCATTAGGCGCTGCCGGTGACAGGCTCTCCGGCATGTCTATGTATGTTGATACTGACGCTTACTTTAAATTTTGTAGATCTGCCGCTGTCGGCCGCCGCTCTTGTTGAGCAGCCAGTGGAGGAGAACCCCGCGCAGGCTGGTGATCAGAACGTCGCCATTGACTCTTCATCCCAGAAGGTTTCCCTTTCCCGACCGCAGGCTGGTGATCGAAACGTCGCCACTGGCTCTTCATCCCAGAAGGCTTCCCCCTCTCAGCTTGTAGCGGAGAGCGCGAGGTTGATCAAGAGACTGGCGAGGTGGAACGAGCTGACCGGTGCTCGTATCATGGAGCAGGAGAAGGCCGTGACTCAATCCGCTTTTGAGCTTAATGCCACTAGGAAGGTGGCCGCGAAGGCGAAGCTGGATCTTCTCAATGAGCAGAGGCTTAGGGGGGAGGCCGAGGAGGCGCTCTTGGCTGAGAGAAAACTCGGGGAGGACGCCGAAAAGGAGGTCCTTCTTTGAGAGAGCCAAGGCCGAGACTGCTGCGGCCGAAGTTGAAAAGCTGCTGGCGAAGTGTGACCTCGTTCAGAGGCACGCCGACCTCTATTTCCAGCAGAGGAACGAATTCAGGGGACGGTTTCGGATCCAGGGGAAGGTGATTCGGAGCAAGGAGGCCATCATCAGGCAAAAGGAGGACGACATTGAGATGCTCCAAACCAAAATGCTCCCTGACATGTGCTCCGAATTCCGGATCCGACAAGCACCGCCAGGGAAACAATTGAGGAGCTTTTCCCTCTTGAAGGTTCCTTTCCGTGGAGCAAATTCGACGAGCTGTTTGACGACAAGCTCGAAGCTAAGGAGAAGGCTGTGGAGGAGAAGGTCAAGGAGGCGGTGAGGGTGAAGATAGAGCAAGAGGCGGCCGAGGAGGCAGCAGCTCTCGCTGAGAAGGCTAAAGCGGCCAAGGAGGAAGCCGGTTGGGCAAGGGCAGTTGAGGCTGCCGAGGCTAAGGTCCGGGCTCGCTTGAAGCCGAGGCCGCTAAGGGAACTATTTGGTTACTCATCGAAGAAGGTGCTTTGCTACCGCTGGCGATGGCGAGCAACAACAATGACATAGGGAGATGATATCTGTAACCTTTTGTCTTTTGGCTTATGCTTGTAATTTCTTGTAATTCGTTGAACATTTTTAATAAGAGTTCGTTTCTTCTGCCTCCGGCCTGGCCGAGGTTTTCACCTCACTTCTTTTTCTTGCGCTAGTATTTGAGCGTCTCAATTGTACTTTAGCGTCTATGTCTTCGTCTGGGTTGTCTCCTTACGTTATTAACTGAGTGTCTCTTTTGTTTCCGCCTCGGCTTGGCCGAGGCGGTCTAGAGTGCGTATCTCAATTATGTTAACGCTTCTAAGGCATTTTGAACGCTTTGCGAGTATCACCTGCGCTGGTCGTTGCCATCGAGGTGTCTGCTTCCTGGTGGTGATTGCCGCTCTTGTCGGTGTGTGACCGTGTGAGCCAGCATCTGCTTCTTGTTATTGACTGCCGTGGCGTCTACCACTTGGAGTGACTGCGACGGCGTCAAACCTCTTGGGGTGACTGCCGTGGCGTCTACTACTTGGGGTGACTGCGACGGCGCCTATTTCTTCATGGAGACTGCCGTGGCGTCTACCACTTGGAGTGACTGCGACGGCGTCAAACCTCTTGGGGTGACTGCCGTGGCGTCTACTACTTGGGGTGATGCGACGGCGCCTATTTCTTCATGGAGATCGCCGTGGCGTCTACCACTTGGAGTGACTGCGACAGTCAAACCTCTTGGGGTGATCGCTGTGGCGTCTACTACTTGGGGTGATCTGCGACGGCGCCCACTTCTTGATGGAGACTGCGCTCTTGTCGGTATGACGATGTGAGTCAAGCGTCACATCGATAAAGACTACCGCTCTTGTCGGTATGACAAAGTGTGAGTCAAGGCGTCTGCGCTTCCTAGTGACTAGGGGAAAATGAACATTTTGATGGAAGACTTGGACGATTTTTCATTAGGTAAAAACATGCGTCGGGGTGCCCACAGCTGTTTTGGACACCTCCGCCGCTACATAGAGTATTCCCGAGATTACCAGCGTCCTAATGGCCTATCAAAGGCACACCGTCCTAGTCAACCGCTAGTTACATCCATGAGGTCGCCCTCCTGTTGTAAGGATAGACTTTTCCCTTTCTCCGATTTCTTTGCCACTTTGAGGGATTGCATGTTGCATCCTCCGCGGCTATCCGGACGTTGACCACCTCGTCATTCTCGTCTTTGGAGACGAGCTTATGCGCTTCCCCGGTCCGAGACATACATCGTGTTAGGGCCCGATGGACATCACTGCGCCACCTCACTCGGGGTGACTCGGCCTATGAGAACGTTGTAGGCGGACGAGCCGTCGATGACCACAAACTCAGCTAGGACATTTTTAGCCGCATTCTTTTCGCCGAATGTCGCCGGAGTCCGATTGATCCCGGTGGTACCAGGCCGGCCCCGCAGAAGTCGTATAGTGGGTTGGTGCGGGGCTCAAGTCCTTGACTTTCAGCCGAGGCCGAGGAAGCACTCCCGAACATGATGTTCGTGTACGCGCTGTGTCAATCGGCACCTCTTGACTAGGTGGTTGGATATGTCCAAATTGACTACAAGTGGGTCGTTGTGAGGAGCGATGACTCCTTCGTAGTCCTTCCTTCCAATGGTTATATCGGGGATGTTGGAAGCAGGGATCGCTGTGTTGGGCACAAAGTTGATGGCCTGATATAGCTCGTTCAGGTGCCGTTTGTGCCCATGAGCGGACCCTCCGTTCTCGTTGCCCCCGATGACAACATGGATCACTCTTATCCGTTCGAAGACGGATTTCTTACCCGAACCGCTTCGGCGTCGATCTTTTGGCCTTTGGCAACGTACTTGCCGAGGCTCCCCTTCCGGATCGCTCTTCAATGGCATTCTTCGATGCCGCGATCGTTGGTTAAATGGCCGGTGTGGCCGTGGTACTCACAAAGATCGGCTCGTGTCATCGTCACTTTTTGGCTTGGGGGTCTCTCCCACTTCGGCCCTCGTTTTGCTCGGGCGAAGACCTCGGCGGCTGATACGACGAGAGGGGTTTTATCACTATACCGCCTCTGGTGGTACGTTCCCGAACTCCACCCGGCGCCTGTCGAGTCCTGTTTCCTGGCAGACTTGTCCGACCGTGACCTATTATTCTCACGGCGTCTTTCATCGGACCGTGACCTGTTGTTGTCACGACGTCTTTCATCCGGGTTGTCCTCCCGGTGGCTCTTCTTTTCGGTGGGCTCGGCCTCGCTGGGGCCTACCCATGTCTTGTGATAGTCTTCTACCTTGATGGCCTGGTCGGCCATCCTCCTGGCGGCATCCAAACTCAGGCCTCCGCACTTGATGAGCTCATTTTTAAGTCTCCCCGGGAGGCCCTTCATCGCCGCGAAGGCCGCCAGTTCGGGATTAATTTCTCGAATCTGCTGGACCTTTCCATCGAACCTCTTCACATAGCTTCGTAGAGACTCGCCCCCCTCCTGTTTGATAGTTAGGAGGTCCGATGTCTCCACGGCCCTTCTCTTGTTGCAAGAGTACTGGGCTAGAAAGGCGTCTCTTAGGTCGGCGTAATAGTATACCGAGCCGTCGGGAAGCCCTTTGTACCAACTTTGAGCCATCCCATGCAAAGTTGTTGGGAAGACTCGGCACCAGACCTCATCGGGCTGTTCCCATACCGACATGTAAGACTCGAAAGCCTCGGCGTGGTCGGTTGGATCACTATCTCCTTTGTATGATAGGGGTGGCAACTTGAGCTTGGTTGGCACCGCACTTCTAGGACGTAGGCGTTGAGGGGTCGCGTCGACCACGTGTCGAACGACACGCGGCGATCGGCTCCTCGCATTCCTAATCCGGCTCCTCTCCTCGTAGCGGGAAGGACTCCTTCTTCGACTCGGACTTCTTCTCCAACTCTGCCGAGTCGGACTCCTCGCTCCTTTGGGGTAAGCCTCGTTCGTGCTTTGCGGGGGACGCCGTCCTCCCATGAGCGCGGGAAGGACTTAGGTCCACCACGCCCACTTTGGGCTCCCCCGGCGACTTGACCGGGTCAGCTTCTCCTAGTGCTCCGTTCAAATTTCTCGGAGTCATATTTTGGGCCCTGGTCTCCTGGACGGTTTCCGCCGCTCTTGTCGGCGTGACGGTGTGAGCAAAGCGTATTACTAATTAGGTCCAGACCATTTTCGCTTTTGCTATGTCAACCACATGTCCCATGATGGTGACCTGGTTATCGGGCGGGCGCGTGTCCGGTATTATTGGCATCCCGAACTCCGGTTGGATTACTCCGCCGGTGGAGGGCCGCACGACTCGAGCAATTGTTGAAGGTATCATCTTGGTAGAATGGGGTTTCGTCGGTCACGACTGCGTCTTGTTGTTTTGACATCTTCTTAGCTTTTTGGGTGGGTTTTTGTTGTTTTTTTTTTTGTTTGGGAATGAATGTGACTAGCTTCTAGTAGCGCTTCCCCACAGACGGCGCCAATTGTTCCGGGTGTAATTCCAGAGCAGATCTTCGTTACCACCCGTTGCTTGTAGAATGATGTCCTTGGTTGAATCCTTCTTGTCTTTATCGTTCCTCTCGGCCTCTCCTGCAACAATGAACGAACTGAGGGCTTGGCTTTGTGCCAAGCGTACTCACTCCGACGCTCAAGTCAGTAACTTAGGGGATAAGTTGTTCTTTTGCTAAATGTATATTGTAGAGAGAGAGGGAAGATTATACGAGATGAATAGTGTTTCTTAGGTTAAGTTGTGGATCCTTTCCTCAATGAAGGTTGAGGAGTATTTATAGACTTTCACCTTTTGTCACGTAGTGGCCAAGTGGCCAAGTGGCTAGCAGGTGGAAAGACTGATCTACCCCTCGGCCGAGGGACCTATGGCAGGCCGGCGGGCCCTGTTGACCCGCCGCCGAGGGGTCTTGGATGTGAGTACGCGGTATGTGTCCCCTTACGGGCAAAGGTTGCCATGCCGAGACCAGTCCGACAGCCGATGGGCCGATCGGCTAAAGGCCGCATAAGTCGTTGACTTGCTGTGGATATTTTTGACCTTGCTCAATATGTTGACTTGGTCAGCGGTGCAGAATATGCCCCATCAATAATAATAATAATAATAATAATAATAATAATAATAATAATAATAATAATAATAATAATAATAATAATAATAATCATCATAGTAATGATAATAATAATAAATATTAATACCCTAATATTGCCATTAATCATAATAATATAATAATAAATAGTAATATAATAAATATTTAAAAAAATAAAAATAAATTAATAACAATAGTAAATAAATTAATATAATAATAATGATAACAATAAGAATATAAAATATTAATAATAATATTAATGTTGAAATAAACTATTGTGAATCGAATCGAATCAATCGATCTCAATCGAATCAATCAATGGAGCTGAATCGAATCAATCAACTTAATAGAGTCAATCGAATCGAATCGAACTTATTAGAACTGAAATTAAGTCCAAAAGAACATGGCCTTAGTGCTAACAAATGAGCTATTTTTTAATGATGAAACCTTCTCATAGTGTGAAACCGTCTCACCCAAGAATTACTGGATTATTATATGAGGAAAGCTAGATTGTATTATCGAGTATTATTCACACACAGTATATTCATGGTACTCAAACTCTCAACTTTAAAAGTTTAAATTATTAACTAGTTTAGATCCCGCGCAATAAATGCGCGGTATTTATAGAGTTTTTATTTTTGTATTACTACTAAATTAACAACTCATTAAATTTTCATATTTCACGTCATTATATTTTGATATGAGAAAAAAAAAACTGAACCGTAAAATTATTCTAGAAAACCGAGTAAAATTAGAATGTAAAATAATGTAAGTATCTCATTAACGTAATCGTTCATTTTTCTCGTTATTGCATTTTGTTTCGAGAAAAATGGATTACCATTATATATATATATATATATATATATATATATATATATATATATATATATATATATATATATATATATATATATATATATATATATATATATATATAGAGAGAGAGAGAGAGAGAGAGAGAGAGAGGAGTTCAAATGAGTCCACCTAAAATGGTGAGTCCATGAGTTCTAATCTTGACCATTGATCTTTTAAGATTGATATTTGAGATTTGAAACTTTTAAATCAACTTTAATGTTGTACAAGCGTAACTTTAATTTATAAATGTAACTTTAATTCTTTATGATTGTAACTTTAATATTTAAAGTCATCTTATAAATAAAAATTTAAATTTATGTTATCAAATTTTATTTTAAATATGTAAAATTGTTTTTTGAATGTAATTTTAATGTTTTACGAGTAAAACTTTAATGCTAAAAATTGAAACTTTAATTTTTTTCGATAATTTCTATTATAAAAATTTGAATTTATTTAATTTAGTTATTTATAAATGTAACTTTAATGTTTTACGAGTGAAACTTTAATGCTAAAATTTGAAACTTTAATTTTTTTAGCCAATTTGTAATATAAAAATTTAAATTTATTTAATTTTATTAATTTATAAATATAACTTTAATGTTATACGACTGAAACTTTGATTTTAAAATATAAAACTTTAATTTTTTTAGACATTTTCTAATATAAAAATTTGATTTTAATTAATTTTGCTAATTTATAAATTTTACGTAAATATTGAAATTTGAAATTTTATGAATGTAACTTTAATGTTTTACAATAAAAACTTTAGTCATAATTTTTGAAACTTTATTTTTTTAGGTTTGTAACTTTAAGTCCTTGGCGAGTATTATTAGTCCATCGTAACTTTAGTCCATATAAGCGTAACTTTAATGCTTGTGAGTCGAAACTTTAATGCTTGTGAGTCGAAACTTTAATGCTTGTGAGTCATTTTATATATAGGTAACAACCACCACCTGACCCACCACCAACGACCACCCCGACCACCAACGTCAACACCTGACCCACCACCAACGTCCATCCCTGACCCACCACTAACTTCACCGCCATGCCAGCCCCACAACCCCCCTGCAACCACCACCACCAACCACGACACCCTGCAGCAAAAAACAAAAAAAACAAAAAAAGCGAAAGCAGAAGCGGCAGGAACCACGGCTTCACCACCACCATCACCACAAATGACCCACGACAAACAACAACAAACACTCAGATCTGAAAAAAACAAAAAAAAAAAAAGAGAAAGAAGAAGGGAAAGAGGCGGCAAGGCTGAAAAAAACAAAAAAAAAAAAGAGAAAGAAGAAGGGAAAGAGGCGGCAAGGGCAGAGAGGGATGCAAGGGCAGAGAGGGAGGTGCGTGGTGGAGGCCGAGGGAGGCAGAGGGCGGAGGTAGTGGTATCGGGTTGGTGACCGAGGGAAGAAGAAGAGAGGCGGGGGAGGAGATAAGGCAGCAGCAGCGTGAGGGGAAGGGGCGGCGTCGGCGTGTGGTTGGCGGCGGCAAAAGCTCGGGTGGGGGGCGGCAATGGGGTTGGTGAGTGATGAGAGAGGCGAGAGAGAAAAAGGGAGGAAGAGAGAGAAGTGAGAGGCAGTGAAATGAATAGAAATTAGGTTTTAGTATGTTTTATATAGGTTCTTTATTTTTAGATTTAATCTTAGCCCTTCATTTTGTTACAATTTAAGGGTTGAGATTAGGACTCATGGGACTCATGTAAAGAGGTGGACTCTCTTGATCCCATTTCATATATATATATATATATATATATATATATATATATATAAAACTGGGTTGAAACGTTGTGGATGCGCCACGTGTCAACCCGGCCTTAAATACACTTATTAATTATAGCTGAAATTAAATACAAACATAATAAATGCCGTATAAATCTCAGCAAAATATTAATTATTGTTTAATAAATTTTATTATAAAATTATATTAAATAATTACGGTGATTTGATTCTAAATTTACTAAAAAGTTATTTTAATAAAAATTCTAAAATGTAAATAATTACGTTCATTGTGAAAAATGCTTTCAATTGAGTATAATTTTCATTATATTTATTGAAATATTTATTTTGATATGTAGAGATGATTAAAGTGAGTGTCTCACAATGTTTTACATTTACGTAAAAAAACATTTTGAGAAAGTTATAAAACTTAGACTCTTAAATCCATTAAGAAAAATATATTTGGAAGAGTCATTGTATATATTAAAAACACAACTTCAAAAAAAACTTCTAAGAGATAAGTTTTTATAGTCTGGGAATGAAAAAAATTATATTGGACAAATTAAATACATATGAGATTTTGATAGATTTCAATAGTGTGATAACGAGTATGTGTACGAGTGTGTATGTACATAGTGATCGTGAGTGCATTTGAATAATCAAAACAAAAGTAATGACTATTAAGTAATATATAAGATAAACGACATGAAAAAGTAAAAAGCACGTTACATTTTTTTTAATATCTTTAATTAAATATGTATAAGTCAAATATAAAATATTGATTATGACTAACCAAATACTCCGTATTACTTTTAGTTAAATATTTTATATGTTATCTTTTAAATACTTTGAAGCTAAACATCAAAAAATAATATTTGAGAAAGTTCAAACTATTATATTTACAGGTAATAAACTTTTAAACATCATTATATATAATTGTTTAAAAAAACAAAAGGTCCAAATTTCTCATAGATATGTTTGACACATATCACATGCAAGACACAATCAAAACATTTGAATAATTTGAGTTTGAACTCTATATGTTTGATAGATAAACTAGTATAGCAACCCGTGCTATAGCACGGTAATTTTATAAAGGTTAATTCTAGAGATTTAGTGTATTAATATTATTTTAATAAATTGAATATGAATAATGTAAATGTACTTTTATATATAAAACGTAATTACGTAACCATAAGAAATATTCTATATATGGAGGCATAGTGATTGACGACAATATTATTATTGATTGTGTAGAATATTGTAGTAGAAATATTCCATATATGGGTTGACTAAAATATTTTGACTACAATATATTATAAGGGAATATTCTATAAGAGAATATTCCATATGGGGGGAAAGATGAGCGGGACACTTGAGCGGGAATAACACAATGTGTTATTCTTTTAGTCTATAGGAGATGTCACATGTTATGCATAAAAAATTAAAAATTACATAAAGTTATGTTTACATCATTTTGAATAAATATTAATTGATTTGAGATATAAAGTATCGTGAAATGATATAATTTGAGAACTTATTGTTGATTGTTGTATTATTCGAATAAATTTTATTTTGATTAGTAAGATATTTCACCAGTCACAAATTTATTTATAAAACGTTGATCATGCATAATTAATTATCAGTTATTAGTTTTAATTAAAACTCTTATGTATTTTATTTTAAAACATTGAAGTTAAACCTAAAAATATTAAATTTGAGAAAAAATTATTTATAAGAGAAAATATTGAAGGTCACATATGAATTATATAATTTTTTTTCAATTATAATCATAAAATATTAAAACAGGACGCGCGAAGCGCGGGATACTACCTAGTTATTCTTGAAAACTGAGTAAAATTTTATTTCAAATTAATTGTCCTCTTTTAAAATTTAGTATACTACAATGGATTACCATTATTACCTCCTACATCTTTTAGCGCCACTTTCTCTATCAAAATGACATTATCCTTACGACTTTATTCTTCCTAATTAAAAGGTCAGTTTGTCTTATTGAAGACGGAGACTATCCGATCCGTCACAAGTTGAAGACGGATAGTGTTCTTCTCACAATATCACAAGTGCATGAGAGGTCAAGTTGGGTGCTCCATTTAATTCTCACGTGATTTGCCACTTGCATATTGTGAGAGGGCCATTATCTGTTTTCAGCTTGTGACGGATAGTCTATCGAATAGTGTCCATCTTCAATGAGAATTTGTGTTAAAAGGTATAATAGTACATAATTTTACCTTTATTCCTTAAATCTTGCCAAAACAGAAAGTAGGAAAATAAAAATCCAGTCAAAGGATGACAATTATGGCGTAAACCGAACCGACCCAAGGAAAAAATTCGATCCAAAACCAACTTTTAATAATCCATACCCGGTCCACTATTTTTTTAAAATCCATATCCAAATCCACTATTAGAAAACCCGAATTAAATCCAATCCATTCGTACCAGATCCGATCCAATCAAATAATTTTGAAAATGTAGGCTTTATTGTACTTGAAATTTCAGTTTTGTCATATAAAATAAATTTTTTATATAACAAATTAAATTTTGGATCGGGTTATGAATTATATAGTGGGTCGGGTATAGATTTGGAAAAATTATAATGGATTGGGTACGGATTTTAAAATTTTGCATATGGATCAATGATTTTAGTGGATCAGTAATTCACTAGAATCTTGTCAAACCCGATCCATTGCCATCCCATGAGTGGACGTTTGCATGAATTGAATTGAAGTAGGAAGATTATTTGGTTTGACTAATGGTGAATTGGTGATGATCTTATTTTGAATTGCGTGTGATGACGACATGTGATCTGGTAGAATTGAGGCTTGGTTTCATTTAGTCCCTTCTTGTTGATATTGTGAATTAGTTGCTCGTGATAAGGTAATCTATTCTACCGTTATAAATTCTCATTTGTGACGGATCAAATAAAACCTACATAAATAGATAAAGACAAGTCATTTGTAATTCACTAAACACTCTAGTCTTATCTACTCATGTAGGTGAGTGATACATGACATGTCACAAACTTGTGATAGATCATAAAGTCGATAACAGGTTCCATACTCGCAAGTCGCACCCATCTTAATTCCCAACTGAATTGCCAAACTTTTAGATCATAAAGTCGATAACTAAAGAATGTTCCAAAACGTTACATTTGCATAACATTAATCGACCGACCAGCTGTAGAACTAGCAAAAGTTACAGGAGTTGTTCA
This sequence comes from Silene latifolia, assembly GCF_048544455.1. Taxonomy (NCBI): domain Eukaryota; kingdom Viridiplantae; phylum Streptophyta; class Magnoliopsida; order Caryophyllales; family Caryophyllaceae; genus Silene; species Silene latifolia. The sequence goes on from NC_133536.1 coordinate 24,648,041, forward strand.
CTCCTCAACCATGAGTCTACTAGACAAGATATTGCAAGAAGACTGAAAATGAAACAGTAATATCCATTTACTATGGAGCATTAGATACTACTCGGCATACGAGAATATAACCTTAAATTAAGAGATACGGCAAAGCACAATGTAAATACATCAAGTTCAAACAAAAGCGCCAGTGTCGCTATCAGTACGACTAAGATGATCACATATTCATCATGATCTTGTAACCGGGTCATTTGGATTAGGTCGGGCTAATTCGGTCAAAAATCCAGTCATTTTGGGTTTTACGTCTGTTTAAAAGATCCCTCACAAAGAACAAAGGTCGGGTTCTGATCGTGTTTGTTTGACTCTAGACCTTGTAACTAGGTCATTCGGATTAGGTCGGGCTAATTCGGCTTAGGACATTTCCGGTTTTTCATTTTTTTTCGGGTTAATTAGGGTCGGGTCAAGTCATTTTGGGTTTTACGTCTGTTTTGATATGTTGGTCGGGTTAGTACATAGAGAAAGCAATATAGTCAGGGGTGTCTAAGGCCACGGGCAACCACGGGCGTGGGAACCGGGCCTCCGCTTTTGGTCACCGTATTAAAAGCTTTTATTAATGAAATTCAATACAAACTTCGAAGTATAATATACTTGTACATTTATAATTGGGGCCTCATTTTTACGTGTGGCACTGGGCTTCCATTTATTTTAAGACGCCTCTGAATATAGGATCATGAATATAATAGGACTCGTGGCCATAGTCAGCAGTGGAATCGTTAGGGTATAGAAGGTGCGTGTTCGCTAATCTTCTATCGAAATCTCCTGATAAATCAACGTGGAAGCAAGAACGTAAATCCAGGGATATAAGATGAGGGCATCTATCCAGAATTGCTTTCAAACCTTCATTGTTCATGCTGTTCCCAATTAGTTGAACATGGCGTAGTTTAGGCATGCTTTTAGCAATGGCTAGAGCTCTCTCATTGCATATATAATATTTGTCACTACTCATGTAATATTCGTTATTACACATGTTATCTGGTACCTTACAACATAGACCGTTTAAGCCAAATGATGTCAATGAGGGGCAAGCATGGCCGATAGCTTCAACTGTCTTATATGAGAACGGACAACGTATCATCTGGATTTCCTCCAGCATTGGGAGCCTTTTTACTGCTTCAATCAGTCTTTCATCAGTCAAAGTATACAGATAGCCGAGACGCAGATGTTTAAGATTCTTGCATCTGTTAGGATGTTTTCAGAAATACAAAGAATACAAATAAATAAAAAATGTACAAAATATTTAGGTGGTAGATCGGTAATTAGTACAGTAATGAAAGTAAAATTGACAAAGGATGAAGTTGTTACTTGTTAAGGCTAAATGTTTAATCCATAAATCCAAAAAAATCACAAAATCTTGTTGCTAAAACCTCAAGACCAGCACCTGAAGAGCGAATGCTTATTATCAATCAGATCAAATTGGATATTCTTTATTTTTGAAACTCATAAATTGTTCTACATATATCCTAAATGCTAAAATTTGACAATTTTAAATATTTTATTTGGGCGGTTTTAGTTGATTACTCATCTAGAATACGTAAAGCTATAAAATAATTCTTTTTTTTTTCTTATATACTCATCAATGAATTTTTGTGATAATATGTAACCAATAAAAAACTCAAATATGGACATTTGGGGTATTATAGGAACTAATGTGAGAGTCTAGATATATATCAGATGTTTCTTGAAAAATTGAGGTATATGATAGAATTTGAGAAAAAAAAACAGGTACACCATAGAAATCCCAATTTATATTTTCCCAAATAATATTTTAGGCAGCAGTACTTTTTAGGGCTTGCTTGGATTGAGGGTAATAGGAGGGGAATAAATAGGGGAGTAATATGTAAGGTGTATTTCCTATGTTTGGTATGCGGGTAATTATTCACCTCCTGGAATTATTACCCTTGTGAAGGGGTAATACATTACCCACCCTCCCCCCTGGGTAATGATTAAGGGAGTAAAAGATCTACTCATTAATCATTACTCTTATGCCAAACATATCACCAAGGAACTCATTACCCCACTAATTAATTTCCCCAGTAATTATCGCCCAATAAAACTTACCCCCTTAATAATTCCATGGATTCCAGGCAAGCCCTTAGGAGTTCTCATGTTATCTAACATGTAACGGAGTAAAAGTTATGAATAATGAGGAATTGAAATGGCATATTTAAATATCTCTAGATTCGTCTAAAAAAGCACCTAAAATGTACCGGGCTGTTTTGGCTGGCGCCTCATTCAGGGCGCTTTTTTAAACTAAGGATTGGATATCAAAAACTTCAATCGAATTGAATGCAGGTAGGATATTACATCAAATGGAATTTTCTAAATATTTTGTTCAGCCCTACCGGATATGTGTCAATTCTCAAACAACGAATACCATAAAACATACGGAGTAAATCATAACGAATAACATACTCCCTCCGTCCCATCCATTTGTTAGAAATTTAAAAATAAAAATTAAAAGAATAAACAAATTATTGGGACAGCAACACGATTACACAAAGCAGAAAGAGAATATAGGCGTACCTTTCAGAGATGTACGTCAAGGTTCTAAGCGGTATATCAGAATAACTATAAGCAGGACGATATTCCAAATAGATATCAATCAAACCACCCGCACTCGAATCGATTGCGTAACGAGTCATATTATCGAGACTCCGCGGCAAATTAACATAACTACGACCGCTGGGAACAGTCATATTTATGGTTCTAAACGTGACGGGTTGTTTGCATATCCTGCGAAACAACATGCACACTTTCTGAACATTCTCAATTATTTCAATTGTCAGCACCTTTGAAAAAATTAGGACCCATATATCTTCAAGTAGTTCTAACCAATTTGGGAATTGGGTTTTGTTTGTTTGAGGAATTAAATCGGTTTTTTGTTTCTTGTTTTTGGTTTGATTGGTTGACGATGAAGAATTAGGGTTTGAAATTGAGGACATTGTTGGAGGGGAATTATTCGAAGTTCGGAATTTAAGAAGTTAGCGAGGGATAAATAGAGGCATTAGGGGGCGTTTGGTTCACATGAAGGTATCGGTATGGAATCAGGAATCAAACCAGGGTGGTATGGGTTTGAAACTCCATTCCTGATATCTTGTGTTTGGTTTAACTCTGGAATGAGAAATGAACTTTTTTTTTTTGTATGTCTATATTATTGATTGTACCATTTACTTATGTATTTTTCTCCTTTAAATTTTCATATATTAATTAGTTAAAAACTTGAATATAGTTTTTTTTTTTACATATTTTAATCTTTTTTTAATATCTTATTATTTCTATTCTTAAATATTATTAAAAATGTTCAAGAAAAATCATCGTTTGTATTTTTCACGGAAAAGAAAGAATTTGGGAAAAAAATAATTATGTATATATTTAGTTTTTTGAGGAAAAAATAAATTTTTTTAATGCTAATTTTTTTCCAATACTCATCTTTGATATGATACCCAAGTATCATTCTCATACCCACCTCCCCCTTGGATATGAGAAACCCATACCTCATGGGTTTGAGGTATGGGTATTAAATTACAAAAATAGTGAACCAAACACAACTAAACCCATACCTTATACCTACAATGTTTGAAACAAACACTCCCCTAGAGGGTTGCCGTCAGTTTAGGAGGTCGTGGGTTTATGCGTGATACTGTGATAGGATCCATATTCCATAGTAGTGCTTGAGCAAGTAGGTTTTATCTAAAACGTTTGTAACCCGAATTTTTTTGGTAACTACTTTTAAACTCGTACAAAAAAATGCACGGGCGAAACGGGCGTGTGTTTTTAAAAGTTATGATATTTTAAATGGTTTTATTGGATATACTATTGAGTTTATTTATGGTATAAATACATACTAAATTTAGATGGAGGATAATAATTTTGTGATGGGTGCGTATTAAAAATAAGGGTTTTTTGTGAAAAACTACCTTATATTTAAGTGTATTTATAAAAATATTACCTTATATTATTTTTCTTGCTTTAGAGTACCATTATTTTCTCTTTTTTTTGTCAAAAACTACATATGCTGAAACTATGGCGAGATTTGATCGATTTAGCAACATTAACCTATCCCACATGATTTTGATAACATCAAACAACAATGACCAACCGCGTCCAACCCATAATTTAACTTTACCTAAGCAAAATTTATGTTTTCACATTTCAGTAATAATTACGAACATCTACTGAAGTTAACCGTAAGTCCGTAAGTACATTACGACTTACCAAAATCGTGCCTAAGCAAGATTAAAACATAAAAGAGTCAAGGGAGATAGGTTTAAGCCGGAAAACTGACCAAATTTGTCTAGATTCTTAGTGTATGTAGTTATTGACCAAGAATAAAGAAAACAAAGGTAGTAGAAAACAAAAAAATAATGTAAGGTAGTCTTTTTACAAATACCTCTAAATATAAGGTAGTTTTTGACAAAAAAAATCCTAAAAATAAAGGGAACAATAAAATTAGAATAAATATTAGTTTTAAGCTAACTATTAATTCATTTAACTGGGCCGAATATACAACTTAATCCATAGTCCATTATTATACCCTATATCAACTCATTTATAAAGATCCGCATATATCATAATTTAAAACCCTAAAGCTCCTTCACCTACGGCACCATTTTTTCCATATGCTTGCTACATGCCTCTCTCATACCCCCCTCTTCCTTCATCAGTTCATCACTCCATCATCTTTATTGAAATCTTAAACCAATCAGGCAATGTCATTTACATCTTTAATGCAATCTCCAACTTTTTTTTTATTTAGTTTTACAATTTCTTAAGCACAAATGATATCTACATAGTATAAAAGCCAAGTTTTTTCTTTGCTTCCCATTGACTGATGGAATTGAAAACACTTTTTTTTTAGTAGGGACTCCCATGTTCATTGTAGCTATTTAATTACTCTCTCTCTCTCTCTCTCTCTCTCTCTCTCTCTCTCTCTCTTATATTCAGTTTGTGTTTGTTTTGCATTTCTTTCTCTCTTTTTCATGGGTGACAACTGAGTTCATCGTATTTTGAGGAAAAAAATTCGAAAAAAAAAAAATATATATATATATAAAAGTCACTTAAATACAAATATATGAAAGAATTAGTAAAAAAATTAAAAAAAAACATATAATTCAAACTTGATCTTAGTAAAATAAACTCATTAATTAACTAGATTAATAAATACAACTCAGAAACAACCTAATTTTTTTTTTATAATCAAATTAGTAAGACATCATAAGAAAACATTAAATACCATATTTATTCAAACCTTAGTGAAATAATGTGAATGAAAAGAGATAGAAATGAGGAAATTAGAGTTTTCATCATTTAATAGAAAAATAAAGTTTAAAAAAAATCAAATGTATTCATTAAAATTACTGAAATTGAAAAAAAAAATCTAAAAACCTGAAAATAAAGTAAATTTCCATAAATTTTTGAGACTTCAAATTAATGGTTAGAAAGAAAAAAAAAATTAATTGTTAAAATTCGTTAAATAGAAAAAAAAAACAGAATTGTTTTCATAAAAAAAATAAAAAATTATTGAACCAGAAAAATATGGCCAAAAAAATTCACCCAAGTTTTTTAAAATTGAAATAGAATCATACAAGAAAAATTTAGGAAGGATGAGGAGAGAGAGTTCAACTGGCGCACCAATAATCTTGAAGAGGCGATAGTTTTGAGGTGAGACGGAAGTGTAATGAGAAGTAGGTGAAATATAAGAGGGCAGGATTTTGGCAGTGGTAGGGTTATATGTTTGACACTTTGAGGCAACAAAATTTATGAAGAATGAGGATACATGGAGGGTTATGAGGTTACTTGCCTTATGAATATTGGAGGTCATGAGTCAAATAATTGGGTTTATAATTCTTTCGGTTAAATAAAATGCGGGTTTGCCCATATTAGGAATATTGACTAAGCCATATTAATTAACATAACTTTTAATCTCATTTTAAGTAATATAAAATGACTATTTGGAACATATTCATACAATTTGTTTTTGTTACGTATGGTGTTAGATTTGTCTTCAGTTAGTCTCCCTTAAAATGAAAGTATCTCGCCTTAACATTAAAACGGATAAGTACCATTTCATTTGAGTATATAAGACAAATCTAAATCTTTTACTTTTAACCAATTCTTATTACTTGTCCCAGTAACCTTAAAATGGCAATACTCGGGCTAGATCGAGCAATTTGGATTCCACGTGTATTATTATGTGGTTATTTTTGGCATTTTTTTTTATAATTATTCACATCAAGTCGCCTATAAACGAGCTTAATCAATTCATTATAGTTGCATTCGGATTATGCAAGTCGGGTTAATTTAGATTACGTTAAACAGATTGGCCATGTCGAGATAAAATATGGGTAAAAATAAATAGGGGTCGAATCATAGTTAGAATACGGGTTAAAAATAGTCTGCCACACATTTCGTTTACCAATTTTTACATTCTCTTAAATTAAAAATATGACTTATAGTCAAAAATTTTAAATGCCATAATATAATACTTGATTGTGGATTTTCTGACAATAAAATATATGTTCAACAAAATTTAACAATGTAGACCGTGTAATTTTTGCACGAGAGTTTTGTTAGGTTGATAATAAACAAACCCTAAAGAATAATTACACGTGTTATATATGTAATAAGTCTAATAACTAACTACGGAGTACATTATTATTAACATAATTAATAAATTATTTTCTTAATGGCCTTTTTTAATAACAAATCCTATTGCTAGTGAGACATGTAATTGAACCCTACTTGGATTCGAAAAATGAAAAAGGTATATATATACACAATAATAAAACAAAATCATCATAACAACATACTACTAATACGTATACCATCAACTAAAAAACATACTATTATTACAACAAGTTCCACTACCATGAATTCAACCAGTTCCAGTTCCGTCTCATACAAGACTCACGACTTACCAGTTGGTTACGTCTTCAATCCAGACGAAGATGAAATATATTCCTACTTCATCCCTAATAGAATTCTTAAAGCTCGACCAATGCACGGAGTTGAAGAACTTGATCTTTACGAGAAATCACCCGATGCCCTATTCGGGACACGTGACCCAGCTAAACATATTTACTTATTTACAAGACAAAAGAAAGAGAAGGAGACTCATACCCGGGTTAGACGTACGGCTGGAGGCGGTACGTGGCTAGGTCAGAAGCCTATACCTTGTCGTAGAGTGTTTAATGGCAAGGAGATTACGGTTGGTACGATGAGGCAGTTTACGTATAAAGGTGGAAAAGAAGAGTGGATCATGCATGAATATTGTGTTGAAGATAAGTTTCTTAATTACATGATTGATGGAGCTAATCCCAATGTAAGTATACCTTGTTTTTTTAGTGTTTTTATGCCCCAGTCAATTATTTACATTTAATTTAATTAAAGTAAAGTAAATAAATTGATCTTGAGACGGAAAGATCTAGTACATATGTTTACGTTTGGAGTTTTCCTTCTTATTACATTCTTTGATTTGTTCATGCACATATGTAATCGATGGTGGGAAGCTAGGGTTTTGCTCCACTAATCTTGGTGTTTGAATATTTTTCGAATCTATATTAATATTTTTATTTGGTTCTCTTGATTTATTATTATAAATAATAATAATATTATTATTATTACCTTTTTGATGTAAACGCAATTATTATTATTATTATTATTATTATTATTATTATTATTATTATTATTATTATTATTATTGATGGGGCATATTCTGCACCCGCTGACCAAGTCAACATATTGAGCAAGGTCAAAGATATCCACAAGCAAGTCAACGACTTAGATGCCTAACCGACGTGTCTGTCGGCTGTCTCTTGTGCCTCTACCTGGGACAACTAGCCGGTAGGGGCACATATCCGCGAACTCATATCCAAGACCCCTCGGCGGCGAGCCAACAGGGCCCGCCGGTCTGCCATGGGTCCCTCGGCCGAGGGTAGATCAGTCTTTCCACCTGCTAGCCACTTGGCCACTTGGCCACTACGTGACAAAAGGTGAAAGTTTATAAATACTCCTCAACCCTCATTGAGGAGAGGATCCACAATTTAACCTAAGAATCACTATTCATCTGGTAATATCTTCCTTATCTCTCTACAAAATATACTTCGCCAAGTAACAACAACTTATCTCTTAAGTTTACTGACTTGAGCGTCGGAGTGAGTTCGCTCGGTGCAAAGTCGAGCCCTCAGTTTGTTCATTGTTTCAGGAGACCGAAAAGAGGATTCAATCAAAGACGTCATTCTACAAGCACGGGTGGTGACAAATAACTGCTCTGGAATTACACCCGGAACAATTGGCGCCGTCTGTGGGGAAAGATACTAGAAGCTAGTCACATTCATTCCCAAACAAAAAAAAAAACACAAAAAAAAAACCCACCCAAAAAGCTAAGAAGATGTCGAAACAACAAGAGGTATTCGTGACTGACGAAACCGAATTCTACCAAGATGACACCGTCCACAATTCTGGGGTTGCGCAGCCCTCCACCGGCCGAGTAATTCAATCGGAGTACGGGATGCCAATAATACCGATCGCCACGCCACGCCGACCAGTCACCATCATGGGACATGTGGTTGATGCAGCAAAACTGAAGCTACTCCTGGACCTAATTGGTAGTACGCCGGCTCACACTGTCACACCGACAAGAGCGGCGGAACCCGTCCAGGAGACCAGGGCCCAGAATGTGACTCCAAAATACTTGAACGGAGCACTGGAGGAAGCTGGCCCTGTCAAGACGCCGGGGGATCCCAGAGTGCTAGTGGTAGACCTGAGTCCTTCCCGCACTCGCGGGAGGACGGCGCGCCGCCGCAGCACCGACGAGGCATGCCCCAGAGGAGTGAAAGAAGTCCGACTCACCAGAGTCGGAGAAGAAGTCCGACTCACCAGAGTCGGAGAAGAAGCCCGACTCACCAGAGTCGGAGAAGAAGCCTTTCCCGCCACGGGGAGAGGAGCCGGACCAAGGATATGAGGAGCCGATCGCCGCGTGTCATTCGACACGTGGTCAGACAGCCCCTCGATGCCTACGTCCTAGAGGTCCCGGTGCCGACTAAGCTAAAGTTGCCACCCATATCATACAAAGTAGAAGGCGACCCAACCGATCACGCCGCGGCTTTCGAGTCTCACATGTCGGTGTGGGAGCAACCTGATGAGGTTTGGTGTCGAGTCTTCCCTACGACTCTGCAGGGGATGGCACAAAGTTGGTACAAGGGGCTACCCGATGGGTCGATATACTGTTACGCCGACCTAAGGGACACATTCCTAGCCCAGTATTCTTGCAATAAGAGGAGGGTCGTCGAGACATCGGACCTCCTGACCATCAGACAGGAGGGAGGCGAGTCTCTCCGGAGTTATGTGAAGAGGTTCGACGCCAAGGTTCAGCAGATTCGTGAGCTGAACAGCGAACTGGCGGCCTTCGCACTGATGAAAGGCCTCCCAAGAGGGGACTTAAAAAACGAGCTCATCAAGTGCGGCGGCCTAAACTTAGACTCCGCCAGGAAGATGGCCGACCAAGCCATAAAGGTGGAGGACTATCACAAAACCTGGGTAGGCCCCAGTGAGGCCGGGCACTCAGAGAGAAAGAGCCGCCGGGAGGACAACCCGGACGAAGGACGCCGTGACAATAATAGGTCACGGTCTGACAGATCTGCCAGGAAGCAGAACTCGGCGGGCGCCGGGGGGAGTTCAGGACCGTACTACCAGAAACGGTTCAGTGGCCATACCCCCCTGGTCGTATCTGCCGCCGAGGTCTTCGCCCTGAGCAAGAACGAGGGCCAGAAGTGGGAAAGGCCCCCCAGGCCGAAGGGGGACGGTGACACGAGCCAAGATCGTGAGTACCACGGCCACACCGGTCACCTTATCGACAACTCGCCGCATCCAAGAATGCCATTGAAGAGCTGATCCGGAAGGGGAGCCTCGGCAAGTATGTTGCCAAAGGCCAAAAGACTGAGGCCGGCGGTTCAAATAAGAAATCCTTCTTTGAACGGATAGGAGTGATCCATGTTGTCATCGGGGGCAACGAGAACGGTGGGTCCGCTCATGGGCACAAACGGCACCTGAACGAGCTGTATCAGGCCATCAACTTTGTGCCCAAAACAGCGATCCCCGCTTCCAACGTCCCCGATATGACTATTGGGAAGAAGGACTACGAGGGAGTCATCGCCCCTCACAAATGACCCCACTTGTAGTCCACTTAGACATATCCAACCACCTGGTCAAGAGGTGCCCGATTGACACAGCGCCTACACGAACATCATGTTCGGGGAGTGCTTTCTCACCTCGGTCCCGAAGGTTGAAGACTTGAGCCCCTGCACCAATCCGTTGTACAGTTTTTCCGGGGCCGGCCTGGTACCCCTGGGGTTGATCAGATTGCCAGTGATGTTCGGCGAGGGAGATGCGGCTAAGAATGTCCTAGCTGAGTTCGTGGTCATCGACGGCTCGTCCGCCTACAACGTTCTCATAGGCCGAGTCACTCTGAGCGAGGCCGACGCAGTGATGTCCATCCGGGCCCTGACACTGATGTATGTCTCGGACCGGGGGGAAGCGCATAAGCTCGTCTCCAAGGACGAGAAGGACGAGGTGGTCAACATCCAGATATCTGCCAGAGGGTGCAACATGCAATCCCTCAAAGTGGCAAAGAAGTCCGAGAAGGGGAAAAGCCCATCCTTACAACAGGAGAGCGACCTCATGGATGCAACTGACGGCTAACTGGGAAGGTCCCTACAAAGTGGTTGAAGAAATGAGGCCGGGTACATACCGGCTGACAGACATGGAGGGCGTGCCTTTGATGAGCCATTGGAACACTGACAATCTCGGGAAATACTTTGTATAGCGGCGGAGGTGCCCAAGACAACTGTGGGCACCCCGACGCATGTTTATATCTAATGAAGAATCGTCCAAGTTTTCCATTAAAGTGTTCATTTCCCCCCATAGTCACTATCAAGAAGCAGACGCCACGGCAGTCACCCCAAGAGGTAGACGCCACGGCAGTCACCCCAAGAGGTAGACGCCACGGCAGTCACTCCAAGAGGTAGACGCCACGGCAGTCACTATCAAGAAATAGACGCCATGGCAGTCACCCCAAGAAGTAGACGCCACGGCAGTCACCCCAAGAGGTAGACGCCACGGCAGTCACTCCAAGAGGTAGACGCCACGGCAGTCACCCCAAGAAGTAGACGCCACGGCAGTCACCCCAAGAGGTAGACGCCACGGCAGTCACTCCAAGAGGTAGACGCCACGGTAGTCACTATCAGGAAGCAGACGTCACGGCAGTCACTACCAGTGCAGTTGATACTCGCGAAAGCGATCAACATGCCTTAGAAACGTTAAACACAGTTGAGATACGCACTCTAAACTACCTCGGCCAGGCCGAGGCAGAAACAAAAGAAGCGCTCAATTAATAACGTAAGAAGACAACTTAGACGAAGACAAGAAAAGACCTCGGCCAAGCCAGAGGCAAAATAAGCAAACTCTTATTAAAAATGATAACAGGTTACAAGTGAGGAGAATACAGACGACGGCCGTCCCCATAGGGATAAGCCAAAACGCAACCTACCAAAGTTTTACAAAAGCAAGGAAAAGGAAAGCAAAAGGTTACAGACATATCGTTTAAAGCGCCGAAAAATGGCAGGGAGGAAAGGCTTAATAATTGGCTCCCGAACAGCTGAAGCTATCCGAGACGCCGGGTGAGCCTGGTGACGACCGCCCGCCTCCCTATGCATGTTGCTGATTGCCATCAGCAGCGTTAGCAGCATCATCTTTGATGGGCGACCCAGAAGCTGTCTTGGCAGTCTCAGCTCCAGCAGCCTCAGCCTCAGCTTTCTTGGCAGCCTCAGCCTCAGCTGCCTTCATCCTCTCGGCTTCCTCCTTGGCCGCCTTAGTCTTCTCAGCAAGGGCTGCCTTCTCCGCGGCCGCCTCTTCCTCCTTCTTCACCCTTACCTCCTCCTTGGCCTTCTCCTCCGCGGCTTTCTCCTTAGCTTCGAGCTTATCATCAAACAGCTCGTCAAATTTGTCCCACGGAAAGGAGCCATCAAGAGGGAAGAGCTCCCCAATCACTTCCCCGGCAGCTTCTTCGGCCAGGTCCCGGTATTGGGCGCACATGTTAGGGAGGATAACGGTTTGGAACGTCTCAATGTCCTCCTCCCTTTGGGCGATGATAGCATCCTTGTTCCGAACCACCTTCCCCTGGGCCTGAAACATGCCCCTCCATTCGTCCCTCTGCTTAATATAAAGGTCGGCGTGCTTCTGAACGAGGTCACGCCCCTCCAAAGCCTTAGCGGCTTCAGGCCGCCGCAGCCTCGGCCTTGGCTCTCTCAAAGAAGGACTTCCTTTTCAGCGTCCTCCCGAGTTTTCTCTCGGACGGACGCCTCTCGCCTCGCCTTGGCCCTCTCAGCTTCCTTGTTCGCAGCGTCGAGTTCGAGCCTGAGCCGCTCGAGCTGTGGGGCAGCTTCAGCAATGGCCTTCTCTTGCTCCACAATTAGAGCACCGACCGTATCAACCCACTTCGACAGCAACCTGGCCAAACTTAGGCCCTCCGACTTAATCTGTAAGGGGGTAGGCTGAGGGTAGGAGGTGACAACGGTGGCATCTTGACCACTTGCTGCGCGCAGCTTTCTTCTCGGCACGCCGTTCAATAGCGTGACCGGTAGACGGCAGCGGTTGATCTGCAAAAAATTCAATTAAAGCATCCGTGTCAACATACATGGACATACCAGAGAGCCTGTCATCAGGAACGCCTAATGAACCGGCTAAGCCTGAGCCACAGGATAGATCTGTACCATGCTTGGCTTTCTTGCTCGGAGGACGCATTTCCTTGCCGGCAGCAGTTGCAGCAGTAGCAGCGGAAGCATTAGCAGCAGGGGTAGGCTCTTTCCTCTTACGGACAAGGGGAGATCCCTCCGCATCGGAGTCCCCCCCATTGGTGATGTCAACTATCACTACCGTCTCCTTCTGGATTGAAGGGATGGGAGGTGGAACTGATGTCGACGCCGTCGCCGCCGAAGACTTTGTTTTCCGCGTTCGGCGCGGCATGTTACTAGCAACCTTCGCCTGGGCCGCCTCCACATTCAAGCCTTTCAGCTGCTGATCCATGAGATCATTCGGCGACGTCCTGCGATCACGGGCCAGAGCCTTAGGATGCAAATCAGCAACGGTCTTATCCTTGTGCAGCCCCATTCTCCGGAGGATATCCTCAGACAGGTCCGGTCCAAAGTGGTCTGCAAAGGAAACAAAGCAAGAGTTAAGTAGAAGAAGTAAATCAAAATTCAAGAAACAAAACATTGAGAGCGAGAGATGGGCCTCACAAATGACCCCACTCACCCCGTGCTAGGGCCGGTATGAGGTCGACATGGCGAGCAGCTCATCCTGAAGAATGATCTCGTTGGGGAATCCATCTTTTCGGCACCCCACTCTTGTCCGCCTCAAAAAGCCTCATCGACAGCTTCTCATCCGCACTAAGAGGGACCTTTCTGGCGTCCATCTTAAGCTTACTCCGGGTGACCCATTTGTCATGCTCCGCCTTAGTCTCGCACCGCAAATTAACTTGTGCTTTGGAAGGACCGGGCAGCGGATAGTCATCCGGCACCTCAACATACACCCACCGATCTTTCCAGTCCTTGCGGAGGAAAGCTTATCAACGGAGACGTAACCCGCTCCATTTGCACGCTTGTACCATCCGACGGCCAGAAATGACGGCGAAGGTGGTGAAGCCGACGGAATAAATTAACCGTTGGGACCTCCCCCTTGAAGAGACAGAGCCGCACAAAGCCGACTATGGTTCTAATAGCCAACGGGTGCGGTGGGCCACGGCGACGTTCATGGCTCTAATGATGGCCATAACGTAATCATTCAAATGAAACCGGAGCCCGTACTCCAGGTGTCGGATGTATACGCCGGTGCAACCCGGGGGAGGGCAACAGACGGCCCGACCCTCCTCAGGGATAACAATTTTGTATCCCCCGCCGAAGTAGAAATGGCCCTCGAAAAGTGTTTCGCGGAAGTGGCGAACTTATGGGTCCAAGCACGGTCGGGCGAGGACCTTACAAGGGTCGTCGTGATCCATGATGTACTTGCCTCCCCCTCATTAGGACGAGCCCTTTCAAAGATCATCATCGTCATCATCAACATCATCATCATCCTCCCAACCCTCCAAAGCTTTTGGATCAACTTCGGGAGAAGGAGACCTAGGGCCCCCAGACCTTATCGGGATGGCGTCTAGTATCTCCTCCTCATCAAGACGCAATGGGGAACCCCCCCGACGCACGGTTACTAGGTCCGGCATCAGCAGAAGACATGGTAGCAACAATTACTTAACAAAATAAGAGATTGAGAAAAATTTTGTTTGTTTACCTTGAAGAAAAGCACTAGCCGAAGTAACGACTTTGAAGATTAGAAGAGAAAGAAGCCCTTGAAAGTTTAGAGAGAAGAAAATTTTAGAGAAAATGAAATTGGTGGCCAATTTCAGGGACTAACGCCCTATTTATAGGGGAAAGCCCATGAAGAAGGACCAATCAGGGGCACACCCATGAAACGTCGACCAATCGGCGAACATACACGTGTCGGACATGCAACCACGGAATGTCAATCGTTGCAACAGTTGAACGTCAATCAATGCAACAGGGACCAAGCGTCTTCAACACGCCCCTTCATATCTCTCTGCCTATTCATCTTCCTCAACAAATTCCTAAGTATCTGTCTCTCCGCCGGCCACATGATCAACCAAGCTAGGTAGCACGGCCGGGGCAATCAAAAACAACCGGCACTCTCAACCCTGGTCTCGGCTAGCGTCACTTTCTTTTCCACATCGGATGCCCTTTACACATCCATGTGGAGGGGGGATATGGTACGGCCTAAGCAGAACCAAGCCGAGGTAGACAAAGCCGGGGCAGAAAAATTTTTACTTGCGCAGAATACGCTCAACACTCATCGAAGGTCCATACCACGGCATAGACTACGCTGGGGGAAAATTGATGGGGCATATTCTGCACCCGCTGACCAAGTCAACATATTGAGCAAGGTCAAATATATCCACAAGCAAGTCAACGACTTAGACAGTCTAACCGACGTAGCCCGTCGGCCTGTCTCTTGTGCCTCAGGACTCTACCGACAACTAGCCGGTAGGGGCACATATCCGCGAACTCATATCCAAGACCCCTCGGCGGCGAGCCAACAGGGCCCCGCCGGTCGCCTTGGGTCCCTCAGCCGAGGGTAGATCAGTCTTTCCACCTGCTAGCCACTTGGCCACTACGTGACAAAAGGTGAAAGTCTATAAATACTCCTCAACCCTCATTGAGGAGAGGATCCACAATTTAACCTAAGAATCACTATTCATCTGGTAATATCTTCCTTATCTCTCTACAAAATATACTTCGCCAAGTAACAACAACTTATCTCTTAAGTTTACTGACTTGAGCGTCGGAGTGAGTTCGCTCGGTGCAAAGCCGAGCCCTCAGTTTGTTCATTGTTTCAGGAGACCGAAAGGAGGATTCAATCAAAGACGTCATTCTACAAGCACGGGTGGTGACAAATAACTGCTCTGGAATTACACCCGGAACAATTATTATTATTATTATTATTATTATTATTATTATTATTATTATTATTATTATTATTATTATTATTATTATTATTACCTTTTTCATGTAAACGCAATTATTATTATTATTATTATTATTATTATTATTATTATTATTATTATTATTATTATTATTATTATTATTATTTACCGAGTATCATATTAATTTTTTAGTCTAAGTTCAAATTTAGCTCATCACAAATACTTTTGATTTGGTTTTCTTGATTTCTTTGTTTATTTACATAATTTAATTATTATATGGAACATGTTATTCCTATGCTATTGTTATATGATGTACAACGACATTATTATTGAGAACTTGATTAATTTTGGTATCGAAAACTAAACGGTTTTTTTTTGTGTGTGTTTGATAACAGCCGGAGAACATCGTCTTGTGTCATATATATAATAAGAAAGCGTAGAAGGGCAATGAAATTAGAAGAAATAATGAAGAAATCAACCAACAAAAGAAAAGGAAGAGGAATTCTAACAATTATGAAGACAACCAGGAAAAAGTTGATGATGGATTTAATAACAATGGTGTTTCAAGTGTGCAAAAGCAAGAGGAGAATACAATGTGGATGACTAATTACAACAATGTTCCTCAGCCTCTTTTACCCGAACCACTATCCGAACCACAAACATATGATCAGTCCAATGTCAACCAAGCTCACGATCTCGTGCCCCAAGGTGAAGACGATTTCATGCAACAATTTCTGATGGAAAATTTCGATAAGATGTCATTACCAGAAAATGACATAGTTATACAAGATTTCATGAATGATTGCGGCAATGGCGATAATAATGGGTTTATTGTACAAGAGCCGGTGTATTGTCCGTCCGTCGACAGCGGATACATATTACGAAGTCGGGAATGACGGGTTTTCACTTGTAGATTTGATGATGAATTATTGAATTGGCAAAAGTTGACATATATACAAGACCTGAAAATAATTATGATCGATTATGGCTGTAAAATACTTCGATAATTTGCATTCAAATGAAGAATGAGGTATTTGGAATGATTGTAGTTAAGTTTATTGCATTATTAGTTTACATTAGTATGAGTACAACGATTTTGTTATGTATACATTGCCAAATTATATATACATTGATTTCTCATTTATTTGATCAATATTTTGAAATGGACTATCCGTTTATAATGAGACTAATTGTTTTGTAATAATCATTATAAATTTGAATCCCATTTAAGAAAAACTTCCGCATTAACACAGTTTATACCATACCACACTTACTTCACTACTTGTATTCTCAACTCTTAGTCTCATCGACACTTCCACCACATTTTCAAATTTTGAGAAAATATGGACCGTATCACTGTAAGAGTCGCTACTCAAAGATTCTAAGTCTCTAAGAGCAGATTAGATTCTTTATCATATTCTCGTTTCTCTTCTTATGTTTCATTACTTTTATGTTATGACAATTTGCATAGTAAGTGTGATTACGCAATTTTGGCGTGTCTGAGCGTCGTGGGCCACATTCTTTATATTATTCTCGTGTTTCAATTTATATTTTATTACCTTATATTATTACTCATTTGCCCCAAACCGGTTCGTAACTAAATGAGTCATTTATTTTGTCAAATAAAAATTCTTGGATGGATCCAATTTGGGACGTTTGTGCTTTGTTTTAATATTCTAATAATCAAAAATTAAAAAAAAAAGTCTTACAATATGAAACTTTAAATATTAAAAACGTCAAATAAAAATTATTGGATATATCTACACTAGCTTATACCCTAAGCCCTAATGAATAACATACACATATTATATATAAAAATATAAAAATATAAAAATATAATAATATACTCCATAACTAACTACTCCGTATATAATTAACATAATAAATTAATAATTTCTTGTCTTAAATAGATTTTGTTTAATAACTAACACCTCCGTAACTAACTAGAAACCTACTTCATCCCTAATTACCAGTTCGACGAACTCTAGTAAAAAAAAGTTCCACCACCACCATGGATTCGGCGAATTCTAATTCCGTCTCATACAAGACTCATAAAATACCACCTAGTTACGTATTCAAGCCGAACGAAGACATAATATATTCATACTTCATCCCTACAAGAATTTTGTCTAGGAAACCCGTGCTCGGAGTTGAAGAAATCGACATTTACGGTGACAAATCACCCGATGCCCTGTTCGGGAAACGTGACGACCCAAGTAAACACATTTACTTATTTACAAGACTAAAGAAAGAGAAGGAGACCCTGAAGAGTTTATGGATTCAAGTACCTAAGAGGGGGAGGGGGTAAATTAGGTACTATTTTAAAAATTTCAACTTGAACTTTATTGGATTAAAGTAAGTTGCTTGATGATGTGGAATATAAGTGAATACATCGATTAATATTGAAGGATTAAACGAGTATTAAAAGGTGTGTACTTGCTAAAGCCTGAAGATAACAATGGTCCTGACTGTTGCTATTTGTCTTAGCGTATGGAGTACAAGCTACAGAAGGAATGTGACAGTATGGAGAACTGTTACTCAAGAGTGAAGCAAATAACAAAACTAAACAATATAAAAGCAGCGGAATAAAAGCAAGTGAAGATCAAACAAGAGATTTTTGAATTGGTTCAGCAAAAACTCAAGTGCCTACGTCCAATCTACTTTTTATTAATTAATTTTAGTGATCTACTCTGACTACTAAAAAACCCGTACAATAAAAAGAACTCGCAACCTACTCCGGTTGCCACACAAGTTCAAGGACTACTCCGTCCTAGAACAAAACAACTCGCAACCTACTCCGGTTGCCAAAGAGTCAAAGGACTACTCCGTCCTAAAACTCTACACTCTAACTTAGAACGTTTATGGATCAAGTTTCCACGGACTGATTCTTAACAAGAATTGATATGGACAACTTACAAGATCAAACGGTTCATAAGTGAGAGAGTTTAATACTTAAAGCAATAGTGGTTATGATTGTAACACTTGAAGACTTTTGAAAGCTTTGCAAAATAATACAATGGTTTTAAACTTTGAAAATAATTTTGCAAACTTAAATAAATTCTCAGAAAAAAGTTTTAAGGAAAAATGAGAAAAGACACTCCTTATATAGAGAGGGTAAGCAAGATAGATGAGCTAGGGTTTTGAAGGTCAAAGGTCTTCACATGTGATGAAGACTAACTCTTTCCCAAACTTGCACAAAAGAGAGCACTCTTTCAAGAAGCAAAAGAAGAAAAGAAGGTTTGTAATTATCCAAAATAAGCATTTGAAACAAAGAGTGGAAAACAAGTCATAACATGACAAGCTTGTACAAAAATGGCATAAAGCAAACTTTGTTTTATAAAAGACCAAGGAAACAAATTGGCACAAAGAAGGAAACAATTTGAATTGATAATTAACTAAACCTTTTTTTCTACAAACCCAACTCTTTAAAAGGAGATCTGAAATTCATCATTTAAATCCGAGCCATTTAAAAAGATAAAAAAAAATTCGAATTGAGTTTCAAATGTTACGGACCATGGTAACAATCCAGGCTATTGTTACTTGTAAGAGTAACAATAGCCTTGACTGTTGTTATTGCTTTTAAATACTCTACTCCCTAACTTGTACATTAGATGACACAAATGACTCTAAACTTTGGGTGATCAACAATTCAACACATCTTAATCCAAGCTTGATTTGTTCATAAAACCTGAAAAGGTAAACTAAGAGAACACGTGTTAAATGGGCATGTTATCATCAATCAAAGGAACCCAGCATACCCATAACCGAGTTAAATGTAGCGCCGGAGACGGTTCTTGGAAATGGAGGAAGCCTACAGTTGTTGTTCGAGAGATTAATTGCAAGGAGATTAAAATTGGTACGAAGAGGCCGTTTACGTACAATGGTGGAAAACAAGAGTGGATCATGTACGAATATTGTATTGAAGATGATTTTCTTAATTATTTGATTAATCGACGTACTTCTCATCCCAATGTAAGTTTCTTTGGTGTTTTTAATTTGGTTCTTGATTACTCTCTACGTCCCAATTATTTGTTTACGTTTAAAGGTAAGGAAATGATTGAGACAAAGGATGTTGGATTATGCTCCAAAATTTGTTAAGTTAGTTCATTTACTAGTAAAACGTCTCCATATGACTTCACTCTCCTCTCATTTTTAGTCTATCAAGGGAATACACATGTTTACGTTTGATTTTGGAGTTTTCTTTCTTACGTTCTTTGATTTGTTCATGTATGTTGGCAATGGTGGAAATGGTTTAGTTCCTCTAATCTTGGTGTTTGAAGAATTTTCGAAGTTATTATTATATTGATTTATTATTTATTATTATTAATTACTAGTTCTTTATCAAATTTAGCTCACTAATACTTTTTATTTAATTTTCTTGATTCTTGAATTGGTTTGTTGAATATAACCTACGAGTATATATTGTTGTTATCATGGATTTTTTAAATTTTTTCTTGTAGCATAAATCACAATTTCTTGTAGTAGGTTGTATAATAATTACATTAAATTGACAAATTGCATCATTTTTCGTATGATAATTAACAATATTGTACGTAATACATTAATCATATATTGTTGCATAATGGTCTAAGAATGTATAATATTAGTTTAGTCTTGGACCGTATTATTTTATAAATTACTTTTTCCGTCTCATCATTTGTTTATTACCTTTTATAATCACTAGTGTTAAACCCGTGCAAAAAATGCACGGGACATATATGTTATTACGATTGTTACTACGCTAATCACTACCATACGATACAAATTATCCAACAAATGTATAAGTAATATGAACTTTACAAATACTCAAAAATTTCTTAGTAAACTACGTTGGTTGCAATATTCGATGTACGCTTGTTACTGTCGCAGATTAATAGTTTAAGGCCTTGTTTGTTTGTAACCCTCGAGATCACGACATAAAGTTGTCCATGACTGAAGACCGGTCTTGGAAGATAAATGCTCAGTTGAGATAAGGGTTGGCCCTGGCTTTTGTTTATTGTCATGGCAAAACAAACAACAATGGGAAATTGTCTTCTATTGAACCAGACTGGAAATTTACGGGAATCTGAAAGAGTGAGTGTAATGCGGGCAATGTGCACTCTATCGCCTTTATGACTACCAGTCAAAATTGTACAGCTAATTACGCGTCTCCCTAAATCTGTCACTATTAATCTGGTACCATTGCACAACCCACGCGATTGATCAATATTTCTAAGGAGCATAACCATAGCACCGACTTTCAATCCTAATTCAAGGTTAGGGAGGTCAGAACATTTAATATTGTTCAAGAATTCTGTAGAGTAAAGGTCAGGCTCGGCCATAGTTCTATCATGTCTACTAACCTCATCAGAGTTTAAGTAAATTCTCTCTTGCTCATGGATAAGAGATAACACATAATCATTTACATCTTCAACTATTTCGTGAGTTGGTGCAAGAATTGCCCTTTATTGAAGATAATTTGGATCCCATAACCGGTTTTGAAGATCAGGATAAGCGATATCTACTAAGGAGGCAATGGGATCAATCACGTGTTGAATAAGTAAATCGTCGAGGAACTCTATGTCAACCTCGACATCACCATTATTTGGATCCCCGACCATTCCATCTCCAATTTTCAGAATCCAGTCCGAGAATTTCCTTATCTCATCTACATTAGTTTCTTCACTTCCGGCTTGTAAGCGCATATTTTTAGTCAATGTAAGCACCTGAAATTTAAGACATACACATCTTAAAACAGTGAAAGAAAATATAAATTAATTGAATAGCGTTTTAGTACCCTTTTGAAAACTAAGTTTTGAACATACCTTACATGAACTCCACAAATACGACGAACAAAGAGAAGCATGCACAACATCAGCTCTACTCTCTTTGAAAACAACCGGTAATGTTTGGCGAAAATCACCACCAAAAACTACCACTTTCCCGCCAAATGGTAGTGTTGCATTACGCGTATCTTCAACACGCATGACGTCTTTCAAACTTCTATCAACAGCCTCGAAACCATGTTTATGAGTCATCGGCGCTTCGTCCCATATAATGAGCTTCGCTCTGATCAGCAATTCAGCTAAATCACTACCAGGTTTAATTCTGGGGTAAGTGGAGTTCTCAGTGAGATTGATTGGAATGCCAAGTCTCGCGTGCGCTGTTCTACCACCAGGTATCAACGTTGCTGCAATTCCGCTAGATGCAACAGGCGAAACAATTTCACCCTTGCTTCTGAGGGCAGCACATAAAGTTTGCCAGATGAATGTTTTACCAGTCCCCCCATAGCCATACACAAAAAAACACCCCTCCTTGATCAGATGCAATAGCTTCCATAATTTCATTATAGATCGTCGTCTGCTCATCAGTCATTGAAGATAGTTGAGACGCGTGTTCTGCCTACAGCGATTCTTTGTCATAAGACAACTCATCTATAACCATCGTGTTCGCGTGATGTGTTGTTGACGATGTATCGAGTAGGAGAATCCCTTCAAATCTTTCTAAACTACTCCCATTTAATTGGAGTGATGCTTCTATGTCGATCAAAGCATAATTTTTCAATTCCTCATCAGTTAGTTCTAAACCTATAATGATGTTTGCAGTGTCATCATAACGTATTGATAACTATTATATGTGCAAAGAATATATATTAGATGAACTAAATACAAAGCAATATATTAAAGTAGTACCTCGGTTTTGAAGAATATTACGTTGCCTGTTAAGGATATTGTAACACCCCCATACTCCAAGTGCCTTACCAGGACCACTCAGGTATAAAGATGCTACCATCTCGGTTGTCCGAGGCAATGATAATCATAAGACAATAACGAAACAACATTTAAATAGTATAACTTTAGTGAAAGGTTACAATCCAAAACCAAATACCAAAATACGGTTACATGTTCTCAAAACCAACTGTCTACTCAACTAAATGAAATGTTTAATGAACTACTCGAGCTACGATGAAGACTCTATCATATGAAAGTGGCACATCCCAGCTATCCCATGTAACTCGACTCATACCTGCTCAACAACTCGCTCACCATCCCGAATGGATCACCACATTTTAAAATAATAAACGGGTCGATACTAATCACACAATTTATATAATCCAACAACACAAGAAAAACAAACGACTCAATCATCACAGATATCCTCCGAACTCCATTCCCAACTCCACAATACTGACTACACACTAAAGTGTGTAGTCGTGCCAGAGTGCCCATCGCAACAGGTCACTCCACGCCGCCAGTGGGAGACCGCATCCTTTTCTACCTAATCCCCGCTCATCTCCATCGAGCGATAAACCCAAAATCCTTAATGTGCACATCCCTTCTATGGCGGGTTCTACAGAAGGCGAATAATGAGCGTGAAGCCACTCCCGCAAGTGACTCCACTCAGCCAGGGACGCGCCCCGAAGAACACAGACAGATACAATCAATCACAACTACTATCAACAACCAAATCCAACAATCGTCACAATACGAGTATGATAATATTCAACAATCACAAAACACCAACAACACATTATAGGACTAATACTGAGTAGGGAAACCCTACCTGGAAAGCAACACAGTCAGACGATCTCAACAGCTGATATAAAAAAGCCTCTTCTACGAATCCTCCTCCTAACATACAATCATATAATTACTACCAATCAAGAAATACAACAAAGCCCCCAAATCCCCAAATTAGGGTTTAACTAACTTTAACGAAATACTATAAAAACAGTACGTAGATCTTACCCTCGACGCAAGGATTACAAAGGTATAAAGAAACACGAATTCCGACCTTCCAAGCTCCGGGATTTGCCAACAATGCGATTGATGCGAAGAACGTAGATTGTTTTCTCTTTTGAAAGTATTTAGGTTTGTAAAGTGTATTAAGAAAGTGACGGAAGTGATTATATACTAAATCGCATTATTAACAAAACCCGACAAATCATCCCCCCGTAAACCGGCTACTCGATCGAGTAGCTGACATACTCGATCGAGTGCCTCCTACTCGATCGAGTATCCAGGTTACTCGATCGATTACCCAACAGGTCAGAAACTATTTTAAAACGCAACACACCCTTACTCAACAGAGTAAGGCCCACTCGATACAGTACCCAGAGACTCATAAAACCGTAGTATTACAGTCTTCCCTCCTTAAAAAGAACTTCGTCACCAAAGTTCAAACCACAACAAAACAAAGACACACACTACTACACTCCCGACTCAACAACCGAAACAAAACTCAACATAAAACATGTTACTAACCCAAACTCAACCCGACTCAACCACAACAAACATACCGACGCAACATAAAAAGGTATACAAAGCTCTTAAAAACTCTTCGCGATCATCTCCTACCTCCCTAAAAGAAACAAGGTTACGTCCCCGTAACCATACATACCTGATCAAAAAGGAAAGGGTAACGCTCTCTCATGGCCTCCTCTGCCTCCCATGTAGCTTCCTCAGACTCGTGGTTAGACCAAAGGATCTTAAGCAAAACTGTCTCACCACTCCTAGTCTTCCTAACCTTCCGGTCAAGAATCTGCTTAGGCACCTCAAGATATGACAAGGACTCATCTAGCTCTAAGCTCTCTGCCTCTAACACATGTGACGGATCACTCACATACTTCCGCAGCTGAGATACATGAAACACATTATGCACTCTCTCTAACGCAGCTGGTAAAGCCAGACGATATGCAACCTCTCCAACCCGCTCTAAGATCTCATAAGGCCCTATGAACTTCTGACTCAGCTTGCCTTTCTTCCCAAATCTCATAACCCCACGCATAGGAGACACTTTCAGAAGAACCTTGTCCCCAACCTGAAACTCTATATCCCGGTGATGTAGATCTGCATAACTCTTTTGCCTATCCTGAGCTGCTCTCATCCGTTCCCTGATCATCTTAATCTGCCCAACCATCTCATGCACCATCTCTGGTCCTAGAACCACTGCTTCAACACTGTCGTCCCAACAAATCGGACTCCTACATCTCCTCCCATATAAGGCCTCGAACGGTGCCATACCAATACTAGTGTGATAGCTGTTATTGTAAGAAAACTCTATCAAATCCAACCTCTGTTCCCAGCTACCACCAAAGTCCATCACACAAGCTCGCAACATATCCTCAAGAGTCTTGATCATTCTCTCAGTCTGACCGTCTGTCGCAGGATGATATGTTGTACTCATCTTCAAAGTTGTTCCCAAAGATTCCTGCAACTCTTTCCAAAACCTTGAGATAAATCTCGCATCTCTGTCAGATACTATGTCCTTAGGGACTCCATGTAACTTTAGCACATTCTTCCGATAAGCCATAGCTAATTGTGCCTTAGTCCATGCATCTTTCATTGGCACAAAGTGAGCTGACTTGGTCAGTCGATCCACTATTACCCATATCATATTGTTACTATGTTGACTCTTTGGCAAACCCACGATAAAATCCATATAAATGGATTCCCACCTCCACTCATGTACCTCTAAAGACTGAATCTTACCTTGTGGTCGTCGCTGTTCCCCTTTAACTCTCTGGCATGTCAAACAACGGGCCACAAACTCAGTTGTTTCTTTCTTCATCCCAGGCCACCAGAACGTGTTCTTTAAATCCTTGTACAGCTTGTCACCACCTGGATGTACTGAATACGGTGTACAATGTGGCTCTGTCATGATTATATTTTTCAGCTCCTCATCATTAGGGACACACCACCTACCATCAAACCTCAAACTACCATCTGTATGAATAGAGAACCGAGACACTGTCCCTTTCTCTACTCCAGCTCTCCACTCAACCATATTAGGATCCAACGCCTGTTTACCTCGAATATCATCATAAAGATCAGGCTGCACTGTCAAATCTCCCATGGCATCCCCTCTCTGCATCATATGTATCCCAAACCTCCCCACCTCATCTCTCAACCTCATCAAAGATAGAGCTGTACACAAAGAATGTACACTCTTCCTACTCAAAGCATCTGCAACAACATTGGCTTTCCCTTCATTGTAGATAATATCCATGTCATAATCGCCAACCAACTCCATCCACCTCCTCTGTCTCATGTTCAACTCCTTTTGAGTGAAGATGTACTTGAGACTCTTGTGATCCGAAAATACTTTAAAGGTCGCCCCATAAAGGTAATGTCTCCATATCTTGAGAGCAAACACCACTGCACCCAACTCTAGATCATGTGTAGGATAGTTCTCCTCATAAGGCTTCAATTGCCTAGAAGCATAGGCAATTACTTTACCGTTCTGCATCAACACACATCCCAACCCGTTCTTTGAGGCATCTGTATACACCTCAAAGTTCTCGATCCCTTCAGGCAATGCTAAGATAGGAGCTGTGGTCAAACGCTCCTTTAATGTTTGGAACGACGTCTCACAACTCTCATCCCAACGAAACCTGTTCTCTTTCCTCATCAATGCTGTCATAGGTCTAGCAATCTTGGAGAAATCTTTCACGAACCGTCTGTAGTATCCAGCTAAACCCAAGAAACTCCTGATCTCGGCAACATTCTTTGGTGCTTCCCACTTTGTCACTGCCTCAATCTTTGTCGGATCCACAGCTACCCCATCCTTAGAGATCACATGCCCCAGAAAAGCAACTTTCTCTAACCAGAACTCGCACTTGGACAGCTTAGCATATAACTCATGCTCCCTCAAAGTCTGCAACACAATCCTCAGATGCTCTTCATGCTCCTCCTTAGTCTTGGAGTAGACTAAGATGTCATCGATAAACACCACCACAAACTTGTCCAAAAACTGTCTGAAAATTCTGTTCATCAAGTCCATAACACAGCCGGTGCATTAGATAACCCAAACGGCATCACCACATACTCATAATGGCCATACCTCGATGTGAAAACTGTCGTTGGTATATCCACCTCTCTAATCTTCACCTGATGGTACCCCGACCTCAAATCAATCTTGGAAAAGACTGATGCACCACTCAACTGATCAAACAGGTCATCTATCCTTGGCAAAGGATACTTGTTCTTCACCGTCACTCGGTTCAGCTCCTTATAGTCTATGCACAACCTCAAACTCCCATCTTTCTTCTTCACAAAAAGAACTGATACTCCCCACGGTGATACACTGGGTCTAATGTATCCCTTCTCTATCAGATCATCTAACTGTTGCCTGAGCTCCTCCATCTCTTTAGGACCCATCCGGTACGGTGCCTTAGAGATTGGCCCCGTCCCCGGTTTCAACTCAACCGTGAAATCTATCTCCCTCTTCGGTGGCAACCCCGGAATCTCATCTGGAAAAACATCTGCAAACTCACCCACCACTGGTATCTGATCAACTGTCGGACTCTCTATCCGGTCATCTCTCACATGGCACAAGATCAAAGGGCATCCCTTCCTCAGATAAGACTTCAAGGTCACAGCTGCAATCAACTTAACTTTGGGTTTGACCACAAACCCACGATTAGACACACTAACGCCCTTAGGACCTCTCAAAGACACTTTCTTTTGATGACAGTCTATCTTAGCTTTATACTTTCCCAACCAATCCATCCCGACTATCATCTCAAAGCCATCAAAAGGAAACTCTAACAAGTCTACAGGTAGCTCTACTTGCCCAACTAACATAGATACATCCCTATACAACCTCCCACATGATACAGACTCACCCGAAGGTATAAAAACTTTCTCACTTACAGACTCATATACCCTCAAACCCAACTGTTTAACATGACTCGAAGATACAAACGACTGAGACGCCCCCGAATCAAACAAAACAAAGGTATGAATACCGTTAACAAGAAAAGTACCAGTGATAACATGTGCATCATCCTCACCGCTTTCTTGTCCATCATGAACACTTTCCATCGGTCTTCTCGTCCACCTCCATGGACAAGATCTTGGTGATGTGGTCGGTTTAGCACCCGACCCCTGATTGTTGTTGTTGTTCGTAGCTGGTTTCTGATAGGAATTACTGCCATTGTGGTTACCTCCACCCTGGTAGCTCTGACCTCTCCGGTTAGACCATGACCCAGACGGTCTATTGCTCGCATAACTCTGTGCCGGCCCCTGAGAATAGCTCCCCTGAGCCGATCTCTGAAAAGTTCCAGGTAAACTCGTACACTCATGTCTCTTGTGGCCTACACCGCCACAGCCATATCAGGTCATCCCCCAACTACCACTACCACTCATACGGCCACGCCCAAAGGAAGCCCCAGCACTGAACCCTGACCCAGAAGAAAACGCTCTAGCCTGATTGTGGTTGCCTTTCTTGTGACTAGATTGGCCACCACCTTCACTCTCAGCCTTTCTCTTCTCAACTACTCTCTCCTGAGCCATCTCCACCAACCTCTCAGCTCTCCCAGCCCTCTCATAAGCTTCCTTAACATCGATAAGGACTCCCACGGGTAACTTATCCATGATCTTAGGGGTCAACCCCCTCTCAAATATCAGCGCTAGGTTCTCCTCACTCAAACCCATGTCATCAGCATACCTAGACTTCTCATTAAACTGCTTGTAGTACTCAGCCACTGACATATCAGATGTCATCCTAAACCCATCAAACTCCTCCCTCAGCTTACTCCTCACATGCTCAGGTACAAACTCTTTCCTCATAGCCCTCCGAAACTCTTCCCAAGGTATAGCAGGTAAGCCCTGCTTCGTATACATCTCCCTAGCACTCACCTTCACCTTATCCCACCATTCACCAGCTGCTTCCCTCAAGTAGAACGCAGCTTGTTCCACTCTCATCTCATCAGGACAGTGTACCAGGTCTAGTATGTTCTCCATCTCACGATGCCAGTTGTCAAGAAGATTAGGCTCCCCGGTCCCTTTGTACTATTTTGGGTTAAACCTTGCTATATAAAGGCTGATCTTAGAGTGATCAACCTCCTTATCCTTTCCCACTCTCTTTAGGGCCTCAGTAAGAGCATCCTGATGCTCCAACATCTTAACGACATCATCGATGTTCATGCTCTCAGCTCTCGCATACAAAGCGTTTCTCTTGGGCGGCATCTTGAAACTATATAAGAAAGGGTAGATATAAACATACGCACTATAACCCCAAAACACGAAAACAGACTGCCCAGAACACACTCGATCGAGTGCCTAAACCTACTCGATCGAGTATAGGATACTCGATCGAGTGCCCACCATACTCGATCGAGTGCCCCGATATCAGACCCCATACAGACCTTCTGATCTCAAACATACTCGACCGAGTAGCACAGCCACTCGATCGAGTGACCCCCTACTCGATCGAGTGCCCTATGTACTCGATCGAGTGCCCAAAAACACGATTCTGGTTATAAAAACGTCAAATACCCACTCGATCGAGTCAGACCCACTCGACCGAGTACCTCACCTACTCAATCAAGTGCCCCTACTCGATCGAGTCATGCTGACTCGTATATACTACCCGCATGCCAACTCTCATATCCCAACATACTATACAACTTTATAAACTCAACATTATAATATAGCTAAATATGCAATTCTACACAACTCCTCATATGATCAAAAATTGTACTACTTCATGTTATCAAATGCCACATAATAAACAACCATCATGCTTCTTATACGAACAACATACATATATGTACTTCACTAACTTTTCAATTACCACATCAATCTTCTACTCCCAACATCCATCAATTCACAACATATATCGTCACATTCTCATACAAGCTAACAAACACCACATACGACCTTGACATATACCCCCTCATGTGACCGGTTCAAAATTGTAGGGCGAGTTCGCGACTTTAGGACGTCTCCCAAGTTTTTGCATTAGCTCCTACAACCTTTACCCCGGGTTCATTTTAATTGACTCCCTATATTCATTAGATTCAATGTTTACAGGTTTCAGGATCTTCGCTCTGATACCATTTTGTAACACCCCCATACTCCAAGTGCCTTACCAGGACCACTCAGGTATAAAGATGCTACCATCTCTGTTGCCCGAGGCAATGATAATCATAAGACATTAACGAAACAACATTTAAATAGTATAAATTTAGTGAAAGGTTACAATCCAAAACCAAATACCAAAATACGGTTACATGTTCTCAAAACCAACTGTCTACTCAACTAAATGAAATGTTTAATGAACTACTCAGGCTACAAAATGGAAGACTCTATCATCATCAAAGTGGCACATCCCAGCTATCCCATGTAACTCGACTCATACCTGCTCAACAACCGCTTACCATCCCCGAATGGATCACCACGATTTTAAAACAATAAACGGGTCGATGACTAATCACACAATTTATATAATACAACAACACAGTAAACAAACAGCTCAATCATCACAGCTATCCTCCGAACTCCATTCCCAACTCCACAATACTGACTACACACTAAAGTGTGTAGTCGTGCCAGAGTGCCCATCGCAACAGGTCACTCCACGCCGCCAGTGGGGGACCGCAGCCTTTCCTACCTAATCCCCGCTCATCTCCATCGAGCGATAAACCCAAAATCCTTAATGTGCACATCCCTTCTATGGCGGGTTCTACAGAAGGCGAATAATGAGCGTGAAGCCACTCCCGCAAGTGACTCCACTCAGCCAGGGACGCGCCCCGAAGAACACAGACAGATACAATCAATCACAACTACTATCAACAACCAAATTCAACAATCGTCACAATACGAGTATGATAATATTCAACAATCACAAAACACCAACAACACATTATGGGACTAATACTGAGTAGGAAAACCCTACCTGGAAAGCAACACAGTCAGACGATCTCAACAGCTGATATCAAAAATCCTCTTCTACGAATCCTCCTCCAAACATACAATCATATAATTATTACCAATCAAGAAATACAACAAAACCCCCAAATCCCCAAATTAGGGTTTAACTAACTTTAACGAAATACTATAAAAACAGTACATAGATCTTACCCTCGACGCAAGGATTACAAAGGTATAAAGAAACACGAATTCCGACCTTCCAAGCTCCGGGATTTTCCAACAATGCGATTGATGCGAAGAACGTAGATTGTTTTCTCTTTTGAAAGTATTTAGGTTTGTAAAGTGTATTAAGAAAGTGACGGAAGTGATTATATACTAAATCGCATTATTAACAAATCCCGAAAAATCATCCCCCCGTAAACCGGCTACTCGATCGAGTAGCTGACATACTCGATCGAGTGCCTCCTACTCGATCGAGTATGCAGGTTACTCGATCGAGTACCCAACAGGTCAGAAACTATTTTAAAACGCAACACACCCTTACTCGACAGAGTAAGGCCCACTCGATAGAGTACCCAGAGACTCATAAAACCGTAGTATTACAGATATCATCCGCTAGAAGACTCCATGTTGCCTCCCACACTCTATTTGGCATGGACAACGTCCCAGATAACAATAAAGTCGCAAAAAGGTTTCTAAGATAAAATCCAGAGGCCCATTCGCTTGTTTGCTCTATCGCATCAATGTACTCTTTGTCGTCACCGATCAAGCCATATGCATAACACGCTTCCCTATATGTGTCATATAGAGTGCCGTTAACCCTTCTTATGTCCTCGTAACTTTTGGGTCCCTTTACATTGTTCAACATGGTTCTCATGAAATATAATTCACCGCAAGTCGGCGGCACATGTTGCAACCTGCCTATCTTAAAATTCTGTTTTCTAAGGGTCCACTCTCACTGATCTTTATTCCACACAAATTTAGTCGGGAATTGACAGTACAATAAGTCCTTCGCTATCTGCAACTCTTCCTCTTCACTACTGTTAATTTTCATCCAAGATAGAAACTTTGACACTCCCGTCGATGATTTCTTTAAGACCTCGTCAATAGGATTTTCATCATCAAACACAACGCTCTGTTCGCCAGGAAGGTGAAACTGCAGCCTTTCGACTGCGGGAGTCCTGTAGTGAATGTCAAACGCGAATATCCTCCAAACAGCCTCACATGCTGAAAGGTACCTACAATCGTAGTATCGTTTAATCTCATCCAACTGTTCAATAAATTGGTCATTACGGCGTCGATAAAAGGACTGCATTGTCACTCGATCAGATCCCTTATTTATACTTGAAAAGATACTTGATCGCTTTTGACTGGTTACACCACTCCACATTGATATGTGCACGATATTTCAGCAATAAGTACGGGTTATATGGCACGACAGATCCATTGTCAAGTGCCACTTTGTCCTTATATATTTTTGGTCCTGTTTTACTTCTCTTATAAACAGGATAACCGTCTTCGCCGATAGTTGTTCTTTGGTAAAATTTTTGGGAAAATGTTTTGAGCATGTAGACCCAACCATACACGTGATCGTGGTTTGGCAGTTCCACACGGTCCGTAAATCATGTGTGTGCAAACGACAGCATGTAACACAGGATTCTCAACCGGATTGGGGATCTCCGCTGAAATGATTTCATCGATATTCGCAGCTTTAGGGAACTTGTCTTCTCGATGTAAGAACAAAAGGATATGAGCATGTGGAAGATCACGCTTTTGAAATTCAATAGTATATGAAATTGTGATAGAATTACGCAAACATATTAGATTATATATTACGACTTGAGAAAATATGTCCAAATATTAAACCTGACAAATGAAAGACTGCGCAGCTGCTCTAACCTTACCAAAGATATGGCGCTCTTTTAAATCAATCATCAACTCTTCGAGCTTAATCTTGATTACGCGAGACAAAATATCAGGACGATCCTTGGGTTTAAGTCCTCTATTACTAACAAACCAGGTGATTTCCGGTCACTTAGGATTGCACGTAAACGTGATAAATAGATCAGGGTAACCGAACCACCTACAAATGGTCATAGTATCAAGGTAGTTTACTCTCATATATGGGCCACCTCCCATCAAAGAAAGAGGAACAATAAGATGACTACCGGCGGAAGACGGCTCAACGTCCCATCAACAGCTCTTCTAAAATTATTGTAATTGTCCACGCGAAGAAGATCTTGGTTGTAGCATATAAACTTTGGTCTATGAGATTCAACCGATGCAAATCCGTCAACTAAAAACTAGTGATAGACTTTTTTTTTTGGTTAAATGTAAGAATATATTAAAAAAATCGAGAAAAATCCATGTACATGCGATTCGGGTACCCGGGTATACCCCGGATCACCCTCATATAACCTCCTATCCTTATCTCTATCTGAAATCTAACACATCTCAACAAAATCAGATCCCCTTTTGCATTTCAGATCTCGTCTTCATCCTTATGTCTTCATCAACAATCATCACTGCCCCTCCTTTCTTTCAATCATACCTCACCAAATCTCGCTTCATACCAACGTCTATCCTTTGCTGCTAACGGCTTCTTGATCAATTTCCCAGATCGACTTTTGATTTCATGGATGATTCTTTTGGCAATGTTCTCAGATATCTCAACCAGGCCTTCAAGTCGCGCTTTATTCCGCTGATTCCATATGTGGTACACCCCCGCCATCAACACCATCATCTGTATTCCCCTTTGGAGCTTCGTCCATCTTCTGTGCACACTCCAATCCAGGCTCCTGTTGCAAGGTATGCTCAACTTGCCTTTTGAATTTAATTCATTGATTACTCTACTGCTGTAAGCACATCTCGAAAACAAGTGTTCTTGTGTTTCTTCTGATTGAGCACATAGACAACAGATTGCCTCATCACAAACCCCTATACGATGTAGTTTTGATTTGGTATTTAGGGATTCATTCAAGATTAACCAAGTGAATATGCTGTGTTTAGGTAGAGACCACCTATTCCACACCATACTCGCCCACCTGACCTTAGGACCCTTTTCTCGCAGCCACTCATAGCAGCCATATGCTGTGTATCCTTTGGATTCAACACTCCATATTCTATTATCAAATCCCGCAGCCAGGTCCTCTTTAGTCTTACAAATCTTTCGCCATGCCCAACTTGACTCATTGGAAGGGGTATACTCCATCCAGGGTTTATCCTTTAGGTATACCCGATCCACCCATTTAACCCACAAGCTGTCCTTCTTCTTAGCTATCCAGTTCACCGGTTTACCAACTATGGCTTTATTCCAGAGGGCTTGGTCACATATGTCCAATCCTCCTTCCTCTTTAGGTCTGCAAACTTTTTCCAAGCCACTAAAGGAACTCTCCTGTACTCCATTTTCCCATCCCATAGGAAGTTTCTGCAAATGGCCTCAATATTATGAATAACTCCTTTTGGGATAATAAATATAGATGCCCAGTAGGAATGCAAAGTTGTTAGGACAGCTTTAATGAGCACCAGTCTCCCAGCATAAGACAATTTTTTTGCCCCTAATCTATGAATTCTCATACATATCTTTTCTATCAGCACCTCACAGTCCTTCCTCCTAAGTCTAGTTGTTTGAATAGGCATCCCAAGATACTTGAAAGGAGTGGACCCTTCCTTAAACCCAGACACATTGAGGATGTCTTGTTTAAGTGTTTCAGGGACCCCATTGAGATAAGCATTAGACTTAGAGGGACTTATTTTGAGACCTGATATTCCTGAGAAGGTGTTAAAGGCCTTTAGAATAAGCATCATAGAGGTGGCACCCCTCTTGCAAAACATCATAACATCATCTGCAAACATAAGATTTGTAAGTTTTAGCTCCTTGCATAGAGGGTGAAATCTGAAACCTTCTCTCCTAGCAGCATAGCTCATAGTTCTTGTTAAGTAGTCCATGTATAGAGTGAAAAGTAAAGGGGATAGTGGATCCCCCCTGTCTTAACCCCCTCTTCCCTTGGAAAAAACCAAAGTTCTCTCCATTAAGTGAGAGAGTAAAGGAAGCTGTGGACACACATTGTATTATCATCTCTATAAACTGTGTAGGAAAGTTCAAGGCATCCAGTAGTTGATTGATAAAATCCCACTCAACTGTATCATAGGCTTTCTGAAGGTCAACCTTAAACATACACCTAGGATAGCTTGTGGGCCTGTTATATAGCCTTATCAAATCTTGGCAGATGAGTACATTTTCCAGGATGCTTCTCCCCTTTATGAATGCTCCTTGATTTTGGTCAACAATGTCAGGTAGGATACTCCCCAGTCTTGAGCATAAAAGCTTTGAAATGGCCTTGTAAATCACATTGCAGCAAGCAATTGGCCTGAATTGAGTGATATTTTTAGGTCTCTCACACTTAGGAATGAGGGTCAATGTAGTTGAATTGATTTGTTTCAGAAGTTTCCTGTGTGTAAAAAAGTCTTGCACAACTCTAGTAACATCATTGCCCACCACATTCCAAGCATCTTTGTAGAACCTACTAGTATACCCATCTGGGCCAGAGGCCTTGATGTCAGGTATACTAAAGATAGCTCTATTAACCTCTTCATCAGTGACAGGAAGGAGGAGGGATATAGCATGTTCATCAGTACACATTCTGCCACAATTGATAATAGGAGTTCTCACTCTTTTAATAGGTGTGCTAGTGCCAAGAAGACATGTGTAGTACTCCAGGAAAGTCTGTTGAATTTATTGAGTATCACTGCAGCTCTTCCCCTGAAGATCCTCAATCACAACCACTCTATTTTGCACTCTCTTGCTTTTAATTGATCCATGGAAATAAGCAGTATTTGCATCTCCCTCATTTATCCATAGACACTTTGCTTTTTGAGCTAAGAATGAATCTCTGGCAGCAATCATTGTTTTTAATTTCTGAGTAGCCTGAAACTCCTCTGCCATCTTGTCTAGATCTGTTGGATCAACTCCTAACTCCTCCTGCAACTTAGAGACCTGAAGCTGCAACAAATTAGTGGCATTTTCTATGTCAGAAAACCTCTCCTTGTTGAGCTGTTTGAGACCTGACTTTAGAGCTTTTAACTTTTTTGCAACCTGGTACATGATGGTCCCATCCACTGCCACTGCCCATGTATCCTGCATAATTTGAGTAAAATTCTCTGTATGTCCTCACATGTTGAAATATTTAAAGCTCCTAGGGGATTGATCATGTTTACTACTTCCTAGAATACATGGCGTATGGTCAAACAAACCTTCTGGCAAGAAATGAGCATAATACTCAGGGTAACAATCAGTCCAATCCTTGTTCACCATAAATCTATCCAATCTACTGTACGTTTTACCTTCAGGTCTCTGCTTGTTATTCCATGTATACCAGGACCCAATAGCCTGTATATCTAACATGCCACAATCAGTAACACAGCTCCTGGAGTCATCAATCTCAGCTTGAGTTGTATTTCTCCCACATCTTTCACTGTGTGCTAACACACAGTTGAAATCCCCTCCCATAGCCCAAGGCCCTCTTATGTTGTTAGCAATTCTCCTGAGCTTGTTCCATAGAGGTATTCTCTCTTGGATCCCATCGAAGGTATAGATATAAGTAAGGTAGAAGCTCTCCTTGCTCAGTAAAGACTCCACCTTCATGTGTATAAATTGAGCATCATACTCAATGAATTGAATCTGAAACTTAGCAGGCTGCCGCATAACTCATATCCTACCTCTCTTGTGATATCTAGTGTTAGTTGAAATGCTCCAACTTGTACCAAAAGTATTAACTACTTTATTCAAATTACATGGCTTAATTTTAGTTTCTAGAAGTCCAAAAAGACCTACCCTTTTATTCTGTAAAAACCAATTTATTTCTCTTTGTTTATTTACACTTTTCATCCCTCTAATATTCCAAAAGCCAATATTATCCATTAAGATTGGGAATTGTATTTATGTCACCTGCACTACCTCTTCCTTCTTGTTGCTGTTGAGTTATTCCAGACTTGTACACCACATCTTTGTAGGAATGAGCACCAAAATTGGACTCACTGTACCCCTCTTCCCTGGCACCTTGTCTGTTCATCCTGAGCAGTCTCTTTACAGGGCTTGATCCCCTTTAAGAGAGCATGACGCCCAAGTCACTGGATTCACTCCACCGTCCCCTTGTGTACTCTTCAGCATCTCTACCACAACTCCAGAGGTAGCTACTTCTTGTACATTTTCTGTCCCCTCTGCATTTTTAGCAACTGGTCTCCACTCCTTCCTAATCACCTTAACTTCTTTTCTCTTTACTCCCTGGATCCTCCATCTGCAATTCATAGTCTCATGCCCAACACCCTTGCAATGTGCACAGGTAACAGGCTTTCATTCATACTCGACATCTATCTTAATCATTTGCCCTAATTCGTCCTTGAACTTAACCATTTCAGGCAACTTATGATTAACCTTAAGCTAAATCATAACTCTAGAAAAATTCAACCTAGTCTTCTCTTCAGTGGCCATATCTCCTTTAATTAAATTCCCTATGAGGTTGGAAATTTTAGGTAGTCCCTTGCCCCATAATTTTAACGGAAGCTTATGCAATTTGATCCAAACTGGGACAGTAGTTACTGTATCGTTTGTCATATCAGCCTCACAGGTCCACCCCTTGACAATTAATGGTTTGTTATCAAATAGGTAATATCCAGATTTCAGCACTTTTTCTTTCATTTCCAGGGACTTGAACCTAACCAGAAATAGGCCATCATGCATAAAAGATATCTTATCAATGTTGTACTTGGACCATATTCTTCTAATGAATCCCTCTACTATGTCACTTGGAGGATTTGCTCCCATGATAAAACATACCACAGCCTGTCTCCAACACTCAATTTCAGCACTAACATCATCCTCTGTCAATTGTAGGATCACCTCCTCATCAGTAGGGCTTCCTTGGTCAATACGCTCTTCAGATTGTGCTTCCTCCTCAACACTTTTGGAATTTAACGTGTCATCAGATTCTTGGTCCCCATCAGATTTCTTGCCTTCATCAACATAGTTATGACTCAAGGTTTCCTCAGGTTGCTTATCATCCCCAACAATTGAGGGACTCAATATCCCATCATCAGGAGGCAAGTCTGAACCTGTATCTTCATCCTCATCACTGTCTTCTACTTCCAGTTCAGGCCCACCCACCAATTCATGCAGGCACTTCGTTTTC
This sequence comes from Silene latifolia, assembly GCF_048544455.1. Lineage (NCBI taxonomy): Eukaryota > Viridiplantae > Streptophyta > Magnoliopsida > Caryophyllales > Caryophyllaceae > Silene > Silene latifolia. The sequence goes on from NC_133536.1 coordinate 24,685,450, forward strand.
CTAGCATCCTCTCCATCAGGACCCCTTCCAGGGCCCTTTTCAGCAATTGGTTTGGCAATAGGCCTAGTACTGTTTGATGCCCTCTGCGTGGATTGAGCTTTCCTAGCCATGTGCAAGGAAATTCAATGGCGGCAGAGCATCAACTTTCTCTCTCTATCGTTTTCTCTCTCTATGGTTTTTTTTCTGTGATAGACTTTACCGGATTATAACAGAGTTGGAAATTCAAATGACAGTGGTCTATCCTGAATACGGAATGCATACCACTCTCTAAGTGTTAATTTATCACGCGGATTTTCAGAATTGCTATTTCGAAGAGAATTTTCAGAGTGAGAAATTCCCAATCGGTAACCGTCTTCCCCGCACGGAAATAATAAAGGATACTGGAGGGCCATGAACAATGGGTGTAACTCAGATATACGTTGTAAACTTCCGCATGACTTTTGTACAATAATATCTCGTTTATCCATCTTTGGACCTAAATCACCCTCGATCAATGCTACTACCTCTGAAACCGTTGGACGATTATACGTTCTCCTATCTCTGTCTCTTCTACAGATGAGTTGATACCGTCGTTTCAGTACCAAAAATAAATAACTAAGTACTACTAACAGAAGTCAGTGGTAAGTAGGTTCGATCTCCACAGGGAGGCGGTCACTATCTACTTGTTAACTCAGTCCGTCTACGGTCACAAGATGGAGGTTTTGAGTAATTTAACTAAACTAATAAGGTCAAAGGAGAGAAATAGAGTAAATGGGTAGAAAGTAAGCAAGTAGAGAGAAAGCAGCTAAGACAATCGGTTCATCATGATTCTCAAGTAACGTAATCTAAGGTCTCAGGTCAATGCAAGTTTAATCTACGGAGCAATGAATATCACTTTCCGGACTCAATTCGCCCTAAAACACTAATAGCTTAGCTTCCGCCCTCACTAAAGTGCCCTAATGTTCGCTACAGGTCTTACCATTTCCAATCTTCCGATCTAGGTCAAGGTGTACCATAATTTATTAACTAATTGCGTCGACTCAATTAGATAAGAACAGTTATATGTAGCGATTAACAACATAGATAAAATTTGCATTAAAACTAATTACTCAATTTACAAATTCCTTAAGATCATGGCTCCCCTATGTCTTAGCAAGGGAGATTAGCTATGCATAATTATTGGGTAAACAATAGAAATTAAGCATAAATAATTATCTAAGATGAGAATAGAAAAAATAGAGATTAAGATAATAAAAGCAATAAGGCAATAATAATTAATTAATTAAGAATAGAGAGTACCGATTGCAAGGAAAAGTAAAGGAGAAATAAGATCCAAGTTTTTAAACCTAAGGGAGAGCAAGGGCAGAGAAGTTGAAGAAGAGAGGAAGAGGAGAAGAGAGAAGGGAGAGAGGAAGCCCTAATGACTTAATTATCTCTTTATATAGTAGAGATATTATTATAAGATAAGCTAAATATAAGATAGTCTCGACATAAAATAAGCTGCGTCCGACTCGATTAGCTCGATCGAACAACATAAAGTTCGATCGAGAGGTTTCCTCAGCGAAAGTTCTCGATCGAATGATTAGGACCTCGATCGAACACATTAAGGGCTCAAGGTGGTCGATCAAAAAGAGTCGCTGGTCATTCGAAATGTAAAGAGGTCGATCGAAATGTGTATATTACAGAGCTCTCGATCGAGAGCTTCAACGCGTAATTTCCTGCTTTGCGCACTGAATTTCAAACGGCCGCCATTTCTTCGTTACTTGTCTGAATCAAGCGATTTTCATGGCGTTGGAAAGCTAAGAGGATGAGATTTCATCTTCAATTGTAATCACCTGATTATCATTTTTATAACTTAAGATATGGTTCTTAAAAATAGACACTAATATTTTGAAGCTCTTCCTTTGCTCGCCTAGCTTCTTTACTTAAATGCGCACCTCAAATTAGTAGTTTCCAAGCTCCAACTCAACTCATCTCCTAAATGCATGCATAGGGACATGTTTTAGGCTTGATTATGCTCCTCTCCGGTTCATTCCTGCAAATAAGACAAGAGAAACCAAAGTAGACAATTCGGGGGACATTTGTAGCTAAACACTACTAAATATGCATAAAGATGCGTGCAAATGAAGTATAAAATACCTATATAAAATGCACGCATCAAATCTCCCCAAACCAAATATTTGCTTGTCCCCAAGCAAACTATATGCAAAACTAATGGAACGGAAAAAGAAAGCTCAGAGCTAGCTATAAATTGTTCACTTAAACCAATTTAATGCAGCAAACTAACACTTATAGCAAAACGTCTAATGCAAACGAGTTGTAAGATGTTTATAATAAAGCTGAACCGTCGACCTTGCAAGACCCTTAAAATTGGACTCTCACAGGTCACTCTTCTCTCATGAAGCAAAGGGTAAGCATATGAGTGTAAGAGAGAAACAAATATAGTTGCTCACCTAGACTACAACCCACATAAACATGCATGCAGCTAATATGATAGACAAATCTAGCTACCGTACACACATTCCAACCAAACAAAGTCCTATCACAGCCGAGGGCTTACAAAAGTATGGTAAAATGAGGCAATGGGTAAGAAAAGGCAAAACATTTATGGGAATGTGGAGGTATAGGCGGCCAAGCTAGTACCTAAACAAAACCAAAAACCAACATCCGATTCTTACTCAATTATAGAAGTAAGCACATGTGCCTTTCATTTGGCACCAAAACTCACCAAACCAAAATGAACATACTCCTTAATAGATATAAATAAAGCAGAGGAGCAGAAACCGTAAACAATCGAATCTTTTTTTTTTTCTTCTCAGCTTTCTTTTCTTCACGTTTTTTTTCTTCTTTTTTTTTCATTTTTTCCAATTCTTTTTTTTTTTTTTAATTTTCTTTTCTCATCCTCCTTTTCTTCATAAATTACCAACTCCAAATAATGCAATACAAACCAAACTTGGCACAATAAATTATACTCCCTCCTATTCTTCATTTTCTTCTCTCTTTCCTAAAACGGATTATTCAGGTTTTCTTCCCCTTTCCTTTTTTGGAAACTTTTAATCTTATTTTATTCATTCCTCTCTCCTATCACCAAACCCCACCCAACTCACAATTCCTTATTTAATTCCTAATTATTCATTTCTCTCTCCTATCACCAAACCCCACCCAACTCACAATTCCTTATTTTATTCATTCTTCTCTCCTATCACCAAACCCACCCAACTCACAATTCATACTTTATTCCCCTCCTTAATTCTTGTGCCCCCAACAAAGGGAAAGAATATGAAGAATAGGAGGGAGTATACCGCAATACATACACTAACTAGCTTGACAAGGCAGGCTAAATCTGGATGTAGTTAAGAGTCAACAGGCAAATTTGGCTAAATGTGGAGTTAAATGGGTAAAAATGAAAGAAAGTGGAATGTAAGCACCCCCTGCATGTGACACCAACCACTAACCCGAATGTATGTAGGCAAAAAGCAATTGAATTTCATAACCGTGCAAATTAATGATACATGATATGCAAGGAGTACTACTCTCAGTCCTACATGAAACTGGTCACAAATGACACCAGTTTATTAGGCTCTAGTTCCTTAGAAATTATAAGTAGCTTGCCAAAATTTTCAGGTCAAGTCTATTCGTTCAGCTAAATTTTAACATAAACTCGTGGACATGCAAAAAGACAATGCTAAAAAGAATAATAGTCTATGCAAGGCTTAAGCAAAAAGACAATTGCAGTGCAATTTCATCATTGAAATCCACCGTTCCGACTCGACCTATATGCTAAAATAAACGTGAATTTTTTGAATTTTTTCTATTTTTATGAGATTTTTGAATTTTTATTAAAAATAAACAACAATGCATGCAGAAATTAAACGTGATAACAGAAATGCAATAAAAACAACATGCAGACACAGATATGGATGCATAACCTCCCAAACCAAATCGTACAATGCCCTCATTGCACCGAAAATAAGGAAAGGAAATGCAACTTAAAAAAAGGAGAGAGTGAAGTTGTAGAAAACTTACAAGATAACGTGAAGTAGGGACCTCCCCAAACCAGCTAGCAACATGGGAGGCCGCAAACAACTGCAGGACAGCGTCATAGGAAGTGAATCCAACTCAAAAGCACTCGATCGAACTGGAACAATGGTCGATCGAGTGGACTGGGCACCTAAGCAGTTCGATCGAGGAAGTAGGGCTCTCGGTCGAAAGATCCTCTTTGGCAGGCACTCGATCGAGAAGAAGATGTATTCTATCGAGTGAAATCAGCAGCAAAAGGATTCAATCGAGTATATAAAGTACTCGATCGAGCCATCCACAAGAGATTCCTGCAAAGACGAAATAAACAGCCGGCAAAACTAACAAAACAAGCTTAACTGTTCCAGTCGATGGTTTAAAAACCAATTATTACACAAACAGCTGAAATGTTTGAAAAGCAACTAAAATTAAAAAATCCGGGTTGCCTCCCGGACAGCGCTAGTTTCAGATAGGTCCCAGCTTGACCTTCTTTTCTTCATCCATCTGCTCCAGTTAGTCAGAATCAAAGCAATTCAAACCCCTTAGCAGTAGATCATATAACTGCGCATGTGCTACACAAGAGCATAAGTAGCACCAAAATAAATAAAGAGCATATAAAAACAATCTAAAGTACCGTCTCAGCCTGACAAACTTTCGATAACAAATACGGTGAAACATTATTAGCTTATCTGACCAACTGGGAGGGGGTAGAGCATTGAAACATAAAGCATAAGTCAAATGAGGTAGTGTACTGTTTATACAAATAATAATATAATTATTGTTAATTACCTCAGCTTCGTCGCTCCTAACGTTGGAATCATTGATAAGAGAATACATTACCTCGTCCGTGCTAGGAACGTTTACTGACTCAGCTGCCTTCTCGTTACCCTCCTTTGTTGGTTCTGTCCCGTAATTCGCAGCCTCCAAGGTAGGGATATCAATGGATCGGGTTCGGGTCGGGTGAAGCCTCATCCGTCATCCATCCGTCACATTAAAATCTCATCCAACCGATCCATCATCCATGAAAATTATCATCTGTCATCCACCCATCTATCATCCAAGGATGAAACGGGTGGATCGGGTGATAAACGGGTGATTGTGTATATGTATGCTTAAGACTAAAAAAATGATAGACTTTTTATTCTTTACAAAAATTAAGTTATATAATTATTTTAGTGTAACTTTTTAGTGTGAATTTTCACAAAATATATATTTTGAGAGTAGAAAAATTAGAGAAGTTGAATATTTTATATCTTAAAAATGTAATACATATATTTTTTTCAAAAAAATAAATAATAAAATCGGGTGGTGGATGGATGACGGGTGAAATTTCTTCATCCAACCCATCCGTCATCCGTCATCCGTTTCATCCATCGTCAATCCGTCATCCATTTAGGTCGGGTTTTCATCCGTCTTTTAGGATCGGGTGGATCGGATTTTAATGGGGTGCGGGTGAAATTGACATCCCTACTCCAAGGCATCCATCTCGGCTTTGAAAAGGGGAGATTCACCATATCCATTGTCTTCGTTAAAATTGTCATCCAAAACGAACCAAAATGACGGTTCATTGTGCTCCATGGCCAAAGTGGTCGATCAAAGGTACTCAAGCCTTCCCTTTGATGATCTTTTACCTGGAACTGCCTAGGTAGGACCTGCAGGACCTATCAAAACAGCACTAAAGAAAAAGATGAGAACTGCCTCAAGGGATAAATCCCTAGAGGCTAAAAACAGACAAAATTGAACAAGTAAATAAAGTAATTGCCTCCCCGAAAACGGCGCCAAATTTGATACCGTCGTTTCAGTACCAAAAATAAATACCTAAGTACTACTAACAGAAATCAGTGGTAAGTAGGGTCGATCTTCACAGGGAGGCGGTCACTATCTACTTGTTAACTCAGTCCGTCTACGGTCACAAGATGGGGGTTTTGAGTAATTTAACTAAACTAATAAGGTCAAAGGAGAGAAATAGAGTAAATGGGTAGAAAGTAAGCAAGTAGAGAGAAAGCAGCTAAGACAATCGGTTCACCATGATTCTCAAGTAACGTAATCTAAGGTCTTGGGTCAATGCAAGTTTAATCTACGGAGCAATGAATATCTCCTTTCGGTCTCAATTCGCCCTAAAACACTAATAGCTTAGCTTCCGCCCTCACAAAAGTGCCCTAATGTTTGCTACAGGTCTTACCATTTCCAATCTTCCGATCTAGGTCAAGGTGTACCATAGTTTATTAACTAATTGCGTTGACTTAATTAGACAAGAACAGTTATAAGTAGCGATTAACAACGTAGATCAAATTTGCATTAAACCTAATTACTCAATTTACAAATTCCTTAAGATCATGGCTCCCCTATGTCTTAGCAAGGGAGATTAGCTATGCATAATTATTGGGTAAACAATAGAAATTAAGCATAAATAATGATCTAAGAGGAGAATAGAAATAATAGTGATTAAGAGAATAAAAGCAATAAGGCAAGAACAATTAATTAATTAAGAATAGAGAGTACCGATTCTAAGGAAAAGTAAAGGAGAAATAAGTTCCAAGTTTTTAAACCTAAGGGAGAGCAAGGGTAGAGAAGTCGAAAAAGAGAGGAAGAAGAGAAGAGAGAAGGGAGAGAGGAAGCCCTAATGACTTAATTATCTCTTTATATAGTATAGATATTATTATAAGATAAGTTAAATATAACATAGTCTCGACATAAAATAAGCTGCGTCCGACTCGATTAGCTCGATCGAACAACATAAAGTTGTTCGATCGAGAGGTTTCCTCAGCGAAAGTTCTCGATCGAATGATTAGGATCTCGATCGAACACATTAAGGGCTCAAGGTGGTCGATCCAAAAGAGTAGCTGGTCATTCGAAATGTAAAGAGGTCGATCGAAATGTATATATTACAGAGCTCTCGATCGAGAGCTTCAGCGCGTAATTTCCTGCTTTGCGCACTGAATTTCAAACGGCCGCCATTTGTTCGTTACTTGTCCGAATCAAGCGATATTCATGGAGTTGGAAAGCTAAGAGGATAAGATTTCACCTTCAATTGGAATAACCTGATTATAATTTGTAGAACTTGAGATATGCCTATTCAAAATAGACACTAGTAGTTCGAAGCTCTTCCTTTGCTCGCCTAGCTTCTTTACTTAAATGCTTACCTCAAATTAGTAGTTTCCAAGCTCCAACTCAACTCATCTCCTAAATTCATGCATAGGGACATGTTTTAGGCTTGATTATGCTCATCTCCGGTTCATTCCTGTAAATAAGACAAGAGAAACCAAAGTAGACAATTTGGGGGACATTTGTAGCTAAACACTACTAAATATGCATAAAGATGTATGCAAATGAAGTATAATACCTATATAAAATGCACGAATCATGAGTCTGGTACTCACATCGGAAGACAATCTGTCCCTAGCCATCCTAACTGTCTTCGCAACAGGATTATGTGAGTCGACCATCTTTTGCAGCAATTCAATCAGCTCATCGTTAAATTGCTCCGGAGTATCGTGGTTGCATTCATAGGTAATTAATAATAAGTTGTGTTTATTTATATTGGGTAACTAAATACCAAAAGATCGATCTTTACAAATAATGCGTTAAAATAATATTCTAACGTATTTGTCTTGTATATGACATACCTGTTTGATTTTTTTCCGATTTTCAACTTCTTCTTCTGTGTCATATATGTAGAACTGACAAAATTTAGGCGTTGCTCCGGTTGACGGCAACAAACTTCCTATTCGATGAAGATTTTGGCCTCCCATCCTGAATGTGTAGGGACCTCAACCTTGAATGACGGAATGATCAATCTTCCCACCCATGGATGTAAAAGAAAACATCCCGTTATAAGCCCGGACATTCTCAATAAAATGCTTACTAAATGGATGTTGTCTACTTAGTAGAGACTTTAGGATTTGAGGCGGCTCTTTTAACCATGGAAGCTTAACTTTGCCATCAGAGCAACACAATGAGAACTTAGGGCATCAAGTACCCTTTTTTTCTTTTTTCTTTCTTGAAACCACATTTGCGCTCTACATTTTGTGTACTCGTATTCTGGGTCACCAATATCCCAATATCCCAATATCCTTCGAGTACTGAAACATTAAATGTCACAATAATATGGAAAAGTTAAATAGTTTGATTTATATAGCTATTTAAATCAAGTTATAATACATCGATCATTAGCAAAAAATAAAATGACCTCCGTTGTTCCCCTGGGAAGATTTATTTTGTTGACTTCGGGAACATTCTCCGTGTGAGTGAAATGAGCCCGTTTCACGTCCAGTGAATACTTCTTGGTTTTCAGAAACTAAACCATTAAAGTCATCATAATATTCGCCAAAGGCAGAACATAAATCTCTTACTAATCACTCCACCGCATCTGGTGGACTATCGATACCTAAGTAGTCATGTTATGAACAACGGAGTTAGGATAAAAGCACGTAATAACTATAACGATTGTTGTATACAAATTGTTAAGATAGTATTCAACAATAATTTAAAACAAAATAACCATCGTTAATGAATTGGGAGGATTAATTTTCTTGGCCGAAGGAATATTCTCCGTGTAAGGCAAAAGACCACCTACCATGTCCAGTGACAGCTACTTGACTTTCTGGTATTGAAGGTCTACATTCGTCGTATTATTCGCCAAAGGTTGAACATAAGTCTCTTACTAATCGTTCGACTACATCTGGTAGACTATCGGGACATGCGAAGTAATGCAATAAACACCAGTTTAGAGAGTAATAAAACTTATACTCGATTTGTTAAATATTTTATTTATAATAGACAGCATTTTATATACTTGTGGTAGTGGAAGTAAGTGGCATGGTTGGAGTACAATATTGAGGATCTATTTGCACAGATGCAGCTGATGTCACTCGTCTTGCTTGTCGTCTAGTCGAAGCTAATATATATAAAATGGCTATTAGAGTAGTTTTTTTTTTTTGTTATAGCCATTAATAAAAATTTTTCATGTTAATGACTAATACACAAAATTAAATTTATTTAATATTTTAATTACGAATAATAACTAAAAAAATAAATAAGACAAAAATAGTTGTATTTATGTAAATCATATATGTACGGGTCCAATTTCAGATAATTTGTTGGCCCATTGTTTTTTTTAAGTACAAACAAAGCCCAATAAACAACAATATTGGTAAGAAGAGCCGGCCCAATAATACCCTAAACTGTGTAAATATTGACCAGCCCATCTACACGATCCCATAAAACCCTAATTAAAATCCCCTTATATATATACTCAGTTGAACCCCTCATTACACCTTACCCTATTTTTCGGCCGTCACTCTCTATAATCACCCCTTACCCTATTTTTCACCTCACATCTCACACTTCTCTCTGATTTCTCATAAATCTCCTCAAATGAAGCCACTCTCTGATTTCTCATCAACGATTAAAATCATGTGATCATCGTTTCTTTGACGTCGTCTACTGCCTTTCTTAGTTGCTTTCCCGTCGTCTCTGCCTTTATTCGGTATGTCAATTTCATTTTCGTTTAACTATTCCTTTTTTCATGTTGATTTTGTTATAATTATCATGTTTCTTGATAGTTTTTTTCAAATTTTCGATTGAATTTTGTTAAAGGTTTCATAGATCTGTCCATATTTCATTTTAATTTCAATATTATGATTGAATATTGTATAAGGGTTTGTTTATGATGTTTATATTTGTGACAAATTTGTTGATCTTAATTTTTGTGACATGTTTGATAATGATTTTTGATTTTTTTCGTATCAAGGAAGTTAATTTATCCGATTTGTTCAAATTTGTGTATACATTGAATTTCTGTGATTTTTTTCGTCTCAAGGATGTTAAGTCATCAATGATTTTTGATTATCATTTTCGAATTAACAAATAAAATTTTGTGCATGTTCAGTTTATGTGATTTATTTGTTATTTCATGTTCATTGTATAATTTTTTTGTTAATGTTCTTGTCTTCACCTCAATTTGATACACTAATTTCTGGGTTTGAAACCCAGATATTCAACCCCAAATGTTGAAATCACCAACCTGACTAAGAAGCCCGAGTCTAAACCCGAGTCTGAACCCGAGTCTGAGCCCGAGTCAACCGAGTCTATGCCCGAGTCAACCGAGTCTATGCCCGAGTCCATGCCCGAGTCAAGCGACTTAATACCCAGATATGCGAAGTCAAACTTAAACTGACCCAAACCATAATCCTAAAGAATCTGAAAACAGACCCAATTATGTCCAATTATTTTTAAATCTTCTGTTCTAACGATTATGTTTTGATTTCTCTTAGGTTGTTTCAAATGGTATGCCTACACTTATTGAGATAAGTACAATTACTATCATTTACATTGAACAATTGTTGAATTTCATTTTTTTAAAATTTGATGTAATATTCTGATTCACCCATACTAAGTATTTTTATTTTTATGCCTCATCTACAGCATAAAGAGGAAAGGGAGTAATGATGATTTATTTGGGATATTTTCACAAAAGTTAAGTCACACTAATTTTCATATCTTTTTTTTTAATTTGTTCCCTCTAATTTAATTGAAGGAATTTGCCAATCTAATTACTATTTTTATTGATTTTTCAGGTTGTCCTATAAATATATATAATGATAATGATATTATGGGATATTGACTCAAGTATTGAAACATAGAAAGATAAGTATCTAAAACTTGATCTTATGAGATGCTTACTTGTGTCTTTTCCTTTGTAGTTTTTCCGCTTCTGTTTTGAGTTTGAGTTGTTGCCCTATTTCATTGCTGAAAATTTAGCACATCTAAGGTTGTTACTTGCTGATTCCCTGTCTCTTTTCGTAATTGTTCTTGTTTGTTTCCTGGTTTATTACGCTTTGTAAGCCGAAAAATAACTTACTTTAAAAAAGCTTTTCTCTGAAGTAATTTTTTTGAAGGACCTTAGTAAATGAATGAATGTTTGTGAACTTGTATTTTTGGAATATATAATGGGTTAAAGCTGTTGTTAGTGGGGAACATGTTAATTTTTGCAGTTAGTTTCTTTGTTTACCACCTGCAAACAAACTTCTTTTGGCGCATTTTTTTGAAATTTTAATGAAAAATTCTTTCAACGCATTATTTAGAAATTTTCCTGGGTTTAAATTACGGAATCGGTTCTACTCTTGTAATTAATTTGAGATCATTAATTTGAGACCATTATTTTAATAAATTCTATTTTGGAACCAATATGAATGTTCTTACTAAGTATTCTGAGACGATTATGTTAATAAATTTAGTTTTGGCTGATATTGACTATAATTTTAATTAGTTTTTATTTTGGCATGTTTTTTGAAGGGCTTATTTTGAGACCCGCTATTTCGTTAGTAGCAGGATTTTTCCGAAGAATCTAATGTTTTTATTAATATAATATGGATTTTTGATTAAAATTAGCGTATGAATGTTAGGCTATTTTTGGTTGTCTTCTTTTTATTGTATTGCCCAATTAAGCAATTATTAGGCCAGGAATTCTGAAATAAACTTGCGTCGTCTAACATTGAAAAGAGAAATTACAACTATTGTTCGAGTTAAATAAACAGCCATGCTAAACTACTTGTAAATAAAAATATAATATTCGAACTACTGTTGAATAACGTGAAACTAAAATAAAATATAATGCTTGTTTTGCTTCTTATGCCATCTAATTCTTCGCTGATTTCCCTTTTTTTGTTGATGCTTCGTATTGCACATCTTCGTCCTTGTCTGTCGCACATAATGTCCTCTTCTTTGACGGTGTCGATGACTCCGTGTTAAGTCCAGTTTCATTTTCTCCATCCTGCATTTTTTCCTCTTTGCATAAGTTTAAGTTCTAATAGATCATAGCCTATGATAATTTGTATTAATTTTGCGTGTAATTGCAATATTTGGACTGAATTTCATACCAGTTAGAGTCTGATTGTGTTTCACTTGTGACGACACTTTCCCGTGTGCAATTATTACATATACTTTAAATAATGATAGTCATAAATCAAAGAATTATTAAAGAAAATCTGTCAAACACATAATAGAATTGATGTTTTACATGTATCATATTTATTGTTGAAAGTTTTTCCACAGATTCATCTTTATGTATTCCCTTGACAACACTATCATCCTGTAATGGTTCACAGATTTTGCACAATTGCTTAAAAGTGCGAACATAATTCATTTTTTGCGCTTAATCTTTTAGGGGATTGTTATGTTTTACCTCTGCAATGCTGGCTGCTAACACTTCATTCTCATACTGAATTTTCTTCTCACATATCATGCTAATATTTTAAGCTCTTTTAAGTAGAGTATATTTCCAGAATGCAAAAAATTATAAATTTACTACCAAAAGACAACCCATTGAGTCTGGTATTTCACTTGAGGCAGCACTCATTTCCTGTTTTTAAAATGTTAAAATTGTTAGCTAAACGATTTCTGATATTTGGTAAAATTTAATAAACAATTTTAACTGCTTTATTCCTCTATCATTTTGTATTGTCTAAGTCCATGCTTCAATATGTCTCAAATAATCACTGTAGTCCACAACAGTGTAGCACCTTGAACTTAATTCCAAGTTGTACCTTTTGTCAACTATTAACTTGAGTACATACTTCTTTCGTAACATTGAAGTTAGTTCTTGTGGCACTCCTTGCACATCTCCTACCTGTGTATAGTTTAATGTTCTGAGAACTTTTTATGCTATGATTAAGATTATATGTAACAAAAAAGTATTAGTGTGTAAAGTAATTTAGTGGTCATACCTGTTTTAGTTTGTCTAAACATTCCAAATGAGTCTTTGCAACCTCCTTTTTTATTTGTTTATCATACATGATTAAGTTTGCCTTTGCTCCACTATCATCGCTGATTAAAAATCTCACCTTAAATCTGCATGTATCAAATACGATTATGTCGTAAGTTATTTATGTATACATAATGATATCGTAGAATAAATATACATGGGATTTTACCTTGTTGCTCTATCTTCGCTGCCCTCTTCATGTGCAATAAACCTTTCGTCTGAGCGGTACCATTTGCCATGTCTCTTCCCAACTAAACTTGTACACTTTTGGCATATATTACGGTACCATCCATGTAACACTACGGTTTTCTATGTCTATGGGTACTCTATCGAGTGGGGGTTTCTCTGTCGAGTAAGTATGTTTTTATACGAAACAGTAGTCTATCTGATGGGTACTCGATCGAGTAAGGGGCACTCGATCGAGTAAGTTACTTACTCGATAGAGTAAGTGAGTCTTACGGGTTATTTTTCCGGGTTTTGATAGTAATGCGAGAAGGATATAAAAGCATCTTTCATCAGTTCCTTTTCATTTTACCCTATTCTAAGTTTCATAAAAGACAAAACAAGTTACGTTACTTCTCCTTCTTCGAATTATTATCAAATCCCAAGGCTTGAGTCATCGGAATTCAGTGTTCTTTGCGCCGTTGAGTCCGTAGCATTGTGGGTAGTTAGTGATTGTTGGTTGATTCAGACGGTTGTGATTTCATATTGTTGATTGATTCAGACGGTTGTTGATTTTGGTATTATGGTTATTGTTTATCTGTCTGTATTCTTCGGGGTGCGTCCCTGGCTGAGTTGAGTCACTTGCGGGAGTGGCTTCACGCCCTTGATTCGCCTTCTGTGGAACCCGCCACAGAAGGGATGTGCACATTAATGAACATGGGTTTATCGCTCGATGGAGATGAGCGGGGCTTAGGTGGGAACGACTGCGGTCCCCCACTGGCGGCGAGGAGTACTTGTTGCGATGAGTACTCTGGCAGGGCTACACACTTTAGTGTGTAGTCATATGTGTGGAGTTGGAGATGGAGTTGTGGAGATTGTGTTGTGTTGATAAGTTGTTTGTGATACTGTTTATTTGCAGCTGTCTGTTTTATGTAATCAGTATTGACCCCGTTTAAATGTTTTAAAAACTGTGGTGATCCATTCGAGGGTGGTGAGCAGTTATTGAGCATGTATGATTGTGTGGACATGGGCCACGGGGGCGCTTGGGAAACAAGCGTTTGCATTTGTGGAGTCGTCACCAATTTTTATGGGAAATTGGAACCGTTCGAATACCTCGTGTCATGTCAAGACACAAAGTAGTGACATGAACACCAAGAACTACGTTACCCTTAACATTCTATGTCTAGAATGACTCTCGTGGATGCCAATGAACACGGATATTCACAGAGATCTGGAGTAAGGGGTGAGGGTACGTATTAGGAAGCTCTTTTGATCGAACACCTAATCCCGCCCGCCTCGATAGCGGCCTCTACTAATGATTAGGGACATCATCTATACTCGATATATCGTCGATTATATGCATGCAATGCAACATCCAACGTTTTAATCCTAGCATGTGAGAATATTAAACTAAGTCGGTTAACACGTAATTTAACATACAATAAATGTCAAAGTAGGGATTTAGGGTCAATTACGTGTGAAGGCATACAAACAATGTGATAAAAGAAATACAATGATACAATAATGAAGATTACAATAATTACATTAGGTTAATGATTTATGTCGAAAATACATTTAAAACGGATAATTTGAGAAAAAGGAATAAAAGAAAGAATTAACGAACAGACCAGTAGGCGATAATACGATTAATAGTTAATTAAACGTAGACTAATAAACTAGGTCAAGGCAGAACGGAAGTTCAGAGACAGAAATCAACCTGGAACAGGCGCAGCAGGACTGCGCCCTTTGGAAGAGGCGCAGCAGTTGCTGCGTCTGTTCCAAGGGTGAGTTCTGGCTGTGAAGCCGGAACTGCAAATCGCTAATGTAAATTGGTGATTTTAAGGATTGATTACGATATATAACTCGGATGGAAGTGATTTAATAGGTTATTTACATGTGATTAATGGTCATAAAAGCAATAAACATGGATGAGACGAATGTGGATGAATTAATATTTACAAGATTAAAAGAGGATTATTAACAAATTAACAAATTAAACTAATTAGGCTAAATACGATGGATCAATGACGAATATATGATGGTGACGATAAATAACAGATGCAAATATGTCAATGATGAATTCCAGAGACTTAATATTGATGAATTGAATCTCTAAAACCCGAATTGATTTTAATGACGAAAACCCGCAAATATGAGTTACTTGGGATTTAAGTCGGATTTAATGATGAATTATACGTATTAATGATGATAAATAACATACACGTGAGATGATTATGTTAATATACCATAGAATTAAAGAAAACAAACGAAAACGAATAAAGAGGACGAATTACAGAGGACGAAGGAAGAAGAAAGGAAGCGAGAATCTGGCGGCCCTCACGAAGAGGCGCAAGGAGAGTGCTGCGCTCTTTCAAGAGGCGCAGCGCGATTCTTTGCGTCCTTTCTCGGCGGTTTGTCTTCTAGAAATCCGTAAAAAAGGGTTTTAAAGGAAGGGTTTATAAATCGGTTTTAAGAGGTGTTTTCGACATAAACCTTACATTAATGATACAAAAAAGGTAAATAACAATAATAAAAGAGAGATTTACACCCTCAGACTTACATGTTTGACGAAACGAGATGAACTAAGTTTACGATTAGTGATGCTCGACTCGAATGTAACGAAAGTGCCCTCGTAAGAGGAATTAAAACAGATCGATTAAAGTTGATTATGGTGGAGTTGGTCAAATTGATCGGTCATGCAAAACGAGGCTGGTACTCAGAAGGATCCGAGCTTACGTGGTCGAATGTTCAAGCACGTATACGCCAAAAAGTAAGAACGTGGTCTAGAATGCAAAGGGAGAAGAGAAGAGCGGACACTCGCGTGAGAAATATGAGGAGCGAAGGCTCCTATTTATACTAATCACGTGAAGGAATTATGGTAAGAGTAAGATACGGAAGGAAAGATCCGGAAATAACCGACTTAGGTTAAAACACGGAAACTTGGACAAAAAGAAAGCCCTGGGAAAAGGCGCAACAGGTGCTGCGTCCCTTGGAAGAGGCGCAGCACTTGCTGCGTCCTTTCCTCAGCGGGTTCCTCCTGCGCAAGAAAGCGCGTTTGACAGCCTGTCGTATTTTAGGCATAACTTTCTCTACAAGACTCAGAATAAGGTGATATCAGTGGCGTTGGAAAGCTAAGAAAGAGATCTAGAACTTTCTGTGAAATAGGCCTGACCCAACAAAGTGGTTATCACCTCGTAAAATGGGCCTAAATGTCGGGTTGTCATTTTAGCTAAATGAAATGCACATTTTGTAATGTAAACTTTTAGTTTAGCCTAATGAAGTGACATGAGACTCAAAATGAGATATAATCTCAACATTTTATGACATACTAACCTTAGGTAGACAAGCACATTGCTTTGACTCGGGATTTGACGGTTTTAGGAAATGAAGACGGTTTTTTGACCCGGACTCCAAATGTACTCTAATTACAGCCAAAACGACCGTAATGACACCTAGATGACAACCATGAGGTAGACACAAGTGTTTGAGCGATCACTTGACGATAAACTTACGAACTGTCACAAATCGTTCCGCGTACCAAACATGCGGCCCAATCATCACCGGGTGGTTTGCGGGAGGTGTAGAAACGAGGTGTCTACAGAGCCCCCACTTTGACTGAGGCTTGGACAAGGCGAAAGTCAAAGTATAGCCATCAGGTCAATCGAAGATTACAACCTGACGACTATGGCGACGCGAGGCGGTTCAAGGGGTCTGAACCAAGGACCTGTCGTCGGGAACATTTTAGAGTCTGTCGACTATCGGGGAGGGTCGTTTAAAGTCCATTAGACTACGTAAGGAAGCTCGCCAGCCATAAGAAGAGACCATACCTGAGACTTCTTCCTCGAGACGTTTCCGGAGGTGCATAGAAGCTAAGGTTAAGCGTAGGAGCTAAGGTTAAGACCTAAAAGATATATAAGGATTGTGCTAGGGTGTGGAAACCTAAAGGAAAACATCGACGGGAAGGAGGCCAAATATAAGTTCAACTTAAGGGGTAATCAAGGTTTGAGTGTAGGAACTCTAAGGAAGTTATGATCCTAAAGGAATATGATCCTAAAAGGAAAAGGTGATCCTAAAGGAATATGATCCTAAAAGGTATAAGGTGATCCTAAGGAATATGATCCTAAGGGTAGAAGTGTATGAACTCTAGGGAGTTTGGGAACTTAAAAGAAGCTAGGTGTGCGAACCTGGGTATATGAACCTAAAAGGAAAGGCTGGTATGGGAACTTAAAGGCTTATGAACCTAAAGGAATTGGGATCCTAAGGTTAAGTTTAGGAACTGCTGGGTTACTAATTCTTGTTTTAAACGCGTGCGCTTAAGCTTTCTGAGGTATGAGAACTCTAAAAGGATTTTATGGGTTTATGAACCTAAGGATGTTGGTGTGGGAGCTTAAAGGCTTATGAACCTATGGGAAGCCATTTTGGGATCTAAGAATCTAGGGGTCACAAGGATTCTGAAGAAACTTCTTAACACTTCCGAAGGCTAACTCTGAAGGCTATCTCTCACTAAAGGAAAGGTCAAGGACAACTCTCTCTAAAGGACCGAAAGGGGACTTAACTGAAAAGGAGTTATCTGAAGGTTACTGAAAGGATTATCCTGAAGTGTCTGAAGAAATAAAGGATTATCTGAAGGGAGGAAGGCTCAAGGAAGGATTATCCCAAAGGTTATCTAAAGGGTTGTCTGAAGGATATGAAGGTAAGTTTCTGAAAGATCTGAAGGGTTTATCCTAAAAAGGGTTACCTGAAAGATATGAGGGTTTATCTTGAAAAGGGTTACCTAAAGGGATGAAGGATCACCTGGGGGTATCTGCCTGTCTTTGTCCTCAAGCAAATTCTCACTGGGGAATAAAACGATGATTTTGAGGAATCTGCATGTTTCTGTCCTCAAGCAAACTCTCGTTGGGTGATTACTCTAGGGAATCTGCATGTTTCTGTCCTCAAGCAAACTCTCGTTGGGTGATTACTTTAGGGAATCTGCATGTTTCTGTCCTCAAGCAAACTCTCGTTGGGTGATTACTCTAAGGAATCTGCATGTTTCTGTCCTCAAGCAAACTCTCGTTAGGGAATAAATCTTGGGAACTGATCTCCATGTCTCGAAAGGGAATGTCTATCCGTGTACTCTCGTTGGGGGAACAGAGTAGAGGTGTGTCGAAACACCTGTCAAAGAGTATTCGCTCGTTCTGGCAAGCGAGGTCTTGATAAAGTACTGCTTCTGATACTTACCTACATGGTTAGTAGCCACACAAGAATGCAATCTAATATATGCACGTAAACAATTATCACATGGACCTCGAATGAGGGAACACATAGGCTTTGCAAAAGTCGTTTCTTTCTAAAAGTCGTTTAAAACTTGTTCAAAGAAGTTTGTCGTTTGTAATGCGTTATGCATATTCAATGGGCTTTAGACACGTGACTGACGCGACGTAGACCTTATGCGGACGTGAAAATATAGACTTAGCTTGGAGTGACGCGACACAGGGATGACTCTGACAGACTTTGTTTAAGTATGCGCAACCCCTAGCCAAATGTGGGTGATAACGCGTATCAATTCCAAAGGTAGAAGAATTGCAAGAATGATGAAGGCATATAAAGGCAAGGCATGAGCCATGGATCATCTGTCTACTAGGACTTCTTTCACCACCGTTTGCTGTAAAAGAGACCCCTCTTGAGGCACGATGACTTGGAGAATTGATCTAAGATCTTTGTCATTGTCCAGACCGAGTACTAGCTAGACTTAAATGAGATAGGAATAAAGGAAGGGTGGAATCTCGGAAGAGAAGCCCCCAGGGTGAGAAGATGGCTCTGGAATTTGGTAAAAAGGAGGCTGGGCGACAATAAGGAGCCCCCGGTATAGAGGTGTTGGTTGTGGAAGGGATGTTAATTGAGGTTGGAAGGTTGAAATAGAGATTGAAAGTTGATGGTTGAGGTTGAAAGATAGGATGGTTGTGTCCTTGGGGACTGCCTACGTATTCACGTGAAGTGAAATCAAACCAGATCGTAGTTCTGAGGTTTGGTTAATTTTATTTGGGTGTTGTGGTTGTATCCTTCTTTGGTAAGAAAGGACTGCCTACGTATCCACCTGAGTAGGTGAAATCAAACCAGATCGTAGTTCAGGTGTGTGCCTAAGCTATGTTGTTAGGACCTTAAAGTGCAGGGTCACAAGGGTGTATTCCTTTGGTGACTCGAGGAATTGACTTGAGATAACTCCCTCCGATCATAGACCAAAGAGGTATAATTAGGTTTGTAAAAATTTCTTTGTCATGTGAGCACACTCAAAAGTGGACCCTAAGGATGGATATGGGTATGTCCCGTTCTAGGTAGCAAAGTATTTGAAGATTCCGTGTATGGGTCAAGGTGAAACTGGATTGGATGTTTGGAATGTGGAGCTCGGTAATAAGAGGCTTTGATGAACAAATCTCTGGAGCTTGATTTTGTGGTGTTAAGGCTTTATGGGGTTATGGCTTGTAATGTGGCTTGGAAATGGAGTCTCTTGGCTTGATGTAGCATGAGCACATAAAGGTAGGTTAAAATGACGTGGGTTCAAGTTTCCATTTCTTGGCCCTAAAGGATAGGTATACTTGACGAGCTCGAGAGGATTCTCAAAATTCCTAACTATCTCCCTGTAAACGGTCTCGAGAAGGACTTAGGGTGTGTAATGTGTAAAAGGCTTAGTGAGGTGCTAGCCGACCATCTTGATTGATGTCTTGATTCTACCTAGACTTCAGCAGTATTCTGTATAGCATTTGATTCCAAGCTTGTTCTTGATTCAGATTTGGATTCTTGGTCTAGGGTATATCTTGGATTTCTGCTCAGATTTTTTGATCAAGTTTTGAAGGGTAACGTTGTCTTTGGATATTGACTTGACTTGCTTGATTGAGCCTTCTTCTTTTGTCTCTTTTGTCTTGGGCTATAGGCATAACTACGGCTTCGGATATTGATCTTGGGTATTTCTCTTGATTGAGCCTTTGTCTTTGATCGTGGCTCGTATCATCTTGGATTTGATTGCTACCATGGATTTGGGTTAGGCTAGAGCCTTTGGTGTAAAATAGGGTTGGTCTTTTAGTAACACGGGTTGTTTATTGTGGGGAATGGGCTTGCCTTCCGTCATGGATTGTCAACAAGGGAGATGGTCTGGATTCGTCCTAGAATCTCTTGAGATAGGCTCGTCCTAAACTGGGGTATATTGTGGTTTCTATTGCCAGACATGGAATAGGTAAGAAAAGAACACGGAGTTTCAGGTCCACTACAACTTTGAACGGAACATCATATAAGTGCACTCACATCGACTGTCATGTGTTGTTGTTGTCATTTTAAAAAAAAATGTCTCAAACCAATTCTTGTTGTCACAGGAAAAGGGTAGAAGAAGAGATATGATAGAATATGTGGATTGAAAAGTGTGCTTTTATTGAAATGGATAATAAATGTATTTAACATAGATATGAGAAGACACGTGACTCATGGGACAGCCCCCAGGTTGTCACTAGGAATGAAAATGGAGAAAGATACTAGAACAAATATGAGATAGAAAGCCTAAGACTGGGAATCGGACCCGGACTTTGACCCGATCTTAGACCTAGACTCGTAATCATCGGCCCATGCTTGAACATTTTCCCTTCCAGCAACTGGCTTCGGCATCTGACTTTGAGCATTCACCCATTTGAGCACCTCATCTTCGTCATTGGGAACATTGAAAGGGTAATAGTCAAGAAAAGTTTCTTGATAAGTGGTATATCCATGAGGATTGCCTAACCTGCCATGTGAGTTAAGGGTCGAGAGGGACAATTCCCCGCTTTCGATCATATTCTGAATGTCGTTTTTTAATTTGTAACATTTCTCTGTATCATGCCCTTTGCCTCTATGGTATTTGCAGTAGGCATTCCCATCCCAAAACTTGGATTTCTTCTCCAGGTTAGGCGTAGGTCCTATAGGCTTCAACATTCGTCGCTCCATGAGTCTCTGAAGGGCATCGGTGTATGTAATACCAATGTTGGTAAATTTCCTAGGAGGTGTGCCCTTATTTTCGGAAGCCTTTGTAAATGACCCCGAAGGCTCCATGAGGTTACTTTTGTTGATTTTGATTCCTGGATGAGGAGAACTAGGAATAGATTGCTCGCTTTTTGCTTTCTCCTTAAGACTGTCAAGTTGAGGGTTTGTCTGGACACTTTTCATTTTGAGAGGTTGGGCATCAAGCTTCTTACTCATTTCAGCAAACTGTTTCTCCATGTTGGAAAGTCGGAAGTTTAGATTATCAATGGCTCCTTCTATTTTGGAGAATTTATTGTTGAAGGTAATGGAAAGCATGAGCATTCCATTTTGGATATCTTCGTCTTCGAGGACATTGATTTCTTTATCATCATGATGATTGAGGAGATGAGAACAATCTAGAGATGGTTCTTCATCATGCTTAATGATATTAGACCCAAGAGGGTCGATTTTCTTGGATTTTCCGACAGAAGGTGGCTTAGAAAGCTTGCCCACTTCGATCATATCTTGGATGGTGTGTTTCAAGAGAAAACACTCTTCAATATCATGGCCTCTACCTTGGTGATATAAGCAGTATTTGTTGCCCTTCCAGAGGTTCACCTGTTTCTCTAAAGGTGGATCCGGAGTTGGCCCTATTGGATGTAGCTTGCCTTGGGCAGAGAGTCTCTTCAAAGCATCGGCATAAGACATGCCTAAATTGGTAAGCACCCTTTGATGCCTCCCAGGTTTCCTTTCAGCTGTTTTCGGCTTTCTAGGACGATGGTTATTGCAAGAGGTAAGCTTTGGATGACCTAGACTAGAGGTTTCCCTAGTTGGCATGTTCTTTTCCACCATTCCATTC
The DNA here is from genome assembly GCF_048544455.1 of Silene latifolia. Lineage (NCBI taxonomy): Eukaryota > Viridiplantae > Streptophyta > Magnoliopsida > Caryophyllales > Caryophyllaceae > Silene > Silene latifolia. The sequence continues at coordinate 24,707,193 of NC_133536.1, forward strand.
TCAAGGGTGAGGACGCGAATGCTCAAATTTTCTACTGTAGCTTGAACTCCTAGGACCATGGCATAAACGTCTTGGAGAGACACGGTGATTGTGGCTTGATCTGCCTCGTGACCTTGCTGACTGACGAAACTTGCTGGATTCCTACTCGACAGAAATGACGCGCATTACAACTCGATTCGACATGGGATCACGCATACTAAGGCAACAAACAAAGGAAGGGATAAGATGAAAAATCTAGACTTGACTTGTGAATTCGTGAAATGTCGTGAGCGACTTCTCGTGTTTGGACTCACGGTGCTTGACTTTTAATTTTAGACTTGAGTGTTGACTTTGACTAAGTGATCCTTATATGATTGACCTTATTGACGGGATTGATGACACATGTTGATTCTAAGACGTGTGTTGTTTAAGACAGACTTGACTCGAGGTTCGGGTATGTGTGTCCCGAACGTGTCATTAGGAGAATTCAAGAGACCGATATGGGAATGACTCGATGTGTGAGTCGAGGTGTGAGAATGTTTAGATCCTAACTGAATTGGGATAGGGGGTCCAAAATGACGGCGTGACGCCTTAGGACTTGACTTGAATTTTGAAAAGACCCAAAATGTAAAGGAAGACGGGTTTATGACTCGACAGAGTTCCGACTAGGACATAGTCGGTTCGAACTTTGACTCTAACTTAGCCCAATTGAATTTACATATTTACATTTACATGTTGGAAAATATTTTGGTTTTTTTTGTTTTTAAAAAACGTTTTTTTTTTGTTTTTTTTTTTGGATTTTTTTTTTGTTGTTTTGAAATGGGTTTTAGGCCCGAAGTTTGACTCGACATATGGACAGAGTTTAGGCTTATTTTGCGCTATTTTGGACCATGTTTCGAAATTTTTACATTTTAAAAGGGATTTTGATTTTACAAAAATCGTCATGATTGCGTTTAGAAATGGTGATCACATATGGTACGAACATTTATACAGGCATTATAACGGGATGCTGAGTGCATTTAAAAGGGTTTTGGTTTAAAGGGTGGGTTGCCATACCGAACAATCAAACCCGGGGTTTGTGGAGAGGCTCGTACCAAACAAGAGTAAGGCCGATTCCTAGTCCATTTCCTCAAGTAGTGAAAGCCCTTGATACAAACAGGAGTAAGCATCATGGTATGGTTGACGTCAATCGTTATCCATCCTTAGGCCCAAATAAGAATTAGGACCGTTTAGACGGGACGATTGGTCGAATGGGTTAGGTTGGGCCTAGGAAGGCCGAATGAAACGATCTAGGAAGACCGAGTTATGAAAACCGACAATTGTCTTATACAAACTATTTCCTAACCTTGTTCAAGTTTCACCCTTTTGGCTACACGTAAGTGTATTATCCCCAGCGGAGTCGCCAAACTGTGGACAATGGGCCACGGGGGCGCTTGGGAAACAAGCGTTTGCATTTGTGGAGTCGCCACCAATTTTTATGGGAAATTGGAACCGTTCGAATACCTCGTGTCATGTCAAGACATAAAGTAGTGACATGAACACCAAGAACTCGTTACCCTTAGCATTCTATGTCTAGAATGACTCTCGTGGATGCCAATGAACACGGATGTTCACAGAGATCTGGAGTAAGGGGTGAGGGTACGTATTAGGAAGCTCTTTTGATCGAACACTTAATCCCGCCCGCCTCGATAGCGGCCTCTAGTAATGATTAGGGACATCATCTATACTCGATATATCGTCGATTATATGCATGCAATGCAACATCCAACGTTTTAATCCTAGCATGTGAGAATATTAAACTAAGTCGGTTAACACGTAATTTAACATACAATAAATGTCAAAGTAGGGATTTAGGGTCAATTAAGTGTGAAGGCATACAAACAATGTGATAAAAGAAATACAATGATACAATAATGAAGATTACAATAATTACATTGGGTTAATGATTTATGTCGAAAATACATTTAAAACGGATAATTTGAGAAAAAGGAATAAAAGAAAGAATTAACGAACAGACCAGTAGGCAATAATACGATTAATAGTTAATTAAATGTAGACTAATAAACTAGGTCAAGGCAGAACGGAATTTCAGAGACAGAAATCAACCTGGAACAGGCGCAGCAGGACTGCGCCCTTTGGAAGAGGCGCAGCAGTTGCTGCGTCTGTTCCAAGGGTGAGTTCTGGCTGTGAAGCCGGAACTGCAAATCGTTAATGTAAATTGGTGATTTTAAGGATTGATTACGATATATAACTCGGATGGAAGTGATTTAATAGGTTATTTACATGTGATTAATGGTCATAAAAGCAATAAACATGGATGAAACGAATGTGGATGAATTAATATTTACAAGATTAAAAGAGGATTATTAACAAATTAACAAATTAAACTAATTAGGCTAAATATGATGGATCAATGACGAATATATGATGGTGACGATAAATAACAGATGCAAATATGTCAATGATGAATTCCAGAGACTCAATATTGATGAATTGAATCTCTAAAACCCGAATTGATTTTAATGACGAAAACCCGCAAATATGAGTTACTTGGGATTTAAGTCGGATTTAATGATGAATTATACGTATTAATGATGATAAATAACATACATGTGAGATGATTATGTTAATATACCAAAGAATTAAAGAAAACAAACGAAAACGAATAAAGAGGACGAATTACAGAGGATTTAAGGAAGAAGAAAGGAAGCAGGAACTGCGGCAGCCTCACGAAGAGGCGCATCAGGTACTGCGCTCCTTCGAAGAGGCGCAGCAGTTGCTGCGTCCTTTCTCGACGGTTTGTCTTCTGGAAATCCGTAAAAAAGGGTTTTAAAGGAAGGGTTTATAAATCGGTTTTAAGAGGTGTTTTCGACATAAACCTTACATTAATGATACAAAAAAGGTAAATAACAATAATAAAAGAGAGATTTACACCCTCAGACTTACATGTTTTACGAAACGAGATGAACTAAGTTTACGATTAGTGGTGCTCGACTCGAATGTAACGAAAGTGCCCTCGTAAGAGGAACTAAAACAGATTGATTAAAGTTGATTATGGTGGAGTTGGTCAAATTGGTCGGTCATGCAAAACGACGCTGGTACTCAGAAGGATCCGAGCTTACGTGGTCGAATGTTCAAGCACGTAGACGCCAAAAAGTAAGAACGTGGTCTAGAATGCAAAGGGAGAAGAGAAGGGCGGACACTCGCGTGAGAAATATGAGGAGCGAAGGCTCCTATTTATACTAATCACTTGAAGGAATTATGGTAAGAGTAGGATACGGAAGGAAAGATCCGGAAATAACCGACTTAGGTTAAAACACGGAAACTTGGACAAAAAGAAAGCCCTGGAAAAAGGCGCAGCAGGTGCTGCGTCCCTTAGAAGAGGCGCAGCACTTGCTGCGTCCTTTCCTCAGCGGGTTCCTCCTGCGCAAGAAAGCGCGTTTGACAGTCTGTCGTATTTTAGGCATAACTTTCTCTACAAGACTCGGAATAAGGTGATTTCGGTGGCGTTGGAAAGCTAAGAAAGAGATCTAGAACTTTCTGTGAAATAGGCCTGACCCAACAAAGTGGTTATCACCTCGTAAAATGGGCCTAAAGGTCGGGTTGTCATTTTAGCTAAATGAAATGCACATTTTGTAATGTAAACTTTTAGTTTAGCCTAATGAAGTGACATGAGACTCAAAATGAGATATAATCTCAACATTTTATGACATCCTAACCTTAGGTAGACAAGCACATTGCTTTGACTCGGGATTTGACGGTTTTAGGAAATGAAGACGGTTTTTTGACCCGGACTCCAAATGTACTCTAATTACTACCAAAACGACCGTAATGACACCTAGATGACACCCATGAGGTAGACACAAGTGTTTGAGCGATCACTTGACGATAAACTTACGAACTGTCATAAATCGTTCCGCGTACCAAACATGCGGCCCAATCATCACCGGGTGGTTTGCGGGAGGTGTAGAAACGAGGTGTCTACAGATTGATGCGCATGGGATAGCTGGGTTGAGTCATCACGAGCTGTTTTAGAAGCCTTCCTCCGTGTCGAACGTTGTTCTTTTATCAGTTTCGGTTTTGGTTGTATCGCTTTAAACTTTATTATTACTAAAGTATGTTTCATCATTGTCTATTTGATTATCATTGCCTCGGGTAACCGACATGGTGACGTTCTCATACATTAAGTGGTCCTGGTAAGGCACTTGGAATATGGGGGTGTCACAAAGTGGTATCAGAGCGACGATCTTGAAACCTGTAACCAATAAACCTAATGAACGTAGGGAGTCAAACTAAAATGAACCCGGGTAGGAGTTGTAGGAGCTAATGCAAAGACTTGGGAGACGTCCTAAAGTCGTGAACTCGCCCTACAATTTTGAACCGGTCACTATGGGGTGTCATGGGATCGTTATGTGTGTTTACTAATGTTCTATTGCGTATGTTTGATGATGTATTGTATAGAAATGTTGGAAAATGATTGTGGTGAATGTGATAAATGATAAAGTGTTGTGAATAAGTATGTTGCATGATAGTTGGTTTACAATGTTGTTTGGAATTGATGGGAAAGTATATGAGAATGATGAATGATTTGGTGCAAAAAGAGGAGTAGTTCATATATGAGAATATGTGATGGATAATGATGTCGAAGGATGGATGGTTTATAATGTGGCATAATAGTAGTATGTAAATAGGAATTTTGTGTCGTATACGTATATTTTGTTTGCGTAAAGATGTATAACAAATTTATGTACTTGTCCACTATTGTTTATACATATATGTTGTATGAAGTGTGTAGTTGTAATGGATGAATTGGCTGGAAAAGATTAAGTAAGTAATTGCATAAGAATATGAAATTCAGGTGTGGAACATGTTTATGTGGGTAGTGGATTTTAATGTTGCTATGTTAGTAATATGTGAATGGGGAATTTGATGTTGTATGTTATGCTATTATTTTTGCGTAAAGTTATAGAATAAGAGTATATGAGTCATACATGATTGACAAGTTAAATAATATATGTACATGATGGATGTTGTTTCTTGGCTTTTGAAAATAGTAACATGTGATTAGGAATACTGGTTTTATGAGTATTGAGTTGTTTTTGTTTACCTTGTTGTTTAGGTTGTTTGGAAGTAAAAATCAAGTAGTTGTGTTTTTCGATTATAGAGAGGTTATCTTTAAACTGTTATAACTTGAGATGTATATATGATTTTGATGTCATTCCAATTGGAGGTGATATCTTGTTCTGTTACGATTCTAACGATAGGTCACACGCTCAAAAAGACCAGGAAACGAGTGAGTTATGACCGTTTTATGAAAATTGGACAGTGCTGAGAAATGCGTGGGGTACTCGATCGAGTGGCCCTCACTCGATCGAGTGCACCTCTTGTTACTCGATCGAGTAGCCTTGGTAATTTGTTTTACGTGCCTCTGACCTTCACCTACTCGATCGAGTAAGTCACTCACTCGATCGAGTGGCCTGTACTCGATCTAATGACCCCTGTTTTGGGTCATATGCTTATCTTTTGACTTCGTTGCATATTATGTTTAATTTAAAGGTGTTCTTTTGCTTCCTCGTGTATTGTTTTATGTATGTGTTGATCCTGATGCGTAAGTTACCTAATCTTGTGATGTAAGGAGTGCCATCTATGATGAGTATGAGTTCGGTGAGGAGGACATGAGTTATATTTGGTTGTGATAGATAGTGGAAAAAGAAAAGGAAGTTTGGTAAGGAAGTTTGGGGGCTTATTGAGGCATGGGGCATGTTTGGTGGGACGAGAAGAGTGATATGATTGTGTGTGGAGTAATGTAAAGGTAAGTGTATATGGGCAAGGGATGATGTGAGTCTAAGGAATATAAAAAGGAAAGGGTTGAAGGGAAGGATGTGGATAATGGCAACTCGAGATGTGTAAAGAATTATGGAGGGAGATGGTTAGATTGTGTTGGGTTAAGAGTGTATGTAATGAAAGGTCGTTTTAGAGGGATTAAGAAAAGTAGTATATAGTGAAGTTAATGGAGACATGTCGCGACGTGGATTTGCAGATAGTGAGTGAGTTTGGGAATTTGTAGTGTCAAGAGGTGAAACTAATGTGCGAGTAACGGTATGAAATGAGTTTTGGGATTACATGGTCTGGACTGATTTGCGATAAGTGCGAGTAATAGCAGGATAAGAAAAGATCGATGGTAAGAAAGATTGAGATGGTACTAATATGAAATAATGGAATTTGAGTTTTTGAGGAACGAAAGGGTAACTGGATTACTAAAGAGTTAGGTAGAAGGAATAAGGAGTTGAACTATTAAATTGGTATTGTTAAGTGTAAAGAGAAAAGAAAGATGAAAATAAGCTGAGAAAAATATTGACCGGAGTTATGTGATATAAAAATAAGGAATCGTCGAGATGTATGATACTATCATGAGAGTGTTAGTTATTGGTTATATAGGAGTTTCGGGACAACATGATTAGTCATGAGTATCGGGAATTAAGGAAAGTAAGAAGTCGGGTAAAGAATTTGCACGATATGAGATCTTAGTGGTGAGTTGGGTGACGATAAAATTAAGGATAGTATTGGGAAAAATGTTGAGGTAAATTTTGTTGGTGAATTTGATTTTAGTTATTGGAATGTTAACCGAAGATACGAAATGAACTGTTATATTTAAAGGTGAGTGTAAGAGGTTTGAGGTCTGAACGGTGGTAGTGTTGAGGTGTTGTCACTAGGGGTTAAGAGTGATGATAAATAGAAAAGATGGTCAATCTAAAGAGGTTGATTTGGTAGAGACCGGATTGCTATGTATGGTTGTAAGGAAGTATAGATGTAGTCTTAGGAGGCGGTTTCTAGTAGTGAGTGTTAGTTGTATGTTTATTTATGGCAGAAAGTGTTGGTTATGTGAATGGAAGAATGTGTATGAGGTGCATATGAGTTAAGCTCGGGCGAGAAGTAACCTTTATTTGATGGTAACTTACGTGATCAGGATTGACTAGTTGGATGTGATTATGGGCCTATGAGGTGTATAAACGTTTGTGTGAGGTTTTGACCTCACGATAAGTTGTATGGTATGATAGTTATAAAGTTGTTATCTGAATGTTCGGTAATGTATGTTGGATACGGTAAACTAATGGAATGATGTTCAAAAGTGATAGTTTGGGTGATCTGGCATGGCTAGTTATACTTGTATGCGTATTGATGATACATGTTTATGGCGTGAAATGGTAAGGATGATGTTCATGAGATTATTGTTTGTTTATTCCGCATAATATGTTGTGTTGTGATCTAGTAAAGCAGTTTTGAGTAAGTTTTCTTGTCCGGAAAGTTATACTGAATCAGTGTTTGTGGGAATTGTATGTGGTTGTGATGTTTATCGATGTGGTTGTTGTGCCTCGGGCGGTGATCCGGGCACGGTACTTCGTGTTGTGATGCGGGTATTTTCGCGCTGCGGTGCGGCAATTGGTGGCGGTGTTGCGATACCATCACCGGTTGTGGTGGAGTATGCGGGATGATTACGATTTGAGTTTCGAAAGTACATACCAGTTATACGTAGATTGTTGTTTGTTTGATTTTGCTTCCTGTGAGTTTCGGGTTGTACATATAGACGGTTGTTTGTTTATTGATGTTTCTTACCGGTCTTAGTTTGGGAGTAAAGGTAGAGTATGGTATGGAAGAGAGTTGTGTATGTTTTCGTTGTTGTCATGGTATGGTGATATCCTGTTGATGGGACACAGTTACAAGAGGTTGTTGGAGTACTTGTGATCTTCTTTTAGAGGAGGCATTGGTTTACATAGTAATGTTGCGTGCTTTGTGGAACATGTGTTGTACTGATATGGAAGCTGCAAGTGGTTCACAATCTCGTATTGGGACAGTGAGTATAGGGTGTTGGAAATTAGTATCATGTTAAGTGATGAATGAGTTTTGTGGTAATAAAAGAAAAGAAATTGAGGATCTAGTGTGAGTGTGCGTAGCAAGTGTGGACCGTGAGTTATGTTTTTGGCGATAGGTGTTTTATCTAGAGAGATATGTCGTGTTGTGGTAATGTGGAAGAGTTGGAGTGTTGGTTATGAGAAGGATTTTGTGGTATTGGTTAGATGGAGTGCAAAATGAGTTGAGGTATGAGAAATGTTTAAGTAAGAGGGCCTTGGATATAGGAATAGTAAGTGTTTAGATTATAGGCGGTTATCTTTGACATGTCAGGGTGATGAGGATAATTAGAAGATATAGCTAAGGATTTAGTATTAGTGAGTTATGAGGACGTAACATTTATCTTAAGAGGAGTAGGATGCGATAAAAGAGAGTTTCATGGTTGTTCATGTTGTGGTATAGTTGGAAGTAGAGTGTTGGTGTAGCATAAAGGATGGATCTTTGTTGTGATTGATTTTATTAAAGGTCATGGTCGTGCTTGTAGTAGTTCGATGATTAGGAATGGGAGAATACTTCGAGAGTGTTGACAGTGGGATGATGATGTTTATGAGTGTGACTAAACTTCGAGGACGAAGTTCCTTTTAAGGGTGGTAGAATGTAACATTCCGTTTGATGTTTAAGAGTGTCTTGATATTGGATCTTCTAGTGGATAATATGTAAGTGAAACGGAGCTAGCAGCGTTTGTGGATGGTAGTTGGTAATGTATGGAGTTAGTGTCGAGAGAGGCTATAATGTGGTGGATACGATATCATGAGTTATGTTGTGGAGGTAGACATAGTTGGTGGAGTTGGTGTTAAGAGTTCATGTTTTACGTGTTTTATAGGTTGGGGTTTCGTTTTGAGTTCTTAGTTGCGTTGTTATGTCTTGGTCGAGTTTGTATGTTTGGTTTAAGTCTGGGTTGAACTTCGGGGACGAAGTTCAGGAGGGAAGACTGTAATACTACGGTTTTCTATGTCTATGGGTACTCTATCGAGTGGGGCTTACTCTGTCGAGTAAGTATGTTTTTATACAAAACAGTAGTCTGTCTGATGGGTACTCGATCGAGTATATGTGGCACTCGATCGAGTAAGGGGCACTCGATCGAGTAAGTTACTTACTCGATCGAGTAAGTGAGTCTTACGGGTTATTTTGCCGGTTTTTGATAGTAATGCGAGAAGGATATAAAAGCATCTTTCGTCAGTTCCTTTTCATTTTACCATATTCTAAGTTTCATAAAAGACAAAACAAGTTACGTTACTTCTCCTTCTTCGAATTGTTATCAAATCCCAAGGCTTGAGTAGTCTGAATTCACTGTTCCGCCGTTGAGTCCGTAACATTGTGGGTAAGATCCTTGTACCGTTTTTATGTTGATCGGTTAAATTTGGTTTAAACCTTAATTGGGTAATTTGGGGATTTTGGGAGTATTGTTGATGTTAGATTGTGATTGTATGATTGTATGTTTGATAGGAAGTGATTTCACTGAAGAACAATTTTGATTAGCTGATTGTAACGATCTTGGCAATTGCTATTCCAGGTAGGGTTATCCCTACTCAGTATTAGTTACATTATATGTGTGGTGATTATGTTGTAGTTTGGTATTGTTGGTTGATTCAGACGGTTGTGATTTCATATTGTTGATTGATTCAGACGATTGTTGATTTTGGTATTATGGTTATTGTTTATCTGTCCGTGTTCTTCGGGGTGCGTCCCTAACTGAGTGGAGTCACTTGTGGGAGTGGCTTCACGCCCTTGATTCGCCTTCTGTGGAACCCGCCACAGAAGGGATGTGCACATTAATGAACATGGGTTTATCGCTCGATGGAGATGAGCGGGGCTTAGGTGGGAACGGATGCGGTCCCCCCACTGGCGGCGAGGAGTATTTGTTGCGATGAGTACTCTGGCAGGGCTACACACTTTAGTGTGTAGTCATATGTATGGAGTTGGAGATGGAGTTGTGGAGATTGTGTTGTGTTGATTGAGTTGTTTGTGATACTGTTTCTTTGCAGCTGTCTGTTTTATGTAATCAGTACTGACCCCGTTTAAAAGTTTTAAAAACTGTGGTGATCCATTCGAGGGTGGTGAGCAGTTATTGAGTAGGTATGATTGATGCGCATGGGATAGCTGGGTTGAGTCATCACGAGCTGTTTTAGAAGCCTTCCTCTGTGTCGAACGTTGTTCTTTAGCTAGTAGGTTTAATATTTGAGAACCTTTGTATTTTTTTTTATCAGTTTAGGTTTTGGTTATATCGCTTTAAACTTTATTATTACTAAAGTACGTTTCGTCATTGTCTATTTGATTATCATTGTCTCGGGTAACCGAGATGGTAACGTTCTCATACCTTAAGTGGTCCTGGTAAGGCACTTGGAGTATGGGGGTGTCACAATCCAAAAGTGTCGTCTATTTCAGTTAAGTATGCTACTGTCACATATTTGCCAGCCTGTTTTGTACATCTGATTTTAGTTAAGTATTTAAAAACTAAAGAAACTAAAGTAATGGTTAATAAAGTTACACAATGTAAAGGCTAACCAATTCAGTACACATGATTTCGTGTAGTGTAACAAAATGCCGCCATACCACTTTTTGTGAGGTGGCATTTTAGTTAACTGCCAATAATAATCATACCTACCTCAAGGCTAAAAAAACCGAGTTCATTCACCCCATTCATCATCGATATCGAACCTTTATAAAATCTCAGAATTTCCACAACCGTAACACAATAAGAATTGGAATATATTAATACTGTAGTTCATTGAAAATACATACACAATAATGATATTAATTATTAACATTAATTATTAATTATATTTAAGTAAACTAATTAATTAAATTAAAATTACAGATTATCAAATAACTTCCCACACATCATACCACATTACCACTACTACATCCACAATCCACAATCTGTCATTATCAATTAACTCCCCCACACTACCCAAAACCCATATTTAACTCCCTCCATATAATCATCAAACCTTTTCAGCCACTTATTTCCAAACAAACAACACATTAACAAAATACATTCAACAATGGAACAACCGGCCCAAAAAACGATTGCTGAAATTCAAGAAGGAGACTTCAATGTATACATAAAAGCAAGGGTGATAAGGAAATGAAAAAAAAAAGACGATTGGAACAATCAAGGAAAAGGGTATTTTCATAAAGTTGAATTCTTATTGGTTGATGAAGAGAAAAATGTTATTCAAGGATTAATCACAAAATCACTTATTGAGAAATACGATGGAAGAATTCAAGAAGGGAAGACATACAAAATTGATAGATTCCAAACAATTCGTAACCACGGATTCAACCTTGCAACAACACACAAGTGTCGGATCAGATTTGGTACGCGGACAACCATTGATGAAATAGAGTGTGGCTCAATCCCAAAGCATGGTTTTAAGTTTGTCGGTTCTGAAGATATCATTAGTAAAAAACTAGAAGGAAGACAACTAATAGGTATCATCATTAACACCTTAATTTTTTAAATGTTGTTTAATCTCATATTGAATACTTTCCACAGTATATTTAATATTTTATGTACAATTTACTAAATAAATTTTATATTATTATAGATGTCATAGGAGGAGTATATGACTACAAAGCTGTCTTTGTACATAACAACTCCAAAAGAATGGCACTAGACTTGGCAAACCCAACGTAAGACTAATATTATTTTCGATTCTCAACATAATTTCAAAGTTGATTTCAAAAAAATGTCACATTACTTATCAAAACAATCCTAATCAAATTGCAGCGATACTCAATTATCATTTTGGATGTGGGGGCCATACACTAAAGACGGTGAACATATAACAACAAATCTTCGCTACAAGTCGGAGAAACCAGTTATTGTTTTACAATGCGTGGAAAGGGTAGTCACAAAAGGTAACATCTACGATACATGCCCAGCTCATTAAAATAAACACTATTTTCCAGATTACTTCAATTTAAATTCACACTAAATATTTGCTTATTTCTTTCGAATTATAGGAGGACATATACGTCTATCAACTGTAGACGATGCGACCAAGATTTATGTTAATTCGGACATACCAGAGGCACATGATATTAGGGCAAGGTGGGCACATACAAAAAAAAAAACAGAATTTTTTTTAAACATAAAAACTACAGAAACAAGTTTACTTCATCTAACACACCAAATAATGCAGATTAAGAGCAAGGCCTGGTAGAAGCAAATGAGTTGTTGAAAGCAAGAACAAGACAATATTGGATGATTGTTGCAAGACACTACACGAAATCATGTGTACTGAATTGGTTAGTATTTACATAATACACAAACTTTATTAACCATTACTTTAGTTTTTGAATACTTAACTAAAATCAGATGTACAAAACAGGCTGGCAAATATATGACAGTAGCATACTTAACTGAAACAGACGACACTTTTTTATGGTACCGTAATATATGCCAAAAGTGTACAAGTCTAGTTGGGAAGAGACATGGCAAATGGTACTGCTCAGATGAAAGTTGTATTGCACATGAAGAGGGCAGCGAAGATAGAGAAAACAAGGTAAATTCCCATGTATATTTATTCTACGATATCATTATGTATACATAAATATCTTACGGCATAATCATATTTGATACATGCAGATTTAAGATGAGATTTTTAATCAGCGATGATAGTGGAGCAAAGGAAAACTTAATCATGTATGATAAAAACATAAAAAAGAAGGTTGCAAAGACTCCTTTGGAATGTTTAGACAAACTAAAACAGGTATGACCACTAAATTACATTACACACTAATACTTTTTTGTTACATATAATCTTAATCATAACATAAAAAGTTCTCTAAACATTAAAATATACACAGATAGGAGATGTGCGAGAAGTGTCACAAGAACTAACTTCAATGTTACGAAAGAAGTATGTACTCAAGTTAATAGTTGACAAAAGGTACAACTTGGAATTAAGTTCAAGGTGCTACACTGTTGTGGACTACAGTGATGATTTGAGACATATAGAAACATGGACTAAACAATACAAAATGATAGAGGTAATAAAGCAGTTAAAATTGTTTATTAAATTTTACCAAATATAAGAAATCGTTTAGCTAACAATTTTAACATTTTAAAAACAGGAAATGAGTGCTACCTCAAGTGAAATACCAGACTCAATGGGCTGTCTTTTGGTAGTAAATTTATAATTTTTTGCATTCTGGAAATATACTCTACTTAAAAGAGCTTAAAATATTAGAATGATATGTGCAGGAGAAAATTCAGTACGAGAATGAAGTGTTAGCAGCCAGCATTGCAGAGGTAAAACATAACAATCCCCTAAAAGATTAAGCGCAAAAAATGAATTATGTTCGCACTTTTAAGCAATTGTGCAAAATCTGTGAACCATTACAAGATGATAGTGTAGAGCTGATCAAATGGCCCAAGCCCATTGGCCCTACCCGGCCCGGCCCGCTTTTTAGAAGGGCTTGGGCCTTTTGTTTTGGCCCAAAAAAGCCCATGGACTGGCCCAAAAAGGCCCCAACATATTTTTGGGCTGGGTTTGGGCCAAGCATTCGGCCCAAATTTTGGCCCGGCCCGGCCCATATTTATTAATAAATGAATATTTTTTTTTATATAAAACCTGTTAAAATAGTTGTTCCGGGTGTAATTCCGGAGCAGGATTTGTTACCACGTAAGCTTGGTGAATGATGTCTTTGCTTGACTATTCCTTTCGGCCTCTCCTGAAACAATGAACAAACTGAGGGCTCGGCTTGGTACCGAGCGTACTCACTCCGACGCTCAAATCAGTAAACTTAAAGAGATTAAGTTGTGTGTTACTTGGCAAAGTATATTGTAGAGAGATAAGAGAGTTTTTACCAGATTATGAGATGTTTAGGTTATATTTCGGATGAATTGTCGATTATTGGATCGTTTTCTCAATGAGGGTTGAGGAGTATTTATAGACTTTCACCTTTTGTCACGTAGTGGCCAAGTGGCAGAGCAGGTGGAAAGACTGTTCTACCCTCGGCCGAGGGACCCATGACAGGCCGGCTGGCCTGGTTGACTCCATGCCGAGGGGACTTGGATGTGAGTACGCGGATATGTCTCCTACCGGCTAGTTGCTTAGCCGAGACCCAGTGACAGCCGACAGTGCGCGTCGGTTAAGTTTGTCTAATACGTTGACTTACTGTGGATGTCTTTGACCTTGCTCAATATGTTGACTCGGTCAGCGGGTGCAGAATATGCCCCATCAATAGTGTTTAAGTTATAAACACCTTTTTAAAAACTCAAGTATATTTTTTTAGATTTATAAAACAATGTGTATATAATATAAATCATATCACTATTGCATGATTAAGCATTCTAAAGTGGGGGTGTTTGTCTTTATTTTATTTTGGAGAGCAATTCATAAGCATTACATCATATTTTGTACAATTTTATAAACTACGTATGTTTTTAAAGTAGTAATTGAAGGTATTCTGCTAATTATTTTCTAATGTAAGTCGTAAATTTTAGGGCCCGAAAAGCCCATTTAGGCCCAAAAGCCCAAATTAGCCCATAAGGGCCGGGTTTGGGCTTGTCAAATAAGCCCACACATCTGGCCCGGCCCAGCCCGACCCACACAAATGGGCCGTTTTGGATAGAAAGGCCCGGCCCAAGCCCGCACTGGCCCGGCCCATGATCACCTCTATGATAGTGCTGTCAAGGGAATACATAAAGATGAATCTGTGGACAAACTTTCAACAATAAATATGACACAGGTAAAACATCAATTCTGTTCTGTCTTTGACAGATTTTCTTTAATAATTCTTTGATTTATGACTATCATTATTTAAAGTATATGTAATAATTGCACACAGGAAAGTGTCGTCACAAGTGAAACACAATCAGACTCTTTGCTGGTATGAAATTCAGTCCAATATTGTAATTACACGCAAAATTAATACAAATTATCATAGGCTATGATCTATTAGAACTTAAACTTATGCAAAGAGGAAAAAATGCAGGATGGAGAAAATAAAACTGGACGTAACACGGAGTCATCGACACCGTCAAGCAAGAGGACTTTATGTGCAACAGACAAGGACGGAGATGTGCAATACGAAGCATCAGCAAAAAAAAGGGAAATCAGCGAAGAATTAGATGGCATAAGAAGCAAAACAAGCATTATATTTTATTTTAGTTTCACGTTATTCAACAGTAGTTCGAATAATATATTTTTATTTACAAGTAGTTTAGCATGGTTGTTTATTTAACTCGAACAATAGTTGTAATTTCTCTTTTCAATGTTAGACGACGCAAGTTTATTTCAGAATTCCTGGCCTAATAATTGCTTAATTGGGCAATACAATAAAAAGAAGACAACCAAAAATAGCCTAACATTCATACGCTAATTTTAATCAAAAATCCATATTATAATAATAAAGACATTAGATTCTTCGGAAAAATCATGCTACTAACGAAATAGCGGGTCTCAAAATAAGCCCTTCAAAAAACATGCCAAAATAACAACTAATTAAAATTATAGTTAACATCAGCCAAAACTAAATTTATTAACATAATCGTCTCAGAATACTTAGTAAAACATTCATATTGGTTCCAAAATAGAATTTATTAAAATAATGGTCTCAAATTAATTATGATCTCAAATTAATTACAAGAGTAGAACTGATTCTGTAATTTAAACCCAGGAAAATTTCTAAATAATGCGTTGAAAGAATTTTTCATTAAAATTTCAAAAAAAATGCGCAAAAAGAAGTTTGTTTGCAGGTGGTAAACAAAGAAACTAACTGCAAAAATTAACATGTTCCCCACTAACAACAGCTTTAACCCATTATATATTCCAAAAATACAAGTTCACAAACATTCATTCATTTACTAGGGTCCTTAAAAAAAATTACTTCAGAGAAAAGATTTTTAAAGTAAGTTAATTTTCGGCTTACAAAGCATAATAAACCAGGAAACAAACAAGAACAAATAAGAAAAGAGACAAGGAATCAGCAAGTAACAACCTTAGATGTGCTAAATTTTCAGCAATGGAACAGGGCAACAACTCAAACTCAAAGCAGAAGCAGAAAAACTACAAAGGAAAAGACACAAGTAAGCATCTCATAAGATCAAGTTTTAGATACTTATATTTCTATGCTTCAAAAATTATGTCAAAAGTAGATCTTCTTAGAATACTTGAGTCAATATCCCATAATATCATTATCATTATATATATTTATAAGACAACCTGAAAAATCAATAAAAATAGTAATTAGATTGGCAAATTCCTTCAATTAAATTAGAGGGAACAAATTAAAAAAAAAAAATGAAAATTAGTGTGACTTAACTTTGGTGAAAATATCCCAAATAAATCATCATTACTCCCATTCCTCTTTATGCTGTAGATGAGGCATAGAAATAAAAATACTTAGTATGGGTGAATCAGAATATTAAATCAAATTTAAAAAAAAAATGAAATTCAACAATTGTTCAATGTAAATGACAGTAATTGTAGTTATCTCAATAAGTGTAGGCATACCATTTGAAACAACCTAAGAGAAATCAAAACATAATCGTTAGAACAGAAGATTTAAAAATAATTAGACAGAATTGGGTCTGTTTTCAGATTCTTTAGGATTATGGTTTGGGTCAGTTTAAGTTTGAGTTCGCATATCTGGGTATTAAGTCGCTTGACTCGGGCATAGACTCGGTTGACTCGGGCATTGACTCGGTTGACTCGAGCTCAAACTCGGGCTCAGACTCGGGCTCAGACTCGGGTTCAGACTCGGGCTTCTTAGTCGGGTTGCTGATTTCAAAATTTGGGGTTGAATATCTGTGTTTCAAACCCAGAAATTAGTGTATCAAATTGAGGTGAAGACAAGACATTAACACAAAAATTATACAATGAACATGAAATAACAAATAAATCACATAAACTGAACATGCACAAAATTTTATTTGTTAATTCGAAAATGATAATCAAAAATCATTGATGACTTAACATCCTTGAGACGAAAAAAATCACAGAAATTCAATGTATACACAAATTTGAACAAATCGGATAAATTAACTTCCTTGAGACGAAAAAAAGTCAAAAATCATTATCAAACATGTGACAAAAATTAAGATCAACAAATTTATCACAAAGATAAACAACATAAACAAACCCTTATACAATATTCAATCATAATATTGAAATTAAAACGAAATATGGACAGATCTATGAAACCTTTAACAAAATTCAATCGAAAATTTGAAAAAACTATCAAGAAACATGATAATTACAACAAAATCAACATGAAAAAAGGAATAGTTAAACGAAAATGAAATTGACATACCGAATAAAGGGCAGAGACGACGGGAAAGCAACTGAGAAAGGCAGTAGACGACGACAAATAAACGATGATCACATGATTTTAATCGTTGATGAGAAATCAGAGAGCGGCTTCATTTGAGGAGATTTATGAGAAATCAGAGAGAAGTGCGAGATGTGAGGTGAAAAATAGGGTAAGGGGTGATTATAGAGAGTGACGGCCGAAAAATAGGGTAAGGTGTAATGAGGGGTTGAACTGAGTATATATATAAGGGGATTTTAATTAGGGTTTTATGGGATCGTATAGATGGGTTGGTCATTATTTACACATATTAGGGTATTATTGGGCCGGCTCTTCTTACCAATATTGTTGTTTATTGGGCTTTGTTTGTACTTAAAAAAAATAATGGGCCAACAAATTATCTGAAATTGGACCAGTACATATATGATTTACATAAATACAACTATTTTTGTCTTATTTATTTTTTTAATTATTATTCGTAATTAAAATATTAAATAAATTTAATTTTGTGTATTAGTCATTAACATGAAAAAAAATTATTTAATGGCTATAACAAAAAGAAACTACTCTAATAGCCATTTCATATATATTAGCTTCGACTAGACGACAAGCAAGACGAGTGACATCAGTTGCATCTGTGCAAATAGATCCTCAATATTGTACTCCAACCATGCCACTTACTTCGACTACCACAGGTATATAAAATGCCGTCTATTATAAATAAAATATTTAACAAATCGAGTATAAGTTTTATTACTCTCTAAACTGGTGTTTATTACATTACTTCACAGGTCCCGATAGTCCACCAGATGTAGTCGAACGATTAGTAAGAGACTAATGTTCAACCTTTGGCGAATTATACGACGAATGTAGACCTTCAATACCAGAAAGTCAAGTAGCTGTCACCGGACATGGTAGGTGGTCTTTTGCCTTACGCGGAGAATATTCCTTCGGCCAAGAAAATTAATCCTCCCAATTCATTAACGATGGTTATTTTGTTTTAAATTATTGTTGAATACTATCTTAACAATTTGTATATAACAATCGTTATTGTTATTACGTGCTTTTATCCTAACTCCGTTGTTTATAACATGACTACTTAGGTATCGATAGTCCACCAGATGCGGTGGAGCGATTAGTAAGAGATTTATGTTCTGACTTTGGCGAATCTTATGATGACTTTAATGGTTTAGTTTCTGAAAACCAAGAAGTATTCACTGGACGTGAAACGGGCTCATTTCGCTCACACGGAGAATGTTCCCGAAGTCAACAAAATCAATCTTCCCAGGGGAACAACGGAGGTCATTTTATTTTTTGCTAATGATCGATGTATTATAACTTTATTTAAATAGCTATATAAATCAAACTATTTAACTTTTCTATATTGTTGTGACATTTAATGTTTTAGTACTCGAAGGATATTGGGATATTGGTGACCCAGAATACGAGTGCACAAAATGTAGAGCGCAAATGTGGTTTCAAGAAAGGGAAAAAAAAAAGGGTACTCGATGCCCAAAGTTCTCATTGTGTTGCTCTGATGGCAAAGTTAAGCTTCCATGGTTAAAAGAACCGCCTCAACTCCTAAAGTCTCTACTAAGTAGACAACATCCATTTAGTAAGCATTTTATTGAGAATGTCCGGGCTTATAACGGGATGTTCTCTTTCACATCCATGGGTGGGAAGATTGATCATTCCGTCAATCAAGGTCGAGGTCCCTACACATTCAGGATGGGAGGCCAAAATATTCACCGAATAGGAAGTTTATTGCCGTCAACCGGAGCAACGCCTAAATTTTGTCAGTTATACATATATGACACAGAAGAAGAAGTTGAAAATCGGAAAAAAGCAATCAGGTATGTCATATACAAGACAAATACGTTAGAATATTAGTTTAAAGCATTATTTGTAAAGATCGATCTTTTGGTATTTAGTTACCCAATATAAATAAACACAACTTATAATTAATTACCTATGAATGTAGCCACGATACTCCGGAG
Organism: Silene latifolia; assembly: GCF_048544455.1. Taxonomy (NCBI): domain Eukaryota; kingdom Viridiplantae; phylum Streptophyta; class Magnoliopsida; order Caryophyllales; family Caryophyllaceae; genus Silene; species Silene latifolia. The sequence continues at coordinate 24,726,341 of NC_133536.1, forward strand.
GGACAGAGCGATGAGCTGATTGAATTGCTGCAAAAGATGGTCGACTCACATAATCCTATTGCAAAGACATTTAGGATGGTTAGGGACATATTGTCTTCCGATGAAAACGTCGACGTGAGTATCACACTCATCTGTAGAAGAGACAGAGATGGGAGAACGTATAATCGTCCAACGGTTTCAGAGGTAGCAGCATTGATCGAGGGTGGTTTAGGTCCAAATATGGATAAACGAGATATTATTGTACAAAAGTGATGCGGAAGTTTACAACGTATATCTGAGTTACACCCATTATTCATGGCCCTCAAGTATCCTTTATTATTTCCGTGCGGGGAAGACGGTTACCGATTGGGAATTTCTCACTCTGAAAATTCTCTTCGAAATAGCAATTCTGAAAATCCGCATGATAAATTAACACTTAGAGAGTGGTATGCATTCCGTATTCAGGATAGACCACTGTCAGTTGAATTTCCAACTCTGTTACAATCCGGTAAAGCCTATCACCAGTTTTTAGTTGACGAATTTGCATCGGTGGAATCTCATAGACTAAAGTTTATACGCTACAACCAAGATCTTCTTCACGTGGACAATTACAATAATCTTAGAAGAGCTGTTGAACGAGGGGACGTTGAGCCGTCTTCCGCCGGTAGTCGTCTTATTGTTCCTTCTTCTTTGGTGGGAAGTGGCCCATATATGAGAGTAAACTACCTTGATACTATGACCATTTGTAGGTGGTTCGGTTAACCTGGTCTATTTATCACGTTTACATGCAATCCTAAGTGGCCGGAAATCACCCGGTTTGTTAGTAATAGGGGACTTAAACCCAAGGATCGTCCTGATATTTTGTCTCGCGTATTCAAGATTAAGCTCGAATAGTTGATGATTGATTTAAAAGAGCGTCATATCTTTGGTAGGATTAGAGTAGGTGCGCAGTCTTTCATCTGTCAGGTTTAATATTTGGACATATTTTCTCAAGCTGTAATATATAATCTAATATGTTTGCGTAATTCTATCACAGTTGTATATACTATTGAATTTCGGAAGCGTGGTCTTCCACATGCTCATATCCTTTTGTTCTTACATCGAGAAGACAAGTTCCCTAAAGCTGCGGATCTCAATAAAGTCATTTTAGATGAGATCCCCGATCCGGTTGAGAATTCTGTGTTACATGCTGTCGTTTTCACACACATGATTCACGGACCGTGTGGAACTGCCAAACCACGATCACTGTGTATGGTTGGGTCTACATGCTCAAAACATTTTCCCAAAAAGTGTACCGAAAGAACAACTATCGGCGAAGACGGTTATCCTGTTTATAAGAGAAGTAAAACGGGACCAAAAATATATAAGGACAAAGTGGCACTTGACAGTGGATATGCCGTGCCATATAACCCGTACTTATTGCTGAAATATCGTGCACATATCAATGTGGAGTGGTGTAACCAGTCAAAAGCGATCAAGTATCTTTTCAAGTATATAAAAAAGGGATCTGATCGAGTGACAATGCAGTCCTCTTATCGACGCCGCAATGACCAATTTCCTGAACAGGTGGATGAGATTAAACGATACTACGATTGTAGGTACCTTTCAGCATGTGAGGCTGCTTGGAGGATATTCGCGTTTGACATTCACTACAGGACTCCCGCAGTCGAAAGGCTGCAGTTTCACCTTCCTGGCGAACAGAGCGTTGTGTTTCATGATGAAGATCCTATTGACGAGGTCTTAGAGAAATCATCGGTGGGAGTGTCAAAGTTTCTATCTTGGATAAAAATTAACAGTAGTGAAGAGGAAGAATTGCAGATAGCGAAGGACTTATTGTACTGTCAATTCCCGACTAAATTTGTGTGGAATAAAGATCAGCGAGAGTGGACCCTTAGAAAACAGAATTTTAAGATAGGCAGGTTGCAACATGTGCCACCGACTTGCGGTGAATTATATTTCATGAGAACCATGTTGAACCATATAAAGGGACCCAAAAGTTACGAGGACATAAGAAGGGTGAACGGCACTCTATATGACACTTATAGGGAAGCGTGTTATGTATATGGCTTGATCGGTGACGACAAAGAGTACATTGATGCGATAGAGCAAGCAAGCGAATGGGCCTCTGGATTTTATCTTAGAAACCTTTTTGCGACTTTATTCTTATCTGGGACGTTGTCCATGCCAAATAGAGTCTGGGAGGCAACATGGAGTCTTCTAGCGGATGATATCCTTCACATGCAACGTAATATTCTTCAAAACCGAGGTACTACTTTAATATATTGCTTTGTATTTAGTTCATCTAATTTATATTCTTTGCACATATAATAATTATCAATACGTAATGATGACACTGCAAACATCATCATAGTTTTAGAACTAACTGATGAGGAATTGAAAAATTATGCTTTGATCGACATAGAAGCATCACTCCAATTAAATGGGAGTAGTTTAGCAAGATTTGAAGGGATGCCCCTACCCGATACATCGTCAACAACACATCACGCGAAAACGATGGTTATGGATGAGTTGTCTTATGACAAAGAATCGTTGCAGGCAGAACACGCGTCTCAACTATCTTCAACGACTGATGACCAGACGACGGTCTATAATGAAATTATGGAAGCTATTTCATCTGATCAATGAGAGGTGTTTTTTGTGTATGGCTATGGGGGGACTGGTAAAACATTCATCTGGCGAACTTTATGTGCTGCCCTCTGAAGCAAGGGTGAAATTGTTTTGCCTGTTGCATCTAGCGAAATTGAAGCAACGTTGATACCTGATGGTAGAACAGCGCACGCGAGATTTGGCATTCCATTCAATCTCACCGAGAACTCCACTTGCCCCAGAATTAAACCTGGTAGTGATTTAGCGGAATTGCTGATCAGAGCGAAGCTCATTATATGGGACGAAGCGCCGATGACTCATAAACATGGTTTCGAGGCTGTTGATAGAAGTTTGGAAGACAGCATGCGTGTTGTAGATGCGTGTAATGCAACACTACCATTTGGCGGGAAAGTGGTAGTTTTTGGTGGCGATTTTCGCCAAACATTACCAGTTGTTTCCAAAGGGAGCAGAGCTGATGTTGTGCATGCTTCTCTTTGTTCGTCGTATTTGTGGAGTTCATGTAAGGTATGTTCAAAACTTAGTTTCCAAAAGGGTACTAAAACGCTATTCAATTAATTTATATTTTCTTTCACTGTTTTAAGATATGTGTATGTCTTAAATTTCAGGTGCTTACATTAACTAAAAATATGCGCTTACAAGCCGGAAGTGAAGACACTAATGTAGATGAGATAAGGAAATCCTCGGAGTGGATTTTGAAAATTGGAGATGGGTTGGTCAGGGATCCAAATGATGGTGATGCCGAGGTTGACATAGAGTTCCCCGACGATTTACTTATTCAACACGTGACTGATCCCATTGCCTCCTTAGTAGATATCACTTATCCTAATCTTCAAAACTGGTTATGGGACCCAAATTATCTTCAAGAAAGGGCAATTCTTGCACCCACTCACGAAATAGTTGAAGATGTAAATGATTATGTGTTATCTCTTATCCATGAGCAAGAGAGAATTTACTTAAGCTCTGATGAGGTTAGTAGAGATGATAGAACTATGGGCGAGCCTGACCTTTACTCTGCTGCAATTCTTGAACAAAAAGATTAAATGTTCTGGCCTCCCTAACCATGAATTAAGAATGAAAGTCGGTGCTATGGTTATGCTCCTTAGAAATATTGATCAATCGTGTGGGTTGTGCAATGGTACCAGATTAATAGTAACAAATTTAGGGAGACGCGTAATATGTTGTACAGTTTTGACTGGTAGTCATAAAGGCGATAGAGTGCACATTGCCCGCATTACGCTCACTCCTTCAGATTCCAGTAAATTTCCAGTCCGGTTCAGTAGAAGATAATTTCTCATTGTTGTTTGTTTTGCCATGACAATAAACAAAAGCAAGGGTCAGTCCTTATCTCAAGTGAGCATTTATCTTCCAAGACCGGTCTTCAGTCATGGACACCTTTATGTCGCGATCTCGAGGGTTACAAACAAACAAGGCCTTAAACTATTAAACTGCGATAGTAACAAGCGTACATAGAATATTACAACCAACGTAGTTTACCAAGAAATTTTTGAGTATTTGTAAAGTTCATATTACTTATACATTTGTTGGATAATTTGTATCGTATGGTAGTGATTAGCGTAGTAACAATCGTAATAACATATACGTCGAATATTCAATTGTGGATTTTTTAAATTGTCACGAGATTGCAAATTTAATCATGCTCATTTATATGCTTCCGTATCTAATTTTAGCGATTGTTACTACGTCCCATGCATACAAATGATATTGGTATGATTTCTATCCCCAAATAGTGATAATCTACAACCTTTTTTTCAGAACCATTAAATATTATTGTTGTGATTTTTTTCCCGATTTTGATAGATTTTCTCTTAGTATCAATGTACTTACGAATACGATTTCTTATGTTTTTTTTTTTCGTTTCTCAATTTCTCAAGTTTTTTTTATCTATTTATCATATATTTATATTATTAATTTTTTTAAAATTTAACTAATTTCTTAAAATATATAAATGACAAATTTTTAAGGATATATTTGTTTTCAAACTTTGGATCGAAGTGGTTTAGTTCTAGTTCAAGTACAAACACACTTACAAACCAAATTTAATTTTATCAAGTTTTTCCTTTCCGTTATTATTTTCTTTTACAAAAATTTTAGGTATCTGAATTTATTATTTTTAAATTTAATTTTATTATTTATAGGAAAGAATTATACTATAAATTTCAATTTTATTTACTACTCTGACAATTTATGAAATGAATTGTATTTACGTTGAATTGTATTTACGTGAAATCTGATACAGGGTAATTAAATGGTTATGAAAACATGGGGGGTCCTACCTAAAAAACATTTTTTTGCAAGCCCTAAAAATCAGGAGCCGATGAGAAACCAGGAAAAAACCTAGCTTTTATACTATGTAGATTACTCACTCTGCTCGATTATTTGTGTACATTAGGAGGCGTTTGGTAAACAATAGATTGAGAACTTTTAGCATATTAAGACCATCTTTTTAGCATGTTTGACCAATCATTATGTTGTTTGAGGTGTTTGGTAGGCAGCATATTGGAATAGTAAAGTTTGGTGCAATCTACTATTTTACCAGCATATTCAATTAGTAAATTGGAGAATATGCAAATTGACATATTTATCTTTGAGAAAATATGTTACCATAATTACCAATAATTGTTCCATATCCATATTAGTCATTTTACTAAAAAAAAAACAATCTGTTAATCTGAAACTGCTGATTACCAAGCACTATTAACAAATTCTGCTAATTATATATTTTGGTCAAACCCGGTAATACAATCTGCTAAACATATTCTGCTTTCTCAACCTGTTTCTGCCAATATTCACTTGTTTACCAAACAGTGTCATAATCTATTTTGGGGTGCATAAGTCAATTATTTATCTTTCTATTTTAGCAAAATCTTTGATGAGCAATTTGATCATCCGCACCTAATTTGTTTATACTTGTCTATAATAAGGCTTTCTTTGGCAAGACAATTCAGGTAACTTATTTGACCAAAATTTTAACTACTTGAATTTTATACAAGTGTTTAACAATTAGCTTATTTGGCTAAATAAGTTACCTGAAATAAAATGCTATCTAGAGTAGCATTTGAAATTTCAGTTACCTAAAATAAATTATTTTCTAGTTTTTACCCTTCAATCTATAAAAATAAATAATTATTGTATCCTTTTACGGCATTTTACCAAAAATCAGCTACATTTTCAGTTAGTTTGCCAAATATTTTTTATATAATCAGTTACCTTATCAGCTTCTACTCCGTATAATTTTTAGTTACCTTATCAACTATTTAGCTTTTCAGGTTTCAGACACCTTTTCAGCTAGTTTTTACCAAACAAAGGCTAATTGACTCTCTTCTCTTTCGATAGGCTCTGTTCTTTTGGACTGAAACTGTCTGAACTAAACTGAACTTATTGAAGCTGAACTGAACTGAAGTAAGAGTTAATTTGTGAAAAGAAGAGCCGAAATAAACTTGTAATACTACGGCTCTCTATGTCTTTGGGTACTCTATCGAGTAGGACTTACTCTGTCGAGTAAGTATGTTTTTATACGAAACAGTAGTCTGCCTGATGGGTACTCGATCGAGTAGGTGAGGCACTCGATCGAGTAAGGGGCACTCGATCGAGTAAGTCACTTACTCGATCGAGTAAGTGAGTCTTACGGGTTATTTTGCCGGGTTTTGATAGTAACGCGAGAAGGATATAAAAGCATCTTTCGTCAATTTCTTTTCATTTTACCCTATTCTAAGTTTCATAAAAGACAAAAACAAGTTACGTACTTCTCCTTCTTCGCATTGTTATCAAATCTCAAGGCTTGAGTCGTCGGAATTCAGTGTTCTTTGCGTCGTTGAGTCCGTAGCGTTGTGGGTAAGATCTTGTACCGTTTTTATGTTGATTCGTCAACTTTGGTTTAACCCTAATTGGGTAATTTGGGGGTTTTGGGAGTATTGATGATGTTAGATTGTGATTGTATGATTGTATGTTTGATAGTAAGTGATTTCATTGAAGAACGATTTTGATTAGCTGATTGTGACGATATTGGCGATTGCTATTCCAGGTAGGGTTTCCCTACTCAGTATTGGCTATATAATGTGTGGTGATTGTTGTTGTGATTATTGGTTAATTATATTGTTGGTTGATTTTGACGGTTGTTGGTTGTATACTGTTGATTGGTTTGCATCTGTCTCTAATCTTCGGGGCGCGTCCCTGGCTGAGTGGAGTCACTTGCGGGAGTGGCTTCACGCCCTTGATTCGCCTTCTGTGGAACCCGCCACAGAAGGGATGTGCACATTAATGAACTTGGGTTATCGCTCGGTGGAGATGAGCGGGGATTTGGTAGGTACGGCTGCGGTCCCCCACTGGCGGCGTGGAGTACTTGTTGTGATGGGTACTCTGGCAGGGCTACACACTTTAGTGTGTAGTCAGTTGTGTGGAGATTGGAGATGGAGACTGGAGATTTGTTTGAGTTGTTTAAGCTGTTTGTGATATTGTTCCTTTATGGTATTTGTTTTATGTAATCCATTCGGGGGTGGTGAGCAGTTATTGAGCAGGTATGGTTGATGCGCATGAGATAGCTGGGTTGAGTCATCACGAGCTATTTTAGAAGTCTTCCGTTGTGTCGAACATTGTTCTTTAGCTAGTTGGTTTAACATTTGAGAACCTTTGTATTTTCTTTTATCAGTTTCGGACTTGGTTGTATCGCCTTAAACTTTATTATTATTAAAGTACGTTTCGTTATTATCTATTTGATTATCATTGCCTCGAGTAACCGAGATGGTGGCGTTCTCATACCTTAAGTGGACCTGGTAAGGCACTTAGAGTATGGGGGTGTCACAAAACTGAACTAAACTCAATGAAGCTGAACTGAACTAAACTAAAATGAGCTGAAATTAAGTCCAAAAAAACAGGGTAGTCTATGTGCTAAAACAAAAGATAAACAAATAATCTGGATGGAAGAGTTATTTATTTTAATTTTTTTTTTACTTTTTATTTATAAGGTATGATGTTGGTATGACGGGATCAATTTTACACAATGTAGGTATAGGAAATATTCATAGCCCAAATGAGCCTGCAACATGTTCCTATAATCTTACATACTCTGATTCTCGTAAATTCGTAACCGCTAATCCATAGACAAAATCTCGAAATTGTGGTTACAGTTGCAAAAGGAAAAGAAAATAATTTCTTTCATAATGAAAGAAAACTTTGCATTTTATAGTTTTTTTTCAACTATAGGGAATCTTTTACCGATAAAAATAGGGTTATTTAATGAGAATATTTTAAACTATTAGAGACCTTCTCAAAATACTTCATATTATAAATTAACTGAGAATATAACCAACTAATGCACCTCGTCCCATCTAATGAAATTGCTCTCATTTTTACCTAAAGCAGTAGGTTATGAGAATGGATCCTCTACATTTCTTTCTCTCCATTTCCCTCTTAAACTTATTTAATAATATTTTTCCTACCAAATCTCATTACTAAAAGTTCATTAATTATGTGTTGCAAATTTTTGGCATATATGACAGCGGTAAATTATACCATGCACCCAGGAGTATGGTGCATGGTACTCTATTTTCTTAGTTTTTTCTTACAATAAATAAATCTTTAATTTAATAAATTAGAAAATAATAAAAAAAGATATCATTATTCATAATTTTTATTCCTATACAAATTAAGATCATATTTAATATATTTTGTTTTCTTATTTTATTTTTCCTTACATATTCACGTCATGTAATTGACATGTTCATATCATATCACATAATTATTTCCATTTCTTTAAATTATTTTGTATTATACGGTTTTGATGTGGATAAAACGTTCATGATTATTGTGCAATATATTTGAGCAAATAAAGTCTTTTTTTTTTTTGCAGCTATAAAGGAGTGTAGTTTGAGCAAATATATGTTGTGAATATCATATTATAAAGCACATATTCATTAAACAACATTATCATATTCACTAAACTTAAGATGAATATAATAGTGTCATATCATGAATGTAACACTTAAACTGAATATACAGCGGTAACTTTCTTAAATGTGGAAATTAATTTTTTGTTTTAAAAAAAATGAAAAAACAAATAAAAAATAAAAAGAAGTTGAGGATGAGTGGGGGGAGTTTAAGGGAGTATGGTGTATCCTACATATTATTTTGAGGATATAAGAATTGTATTACTGCTCTATATTTAATAAAATTTATTTCTCTCCATTTTCTCTCTTATTTAATAAAATGGGAATGAACAAAAGTATTAAGGATACGTGATCCTTTTGCTTATCTCACAGTATTATTGTTAATATTATTATTATTATCTTTTGTAATCTTTAGTGTTCATTTTATTTCCTTAGTTTTAGGCTTAGAATATGATGTAGTTATTTGTTCCTTCTTTTATGTAATTCTAGTATCTTCCTTATAGTATATAAACATTGTAATTCCTCATCTTTATGCAAGCAATTCATTAACCTAATTCATTCTCTTATATGGTATTGAGCCTACGATCATTTCTCCCTCAAAATTTTTTCCTCGATGGCCTCTCCCAGTTCCACAATTCCAAACCCGTATGAACCACTTTCTCCCTTCCTCGTTCTCAACTTGAACCAATGCATCAAAGTAACTCCTCAAATTTATCATTCTTGGACTACTCAAATAAAAGATCATCTTATTGGTTTCGATTTGTTCAAATTCGTTGATGGATCTCACCCATGTCCATCTTCAACCATAACTAATGCCGAAAAGAAAGAAGGGTCGAACCCGGCTTAACACACTTGGGTTCGTCAAGATCGCCTTATCAAGGGTGCCATACTAGGCACAATTAACCCGTCCATAACACCTCTTCTTCTCAATGACAAGATTTCCAATGCTGTGTGGACCACTCTTCGTACCACATACGGTAAGGCGTCTCGGAGTTATATTCTGCAAGTTAAGGAATTCAAGTCTATCTTCAAGGGTGACAAATCTGCCACCGAGTATATGCAAGCCATTCGTACCTCCACGAATAATCTCGCTCACTTAGGAAAGCCGATGGACGCCGAAGACATCATTGCACATATAATTGAAGGAGTCGATTACGCTAATACAAACCCGTAATTGACGCGGTACGTGCCCGTGACACTCTTATCTCATTTGATGCCTTTCATGAAAAACTTGTATACCACGACCTCACCTACAAACCGGACCCTCCCTCACCCTCTCTCCCTGCCTCTAGTCACTATGCTGCCAATTATCGCCGCCTTCCACCACCCAAAAACACCCCTGGTCTCCTACCCAAACTGTCTGCCCCTCTCTCCTACAATCAAAATCTCACCAATTACCCTACTACCAATTTTAAAGGACGATGCCAATGGTGTCATAAACTTGGTCATTTTGTTGAAATCTGTCGTGATTTCAAACGTCGCTTCCCCAACATACGATTCCCTCCCATGCCACGCCACACCAATCAGCCCCAAGCTCACACCGCCGCACAGCTGGTGCCTCGTCAAACCGCGACACCTATCTCCTTGATAGCGGTGCCACCCATCACATTACCACTGACCTCAACAACCTTGCTCTACACAATTCGTACGATGGTGCCAATGATCTTATCATTGGCGATAGTTCCTCTTTACCCATTGAAAATATAGGTTCTTTCTCTTACTCTTCTTCCACTATTCCTCTACAATTTAACGATGTTCTTCATGTTACAACTATATCATGTAATATTATTTCAGTTCCGAAACTTTGCTTTGATAATAATGTTATCGCTCTCTTCTCACCTTCTTCTTAGCTTGTTTTATCAAGGACATTCAGACCGGAACGCTTCTTCTTCAAGCCACTAAACGCAATGGTCTATTCGAATGTTCACCCTCCTCACCGAAGGTCTACTCCAGTTCCACCGTCTCCCTTGAGCTTTGGCATCATCGCCTAGGTCATCCGTCCTCCAAAGTTCTCAATACTCTTAGTCATTTTGGTAAATTTTCTTTTAAAGACTCCTTATTCAAGTCGTGTTCTGCACGTGCTATTAATAAGAGCCATAAGCTCCCCTTTTCTAGTTCATCTTTATCTTCTACTGCTCCTTTGCAACTTATTTTTTCCGATGTATGGACTTCTCCGGTTTTAGCTTATGATTCCTTTAAGTATTATGTTATTTTCGTTGATCATTACACAAAATATATATATGGTTATATCCCCTCAAACATAAATCCGACACTCACGCTACTTTTCTTCGCTTTAAAGCCCTCGTGGAAAAATACTTTAATCGCCCCATCTTACAACTTTATTCTGACAATGGGGGTGAATACATCAAACTCACCTCAACTCTTGGTACTCACGGTATAGGACACCTTACTTCCCCTTCTTGCACTCCCGAGCATAATGGGTATGCCGAACGTCGTCACAGGCACCTCGTTGAAACTGGGCTTGCTCTGCTCTCCCACGGTCACCTGCCCACGACTCACTGGTCTCACGCCTTAGCTACCGCTGCCTATCTTATAAATAGAATGTCTACTCCTACTCTCAATAATGAATCTCCTTATTTCAAATTATTAAAACTCAACCCAATTACACTAAATTGCGAAGCTTTGGGTGCCTATGTTACCCTTGGCTCCGCCCCTACACTTCTCATAAACTTGATCCCCGCTCCATTTCATGTGTCTTTGTTGGCTATTTCTCTTCGTCAAATGTGCTTATCATTGTCTCGACCCTACCACAAATCGAATTTATACCTCTCGTCATGTTCAATTCGTTGAAACTAAATTTCCCTATCATTCCCTTCAAAACACGGCTTCCTCCTCTCTGCCCTCTCCCTCTCAATGGTGCAATTTCTCACTTACTATCTTACCCACTTCCCCCTCTGATCCCGCACCCCTACGCCTACTCCACCTGACTCTCATGTCTTGCCTACTCCACCTGACTCCCATGTCTCGCCTACAACCCCTGCCTCACCAGTTCAGTCCCCAGCATCACCAGTCACCACTTCTCCTTCTCCTGACTCATATCACTCAAGTCCTTCATATAGCTCCCCTGACTCCCACTCCTCCGACTCCTCCTATCTTCCCGACTCTCCTATCACCCCTGCATCTCATCCTCAAACCTCTACTCGTGTAATCACTCGTCTAACAAATAACATTATTAAGCCGAACCCCAAGTATGCCAAAGTCGCTACTCTCAATCCCACATCTCATACTCTACCCTCCACTGTCAAACAAGCTTTGCTTGATCCACGTTGGCGAGCTGCTATGGAAGATAAATACAAAGCTCTTACTAAAAATAATACCTGGTTTCTCCTTCCCTCTCAACCCAACTTTAATACCATAGGTTGTAAGTGGGTTTTCCGTATCAAGTACAAACCCGATAATACCATCGACAAATACAAAGCTCGTCTCGTAGCCAAAGGCTTTCATCAAAGACCGGTTCTTGACTACACCGCTACTTATAGCCCTGTTGTCAAACCCACTACAATTCGTTAAAATCTTTCTCTCGCCTTAGCTAATTCCTGGCCCCTCTGACACCTTGATGTAAACAATGCTTTCCTTCAAAGTACTCTCTCCGACATTATTTACATGTCTCAACCTCCTTGTTTTTCAAATCCCTCCCTCCCTACTCATGTCTGCAAGCTTCATAAAGCCATATATGGGCTAAAACAAGCACCTCGTGCGTGGTTCAATGAACTCCGCTCCTATCTTCTATCCTACGGTTTCATCAACTCCATCTCTGACCCATCTCTCTTTTATCTCACCCGCACCTCTCATTCTCTCTACCTTCTTGTTTATGTTGATGACATAATCGTCACAGGTTTCTCTGCAACTCATCTCACGGCCTTTCTTCAACATATCCATCATCGCTTCTCCTTAAAAGATGTCGGCCCACCATCGTACTTCCACGGAATTGAGGTCACACCCAATAAAACTGGACTCCTACTCACCCAAACTAAATACATCACTGACCTTCTCACACGCTACAATCTCACCGACTGTAAACCGACACCCACCTCACTAAACCCGTATCCTTCTCTCACCTATTCCGATGGCCCTACCCTTGCAAATCATTCTGAATATCGTGCTATTCTTGGGTCACTACAATATCTATCCCGTACCCGTCCCGACATTTCCTTTCCTGTGAATAAACTTGCCCAGTTCCTTCACGATCCTAAAGAGTGTCACTGGTCCGCACTGAAACGTCTGTTACGATATCTTAAGGGTACTTGTGATCTTGGTCTACAATTGCACTCTAGCTCACCCCTAACTTTACCTTTTGTGATGCTGATTGGGGGGTGACAAGGAAAAATATGTTTCAACAACGGCCTTTCTTGTATATCTTGGTCGAAATCCTATTTCATGGGTCTCTCGCAAACAAAAAAAACCGTTGCTCTCTCATCCACTGAAGCGGAATTTCGAGCAGTTGCTGAGGTTATAGCTGAAATTATTTGGCTTCGTTCTCTTCTTTTTGAATTGCGTCTCACAAGCACCTCCGTTCCTGTTATTTATTGTGATAATTTAGGTACCACACATTACTCGGAAAATCCGGTATTTCACTCTCGTATGAAACATGTTGCTCTCTCCTTTCATTTTGTGCGTGAACATGTTCGCAACAATGACATTCGAATTCAACATGTCCACACTAGTGATCAACTAGCAGATGCTCTAACTAAACATCTCCCGCGACCACGTTTTGTCTCTTTACTATCCAAGATTGATCTATCCTCCGGCTTGTCCAACTTGCGGGGGCGTATTAAGGATATGTGATCCTTCTCCTAATCCCACAATATTATTGTTAATATTATTATTATCTTTTGTAATCTTTGGTGATCATTTTGTTTCCTTAGTTTTAGGCTTAGAATATGATGTAGTTCTTTGTTCCTTCTTTTATGTAATTCTACTATCTTCCTTATAGTATATAAACATTGTAATTCCTCATCTTTATGCAAGCAATTCATTAACCGAATTCATTCTCTTATAAAAAGTTGGTGAAAGTGGAACAAAAACCAAACTTATTTTTTTCTGTTCATTTCCTCTCATTCATGATAAGGCTAGAAAATTTCTGAAAAGTTGGTGAAAATGGAGACAAATTATGTGTAGCAAATTTTCTGGAAAATTTCTTAATTTTGGGGGGGAAATGGTATAACAAGTTGTGGGTTGTTCTGGGATTTTCCTCCATTAACGCAGCAGGATTAGTATGCGCCATTGAGTAAGCAGCCACGAGGGTTCAATGGAAAACACAAAGAAGCCATGGGTGTCATGTAGAGCACAGGAACCAGTACAGTCGTGGGTCGGTGGGTGTGTCGTGTAATGCACACCCGAACCCATTGTATAATTAATTAAGGGCGAAATTAAATGGCGTCTTGGAGATTATTGATCAAGGATAAACAATGACCTTGAGAGATTTAATGTAGAAGGGAGGATATTAAAGGAGGTAATATTGAAGGTAAAAGAAAAATTGGAGTGAATAAAGAATGTTTTTTTTAAAATAATGTTGAAAAATAAAATATTTATCGTTTTGGGTCGTAAATAAACTTATTTGTTAAAATTGTGTCCACGTAGGCTTGGAATACCATACCGAAGCTAATAAACGGAATAGACACGCCACTAGCATTCGTGAATAAAATCACAACAAAAAAAAAATATTAACCTAAGGTAACCGATAGAACAGGTAGTCCTTCCACATGTTTCATTTAGCGGCAAGGGGTACACTAGTTGTTTATATTCCTAGTTAATTTGAAGTATGGATTATTTTGAGAAGGACGAATATTTCCATTAAATAACCCTAAAAAATACACTCATGCTCTTCATCCACAATGCAAAGGCTAATACTCGTAGTCTCATACTCGCTTATCACCATCAAACCGCTACTCGCACCTATCGTAATTCCCAACTGAACGTAGTGCGCGGCAGATGGAGCTTTTTCGCTTATTGGTATCAATAATGTTCGGTCAAACTATCAAATTGGTAAAAGAAAAATGGAAGGAAATTGCCAGACTTTTAGATCATAAAATCGATATCTAAAGATGGTTCCAAAACATGTTACATTTGTAGAACAGAAATCCACAGAGCGGCTGTACAACTACCAAAAGTTACATAAGTTATTCACTCCTCAACCATGAGGCTACTAGACAAATTATTGCAAGAGGACTGAAAATGAAACGGTAATATTGATTTACTATGGAGCATTAGATACTACTCAACATACGAGCAAATAACCTTAAAGAGATACGGCAAAACACAATGTAAATACATCAAGTTCAAACAAAAGCTCCAGTGTCGCTATCAGTACGACTAAGATGATCACATATTCATCATGATCATGTAAAAGTTGAAAATTCAGTTAAAAAAAATATAATTGATGACATGGATCCATTGGCTCCAAATAGTTTGAAATCAACACCAAAACACCAATTAATTTGTCAAAGAACCTCATTTAGCCAAAAAAAATCGTTAGAAGATTCATAACCACGACCAATGTAAAGTGATCATCAAAGTGAATAATAATCAATAAGCACATCAAGGGACACCCTGTCATCATCAGAATCAGACAAACCTGAGTAGCACATAGAGTAATCAATATGGTCGGGATCTGGAATATAATAGGACGAATGACCATAGTCGGCAGTGGAATCGTTAGGGTATAGAAGGTGCATGTTCGCTAATCTTTTACCCAAATCTCCTGATAAATCGATGTGGAGGCAAGAACGTAAATCCATGGATTTAAGATGAGGGCATCCATCCAGAATTGTTTTCAAACCTTCATTGTTCATGCTGTTCCCAATTAGTTGAACATGGCGTAGTTTAGGCATGCTTTTAGAAATGGCTAGAGCTTCGTCATTGCATATGTATTTGTCATTACTCATGTAATCTTCGTCATTACTCCAGTAATCTTCGTCATTGGACGTGTTATCTGGTAACTTACAACAGACACCATTTAAGCCAAATGATGTCAATGAAGGGCAAGCATGGCCGATAGCTTCAACTGTCTTATGTGAGAACGAACAATGTATCATCTGGATTTCCTCCAGCATAGGGAGTTTTTTCACTGCTTCGATCAGTCTTTCAGCAGTCAATGATAAATTATACACATAGCCGAGACGCAGATGTTTAAGATTCTTGCATCTGTTAAAATGTTTTCAGAAATACAAAGATGTATTAAAAGACAGGATGCACAAAATATAGGGCTGAATGTTTAGTCCATAAATCCAATAAAAAAATTGCCACCAGCTACAATCGAAAACCTGAAGACCAGCACGAGAAAAAGCGAATGTGGATCAGTCGGATCAAATTAGATACTCTGTTTTTGAAACTAATATCTATATTCAATCCAAATCTCCAAAAATCAAATTAGATATCCAAGTTTCAAATCCGATGCAGATTGGATCTTAGTGTGGAGCGGCGCAAAGCGCAAGGAAGAGGTATCCGGTAACAAATTTGATGTTGTCTAACATGAATAAAGGGGAATAGAAATGGCATAGGTAGTTAAAGATCCTCATGAAAAAGATATGGAGAGTGCATACTGGCGAGTCTAGTTAAGTGAGACTCATCGAAAAGATGCGACTCATCTAAAAGAGGCACCTAATATGCACCGAGGCATTTTAGGTGTTACCTCAATGCCTTATCCAAGCGGCCATACACGCATCCGAGGCTCGCTTTTTTAAACAAAGGATTGGATATCAAAAACCCCAGGCCAATCAAATGCGGTAGGATATTAAATCAAATCGAATATCCGGATATTTTACTCAGCCTTATCGGATATGCGTCAATTCACAAACAACATATAAACAACAAATACCATTACTTCCTAATTCCATTGAATTCCTTACGTTTGCTTTTTAGACATTATTTAGAGCATCTCCAATGGTTGGCAAAAAGGACTTGCTTGCAATTTTAAGAAATTGCAAGCTAATAGCTCAACCATTGGAGTTGTCCATGTAGATTAGCTTTGCTCAAATAATTTTGAGCTCGTAGCTCTATGAAGCTACTTGCTTAAATGGACCCACAAGAAAAACATAGTCAATAGGAAAATAGTGGTCTCATTTATTTAATTTTAATTTTATGTTTAGAAATTAAAAATTGAATAAATAAGTAAGAGTATATGACAAATGAGTCTAATCAAGCTAGTAGTATATTGGCTTCACCATTGGAGTAAATTGTAGCTTGAAAATGTTGTAGCTCAAAAAAATGATGTGGCAAAGGTAAGCTAGTACCAACTAGCTTACCATTGGAGATGCTCTAAATAAGTTAGAAGAATCTTCAATAGAACTCTACAATACCGCAAATAACATAAAAGATAATCACGTGAGATCTTATGTAACTAAAAATATGACGAGAAAAATGAACATTGATATACGTGCAACTCATGCTCTTGCGCATGTTTTACTGGCTGTGTTGGAAAAACTATTTGGATTGGCAAGGTGCCTTGAGGTAGCGGATCGGCTTGTTGGTTGATTTAATGACTGTACCCAGTTGGATTTAAAAAAAACGTAAGCAATTCAACGAAATAGAGGGCCCAATCCCAATCATTTACGAGTATTATAAACTAAAACATCTTTCTCCATCGCAAATCATTTATTTACCTATTAAAATAGGTCTCACAAAAAATAAAGAAGAAAACGTAAACAAATGATTGAGACGAAGAAAGTAACCTATCAACACGATTACACAATGCAGTAAGAGAATATAGCATACCTTTCAGTGATGTACGTCAAGGTCCTATGCGGGATATCATGATATTTATAACCAGATCGATACTCCAAATAGACATCAATCAAACCACCAGCACTCGAATTGATAGCGTAACGAGTCAAATTATTGAGACTCCACAGCAAATTAACATAATGACGCTTAGGAACGGTCATATTTATGGTTCTAAACGTAGCAGGTTGTTTGCATATTCTGCGAAACAACATACACACTTTTTGGACATTCTCAATTAAGTCAATTGTCAACAATTTTGAAAAGATTAGGACCCATATGTCTTCAAGTAGTTCTAACCAATTTGGGAATTGGGTTTTGTTGGTTTGATGAGTTATTAAATCGGTTCTTTGTTTCTTGTTTTTGGGTTGATTGGTTGATGATGATGAATTAGGGTTTGGAATTGAAGCCATTGTCGGAGTGGAAGTTGTGGAAGTTACGAAGTTACCGAGGGATGTTAGATGTAGAGGTTTTAAGTACATGAAGTGTTCGCACCAAAAAAAAAAATGTAGATGAAGCGTCAGTTTTTGTTTAGGTTCTGAGGTCGTGGGTTTAAGTAACGTGGCAGGAGTACAAATCTAGTATTAGGATCGATTTTACACAATGTCAGTGTAAAACGACCTTACATGAGAATAACGGACTGTTTGGTTTAATATACGTATATTATATAACTAGTATTGATGTCTAGCTTCGTTCGGGTTACATTTACTTACTATTAGATTTTTTTTTCATTAAATAAAATTACTAAAGTTGCACAACCCATAAATTTATCATTAATATATTTTTTTTATGATATATCTTACAATTACAATGAAATAAATTTTGAGTCAAACTCACTACTCCCGCTATTAATATTTTACTCTTATTAATGAAACAATGGCAATAACATTTCACTCATTACCCGTAATCGTTGTTACTTTCACTACTCCCGCCGTAATTATTGATACTGTCACTACTGCCGCATTAATATTGATAATTTCACTTCTCCCGCCGTAATTATTGTTACTTTCACTATTGCCGCATTAATATTGATTATTTCACTACTCTCATTGTTTCTACCACTTTCACTAATCTCGCTGATAATATTGTTACTTTTACCATTCATATGAGTGATTACTATCATATAACTATATCCAATGTTATTACAGCTCTTTTCTTTTCTTTATTGACGAAATTACTTTTACTACTTAGGCATGTAATTTTAAGAGGATTATATATTTATATAAATATATTACATATATGCATTATGATAGGCTATCGCACACCTATGCAAAGATAATATTTATACCCTAACAAAACAAATGAATGTAGTACGTAGGGATCGAACCACAGAGAGACGGGAGTTGTTAATTAGTTGTTATGGATTGAACTTTTATCTCGGTAGGTTAACAGTTGATTGATTGGTTTGATTTGATGTGATAATAAAACAATAATAAAGAAAATGTCTAGGGAGGTCGGGTCACACATGTTAATTATGTAAATGCTCATGTCAAGTTAGGAAGTTGATTTTACGATAATGTTTAGGCTTAAAGACACCCACCTTACGATATTAGTGTCAACCATAGACGGGGTCCTAGAGAAACTCTCGTCCATGACTAGGTCATCCTACTACACATGCTTAGTCTAATTCAATTCCGTGCCTCTCGACTTTTAGAATAAATGAACAAACTTAATCAATGAATAAGGCCTTTAAACATAGATTAATTAAACGTGACGATGCAAACATGTGATAGAGACAATTTATCAATTTAACTTAGCCTCATTTTAACATTTACAATTTACTTAGTCATGCATGGTTTCCCTTACTCCTTAGACAAATGTAACTACTCAAACATGATGAAAAATGTAAACTACACTAATGATAATTAAAATGATAAGCATAATGGAAATATAAATAGAAATTACCTTGCAATATGGAAATGAACTAGAAATGGAAGAACAATGCTTGTAATGAAATAACTTGAAATGAAACTTTGGAATATAACTTGAATGGAAATTGTATTGAAATGTTTATAACATAAAGTAAATCTAAACTAAGCTAAGCTAATAACTAAACTAATCTAACTACTAAACTTAGAGAGAATTATGAGAAATAATTGTGTATGCGAATGGTGTCCAAAAGCCTTGTGACGAGTCCCCTATTTATAGGATTTGAGTGTGTAACGTAAACAAGCCAAAAACACACGTCCCCGATCGGAGACACCCAACCCCAATCGGGGTTAGCATTACCCTGGTATTTTCCATTTAATGCTTGATTAAAGTCTTTGTGGAATCCAAAGTTTGTTGTTAATGCCTCCTTTAATCTCCGGATTAAGACTCTTTTGGCATCCCATGAGCATCCTATGACAAGCATCTTATAACATTTTTGTGGACTTTGCAATTTGGGTTTTGACTTTCATTTGCATTTTATTTCCATTTTCTCACATTAGTCCAACACTTTTGCTCATGTAAGTCGATGCTTTATTTCATTGTTGGTCCATTCTTCTCTTCAACTTAGCTTTGTATCCTAGTGCTTGCAAATATGTGGAATTAAGCTCCTTAATTTTTAAGTACCTACAAAATATGATAGAATATGCAAATGCAACTAGAAATATAATATTAACTCAAAATCACTAAGGTTAGTGCATAATGTCATACAAAATGGAGCTAAAATAAGAGGTAAAAATGTATATAATTTGGACTTATCACATTAAATCAAATCGAAAGAATTATGCAATATTATATATTATGGAATCTAACTTCAATTATGTATAACCTACTTATATTATATTTTTGTATGTTAAATAATAAACATCTCTATACATCTAATAAACTATAAAGTTTAATAAAATTGCATAAATTTTAAATTTAATATATAATTTTATGATGATAATAATTAATACCATAAGTCTGCATGTTTATATTAACTAATTATTTTATTTTAAGGAAATTGACCATCTTATAGTCTCTATAAATATTTAGGAAAATTACCAAACATCTTCTTTCTTTTAGTCTCCTTGGAATTGACCATCTTAATTATTTATTTTATTTTATTTTAAGGAAATTGACCATATTAATTAATTATTTTATTTTAAGGAAGTTGACCATGTTTTAGTCTCTTACAATTGTTTAGGAAAATTAACAAGCTTCTATATAATTTAATTTTAACCCAAATTATATAATATTTGCATTGAGATCCCTTAATCGGGTCCATCACATGGTGCAAGTGATTTAAAACTATATAGTATAATTAATTTGTATAACTTTCTTTAATTACATTGAAGTCCCTTGGTTTCATGATGTGAATATGTGATAACAAAAAAAAAGATTGTGCTAAATTGGTAAAAAAAATTTGGTATAATATATGTAATATTCTATTCTTTCGATTAGTTAGATTTGACAAAACAATCCTTTTCAAATAGTCCAACTAGACCTGTACCCCGGCCGGCCTAGGGCCGGGTCGGGCTGGCCAGGGGGCGGGCCAGGCTCTCCTGGTAAGACCCTGGGCAGGGGGAGGGGCGGGCTTGGTCAAGCCGGGCCGGGCTGGGATATGCTTGTCCCGGACTAGGCCCGTGACGGGCCAAGGCCGGGCCGGGCTGACGGGCCAAGGCCGGGCCGGGCTGACGGGCCTAACCAATTTATTTATTTTTTTTGAGAGAAAAGAACAATTCACTAATAGAACGTCATACGGCACTTACAAAGAATAATTATAATCGAAAACAAATCTAATGGAAACCAAAGAAAAATAATTTTCTTATAAACTAGGGATCTCAAAACAGCATCTGACAATTCGGCTCGTCCTATTATTGCTATCTTCATGTAGCTTTTGAGGGGATCCTTCGTTTGATTTATGAGATAAAATTTACCTCTGACTGGTTCCAAAGATCGTTGACAAATTATTTTTACCCTTTGAAAGAACACGCTGCAAACCATCAACAAACTACTCTTGACTATATTACTGATGAAACTAACCCCACGAATAAATGGAAAAACCCCGAAATAAGGGAAGGAAAAATAATTCTCACCAAAAGGGAGACTTTTATTGAATAGAAGATATATATGCATACTATTGATTGAAATTTGAAACAATTTTGGGGCTTACCATCGATCAATTGATAATCGATGGGAGCCCCCTGTATAGTATGATGGAGGCTAGGGTTTTTTTAGAGAGAGTTTTTTGAGAGAGAGAAAAATATAATTTATTTTTATTTCTTACTATTTTGCTAAAATGGCGGGCCAAAGCCGGCCGGGGCCGGGCTGGAATTTCAGGACCCGGGCCAGGCCCGGGGCAAGGGTAGGTCACGACCGGGTCAGGCCAAATTGCATAAAATGACGGGCTAAGACGGACTGGGTCTAGGTCAGCATGTTCTGATGACCAGCTCTAAGTCCAACCAAAAGAATCTGACATCAAGATTCAAGAGACTCGAAGTAAAATACGATATAAAAGTCAGTTGCTGATTCGAACTTTTTAGAGCCTAATCAATACTTAACTAATCCTAATGATGCAACCAAAATAGTAAGATTTAGAAATAACCCGTATGCAAAATAGTCCTAAACTGTTATAAACTGAAACGACTGGTAGTCCGGTACACACTGATGTTTGATTGATCTACAATAGCTCATCCAAAATACATTGAACTCAACCATCCGAAAGCAGTGTGAAGCGAGTATATATTGAGCTGTGATGTAACTTTATTAATGTATTGAGCTGCGACTTAGTTATATTCAGTTTCGGTTGAATTTTATGGAGCCGTCCTTCAATTTTGTTAAGCTACAAGTTATATTTATTGAGTTTAGTACTCTGCTCTAGTTTTTTTGAACTATGATTTATATTTATATTGAGCTCAGAACTTGTAAACTGTGTGTTTAACTAAATTGAATCGTGAGTAAAACTTATTGAGTGGTGCTTTAAATTACGAAAATGTCACTGATTGCACATACTATCGGTTTTAACTTTTATGTCTCTATTTACAATTTACTAGGGTGACTCATAAACTTCCACCAAAAAAAGTCGATTGGACCTTATTTGATGGAGCAATTTAAGTTCCTGACCTTTTGATTTCTTCTATGATAATGAATTGATAAATGTCTAGAGTAGAGAACGTTTCGAAACACATTACATCTTCAGAACTCAGATCGGTATACTGGCTGGACTCTGGAGGTAGCAAAAACTCGGTGACTTCTCAGGGATGAGAGTCTACTAGACAATTTGTAACAAGGATGAAAATGAAACATTAATAACATTCAATTTCGCGTATAACCCCGAGAATACGGTGGAAACACAATGTAAATACAGCAAAGTCGAAACACAATCACATATTCATCATGTCATGTAAAAGCCGAAAATTCAGGCAGAGGATTCATAACCAGGATAAACCATCACCAGTAAAGTAAATTGTCAAACTGTCAAAGGGTATAATAATCAATATATGCAGCCTCGTCAAAACCGTCATCATCAGAACCAGAGAAACACGAGCAGTAATCAGGGTAATCAGAATAGCTGCCATCTTCATAGTCATCTTCATCAGAACAGGTACCACGGTTATATTTGGCAGCGGAATCATAAAGGCATATAAGGCGCTTATTGGCTTCAATTCTTTTACCCAAATCCCCTGATAAATTGATGTAGGAACAGGCACGCATATCTAGGAATTCAAGATGAGGACATCCATCTAGGATTGCTTTCAAGCCTACATTGTCCATGCCGTTCCCAATTAGTTGAAGATGGCGTAGTTTAGGCATGCTTTTAGAAATGGCTAGAGCTTCCCCATTGTATACATAATCTGCTTTTTTAGATCCGTCACCATTTAAGCTGAATGATATCAGTGAGGGACAAGCATGGCCGATTGCTTCAACTGTCTCATCTGAGAAAGAATTGATTTTAACCTGGATTTCCTCGAGCATTGGCAGTTTATAAACTGCTTCAATCAGTTTTTCATCAGACACATATACCTCGTGCCCAAGGCGCAGATGTTTGAGATTCCTGCATCTGTTACAACCATATATTAAAACAGAATGCACAATCCTTCCTCCCATCCAGCCAGACCAAAGGTAACATGTAACATGGACCCACTTTTTTCCTCAGAAAAGTGGGTCCATGTTATTTTTGGTTTGGATGGAAAGAGTGGATCTATGTTACTTGTTGGTCTGGATGGGAGGGACGTGGAGTAACTAATGATGTCAGATTGCCGGTAAAAAAATCAAGTTTAAAAGGGGTCAAATATAACGCAGCCAAATAGTAACTAAATAATAAGTTCGAGTACAAATTCGAACATAAAAACAAACGAAAATGGAGGCGGTAAACCAAAATCAAATAAAAAAAAAGATTAGATTAAATGTATACCTGTCAATGATATACATAAAGATATCGTCGTCACAGAGATACTCCATATAGATATCAGCCAAACCACCGGCACTACAATCGACCGCGTACCGAGTCATAAAATGGAGATTATAAGGCACATTATTAGTACTTTGACCGTGAGGAAGGCTCATATCAATAGTTTTAAATACGGAGGGTTGTTTACATATTTTGCGAAACAACATACAAACTTTCTGGACGTTCTCAATTATTTCAATTGTCGTCAATTTTGAAAAAATTACGATCCATATGTCTTCTAGTAATTGTAACCAATTTGGGAATTGGGTTTTGTTGGTTTGATGAGTAATTAAATCGGTTTTGTGTTTCTTGCTGTTTGGTTGATTGATTGATGATGAATTGGGGTTTGAAATTGACGACATTGTCGGATGAGGGTTGTCGAGGTTTAGGCGGTTACTCGGTTAGTCAGGGATATTGAGGTTTTAAGTACAAGAGAAGAAGTGTCAGTTTTGGACTTTTGGTCTAGGATTTAAGAACGTGGGTATTTGTAACGTCCACAAATTCTCATTGATGGCAGCCATATTTGGTCTTCAG
This sequence comes from Silene latifolia, assembly GCF_048544455.1. Taxonomy (NCBI): domain Eukaryota; kingdom Viridiplantae; phylum Streptophyta; class Magnoliopsida; order Caryophyllales; family Caryophyllaceae; genus Silene; species Silene latifolia. The sequence continues at coordinate 24,750,482 of NC_133536.1, forward strand.
CTGAAGACGGGCCAAATGTCGCCATTTTAACTACAAAATGTTACCATTTTAATGACAAACTATTATAGCTTTAAAAATTATTTACCTTAAAATGGTTACATTTTCATCTTAAATGGGTGACATTTTGCCCGTCTTCAGCTGAAGACCAAATATGTCTGCCATCAGCAAGACTTGCTGTTGTAACGTCGTACGTTGTATACACGTGATTATTAATTGATTATCACATAGAAAAAGACGTCTCCCTTCACTAGGTGACGGTCTATTTTTTTTATTTTTTTTTATAACGTGGAGGTTGGATCCTCCCGGCACGCGTCAATACCATGCTAACCAACACGTACCATGTAAGCTCAATTCACGGGGTTACCTCTCACGGGAAGACATGTGGCCAAGTCTCTTCCTCTAGACGGTCTATTTTAAAAAAACACAAAATTTTCAAAGCGTCTTGCTTGTGACGGGCTAATTCCGTCACAAGCTAAAGACCTCTCACAAAAAGGGAGAGGGGATAAGGTGGGGCATCCCCCATGTGCTTCCCCACTCACCTCTCATGGGTATTTTGTGAGAGGAAATGGTATCCGTCACAAGTTTGTGACGGATATCGCCGTCTTCAATGAGATTTTGTGCAAAATTTTTTGTTTACTTCCGTTGTAAGTAGAAATAATTTACAACGAAAGTATAACTCCATCTAAATCCACACTTTCTAAGTAGGAATAATTTACAACGAAGGTATAACTCCATCTAAATCCACACTTTTTTTGGGAGTGACGGTGCTTTCCACCCCTTCGTAACAACTTACAGCTGTTGTAAACAAGATTTAAAAATTTATTTAGTGCTAATAAATAAGTTGTCTTCTAATAATGAAATCGTTTCAGGTGGTTGTCCTACCTAAGAATTCTTGGATTATTATATGAGGAAAGCGAGATTGTAATATCCAGTGTTATTCACACACGGTAATATTCATGGTACTCAAAGTCTCAACTTTAAAAGTTTAAATTAGAAATTAATCCATTTTTAAATCTAAATTTTTAAAATTACCCTCTAATAAATAAATAAAAATATTCCTAAAAATATTCTTTTAAGATAAACTTTTATTAAATCTTAAAATTAATCTTATATAAATGGTAGTAATATAAGTAATAAAAAAGGTACGTATAATATAAATTTGGATACTAATATAAATTGTTACTCGTACAATCTAATTTATGATAAAAATAGGTACGACTATTATGAAAACATGTAATAAATGACAGAATTAAAGAGTCATTTTGAGTCATAACGAGTAATAAAAAAAAGCCACGAAATCAATATAAAAGCACTACTACAGATACAGGCTATAACAACGGTTAAAAACCGTTGTTATATAAAAAAGCGGACGTTGTTAAAGCGTCCGTTGTAAGAGGTTTTAAAAACGGTTGGTTTTCTTAAGTAACCCGTTGTTAAAACTATTAACAACGGTTTTAAGTATAAAAACCCGTTGTGGAAAATGTGACTCAATTTTGGGGGGAAAGTTATAACAACGGGTTGTAATATACAAAACCGTTGTTATAACTAAAGACAACGGGCTGTTTATAAATAACCGTTGTTGTTTGTTCTTAAAAAAAAAAAAATTAAATATTACTAGATGCATGCATAATTACGGCCCGTTATAATTCCAATGCATGCATTATTACTGACATCCCTGTGCATATGAACGGACAATATGGAATGAGAAGGGTTAATAATAAGATTTGAAGCAGCAGAGAGATATATGATGATGATTATGGCACAACTTTCTAACATATATATTAATTAAAAAATAACTCAAACCACACATTGCTTAGTATAAATACATGTGATGGGGCATATTCTGCACCGCTGACCAAGTCAACATATTGGGCAAAGTCAAGGGTATCCACAGCAAAGTCAACGACTTAGACAGTCTAGCCGGTGAAGCCCATCGGCCTGTCACCTGGGTCTCGGCCAGACAACTAGCCAGCCGGGACACAAATCCGCGTACTCATATCCAAGACCCTCGGCGAGCCTGCCACAGGTCCATCGGCCGAGGGTATAACAGTCTTTTCACCTGATAGCCACTTGGCCACTACGTGACAAAAGGCGAAAGCCTATAAATACTCCTCAATCTTCATTGAGGAAAGGATCCATAAATTGACCTAATAACCACTATTCATCTGGTAATATCTTGCTTATCTCTCTACAATACACTCTTAGCCAAGTTACAACAACTTCTCTCTAAGTTCACTGACTTGAGCGTCGGAGTGAGTACGCTCGGCCAAAGCCGAGCCCTCAGTTTGTTCATCGTTTCAGGAGACCGCAAGGAGGATTCAAGCAAGGACATCATTCTACTAGCTACGAGTGGTAACAAACACCTGCTCTGGAATTAAACCCGGAACAATTGGCGCCGTCTGTGGGGAAAGACACTAGAAGCTAGTCACATTCATTCCCAAACAACAAAAACAAAAACACAAAAAAAAACCCACCCAAAAAGCTAGGATGTCGAAACAACAAGAGATAGTCGCAACCGACGAAACCACATTCTACCAAGATGATACATTTCACCATTCTGGAGTAGTGCAACCCTCCACCGGCGGAGTAGTCCAACCGGAATTCGGAATGCCGATAACATCGGACACGCCGCCGCCCGCCAACCAGGTCACCATCATGGGACAGGTGGTTGACGTAGCAAAACTGAAGACACTCCTGGACCTAATTGGGAGTGCACCAGCTCAGAACGTGACTCCAAGAAACCTGAACGGAGCACTGGGAGAAGCAGACCCTACCAAGACGCCGGAGGAGCCCAAAGTGGTCGTGGTAAACGTAAGTCCTTCTCGTACTCGGGAGAGGACATCGCCGCCGCAACACCGACGAGGCACACCCCCGGGAACCAGTGGCCCGACTCGGAGAGCGGAGAAGAAGCCCGAACCGGAGAAGAAGTCCTTCCCGCTACGAGGAGAGAAGCCGGACTAGGAACGCAAGGAGTCGGTCGCCGCGTGTCATCCGACACGTGGTCAAACAGCCCCTCAGTGATTATGTCCTAGACACCGCCGTGCCAACCAAGTCAAGTTGCCGGCGTTCACATATAAAGGAGACAATGACCCGACCGACCACGACCACGCCGAGGCTTTCGAGTCTTACATGTCGGTATGGGAGCAGCCTGATGAGGTCTGGTGCCGAGTCTTCCCAACGACTCTGCATGGGATGGCTCAAAACTGGTACAAGGGGCTTCCCGACGGTTCGGTATACTGTTTCGCCGACCTAAAGGACGCCTTCTTAGCCCAGTACTCTTGCAACAAAAGGACGGTCGTGGAGACGTCGGACCTCCTGACTATCAAGCAGGAGGAGGGCGAGTCTCTACGAAGCTATATGAAGAGGTTCGACGACAAGGTCCAGCAGATTCGAGAAATCAACCCCGAACTTGCGGCTTTCGCACTGATGAAGGGCCTCCCAAAGGGAAACTTAAAAGACGAGCTCATCAAGCACGGGGTTTGGGCACAGACGCCGCCAGAAGATGACCGATCAGGCCATCAAGGTAGAAGATTACCACAAGACCTGGGTAGGCCCCAGCGACGCCGAGCCCTCAGAGAGGAAAAGCCGCCGGGATGATAGCCCGGATGAGAGACGCCGCGGCGACAATATGTCTACGGATCCGAAGCAGTCCTACCAATTGAAGCGACGGTGCCGACATTCAGAACGGCTACCTTTAATCCAGTCGAAAATGAGGAAGGCCTTAAAGCCTCCCTGGATCTAGTCGAAGAAAGCCGAGATACGGCACGCCTCAACTTGGCAGTATACCAAAACCGGATGAGAAGAGCCTACAACCGAAGAGTCCACAAGAGGGACTTAAAAGTAGGAGATCTAGTCCTAAGAAAGTCGGCCGCCACCAACAAAGGAAATATTCACGGTAAACTAACGGCCAACTGGGAGGGTCCCTATGAGGTGATTGAAGAAATGAGACCGGGTACATACCGGCTGACGGACATGGAGGGTGTGCCTTTGATGAGCCATTGGAACACCGACAACTTAAGAAAGTACTTTGTATAGCGGCGGAGGTGTCCAAACCCAATGTGGACACCCCAACGCGTGATCTTAAATGAAGAAACAACCAAGTTTTCCATCCAAGTGCCTGTCCTCCATAATCGCCACCCAGAAAGAAGAATTGCTACCGAGCCATAACCCCGTTACCTTGGCAATTGGCCGAGAGCGACGGGGACACAATGACCGGTACGCTAGAAGAATTGCTACCGAGCTATAACCCCGTTACCTTGGCAATTGGCCGAGAGCGACGGGGACACAATGACCGTGCGCTAGAAGAATTGCTACCGAGCCATAACCCCGTTACCTTGGCAATTGGCCGAGAGCGACGGGGACACAATGACCGTGCGCTAGAAGAATTGCTACCGAGCCATAACCCCGTTACCTTGGCAATTGGCCGAGAGCGACGGGGACACAATGACCGGTACGCTAGAAGAATTGCTACCGAGCCATAACCCCGTTACCTTGGCAATTGGCCGAGAGCGACGGGGACACAATGACCGATGCGCTAGAAGAATTGCTATCGAGCCATAACCCCGTTACCTTGGCAATTGGCCGAGAGCGACGGGGACACAATGACCGTGCGCTAGAAGAATTGCTACCGAGCCATAACCCCGTTACCTTGGCAATTGGCCGAGAGCGACGGGGACACAATGACCGGGACGCTAGAAGAATTGCTACCGAGCCATAACCCCGTTACCTTGGCAATTGGCCGAGAGCGACGGGGACACAATGACCGTTACGCTAGAAGAATTGCTATCAAGCCGTAACCCCGTTACCTCCGCAACTTGCCGAGAGCGACGGGGACGCACCGTCGATACACCAAAGACGTTACGCAGTTGAGATATACATTCGAACTGCCTCGGCCATACCAAAGGTAAAAACGAAGGCACTCAATTAATAACGCAAAAAGGACAAACAAAGATGTTTGATCAATGCCTCGGCCAAGCCAAAGGCCAAAAGGATAAACTTTGTTAAAAGAGTTGTAAGAAGAATACAGACGACGGCCGTCCCCATAGGGGTAAGCCTAAACACAACCTACCAAGAAAGTTTTTACAAACAAGGAAAAAGAAAAGCAAAAGATTACAAGCATATCATTTGAAGCGCCAAAAGATGGCGGGGAGGAAAGGCTCAATAGTTGGCCCCCGAACAGCTAAGGCTATCCGAGATGCCGGGTGAGTCTGGTGACGACCGCCCGTCTCCCTATGCCTGTTGCTCCCCTCCATCAGAGGCAGCAGCATCCACGGTGCCCGGCTCAAGAGAAGGCTCGACATTTTCAGGCACCTTTAGCCTCTCGGCCTCCTTTTCGGCCTCCTTTGCATCATAGGCCGTCTTGGCCAACGCTATCTGAGCTGCCTTCGCCGCCTCCGCCTTCTCAGCGGCCGGCGCTCCGCGAGCTTCACCATCTCATCCGGAGGAGCTGGTCATATTTATCCCACGGGAAAACGCCGTCGGGATCGAGCCTTCTGATTGCCTCCTTGGCCGCCTCCTCGGCCTGGTCCCGGAATTGAACGCACATTTTTGGGAGGAGATCATCTTGAAGCATGTCAATATCCTTCTCTTTTTGAGCAAGGATAGCCTGTGTGTCCCTGAGCACCTCCGCCTGCTTCTGGAACCGATCCTCCCACTCGTCCCTCTTGGCAACCACGGCGTCGTAGGCACCCTTATATCTCTCCGTTCCTCCATCATCTTGGCCGTGGCGCCATCACCTCCTCAACCTTGGCCCTCTCGGCCTTCAGCGGCTTCTCGGCCTCCTCCGCACGCTTCTCGGCAACACGAAGATCCACTTAGCCTTCCGGCTTCCCTCTCGCGCGGAGAGAGATCAAGCTTGAGCTTTGCAATCGTGGCCCAGTTGGGCCGCGGCCTTTTCCTGCTCCATGATGAGGGAGGCGGCTAGACGGCTCCATTTCCCCAACCTCTTATATATTCTCTCACCCTCCGCCACGAGCTCGGTAGGAGTAGCCTTCAGGGTGAGGAGTCAACGGTGACATTCTTGTCACCCGCCTTCTCAATCGTCTTTTCAGTCGCTTCCCCTTGCTTGCCGTTCGGTGAGAACGCTGAGAACGCCATTGCCGATGATGTATCTACAAAAAATTTACACAAGGCATCCATGTCACCGTGCATTGGCACATCAGAAAGTCTGTCATCAGGAACGCCCAACGAACCGGCTAAATCCGAACCACAAGTTAGATCCGTACCAGTTTGGACCCTCTTTTTGGAGGGGCTGGTAGAGGCAGGCTTCTCCCCGGCATCGGTGGAAGCAGACGGTGGGTCTTTCCTCTTCTTCGGAGAAGGGGCCTTAGCAACGGTCACCTCCTCCTCGCAAATGTTGATCACCTCCACATGATCCTTTTGGACCACCGGGGCGAAGAGGAGTTGGCGTTGAAACCGCCGCCGACTTGGACGCCGCCTTCTTCGACCTTTTCGCACGCCTACAAGAACTGTGCATGGGCCGTCTCCCGATCCAACCCCCTAGTCTGCTTTTCCATGATTTCGTTGGGGGATAGCCTGCGATCTTTCGAATCGGCCCGTAGGACGCAGATCGACAACCTTCCCGTCCTTGTCGAGCCCTAGCCTCTTCAAGTCCTTCTCAGACAGATCCCGCCCAAACCGATCTGCAAGAAATCAAACAAGAGTTACATAAAGGAAGTAAAACAACGCTCCGAAAAAGAAACATAACAAGCAAGGTGGGCCTCACACCGACCCCACTCACCCCAGGCGAGGGTCGGTATGAGGCCGACGCGGCATAGCACTCATCCTGGATAATAATCCGAGTCGGGGCAGCCATCCCTCCTTAGCATCAAACAGTTTGCATCGCCCGCTTCTCATCCGCATAAGGGGGGACAAACGAAGCGTCCATCTTAACCTTGCTACCCCGGGTGATGTGTTTCTCATACTCATCCCGGTCTCACACCGTAAGTGAACGGGGCTCGGAAAGACCGAGGCAATGGGAAGTCATCCGGCACTGGACGTACACCCATCGCCCTTGCCGTCTTTGCAAGAAGTGAGTTTGTTCACGGAGACGTGGCTCCGGCTCCGCTCACTTTGTCGCTGTACCATCCCACTTTGCCGGATTTTGACGGCCGAAGACTATGGAGGCGGCGAAACAAGTTAACTGATGGGACCTCCCCCTAAAAAGACAGATCCATACAAAGCCGACTATCGTCCTCATGGCCAACGGATGCAGTTGGGCCACGGCGACGTTCATAGCTTTGATAATGGCCATGACGTGCTCATTCAAAGGAAACCGGAGCCCATACTCCGGATGCCTAATATACACGCCAATATGACCCGGGGAGGACAGCGAGACGCCCTGACCCTCCCCAGGGATAACAATCTTATACCCCTCACCGAAGGAGAAATGATCTCCGAAAAGAGTCTCTCCGGAATCGCTTGCGAATTTATTTGTAAATACACGGTCGAGGCCGGTCGTGCGAGCCTCACCATGATCCGGGATAATCGTCCTTCCACCATCAACGGGAGCCCCCTCATCATCGACATCATCCTCATCCTCCAACTCCTCCGGAAAGGGGCGGACCAACGGCGGGAGAGGGAGACCTAGGGCCCCCAAACCTTAACGGGACGACTTCTAATATCTCCTCCTCGTCAAAGCGCGACGGGGAACCCCGGCGCAGAAAGTACTAGCCCCGGCATCAACAGAGGACATGTTCGCAAATTACTAACGAAATAAAAGAAAATTTGTTTGATTACCTTGAAGAAATACACTCGCCGGATCGAAGACCGAAGATTGGAAGAATAGAAAGCCCTTGAAAGTTTAAAGAGAGGAAGATTTTGGGAGAATTTTTGAAAATTTGAGGAAATGAAAGTAATGGCCAAAATCAGGGTAACTACCCTATTTATAGGAAAAGCCCATGAAGAAGGACCAATCGGGGCACGACCCATGAAGCGTCAACCAATCGGCAAGCGGACACGTGTCGGACATGCAACCGCGGAATGTCAATCGACGCAACGATTGAATGTCAATCAATGCTACGATTACCAAGCGTATTCAACACGCCCATTCACATCTCTTCGCCTGTTCATCTCCCTCAACAAATTCCTAGGCACTGCTCTCCCGCCGGCCACATGATCGACCAAGCCATGAAGCACGGCCGGGGCAATCAAAAATAACCGGCACTCTCGGCCCTGGTCTCGGCCAGCGTCACATTATTTCCCACATCGGATACCCTTTACGCATCCATGTGGAGGGGGGATATATGGTACGGCCTAACAAGAACCACGCCGATGCTTCAGAAGAAGCCGATACCAAAAATTTTGCAAAAATACTTACGCAGAATATACGTTCACATACATCGGAGCCCATACCACGGCATAGACTACGCTGGGGGCAAATTGATGGGGCATATTCTGCACCGCTGACCAAGTCAACATATTGGGCAAAGTCAAGGGTATCCACAGCAAAGTCAACGACTTAGACAGTCTAGCCGGTGAAGCCCATCGGCTGTCACACTGGTCTCGGCCGGACAACTAGCCAGTAGGGACACAAATCCGCGTACTCATATCCAAGACCCTCGGCGAGCCTGCCACAGGTCCATCGGCCGAGGGTATAACAGTCTTTTCACCTGATAGCCACTTGGCCACTACGTGACAAAAGGCGAAAGCCTATAAATACTCCTCAATCTTCATTGAGGAAAGGATCCATAAATTGACCTAATAACCACTATTCATCTGGTAATATCTTGCTTATCTCTCTACAATACACTCTTAGCCAAGTTACAACAACTTCTCTCTAAGTTCACTGACTTGAGCGTCGGAGTGAGTACGCTCGGCCAAAGCCGAGCCCTCAGTTTGTTCATCGTTTCAGGAGACCGCAAGGAGGATTCAAGCAAGGACATCATTCTACTAGCTACGAGTGGTAACAAACACCTGCTCTGGAATTAAACCCGGAACAACATGCATTATCTCAACTAACATTCCATTGTCTCACTATACATCTCCAAACTCTAACTGCTAAAACAAACTCCAAATAAACCCTACTTAATCTTTCAAACAAACTCCAAACTCCAACAAAATGAATGATATCATCCTTAAGACTCTTACTATGATGTAACTTTATTAATGTATTGAGCTGCGACTTAGTTATATTCAGTTTCGGTTGAATTTTATGGAGCCGTCCTTCAATTTTGTTAAGCTACAAGTTATATTTATTGAGTTTAGTACTCTGCTCTAGTTTTTTTGAACTATGATTTATATTTATATTGAGCTCAGAACTTGTAAACTGTGTGTTTAACTAAATTGAATCGTGAGTAAAACTTATTGAGTGGTGCTTTAAATTACGAAAATGTCACTGATTGCACATACTATCGGTTTTAACTTTTATGTCTCTATTTACAATTTACTAGGGTGACTCATAAACTTCCACCAAAAAAAGTCGATTGGACCTTATTTGATGGAGCAATTTAAGTTCCTGACCTTTTGATTTCTTCTATGATAATGAATTGATAAATGTCTAGAGTAGAGAACGTTTCGAAACACATTACATCTTCAGAACTCAGATCGGTATACTGGCTGGACTCTGGAGGTAGCAAAAACTCGGTGACTTCTCAGGGATGAGAGTCTACTAGACAATTTGTAACAAGGATGAAAATGAAACATTAATAACATTCAATTTCGCGTATAACCCCGAGAATACGGTGGAAACACAATGTAAATACAGCAAAGTCGAAACACAATCACATATTCATCATGTCATGTAAAAGCCGAAAATTCAGGCAGAGGATTCATAACCAGGATAAACCATCACCAGTAAAGTAAATTGTCAAACTGTCAAAGGGTATAATAATCAATATATGCAGCCTCGTCAAAACCGTCATCATCAGAACCAGAGAAACACGAGCAGTAATCAGGGTAATCAGAATAGCTGCCATCTTGATAAAATTCAACAACACAATTGATAAATAGATGATGAATAATGGTTTTATATTCTTATTCCAAAGTGTTGATGTTTACACATATTTATAGAATACAAATATGACTTCAAAACTGAACAGTTGTATCTCTTCAATATGAAGGGTTGCAATGCTTCAATCCCGCCTTTTCACTTTTACGGTCTGATTATGGCTTCCGTTCATGATTTGGCTCCAATACCCCCCCTCAAGTTGGAGCATGTAGATCACAAATGCCCAACTTGTGGAGAAGGAACTCAAACTGTGTTTTGCCAAGAGCTTTGGTAAAAATGTCGGCTAATTGTGTCTTGGTGGGTATGTAAGAAAGTTTCAGTAGACCAGCAGTGACGGCATCACGAACGAAATGGCAGTCAGCTTCAATATGTTTCGTCCGTTCGTGAAATACCGGATTTTGAGCGATGTGTAGGGCCGATTGATTATCACAATGAAGCAGGATGCCATGAGGATGTTGAATGCCCAAATCACCAAGAAGTTGTTTTAACCATTTTAGTTCGCATGTAACTGCTGCCATGGAGCGGTACTCTGCTTCTGTTGATGAACGAGAGACCGTGGGTTGCTTACGGGTGCGCCAAGACACCGGTGAGTTGCCAAGAAAAATTATCCAGCCGGTCAGAGAACGCCTTGTACGAGGGCAACTTGCCCAATCAGAGTCACACCAACCTTCCAATTGCAAAGGGCCATCGGAACGAAGAAGAATTCCTTGTCCCGGATTGCGCTTCAAATATTTTACAACCCGCAATGCTGCCTCCCAATGTTCAGTTCGGGGTTCATGAAGAAATTGAGATAAGATATGTACACTATAAGCAAGATCCGGTCTTGTGACGGATAAGTAAAGCAAACGTCCAATTAGGCGTCTGTATGATTCAACACTTTGGAGAAGTTCGCCTTTAGCAAGTCCTAAGTTGTGATTTTGTTCCATAGGGAAGTTGCTTGGTTTAGCACCTGATAGTCCTGTTTCCTCAATAATTTCTAGGGCATATTTTCTTTGACACAAATATATGCCCTCCTTACTTCTTGCAATTTCGAGACCCAAAAAATATTTTAAACGTCCCAAATCCTTCATCTTAAAGCAATCTCCCAAATAAGCTTTAAAAGTTTGAAGTGCCACCGTATTATTTCCTGCAATGATCAAGTCATCCACATAAACTAATACATTAAGGTGAATCTCGCCTTTCCTTAATACGAATAAGCTGTAATCTGAGTATGATTGTTTGAAACCATAATGCTTTAATGCCGCTGCAAGTTTTGCGAACCAACATCGCGGGGCTTGTTTCAACCCATATAACGATTTCTTCAACCGACATACCAAATTCGGGTTACTATTATTGAAGCCAGGAGGTACTTTCATGTATACGTCTTCATCTAAGTCGCCATGGAGGAAAGCGTTGTGTACATCCATTTGATGTACTTCCCAATTCTTTATAGCAGCAACGGCAAGGAAAGTGCGGACGGTGACCATTTTTGCAACCGGTGCGAATGTTTCGTCATAGTCAATGCCTTCCACTTGGTGATGACCAAAAATGACGAGCCTTGCTTTGAGTCGCTCAATACTGCCATCAGAGTTATACTTAATTTTGAAAACCCACTTACTACCAAGTGCTTTCTTGCCCGGTGGGAGTGATGTGAGTTCCCAAGTTTCATTGTCTTCGAGAGCCCGTATTTCTTTAGCCATTGCTGCACACCATTCTGGAATTTTAATTGCCTCTTTAAAGTTTCTGGGCTCATGAGTTGAAGTTATTGCTGCAACAAAATTCTTATGTCCAGTAGTAAAACGGTCAGATGAAACGAAGTTATTAAGAGGATACGGAGTACCTGAGACATGATGTGGAATGAGTGACCGTGAGGAGGACTTTACTGTGCTAATAGTATGCGTGGAGTGTGACGGAATGGCGTAGTGCTCAAAACCCTGAAGCCTGGTTGAAGGTATCTTAGTGCGGAATCCTTTACCCATTTGGTCAGAGCCACTAGTATTATTATTTTCTTCCCTCCTGATTTCATTGTCTTCAGAATTTTGTACAGGGGAAATAATTTCTGAATTGTCCTCCTGCAGGGACTCTTGTAAACAGCCCCCTTCAATCTGTTGTGGAAGTGAGCTTTTTGAAATACTAGTTTCTGGCCAATTTATTTGAGGGTGGTCAAAATCATTATCAATATATGGTATGTCGTTAAATAAAGGCTGTGAAGGAGGGGTGTTGTTTGACATTGGTGCATATGGGAATTCATCTTCATAAAATATGACATCACGAGAAACGAAGTATTGACGGGTTTCCAAATCAAATAATCTCCATCCTTTTTGCCCGTAAGGATATCCCACTAATATACATTTCCGACTTCTACTAGCAAATTTATTTCCATCATGCTTTTGATTATGTGCATAACACAAACATCCAATAGTACGGATAGTATCAAAACACGGAGTTTTACCGAGGAGCTTTTCATAGGGGGTAAGGTAATTTAACAACCGAGAAGGAGTTCTGTTGATTAAAAAACAAGCCGACAATACGCAATCCCCCCAAAATTGTATCGGTAGATGGCCTTGAAACCGAAGAGCCCTTGCAACATTTAGTATATGGCGGTGTTTACGCTCAACCCGACCATTTTGTTGAGGGGTTTTAACACAAGATGTCTCAAAAACAATCCCATTTTTCAAAAAATATTCACGCAAGCAGGAAAACTCGGTTCCATTATCACTTCGAACTTTCTTTATTTTGGCGTTGTATTGCCGCTCAATAAAAGCAACAAAATTTAGGAATTTTTCCTCCACCTCGGTCTTATTTCGTAATAGATAAACCCAAACGGCACGAGAAAAATCATCAACTATAGATAAAAAATAGGAAGATCCACACGAAGATAAATGCCTATAGGGACCCCATAAATCGCAATGTATATGTTCAAAAGCAGAACTAGCATTGTTAACACTTGAAGGAAATTTATTTCGAGTTTGCTTAGCACGGGAGCATACATCACATGCTTTCTTATTTTTATAATTAGTAAAACGTACACCAGGGACATATTTCAGTACTTTTTCTGACGGATGACCCAAACGCTTGTGCCAGAGGTCGACCTTAGTAGATGTTTCACTTACAGCCATAACATTGATTTTTGGAACCCCACGGAAAAAGTAAAGTCCATCCTTTCGTTCACCCGCTCCAATCAATGTCCTCGTCTTCCGGTCCTGAAGTACACACAAAGTATTAGTGAAGTGTACTGTACAATCAAAATCATCAATTAATTGGCTGACCGAAATCAAATTGCAATTTAATTGTGGGACATATAAGACTTTATCTAATTGTAATCCTCCATTGAGGAGGACACTGCCTTCATGCGTAGCGATGGCATTATTGCCATCCGGTAAACCCACGGTGTTATGCGGAATACTTGTCACATTTGTCATGAATTGTACGTTGCCCGTGACATGATTTGATGCGCCAGTGTCGACAAGCCAAGAAGCATTAGTTTTCTTACCATGAAGACGATCTTTGGGTTTCGGTATATTCATAAGATCAAGAATTTGTTGCCATTGGGATGGCGTGATACCAGCCAAACCTGAACCATTTAGATTGGTCGACGGAACTGAGTCCTCTGTTTTAAGAGTGCTGGTTGATGCACCACCCCTTATCTTGTTAGCACGGACTGTGGTGGGGATGCTGCCCTTTCCACGGTCCTCTACACGTCCTGACTTGGTGTTTCCACGACCCTGATTGCGTCCACGTGGCCTGTCATTCCACCATTCAGGATAGCCATGAATTTGGAAACATGTAGTCTCATCATGGCCATTTTGATGACAATGAGCGCATGTTTTCCCTGCTTTATCAATGTTTTTATTCTTCTGCCTTCCATTTAGATTAACTTTGAAGGCCATGAGAGTGTCTTGATTATTAATGAAGTCACTACGACGAAGAGTTTCATCCTGAATGACCCTCTGATATGCGTTTTCTATTTTGGGAAGAGGCTCTTGTGCAAGAAGTTGAGATCGAACAGAGGAGAATGTACTGTTCAAACCAAGAAGAAAATGATGAACAAGTTCTTCATCCCGTAGTCGAGTAACCTGGGTTGCAATATTGCAAGTACAATTCCCACATGTACAGGATGGAGTTTTAATATATGTAGTTAATTCATCCCATATTCGAGACAGACGTCCAAAATATGTTGCTACATTTTCATCATTACTTTGCTTGCAATCACCGAGAGCCGCTTTTAATTGACAAATCCGAGTTCCATTAATGACACAAAACCGTTGTTGGAGATGAGTCCATAAGGCTTGTGCGTCATCGTAATATGAGAGAGTTGATCGAAGAGATGGTTCAATGGTATTGAGTAACCACGCAACTAACATGGAATGAACAGCAACCCAATCTTCGATTTTTTCTGGAGTAGTGGGTTTCGGTATAGTCCCTTCGATGAACCCAAATTTTCGTTTTGCCTGTAGCGAAGTGCGAATCGCCCTTGCCCATTCATCATAATTAGGACCACGTAATTGAATTGGAGTAATGGTGGTGCCCGGATTATCATTTGAACCGAGAAAGTATGTCAAATCGACTTTTGTCTCGGTTTTGTTTTCTGCATCTTTGGCCATGGTTTGAAAATGGCGTTGAGATGTTGGTTACTGGAAAAAAAACTGTTTTTTTTTTTTTTAGATGATTTTCAGAATCTTTGGCTCGATACCATGATAAAATTCAACAACACAATTGATAAATAGATGATGAATAATGGTTTTATATTCTTATTCCAAAGTGTTGATGTTTACACATATTTATAGAATACAAATATGACTTCAAAACTGAACAGTTGTATCTCTTCAATATGAAGGGTTGCAATGCTTCAATCCCGCCTTTTCACTTTTACGGTCTGATTATGGCTTCCGTTCATGATTTGGCTCCAATACATCTTCATAGTCATCTTCATCAGAACAGGTACCACGGTTATATTTGGCAGCGGAATCATAAAGGCATATAAGGCGCTTATTGGCTTCAATTCTTTTACCCAAATCCCCTGATAAATTGATGTAGGAACAGGCACGCATATCTAGGAATTCAAGATGAGGACATCCATCTAGGATTGCTTTCAAGCCTACATTGTCCATGCCGTTCCCAATTAGTTGAAGATGGCGTAGTTTAGGCATGCTTTTAGAAATGGCTAGAGCTTCCCCATTGTATACATAATCTGCTTTTTTAGATCCGTCACCATTTAAGCTGAATGATATCAGTGAGGGACAAGCATGGCCGATTGCTTCAACTGTCTCATCTGAGAAAGAATTGATTTTAACCTGGATTTCCTCGAGCATTGGCAGTTTATAAACTGCTTCAATCAGTTTTTCATCAGACACATATACCTCGTGCCCAAGGCGCAGATGTTTGAGATTCCTGCATCTGTTACAACCATATATTAAAACAGAATGCACAATCCTTCCTCCCATCCAAAGACCAAAGGTAACATGTAACATGGACCCACTTTTTCCTCGAAAAGTGGGTCCACGTTATTTTTTTGGTTTGGATGGAAAGAGTGGATCTATGTTACTTGTTGGTCTGGATGGGAGGGACGTGGAGTAACTAATGATGTCAGATTGCCGGTAAAAAAATCAAGTTTAAAAGGGGTCAAATATAACGCAGCCAAATAGTAACTAAATAATAAGTTCGAGTACAAATTCGAACATAAAAACAAACGAAAATGGAGGCGGTAAACCAAAATCAAATAAAAAAAAAGATTAGATTAAATGTATACCTGTCAATGATATACATAAAGATATCGTCGTCACAGAGATACTCCATATAGATATCAGCCAAACCACCGGCACTACAATCGACCGCGTACCGAGTCATAAAATGGAGATTATAAGGCACATTATTAGTACTTTGACCGTGAGGAAGGCTCATATCAATAGTTTTAAATACGGAGGGTTGTTTACATATTTTGCGAAACAACATACAAACTTTCTGGACGTTCTCAATTATTTCAATTGTCGTCAATTTTGAAAAAATTACGATCCATATGTCTTCTAGTAATTGTAACCAATTTGGGAATTGGGTTTTGTTGGTTTGATGAGTAATTAAATCGGTTTTGTGTTTCTTGCTGTTTGGTTGATTGATTGATGATGAATTGGGGTTTGAAATTGACGACATTGTCGGATGAGGGTTGTCGAGGTTTAGGCGGTTACTCGGTTAGTCAGGGATATTGAGGTTTTAAGTACAAGAGAAGAAGTGTCAGTTTTGGACTTTTGGTCTAGGATTTAAGAACGTGGGTATTTGTAACGTCGTACGTTGTATACACGTGATTATTAATTGATTATCACATAGAAAAAGACGTCTCCCTTCACTAGGTGACGGTCTATTTTTTTTATTTTTTTTTATAACGTGGAGGTTGGATCCTCCCGGCACGCGTCAATACCATGCTAACCAACACGTACCATGTAAGCTCAATTCACGGGGTTACCTCTCACGGGAAGACATGTGGCCAAGTCTCTTCCTCTAGACGGTCTATTTTAAAAAAACACAAAATTTTCAAAGCGTCTTGCTTGTGACGGGCTAATTCCGTCACAAGCTAAAGACCTCTCACAAAAAGGGAGAGGGGATAAGGTGGGGCATCCCCCATGTGCTTCCCCACTCACCTCTCATGGGTATTTTGTGAGAGGAAATGGTATCCGTCACAAGTTTGTGACGGATATCGCCGTCTTCAATGAGATTTTGTGCAAAATTTTTTGTTTACTTCCGTTGTAAGTAGAAATAATTTACAACGAAAGTATAACTCCATCTAAATCCACACTTTCTAAGTAGGAATAATTTACAACGAAGGTATAACTCCATCTAAATCCACACTTTTTTTGGGAGTGACGGTGCTTTCCACCCCTTCGTAACAACTTACAGCGGTTGTAAACAAGATTTAAAAATTTATTTAGTGCTAATAAATAAGTTGTCTTCTAATAATGAAATCGTTTCAGTGGTTGTCCTACCTAAGAATTACTGGATTATTATATGAGGAAAGCGAGATTGTAATATCCAGTGTTATTCACACACGGTAATATTCATGGTACTCAAAGTCTCAACTTTAAAAGTTTAAATTAGAAATTAATCCATTTTTAAATCTAAATTTTTAAAATTACCCTCTAATAAATAAATAAAAATATTCCTAAAAATATTCTTTTAAGATAAACTTTTATTAAATCTTAAAATTAATCTTATATAAATGGTAGTAATATAAGTAATAAAAAAGGTACGTATAATATAAATTTGGATACTAATATAAATTGTTACTCGTACAATCTAATTTATGATAAAAATAGGTACGACTATTATGAAAACATGTAATAAATGACAGAATTAAAGAGTCATTTTGAGTCATAACGAGTAATAAAAAAAAGCCACGAAATCAATATAAAAGCACTACTACAGATACAGGCTATAACAACGGTTAAAAACCGTTGTTATATAAAAAAGCGGACGTTGTTAAAGCGTCCGTTGTAAGAGGTTTTAAAAACGGTTGGTTTT
The DNA here is from genome assembly GCF_048544455.1 of Silene latifolia. Taxonomy (NCBI): domain Eukaryota; kingdom Viridiplantae; phylum Streptophyta; class Magnoliopsida; order Caryophyllales; family Caryophyllaceae; genus Silene; species Silene latifolia. Next base: position 24,767,916 of record NC_133536.1, read on the forward strand.
CTTAAGTAACCCGTTGTTAAAACTATTAACAACGGTTTTAAGTATAAAAACCCGTTGTGGAAAATGTGACTCAATTTTGGGGGGAAAGTTATAACAACGGGTTGTAATATACAAAACCGTTGTTATAACTAAAGACAACGGGTTGTTTATAAATAACCGTTGTTGTTTGTTCTTAAAAAAAAAAATTAAATATTACTAGATGCATGCATAATTACGGCCCGTTATAATTCCAATGCATGCATTATTACTGACATCCCTGTGCATATGAACGGACAATATGGAATGAGAAGGGTTAATAATAAGATTTGAAGCGGCAGAGAGATATATGATGATGATTATGGCACAACTTTCTAACATATATATTAATTAAAAAATAACTCAAACCACACATTGCTTAGTATAAATACATGTGATGGGGCATATTCTGCACCGCTGACCAAGTCAACATATTGGGCAAAGTCAAGGGTATCCACAAAGAAAGTCAACGACTTAGACAGTCTAGCCGTGAAGCCCATCGGCTGTCACCTGGGTCTCGGCCGGACAAACTAGCCAGGGACACAAATCCGCGTACTCATATCCAAGACCCTCGGCGAGCCCGCCACAGTCCATCGGCCGAGGGTATAACGATCTTTTCACCGATAGCCACTTGGCCACTACGTGACAAAAGGCGAAAGCCTATAAATACTCCTCAATCTTCATTGAGGAAAGGATCCATAAATTGACCTAATAACCACTATTCATCTGGTAATATCTTGCTTATCTCTCTACAATACACTCTTAGCCAAGTTACAACAACTTCTCTCTAAGTTCACTGACTTGAGCGTCGGAGTGAGTACGCTCGGCCAAAGCCGAGCCCTCAGTTTGTTCATCGTTTCAGGAGACCGCAAGGAGGATTCAAGCAAGGACATCATTCTACTAGCTACGAGTGGTAACAAACACCTGCTCTGGAATTAAACCCGGAACAACATGCATTATCTCAACTAACATTCCATTGTCTCACTATACATCTCCAAACTCTAACTGCTAAAACAAACTCCAAATAAACCCTACTTAATCTTTCAAACAAACTCCAAACTCCAACAAAATGAATGATATCATCCTTAAGACTCTTACTATGATCGAGAACAACAACAGTTTCATCCGATGGTTGCTCCACATTGAGGAAAGTTTCAGGAGCTACCTTGCGGATGCTCGATCCATACTGAAGGACGCCAAAGAAGATGGCTTGACGGAAAGCGGCGACGATTGCGGCTATATGACGATATAGCAAAGAATCACGAACGGAACCTCCAAATAGCCAAGGAGGAGAGAACGGATATCATAGAGGAGAATAAGACCCTCTATGAAAATATAAGAATTGCATTTTTATTAATGCAATTTTTTCTTTAATTTATGTATTTATTATATATATATATATATATATATATATATATATATATTAATTAATTAATTAATTAATTAATTAATTAATTAATTATGTTTATCATGCATTCTTCTCTATCATCTTGCTTCTTCTTTGTTTTAGTTTATTTAATTTGTTTTACTAGCTAATTAAGCGAATAATACTTAAAGAAATAACATAATGTTCGATAAAAACACATACACATGCAAATGAAATAATTAGAAAAAGAAAATAATGACGATGAAAGACGATGAAACCAACAGTGACGGCGAGATTTACCTGATAATTAGAGAAAGTAAGAGACGATGAAATCAACAAAGGATTTGGCGAGAAGATAAAGCGGCGATGAGAAAGAGAGAAAGAGACGATGAGAAAGTGTGTGTTTTGTGTTTGTGTTTGTGTTTGTCTGCTGTGTTTGTGTTTGGGTATTAAGGTTTGTGTTTTGTGGCTGTAGCAGATTTGTGTTTGTGTGGTTTATAGTATGGAAGGTATTGACAACGGTTATTAAACAACAACCGTTGTTAAATAAGTTTTAACAACGGTTGTAAAACAACAACCGTTGTCAAATAAGTTTTAACAACGGGTTTCAAAAGTAACCTTTGTGATTACTTTTCACTAACTTTGCGTCAATTTTGCGCCAAATTATTAACAACGATTGTGCATGTGTTACCCGTTGTTAAAACTTATAACAACGGTTTTTATAACCATACCCGTTGTAATTCATTTTAGTAAAATTCGCGTCATACATTCTACAACGTCTATTGTGATTTTCGTGAATAATCGTTGTTAAAGGGGCGTTGTAGTTGTCTGGATTTGTAGTAGTGAAGGGTACGAAAAAAAGTAGTCTCTCAATAACTTTTTTAGAAATTGGTTCTAGTAAACTTTTGTGATAATATTATGGTCTCGTTTGGTTGCCCCCATAAAAATCGGTGAATTGGAAAATTTCATGATTCGGTAAAATGACAGATGTTTGGTTATCCTAAACGCAAAAACTTGGGAGAGACGATCTTTCAATAAGTTACTGAGAAACCAGTCTTCCGTACCATTTTATTTCTATTTCGTGACCTTTTTGTTATTAATCGTGACATAGTAATTTCGTATCTATTTATATAATCAATGTACTCATTTAATCTTTAATCATGATTTATACTTAAATCATGGGATTTCCTTTTTTCCCATGAATTTCCAACTCCTATATAACGGAGGAGTTTAATTACCTAGCCCCCTAGGAAAATAGAAACTTCTATGTCAATTCAACCCCCACATATCAATCAAACGAGTTTTGGACAATTCACATAAATTGACCAATTCATCTATTTTATAAAATCATAGAAAATTAATTCTCGTATAGCAAGCAAACGAAATCTAAGTATATACTCTAAAAAATTCAATTACCCCATTCTGAAAAAAGTTAAGTTGAGATAATTCGCGCTCAAACCGAGTAAGGTGATGAGGAGAGTAAATGACAATTACGTGACCGGATATTATAAGCCACAGATGGCCGGCTCTAACAAGTTCCGTAAGCATATAAACTACCGCAAGTCCAAAGTCCCACACCTCTATAACTCTTTCACAAGCATCCAACTTACAAAATTCATCTACTACTAGCTTATAACCAACCACAACACCACCAACACCAACACAAGTAAAATCATGGCTTACAGACCTTCACAACCCGGACCACCACATGACCCTTACGGTCCACCACACCACGATCCATACGGACCATCACCGCTCGACCCTTACGGTCCACCACACCACGATCCATACGGACCGTCACCGCCACATGTATATGGTACAAAACGACCAGCATATGGGCCGCAATCACCTTACCCACCTCAGCCCAATTTCTATGATTCACGTTATTCTCATGGTGGGCCTCCACCTGGCCCACCTTCACCTCCTTATCATACACCACACTCAAACTACCATCATGGTCCCCTTGGCCCAAGCCCAGGCCCACCACCTCCTCCTAATATGAACCGTGATGATCGCTATGGTTACGGTCCACCTCCACCTATTATCAACCATACTCATCAGGGTCCGTCTACTGCTTGGTCTCACCCTGGTCCACCACCGCCTCCGCGTCCTTACTAAGGGCGTACAAGTTTTACTAGACGGTCTTACACGAGTATATGATTTTATTTAATTAGGGAAGTAGTTGGTCCACCGTACTTTCATGTACTAATTATTTGAGACTAAGGAAGTTGTTTGATCCGACGTGTGTTTAGGATTATCAGGCAACCTTTTCTGTTTCGGCAAAACCAATGATAGGTTGTCGCCAATCATCGTTGTATCTTTGTAGTTTCTTCATCTTGTTAATTTTCGTGTTATCAATAAATTTGGACCCTGTTTATGTCGTTTGAAATTTTATGATGTTAATGTTTATTTCAATATAAGACCGGTTTGTAAGTTTGATGTGTGTTTGGATAGTAAAAGTGGAGGGAAGGGGAAAGGAGGAGATAGAGAGAGGGGGAAGGGAAATGGTATGTGGTTGATTGAATACAATTTGTCTCCAAATCTTGTCTATTAGAGCATCCGTAATAATGGGGCTCCTCATATTTTCTCTTTCCTTCTCTTATTTGTCCACCTCATTTTCCACTAACTTTTTCATTTACCCTCCTCATTTCATAATTACATTTATGCAATAATGAAGCTCCCCAATTCAAACACAAACATTTGGGAACCTCCCCAAAAGTAACACAAATTGTCTTGCTTTTTTTTTTGGGGGGACCTTCCCTAAAAACAGTGGAGCCTCAAATAAAGGAGAGGCAACAATGAGGATGCCCATATGAGGAGAGAGGGTGCATATGGGGAGCTATTTTCCCACCTTTGCGAATGCTCTTATAAAGAGAGGAGGGGAAATGTATCATTTAAATCTCTCTCCATTCATTTATCTTTGTTATCCAACGTGAGATTTTAAATCCTTTACTCTTCTTCCCTTCCCTTTCCCTCTAAATTTATTCAATCCAAAGACACCCTCAGGTGTGTTTGGATACCATTTTAGGAGGGAAAAGGAGGGGAGGGGAAGTGAGGGGAAGGAAAGGAGGGGAGGAGAGGGAAAATAAATTATGGTGGTTTGGATAACAAAAATGATGAGAAGGTGATGGAAGGGGAGGAAGAGAGGGAGATGGTAGAGTGGATGGAGGAGGATGATGAAATGAGAGTGAAAAATAGTTTTCCTTACAAATCTTACCAATGATGAAAGATTTTAATTTAATCTAAAGGAGGGAAATTAAATCCTCTCATTCTCCTCCCTTTCCATTTCCCTCCTATATATTGTAACCAAATAAAGAAAATTAAACCCCTCATTTCCCTCCCCTCCATTTCCCTCTAATTCTCTCAATCCAAACACCCCTTTATAGAAATGGTAATCCTTCCAATACTTGTTTCAGCACAATCGTTGGGAAGTCCCGCTTGCAAGTTGTTTAGGCCTTGTTAGGACAGGAAGAAAGGAGGGAAGGAGAGGGGAGGGGGAAGGGAAAGCGAGAGAAGGAGAAGGGGAATGGAGGAGGCGATTTCCCTTGCAAATCTCGCCTATTTTGGTGGAAAAATAATTTACCTCCATTTTCTTCCAAATTACTCAATCCAAACACACCCTTTACGCTTCACACAACACACAGGCTTTTAAGAGCATTACATTTTCAGAGTAACAGGGGAATGTAATTTGACAGTGTTAGTTTTTGATGTCAGCTTGCTTGAATTTTACTTTGAAACTCGATTCCATCGAGTAGCAGCAAACAATCAATGCATCTCTCGTAGTGCCAACTATTTTTACTCCCACCTGTTTTACAACTTGTTAAGATGGAGAAGTTGGTTACAAGTAGAACCCAATATGGATAATACAATTATCTCAAACCGCAAATAGGGGTAAAATTATGAAAAAAAATTGAAGATAAAGAAGGTAGTGAAGTTGAATAGTTTACATAATGATGACAAAGTAGATTCAACGAACCTATACTGAAAACACTAACAGCAAACCAGATTTGCCTATTTCGTAGTCATTAGCAGCTAATCTGAAGTTGGAACTAAACAATGAAAGAACGGTTTGGAACTAAGTAAGCTCTAAATACGAAGCATCATTTCTGATTTCACCACAATCAGCTTTCTGTTTCCAAGACTCTCACGGAGAAGTAACCTTGCTTCTGATCCGGCTTGAACGTCTCACCGGAGTCACCACTTCACCATCTCCCTGAAAAATAAGGAAAATTCACTTGTGAGTCATTACAGGTGGGCCCAATTAGTCGTCATCACAGTCTGTTCATGTATAAATCAGTTGTTTTGGGTGAGGTCAGTTTAGTCGGATTTATTAGGCTGCTAACTAAACACATTGTTCTTGTTAACTCGCTGACTCACACGCTTGGGATTTAGCTAAACGCATTGTTACCTTTTTGGGATGGATGATGCTATAGGTGCTGAAACTCCCATAAGATGGATCCTTACTGAATTCTGATGAGGACGAAGCAAGGGATTCTCTCTTGACGTTCCTTTTAGAACTCTTTTGCAAACTATGCGCTTCATCTCCGTCCATTTGTTTACTCTTGGTGTAAACTGAGTTGTGAAAGCTGCTCATCTCTGAAGGGCATGATTCACCAACCATGTCAACCTCAACTGGACCGCTATAAGATGATGGGGTCTCATCATCTTCGGCTATATTCTGATCAACCGAAGGTTCCTTCTCTGCTATGCTCTGATCAACCAAAGTACTTTCTTTCTTCGGTTTCATATACATGAAAGCTGCAAGTAAGGACACAATAACCAGAGTGATAGCGGCTGCCATTGCCATTGGAGTCAAACTTTTCTCACTTGGTTTCCAAAATTGAGAATTTCCAACTGATTTGGTAGCGTCTTTCTCTGTTGGCTGCACATCATCATCGTTATTCATGTCCCCATTCTCGGATGGCTCGTTTGTGGATATAACCTCCCTTTGGATCTCTGAAACTTGTGATACTTCCTGGTTTTTTTAAATTAATAAAGGAACATAATAAGATGCTGATGAATGATGAAAGACGTGATCACAAACAATAGTGACCACAAATAACATACAAAAAAGAAACAAGGGACAAATCGAAAAGGAATACAAGACGTTACCTTAACATCAGTTTGCTGCTCACCAACATTGACCTCATCTACCATACTTGCAGGTTCATCCTCTGATAATGCTTGTTCAGCATTCACAGTATCACTGTCCTCCATCACAACATTTTCTTCATTTATAAGCTCAGAATCAATAGTCTTTACAAGTTCAGCTTCTCCAGCCGAATTTTCATTGTCTGCAAGTGCCGAGTAGCTTTGCATTTCCTCAGAAGCCTCATCTTTAATCTCGTGATTTTGTTTCACATCCTCAGATTCAACTACTTTTGCAAGTGCAGTTTCTCCATTCAAACTTCCATTGTCTTCAGATGTAGAGTAGCTTTGCATTTGTGCAGAAGCTTCATCTTCAATCTCATGATCTTGTTTCACCACTTCTGGTTGAGAATCATCTAGCTTTACAATGTCAGCAACTTCGGCAGAACTGTCATTGTTGTCTTCAGGTGCAGGATAGCTTTGCATTTGTACAGAAGCTTCGTCTTTGATCTCATAATTTTGCAAAACAGTTTGGACATTTGGAAGCTCCCGGTAGCCTTGACTTTCTTCTACACTCCCAAAATAAGGCTCCGTCTCAAATTCTTTGACAAAATAGCCCCAATCCTCCTCTTCTTGCCAGGCAGTCAAGTTACTAAATGTCACAGAACTAAACCTGTCAACTTCTCCTACATTCTGTAGGATCTGAGACATATAGTCAACACAACTAGCTGCCCAAAATTTAGCATTTTCGGCAAATCCACTGAAATGTTCAACCAAAGCAGCTGTGTGAGGGTTGTTATATACGCGAGAAAGAATCTCATTTTGCATATAGTCAACACAACTAGCTGTCCAAAATTTAGCATTTTTGGCTAATTCACTGAAATGTTCAGCCAAAGCAGCTGCGTGAGGGTTGTTATATACGCGAGAAATAATCTCATCTCGGTAAACAACATTTCCAATGCCTGGATGAGATGTCAACAAGATCGACATAAATCCAAGCGAGATCAACAAAAGCACAGCAACAAATTTCCAGTTTGTAAACCACCGAGACCTCCTAGGCTCGAGTTCTGCCTCAACCATCTCAACTGGATGCGGACTTTCAGTGGTATTCATATCTGATAGTGGCGCCAAATCTCCAAGAGATACCTCCACTGATGAATTAGAAGAAGTGACAGAAGAAGCATCTTCTTGGTCCTTCAGAGAATCTTCAGACTGGATTTCTTCACTACTGTTCTCAATCTCAGAAACGCTTTCACTGGTAAAATCATCTTCAAGATTCATTCCTTGGTTAACATAGTTTTCAGTTCTCCAATTGGGATTGTAATGAAGAAATTGCGGCCTTGGCGATAGATAATTTCTTTTCGGATCATAAGGTGGAAGAGATTGATCAGCATCAAGAGGAGCTTCATCAATCACCAATGTAGGCATCTCGCTTAAAGGTAAAGATCCAGTAGATTTTACAGTATTCAGAGGTACATCAGGGCTAAGTACCACTAAATCTGCCTCAAATGCTTCAGTCTTTACCTCCCCACAACTCGAATCAAAACCATTTTGATGTTGAAATTCATGCTTATCGGGTTCTGATGCCTTGTCAAAACTCGTGGGCATGGCCGACTTTGACTCATCTTGTTCATCATCAGATTCTAGCGAACTTGTGGAGAAAAAGTGAAATTTGCCATCAGATAGAGAGGCAGAAGTGCGGATAGCTTCATTTCGATCCCCTAAGACTTTCTTCCTCGGTGATGGATTGATCTTAGAGGCTGCTGAGATTGTTGGGGACATGAAGTGCTTAGTCCCCTTTGTATTGACAGAGGGGGACTTGGCTCTTGCAGTTGGCTTTATTACATTGAGGTCATTTTGGTTTTCTTTCTGCTCGTGGTCTCGGAATGAGACCACACCTGAATTCCTACCATCTAAACCTCTTGCATATTCTGAAAAACAGTAGAATTTATAATTTAGCATATTATTGCAACAACAACTACAAAACCCAAGTCCGAGTTGTAATGTGTTTAGAGGTCAACAACAACAACAACAACAACAACAAAACCCGAGTCTTGATATGATTTAAAGGTTGGCTACCTTGAACTGTCATTGAATTACTTCTGCTATGTAATACTGCTATGGTAGATACTAGATAGTGGCCCATAGATAAGATTCTTGAATGCTTAAGAAATCAAACTAAAAAACTTCATCACAACACGGCCTAAGCCTGATTATTCATCACAATTTGGGGAGGTCATAATAGGATTATTTCATCACAACACGGCGTAAGTCAATTATGATTTAAAGGTCGGCTAACTTGAACGTAAAACTTCTTGCTAGTACTTGTCGAATAAATTAAAATTAAACTGCTAATTAAGACCATTAACCATAGATAAAATTGACCAGACGGCGAAAGAGTAGATCAAACCATCAATAAAAAACCTCACAAAATCAATTTTATTCTTCACAAGTCCACATAACAAATCTAAAGCCCGATTTACATGCGAATAAATAAGCACCAAAAACAACATAATTCATAGACCGCCTCTATCTCAATCATTTGTTTACTCATTTTATTCTTTGAGAGAGTATCTTAATCGTAGGTAACCAAATCACTCGGTACGAGGAATACATAAAAGGAAAGTTAATTTAAGAATAATCAACCTACAATAATGTGCCTAAATATAACATCATCATGTCATCAACAGTCAAAATTAAAGCTAAAATTCAAAATTAACGAGCTACCATTAATCAAGATTAACCGGAAAACAAGATTATTGTAAATTAAGATTAATACAAAACCCTAATCCCCAAATTAATGACAAAATCTTGATTAAAATCAAAAGAAAAGGGTACCTGCAGGACTATTAACAGGAGTATTAGGAACAAGACCTTTCTGCTGATAAACTAAAGAAGATTTCACTAATGGGTACCCATTAAAGCTCTTCCTAACCCCAGTTCCTTTTCTTTCAGGATTATTCGGGTTTTGGATCGAGTTAGGGTTATGGCTCGGCCTCGTCAACATAGGTGAAGAGGATCTAATTGGTGAACTACCCACCATTGAATGAATGATTAAATCAGTACCCAGATAATTCTTATGAATGTAGATTAAGAAAGTGAGGATCTTTGATGAGATGTTTCTTGGGTTTGCGGTGAATTGCAGATAGATAGATATGGAAAGGAAAATACAGAGGATAAAGTAAGGAAATGTGTAACGGCTAGTTTGATTTGTTTTTGTTAGTAGTGGGAAAGTTGTGAGCTTTGTTGAAATTTGAATTTGCTGGATTCTTGACCGTTATAAGTTGGTAGGATTTGGGGATATATTATGTTGATCTTCTTTTTTAATGGTGAAATGTTTGGGGCCGTTGGATGCTTGGATTTGGTTGTGTTAGGGGATGCTAGTATTTGAATGAGATCCCTCGAGTTACTCGGCCAGATTTTTATTTTCATTGCTCTTATTCATTTAGATAAGTTGGTGCGTATAAGCTCGCCCTAATATTCAGAGTCTAAAATTCGTAGGCACTCCAAATCCATCTAAAAACTAAAAAATAAAATAAAAACAATTATCAAACTAGACCATGCATGCATGTCCACATGTTGGTTCGACATAAGCCAACTCGAATCGGTCCGACCCGGGCCACCTCCCAAATAGACCGGCTTTACCCAGGTGGGATAGGCCATGCTCGGTCTATGGCATGGTCTAGGTTAGAACTAATATAAATAGCTATGCAATACCCTTTTAATTTTTCTTAGTTTATCAACAGAAAAGTCTTAGCTTGTTCCTATTACACCACCGTGCAATGCAAGCCTCATTTTGAAGTACCCTTTTAATCTTAATTAAAAGAAAAACTAAAAGAGGGTTCATGCAAAGCTATTAACATTTAACAGGAGTATTAGGAACAAGCTTAGAACTAGTATACATAGCAATGCAAGCCTCATTTTGAGGTACCCACAGGAGTATTAAGAACAAGCTTAGAACTAGGCTCTGTTCTTTTGGACTTAATTTCGATTCTAATCGATTCGATTCGATTCGATTCATTCCATTGATTCGATTCGATTGATTGACTCAATTGATTCGATTCGATTCGATTCGATTCGATTCGATTCGATTCGATTGATTCGATTGATTCGATTCGATTCGATTCGATTCAAACATTACTATTATTATTCTTATTGATATTCTTATTATTATTTTTATATTAATGTGTTTACTATTTTTATTATTATTATTATATTATTATTTTTATATTTATTATATTACTATTATATTTATTAATAATTAATTTGTATTGTTTATATTATTATATTTATATTTAATACATTTATTATTATTATTATTATTATCATTATCATTATCATTATTATTATATTATATTTATTATATTTATTATTTTATTAATATATTTATTATTATTAATATTATTCATAACATATTTATTATTATTATTATATTTAATATTATTATATTAATAAGTTATTATTTAATATTTATTATTTTATTAATATACTCAATATTAATATTGTTAATCACATATTTATTATTATTATTATTATTATTATTAATATTATATTTAATATTATTATGTTAATAAGTTATTATATTAGACCTATTATTATTATTATTATTATTATTATTATTATTATTATTATATTATTTATTTTTTAGTTATTATTATTAATATATTATATTATTATTAATAATGTTATCATTATTATAACTAATATATTATTATTATTATTACTTTATTTATTATTATATTAATATTTTATTATTTATATATCTTATTAGATTATTATTATTATTAGATTATATTAATATATTATTATTAATGAATAATATTATAATAATATTTATTATTATTATTAGTATTATTTTTATTATAATATTTATTATTATTATTATTATTAATATAATCTTTTTATTATTATTTCATTCATTGATTGATTCAGATCGATCGATCGATTCGATTCGATTGATTCGATTCAGATTCACTCCATTAAGTTCATTCATTCATTCACTCCATTCGATTCGATTCGATTCGATTCGAGACAATTTCAGTCCAAAAGAACAGGGCCCTAGTCTATCTATATCTATCTCTATCTATCTATGTTAATAAAGGAAGCTTTTTTCGAGCGATTGCATAATCTCCAATATTTGCAAAACACCTCAATAAAATAAATAATGCTAAATAATTATAATAACTATTAAAAAAATTAACTGATCAAGTTTACAATTGTATTAATAAATTAACTGATAAAGTTTGGAAAAAGACTTAAAAAGTAAATAAGATTAAAATAGAACATGGAGTAACAATCTACGTAAAACATGGAGTAACAAGTTGCTATGAAATTAAACACTTAAGATGAATTTGGTTTGGAATTGGAAATTGAACTATCTGACATGCTCTACGAGTCTTAGAATCCTAACACTACAATACTACTCCATACGTGTGTATATATAATGCTCCTTAACTCACGACGATTCAGGAGACGAAACAATTCAATCCACGTCTTTACTTTTGATCATAGTTTTCTTTTTGTCCCCTTTAATTCTCAATTGTTTTATTAATGATTTATGATATGTTTTGCAGTATAGTGACAAACGGATCAGGGTGGCTTATCGGTGATCGGCCAATGCTGCATATTCTGCAAAGTACTCCTATCATTTATACGATTCGACTTTTGTTAGTAAATCAAGTTTTTTTTTTTTTTTTTTTTGCTTTACTTCAGTATATCAATCAAACTAATCTTATACGCCTTTCCCCTTCTACAGGTTTGCATGCCGCTGAAATTAATTTGGCGAAATAAAGCAAATATATTATCATATTGCCTAATATAGTTTATTTTAGTGTTTAATTTGATGATTGTATTTTGTCATTGTTAAAATTTTATAAGTGTATTTATTTGTTCATTTGATGGAGAGTCGAGGTTTACGGTAAGATTTTGGTCTCCATATTGTCGATGAGACAAAAGTTTGAGGTGTAGCACTAAAGTATATATACATTGTCAACATTGACAAAAGGCCGAGCATGAGATTGACCAGAATTTAACCATTGAATATACATTTAACATAAGAGATCTATGTGCTATAACAATTGTGTATACAAAATAGTTTGATTTTTCGAAAACATACAGATGCATGAAATTGTTATATTTTGGTATATAACACCATGTTATGCAATATAATTGGGTATAGACAATTACAAATTTTAAACCTATGTTGGTGTATATGATGGTTTCCAATATCCATGTTACAAAATCATTGTCCAAGCAGGAAAAACAAGTTGATATTGATGTTAAGATTATGATTAAAGCTAAATATTTAAATATCCATTAGAGTATGATATTTGAATTTACGAGTTTGTGAGGGAGGCCTTTTTTTTTTTTCCTTTAGTAGTGAATATATAAGCCATGTTAAATATCCTGGAGACTATATATATATTCCATGGTAAAGTTGTTGGTTTATTATCAATAGTCATGGTATTAAAACCGCAACGTGCAAACAATGACAAGCTATATATGGTATTCAATCTTCAGTCTCTTCTCCAAGCTCCAACACAAATTAATGTTCACTCCGTTCGTTCTTGTATTAGTGAGTTTATTCATCGATGGTAGTTGATTGTTTGCAGTTTAATTGTGACAAAAAGTCTTTATGTGGGAGGTCTCCCAAACTCCTAAATCACTAATAAGTAATACAGTAAGAGATGAACAAAAAAGAATAAAAAACAACCTAGAGAGAGAAAGCGATGGAAAACTAGAGAGAAAGAGCCGCCATTGATTTTCGAGCCTATGGCTAGAAAATCGAACCTACAAAGACAGAGGGAGATGATGCTACGAGGAAGGAGTGTCCCTGGCACTCAGTCTTCAGCAGAGGATGAACCAAACACGGAAAATGTGGTAATATCAAACCCTAATGCAGCACAGACAGGACCGAATGTTGAAGAGAAGGGTAAGACTAGGAATATTCATGAGATTAATGGAATTCCTGAACTAGTAGTAGAAACTGATGATGAAGAAGAGGAAGATGATGAGGATGACATTGTTAATAGGGATGGCAATAATGGCTCAAACCGAACCGAAACCGAACCGAACCGAAGGAAAAAGTTCGATCCAAATCCAACTTTTGAAAACCCATAACAGATCCACTATTTAAAAACCCATATCCAAACCCACCATTGGAAAACCCGAACCAAATCCAAACCCGATCCATTCATACCCGAACCCGATCCATTCAAATATTTTTGAAAATTTTGGCTTTATTAAGCTTGAAATTTCAAATTTGCCATATTAGATGAATTTTTTATATGGTCAAAGGAAGTTTTGGATCGGATTTTGGATTATATAATGGATCGGGTATGGATTTGGAGCGGATATGGATTTGAAAAAGGTATAATGGATCGGGTATGGATTTCAAAATTTTGGATATGGATCGAGGTTGGATATGGATCGGTGATCCATTAAGTAAGTGGATCGGGTTTGGATCTCGCAAAACCCGATCCAACCCGATCCATTGCCATCCCTAATTGTTAATGAGGAGGAAGAGGAAATAGTGGTAGAGACAGTAGAACAGGGGAGCCCTAATGCTAAAGATGCTACGAAAACAGAGATTGACATTGTTAATGAGGAGGACGAAGAAATAGTGCAGGAAACGGCAGAACAGGGGAACCCTAATGGTGAGGATGATCCAAAAACAGAGAATGATGATATGTTACAATTACAAACGGAGGATGTTGAAGAGGAAATTGAGTTTTGGAACCAGGCAGTAGTATGCTTCATTCTGGGGGCAAATCCGCCATGGGAGGTGGTTGAAGGGTTCATAAGACGTATCTGGACGAAGTATAATATTGACAAAATCTCGTTCATGCCAAATGGGATTTTTTTGGTGCGGTTTAAAACCATGGAAATGAAAGAAAAGGTCTTGAGTTCAGGGCACTACCTATTTGATAATAAGCCTATGATAGTGAAGCCATGGACAAGAGACTTAGAAATGACAAAGGAGGATGTAAAATCGGTTCCTGCTTGGGTTCAAATTCACAAATTACCCCTGAAGTTTTGGGGTAAAGGATTACCTAAAATAGCAGGGTTGCTTGGGAAGTTTATAAAGAGTGATGCTGCCACTGAGGAGAGAACTAGGTTGGGGTATGCTCGTGTTATGGTTGAACTGGTTATGGATCAGGACCTACCCTCACAGATTGCATTCAAAGATGAGAAGGGCTCAATCATACGAGTTGAGGTAGAGTATGAATGGAGGCCTATTAAATGCAAGAAATTAAATGTCTGGGTATGGGGCATGATTTGGAGCACTGTAGGAAAGGCACACAGGAGAACTTTGTTAAAAAGCCAGTCAAGAAAGTGTGGAGGCCAGTGGTGAAGCAGATTGCTAGTGTTAAACCCCAGGAGAACAATGTGATTGTGAACACTGTTCAGAAAACTCTGGTTGCATCTGGGACTGTTACACCTCGCAAAAGATTGGTTAGGATGCATAGGCAGGAGGGAGATAAGAGTGGATATAACACTGAATCATTTGGAGCTCACTCTTACAAGGATGTCTTGGCCTCTCCTTCAAAAATGAATGGTGGTGATAATAGTAATGGTAACTCTCCTCCAAATTCTTATGGATAAAATAGGGTTTTGGAATGTGAGAGGCATGAATAGAGTAGATAAGCAGAAATTTATAAAAATTTTCTTGCAAAATAAGGGATTAGGACTTTTTGGTTTGTTGGAAACAAAAATAAAAAGTAGGGCTTATGCTAGAGCTGTAAATAACTTCAATAATTGGTGCATTTCAACAAATAATGGGTATCATAATAGTGGGAGAATTTGGATTTTGTGGGATCCTAAGATATTCAGGATACAATTTCTTGAGTATAATTCTCAGTTTATTCACATGAAGGTTGAGACAGTGGTGAGTAGAAGTGTCTTTTATTTAACAATGATCTATGCTTTCAATAATATTCATGAAAGGGCTTCCCTGTGGGATCATCTAAGGAGAATTGCAGGATTGGTTGATGGTCCTTGGGCCATAGCAGGAGATTTTAACTGTGTGCTATCTGCAACTGAGAGAGTGGGAGGCAATATCCCTAATGCTGAGATTGAACCATTTAGGACCTGCGTACTGGGCTGTGGAGTAGTTGATATTCCTGCTATTGGATCACTTTTTACATGGAATAACAAGCAAAGGCCTGAAGATAGGATCTATAGCAGGATTGACAGATTTATGACCAATCAAGTTTGGAGTGATCATTTTCCTGATTTATATGCTAATTTTTTGCCTGAGGGCATGCTTGATCATACCCCTTGTCTGATCAGCAGCTCAACTCAGAGCCAGAAAGCCAGAAGCTTCAAGTATTACAATATGTGGGGAGCATCTAAGGATTTCTTGCCTACCATCAAATGTTGTTGGAGTAATAACATTCATGGTACTCCTCTATTCATTTTTTTTTTTTTGGTGAACTGTGAAAATATATTAATAATAATCAAAATTGTTCCTTACAAAACACCATCACCAATCAAAAAAATACAGTTGCATTAGCACCCAACTAACAAGACTAGTCATAATTTGGCTCCCACGGAAACTTCTGAACTTTGAGCGCCCAAGCCCTGTCCCTGCATCTAGCTTGAATGTCATATTTCACCTTCTGAATTATCCATCTAGGACACGGGACCTTAGCTTCAATCCTGCATACGTTCCTAGCATTCCAAATATAGTACCATAGTGCTATAATGGCAGCACAAACAATCTGTTTCTTCATCAAAGAGGAGCATCTCCATTGCAACCACCACTCTACCACTCTGTCCCTGGGTACAGTGATACCAAGCCAATCAGATAACATCACCCAGCACTGTTTGCTAAATGCACACTCATACAATAAATGCCTATGATCTTCCAACTGGTCCTGGCAGAATTCACACAATCCATCATTGAAAACACCAAACTTAAGGAGTCTGTCCTTAGTGAGCAACCTTTCTTGAACTATCAGCCACCCAATGAATGCATGCTTAGGAATGATAGTCTTGCTCCAGATCAACGGGTACCAAAGAACAGGCTGCTGCTGACCCATCAACCATTTATACCCACTAGCCACATTATACTCACCCTGAGTGCAATTCCAAATCCCATTAGAGAAACCCAGCTTCACTTGGTCCTTAACCTGACAGATTTTACGCCATGTCCAACTAGTATTGGCTGTAGGACAATAGTCAAACCAACTTCTACCTTTCATATAAATATGATCTACCCACCTGATCCAGAGGTGGTCAGATTTCGTAGCTAACCAACCAGTATACTTGGCTATCATGGCAGTGTTCCAATGTCTAGAGTTCACAATGCCCAGCCCCCCCTCCTTCTTTTCTCTGCAAATTTTTTCCCAAGCAACAGTGAGGGTTCTAAGGTATTGTTCAGATCCAAACCACAAATAATTCCTACAAATCCCCTCAATTCGATCTATGACAGTGACTGGAACAATAAAAATCCGAGTCCAATAGGTATGCAATTGTGTTAAAACAGCCTTAATGAGTACCAATCTACCTGCATAACTCAGTTTTTTGGCTCCCCATCCTCTGATTCTAGCAACCACCTTCTCCACAAGTCTGGTACAGTCACCTATACCCTTTCTTTTGCAAGAAATTGGGATGCCAAGGTACCTGAATGGCAAAGCCCCAGGATTGAATCCAGAAATATTCAGAATATGCTCAATCTCACCATGTTGCATACCATTAAAGTATATGTCAGATTTCTCCTTATTCATGTCCAACCCAGAGGCACTTGAGAAAGTGGCAAATGCCCTGAGGATGACCTTAATAGACATCCTGTCACCTCTGCTAAAAAGCAACAGGTCATCAGCAAAGCACAAATGAGTTAGTTTCAGAGCTCTGCAGAAAGGATGGTAATTAAACTCAACTCTAGCTGTGACTTCCTGGAGGATTCTGCTCAAGTATTCCATACAAAGGGTGAATAGCAAGGGAGACATGGGATCCCCTTGTCTTATCCCCCTCTTGCCTGGGAAATAGCCAAAGTTGGACCCATTGATAGACAGAGTGAACCAGGGGGTAGACACACAGACCATAATCCATTGAACCATTTTAGGGGGGAAGTTAAGTGCAGTCAACATTTGCTCAATAAAACACCATTCCACTGAATCATAAGCTTTTTTCAGGTCCACCTTCATAATACATCGAGGTGAGCAAGCCTTCCTTTGATACAGCCTGACAAGATCATGGCATATTAAAATGTTATCCACAATATCCCGGCCTTTAATGAAAGCACTCTGGGTGTCACTCACAATACTAGGCAAGACACCAGCCAACCTGTTGCATATTACTTTTGAAATAATCTTATAGACCACATTGCAACACGCAATTGGTCTAAAATCAGCCACAGAGACAGGTCTGGCTTTTTTGGGAATAAGGGTTAGGGTGGTAGCATTCATCTGCCGCAACAGCTTCCCAGAGGTAAAAAATTCTTTGACTGCAGCCACCAAATCACCTCCCACCACAGAGAAAGCATCTCTAAAAAACTGAGAAGTGAATCCATCAGGTATACCCCATAAACTAACAAAGAATCTGAAACTTTTGAAACCTGCTCTGAAAACTTTGAACAAGGAGAGATATAGTGACATTGAGAACTCTACTGCCATTATGCACAGAAGGGTCTCTGAACTGCAGGAATTGATTGGGAAAGATCCTACTAATATACAATTAATCTTAGAAGAATTTAAGACCTCTAAAACTCTTAAGGAGATGAGTGATGCCAGGGATAGTTTCTTAGCTCAGAAGGCTAAAATGCAATGGTTGCAGAAAGGAGACTCTAATAGTGCGTACTTTCATGGTTTGCTCAAAAAAAGAAGGAGTGGGAATAGAGTCATCAAGATTGAAGATAGGACTGGTAGAATGAGGGATACCCCAGAGCAGGTGCACAATGCATTTCTGGAATACTACCAACACTTGCTTGGGGATATTCAGGAAACTAAAAAAGTTCATAGAAAAATCATTGATCAAGGTCCTAGGTGTAATGCAGACCATTATGTGCAGCTGGCTAGACCTGTCACTGGCAAGGAGATCAGGGACACCTTATTCAGCATACCTGACATAAAGTCTCCTGGACCTGATGGATACACGAGTAAATTTTTCAAAGATGCTTGGGAGGTGGTAGGTGGAGATGTCATCACTGCTATCAAAGATTTCTTTATCCAGAAAAGACTTCTTAGGCAAATCAATGCAACAACTCTCACACTCATACCCAAATGTGAGAGACCCCAAAATGTAATGCAGTTTCGTCCAATAGCCTGCTGTAATGTCATCTACAAAATTATATCAAAGCTTCTATGTGCTAGGCTAGCAGAGGTGTTGCCTTGTATTATTGATCAAAATCAGGGAGCTTTCATTCAGAATAGGAGCATTCAGGAGAACATTCTTATTTGTCAAGACCTAATCAGATTATATGAAAGGCCAAATGCTACTCCTAGGTGTATGTTAAAGATAGATTTGCAAAAAGCGTATGACACAGTAGAGTGTTCCTTTGTTGAACAACTGTTAGATGAGTTCTTATTCCCTGATGATTTCAAAATTATGATTCTGCAATGTATCAGCACTGCCAGTTTCTCACTCTCATTAAATGGGGATATGTTTGGGTATTTTCAGGGCAAGAGGGGACTTAGACAAGGAGATCCACTATCCCCTCTAATCTTTACCTTATGCATGGAATACCTGACAAGGACTCTGAAGTATGCAGCTAACAAGTTTGATTTCAACTATCACCCTCTTTGCAAAGAACTGAAATTAGCAAATTTGATGTTTGCAGATGATGTTCTACTCTTTAGTAAGGGTGATGCTCATTCCATGATGCTCCTGCTAAAGTCTTTTTCCACCTTCTCCAATGCTTCTGGGTTGAAGGTAAGTGCCACCAAGTCAAATGCTTATTTCCAGGGTGTACCTGAGCATATAAAACAGGATATATTGAGAGTTTCAGGGTTTGTTGAGGGACGGTTGCCATTCAAGTACTTGGGGATGCCAATACAGACCACCAGGATGAAGAAGAGTGATTGTGAGTGCCTGGTTGAGAAGATATGCAGCAGAATCCATAATTATGGGGCAAAGAAATTCTCCTATGCTGGGAGATTGGTGCTAGTCAAGGCTGTTCTTTCCTCTCTACATTCGTATTGGGCTTCAATGTTCATAATCCCAAAAGGGATCATTAGTAGGATTGAAGCCACATGTAGGAACTTCCTGTGGGATAGTAGTGCAGAATACAGGAGAGTGCCAATGGTAGCCTGGGATAAAATTTGCAGACCAAAAGAAGAGGGAGGTTTAGGCTTGAAAGATCAGGAAATCATGAATAAAGCTATGATTGGCAGGCTAGTGCACTGGATAACTGAGAAGAAGGACTCTATATGGGTGAAGTGGGTGCAAAAGAACTATCTAAAAGGGAGGGATTGGCTGGAATATACACCTACTGTAAGCTCTAGCTGGATTTGGAGAAGAATATGCAAGGTAAAGGAGGAAATGCTCCCTGGTTATGCTACTGGTAACTGGAATGCTCAGACTGAGTACTCCCCTAGTGACTGTTATGAATGGCTAAAGGGGAGAAAACCAAAGGTTATCTGGTATAAATGGCTTTGGAATGATCATGTGATACCAAGCATCAGTTCATAGGCTGGTTATTTGCACATGGAGCTCTGAGGACAAGAGACAAGCTGATTGGATATGGTCTGGATATTGATGATAGGTGTTTGCTTTGTGGGCAGGAGCCTGAATGCATAGATCATCTACTGTGTGAATGCAGTTACAGTAGGAGAGTCATACAGGCTATCAGTCAGAAGATGCAAATCAATTTTCCAGTAAATGATATGATTGTATGGTGCACACAGCTGACAGGCACGAAACTGCAACAAGGAATACAAGCAGCTCTGGTGTGGGGTGTGGTCTATCATGTTTGGCAGCAGAGGAATAAAAGCAACATGGAAGGGGTCCTGATCAGGCCTGAAAGGTTAGCAGACCAGGTCTTTGAAGATGTCAAAGCTAGAGTGCGAGGAAGGGACTACAAGGTTTTAACAAAGTCGGATTTAGATTGGTTAAGGCAGAAAGAATTGTATGCTTTAGTTGATTAATTGATGCTTACTCACCATATGTAATCTTGTTTTATATCATAATATATATATCTCACATTTTACCAAAAAAAAAAATACAGTAAGAGATACTCATACGCCATAAATTATTAAATAGGATCGTCTTATCATTTGTTTTACGGAGTATTATATATCAATGAGTTTTTTCTGCATATAAAATGACCGACCTACACTATAAAACACTTTTGAGCGATGTTACCAAGTTCAAAGCTACTAAAGAGTACTGAGAATTGAGAAACTCCAAACTGTTTATATTAAAATTTTATTGAAGTATTTATGGAGTATATAATTATGTAAACAAGTTCTAGAATAAGACGGTCTTACATGTAAGGCGGACCTTTTCTATAAGAAAATCATTAGTTTATTACTATTATTAATAATGGAGTGTGTTTATATACAAGGACCGTTTCACGTTGTAAAACCATCTTATACAATAATTTCTGATGAGATTTTTATATATGTTAGAAGAGCCAAACACTCATAAAGATAAGCATTAAGGGGTATAATTCAATCAAAGGATAAAATACAAATAGAAATTTTAAAAAATTACATAGTTTATTATCCTGATGGATAGATGATGTCAAATTCTAAAATTTAATCCATAAAAATAAAATTCTTATGTTTATAGTATTAGGTAATAAATTTTATCATCCTCACACGATACGTGATATTGACTAAACTACTTAGCCAGATGAGCTTATAATAAGCTTCATATGTTGGAATAGAGGTTTTGATAAGTAAAGTATAAATGAAAACCGTTATATTTATTGTAGTTGTTATTCACCACTACAAACAAGGCCACTAACGACATATAGACGACGTCAAAACTGTCAAAAAATTTATTTTGTAATGGATGGAAATAGGTTCTCGCGGCGCAGTTTTAACAACAAAATTAATCACGGGTGAAATTCGTCGCAAGTCCATCGTAAACAACACTTGGCGACGTATAATGGAGGGTTTGTGGAAATTTCTCCGTCGCTATTCCCCATTTTTTGTAAATATTTTAATAATGCAAGGAGATTTATTGTGGATATAACGCTTTGAAAATAGTTCTTAAAAGAATACGTCAAAAATGTTTTGGTTGATTCAGATATTGAAAAGTCACCTTTCTATTTATGTAATTGAGAATTACATAGGTCCTTAATATAGCACAAATAGAATAAGAGTTATTACTAATAGGCCCGTGCATTGCACGGGCTTTAAATCTAGTATATATTTATGAAAGAGGCTTTTTTCGAGCGATTCTAGAGTGTCCACATCATCAAAAATCAATTTAGGAAAGTATCATAAATAATAATTTTTGATGTAAAAAATAAAGTGGAGAATCTTTTAATTATTATAATATATATATATTTCCTAAATTATATTTAAGTGATATTTCCAATTTTTATATAAAAACTTTTTCATTTCATATGACAACAAAGTATTGTTAAAAAAATTATGAATATAATATAATTAGATTCGTGATAAAAAATGCTATTATTAGAGTATAAATTTTATTTCATTTGCACATACTAAAGATAGTGTACCTCTTAGTTCTTAATACATTATATGTCCCACATTGGAAAATAATGTAGGTGTGGAGAATATACTACGTATAAATAATAGAATTGTCCCACATCGAAAGATTAACAAAGTGGGTTAATCCTATGATTATAAATATGAGGCATTCTTGAAACTTAGGTATTAACCCAAATATTTTGAGTCTCTTAAGTATTATCTTAAAGAGCTCTTAAAAGTAAGTTTGTATCATATCTCCACAATATGATATAAAAAATAAAGTTGATATTTTTTAATTATTATAATATATATTTCCTATATTATATATCCAAGCCATGTTTATAATTTTTATATTAAAACATTTTACATTTCATTTGATAAAAAACTATCGTAAAAAAAATATATAATTATATTTGGAATAAAAAAAGGAAAATTATTAGAGTATGAATTTCATATCATTTGCACACAAAAAAAAGAAAAAAAAGTATGATTAGACAGTATAGAATGTCGAACTAGGCGAGAAAAAGAAGACGTGCTTCTTTGTATATTATATGTCACGCATTTTGAAAAAATAATGTAAGTGTGATGAACATACTACGTATAAATAGTAGAATCGTCCCATATTGGAAAATTACCATAAGGTGTGGTCATCCAATTATAAATAATAGAATTATCCCACATCGAAAGATTTAACATAAGGTGTGATGAGCCTATGATTATATATATGAGTCATCCTTTGAACTTAAATATGAACCCATAATCTTTTGAGTCTCTTAAGTATTGTCTTAAAAAGCTCTTATTTGTTACAGTTGTCTTATATGTTACATTTGTTATGCTCTAACAATTAAATTGATACAAGTGACCTTGATTTTCTTGATTCAATTATCTAATTATATTATACTTTAATATAACAATCGAACACCGATAAGACTAACTAACAAATGTAACAATAAGTATGCATGATCTCCATAATTAATAAGTTTTAATAGCGATTAATATTGATTAATTCAATTTAATGGGAATGAGAATATAAAAATGAGTTAGGTATGATTTCATTACAATGGGACCAACTCACTGAATATTAGTCAAACAATTAAGCAGACAACAGTTAAAGAAATCCAAGTATAGCAAAGAGCTCAAGGTTCAGCTACCATATTAACTCTAGAAACTGTCAACACATTCATGATAAAATGCTACAAAAATATTTTCCTAAAAAATCCATAGGCCATAACAGCTTATGTAGTTTTAATACCAAATTTATTTGTATTATATTATCCACGAATTTTTATTTAAGACGGAATTATCCGTCTTCAACCTTTTTTTTGTTTAAATATGGACTTAAATTAAAAGACTTATTACAAAAAGAGTTCATACATCAGTTAAGGGGGGAAAATCTAAAGAACAAAACGTTATTAAATCGAATTGGATGTCGTCGAATTAGGTGCGAAAAAGATGATGTAATTCTTAGTATATTATATGTCACACATTGCAAAATAATAAGATGTGGTGAACATACTACATATAAATAGTAGAATTGTCCCACATCGGAAAATTGCCATAAGTTATGGTCATCCTATTATAAATAGTAGAATTTTCCCACATCGGAAAATTACCATAAGGTGTGGCCATCCTATTATAAATAGTAGAATTGTCCCACATCGAAAAATTAACATAAGATGTGCCGATCCTATAATTATAAATAGTAGAATAGTCTCACGTCAAAAGATTAACATAATCCGGGATGATCCTATGATTATAAATATGAGTCATCCTTGGAATTTTAATACCAATCCAAAATCTTTTGAGTCTCTTAAATATTGTCTTAGATAGTTCTTATAAGAGTTTGTATTATTACCTCCACAATAGTGAAATTTATTTGTATTATACTTTTGATTTTGGTGGTTTCACAATTATATAATTATATATTGTTATATCATCTCTTTTTCTACTCAAATTTAGTAGTTTAGCAATAAGTTATTTATTTTTTAATTTTTAAGCTGAATTTTTGAATAACGAACATATATCAGTAGTATTCTTATTATATAAGAGACTTTAAAAGTATCATTACATAATGTTAAATTTTCAAGTTTTAACATTTTTTTCATTATCTAGAGAGTCCTACCCTTAAAAACTACTTAATATTTATAAGAAAAAAATGTTAATTTTATACGTAAGAAAAACTTTGGATTTTAGATAAGATTAGTTTGTTAGCAATAAGATAAAATTGCACAAATGTTATACGTGAGAAAAACTTTAGACTCTAGATAAGATTAGTTTGTTAGTATTTGCTCATTATTAATCGGATTGGATGTTGAATGTACGAATATTAACATATAGTATTTGCTCATATTATTAAATATTAAATATAATTACTATTAGATATATTGAGTAGCAATTGTTCGTATTTCGGAATTCAGGTTGGATGTCGAGCTAGGTGTGAAAAATATGGTGTATTTATTAGTATGTTATTTGTCACACATTGAAAAATAATTGAGGTGTTGTGAATATACTACGTATAAATAGTAGATTTGTCCCACATTGAAAGATTAGCATGCAAAAGGTAGGGTGAACTTATGATTATAAATAGAAGCCATCTTTGAAACTTGGGAATCAACCCAAAATATTTTGAATCACTTAACTATTGTGAAAGAGAGCTTTTAAGATTTTCTATTATTAACGATTAAATTAAAATTTAACAAACTATAATTTTGTTGTCACTAAATTGTATGTGTTCCGGGTGTAATTCCGGAGCAGGATTATGACCACGTAAGCTTGCTGAATGATGTCTTTGCTTGTCTCTTCCTTTCACTCTTATCTGTAAAGATGAACAAACTGAGGGCTCGGCTTGGGGCCGAACGAACTCACTCCGACGCTCAAGTCGGTGAACTTAAAGGGATAAGTTGTGTGTTAACTTGGCAAAGTATATTGTAGAGAGATAAGGGAGTTTATACCAGATTTCGGTTTAGTTGTGGATTTCGGATCCTTTTCTCAATGAGAGAAGTGGAGTATTTATAGACTTTCAACTTTTGTCACGTAGTGGCCAAGTGGCAGAGCAGGTGGAAAGACCGTTTTACCCTCGGCCGAGGGACCTATGGCAGGCCGGCAGGCCTGGTTGACTCCATGCCGAGGGGACTGGATGTGAGTACGCGGATATGCTTCTCGGCCGGCTAGTTGTCTCGCCGAGACCCAAGTGACAGGCCGACAGGCTGTGTCGGTTAGGCTGTCTAGTACGTTAACTTGTTGTCTTTTAGCTTTGACCTTGCTCAATATGTTGACTCGGTCAGCGGGTGCAGAATATGCCCCATCAATTTGCCCCCAGCGTAGTCTATGCCGTGGTATGGACCTTCGATGAGTGTTGAGCGTATTCTGCGCATGTTGAACTTCTTACTCGGCTTGGTTATGTTCAGGCCGTACCATATCCCCCCTCCACATGGTTGTGTAATGGACATCGAATGTGGAAAAGAAAATGGCGCTGGCCGAGACCAAGGTTGGGAGTGCCGTTTGCTTTTGATTGCCCCCG
This sequence comes from Silene latifolia, assembly GCF_048544455.1. Lineage (NCBI taxonomy): Eukaryota > Viridiplantae > Streptophyta > Magnoliopsida > Caryophyllales > Caryophyllaceae > Silene > Silene latifolia. Next base: position 24,793,510 of record NC_133536.1, read on the forward strand.
GCCGGTGCTGCCAAGCTTGGTTGATCAGCTGGCCATTGGCAAGTACGTACCAAGGAGCGTGTCAAAGAAGATTGGTAACTGTTATGTCGATTGACATTCCGTGGCTGCATGCTTGACACGTGGCTTGGCGTTGATTGATGGACGTTTCATGGGCTTTGCTCTGATTGGTCCGCTTCATGGGCTTTGCTCTATAAATAGAGCAGTGTGCCCCTCTTTTTGACTTGCAAACTTCATTTCTTCAAAAAATTTTCTCTCTCTAGTTTTTTTTCGAAGCGTTTTCTCTCTAACTTTCGAAGCGTTACTCGGCGTAACACTTTCTTCAAAGGTAAACAAACAAATTTTTCCAACTTTTATTTGTTAAGTATTTATTGTCACCATGTCTTCTGCTGATGCTCAACCCAAGACCTGCTGGCCGGGGCGAACTGTCATCGTCTGATGAACAGGAGCCACTGGTTGTCACCCCGATAGGGTTTGGGGGTCCCAAGTCGCCTTCTCCTGAAATTGATGAGAAATTTTTGGAGGATTTCGATGATGAGGAGGAAGAGGCCCCATCCGTCTCAGGAAGGCCGCATTACTCGTGGCACGGTGAAGCCTATTCGATTAGGCCTGATACTGTGTGGACGAACAAGTTCACCTGTGACTCTGGGCCTGACCTTTTTTAGGACCATTACTCCTTCGGCAGGGGGTATAGAATAATTGTTCCTGAGGGTGATCAGGCCGTCTGTTGCCCTCCCGAAGGTTGTATCGGTGTGTACGTCAGACACCTGGAGTATGGGCTCCGGTTTCCTCTTAATGAACACGTTGCTGCCATAATTAAAGCTATGAATGTCGCCGTGGCTCAACTACATCCGTTGGCCATCAGGACGATTATTGGCTTTGTATGGTTATGTCTTTTTAAGGGGGAGACCCCGACGGTGAACCTCTTCCGCCGGCTCCACCATCTTCGGCAGACTACCCTAGGCGGCACGGGGTGGTACAGCATACAGACCGAGGCGGGTTATGTTACCGTTTCCAAGCTGACATCTTGCAAGGACTGGAAGGGGCGGTGGGTGTACGTCGAGATTCCGGAGGACTATCCGTTGCCCCGGTCCTTTCAGAGGCGCGTCAATTTGCGGTGTGAGAGTCAGGGGGAGCATGACAGATATGTCTCCCGTAGTAAGCTTAAGATGGATGCCAAGAAGATCCATCTTAAGGAGGACGAGTTGCGGGCAATGAGGCTGTTTGAGGCTGAGAAGGACGGCACGCCGAAGGGATAGATGCCCCCGACGCAGATCGTTCTTCAAGACGAGCTGCTTTGCCACGTCAGCCTCATACCGGCCCTCGGCCAGGGTGAGTGGGGTCGGTATGAGGCCCACCTTTGCGTTTTATGCTTCTGTATTTGAGCCTTGGTTTATTTCTTTTGCTTAACTCCTGCTTTGTTTCTTGCAGATCGATTTGGCCGGGATCTGCCTGTCTCCATCCTCACCAAGTTGGGACTTGATCAGGACGGGAGAGTTGTTGAGCTGCACCCTAAGGCCGCGCCACGTGATCGCAGACCGGCTCCGCACGAACTTATGGAGCAGGCGATGAAGGCAATGGATGTGGCGGCGACTCAGGCGAAGATTGGCGGTAACGTGTCGCGCCGGAGACCAAAAACAACGTCTACGGTGGTAACGGCGCCAACTCCAGCTCAATCTTCAATCCCCGTAATCCAAAAGGAGCACGTGGTCGTCGATGTTGAAGAGGAGGTCACCGTTGTGGAGGGTCATCCTCCTTCAAATAAGAGAAAAGAGGCAACGCCTGCTGCTGCTGTTACCGAGGCAGGGAAAGAAAAGGGGTCAGCCGGCCCTCCAACCAAGAAGGCCAAGACTGGTACGGATCTAACCCATGGCTCGGATTTAGCAGGTTCATTAGGCATTCCTGATGACAGGCTCTCTGACATGTCAATGAATGTTGACATGGATGCTTTGTCTGGGTTTTTTGTAGATCAGCCGTCGCCGGCTGTCGTTCTCACTGAACGGCAATTGGAGAAGCAGCCTGTGCAGACGGGCGATCAAAATGTCACCGCCGACTCCTCATCCCAGAAGGTTTCCCCCGCTCAGCTTAGGGCGGAGGGCATAAGGTTGTCCAAGAGGCTAGTGACGTGGGTTGAACTAGCCGGTGCTCATATATATTATCGAGCAAGAAAAGCTCATGGCTCAAGCAGCTCCTGCGCTAGAACGGCTTAGGCTTGAGCTTGCCGCTTCCAAGAAGGAGGCCGAGAGGACGAAGAAGGACTTCCAGGCCGCCATGAAGGACTTCCTCGCTGAGCGAAAGCTTAAGGAGGAAGCTGATAAGGCGGTCCTAGCCGAGAGAGCCAAGGTTGAGGCTGCGTTGGCTGACGCCGCCAAGCTGCGGGAGGAGAGAGACAAACTTCAGGGCGGTTATAATACCATGGTTGAGCAGAAGGAAAGATGGAAGTCCCTGCATCTGGCCGAGGCGAAGGAGCATAAGAACACAAAGGCTATCCTTGCTCAGAGGGAGAAGGACATTGTGACGCTGAAAACCGTCATCATCCCTGACATGTGTGCCCGGTACCGGGACCAGGCTGAAGATGCTACCAGGGATGCAATTAAAGAGCTCCTTCCTGAAGGCTCCTTCCCGTGGCAAGATTTTGACCGGCTTCTGGATGAGAAGGCTGCTGCTGCGGAGGCCAAGGCCGCGGATGAGGCGAAGGCGGCGAAGGCCGCTCAGGAGGCTGCAGAGAAGGCGGCCCGGAATACTAAGGTGAAGGAGGCCAGAGAGGAGGCTGAGAGGGCCAAGGCAAGTAAAGCTGCCAAGCTTCCCTCTAGGCCGCCCACCGTTGGTGATGCTGCTACTGCTGCCGGTGGCGAGCAGCAACAAGCATAGGGAGACGGGCGGTCGTCACCAGATTCACCCGGTCCTTCGGACAGCTTCAGCTGTTCGGGGGCCAACTATTGAGCCTTTTCTCCCTGCCATCCTTTTGGCGCTTCAAGTCATATGTTTGTAACCTTTTGTTGTACCTTCTTTTTTGTTAAATTTTGGTAGGTTGTGTTTAGGCTATCCCTATGGGGACGACCGTCGACTTTGTTTTGCCTTGTAAACATTTTTCAATAAAGTTTGTTTATTTGCCTTTGGCTTGGCCGAGGCTTTTGATCTCATCCTCCATTAAGTTGTCTTCTTACGTTTTTAAAACATATTGAGCGCTTTGTTCGTTTTTACCTTCAGCTTGGCCGAGGCAGTTAGATTGCGTATCTCAACTGTACTTAACGTTTTTCAAACATGTTGGCATGTCGGTCGCTTCCTCCTCCACTCCCGGTCTTAGCCGAGGCGGTCAGATTTGCGCTTCCCAACTGCCGTTGTGAACATGTTAGCGTATCGGTCGTTGTTCCCCGTCACTTCCGGCTTTGGCCGAGGCAATCGAGGTTACGGCTCGACAACGTTCGTATCTATAGACATATTGATCGCTTCCTCTGCCACTCCCGGATTGGCCGGGCGATCATTTGCGTTTCTCAATCGTACTTATACGTTCTTAAGCATATTGGTCGCTTTCGCGAGTATCAATCGCATTGGTAGTAGATCGCCCGGCGTCTACTAAGCATGTTGGTCGCTTTCGCGAGTATCAATCGCCATTGTAGTGATCGCCCGGCTTTGGCCGTGGCGTCTACTCGTGATCGCCCGGCTTTGGCGCGCGTCTACCTTGGTACGACTACGGAGGGGACGAGCATTTTGATGGAAAACTTGGATAATTCTTCATTAGATATAATCACGCGTTGGGGTGCCCACAACGGTCTCGGACACCTCCGCCGCTATACAAAATACTTCCTAAGGTTGTCTGTGTTCCAATGGCTCATTAGAGGAACACCCTCCATGTCTGTCAGCCGGTATGTCCCCGGCCTCATTTCTTCGACCACCTTGTAGGGTCCTTCCCAGTTGGCCGTCATTTTACCATGGATGTTTCCTTTGTTGGTTGCGGCCGACTTTCTTAGGACTAGATCTCCTACTCTTAAGTCTCTTTTGTGGACCCTACGGTTGTATGCTCTTCTCATTCGGTTTTGATATACTGCCAAGTTGAGCCGTGCCGTGTCTCGACTTTCTTCGACCAGGTCTAGGGAGGCTCTCAGGCCTTCATCGTTTTCGACTGGGTCAAAAGTTTGCGTTCTGAATGTCGGCACCGCTGCTTCAATTGGCAGGACGGCCTCAGACCCATATACTAGGTGGAATGGACTGTACCCCGGTACTTCTTTCTCTGTAGTTCAAAGTGACCATAGGACGCCGGGTAGTTCATCATCCCATCTTCCCTTTAGATCTTCAACCTTCTTCTTCAACCCGTTCAGTATTGTTTTATTGGCTGCCTCCGCCTGCCCGTTGCTCTGAGGGTGGCAGACGGAGGAGTATGCAAATTTGATACCGAGCTCTTCCAACCAATTCATCACCATGTCGCTCCAAAACTCTCGGCCGTGGTCAAATACCATGACTTGGGGTAACCCAAATCGAGTTATGACGTTCTCCCAGATTACCTTTCTTACGGCCGCCGTGGTTTTGGCAGGTACCGCGACTGTCTCGACCCATTTGGTGAAGTAGTCAACGGCGACGATCAGGTATTTCCTTCCTCCGGAGGCCGTCGGAAATGTTCCTAATAAATCCATCCCCCATTGTGAAAATGGTAGGGGACTAAGTACTGGTTGCAGGTCTCGGGAAGGTGCATGTATCACCGGAGCATGCATCTGACAGTTCTTGCACTTCGTGGTTTTTGCCCTGGAATCTTTCAGCATGGTCGGCCAGAAGTAGCCGGCTCGGAGAGCTTTGTGGGCTAACGTTCTCGCCCCCATGTGGTGTCCGCAGATGCCTTCGTGAATCTTTGTCAGTATAAGCTCTGCGTCGGCTGGGCCGACACATTTCAAGAGTGGTCTTATTACGGACCTTCTATACAATTCTCCTTCGAACACCAAGTACCTTGCGGCGATCCTTCTTATCTTCTGAGAGAGACTGCGGTCCTCCGGTAACTCTTTTGTCAGTTTTTATTTCATTATCGGAGTCATCCACGTCGTCTCGGCTTCGATGTCGCCCACCATGCCGACGGTCTCAGCGATGTTTTTAGCATTTATGATATCCACCAGCACAGTTCGACTGATATTCTTGATGCTTGAACTGGCAAGTTTTGAGATAGCGTCGGCTCGGTTGTTCTCAGACTTGGGGATGCACTGTATTTGGAAGGATTTCAATTTTGAGGTGTCAGCTTTTACCCTTTCCAGGTACCTCATCATCCCATCGTCTCGAGTCTCATACTCTCCTCTGATTTGATTAGTCACTAAGAGTGAATCTGTCTTTAACACAATGTGCTCCGCCCCGGCAGCTCTAGCTAACTCGACTCCAGTTATCACCGCCTCATATTCGGATTCGTTATTTGAGGCCGAGAAGGTAAACTTCAAGGCGTACTCAAACTCGTCTCCGTTAGGGCTGGTGATAAGGATGCCGGCTCCTGAGCTGTTCGTCGTGGAGGACCCGTCGGTGTACACTTCCCACACGCCGTGATGTGATTCTTCTTGATATGTGCACTCGTCCAGGAAGTCTGCAAGTGCTTGCCCTTTTATCGAAGGTCTTGGCTTGTACTGAATGCCAAAGCCGGAGAGCTCCACTGCCCATTTGATAAGTCTGCCTGATTTCTCGAATTTTTCTAAGGCTTTCTCCAATGGCTGGTCGGTTAAGACCGTCACGGGATGTGCGTCGAAGTAGGGTTTTAACTTCCTTGCGGCAACGACGACGGCGAGGGCTGCCTTTTCGATTAGTGGGTAGTTTCTTTCGGCGGCCAGCAGTGTATGGCTGATAAAGTAGATTGGGTGTTGCTGCTTGTTTTCTTCTTCTGACGATTACGGCACTGACCGTGGTCGAGGTAACTGCTAAGTACAGATATAGCGTCTCCCCCAGCATCGGCCTGGACAGGGTCGGGAGAGTTAGAAGGTGGGCTTTCAGTTGTTTGAAAGTTGTGCTCTGTTCCTCCCCCCAGCTAAAGTCTTTATTCCCCTTCAACACTTTGAAGAATGGGGTGCTCTTGTCGGCCGACCGAGATATGAAGCGGGCGAGAGCCGCCATCCTCCCGGTCAGCATTATAACCTCTTTTCGATTTCTCGGCTCCGGCAGGTCTAGTATTGCTTTGATTTTCTCTGGATTGACATCAATTCCCCTGGCGCTGACAAGTACGCCGAGGAACTTGCCGGCCCGGACACCGAAGTTGCATTTCTTTGGGTTAAGCTTCATTTTATTTTTCCTTAGTGAACAAAATGTCTCGCTCAAATCGGCCAAGTGCTCGCTGTCAGACTTGCTTTTTACAATAGCATCGTCGACGTAAGCCTCGATGTTTCGTCCTTTTTTATCTTGAAACACTTTGTCCACCAATCTGGTGTAAGTTGCGCCAGCGTTCTTCAAACCGAACGGCATCATTTTATACATGTATGTGCCGTGTATGGTGATGAATGCGCACTTAGGCATGTCTTCCTCGGCCATGAATACCTGATGGTACCCTGAGAAGGCGTCTAGCAGGCTCAGCATAGTGTAGCCTGCCGTTGCGTCAATTAAACTATCTATTCGAGGCAAGGGATAGCAATCTTTAGGGCACGCTTTATTAAGATTTGTAAAATCAACACACATCCTCCACGCCCCTGACGACTTCCTTACCATTACAACATTTGCTAGCCACTCAGGGTAAGTACAAGGCATGATAAAGCCCGCCTCTAATAATTTGTCTACTTCAGCTTTAATGGCCTCATCCTTCTCGGCCGAGGAGTTCCTCATCTTCTGCTTGACAGGGCGAGCGGTGGAGAGTACGTTCAGCTTGTGAACGATCACCTCCCGGCTCACGCCTGGCATCTCGGCTGCTGAGTATGCGAAGACATCTTTGTTCTTCCTCAGCAGGTCTAGGAGGTCGGCTCTGAATTTTGGCTCCAGGTCGGCACCGATAGTTACGGTGTGCTCTAGGTCAATTTCCACTTCCTCGGTCTCGGCTCCTTCGACCATGCCGACATTAGTATCCATCTTTTCGCCCTCCTGCTGTAAGGATGGGCTCTTCCCCTTCTCTGATTTCTTCGCCACTTTGAGGGATTGCATATTGCACCCTCTGGCAGATACTTGGACATTGACAATTTCGTCTCTTTCGTCCTTTGAGACGAGCTTTTGTGCTTCCCTCCGGTCCGAGACATACATCAATGTCAGGGCCCGGATGGACATCACTGCGTCGGCCTCGCTCAAAGTGACCCGGCCTATTAGGACATTGTAGGCGGACGAACCATCAATAACCAGGAACTCAGATAGAATATTTTTAGCCGCGTCCGCTTGGCCGAACATCACCGGCAGTCTGATCGACCCCAGGGGTACCAGGCCGGCCCCGAGAAGTCGTACAATGGGTTGGTGCAGGGGCTCAGGTCTCCAATCTTCAGACCGAGATTGAGAAAGCACTCCCTGAACATGATGTTTGTGTAGGCGCCTGTGTCAATCAGGCACCTCTTGACCAAGTGGTTAGCTATGTCTAGGTGGACTACGAGCGGGTCGCTGTGCGGGGCAACGACTCCTTCGTAGTCCTTCTTGCCGATGGTTATATCTGTAATACTCCGTATTTATAAGTCTTTAGGTACTCTATCGAGTAGGCCTTACTCTGTCGAGTAAGGGCAAGTTGCGAAATAAAATAGTTTCTGACCTGTTGGGTACTCGATCGAGTAGCTGGGGTACTCGATCGAGTAAGGGGGTACTCGATCGAGTAGCCTTGGGTACTCGATCGAGTAGCCGGTTTACGGGGAGTTTTTCTCGGGTTTTGTTAATTATGCGATTAAGATATATAACCTTCCGTCATTGTTTCTAAATCACTTTTGCAAAACCTAACTTACTGTTTAAGAGAGAAGGCAAGTTTGTTCTTAATCCTAATCGCATTGTTGACAAATCCCGGAGCTAGAGGTGTCGGATTTCATTGTTCTTGGCATCATAGTGTTCCTTGCGTCAAGGGTAAGTCCTACATACCAATTTTATAGCGTTTGGTTGACTTTGTTTAAACCCTAATTTTGGGATTGGGGGTTTTTATGATTTGTTAAGGTTAGATTGTGATTATGTGATTATGTGATAGGAGAAGGATTTGTAAAGGAGAGGTTTTGAGACAGCTGCTAGATCGTCTGATGATTGTGTTGCTTTCCAGGTAGGATTTCCTACTCAGTATTAGTCCCATAATGGGATATTGGTGATGTGCTGTAGTTAGTTGTTTGATATGATGATTGTGATTGTGATTGTGATTGGTTGTCTATGGTTCTCGAGATGCGTTCTCGGTGAGTGAGGGGTCACTTGGGGAGTGACTTCACGCCCTAGTTTCGCCCTTCGTGGAACCCGCCACGGAAGGGGATGTGCACATTAATGGGACAGGGTTATCGCTCGGTATGATGAGCGGGGCTTAGGTGGGAACGGCAGTGCGGTCCCCCATCGGCGGGCGGTCCAAAGTGGACGATCGATTGAGATGATGGGAGTTGGTGGTGTGTGTGCGTGTGTGTGTGACAGTTCAGCTGTCTGTTTATCTTATTGTTAATATATGTTGAGTTGTGTGATTAGTACTGACCCCGTTTAAATGTTTTAAAAACTGTGGTGATCCATTCGGGGGTGGTGAGCAGTTATTGAGCAGGTATGATATGACGTGTAAGGGATAGCTGGGATGAGTCATCACGTGGCAGTTAGAAGTCTTCCGCTGTGTCAGACGGTGTTTTGTAGCTTTGATAGTTTTAGCAGTAGACCGTCTGAGAATCTTGTATTTCTTTTTATCAGTTGGGAATTGCTATGTAATCACTTTAAACTTTATTTACTTTTAAAGTTGTTTCGTTATTGTCTTATGAATATCATGCCTCGGGTAACCGAGATGGTGACATCCTTATACCTGAGTGGTCCTGGTAAGGCACTTGGAGTATGGGGGTGTTACAATATCGGGGACGGTGGAAGCGGGGATCGCTGTTTTGGGCACAAAGTTGATGGCTTGGTATAGCTCATTTAGGTGCCGTTTGTGCCCATTAGCTGACCCACCGTTCTCGTTTCCTCCGATGACAACCTGGATCACTCCCATCCGCTGGAATACTGATTTTCTATTCGCCCCGTCGGAGCTTGTTTCTGGGCCTCCAGCTACATACTTGCTGAGGGCCCCCTTTCGGATTAGCTCCTCGATGGCGTTCCTCAGATGCCGACAGTTGTCGGTCTTATGGCCGGTTTGGCCGTGGTATTCACAAAACTGGCTAGTGTCACCGTCCCCCCTCGCCTTGGGGGGCCTGGCCCACTTCTGCCCTTCATTCTTGCTTAGGGCAAAGACCTCGGCCGGTGATTTGACCAGGGGGGTGAGACTGTTGTACCGCTTCTGGGTGTATGGTCCCGAACTCCCCCCGACGCCCGCCGAGTGCTGTTTCCTATTGAATCTCTCAGGCCGTGACCGATTCCCGTCACGGCGTCCTTCATCTACGTTGTCCCGACGGCTCCTCCTCTCTAGGTGCCCAGCGTCACTGTGGCCTACCCAGGTCTTGTGATAGTCCTCCACCTTCACGGCTCGGTCGGCCATCTTTCTGGCGGAGTCTAGGTTGAGGTCCTCGCACTTGATCAGCTCGTTCTTGAACTCGCCTTTCGGGAGGCCTTTCATCAGTGCGAAGGCCGTCAGTTCGGTGTTCAGCTCACGGATCTGCTGAACCTTAGCGTCGAACCTCTTCACATAGCTTCGGAGGGACTCGTCCTCCCCCTGTCGGATAGTGAGGAAATCTTAGGTCTCCACGGCCCTTCTCTTGTTGCAGGCATAATGGGCTATGAAGTTGTCTCTCAGGTCAGCATAGCAATATACCGAGCCATTGGGTAGCCCCTTGTACCAACTCTGAGCCATCCCATGCAGGGTCGTTGGGAAGACTCGGCACCACACCTCATCGGGTTGCTCCCACACCGACATGTACGACTCAAAAGCCTCGACATGGTCGGTCGGGTCGCTATCCCCTTTGTATGATATGGGTGGCAGCATTAGTTTAGTCGGCACAGGGACTTGAGGACATAGGCACTGAGGGGCTGTCTGACCACGTGTCGAATGACACGCGGCGATCGGCTCCTCGCAACCTTAGTCCGACTTATCTCCATGTGGCGGGAAGGGCTTCTTGTCCGACTTTGGTGAGTCGGACTTCTTTCATTCCTCCGGGAGTGGCCTCGTTGTTGCCGCGGCGACGCTGTCCTCCCGCGAGTGGGGGAAGGACTTTGGTCTGCCACTGGCACCACGGGCTCCGCCGGCGTCCTTGCATGCCCAGCTCCTTGTATTACTCCGGTCAAGTTGTTCGGAGTCACTTTGTGGGCCCTGGTCACCTGTGGAGGCGCTGCCGCCCCTGTCGCCGTGACAGGAGTAACCGGCGTACCACCCATCAGGTCCAGGAATAGCTTCAATTTGGCCGCATCGACCACATGTCCCATGACAGTGACTTGGCTGGTCGGCAACGGTGTTTCTGGCTCTCTCGACATCCCGTACTTCACCGGCTCAGTGACTCGGCCGGTGGGGGACTGCCCGATCTCAGAATTAGGGAACGTGTCATCCTGGTAGAATACAGTTTCTTCACTCACAATTTCTGGTTGTTTTGACATCTTCTTAGCTTTTTGAATGGTTTTTGTTTTTGTTTTTTTTTTTTTTTTTTGTAAGGTAGGTGACTAGCTTTTAGTATCTATCCCCACAGACGGCGCCAATTGTTCCGGGTGTAATTCCGGAGTAGGATTATGACCACGTAAGCTTGCTGAACGATGTCTTTGCTTGTCTCTTCCTTTCACTCTTATCTGTAAAGATGAACAAACTGAGGGCTCGGCTTGGGGCCGAACGAACTCACTCCGACGCTCAAGTCAGTGAACTTAAAGGGATAAGTTGTGTGTTAACTTGGCAAAGTATATTGTAGAGAGATAAGGGAGTTTATACCAGATTTCGGTTTAGTTGTGGATTTCGGATCCTTTTCTCAATGAGAGAAGTGGAGTATTTATAGACTTTCACCTTTTGTCACGTAGTGGCCAAGTGGCCAAGTGGCAGAGCAGGTGGAAAGACCGTTTTACCCTCGGCCGAGGGACCCATGGCAGGCCGGCAGGCCTGGTTGACTCCATGCCGAGGGGACTGGATGTGAGTACGCGGATATGCTTCTCGGCCGGCTAGTTGCCTCGCCGAGACCCAAGTGACAGGCCGACAGGCTGTGTCGGTTAGGCTGTCTAGTACGTTGACTTGTTGACTTGTTGTCTTTTAGCTTTGTCCTTGCTCAATATGTTGACTCGGTCGGCGGGTGCAGAATATGCCCCATCAGTATGTTTGCTTATAGTGGGCAAAAACATAGGCGGTCTTATTATTATTATTATGTAAGACGGTCTTATTAATTAGACGATCAAAGGAGTATAAATTACATGTGCTTTGTAAAAGAAAGAATATAAAAATGAACTCTATGTATCAATAATTAGAAGATTAATTATTATTATTATTATTATGTAAGACGGTCTTATTAATTGAACAAAAAAATTTGAAATGACTAACTTATAAGAATGACATGTGTAAGTAAATTTTCCATATTTGAAGGGTAGGTATATGGTTCAAACAAAATATATATCCATCCGTCCCTGTCAATAGTTTACATTTGCTTTATTCTCCTTACCAAAATATAGCAAATGTAAATTATTCATTAATTTCACACCTGTCTTTGTATTAATCATAAGGGTTATCAAAGCGTCCCCATTGACTTACACTTATGATGATTAGTACTTAATAAATTTTGCTATAATTCGAGATAACAAAGCTTTAGAGGCGCTACTTAATGCTTAGAATCAACTACGTATCAAGAGACCATAAGTGATTATGATATTTCATTTTTTTAGAATTATTTGACACCCGAATTTGAACTTCGAAACACCTATTCGATAATGTTCTATAACTTAGTTTTAAAATAATCAAGGTTATTAACCCGTACGAAGTACGGGCTTTCAAACTAGTATAAATAACAATGCAAGCCTCCTTATGAGGTGTTGCCTTAACATATCGCTATATCAAAACACTCTCATAAGGATTGTAATACTTGTATCAAATAATAACAATTTATAAAGATTTGTGTTGAGTTTTGGTTTCGAAATACTCTCCCTATCAAAATTCCAACATTTCCTTAATCATTGACTTCCCATATATTTAGAATACCTAGATTGTAGTCAACCATGAATAAAATAATGAATTAATCAAGGATTGTACCATATGTGGGCAAATTGGACAATAATTATGAGGGCTGATTTTCATCGACGACGTTTTCATTCCAAAAGACGATAATGCCCTTGCACATTAACACTACTTTCTCTCTCTCTAAACATTTTTCTCTCAAACTCTAACAAAAACCAATTAAATAAAAAAAAACAACAACAACATCAATTAATTAGCATGACGGAACCCGAATCACCGATACGTAAAAAAATAAAAAAATGTTAGAAAATAACCCACATCGACTAGAAAACTTTAAAAATTTAAGAAATCAGCAAATAAAGGCAATAAACACGGTTTAAAAAAATTGACTGAACCATGAACGAAATTTTGGGTTTCAACATTCGTCCATGGGGACCTTGCATTTTAACGTTTGCCATGGAGTGAAAGTTGAAATTCAACATTCAACCACGGACCAAAACTCAAGATCCAACGTTTGCCATGGAGCAATTTTTTTTTTTTACCACCAAAAAAAAAAAAATCAACCATGGACCAACCTCAAAATCCTACGTTTCAACCATGGAGGAAAGTTGAAATTCAACTTTCGACCATGGCATCAACGTTGAATCCCAACATTTGCACCATGGATGAAAGTTGAATTTCAACTTTCGTCCATGGTGTTCTTTCCCTTTCCAAATTCGACTTAATTCGACACCAATTCGACACAACAACCACAAATATCGACACAAAATTCACTCTATTTCGCCAACAAAACACCACAATTACAAACAATAATGAAATCAAAAACATACAAACTAATTAACTAGAAAAAACTAAACTTAATTCAAAACCTAATTCAATTAAATTGGATAAAACCTAAAACAAACAATTAATTCAATGTTGGTGGTGGCAGTGGTGGTGGCGGCGTGCTGGCATGTGGTAGTCGGCTAGATGGTGGCGGCGGCGGCGGTGGTGATGGTGGAAGTTGGGTGAATTTTGGAGGATTTTGAATTAAAGAGAAAAGAATGAGATGTGGGCCTGTGGGGGGGGGGGGCAATACCGTCTTTTGCACTGAAAACGTCGTCGATAGTTACTAAAACATCGTCGATGTTTACAAACTAGGATAATTATCCATACATTACGTTCTTCTACTTTCTACCACCTTCACTTGCTAGTTATCACCAATATCAAGAGAATTTAGTATACCCATAATGTAATTAACCATGATTAAAATAATAAATAAGTAAAGGATTGTATTATCACCATATGTGGACAAATTGGGCAATAATTATGCATACATTACGTTCTTCCACTTTCTAACGCCTTCACTTGCCAGTTATCACCAATATTAAGAGAATTTCGAAGAAAAAAAGGCAAGAGTTTTGGAAAGAGGTAACATTATTTATTAGGTTAGCGAAATAGAGGTGAAAGGACCCCACTTTCCCCTCGGGCGATGTAAATGATTTCCCTTTTAGTAAAGAAAAGATTTGATGGAAATCTCTCTTTCACTCCCCATTATTGCTTTCCCTTGCCCTTTAGTGCTTTGTTCGAATGATAATATAAGGAAGAAAGGGACGAACGGAGGATACGGGAAATGAAATGGAGATAAAAGAAAGCGAGGGATAGCGAGCAAGAGGTGTTTTGAAGCAATTTCCTTTCAAAATTTAATACGGTAATCGCTTTTTTTTTTTTTAAGAAAAATCATATGATATCAATGTATTAATATCGAATCAGAATTACAAGATCAACCATGTATCCAGGCAAAGAACCTAACCACATCGATCACTATGCCCCTCCTTCATTTGCCGAAGTTCATTGATAACTCCAAAACAATCACTCTCCACAATGATGTCTTGGAAACATGTTTGTCTTACCTTTTACCCTCTTTTGAGAACTGCAACTGCTTCTGCCATTGTCGAGTCCTACCTCTCTCCTACGCCCTCATACAACCTCCTCATTACGACAAACCATACAAACATGCACACCTCTTACCTCGTACACTGCAACGTCGACATTTATTTTTACCTCTCCCATTTGAGGTAGCACCTAGCCTCACTCCTTTGCTCACCCCAACTCCCTCGCTCTGGATTTTCATCTCCTCTATCACTCCTTCTATCTGCCTGACAACTAACCTAGGCTTAACGTGGTTTCCGTCAAATACAGCTTTATTCATAGTTTCTGAAATTGCCCAACACCACCATGAACAACACACAATTCCTCACATCAAGCTCTCTCCAACTCGCCTCCACCCACTCCCTCACTAACTCAAACCCATATTCGGATGGTACACCCCCCCCCCCCCCAAAAAAAAAAAAAACTCGCAACCCCGAAAGGGATATATGGAAGTTGGTTTACTCCCCCGCTCAAGAAAATCGTGCACACAAGATCCCAATTTCCGAGTTTTCTTGTGATACTTGTCGTCGTCGCGAGCGCTGGCCTCCTTGCACATTTGCCGACAAAACATTCTAATATGAGGAAGTACTAGATATCTCCATATCTTCGATCAAATCCATCTTTTCTTTTCCAGAGTTGAGCTGCACGCTTCCACAACACTACCCTCCATCTACAGGATGTAAGCAATCCGTACCAGATTGTTAGTTCGAATCCCCCAATTCAAGCAAACCCGTCATTATTACTTCCAAGCTAAGCCTCCTTGGATGACACTACACTTCCCCCCTCCCGTAACAAACTAACTCTACAAGAAAACCAAAGGATGACCACAAAACCTTCCCAAAGAAAACTCCATCCTGCAAGCCACAATACCTCTCAAATAGACAAAAGAAGCACACAATCACACGTCACAACCTTTGACACTATCCTCTCTTAGCCACAAATTCACTCAAACCTTCCTTAAAATCGCCATATTTTCACGCAAAAAACACCCAAATCTCACATGACTACATGAGTACACCCCATTTTATGCGCACTCTATCCTAAACTCGCCTCATTTTCACTAAAATACACCACTTTTCTCAATCATCTTTCGTCATTAAACTCCCTCCCAACTTGCCAACTATAATTCCCCTTCTTATTCCTTTTGTTCACCTGCAACATAACACTTCCCATAACCTTTCTCAACTTTCTTCTATCTGAAGGAAAAATTGAATCAAACCCATTATTTGTACTCAAAAACCCATCATAAAGATCCTGTCTTTTTGTGTTTTGATTGAATTTATTGTCTGGGAATGACAATGGGTTCTTTGCAAATGATGAAGCCCGCTGTTTTTTCTGCATTTCATGGGTCGAGGGTGGTGGAATTGGATTCAGAAGTTCAGGGGAAAGGGTTTCTTCGGCTGCGGTCGCGACACCGGGGTTTTGGTGTTAATGATGGTGGTAGGAGGAGGAGGGCGTGTTATGGTAATAAGGTGTGCTGTAAATTACAAGATGGTGAAAATAGGCCCAGTGACAGCAGTAAGTTTTTATTGTTTATTTGTTTTAGAAAAAACATTCTGCATGGTTAACTTATTGTGAAGTAGCCGTCTTTTGATGCAATTCTCGAATTAATTTTGATTGTATGTCATATGGAAACAATATCTTTGTGTTATTAAGGCAAGGTATAGCTGCGTACATCTGACTCGACTTCATTTGCTTCACCACTAGTGAATGTTGTTGTTGTTGTTGCATGATTAAGTTATTTGAAGAGTTTAGGTACTCCCTCTGTCCCGATCATTTGTAAACAAATGAATAAGACGCCCTAAACTAGAATAGGTAAACAAATGACGGGGAGAAGGGAGTATCTTAGATTGCTCATTGTTAAAGTTTGGTGTCCTTATACAAGATATACTCCTTGTCATTTATACAAGATATACTAGAAAAAGAAAACAAAGGTAAATAATTGATGGGAACAAAGAGAATATTTAGTTTGGTATTTGGATATTAAAGACTAAATCAAAATGGCTTGTGAGCTTTTTTCATGGAGTAGAAGAGCTGTGTAGGGCCAACCCCCTAATTTCACTTTGGAATGAGATTCTTTATAGAATTATTTAGGTATTGATTAGAAAATTTGGCATGTGGGTGGACATACCATTTAATAACAATGAATGCAGAAGCATGAAGAATGAGTACATGTCTAGGTAATTTAGCAAAAATTAATGTAATTGTTTGCAGTATGACGTGCTCCGGGAATGGATGACGTGAAACACCTTGTGGTATTGTTTGATTAGGTGAGGTTTATTAACTTTCTTTATCGTTCTGCTGGCTGAAGTCTAGGCTTTGTTACATTTATGGTTGGTATTTTATGATTCATTTCTGAAGGGGGTGATTCTGTTTGATTGTATACTGTATACTACTTAAATTGCAAGTCGGCCTCCACATCCAGTATCTGTTTTGATCATTCCTCTCAAGTTGCAAGTTGGCCTCTACATAAATATCCTACTTTGCTGTCTAATGGAGTATGCTTTTAGGAGAGTTATGCATATTCACGTAAATAAGTTCACAGTGCGATTTATGATACGACATGCATTTAAGACCAATATATTAATGTAAGTGTCACAAAGTATACAATTAGTCAACCCATGAGTTTGAGTGCTTCTGATGGCTCCTTGATGAAAAAGGCCTCTGTTTATACTTGCATTTACAAGCTAATCTGCCTCAAATGGGCAACTTCCTTGACTGATTCACCTTGATGAACTTCCTTTACGGTTGTTTACTATATTCACATTATGTGTATCTTTATGATTACATTCAATCCAACTAACAACCTTTGACAGTTTTTGACTCCCTTTCCACACAATCTTTGTTCCTACAACGTCGTCTTAACTCTTAAGTGCTTCATGTTTTCTGCTGCCTCAGTTTGGTGAAACCTTGAGCACTAGCCCCTTCTGTTCATATAGGGCTCATTCTATGATCCATCCTCAGACCCTTTTTGACAATAAAAATTACTTCTACCATTCGAAAATCCAATGTCTATTTTAATATTAACCAAGTCCTCCAACATTTCTCGATGAGGATGATAAATTGTGCATATAGATGCTAAGGAGACTTTTTTTAGGCATATCAAATCTCTCTAAATAAGCCATATTTTTTACGATCCTATAGTCATAGAAGGAAGTGATGTATGTTAACTTGTAATACATTCTTATACATTACAGTACATTGACTTGAGGTCCCATGCCATGAAAATAGATTTCATAATAGCTCACAGGAGACCTCTTGACCTTCTTTCTTGAATCTAGAATTGCCTGCTAAAAAGAAAGATTGAGTTACCTATAGTAACATATGAGTACAAGATTTTATAATGCCTGTTGAAGGAATGTCGTACTGAACTAGTGCATTATTTCTGTTTCTACTTGGGAGTTAAAGCATATTCCATGGGTGTAGCGTAGTGGCTGTCTGATTAATTTCTGGTTTCCTTCTCACATGAGCATGATGTACTTCCTGATTGTCAATGTAACATATAAAATGCTGAGACTAAGTTTTGTGTTGTTCCATATTTCGTTTAACAGTTATCACTACTTCTGTAGTCTAGTTGACTCTGCTCTCTCTTTTCTTTCCATGCTAATATGTTCTCAATTGTTTTGAGGAACCATTCTCATTTTTTGTTTATTTTGGCTTGGGTTTTAAGTTCCGAAACTGTTCCACAATCCAGCGTAACTTTGAACTCTTTCGACTATTCGGATGTATGAAAATATGTTATCTGTTTTTTTTTTTTAATTTTCATGGGGCGAGAAGATAAAATAATATAAAATGTATTTATTCTATGTTTGCCTAGCATCACTAACTGTCTAACTCCTTGTAGATGGTGAACCACCCGAGTCTTTGTTCATGAAGGAGCTTAGAAAAAGAGGTATTTCACCAGCATCACTGCTTGAGGAGATAAACAACGGCACATTTGGGAACGAGATAATGGAAGAGGGAGGTGATCGATCATTCTCACAAAGGAATTCAATCGCAATGGGTCGTCTTGATAAAAGTTTAACTAATCAAAGGGAGCAATCGATGGCGTTGAACAGCGAAGGCCTTGAGGTTGACATACATTTAACTTTTTGATGTTTTTGTTTATTAACATAACTAATATTGTTCTTTGCTCAAATGACCTTGCCTAACCTGATGCTTTGGCTTATTTGTATTTCTGCGTGTTAAATTGATATCTTGAAATTCATGCTGGAGAGCCCAAATATGATTTATTATATAAATAATACGATAGGAGTATAGGACCCTACATTGCCTTATTGATTCTTGTGCTTTCTGTATACCCAACTACGGAGTACCATTCTTCCAGAATTTGTTGCAGAACTTATTGAGCACTTGTTGATGATTTCAAATTGACATTGGGATAAAGTTGTGCTATATTCACAGAACAAAACGGTACTGATGAAGATCTTGATTGAATCTCATTACAAATTTGACCATATCGAAATATGAATTCTTGTACAATTCTCATGGTTTATTAATAGAACTCCTATAAGTATTTCTCTGGTCTGACCATGTAGAAAAAATGGCTTACAATTTTCGGCCAAAGTAATATGAGCACTCTTGATTCTGTGAATTTATATCAAGTTCCTGTTAGAGTTTGCGGCTGTAAGAAAATTGGAGCAATGCAGTGGATAATTCTGCATTATGCAGTTCGAAATGGGTAGCAGTGTAGCACCTATATGTTAACGTAGGATCTACTGTGTTTTTTTCCCATCTTTTCTTATACAGGCGTTCAACAGTATACTAACAACGCGTCTGTCTGTTTTTCTCATTTAATGTTTTTTTTTTTTTTAAATTTGAGATACACGATACAACTAGCAAAAGAAAGTTACAGTATAATTAGAGTCCATCTGACAATCTTTTGATCTCAAAGCATGTGTCTGCAGACTACCTGATAGACGACTCTAGTAAGTAATGCCCTTCTAAGCAATCTAGCGGAGTTAAGGTTGCGTGGATATTGAATAGTTACTAGGGTATTGTTTTTTGATTTATATCTTCTGATAATTGGCATGTACCCATATTTTGTACATCTTGGGATTCCTTTAAATTCAGAACACCATATAAACTCCCGAAAAAAGCGCATGTCTAAAAGATTTTTTTAATCCTCTTATATCCCAGTATTACTATTAGTCTTTATCAAAAATATACAAAGATAGAATTTACAGAAGTCATAATATCCCCAATAATTGGAAAAAGATTGTTGCCTTCCGGATGAGGCTGCCTGACAGTTTGGAATTTCTTCGCAGACCAGTGTTCACGGTAAAAGTGAATGCTGTATCAAAAAAAGATGAATTAAGATATTGGTTGGTATTAGTATGAGGTCCAAGAGAACATTTTAACAAAGCACATTTAAATGCATCAATTATTAAAGCCTGCTGTGGGATATTTCAAGATAATAGGTCATAAATATTCAAAACTACAAGATCTAATGGTAATATCTGCTGATTCATCTAGGGTTTCAGATATTGTGATAGGCAAATACTCTTTTTTTAACTGGACCTTCTTCTAAACCACAAAGTGGAAAATATAAGAAACGAATGGTGAAAATTTTGGAATATAAATAATTGAGTGTTACTCTGCCTTGCATATAGTTTGCAAATTATTTTGCATTTTCACTCATTTTTAAAAGCTTGTTGCTCGTATGCTGAATTGTCGTATCTGGGTTGAGATCCTTAGTTTTGCACAAGAAAATTTGTCTTTGGTTGTTTCTCTTGGAATTGTTCTCAGTTTCACATAGCCTAGTAAGTGTCGTTTGTTGTCTTAGTTTTAAAAATCACGCACTCGCGCCCTAGATGAGACACTAGCCAAAGCGCCTCCGGGCTCACTAGTACGCACTTTCCATATCTTTATCTGTTAGATCTTCAATTATGCCATTTCTTTTCCCCATAATTTCTAAGAGTACTTTTTTACATGTTAGCCAACTTGAAAACTCCTACAAAAGGTATTGTTAACCAAAGTTTTATTTGGAAAATATAGTTTGTTACCAAAAATAGGGCGCTTTGCGTCCAAAGGCATGCGCCTTCGCCTTGCATCTCGTCACCTCAGCCCTATAGCGCCTTGGTTCACCTTGTGCATCTTCAAACTTAGTTTGTTGTTCTTTAAAAAAAAATGATTTGTTACCTTCCATATTTCCAATGGAGCCAAAGACTCTTTACTCTTTGGTTATGGATTATAATGGAATAAATCAAAATGGCTCACTAAAGTGGATGTGCTTATTTCTTTTGTGAAGTAGCGGTCCTTCGATGCAGTTCTCGACGCAATTTTCATCTTGGGTCATTCGGAAACAGCCTCTTTGTGTTGCTAACACAAGGGTAAGGCTGCGTACATCTGACCCTCCCTTACCCCGCAATTTGCGGGAGCCATTGAGGCACTGGGGTAATGTTGTTGTTGTTACTCTTGTATAGAGCGTGCCTTTTAGTCTTGAGTAGAAGTGGAACTAAGCGTCAAGAGCTTCCAGGTTTCAATGCACGAAATAAGATATATATTAATGAAAACATATCAGTGGTTCTTAACTCGTTGTGTCAAGCAACTAGTGAGGCAATGCCATAAAAAGGTACAGATTTTATTCTTAGTTTGGTAACATTCACAAATGATTGTATTAGACCATATAATATATTTGCCTTTATACAAATAAAAATTGTTGTCTCAGTGTTCAAGGGAAGGTTCTATATATAGTTATAGCATAAATAAGAGGAACTATTGCTTTGGAAGTTATATGCTTCTAAGATTATGAACTTGTGAGCAAGTTTCTATTGTTTTTGCATTTAAGCCGAGAATTTATGACAGGCTACGCATTTGCTAATTTTGAAATTTATTTACTGAATGCTTATGAGAAAAAAATCCTTCGGATAGAGTTCTTGCACCCCTTTTCACAAATATATAATCAGCCTAGTGTTTCACCAGAAAGCAGCTAGATGTCTAAAAAGAGTTTCTCTTAGTTTTGGCGGCTTTCTTTGCGTGACGTTGTACAGTTATCTGTTTGTTACGACTTTGTGAAAAAAATGATGTCATATAGCGTAAGTTAAAGGAAGTCGCTGTCGTTAAAAGAGTTTCTCTTAGTATTGGCGGCTTTCTTTATGTGACGTTGTTCAGTTATCTGTTTGTTACGAGTTTGTGAAAGAAATGATGTCATTTAGCGTAAGTTAAAGGAAGTCGCTGTCGTTTCTCACATAATTATTGCTTTGTTTTCTGTGCTTCATATGCCGTATCATTTCAAGTAATAAGGTGCTACTAATATTTTTATTCCCTTGCTAATTAATGTGTCGTCGAATATTCTACTTTTTACATATAAGTATAACAGCACTAATTGTGCTGTTATTTTTGTGCATCAAGGTAGGATATTCTGACGATACTGGTTTTGCCTATACGAGTGATAAAGGAACATCTGTTTTTGTAGTGGAAATTCTTTCACTGAGGCGTTCCATATAGATAAAAGCCACAAATTCAATTACCACTCCCTTAACTAATGCTCTTTACCGCACGAATGGGAATGTTCTTGTATGATATGTGTGATGCGTGTATCTAGTAGATATGGCTAATGTCTATATTCTATAACTGTGGAACTGTGATCTGTTTTCTACAGTTTAGTTACAAAGATCTTGAAGGTGCTCTATCTTTTTATCTGATAGTATGTGTCGGAAAGACTCAGTCCTTACACTGATTGTTTTTGCACACATTCACAGCAGTTGTGAACTTTGGCTGCCTACTGTTTAGGGTATTATAAATTAATTCTATTGCCTCCTATTTTACTCTGCCTTTGTCAAAAGTCTAACACAGATGGGTCATCCCACTCTTTGAGGGTATAATTTACCTCAGATTGTAAGTTTTAGTATTTTAGGTTATTTTTTTGACTTGTTAGTTGTTACCTCATTTCCTTGCACCATGTTTCCATTTTAAAGTGACTGATGACTTTACTGGTTCTTAACAAAAGATACATCATATCGTATTTGTCATTCTGGTAATATATAATTCTGCATCCTTTTTTGTATTTGTTGAACAGGGGTTGATTCCGCGTGGTAAAGTTTTGTTAAGACTTGGCGGAACATTCTTCCTGGCATTTTGGCCTCTGATTCTCATAACGTTTGGCGTTTTCGCTGCTCTCTATCTGGTAAACATCCTGATCTTTCCTCTACGATGTTCAGATTTCGCCTATCTTTATGTTTAACAATTTTTGTTTACTGAACATATGATGGGGGATCATTGGAAAAACAACTGTAAGTTGTTGTTACATTCCTGTTCTGCTCTGTGAACAGTTCTTTATTCATCCCTGTAGTACTTTCATTTTACGTGTTTTGTATTTCCTATGGTTTGTGATAGGATGGCATTACGGTGTCTTACTGTCTTGTGTCATTCTTAGTGACCACATATGCTCGAAGTAGGAGTACTAAGGTTAGGCCATTGAGTTGTAAGGTTTTGAAGGTAATTGCATCAACATTTTGAAGTGGTATCAGTCACCTGCATCTATAGTGTGTCGACTAGATTAGACAGGCACGAGTCGCACGAGCGATTCCGAGATCAACTCTTCAGCCAAGATATTATACTATGTCGAAACCTATAAGTGTAGAGATAGTTGAACAGTATTCCAAATTCCTCAATTTTTGGTCAATGAGGAGGTAGATAAGATCACTTTATGGGAAGCTAATCGTAGTAATGTTAGAAATGCTTATATGAAAGTAATTTGAGATGAACAAATTGTCTGACAGCAAATATCTCTTCTTTGACATTTCTGAACGAATTATTTTACTGCAGTACTTTGGACCAACATTTGTCCATGACGGAAGCAATATCCCAATTGCTCCCCCGCAATATATTGATCCGTATGTACTTCTTCAAGAGGAGAGAATCACACAGTAAGCTAATCCAGTGCGGATGTCCAGGTGATAGCTTCCGATACTTCCAATACTCCGAGGACGACAAGGAGATTTTGAATCTCTGTAATCTGTAAATTAAAGTTCAGTAGTTGCTCATCCTCTTCTATTGTAATAGTAAGAACGTACTCTCTTTATGTTCTCGAGGGTCGATGGAGTCAAAGTCGTCGTAATCACAAGTTAGAAAGAACTTTGCTGAAACCAGCATGTTGTATAAATAAAGCTTATAATATATACCTGCATCTTCGTTTACTGTCACCGTTTGGCCCAAAAATGAAGAGGGGTTGAGTCTAAACTGTTTGCCAATCAAGGTCAGTGCATGCCTGCTGGAAGCGTTAATGGCAGCTTCAGTGTTGGAACAGATTCGAACTTAAGATCATGACCTGTTGTAACATTATCATTGCGGACTTATGATAAAGATTACAAAGCGTTGGACGCTTGGCCGGCCTTTGAATCACGATGTGTTGCAGTGGATGATATAATCTCTCTCATTAGTATTTACACCAGTTCTCTCCCGAAAAGTATTTGAAGTTACTGCGGAGTACAAAATAATGGATGATACCTGTAAATCGTGACTCGTGAGGCGTAACTAACATTATAACCGGTCAACAATGAACTGTCACTCGTATTGAGCTCATTCAAGCCAAATTGGCTGCCACACGAGATCAGTTTCTTATTGATGTGTTGAAACCAACAATGAACTGTCACTTGTGTTCAGCTCATTCAAATCAAATTGACCGCCACACGAGATTAGGCTACTGTTTGATGTGTTGAAACCATTTCATTTCGGATGTCACTTAATTTTGGTTTTTCGAAATTTAGTACTCTAGGTTATCATGAATAAGTCTGATTCATAGACATTATACATGTTTGTTTTAAGGGGGCGTTTGGTTCGCGCGTGGGTATGAGTTTGGAATCAGGAATCATGCCCGGACGGTATGGTTTGAAACTTGATTCCTCTTACCTTGTGTTTGTTTCAGCTTTGAGTGGAATGAGGTTGAACTTCACCAAAGTTTAAAAAATCTAAAATACGTCATTAAAAATAATTATTTTTGATATTGAAAAATCATGAAAATAAAGATTTGACCAAATAAATGTAAAAAAAAATTATTTAAAATGTTCCATATAAGTTTTTTTTTTTTTTTTTTTTTTTCATGATTCTTGGTTTTATTATTTGATACCCATGAGTATCAATCTCATACCCATCTCCCTCCTTGGGTATGAGAAACCCATAGTTCATGGGTTTGAGGTATCATATAAAACCCTTATTTTTGCCAAACAAACACCTAGTATTGGCTTGGCTCATTCCAAACCCATACCCATACCTTTATGAATTGAAACAAACACCCCCTAAATACTCCTATCAACTTGATTTAATCTAGCCCAAATAATACCACCAAAAGTAAACCTTAAACCAAAAATAACTCGACTCAATAAAGTCAGATATTATCCACTATGATCATAAATGATTAATTTGAAAAAAAACCTTTCAAATTATGACCCTCGAACATCTCGAATAACACAACTCACAAATAACCCAACTTAGAAATAACCTAACTCAAAAACTACTCTTAAACATAGACATGATAAAATTGACCCAGCCTAAATGACCCGACTTGAATAACGCGGCCTGTACATGACTCGACACCTGAGAATTGAGGACCCGAGCTTGATTTGTATCCAAGTTGACCCGACCCAAACGTTTATTGGTGGAAACTTACCGTTATCCTTAACTAAGCTGATATAATAACAAGCCTATAAATGACCCGACTAACCCAAACCAAATTAAACCCGACCAAACTCGATCTGATTAACTCATTTACCAACTTTAACTAATACCTTGGGCCAACCCTAACACCTCTCACAAACACAACCAACAAAGCCCATAACCAAATTCCAAACCCTAACAAACCCTACATATAAAACCCACAAACACTCCTCATTTCTCCATTTCCCATTCCCCCCTCCCCCAAATCGCAGCCGAAACCCCAAAACTCCACCAAAAATGGGAAGAGTAATCCGCGCACAACGTAAGGGAGCAGGCTCCATCTTCAAATCCCACACACACCACCGCAAAGGAGCAGCCAAACTCCGCACCCTTGACTTCGGTGAACGTAACGGTTACCTTAAAGGTGTCATCACCGACATCATCCACGACCCAGGACGCGGTGCCCCCCTAGCCAAGGTCACCTTCCGACACCCTTTCCGTTACAAGCATCAGAAGGAACTGTTCGTTGCTGCTGAAGGGATGTATACTGGACAGTTTCTGTATTGTGGGAAGAAAGCTAATCTTATGGTTGGAAATGTGTTGCCTTTGAGGAGTATTCCTGAAGGTGCTGTTGTTTGTAATGTTGAACATCATGTTGGTGATCGTGGTGTTTTTGCTAGAGCTTCTGGTGATTATGCTATTGTTATTTCTCATAATCCTGATAATGATACCTCTAGGTATGTTTCTTTCCAGATTTCCGTCTCTGTCTTGGTTATTTGTTTGCCTATTTTATTTTATGTTACTTTATCCGTCTTGATAATTTCCTTGCGTTTAAGAAATGTGAAAATGAATGAGTTATAATTAGAATTGATGATTTGAGTAATTTAATTTGTGCTTTTTAATCGAGGTTGAAAATGAAGCGCTTCGCCGTAGTTTTGTTTATAATTGAGATTTGGAGAATTTTTGTGTAATGGATAATGGTGTTTATTGTCTGAATTGTTGCGGTATAGTTTCTTATTTGAGACGGTCTTATGATAGATAACTTGGGTTGCTGTTTTCTCTTTAGATTCTTATGCGAGACGGTTTTATGATAGATTAAAATGCTCCTCATAACGGAGGGAGTATATATTGTTGGAATAATTTTGATTTGGATTGGGGAGGCTGTGTTTCGCTTTAATCAGGTTTGTTAATTAGCCAAAGAAAATTGTTGGGAGGATTAGTTCATGTTGTAGCTTCGTGTGATTAGTTTAACAGTTTCAGAACACGGGATCTTTGTGAATTTATGCGAAAACTATTGGTAACAGTTATCTTTCTCGTAGTATTTAAACTTTCTTTGGTTTTCGATAACTGTCCTGCTGATCTTTGGTAAACTAATGCTTGTTTATCACTCGGTCCGTCCCAAACCTTTTTCTTTCTCAGCATTTGGTGCATTCTAATCAGCTTTAAAAAATCTAGTTACATGAAAAGAGTAGTATATGCTTCATCACTTGCTGTCACGATTGTTTCTTCATTTATTGAAATGGGAAAATCTGGAGGTCCTTAATTTGACAGTATTTCTAATTATCACTTGCTGTCACGATTGTTTCTACAGTTGTTGAAATTGGAAGTTTTGAGGTTCTCAACATGACAGCATTTCTAATTGTTATTGCCAATTGTAGGGTCAAGCTTCCATCAGGTGCCAAGAAGGTAGTTCCAAGTGGTTGCCGTGCTATGATTGGGCAAATTGCCGGTGGTGGTCGTACTGAGAAGCCCCTCCTAAAGGCTGGAAATGCTTACCACAAGTTCAGAGTGAAGAGAAACTGCTGGCCCAAGGTTAGAGGTGTTGCCATGAATCCAGTTGAGCATCCTCATGGTGGTGGTAACCATCAACACATTGGTCATGCCAGTACTGTCCGTAGGGATGCCCCACCCGGTCAAAAAGTTGGTCTCATTGCTGCTCGCAGGACTGGTCGTCTTCGTGGTCAAGCTGCTTCTGCTGCTTCCAAGAGCGACAAGGCTTAAGTTTTACTTTGTTTTCGGTTCTGATCATTTAGTCTGAAGATTGCATGCTAAGATTGTACTCAGTTTTGTTTAGAAACTCTGTTCTGGTTTTTACTACCTGTTATCGACTTAAATACAGTTTTTGCTTAATGAAGCTATCAATTGGGTTTGCTCTTATAAGCCGTCAGTTTAGTAACATTCTGAAAGCTAGTTCTCCATTACTCTCAGTGTTCAATTTGGTTGGCTCATTTGGTTCATTAAGTTTGCGCCTTCTCCATATCTCCCTTGAACTGAAATTGGTTGAGTCTGCTGAGAGAGTCTTGCCTTGTGTCGACGATTTAAATTTAGCTTATCTGAGACTTTTATTTTATCGCGTGGGTACGAAATTAGGAGGATCCCAACTCCAGGATCGATATTTTGTCATGCTTACTCTTTTACATGGATCATTTGTGTGACGAAGCAATAATCTTGGAGTGACTTGATCATTAACATCTTTATACAAGTGAATACACTGACCCATGGAGGCCTTGACGGGCTTACAGTAAATAAACCGCTGCTTAATGTTTCATAATGCACGAAGAACATGACCAGGACATGCCGAAGCTATATACTTTCAAGCTTCTATACACATTGTCACATTGAAATTAAGAATCTCATGGGAAATGATACATATTGAGATACACCTAAGAGGCTAAGATACAGAATGAAAAAGCTTGTATTTCGAAACACTTACACTAATACCTCTAAAGGAAGCTACAGCAGCTAAGAGTGAAATAATCAAGCATGAAACATTTAAAATTTGCAGCCCTATCCATTTCGGCGAGAATCGTCGGATTTTGGCTTGCACGATGTACATCTCAATAGGGAAGAATATGGTCAGCGGCCAAAAGGAAAACGCGCCTAAAAGTCCAACAATGTCGGTGAAGAATGGAAGGAGCATTGCTATGACAGTCATCACTACCACATATAATGATCGCCATGTCAACCTGAACAAATTGACGTTGTAGATCCCACAGAGGAGGTTGATCGGATATTCTGCATTGATGAATTTGTTTTGTGGGCATCTAGTTGCGCATTGAGACTCTATAAACTCGAAAAGTGGTTGCACGAATACCTATCATAAGTACATCAATTATCAATACCATGTTGTAATTTCACATTAGTCTTCTCGAGTCATTTGTATAAAGGTTTAAAAAGTAACAACATTACCTGGTACGCTCCAACAAGATGGACAACTATGAAGATATTGGCAATGGCAATGAGCCAATATGGTTCATAAAATCCAAACCCTGTCAAAAAATTGCCTGGTGCAGCGTTACCAAATGCTGCATAACCAACAACTCCACATAGCATGTAGAAAAACGTGGTTATGAAAATCCCAATTGTCGATGCTTTCTTCATCACCACATTCTCCGGTGGACTTGGTCCAAGTGTATCCTGTCAGTTACAACCATCAATTCATTTAAATCCTATTATGTCTAGAATTTTATATCAACGGGACGAAAGCTTACTTGTACTTCAATTAGAACCATGGAAAAAGCATAAGCAAATGCCATGTTCCCCAACGCGGTAAAGATGTTCCAAATCTTTTGTTCCTTTGTCACATCTACTCCAATTTGTACTCCAGTTAGTGTTGTTTTAGCATGGCTTTCACCTGCAACTTTGGCAATGGAGAGACCAATCCCAATGAAGGAATAACCAAAAGACGTGATGGCCGCGATTATAGAGAGTATGGAAAGCTTGTGAAAATTTTGGATTTGGCAGAGTAATAACTGAACTGCTCCAAATGTTATTATGAATGGATTGTTAGAAAGGTGACATCCTGCTTGGTGTCCCTCCTTGTGGAAGCATATTGCTCTCTTAACAGCCCTATTAATTAATTAATTTCATGAGTAAAGATTAATCAATTTGAAATAACATGTTTACATATTAGTAGGGATGTCAATGGATCGGGTTCGGGTCGGGTGAAGCCTCATCCGTCATCCATCCGTCTTTTTAAAATCTCATCCAACCCGTCCGTCATCCGTGAAACATATCATCCGTCATCCATCCATCCATCATCCATGGATGAAACGGGTGGATCGGGTGATAAACGGGTGTTGTGCATTTATAATTTCAAGTTTAAAAAAATGATGATTTTTTTTCTCTACAAAAATAAAGTTAGATAATTAATTTAGTTTAACTTTCTAGTGGGTAGGCTTACAAAATATTTATATTGAGAGTAGAAAAATATGAAAATTTAAATATTTTATATCTTAATAATGTGTTATATGTAAAAAAAATTAAATAAAAAATAATAAAATCGGGTGGCGGGTGGATGGCGGGTGAAATTTCTTCATCCAACCCATCCGTCATCCACATCCGTTTCATCCGTCATCCATCCACTATCCATTTAAATCGGGTTTTCATCCATATTTTAGGATCGGGTGGATCGGGTTTTAATGGATGCGGGTGAAATTGACATCCCTACATATTAGTCCTCTTTCCGTCTCAATGATTTGTTTCTTTGTAAGGTAAGTAAACAAATGATTGATACGGAGAAAGTAGATACTTAAATCCTTACGCCATGCTTATAGAAGCTGTAATAGTGTAACCTATTGTCACTCCTATGAAGTTTGAATATTGAGCAAGCCCACAAAACATAAATTTCGTTCCACCTGTAAACATATATACACCGTAAAATTAAGTTTAAAACATTAATCAAATTATGTAGAAATAAGAAAGAATCTCAATCAAATTATATAGAAACGGGTTAAATTGTCAGATTAAAATAAAATGATTTAGGAAGATTTTACGATGTGCCCCGAAATTTCTCGGTTTTCTATGTTGTACTCTTATATTTTTGAAATTATAATGTAGCATGTCTGACTTTTTGTTTAAATTTTTAGCAATTTTAAATGCTAATGTTGTTTATTAATAACTTCTTAGAGTTCTTGAAACTCGTGTTAATGTTATACTTAGTGGGCGTGGGAACGGGTTGGGGAGTTGTTTGCAGGGATGACTCGGGTGGAGTTGAGTGGGGTATGGTGGTTGCAGAGCTCAGAGGTGATGGTGCCAATTATTGCTGAGGACGTGTTGGATACTAATAGAATATAAATATATATAAGTTGAGCCTCAACCATCACCGTACTTCAGGGGCCTTTAGAAAGCAGGTGGGATAACCTTCCCCACGAGTTTGGTTTGTATTGTACTATTGTTGGTGATGATTTGCAAGAAATGAATTAGAGTCCTTCATGAATTACTCTATGACGCCTTATCAGTATCCAATTGCACGCTCTAATTCAATTTAAAGTTTACTACTATTAGTACAAATTTAATCACATGCAAATAATGACAATGATCAAGCTCACTAAACACAATCATTGTCTACAACTAATGATTGCATAATCATCCTTTAGAAACAAGATTATAATATCATATCAAAACGTAATTATTAAGTGAGATGATCACATTGCAATACAGTCTATTTCTATAAAAGCTACTCTTTTATTAGTAACCCATAAATGAATGAATTTTTCTGAAAAATGACCATCTTATTCTATAACTTGTGAAATTATAAAATTACCTAGAATAGATCTGACAGCTTCTCGATAAGTATAATTTCTCTTGCCGGTAACAGGGTCCCTATAACAATCAGCCTGCAACATAGAAGCGTACCATGTAACAACGGCGAACACCAGTAGTATTACGGGCCCGGCGATCCAACCCATTTGGGCTACGGCCCATGCTAGCGACAATACACCCGACCCTATTACGGCTGTTATGATATGTGCACTTGCAGTTATCAAAGTACCTTTGTCACATCATTAATTAAAAACGTTACATATTATAATACGTATAAACTTGCATGAAAATCATATTATAATAAAATGGATAGATAAAAACCTTCTCTTTTAGGTTTTCCATCATCGTCGAGATCGGATGAGTTTATTTGGTTTTCAATGGGAGGTGTTTCGCTCATGTTTCAGGACTTGTTTGGATAAGAGATTCTTCCTGGACGTAAACAGGTAGTATATGAATATGAATATTCTAAAGATTTTGTGTTTTTGAGATTCTAAAGGACTTTAGAAGAAGAAGAAGAAGAAATGGTAATGGTAATGGTGATCCAAAATGGTTGATTTGTGGAGATAATATTTCCCATCTTTTCTCTTTTGCAGTTGAGAAATCGTACTTAAGGGTAATGTTAGTTTATATTTTTTGAAGGAAATGAATTAATTAATGAGGGTCGTAAAATTAGAAAGTTGCCAAATGGTTAACGAATTTCAGAAGATTTGAAAGTTAGTTTTTGCAATGTTTGTCGAAGTTATTACATGAATAAATTATGAACGTTTAATTTGGCAGAAGATTTTTGATTTGGTAAAGTTCCATGATAATGGGAATTTAGGCAATTAAATTCGAGCCTATACTTCTTATGCATGCATGTATTATGCGGGACACAAAGTTTTGTTTTAAACGAAAGTATATTTGCCTTAGTTTAAAATTCGTCAAATAGAATAGAAAAGACAAAAGTATAATGTTACGATTGAACCAAAAACTTGTTTTAATTGTGCAAGTGAAATGTTACTTCACGTATTTTAGCAAGCCGGGGTATTACTTATTTTAAGAGAGACTAATTGTATATGGAGTATATGTATATCCATTTTGTGTTTAATCGAGTTTCAGCTGATTCTAGATGAGAATTGACGTTTTAATAAATCGAAAAAAAAATTATAAAACAGCACATTTATATATATGTTGTTTGAGTAACTGTTAGTATGTTTTGTAGGTATGTTATTTAACTAGCTAGGAGTGTTAATTACACTACTAACACTAGTCATATCTGTGGATTGATTTTGCATTATAAAGACAATATCGTCGCCCGGTAATAATTACATTACATATGATTATATAGATCAATCAGTAAGGTCCTGTTTTTTTGGACTTAAAGTCACTTAACTTAAGTTCACTTCAGATCCTATAAGTTCATTTCAGTTCAGATCAGATCCTATAAGTTCAGTTCAGATCCTATAAGTTCAGTTTAGTTCAGATCCTATAAGTTCAGTTCAGTTCAGTTCAGATCCTATAAGTTCAGTTCAGATCTTATAAGTTCAGATCTTATAAATTCAGTTTACAAAAATTAATATAAGGAGAATTATTTTTAAAAACCGACGCAAAAATATTTGACATTAATTATTCGATACATATATATACATTATTATTTTCAAAACAAAATTATCACTCTTCTCATTATTTTTTATCGTAATGTAACCGTGGTATAATGTATGAACAAACCAATGTATATAAAGCGGAAAAATGTTATTATTTTACCTTGTGTTTTAGACTATATTTTCTTATTAGTGTTCTCTCTTGGTTGCCTACTAATTTCATGTAAATTTTTTGTTTAATTTCACTAAAAGTTTGCGTTTTTTTATAATAATAATAATCAAAAGTTGCGGTTTATAAAAAAACAAAAAAATAATAATAAAAATAACAACAAGAACAAGAACAAGACCAATAATAATAATAATAATAATAATAATAATAATATAATAATAATAATAATAATAATAATAATATTTAAGTTAAATTAATTTAAGTTAATTTAAAATCGGATTCTATAAGTTCAGTTCAGATTCTATAAGTTCAGTTCAGATCCTATAAGTTCAGTTCAGATCCAATAAGTTCAGTTCAGTTCAGTTCAAATCCTATAAGTTCAGTTCAGTTCAGATCAGATCCGTTTCAGTCCAAAAGAACTAGATTGTTTTAGTTTAACAAAAGATTTTTTAGCTCCAAGTTTAGAGAATGCACCAGTATCTCATGAGTCATGAAGGAGAGCTTACCATCCTAATAATAGTTTTAACAAACTTGAATCCAGATTAAACCGAATGATATATACCGAATATAATTGTATTTTTTATGCTATCATAATGGAAGATATATTAATCCTAAAAATCAAATATTGTAGCTCTAATCTCTTATCTCTTCTAGATCACAACATACAAGTAAAACTTGATACCATTCAATCATACACAACTTGTTTACGTTCTAGACGGCAATGAGAAAAAGTCAGGCGTTGATGTTTCTTGCTTGAAGGTTAAACCAGCATCACAAACCTAACCATGCACTTATTATTCCGCATTTTGCTCCTTTATATTCTTCCCATTTTCCTTCATTATATACATATCTGAAAGTTTCCTCCTAAGTTATTGGCTTGTTATTATCCCATCAAAACCAAATTAACCACAATAATATGACTTACTCAAAGATCACAAGTGTTCTTTTTCTTGTGTCTCTCCTAATGTTCTTGGCGCTCTCGCATGGTGCCCGGCAAGGTACCATGTTTCCTAACTCGAATTCAGGGCCGGAAAACCAACTTCAGGTTGGATTTCTCATTTACATATTTTAATTTTAATTAATGTTAATAATATAAACAATTATTACTCTGTATTAGACTGTTAAACCAACCTAAGCTTCTAAACATTCATTTATCAAATTAAAAACTAAAAAAAAAATGATACATACTCAAATTTCCGTGATATTTATTGTCACTCTCTCTATTTAAGTTCATAGGGCACATGTTAAAAAATACGTTTTAACTATTTATTTTTAATTAAGTTAATGTTAAGTTGTGCTAATTTTCGAGTAAGAAGATTATAATTTGTTACACTAATATTTTGAATAAAGGGTGTGGATGAAGTGGATAAGGTTTGTGAAGAATTATCAGAAGAGGAATGCTTAATGAGAAGAACTTTGTTGGCGCACACAGATTACATCTACACTCAGAATCAAAATCCATGAAATTAGAAGATAGTCATATGCTTGTATATATCTATCTATGTAAATTGCAAAAATGTTGTACTAGAAGTCGACCAATTAAGAATAATACGTATATCGTAATATTGTTGTAGTAGTTGAATATTTTCATCCAAAATTTCCGACGACATACTTCTAGTTAAGTGTCCATGCATACGTGTTTGGCCTCGATCATCTCAAACCATTTTGGGCCGTGCTTTATGTCAACTTCAAGTCTCAAAAGGTTCTCTTATTTTATTCGTCTTAAAAGTATATTAAAAATATCTAACTTTTATAATTTTTGCAAATACGTAGCTAAATATATTTACCGCATAAAAGTCGCGTTGACAAACGTGATAAAGTAAGTAAACATGTAAAGTGAAGTTGATTGGAGGGAATATAAGATTATGTTTATCAATAAGCCCTGTTTTTTACTTAACTGAACTAAATTTATAGGAGTTGAATTGAACTTATAGATGTTGAACTGAACTGAACTTATAGGAGCTGAATTGAACTAAATTTAGAGGAACTTAACTTAACTTAACTTATATATAGGAGCTGACCTTAACTTATAAGAGCTGAACTGAACATATATGAGCTGAACTTTTAAGAGTCGAACTGAACTTATAAAAAATTTCCGCTTTATATAAATTAATTTTTCTTATTACAAGTAATACAATACATTACGATAAAAAATACATCACATATTACATTTTTTTCTAACCATTTATTTCCATATTATCATCCCCCTCGCCATTTTCATCTTCGTCTTTATTTTCACTATTGACATCATCAAATTCATTGTCTTGCCAAATGTCTTTTACTATGTTATTATTTCGCACCTTGTACATGGCCTCCTTACACTTCATTTAAAACATGCCTGAATCTGTTGTTCCTAGCTTGAATATTCAAGTCATATTTATTGTACAGTATTCCAAGTGTGCATCCTTGTAAAATTATGAAGTGTAAAAGTAGAAATAATAATGGACATTTGATATTTAGGTGACAATTTGAGGCATAAATTTTAACACTTTTCACCTTTTTTTTTCAATTGACCAAATGACATTTCAACTTTCATTCTCAATGACGAATGTTGATAATTAAAATGCTCTAACATTCCTTCTGGGGGGTCTATCTTTAAATTCCGACATATGACATCTAGCATTTGCCTTTTTATCGCAGATAGGAGACAAATATCCTGTTGCATGTATTCGGATATCCGCAGTCGATCCGACTAGATAATACTTTCCTCTAGGTGAATGCAGGAAAGCATATTTTGAATTAGTTAGAGCATCCCACTACACTGTAACGTCATGGACACTTCCCTCCCACCCGACACGGATAAATGTGAAGATTCTATCAAATGAACAAGAGGCTAACACGTTACAACTTTTTTTTAAAGAATAATGTGTATATGATAATTTTAATTTTTAATATTGGATTTTTTTTGCATCTATAAGTATTATTAAAAGGATAAACCTTAAAAGTCACGTAGACAATGCCACCTCACATTACTAAATGTCACTTTGCATTATCCAAATTCCACGTCACCAATCCTCCATGTAATATGACGTGTTTAATTAAGAGGATAATTCATGTTCGTATAATGATCCATTTAAAACGATACACAAATTAAAAAATATTTACATAAAAAATAAATTAGCATAAAAAACATTAAATTTTGGCCCTTTTAATTTATAGATAAATTAAAAAACAATTAAAAATTAAAATTCATACTAAATTTTAAATTTCTACGTTTATTCTTAGAATATTTTAAGTAACAAATAAATATCACATACTTCTAATTTTACGCCGTTTATGAAATAATAAAGAATTTGTAAATATTAAGGGCAATAATAACATACTTAACATTAAACATTGATATTTTAATTTTTAAAACTACAATTGGTTAAACGAAAAAAAAATAAAAAATTACATCACTCTAATTTTAAATTATTTATATGTGCAACTCCTTTCATTAAATTGAATACATATGTAAATCTATAAATATGATTTATAAATAAAAGAGAAGACAAAATATCTACCATTTTTTTAGTTCGTAATACAACTCTCTAAACAATTCTCATGCAATGTGGATTTTGTAAAAAAAAAAAAAAGTAAACCTTTTATATTTCATTTCTCATTACTCTATATTTATGTCTATATTAAATTTGTTAATAATAAAAATGAATGCTCAACAGTCATAAAACATTTATACATATTTATGTATATATATTAAATTTGGTAATAATAAAAAAACCAAAAGTCATAAAACGCTTCCTCATTTGGCTATAAATGTTTGATGAAAGACAACATTTGTGAGCCGAAATTCAAACAAATATTTTTTTTTACCCCAATCGCCAAACGAATTATATATATATATATATATATGTGTGTGTGTGTGTGTGTGTGTGTGTGTGTGTGTGTGTGTGTGTGTGTGTGTGTGTGTGTGTGTGTGTGTGTGTGTGTGTGTGTGTGTGTGTGTGTCAATAATCTTTCTTATCATTGTATCAAAATCAAATTAAGTGTACTAAGGTTTTAAATTAATAATTTATTTATTTATTTTGAAGTTCCATTGGTTATGAAGTAATCTTCACATTTTTAATCTTCACATATATGTTGTTTTGTTCTCATTTAAGGGTTATCAAGATTTGTGGAGTTGTGCTATTCGTAGATAAATATACTTACATCTTTATGAATCAATACCCTATTTCTTACATTATTTAAGGGAAAACTTAAATTAATAACGAAAACGTTAATATTACATAAATAAAATTCCACCATTTTGGTTTCTATTAATCCCTCAGTGGATTTTTTTTAGGGATGGTTCATTGGAGAAAGATGTAATACTACGGTTTTGTGAGTCTCTGGGTACTCTATCGAGTGGGGCTTACTCTGTCGAGTAAGTATGTTTTGATTTACGAAACAATGTTCTGCCTGTAGGGTACTCGATCGAGTAGCCTTGATACTCGATCGAGTAAGTGGCACTCGATCGAGTATGTTACTTACTCGATCGAATAAGTCGGTTATCGGGTAATATTTTGACGGGTTTTGTTAATAATGCGAATTAGTATATATAATACTCCGTTATCTTTCCTAAACACTTATAAACCTAATACACACAAAAAGAAATTGCAAACTACGTTGTTCTCCACATTTGCATTATTGGCAAATCCCGGAGCTAGAGAGGTCGGATTTCGTTGTTCTTTGTATCATTGTGATCCTTGCGTCAAGGGTAAGTTCTACGTACCGTTTTTATAGCATTTGGTTGGGGTTGTTTAAACCCTAATTTTGGGATTGGGGGTTTTTATGTTTATGTTGTATTAGTAGTGAGTGTATGATTATGTGTATAGGAGTAGGGCTCGTAGAAGAAAGATTTTGAGACAGCTGCTAGATCGTCTGCTTTTGTGTTTGCATTCCAGGTAGGCTTTTCCCTAATCAGTATTAGTCACATGATGTGGTTGGTGATTTGATTATGATTGTTGTTAAAGTATAATGTTGGTATTGTGACGGTTGTTGAATATTATCGTTGTTGATTGTTGTTGATTGTATCTGTCTGTGATCTTCGGGGTGCATCCCTGGCTGAGTGGATTCACTTGCGGGTGTGGCTTCACGCCCTTGATTCGTCTTCTGTGGAACCCGCCACAGAAGGGATGTGCACATTAATGGACTTGGGTTTATTGCTCGATGGAGATGAGCGGGGCTTAGGTGGGAACGACTGCGGTCCCCCACTGGCGGTGTGGAGTACCTGTTGCGATGGGTACTCTAGCAGGACTACACACTTTAATGTGTAGTCAGTGACGTGGAGTTTGTTTGTGGAGTTTGGGATTGATGTGACGGTTGAGCTATTTGATAATTATCTTGTTGTGATTGTGTTGTGTGATTAGTACTGACCCCCGTGTTTGTTTTGTAAAACTGTGGTGATTCATTCGGGGATGATGAGCAGTTCTTGAGCAGGTTTGATTAGAGGCATTTGGGCTCGCTGGGATGTGTCACCACGAGCTGATTAGAGTCTTCAGCTGTCATACTTTAGTTTTTGAGACATTTGGTTTTTGAGAACATGTATCGTATTATTTATCAGTTTTGGGATTTGGATATGTAATCACTTTAAACTTTTACTATTTAAATTATGTTTCTTTATTGTCATTTGATTATCATTGCCTCGGAAAACCGAGATGGTGACGTTCCTATACCTGAGTGGTCCTGGTAAGGCACTTGGAGTATGGGGGTGTCACAAAGTGGTATCAGAGCGACGATCCTCAAACCTGTAACCAATGAATCTAATGAACATAGGGAGTCAATTAAAATGAACCCGGGGTAGAAGTTGTAGGAGCTAATGCAAAGGCTTGGGAAACGTCCTAAAGCCGCAAACTCTCACTGCAATTTTGAACCGGTCACATTGGGTACGTGTCAGAGTCGTATGTGTTGTCTTTTGGTTTGTATGTGTACATAGTGGCATGTGTTGTGAATTGATGGATGTTAAATGTGGAGAATTGGAGGTATGGAGTAGAAGTTGAAAGATATGTGATTTGTATATCGAATTGGATGAAAAACATGTTGGTTGTTTATAATGTGGCACATTAGTGGTATGAATAAATTGTTTTGTTGATTTTATAACAAGTTGCGTATATATGCATGCGTAGTGTTGTTATTTTATTAAAATTTAAAAATTGTATATTATGTTGGGAAAGTAAGATTAACATGCGGGTAGTGTATACGAGTCTGCATGACTCGATCGAGTGCGGGGCACTCGATCGAGTAGGTGAGGTGCTCGATCGAGTAGGTGTGCCTCGGTCGAATAGGTAGTTTGATGTTTTCTGGGAAGAATAGTGTTTTTGGGTACTTGATCGAGTACATAGGGGCACTCGATCGAGTAGGGGCCGCTCGATCGAGTGGCTTGTCAGCTCGGTCGAGTATTTTTATGAGCAGAGGTCTGATTAGGTTCTGGAGTCGAGGCACTCGATCGAGTAGGTTGGACACTCGATCGAGTAGCCTCAACTCGACCGAGTAGGTTCTGGTACTCGATCGAGTGGGGTCTGTGCAGGTCATATGCATGTTTTGGGTTATAGTATGCGTGTTTATATCTACCTTTTCTTATATAATTACACGATGCCGCTAAAGAAAACCGCCTTGTATGCTAGAGCTGAGAGCATGAACATTGATGATATAGTAAAGATGTTGGAGCACCAAGATACTCTTACGGAAGCGTTGAAGCGAGTGGGAAAGGATAAGGAGGTTGATCATTAGAAGATCAGCATCCATATAGCGAGGTTCAACCCGAAAGAGTATAAGGGGACCGGGGAGCCAATTCTTCTAGATAATTGGCACAGAGAGATGGAGAATATCCTGGAGTTGGTGCACTGCCCGAATGAGTTGAAAGTGGAACAAGCTGCGTTCTACTTGAGGGAGGCGGCATGAGAGTGGTGGGATAAGGTCAAGGTGAGTGCTAGGGAGATGTACATGAAGCAGGGACTACCTGCTATACCTTGGGATGAGTTCAGGAGAGCCATGAGGCGAGAGTTCGTACCGGAACATGTGAGGAGTAAGCTGAGAGAGGAGTTCGATGAGCTTAAGATGGCATCTGATATGACGGTGGCCGAGTACTACGGTAAGTTTAATGAGAAGGCTAGGTACGCTGAGGATATGGGGTTGAGTGTAATACTACGGTTTTATGAGTCTATGGGTACTCTATCGAGTGGGTATTACTCTGTCGAGTAAGGGGGTTTTGATTTTAGAAAAAGTATTCTGCCTGTAGGGTACTCGATCGAGTAGCTTGGGTACTCGATCGAGTAAGTGGCACTCGATCGAGTACGTTAGTTACTCGATCGAGTAGGTCAGTTAACGGGTATTATTTTGACGGGTTTTGTTAATAACACGGATTAGTTTATAATTCATACCGTCTTCTTCCCTAAACACTTTTACAAACCTAATAATCTTAAAAAGGAGATTGAAACTACGTTGTGCGCATCATCCGTGTTATTGGCAAATCCCGGAGCTTGAAAGGTCGGATTTCATCGTTCTTTGTGTCCTTGTGATCCTTGCGTCAAGGGTAATATCTACATACCAATTTTATAGCATTTAATTAACTTTATTTAAACCCTAATTTGGGGGATTGGGGTTTTTTATGGTTAGTTGTGCTAGTAGTAATTATGTGATCATGTGATAGGAGGAGGATTCGTAGAGGAGAGGTTTTGATACAGCTGTTGAGATCGTCTGCTTGTGTTTGCATTCCAGGTAGGGTTTCCCTACTCAGTATTAGTCACATAATGTGGTTTGTTGTTGATTGTGATTGTTGTAAAGTACCATATTCATATTGTGACGGTTGTTGGATTTGGTTGTTGTTGATTGTGTTTGTCTGTGTTCTTCGAGGTGCGTCCCTGGCTGAGTGGAGTCACTTGCGGAAGTGGCTTCACGCCCATTATTCGCCTTCTGTGGAACCCGCCACGGAAGGGATGTGCACATTAATGGAATTGGGTTTATCGCTCGACGGAGATGAGCGAGGCTTAGGTGGGAACGACTGCGGTCCCCCACTGGTGGCGAGGAGTAACCTGTTGCGATGGGTACTCTGGCAGGGCTACACACTTTAGTGTGTAGTCAATTTTGAGGAGTTGGTGATGGAGTTCGGGTTGATGTGACGATTGAGCTTTGTTGGTTTCTGTCTTATTGTGATTATATAATTATGTGATTAGTAATGAACCCCTTTTTTTTTTGTAAAACTGTGGTGATCCATTCGAGGATGGTGAGCAGTTGTTGAGTAGGTATGATTAGAGGCATATGGGCTAGCTGGGATGTGTCACCACGAGCTGATTAGAGTCTTCCGCTGCCGTACTTGAGTAGTTTTAGACATTTGGTTTTGAGGACATGTATTATACTTTTATCAGTTTGGATTTGGATTGTAATCGCTTTAAACTTATTACTTTTTAAATTATGTTTCGTTATTGTCATTTGATTATCATTGTCTCCGGAAACCGAGATGGTGACATTTCTATACCTGAGTGGTCCTGGTAAGGCACTTGGAGTATGGGGGTGTCGCAAAGTGGTATCAGAGCGACGATCTTGAAACCTGTAACTAATGAATATAATGAACGTAGGGAGTCAATTAAAATGAACTCGGGGTAAAAGTTGTAGGAGTTAATGCAAAGGCTTGAGAGACGTCCTACAGTCGCGAACTCGCCCTGCAATTTTGAACCGGTCACATGGGGGGATATGTGTCAGGGTCGTGTGTGTTGTCTTTTGGTTTGTATGTGTGCATAACGGCATGTGTTGTGAATTGTTGGAAGTTGGATGTGGAGAATTGAAAGTATGGTTAAAAAGTTGAAGGAATGTGTTTCATATGTTGAATCGAGTGAAAAGTATGTTGGGTGTTTATAATGTGGCATTTTGATAACATGAATAAATTGTTTGTTGATTGCATAAAGAGTTACTAGAAATGCATGAGTATTTATTATATTTTTTTTGAAAGTATAGTAATGTATATAAGATGGGAGAGTGAGATAACATGCGGGTAGTGTATAAGAGTCAGCATGACTCGATCGAGTGGGGGGACACTCGATCGAGTAGGTGAGGTGCTCGATCGAGTGGGTCTGACTCGATCGAGTGGATAGATTGATGTTTTTATGGTCAGAACCGTGTTTTTGAGTACTCGATCGAGTATATAGGGGTACTCGATCGAGTAGGGGTCACTCGATCGAGTGGCATGCCAGCTCAGTCGAGTATGTTTATGATCAGGAGGTCTGATTCGGTTCTGGAGTCGAGGCACTCAATCGAGTATGTTGGCCACTCGATCGAGTGGGTTGTGGCACTCGATTGAGTGGGGTCTGTGCAGGCTATATACGTGTTTTGGGTTATAGTATGTATGTTTATATCTACCTTTTCTTATATAGTATCAAGATGCCGCCTAAGAGAAACGCCTTGTATGCTAGAGCTGAGAGCATGACCACCGATGACATAGTTAAGATGTTGGAGCACCAAGATGCTCTTACGGAAGCTTTAAAGAGAGTGGGGAAAGATAAAGAGGTAGATCACTCAAAGATCAGTCTCTACATAGCGAGGTTTAACCCGAAAGAGTACAAGGGGACCAGGGAGCCAATTCTTCTAGATAATTGGCATAGGGAGATGGAGAACATCCTAGATTTGGTGCATTGTCCTGATGAGTTGAAGGTAGAACAAGCTGCGTTCTACTTGAGAGAAGCGGCAGGTGAGTGGTGGGACAAGGTAAAGGTGAATGCTAGAGACATGTATGCGAAGCAGGGGCTGCCTGCTATCAGGGGCGAACCCAGGATTTTTAATTTGGTGTAGCAAAATTCTAAAATTGATAATATTACAAAAAAAATGTCAATTACAAAAAAAATTAAAATATTGCTACACTATTCGACGAGTTCGCATATCTAAAAATTGTTTTACAATTTCATCATCGGTCACATTTATAAATACATCACGTTCTAGAAACGTAACCAAACAATCATTCAGGTATTCATCGCCCATGCTATTACGCAATCTGTTTTTGATGAATGACATAGCTGAAAATGCCCTTTCCACAGTCGCGGTTGCCACCGGAAGAACCAACACAAGCTTTAGAAGCATGTAAACCTTTGAATGAGTCAAATGTTTCCTTGTTTCAACAAGTTTCATGGAAAGTTCGTTAAGAGTTTTGAGATTCCAAAATCTATCATCATTTTGAACATCATACTTGAAGGTATCAAGTTGATATTCAAAATACAACAAATCTTTACGAGAAAATTCACAAGGGTAGAACTCAGCAAGTTGAAGGAGCTTCTTCGTATCAAAAGAAGCAAATCGATTTTGAGGATTAAAGTAAGACATACATACCAGGAGTTCTTTACTTTTCTCGCTAAATCGATCATTAAACTCTGACAAAATTTGATCAATAACGCTCATGAAAACCTCAGCTCGAAAATGTTTAAGATTATCTACTTCTCGTCGACCACGTCTATGTCTTCCTGGAATAACATACACATCATCCATATTAGGAATATCAATGCCATGCTTAAAGCAAAATGCACTAACCTTTTCCATGTGAGCATCCCAACCATTATCTCTTATCCTTTGCAAAGAGCTTTTTGTCACATCCACAAGCTTTACAGCATTCACAATATCTTGCTCTTTTTTTTGCAATGCAAGGTTTAATTCATTTGTTACGCCA
Source organism: Silene latifolia (assembly GCF_048544455.1). NCBI lineage: Eukaryota > Viridiplantae > Streptophyta > Magnoliopsida > Caryophyllales > Caryophyllaceae > Silene > Silene latifolia. The sequence goes on from NC_133536.1 coordinate 24,836,073, forward strand.
AAAATAGTCACCATTAATTGAGCAACAAATACGAAATCAAACGTCCTCAAAGCATAAGAAATGGACTCTGCCTTTACAGTGTCTGCCCCACTAGAAATCTCTCCAATTGTATCAATCGCATCAAGGATGGAAGAGTACATAGTAAGCACACGTAAGATCGTTTTAAAATGAGAATGCCATCGAGTATCACCTGGCCTGCTCAATCCAAGCTCTTGATTTAAACCACTTCCCGATTCAATTTCACCTACCTCAATTTCTTTCAACACATGTTCAGCTTGTCTTTCTTTAAGAATTTCTTTTCGCTTCGGTGAACTTCCAACCAAATTCAACAAATTTGCAAGTGTTTCAAACAACCAACTACAATCATAATTCTTTTTAGCAACAGCAACAAGTATTAATTGAAGTTGATGAGCAAAACAATGGACAAAGTACGCACTTGGAGATTCATTCAAAATTAAAGTTTTGAGCCCATTAATTGAACCTTGCATATTACTAGCACCATCATAACCTTGACCCCGAACTTTTGAAAAAGTAAGAGAATATTTCTTAAGTAACTGATAAATAGCTTCTTTCAATGTTAAGGACGTAGTGTCACCTACGTGCACAATACCAAAAAACCTCTCTTTCACTTGTCCTTTTTTATCAACGAACCTTAAACAAAGAGCCATTTGTTCTTTATCAGCTATATCAGCCGACTCATCAGCAAGAATACCAAAAAAATCACCATCAAGTTCTTTCACGATCTTCATAGTTGTCTCCATTGCACAAGCATTAACAATTTGTTTTTGAATTTTAGAAGACGCTAATATGCAATTTTTAGGAGCATTTTCTAAGACAACTTTTTCTATATTTTGATCATGTTGTGCAAGAAGTTTCAAAAGCTCAATAAAATTTCCCCTATTCAATGAAGTCTCTTTTTCATCATGACCACGAAATGACAATCCTTGTAGTAAAAGAAACCTTGTAGTTTTAATAGAAGCTTCTAAACGAGTAAGGTATGCACTTTTAGTTGCGGTAGAATGATTTTCAAATCTTGATACTATGGAATATTTTTGCTTCTTGAAATTATCAAGATCTCTCATAGCATTATTGTGAGCGCTCTTGTGATTACCAACATGGTTATTAAAGGCATCAGTTCTACTCCAAGTTTTAAACCCATTACTAACAAAGGCATCACCTCCTACCGCATTATCCTTTTTGAAAAGATAACAAACAAAACAAAAGGCAGCATCTTTCGCTTGACTATATTCAAGCCAAGACTCAAAGTTTTTAAACCACTCAGCCTTAAACTTCCGTTCTGACTTACTCATAAGTTTTTGAGGGAAATCATAATCTTTAGGTTGACAAGGACCTCTGCGAATATATTCTCTTTGGACTATTTCCTTATCATTAGGATGATAATCTGATATTCTTTTCCTCAATCCCGGATCATGTGGAAGAGACGCAATCTCGCCACTTAATCTTAATACAATAGAAGGTTGTGATGTCGGGTTTGAATTACCTCTGTCATGAGTTTCACCATCTTCTAATCAACATTAAGTGGCAAAGAACTCGGCCCACCTGATTGAGTTGATTCTTCATTTGATTTGGAAACCTTTTTCGAGAAAAAACTTGTAATTACTCCATCTCTTGTTCTTTTTGATTTACAATCTAAAGTCATATGCAAAATAATGTGCAATTAGTCGACTAAAACTCTGAATCACTGAATGTTCAACTATGAAAAACAAACAAATTCACCTAAGCACATTAGCTTTGTCGCAACTCGCTAGATTCTAAAACAAAGTGTACAGGTAAATGAATTTATTAAGTCATTAAGCAATACTATACAGTATACACATCTACTTGACAATTTCCACTAGGCACTAGCCAAGATTCCCACCACGCAAGACAATCAAACAATGAAACAATTCATCTCCCAAGTTCCAATTAACAGGCTGCCTAATTCGGAATCAAGCCAAATATTCTTTTCAAAAGTTGTTTGATTGTCTTCAAAAATTTCGTAAAACTTCTATAACCAGCTTTATACCCAAATCACAAATTCACAACAATTGTCAATTTGTCACTAAATTTTTCAGCAATTAATCGATTACTTAAATTGCAAAATTTAACCATCATTTTAATTAACCCATTACAATTTACAACATGTCAGTGTAACTCAACAATCAAACTCTTCAATCATTACAATTTACAAATGAAATCGAATTGCTAAAGACGGAGAATAAGAGCCTTAAGAGGTACACATTGAAATTACCTGTCTGATTCGTGGTGGTGGGGCGATGCGGCTGTGGCTCGATTGTCGACGGCGATTGAAGCGGTGCGCCAGTGACGCTTGGGGTCGGAACATCTACCATACTGATTTGTGAAGAGTTTGAAACTAAGAATTTTGAGAGTATGATTAAAGATATATGAATGTTCTACCGCAATTAAAAGTGGTATTGTAATTTTATTCTTCATTTGATAATTAAATTTCAAAACAGAAGTTGTAGAAATCAACCAGATTTTTAGGGATATGGGTGAGATAATTTAGGAATGATTAACTACTTTGAGAAGGAGGATTGAAAAAGATGCGGAGGATTTTAGGAATTGGTGTAGCAGTTAATTATTTCGTAAGGGGTTTTTTTTTATTTGGTGTAGCATTTGCTACACCTAAGCCTAGTGTGGGTCCGCCCCTGCCTGCTATTCCTTGGGAGGAGTTTGGAAAGGCTATGAAGAGAGAGTTCGTACCGGAGCATGTGAGGAGTAAGCTGAGAGAGGAGTTTGATGGGTTTAAGATGACATCTGACATGACGGTAGCTGAGTACTACCGACAGTTCAATGAAAAGGCTAGGTATGCTGAGGATATGGGATTGAGTGATGAGAACCCAGCTCTAAGGTTTGAGAAGGGGTTGACCCCCAAGATAATGGAGAAGCTACCCGTGGGAATCCTTACAGATGTTAAGGAAGCTTATGAGAGGGCTAGGAGTTATGAGAGGCTGGTAGAGATGACCCGAGAGAGAGGATATGAGAAAAGAAAGGCTGAGACCGAGGGTGGTGGCCAATCCAATTACAAGAAGGTCAACCACACTCAGGCTAGAGCGTATTCATCTGATTCGGGGTTTAGTGCTGGGGCTTCCTATGGGCGTGGCCATGGGAATAGTAGCAGCAGCTGGGGAATGACCTGTTTTAACTGTGGCGGTGTAGGCCACAAGAGACATGAGTGCACCAGTGCGGTGAGCGGGGGTTACCAGAGGCCGGAACAGGGAAGTTTTTCTCAGGGGCCGGCACAGAGTTATGCGAGCAACAAACCGGCTGGGTCATGGAACAACTGGGGAGGTCAGAGCAACAACGGTGGAGGTAACCGCAATGGCGGTAATTCTTATCAGAAGCCAGCTACGAACACCAACAACAATCAAGGGTCAGGTGCTAAGCCGACTACCTCTGCCAAGATCTCTGTCCGGGAGGTGGGCGGAAGACCGATGGAAAGTCATTTATGATGGAGAAGAAAGCAGCTGAGGACGACGCACATGTTATCACTGGTACTTTTCTTGTTAATGGTGTTCATACCTTTGTTTTGTTTGATTTGGGGGCGTCGCAGTCGTTTGTATCTTCGAGTCATGTTAAACAGTTGGGTCTGAGGGAATATGAGTCTGTAAGTGAGAAAGTCTTTATACCTTCGGGTAAGTCTGTATCATGTGAGAGGTTGTATAGGGATGTATCTATGATAGTTGGGCAAGTTGATCTACCTGTAGACTTGCTAGAGTTTCCTTTAGACGGTTTTGAGATGATAGTCGGGATGGATTGGTTAGGAAAGTACAAAACTAAGATAGACTGTTATCAAAAGAAAGTGTCTCTGAGAGGTCCTAAGGGCATTAGTGTGTCTTATCGTGGGACAATCCAAAGTTAAGTTGATTGCAGCTATGACCTTGAAGTCCTATCTGAGGGAAGGGTGCCCGATGATCTTGTGTCATGTGAGAGATGCATGATGGAGAATCCGAAAGTTGATCAGATACCAGTTGTGGGGGAGTTTTCAGATGTCTTTCCAAAGGAGATTCCGGGGTTTCCACCGAAGAGGGAGATAGATTTCAGTGTTGAGCTGAAACCGGGGACGGGGCCAATCTCTAAGGCACCGTACCGGATGGGTCCTAAGGAGTTAGAGGAGCTCAGGAAGCAGCTAGATGATTTGATAGAGAGGGGATACATTAGACCTAGTGTATCACCGTGGGGAGCACCTGTTCTTTTTGTGAAGAAGAAAGATGGGAGTCTGAGGTTGTGCATAGATTACAGGGAGCTGAACCGAGTGACGGTGAAGAACAAGTATCCTTTGCCAAGGTTAGATGACTTGTTTGATCAGTTGAGTGGTGCATCAGTCTTTTCCAAGATTGATTTGAGGTCGGGGTACCCTCGGTGAAGATTAGAGAGGAGGACATACCAAAGACAGCTTTCACGTCGAGGTATGGCCATTATGAGTATGTAGTGATGCCTTTTGGGTTATCTAATGCGCCGGCTGTGTTTATGGATTTGATGAACAGAGTCTTCAGTCAGCTTTTGGACAAGTTTGTGGTAGTTTTCATCGATGACATATTAGTCTATTCCAAGACTAAGGAGGAACATGAAGAGCATCTGAGGATTGTGTTGCAGACCTTGAGGGAGCATGAGTTGTATGCAAAGTTGTCCAAGTGTGAGTTCTGGTTGGAGAAAGTTGTTTTTCTGGGGCATGTGATTTCTAAGGATGGGGTAGCTGTGGACCCGGCAAAGATTGAGGCAGTTACCAAGTGGGAAGCACCAAAGAATATAGCTGAGATCAGAAGTTTCTTGGGTTTAGCTGGATATTACAGACGGTTCGTGAAAGATTTCTCCAAGATTGCTAGACATATGACAGCTTTGATGAGGAAAGAGAACAGGTTTTGTTGGGATGGGAGTTGTGAGACGGCGTTCCAAACATTAAAGGAGCGTTTGACCACAGCTCTAATCTTAGCATTGCCCGAAGGGACTGGGAATTTTGAGGTTTATACAGATGCCTCAAATAATGGGTTGGGATGTGTGTTGATGCAGAACGGTAAAGTGATTGCCTATGCTTCTAGGCAATTGAAATCTTATGAGGAGAATTATCCTACACACGATCTGGAGTTGGGTGCAGTTGTGTTTGCTCTCAAGATTTGGAGACATTACCTTTATGGGGCGACCTTTAAGGTATTTTCAGATCACAAGAGTCTCAAGTACATCTTCACTCAAAAGGAGTTGAACATGAGACAGAGGAGGTGGATGAAGTTGATTGGCGATTATGACATGGATATTATCTACCATGAAGGGAAAGCTAATGTAGTCGCCGATGCTTTGAGCAGGAAGAGTGTACATTCTTTGTGCACAGCTATATCCTTGATGAGGTTGAGAGATGAGGTTGGGAAGTTTGGGATACATATGATGCAGAAAGGGGATGCCATGGGGGATTTGACAGTGCAGCCTGATCTATATGATGATATTCGAAGAAAACAGGTGTTGGATCCTAAGATGGTGGAGTGGAGAGATGGAGTAGAGAAAAGGACAGTGCCTAGATTCTCTATTCATACAGACGGTAGTTTGAGGTTTGATGGGAGGTGGTGTGTCCCTAATGATGAGGAGCTGAAAAAGACAATCAAGACAGAGGCACATTGTACACCATATTCGGTATATCCAGGTGGTGACAAGCTGTACAAGGATTTAAAGAAGACTTTCTGGTGGCCTGGGATGAAGAAAGAAACGGCTGAGTTTGTGGCCCGTTGCTTGACATGTCAGAGAGTTAAAGGGGAACAGCGACGACCACAAGGTAAGATTCAGTCTTTAGAGGTACCTGAGTGGAAGTGGGAATCCATTTCTATGGATTTTATCGTGGGTTTGCCAAAGAGTCAGCAGGGTAACAACATGATATGGGTTATAGTGGATCGACTGACCAAGTCAGCTCATTTTGTGCCAATGAAAGATACATGGACTAAAGCACAAGTAGCTATGGCTTATCGGAAGAATGTGCTAAGGTTACATGGGGTGCCTAAAGATATAGTATCTGACAGAGATTCGAGGTTTATCTCAAGGTTTTGGAAAGAGTTGCAGGAGTCTTTGGGAACGACATTGAAGATGAGTACATCATTTCATCCTGCGACAGACGGTCAGACAGAGAGAACAATCAAGACTCTTGAGGATATGTTGCGAGCTTGTGTGATGGATTTTGGTGGTAGCTGGGAACAGAGGTTAGATTTGATTGAGTTTTCCTACAACAACAGCAATCACACTAGTATTGGCATGGCGCCATTTGAGGCCTTATATGGGAGGAGATGTAGGAGTCCGATTTGTTGGGACGACAGTGCTGAGGCAGTGGTTTTAGGACCAGAGATGGTACATGAGATGGTTGAGCAGATTAAGATGATCAGGGAAAGGATGGGAGCGGCTCAGGATAGGCAAAAGAGCTATGCAGATCTACATCGCCGGGATATAGAGTTTCAGGTTGGGGACAAGATTCTTTTGAAAGTGTATTCTAGGCGTGGGGTCATGAGATTTGGGAAGAAAGGCAAGCTGAGTCAGAAGTTCATAGGACCGTATGAGATCTTAGATCGGGTTGGAGAGGTTGCTTACCGTTTGGCCTTACCGTCTGCTTTGGAGAGAGTGCACAATGTATTTCTTGTATCTCAGTTGCGGAAGTATGTGAGTGATCCGTCACACGTGTTAGAGGTAGAGAACATAGAGCTAGATGAGTCCTTGTCTTACCTTGAGGTGCCTAAGCAGATCCTTGACCGGAAGGTTAGGAAGATTAGAAATGGTGAGACAGTCTTGCTTAAGATTCTTTGGTCTAATCATGAGGTTGAGGAAGCTACATGGGAGGCAGAGGAGTCCATAAGAGAGCCCTACCCGTTCCTTTTTTATCAGGTATGTATGGTTACGGGGACGTAACCTTGTTTCTTTTAGGGGGGTAGGAGATGATCGCGAAGAGTTTTTGTATCTTTTTATGTTCTTTTTGGTATAGTTAGTAGTGGTTTGAGTCGGGTTGAGTTTGGTTGGTAGTATGTGTCGGAGTTTTGTGTCGAGTTTTGTGTTGTTTGTTGTGTCGGGAGTGTGGTAGTATGTTTTTCTTTTGTTGTGGTTTGAACTTCGGGGACAAAGTTCTTTTTAAGGAGGGAAGACTGTAATACTACGGTTTTATAAGTCTCTGGGTACTCTATCGAGTGGGCCTTACTCTGTCGAGTAAGGATGTTTTGATTTTAGAAAAAGTATTCTGCCTGTAGGGTACTCGATCGAGTAAGTGGCACTCGATCAAGTACGTTAGTTACTCGATCAAGTAGGTCGGTTAACGGGTATTATTTTGACGGGTTTTGTTAATAACACGGATTAGTATATAATTCATATCGTCTTCTTCCCTAAACACTTTTACAAACCTAATAATCTTAAAAAGATGATTGAAACTACGTTGTTCGTATCATCCGTGTTATTGGCAAATCCCGGAGCTTGAGAGGTCGGATTTCATCGTTCTTTGTGTCCTTGTGATCCTTGCGTCAAGGGTAAGATCTACATACCATATTATATAGCATTTAATTAACTTTGTTTAAACCCTAATTTGGGGGATTGGGGGTTTTTATGGTTAGTTGTGCTAGTCGTAATTATGTGATCATGTGATAGGAGGAGGATTCGTAGAGGAGAGGTTTTGATACAGCTGTTGAGATTGTCTGCTTGTGTTTGCATTCCAGGTAGGGTTTCCCTACTCAGTATTAGTCACATAATATAGTTTGTTGTTGATTGTGATTGTTGTAAAGTACCATATTCATATTGTGACGGTTGTTGGATTTGGTTGTTGTTGATCGTTGTGATTGTATTTGTCTGTGTTCTTCGGGGTGCGTCCCTGGCTAAGTGGAGTCACTTGAGGGAGTGGCTTTGCGCCCATTATTCTCCTTCTGTGGAACCCGCCACAGAAGGGATGTGCACATTAATGGAATTGGGTTTATCGCTCGACGGAGATGAGCGGGGCTTAGGTTGGAACGGCTGCGGTCCCCCACTGGCGGCGAGGAGTAACTTGTTGCGATGGGTACTATGGCAGGGCTACACACTTTAGTGTGTAGTCAGTTTTGAGGAGTTGGTGATGGAGTTCGGGTTGATGTGACGATTGAGCTGTGTTGGTTTCTGTCTTATTGTGATTATATAATTATGTGATTAGTAATGACCCCGTCTTTTTTTTGTAAAACTGTGGTGATCCATTCGGGGATGGTGAGCAGTTGTTGAGAAGGTATGATTAGAGGCATATGGGCTAGTTGGGATGTGTCACCACGAGCTGATTAGAGTCTTCCGCTGTCGTACTTGAGTAGTTTTAGACATTTGGTTTTGAGGACATGTATTATACTTTTATAAGTTTGGATTTGGATTGTAATCGCTTTAAACTTATTACTATTTAAATTATGTTTTGTTATTGTCATTTTATTATCATTGTCTCGGGAAACCAAGATGGTGACATTTCTATACCTGAGTGGTCCTAGTAAGGTACTTGGAGTATGGGGGTGTCAAATTGAGGGAGGAGAACCTAGCTTTGAGGTTTGAGAAGGGGTTGACCCCCAAGATAATGGAGAAGCTACCTGTGGGAGTCCTTACAGATGTTAAGGAAGCTTATGAGAGAGCTGGGAGGGCTGAGAGGTTGGTGGAGATGACCCGAGAGAGAGGTGCTGAGAAAAGAAAGGCTGAGAGCGAGGGTGGTGGCTAATCCAACTATAAGAAGGGTAGCCACACTCAGGCGAGAGCATACTCATCTGGTTCAGGGTTTAGTGCTGGGGCTTCCTATAGGCGTGGCCATGGGAGTGGTAGCAGTAGCTGGGGGATGACCTGTTTTAACTTTGGCGGTGTAGGCCACAAGAGACATGAGTGCACCCGTGCGGTGAGTGGGGAGCAACAAACCGGCTGGGTTATGGAAAAACAGGGGAGGCCAGAGCAACAACGGTGGGGGTAACCGCAATGGCGGTAATTCTTATCAGAAGCCAGCTACGAACACCAGCAACAACCAGGGGTCGGGTGCTAAGCCGACTACCTCAGCTAGTACTGTCCAGGGAGGTGGGCAGAAGACCAGTGGAAAGCTGTTTATGATGGAGAAGAAAGCAGCTGAGGACGACGCTCATGTTATCACTGGTACGTTTCTTGTTAATGGTGTTTATACCTTTGTTTTATTTGATTCGGGGGGCGTCACAATTATTTGTATCTTCGAGTCATGCTAAGAGGTTGAGTCTGAGAGAGTATGAGTCTGTAAGAGAGGAAGTTTTATACCTTCGGGTGAGTCTGTATCGTGTGGGAGGTTGTATAGAGATGTATCCATGATAGTTGGGCAAGTTGATCTACCTGTAGACTTGGTAGAGTTTCCTTTAGAGGGCTTTGAGATGCTAGTCGGGATGGATTGGTTAGGAAAGTACAAAGTTAAGATATATTGTCATAAAAAGAAAGTTTCTCTGAGAGGTCCTAAGGGCATTAGTGTGTCTTACCGTGGATTTGTTGTCAAACCCAAAGTTAAGTTGATTGCAGCTGTGACCTTGAAGTTCTATCTGAGGAAGGGGTGCTCGTTGATCTTGTGCCATGTGAGAGATGACAGGATGGAGAGTCCGACAGTTGAGCAGATACCAGTTGTGGGGGAGTTTCCAGATGTCTTTCCAGAGGAGATTCCGGGGTTGCCACCGAAGAGGGAGATAGATTTCAGTGTTGAGCTGAAACCGGGGACGGGGCCAATTTCTAAGGCACCGTACTGGATGGGTCCTAAGGAGTTGGAGGAGCTCAGGAAGTAGTTAGGTGATCTGATTGAGAGGGGATACATTAGACCTAGTGTATCACCGTGGGGAGCGCCAGTTCTGTTTGTGAAAAAGAAAGATGGGAGCTTGAGGTTGTGCATAGACTACAAGGAGCTGAACAGAGTGACAGTGAAGAACAAGTATCCTTTGCCAAGGATAGATGACCTATTTGATCAGTTGAGTGGTGCAGCAGTCTTTTCTAAGATTAATTTTAGGTCGGGGTACCATCAGGTGAAGATTAGAGAGTAGGACATACCAAAGACAGCGTTCACGTCGAGGTATGACCATTATGAGTATGTGGTGATGTCGTTTGGGTTATCTAATGCACCCGATGTGTTTATGGATTTGATGAATAGAGTCTTCAGTCAGTTTTTGGACAAGTTTGTGGTGGTTTTCATAGATGACATCTTAGTCTTTTCTAAGACTAAGGAGGAGTATGAGGAGCATCTCAGGATTGTGTTGCAGACCTTGAGGGAGCATGAGTTGTATGCAAAGTTGTCCAAATGTGAGTTCTGGTTGGAGAAAGTTGCTTTTCTGGGGCACGTGATTTCAAAAGAAGGGGTAGCTGTGGATCCTGGAAAGATTGAGGCAGTTACCAAGTGGAAAGTGTGGACATGGCCCACTTGCAAGCCCAGCCGATCTGTGGACATACAACGGTTTTTTGAAAGCCACGCTCGGCGGCGTAAAAATGCTTTCGGCCGGTTCGTTTTAGATCGGTCGGTTTCGTCTCGGTAAGGGTCTCGAAACCATTAGAGATGTCCGGAGTCGCCTCCAAGCATTTGTGGGATGTTTGGAACCCGTTCGAATCCACTTTATACCCCGGTCAAACGAAGCACAAAGCAGTGTTTGACATAGGTACTAAAGATAAGGAATCGTCCCTCTTTAGCATCCTATCTCTAGAATGACTCTCGTACTCCCTAGATAAGGTCGTCCACTATCCAAAGTTTCTGAGTAAGAGATGAAGGTACGTATTGGGAAGCCCTTTAATCAGACACCCAATCCCGCCCGCGGTAGCGGCCTCTACTGATCGATCTTGGTTGGTTGAATGCAAAAGTTGATAAAACGGTTTAAATGTATGAATGCGCATCCACCAATTTAAACCTAACATGTGAGAGCTTTCTAAGTCGGTTGATTTAATCCAAGTATCAAGTATAAGATGTCGAGTTGGATTAATGGTTGATTTGTATGCAAGACGGAAATTAAATATCCATTTACCAAATTAGGTTTATGGTGCATAACGTGATTCATTTGTCTTAGTAAAGCATTTTGCAAATATGATTTTGAATGAGAAATAGTCATCTGACCCGTCCTATATCCGGGCTAACGGAAGTCGGGATCATCCTAGACTAATGCTGGAAGGGAAACAGGCCCTGTGCCAGATGGCTATATGAGGCGCGAGCAAGCCGGCAGTATAAGGGGACCTCCCATGGTTTTGAAAATAAGAAAGAAAAGGCCTGTTTAGGCGCGGGTCAACCAACGGTTGTATGCCGTGTTCTGACCTTTTGAAAAACGTTTAGAAAACGTATTGAAAAATGGGCATTTGACCCGATTTGGTTTGAAAGGAGCGTTTAAACCGTATTTGTTGATTTGAAGAACGAGACTTAAATAATCGTCATTATTTTGATGATATTCGGTGTCGGGTTCGACTTGACAAGCTTGACATGAATAGTTTTGAAAATAATTATGAACTAATTGTTTTAAGTTCATTTGAATATAATTAGTCGATACTCATCATCGTACCCGGGTTAAAATCCGGCATGGTATGTAGAACCAAGGATGACTTTGTGTTGGTGACTAATATGCTTGTTTTGAAAATGTAAAGAAGTGATGAAAGGCTTTAATATACCTCCCAAAATGTAAAGAAATGAAATAAAAGGCTTTAAATACCATTTAAATGTTATTAACCAAATATTATCACCGAAACACGGATTTAACCGTCATGGTATGAGGAACCAAGGGTGAAAAATGTTTTATGGTTAAAAACAAATAAAATAAAATAAAAAAGGGTTTGAAAATATTTGAAATGGTAAAAACCGATTACAAATATGAAAATGGATTAAAGGGGAAAGACGAGAACAACCACGGTTGAATTCTGACCTGGGCACCCCATTGAGGTGCGGGCCTATGTGCACAATAAGGGGCTTTTGCCTCAGGCCAAAACTCAGTTTTGGCTCGTCTATCCCATGTTTTGGATCGTGTTATGCATGTTTTAGCATGTTATAGTCATAGAACAAGTAAAGACATGATAAAAGAAGGATTTTTACACCCTCATACTTACATGTTTGGTTATGGCGAGAAACCGACGTAAGTTTAATAACTCATTTGGTCGGAAAAGACTCGGTTGAAAACCGTTTTGGTAAGTAAAAAGAGTGTTTTATTAAGTTTAGTGACGGTGTAGTGGTCAAAGTGGTCGATCAAGTGATTTAATGCACGATGACGGTACCAAACAATGTGTAAGGCTTGTATTTACGATCGGTAGGTCGTAAATACGCGTCGGATTGTGACTTAAGAAGTCGAGTCGAGAATTTAAGGGAGAAAAGAGGGGGCGGACACTCTCGTAAGTTCTCAAATGGGGGAATTTAAGGGGTATTTATAGGAAAATGAGTGGTTGTGTGAGTTTTGAGCGACGTGGCCACCTGGGCTGCTGAAAGAGGCGCGAGCCACGTCGCGGTTCTACGAGTTGTCCTGTCACTTTCACACAAGTGCAATCATGATTTGTTCTATCCTAGGATTTGTAGTCACATGTTTGGTACTTGACCATTCATGAATCCGGGAAATCTTAGAATATAAGGCTTTGAATGTTTTGTTTTTGGTGGTTGACTCGTTGTTGGAGGTGGGATTTGAATTTTTGAGTCGGTTTTTGGTCCGGTGTTGGTTTTGACTCTAGTTAGTGTCATTGTGACCCCGTCGTCGTGCATTAAACACTCCAGGTACTCTTGAAAAGTTTTGAAATGTTTTATTTTCAAAATCGTTTTAAGTTTTACGACGTAAAGTTGTACACAAACTGTCGATCAAACGCCGCGATTCCAAAGCATGTTATAGTCCGATAATCATCGGGTGTTTGTTGGAGTCTCAGCAGATACTGGGTATCTACAGAGCCTCCACTTTGACTGAGGCTTGGACATGGCAAAAGTCAAAGTAGAGCCCCGAGGTCAATCGAAGATTACAACCTGGAGACCCAAGCGACGTCGAGGCGGCTCGAAAGGATTCGGGCCAAGGACCTGCCATCGGGAAGGGCGACGCGAAGGCGACTCGAGGGTACGAGTCAAGGAGCTGTCGTCGGGAATAGTTTAGAGTCTTTCGACTATCCGTGCGGGTCGTTTAAAGTCTGTTAGACTGCATACAAAAGCTCGCCAGCCATAAGAAGGAGTCATACCTGAGGCATCTTCGGATACGTCCTTGCACATTTGCGGATAAAGGCTCGCCAGATGTGGTGCGTACATGAGGAGGGCTCACCAGCCGCGATGCGTAGTAAGGCTCGCCAGCTATGGTGCGTACATGAGAAGGGCTCGCCAGCCACGATGCGTAATAAGGCTCGCCAGCTATGGTGCGTATTTGAGGAGGGCTCGCCAGCCGCGATGCGTATTAAGGCTCGCCAGCCATGGTGCATACATGAGGAGGGCTCGCCAGCCGCGATGCGTAGTAAGGCTCTCCAGCCATGGTGCGTACATGAGGAGGGCTCGCCAGCCGCGATGCGTAATAAGGCTCGCCAGCCATGGTGCGTACATGAAGAGGGATCGCCAGTCGCGATGCATAATAAGGCTCGCCAGCCATGGTGCGTACATGAGAAGGGCTTGCCAGCCGCGATGTCTAATAAGGCTCGCCAGCCATGGTGCGGTCGGTTAATTGAGCGTGAGAATAGCCGCGTTGGATGGGCTTGTTTTGAAAGTAGTGGGCTCGTGATGCCGCCGTGGAAATAGTGAATTTGAATTTTCACTACTGTTGTTTTTGAAAAGAGCGGGTTCCGCGAGGAAGCCCCCTGTTGGCATTTTGAAGGAATAGTGAACTTGAATTTTCACTACTCGTTTTTGAACTTGAAGTGGTGGTTTCGGTCGCCGCCTGTTTGAATTTTTGAAGGAAATAACAAATTTTAAATTTCGCTATTATGTTTGGAGTGACGGTTTATGAGCCGCCGTTGACATGTGAAGGGAACAGTGAATTTGGAATCTTCACTATTACGTTTGAAGTGACGGCTTATGTGCCGCCGTTGACATGTGAAGGAAATAGTGAATTTGGAATATTCACTATTACGTTTGAAGTGACGGTTTATGTGCCGCCGTTGACATGTGTAGGAAATAGTGAATTTGGAATCTTCACCATTATTTTTGAAATTTGACGGTTTTAATTGCCGTCGTTGAAATTTGAAGAAAAATAGTGAATTTTGAATTTTCACCATTATTTTTGAAATTTGACGGTTTTAATTGCCATCGTTGAAATTTGAAGAAATAGTGAATTTTGAATTTTCACTATTATTTTGAAATTTGAAGGGAAAATGGCGATTTTGATCGCCGTTTGTTTGAAATTTTTGAAGGAAAATAGTGAATTTTGATTTCACTATTTGTTTTTGTATTTAAAAAATGACGGTCCTTAATATCGTCATTGAAAACTTGAAGTTTATTACGGGAAATTCGGCCAAAGCTTAAAATTCGCTGAAAGAGCAGGGGAACGCCTGATTAAGGCGCGAGCTACCTGGCGAACCAAGGGAGCTTTCCTATTTTTCTGTAAGAGACGCGAGGTTGGTCCGCATATCATCCTCACTTCATCTTCAACCTTCGACACAAATAAACCACAAAAATCGCCATTGTCGGGCCTTTGCTTGCTTTCATTCGTGCCATTATCAACAATGTCATCTTAAGGTATGTATTCCCTCTTGAATCCATTTGAATTTGTTGGTCTTTTAGCTAAATTGAATTAGGGTGAAAATTTTACCCTAGAAAAAAATCGATTTGGGCATTTTTGATTGAGCCCATTTCAAGTGAAATTGATGATTGCATTAGGTTAGAAAACCTGTTTAGGAGTATAGGGGTGCTTTTAGTGTGCATTTTGGTCCCCGTTCCCGCTCCCTATGTTCGAAAAACATGAGTGAGTTAAAGAAACCGTCTCATCTCACAATGCCAAGTTTATTTGCTTGGATAGTGGGTCCCACTAGGTTGCATTGTAGTCGGGAAAGACTCTATTTGCCATTATGGACCTTTGTTGGGTATTGTGGGCAAAATTGGAATTTTTGCCTTTTGTGACGGTCTTATGTCTGATAAAATAAGCGTCTGTTTGAGCTTGAATTGAGTCAGTTTGCCTTGAAATGGACCTTATTGGTAGTTTAGGTCGCCTTGAGGCGTGATAAAATCACGTTTGCCTTTTTGTGGTCGTCTTTGAATTTTTGACCGGTTTGTGCTCAAATTGGCGTATAAATTGCCTTTTTGAGCCGTATAAAATTTTTCCATTGCATTGGGAATGTATTTTGGTTTGTTGGCGGACCTTGTGTGGATCTTGGGGTGCCGTTTTTTTGTTGTGGTTGTTTTGACTCGTCTTTTGCTTGAAAAGAAGGGCGAGTCGTTTCTTTTTGTGCGTTTTTTTGTGAATTGTTTTTGTTTGGCTGGATTTGGGCGGGATTTCCCTTGTTTTGCTTTGCAGGTTGTTCTTTTTGTTTTTTTTGGATTTGTCCATTTTACGTCGTCATAATGCCAAAATTTCGGCTGACGTTCTTTGTTTGCAGGAGAGTGTTCGGGACAGGCTGGGTCCCTTGCCGCGACTTTTGAGGAGTTGTTCGGGACGAGGCCGGTTAGCACTCCGGTTAGTGTACCCGCCGCGGTAGTGGAGAACGCTTCCGAGGAGGAGGGACCCTCTACGGAGACTGTTGGGGCCGGGAGGGCCGTTGAGGAGCGTGAGGAGCCCGTTGTTGGGGCTACCGGCGCTAGGAGAGCCCAAACTGGGTCTGAGGTTGGTACCTCCGGGAGGAGGGTTTCTACGAGGAGACGGACTCCTCGGCCGACCAGACGGACTTTACAGAACGTCGTTAGGGTCGTTGAGAGGCCTCCCATCCGTCACGTTGAGTCTCGTGGTCAGAAGAGACAGAGGGCGGAGACAGTTGAGGACGACGCTAACGTCGCGAGTTGGGACACTAGACGGGCTACAGCCTCACGAGGGCTGAACCTGCGGGCGGCGCCTGCTTGGGCCGAGGGTTTCGACGGTAGCCAGTTGTTGCTTCGACTGGACAGGCACATATCCTACCGTGCTCATGAGGGCTTGGTGAGTCGTGTCCCTTGATTGAACTTTCGTCACTTTTGAAGTGTCAGACCTGAATAGGCGTTCTGACGTTGTTTGTTTTTTATTTCAGCAGATCGGCACCATGAGGACTTTCTCGGGCTTTACTACCTGCTTGGGCCTTTACGACGTTCTTCGAGCCGGGACGAGGGCGTTGATAGAGAGGTCGGCTTTTGGGCCATTGGTGGCCGCTTGGCGGGATAATCACAGGTCTTCGATTAGGCCGAACCTGTGTCTGATCCGTGCCATGTTGGATCGGTACTGGGACACGTCGTCGCCGTTCCACATGGAGTTCGGGGAGGTCGGCGTGACCTTAGAGGATTTTGCCATGATATCCTGCCTCCCTTGTGGCGAGACGCCCGTTGAGTTTACCGAGACGCCGGAGAGAGTGTCTTCTCCTACGGTTACTCATCTGATCGGTACTGCTTTGCCGGAGCCTTCTGACATTACTCTGTACCTGATCGCGAGTTCGTATGTGAGAGACCACTTCAGTGAGAGAGTGGCGGGTGTTGCTCCGGCACCGTTGGAGAGTCCGGAGGCAGAGGCTAGAGCTGACGCGTAGGAGGCGCGGTTGTGGTTGTGGTACTTCTTGGGTGCCACGTACTTTAGTGACAAGGGTGAGCGCTTGTCGACCGAAGTGCTTCCCCTCCTCGCTGACCTTGACACTTTGGGTCAGTTCGACTGGGTTACGCCGGCCTTGGCGAGTTTCACCCGGTACATGCATGCAGCGGTGCGTCCCGAGGCAGTGGGGGATGGTAGTGCCCTTGCCTTGGCTGGTCCCGGCCTCATCTTGGAGGTACGAGCATTTTTTGTAGTTTTTTTTTTATTTTTTTTTTATTTTTATTTTGATTTTGGCAATTTTTGAGAAATTGGCTGATTTGTGTTTGCTGTGTTTGATTACAGGCTTGGTTGTACGTTTACTTCACCCCTCTGCGTCAGGGGACTACACGCGGTGTCCCCTCGACCTACCCCGCTGTGAGGGATTGGACGGTGGCTCGGAAGAATTTGATTAAGTCGACTTACGAGGACTGCAGGCGGCGCGTGAACAAGCTTCGAGTTGCTGACGTAAGTTGTTGTTCCTTACTCCTTCTTCTTTGTGGAATTAGATAGAGATAGGATGACTAGGTAGCTTAGGAAGCCCCGAGTCAGATGAGTAGCTTTGTCTTGAATGCAGTTTGTCGGGTGGCCTTGGGAGCACTACACGGACGTGCCGACCGCTGTCAGGGAGCGTCAACGGCCTCGCAGTTCCCGATGTTTGTACTTGAAGACGGCGATCGAGCTGGTTTGGTACCTGGGCGAGCGTTTAGCTCTTCAGTGCCTTACTGAGATCTTCATGATACCGGTCGACCCGCCTAAGGTGTTGTTCCAGGAGTCGACCCCTGACGAGGTTGAGGAGCACCTTCACGGCCAGGGAGGTGAGGCATTGTTGCTGCGAGGCGTCGACTACGACACCTTTCGGTTGTCGAGGCTTGCCTGGTACCCGATCGAGGTATATTTTCCTCTGTTATTTTGTTTTCCTTGCTTCTTTTGATAGGAGGATTTGTTATTTTTGATGCGGATCCAAATTGCAGGGAGTCAACCTACTGAAGAGGACTCAACCCCCAGTTTTCCCTGCAGAGACCACCTTTCAGGGGCCGGGTGGTGAGGAGCTACAGCTGCGCTTGCCAGAGCCTGCGGTCGCCGAGGTAACCGACGTTGGCATGGAGTGGAGGCTGATCGTTCTGAGGGTGAGTCCCTGACTTGAACATTTTTCCTCATTTGTGTTTTGCCTTGCATTGTACTGAAGGACATTTTTTAATATAGGTGACGACCGTTAGTCATCAGGCTTTGTGGCGGATGGCTAACCGCTGGAGGGTGCCTGCTGGTGACCTGGCTGCGAGGGAGGCTCGGCTTTCTCAGGTATTTTGTTTGTGTGCTGTTTTTGTGCATTTTGTGTTGCGTTTCACGTTTTAAGATCTTGATGATCTGTATTGTGTTCTGTAGGGTACAGCGGATCCAGCGGAGCTTCCTAGGGTCCGCGCTGAGTTGGATTCAACTAGGTCGATGATCGAGGCCCAGGGGTTGGGGATCACTCGTCGAGACCAGGAGTTGAGGCGTCGTGAGGACGAGTTACGGAGCCGAGATGCGAAGATTGCCTCTCTGAGGGCTCAGTTGGCTGCAGCGGAGGAGCTTCATGTCGATGTGGAGCATGAGATGCTGGAGAGTTCTCCGGAGAGGGAGTCTGAGAAGGTGGTAGTGTCCGCGTTGGCGGTGACTTCTCGTGAGACCGGGACTGGTCCGACGGGAGGCGCCGAGTAGTTGTGGTAGCTTTTTCGTGTCTTGGACTCTTGTTTGTACATATTTACATTTTGCGTGAGGCGGTTTGTATATATGTGTTTTTGGATTGTGGTTTATTGTGTGATTTTTGCCTTTTTTGTGTTGTGTTTCGGAGGAGCGCTGTCGGCTGTCAATTCCCCTTTTGCTTTGCACTAGATCCTGCATCGTTAGTGTAGAAAAACAGGCAACAGGTAGCATATATACATAAACGTAAACACTTAAAAGCATTTGATTGAAAAACAAAATTCAACCAAGATGACTTGAAGTTAAAAATTGATTTTTTGAATAATGAAATAAATTTTGAAAATTTTTGCGACAAGTCGTCACGTTTGGGCTCCAAAAAGGAATTAATTTGAAAATTGAGCAATTAACTCATGTCTTGAATTAAATTGCGTTGAAATTGTTGAAATGATTTGTGACTCGAAATATTCAAACTCAAACCGTCGGGGATGAATTTAGAAAAGATTTGAACGAGTGTATTTGATTTGTGAGGTCAAGACTCGAATTTGTGAGTGCTTGAATTTTTGAGGAAAACTGACGTCGTGTTATCAATTTTCGGCTTCGAGCGTTCTGGCGGGAGGTTTGAGGTGTCAGGAGAAAACACAAGTTGAAAGAGACAAGTCAAAGCGGGAATCCTGGGAGAGGGCCTAAAGAGGCGCGAGCAGGCTGGCGATGGGAGCCAGCTCTCCCCTTTTTCCGAAAAACGCGCTGATCATTTTTGTATAAATAGTGATGTTTGCGCTTCATTGTTTCTTCATTCGAAACACAAAAACATTTCTACAAAACTTCTTCTTCTTCTTCTTCCACAAAAGTATTTCATGGATGCCTTCGAGAATGCGTTGCGACAATGGTGCCGGTATTTGTCGCCTCCCGAAAAGTATCAAATCATTTGTATGGGAGTTGGTCAATTGTTGGTGCTCCGTCAAGTCAAGGTGAAATCCTCATTTCTCGAAGCATGTTCTCGGTTTTGGGATTCGAAACACCATGTTTTCGTTTCCCGAAAGGTGAAATTTGTCCTCTTGCCGAAGAAGTTGGAGCCATTGGTGGGTGGCCGGGTTTTGTTCCGGTGCTTCCTCCGACTCGGTTGTGCTACAAGGAGAGATTCCGTTCCATGTTGGGTTTGTCGACAAGTCAAGTCAACTTTATTATTGCTCCACATGGTGTGGATATGTTGGCTCTTATCAACATCTTTTCGAACCGATTAGATGCCAATGTTTCGGAGATGGCTAGGAGAAGGGCTTTTGCCTTTTGCCTTGTCCATGTGTACCTCTTTGTTGATGTTTTGAAGAAGGAGGGGCCAAAATGCTATGGTAGTATGACCATTATACATGTGGTTGAGCAAATGGAGCATGGTAGATATCCATCATGGTTGGTGCTTGGAGAGATCATCCAAGCTTTAGACAAGGAAGGCTCTTGCGGAGAAGCTCCTTCGTTTGGGTCCCCAAGGATCCTCCAAGTGTTGCTATTGGAGAGGCTAAGGTATGTAGAGCCTCCGGTTGATTCTTCTTCTTATTCCTTCGGTCACCTTACCATGAGGAAGAAGTTGTACTCGGATAGTTTTGCTTCTACCGAGGGTTATTGGGCCGCGAGATTGACGAAGGAGGGTGGTCCTCACATCCGTTGGGTGGTGCCATGGTGGCACTTGAGGTCCTTCACGGGGTTGCCCGCTTCGGGTGCTAGTCCTCGTTCTTTGATGGTGGTGGGTTTGAAGTTGCTTCCTTCATTTATCCCGAAAGGCTCATGAGGCAAATGGGGCGTCAACAAAAGGTGCCCGCTCAAGATACCCTTGTCCAAGAGAATGTTTTCCGGAACTCCGAGCTTGTGGAGGTCTTCGAAATATGGTGGGCCACTCGGCCGCTTTGGGAGGTACCAAACCCTGTTGCCACGACATAGGTGACTCCCGCTTATGTCAAGTGGTCACGTGCTCCGTCCTTGGAAGAGAGGTCCAAATTCCGTAAAGACGAGGTTGTCGACTTGAAGTATCGAGAGGTTGGCAAGGCCAACCGTGCCTTCTTTGAGGAGTATGTTGATGGAGCTAGCCCCGATGTAATGAGGCCACCAAAGAGGAGAAGCTCGGGTCCCAAGAATATGGTGGGCCGTGCATTGGCTCGTTTCGGGTCGAACATGGGGTCTTGTGTTAGACTGGAGGCCGTCGCCGTCTTAGATCCGTTGAGGATTCGTTCCGAGGAGGAAATCCATGCTAGGCGGGCCAACAAGAAGAATAAGGGGAAGATGTACCCCGAGGGAAAAGGCAAGGGTAGAATGGAAGAGTGAAGATCTCCAATACCCACTTTATTATTATGTTGTATTAGTGTTGTGAGTTTTTATTATGTTGTACTAGCTAGTTATTGTGTGTTTTGTGCTAGTTTTATTAGGTGAGGTGTTTTAGTTGACACATTAGCTTTGACAAGTTGTAGACTCGTCGAGCTTTATTTGTTGTTGAAATTGTAATCCCGCCCATTTTTAATTAAATAAGAGGATTGCACGTGTAAAAAATTGTGAACGCTTGTTTCTTCCATCCATTTTGTAAAGGCAATTCAGCATGAATCGTCCTAAACATTTGCACTTGGGAAATGGAATTTTTGTGGGAAGGGAGAGAGGCTTATTTTTGTATTTTGTGGGAAAAGGGAATGTTTTTCCCTTTTCTCTTTTTTGATGGGGATGTTTTTTGTATGTGGGGGTTTTTGTCGTATGGGGATGGTTGTTTTTGATTGTGGGGATGGTTGTATTCTTCTTGTGTAAGAAATGACTACCTACGTATTCACTTGAAAAGGTGAAATCAAACCATGATCGTAGTTCGAAATGCTTTGTAAATTTGATTGGGTTTTGTGGCTGTATCCCTCATGTATAAAAGGCACTGCCTACGTATCCACCTGAAAAGGTGAAATCAAACCATGCTCGTAGTTCAGGGTTTTTTTTGTTGTTTTAGTGCAAATGGATGTTGCCTTTGACAGATCAAAGGACATTCGAAATGGGCAAGGTGCCGCAACTTAGACTCGATAAAACATGCAATTTCAAATCAGAACGTGATGAGGAACTTGACTTGAAAAGGGTTAATGTGGTTGCTAGTTGTAGAACTAGGCTTGGGTCGTTGGTTGCTATGGTTCAAGGGTAGTATTTCTTGAGTTGGTCTAGGTTGGCCGGGTTTGTAAAATCCTCCCCATCTAGGTCACTCAGTCTCACTGCGCCCCCCGAAAGTATTTTCTTGACCAGGTATGGCCCGGCCCAATTGGGTTTGAATTTTCCCCTCGGATCGACGGGTAGTGGTGCTCGAACTGACTTGAGGACCAAGTCGCCCTCCTTGATGTTCTTGGGTTTGACCCTTTTGTTGAATTCCCGTTGTATACGTCGTTGGTATAGCTGGACGTTGTGCAAGGCGTTGAGCCGCCGCTCGTCTAGAAGAGTGAGTTGTTCGTACCTTCGACGGGTCCATTCCGCCTCAGGGACTTGACTCTCAAGCAGGATGCGTAGAGAAGGGACCTCTAACTCTACCGGTTGAACCGCCTCCATGCCATATGCTAGGTAGAAGGGTGTGGCGCCCGTCGGTGTTCGAATGGAGGTTCGGTATCCCCACAGTCCGAATGGGAGTTTGCTCGGCCAATCGCGGTAGTTGTCTTGCATTTTCTTGATAATGGTGACGAGAGTTTTGTTAGCTGCCTCCACCGCTCCGTTGATTTGGGGACGGTAGGGGGATGATCGATGTCGTTTGATCTTGTATTTGTCCAGCAAAGCTTGAGTTTCCGCCTGGAAGTGAGAGCCTTGATCGCTGATGATTTAATGGGGTACCCTATATCGGCAGATGATGTTGTTTTGGATGAACTTGGCCACTTGTTTGGCGGTCAAGACTGCATATGACTGCGCTTCCACCCATTTAGTGAAATAGTCGATGGCGACGAGGACGAAACAATGCCCCTTGGTGCCTACCGGGTTAACTTTCCCGATGATGTCGATGCCCCGGGTTGAGAAAGGCCAGGGTGACGTCATGGTGTATAAAAGGGATGGTGGTATGTGTTGTATGTCGGCGAAGATTTGTCAATTGTGACAATGTTTGACGTAGTTACGGCAATCAGCTTCCATGGTGGTCCAGTAGTAACCTAGCCGCATGATTTTTCGGGTAAGCATCATTGCGCTCATGTGAGGGCCACATTCTCCGTCGTGGACCTCTCCCATGACTTTTTTGGCTTTTTGATGGTCAATGCAAAGGAGGAGAATCCCTTAGGGTGTTCTTTTGTATAGTTGATTTTGGTTTATCACGAATTGTGATGCAAGGAAACGGATGTCTCTTTGTCCTCTTGGGTCAGAGTTAGGAGGGAATTCGTTTTTGGCTTTGTAGTTGAGGATGGCTTGGTACCAAGGTTCATCATGGCTTACCTCGTCGTTGTTGATGGCACAAATGTGAGCTGGCTCGCTCCTTCTCTCGACACACATGGGCATCGAGGTCATGTCGTCGAGTGTGGCAAGTTTCGCCAGGGCATCAGCAAATTGACTTTCCTCTCGTGGCAAGTGGAAGTAGTCGACTTGATCGAAGAACTCGGCCTCTTGATTGATCTTTGCTCGGTAGGGAGCCAAGCTGTCACTTCAGATTTTCCATGATCCGGACACCTGATTGATGATGAGCGGGGAATCGCCGTGGACCCTCAGTCTCTTGATGCCAAGTGTGATGGCTGCTTGTAGGCCGATGAGACATGCTTCATATTCAGCAGTGTTGTTGGTGACGGCGAAGTCTAGTTTGACCGAGATCGGAACATGTTCTCCCTCCGGTGATATTAGGAGGATTCCTACCCCGAAGCCTCTCAGATTAGATGCGCCATCGAAGTATAGGTCCCATGCGTCGGAGTCAGCACAAAGGATGTCTTCGTCAGGAAGTAACCATGTGTCGGTCGTTGGATCCTCGTTGACGGGTTTCTCTGCTAGGCAATCGACAACTGCTCTTCCCTTGATAACCTTGAGGGGTACAAATTTGAGATCGAACTCGGACAGCATGAGTGTCCACCTAGACAGCCTTCCGTTTAGTACGGGTTTTTCGAAGATATAGTTGACCGGGTCCATCTTGGAGTAGATGTGGACCGTGTAGCTGAGCATGTAATGCCGCAACTTCTTTGTTGACCATACTAGGGCAAGGCGTGTCTTTTCCAGTTGGGTGTACCTTGTCTCATACTCGATGAACTTTTTGCCGATGTAGTAGAGGGCTCGTTCTTCGCCGTCGACTGTTTGTGCTAGCATTGCTCCCATGGCTGTGTCGGTAACAGTCAGGTATAGGGATAAAGGAACCCGCGATTGAGGTGGCATGAGGGCAGGAGGTTTGGATAGGATTTCCTTTATTCTGTCGAAGGCCTTTTGACAGTCGTCGTCCCAGTCGGTGTGATCGAAGGCGCAAAGTTTCTTGAATATTGGTTCACAAATCATGGTGAGCTTGGAAATGAAGCGGCTGATGTATTGGACCTAACCGAGAAATCCACGAATCTCCTTCTCGTTCCTAGGCCGAGGCATTTGCTGAAGGGCTTTGATTTTGGTTGGATCAATCTCAATGCCTCTTTTGCTGACGACATGTCCCAAGAGTTTTCCGGAGGTGACCCCGAATGCACACTTCTGAGGATTTAGTCTCATGTTATATTTTCGCAGACGAGCGAAGAATTTTCGAAGGGCGTTGATGTGGCCGTCCCGTTCTCTCGATTTGACGATCATGTCATCGACATATACCTCTACCTCCTTGTGCATCATATCATGTAGGAGAGTGATAGCGGTTCTTTGATAGGTTGCTCCGGCGTTGATGAGGCCGAAGGGCATGACCGTGTAGCAATATGTACCCCACTGTGTAGTGAATGCAGTCTTGTGCATGTCTTCTCAGCCATTTTAATCTGGTTGTACCCAGCATACCCGTCCATGAATGATAGGAGGGCATGTTCGGCAGTGTTGTCTACCAGAATGTCAACATGTGGCAAAGGGAAGTCGTCCTTTTGACTCGCCTGTTCAGATCCCTGAAGTCGACGCAAACCCGAATTCTTCCGTCTTTCTTCGGTACCGGAACAATGTTGGCCACCCAGTCAGAGTACTCAGATACTTTGATGAAACCAGCCTTGAACTGTTTATCTACTTCTTCCTTGATTTTCAGGGCCCATTCAGGACGCATCGGGCGTAGCTTCTGTTTCACGGGTTTAGCTCCGGGCTTAATGGGTATCCGATGCCTTGCAATTTCTCTGTCAATCCCAGACATATATCTGTAGGACCAGGCGAACACGTCCTTGTATTCGTGGAGGAGGTCAATGAACTGTTGTCTTTCCGAGGGATCCAGGGTTGTCCCTATCCTAAGTTCTTGAGGTGTGTTGTCGGTTCCTACGTTGATAGGTTCGGTCTCCTCAATGATGGGGGTTCTGGTTTCCCATTTGTCAAGTTCTTTGGCTAAGTGAGGTGGGTAGTCACTCAATTAAATTCTTCATAGTCATTCAGAATTGCATTGTAGTTAAATTGAGACGAGTCATAAGCAAACTTAGCGTTCATTAAGTTGACACGAGCGAAAAGCTCAGAGAGGACAGACATCTCATGGTCAGTCAGAGGCGACACAGCAGAGGAGGTAGCCCCTGGAACAGGCTCCGGATTGTCACCTTTCATGGGAGTGGGGGTGACCCTAGTAGACTCTGCCTCTAAATCAGCCACGACTTTGTGATAAAATAGTGGGAAGGGGACCTTAACTGGGACATCAGGAGTGTTAGTAGCTATGACAGACTCTGACTCCGACTCAGACTCAGATTCTTCTTCACTTCCCTCTTTGAACATAGGGCCTTCTCCAGTTGTGATCTTGAGAATGCGGCCTCGGCGATCGGTCCACTTGACGGTCTTCCTCCAGCCTTGTGTAGCTTTCTCCGGGTCAGTGTCGGAGATCAAGGCGGTTGGGTCAAATTGATTGTCCTTCAGGGCGATGTTGATAATGTCCTCATAGTCGAGGTGCTTGATGTTATCTTCCCCAAATAGGAGAGTGACATCTTGTCCATCGAGGAATGATGACGGCTTAGACTCGGTTGATGCAGCTTCGGTGTTGTCGGGGATGAAGTTGCAGTCCTGGAAGACTTACACACCCGGGTATCTGGCTTGGCCACAGAGTCATAGATCGGCTCCGGAAAGCCATGGTAGAGCTCTGATTCTCCTTCGGGGACAAAGTATCCGTTGAGGGTCAGATGATAGGGACGGAGGATAACTCCGTGCTTCTTGCGTTTTCGAACTAGGAGGTTCATTTCCTGGATATCTTCATTGAATTGGTAGGCTCATATCCCAGTCCGAAGGGAATGTTGGGGACCTTAGCATGTTTCAAGGGAGGTAAGGTGTCCTTCAGTGGATTGAGGGGCAAACCCGGGAATTAACCATTGCGCATCATGATGCGGTTGACTGTGAGGTTGGCAAACGGGTCACAATCAAAGGGTGTTGATTCATTATTTATGGCATTCACGGCTTGGAATCCCCACATTTCATTGTCATCTTCCTCAATGGCCTGAGAGGCTATTCCCTTTCTCATGACAGCTTTGATCGGGGAAGTAGGGATTGTGATTGTTTTCCCGTTGAAGGGGACCCTAATTTTCTGGTGGAGAGTCGAGGTAACTGCCTTGACAGCGTGAATCCAGGGACGTCCGAGGAGCATATTGAAGGAGGCGTCGATGTCGACCACCTGAAAACTGGTTTTCCTTTCCAGTGGTCCGGTTGCGACAGTCAGAGTGATGAGCCCCACGACCTTGCGATGAGTGCCGTCGTACGCGTGTACCCCTTGGTTTGTGGGGACCAAATTAGCTTCCTTAATACCCAGCTTGTGAGGGGTCTTGAGGGGAATGACATTCACCGCAGATCCGTCATCTACAAGGACCATGGACACATTCTTCCTGAGACATTGCACGGTAATGTACAGGGCAAGGTTATGATTGGTTCCGAAGGGAGGGATATCTTCGTCAGAGAAGACGACTGGGTTGTTCAACTCAGGGGCGTCCTTCATCATATGTGCCACTATTTCTTCAGGGGAAGAGGTGGAGGACACAGTTAATTTTCCCAAGGCATGTAGCAAAGCCTGTCGATGCTCAAAGGATGTCGCGATCAGTTGCCAGATCGAGATCTCGGCTTTTGCCTTCTGAAGCTGCTTGAGGATCGAATTCTCAGGAGCTCTCGGTTGAGTTTCTATTTCCGGGACGACTTGGTCGTTTGTGGTTGGAGCGACCATTGAACTGTTCGGGTTCTGATAGGAGCGTCCGGACCGGGTAAGGTGACCGATCTCTTTCGCCCGTTTCTCTTTCCCTGGGACAATATAGACATCTTCAACATCATCTCTCCAGATGCCATTGATTTCAGGATCTCGAAGGCACCTTGGAGGGGTATTCCTTGGTGGGCAGTTTTTGTGAGGGATATTTCTGTGATGGTAATTTTTGTGAGGGCAGTTTTTGTGAGGTTGATTATTGTGAGGGTGATTATTGTGAGATGTATGCCAGAATGGTCGCAGGAGCAACCCGTCCTGGTGAGGGTAGTTTTGGGCGCTTGGGGGACTCTCCCTCGGGCGTGGTGGTGGAGGATTGAAGATAAGTCGGCGGTAGGCATCGTCAAGTCAGGTGATCCTCTCGGAGAGGCTGGCTATGGCTTCCTCAACCTGTTGGAACATGGTGAGCATAGTTGCGGCACTGAACACAAATACCCCGTCCGAGGGATCTTTCTCCAAGGCTCTCACCTCGTCATCAACTGGCAGGATGAGGTGTAAGCAGTCCAGAGTTGGCTCATCATTGGAGATAGTGTGGATTCCGAGAGGATTTGTTTTGTTGTTTGGTTTAGACGGCGGGGGTAAAGGCAAATCCCCTTTCTCAATCATGTCTTGGATGATGTGTTTCAGTTTGAAGCAGGTTTCTGTATCATGCCCTTTCCCTTGATGATACTGACAGTAGGCATTGGGGTTCCAGAAGCGGGATTTCTTAGCATCGGTCGGATCCGGGGTGGGTCCGATTGGTTGTAACTTTCCCTGGTCCATGAGCCTCTTCAAGGCACTTGCATAAGTTGACCTTATATTAGTGAACACTCTCTGGGGGCGTTCAGCTCTCTTAGCAGATGGTTCAACGAGGTTGACTTCATCAATTTGTTCGTTTGGCCGTAAGGGCGAGACCCGGTTGAGGTGGATCCTTGGTAGCCTCTGCCAGTGGTCTTGGCCAAGACACCCTTCCGGAGGTCATCTTCAATGCGTGTCCCCAGAATTTGCTGATCCTGGAAGATCTTAATATTTTGATACCTCAGTAAGTTGGCATACACTGGGCGGAGATTGTTGACGAACTTCTCCACCAAAGTTGATTCACTCGACTTGCTAACTAGTTGAGTACTTACCCTCCTCCAACGGGTTAAGAACTCGGTGAATCCCTCCTTGTCGTTCTGGGTTAGAACCTCGAGAGTATGGGTATTGGCTTGGATTTCAACATTGTCGGCGTATTGTTTGGCGAATTCAACTGCGACTTCATCCCAAGTAGTAAGGTTTTTCGGATCAAGGGAGTAGTACCACTGGCGAGGGATCGGTTCCAAAGAGGATGGAAAGATCCGGGTGAAAAGCTCCTGTTTGACCTCTTTAATGGCCATGTAGTCTTTAAAGGCACGGATATTATTGAGCGGGTCCTCCACTCCTTTGAACTTAGGTACATCATTTAGGGTAAAGTTGTCGGGTAATTGATCCCCAACAGGTTCGAACCTTCGGTTGTTCTCAAGATGGATATTGTTACCCCGGGCTAGGAGCTGTTCTTCTAAGAGCTTTACCCTCTTCTCAGTTTCAGTCAGAGGTGGAGTATTATGCTCTCCAGCTTCCTTGTTTTCTAGGGCGTCGATACGGGTCTCGACGCGATCCAGGGTGACCTTAAGAGCGGTGAGCAGTCAAGGCTAGATCGGTGACATCTCTGTTGTTATCATTGTTGTTGTTGTTGTTGACAGACGAAGTTGAAGACGGGGCTACGGCTCTGAGGCAGAAAAACGGCTCACATTACAACTCAATCCGACACGGTTCAAAGACTGAACGCAGACAACATAAAGGACGAGACAAAGATCAGACTTAACGAGACGAGGGTGATCGTGTATGGTTCCTCGGTGCTGACTCGATTTATGACGTGACGGTGTTGACCGAACTTTTAACTTGAGTCCAATGTAGCGGCGTGACGCCATTGGACGAGTCTTGTGGTGAGACGACTTATAAGTAAAGACCCATAAGTACGTTTGCTTTAACTCGATAGACATGAGGCGGAAATGGAATGGTGGACTGAAGTTTTCGAAAATAGAAATTTTCAAAAAGATTCATTTGTCGCTTTGTGGACGGCCTCCGAAGATAGAGATCTCCGCAAGTCGGTCAGTTGAAAGGGTTGTCTTATGTTTATTTGCAAAAGACGGTTTGAGTTTGAATTAGCTCGGAAAACAATGTATTATTTCCCGAGTTTGAAAATTGTCATTACGACGACCTATAAAGGCGTGTTGAAATGGTTATAAAAACCGAGTTTGTAAATCGTTATTACGATGGCCTAGAAAGGCGTGTTGAAATGGTTATAAAAACCGGGTTTGAAAATCGTCATTACGACGGCCTAGAAAGGCGTGCAACGGTCGGCAAAAGACCGAGGTTTGAAATGGCCATTATAACGGCGCAAAAAGGTGATTTTGAAAGTTTAATAATGACACGGAAGGACTTATGATCAAGTAGCACATAAGCACTCACAGTTCATTATATTATGCATCATGCTGACACGGGTTTTGGCTTAGAAGGGTGGGTTACACACCAAGCAATCAAACCCCGATTTGCGAGAGGGATACTAATCCAAACAAAATGTGTAAGGAGGGTGCCCTAGCCTCGTTCTCGAAAGTGATGAAAGCTCTTTGACGAAACAGAAATGTGTAACGTCAATGGCATGCTTGACTCAATCAGAATTCGAAACGCGGGGATGAGGAAACTCACGCTGGCGAGACGAGCCAATTGGTCGAAAAGGGTTAGGTTGTGGGCCCGGACAAGAAACCCGACCGTGACTGTAATATAAATTAATGCATTCCAACCAAGACCTCGTTCGAGTCTAACCATTTAGGGATCACAAAGACAGTAGTGTCCTTGTTTTTTCCAGCGGAGTCGCCAATCTATGGACATGGCCCACCTGCAAGCCCAGCCGATCTGTGAACATATAGCGGTCTTTTGAAAGCCACGCTCGGTGGCGTAAAAATGCTTTCGACCGGATCGTTTTAGATCGGTCGGTTTCGTCTCGGTAAGGGTCTCGAAACGATTAGAGATGTTCAGAGTCGCCACCAAGCATTTGTGGGATGCTTGGAACCCGTTTGAATCCACTTTATACCTCGGTCAAACGAAGCACAAAGCAGTGTTTGACATAGGTACTAAAGATAAGGAATCGTCCCTCTTTAGCATCCTATCTCTAGAATGACTCTCGTACGCCCTGGATAAGGTCGTCCACTATCCAAAGTTTCTGAGTAAGAGGTGAAGGTACGTATTGGGAAGCCCTTTAATCAGACACCCAATTTTGCCCGCGGTAGCGGCCTCTACTGATCGATCTTGGTTGGTTGAATGCAAAAGTTGATAAAACGGTTTAAATGCATGAATGCGCATCCACCAATTTAAACCTAACATGTGAGAGCTTTCTAAGTCGGTTGATTTAATCCCAGTATCAAGTATAAGATGTCGAGTTGGATTAATGGTTGATTTGCATGCAAGACGGAAATTAAACATTCATTTACCAAATTAGGTTTATGGTGCATAACGTGATCCATTTGTCTTAGTAAAGCATTTTGCAAATATGATTTTGAATGAGCAAATAGTCATCTGACCCATCCTAAATCCGGGCTAATCGAAGTCGGGATCGTCCTAGACTAATGCTGGAAGGGAAACAGGCCCTGTGCCAGACAGCCATATGAGGCGCGAGCAAGCCGGCAGTATAAGGGGGCCTCCCCTGGTTTTGAAAATAAGAAATAAAAGGCATGTTTAGGCGCGGGTCAACCAACAGTTGTATGCCGTGTTCTGACCTTTTGAAAAACGTTTAACAAACATATTGAAAATGGGCATTTGACCCGATTTGGTTTGAAAGGGGCGTTTAGACCGTATTTGTTGATTTGAAGAACGGGACTTGAATAATCGTCATTATTTTGATGATATTAGGTGTCAGGTTCGACTTGACAAGCTTGACATGAATAGTTTTGAAAATAATTATGAACTAATTGTTTTAAGTTCATTTTAATATAATTAGTCGATACTCATCATCGTACCCGGGTTAAAATCCGGCATGGTATGTAGAACCAAGGATAACTTTGTGTTGGTGACTAATATGCTTGTTTTGAAAATGTAAAGAAATGATGAAAGGCTTTAAAATACCTCCCAAAAGGTAAAGAAATGAAATAAAAGGCTTTAAATACCTTTTAAATGTTATTAACCAAATATTATCACCGAAACACGGATTTAACTGTCATGGTATGAGGAACCAAGGGTGAAAAATGTTTTATGGTTAAAAACAAATAAAATAAAATAAAAAAGGGTTTGAAAATATTTAAAATGGTAAAAACCGATTACAAATATGAAAATGGATTAAAGGGGAAAGACGAGAACAACCACGATTGAGTTCTGACCTGGGCACCCCATTGAGGCGCGAGCCTATGTGCACAATAAGGGGCTTCTGCCTCAGGCCAAAACTCAGTTTTAGCTCGTCTATCCCATGTTTTGGATCATGTTATGCATGTTTTAGCATGTTATAGTCATAGAACAAGTAAAGATATGATAAAAGAAGGATTTTTACACCCTCATACTTACATGTTTGGTTATGGCGAGACCCGACGTAAGTGTAATAACTCGTTTGGTCGGAAAAGACTCGGTTTAAAACCGTTTTGGTAAGTAAAAAGAGTGTTTTATTAAGTTTAGTGACGGTGTAGTGGTCGAAGTGGTCGGTCAAGTGATTTAATGCACGATGATGGTACCAAACAATGTGTAAGGCTTGTATTTACGATTGGTAGGTCGTAAATACGCGTCGGATTGTGAGTTAAAAAGTCGAGTCGAGAATTTTAAGGGAGAAAAGAGGGGGCGGACACTCGCGTAAGTTCTCAAATGGGGGCATTTGAGGGGTATTTATAGGAAAATGAGTGGTTGTGTGAGTTTTGAGCGACGTGGCCACCTGGGCTGCTCAAAGAGGCGCGAGCCACGTCGCGGTTCTTCGAGTTGTCCTGTCACTTTCACACAAGGGCAATCATGATTTGTTCTATCCTAGGATTTGTAGTCACATGTTTGGTACTTGACAATTCATGAATCCGGAAAATCTTAGTATAGAAGACTTTGAATGTTTTGTTTTTGGTGGTTGACTCGGTTTGACTCGTTGTTGGAGTCGGGATTTGAACTTTTGAGTCGGTTTTTGGTCCAGTGTCGGTTTTGACTCTAGTTAGTGTCATTGCGACCCCGTCGTCGTGCATTAAACACTCCAGATACTTTTGAAAAGTTTTGAAATATTTTATTTTCGAAATCGTTTTAAGTTTTCCGACGTAAAGTTGTACACAAACTGTCGATCAAACGCCGCGATT
Organism: Silene latifolia; assembly: GCF_048544455.1. NCBI lineage: Eukaryota > Viridiplantae > Streptophyta > Magnoliopsida > Caryophyllales > Caryophyllaceae > Silene > Silene latifolia. Next base: position 24,867,941 of record NC_133536.1, read on the forward strand.
CCAAAGCATGTTATAGTCCGATAATCATCGGGTCTTTGTTGGAGTCTCAGCAGATACTGGGTATCTACAGAAAGCACCAACGAATGTAGCTGAGATCAGGAGTTTCTTGGGTTTAGCTGGGTATTATCGACGGTTCGTGAAGGATTTCTCCAAGATTGCTAGACATATGACAGCTTTGATGAGGAAAGAGAACAGGTTTCGTTGGGATGAGAGTTGTGAGACGGCGTTCCAAACATTAAAGGAGCGTTTGACCACAGCTCCAATCTTAGCATTGCCTGAAGGGAGTGGGAACTTTGAAGTTTATACAGATGCTTCAAAGAATGGGTTGAGATGTGTGTTGATGCAGAATGGTAAAGTGATTGCCTATGATTCTAGGCAATTGAAGCCTTATGAGGAGAATTATCCTACACACGATCTGGAGTTGAGTGCAGTTGTGTTTGATCTTAAGATTTGGAGACATTACCTATATGTGGCGACCTTTAAGGTATTTTCAGATCACAAGAGTCTCAAGTATATCTTCACTCAAAAGGAGTTGAACTTGAGATAGAGGAGGTGGATGGAGTTGATTGGCGATTATGACATGGATATTATCTACCATGAAGGGAAAGCCAATGTAGTTGCAGATGCTTTGAGCAGGAAGAGTGTACATTCTTTGTGCACAGCCATATCTTTGATGAGATTGAGAGATGAGGTTGGGAAGTTTGGGATACATATGATCCAGAAAGAGGATGCCATGGGAGATTTGACAGTGCAGCCTGATCTTTATGATGATATTCGCGGTAAACAGGTGTTAGATCCCAAGATGGTGGAGTGGAGGGCTGGAGTAGAGAAAGGGACAATGTCTAGATTCTCTATTCATACAGATGGTAGTCTGAGGTTTGATGGGAGGTGGTGTGTCCCTAATGATGAGGAGCTGAAAAAGACAATCATGACAGAGGCTCATTGTACACCATACTCGGTACATCCAGGTGGTGACAAGCTATACAAGGATTTAAAGAAGACTTTCTGGTGGCCTGGGATGAAGAAAGAAACAGCTGAGTTCGTGGCCCGTTGTTTGACATGTCAGAGAGTTAAAGGGGAGCAGCAATGACCACAAGGTAAGATTCAGTCTCTTGAGGTACCTGAGTGGAAGTGGGAGTCCATTTCTACGGATTTTATCGTGGGTTTGCCGAAGAGTCAGCAGGGTAACAACATGATATGGGTTATAGTGGATCGACTGACCAAGTCAGCTCATTTTGTGCTAATGAAAGATACATAGACTAAGCACAATTAGCTATGGCTTATCAGAAGAATGTGTTGAGATTACATGGGGTGCCTAAAGACATAGTATCTGAAAGAGATTCGAGGTTTATCTCACGTTTTTGGAAAGAGTTGCAGGAGTCTTTGGGAACGACATTGAAGATGAGTACAACATTTCATCTTGCGACAGATGGTCAGACAGAGAGGACAATTAAGACTCTGGAGGATATGTTACGAGCTTGTGTGATGGATTTTGGTGGTAGCTGGGAACAGAGGTCAGATTTGATTGAGTTTTCTTACAACAACAGCTATCACACCAGTATTGGCATGGCGCCATTTGAGGCTTTATATGGGAGGAGATGAAGGAGTTCGATTTGTTGGGACGACAGTGCTGAGTCAGTGGTTTTAAGACCAGAGATGGTACATGAGATGGTTAAGCAGATTAAGCTGATCAGGGAAAGGATGAGAACGGCTCGGGATAGACAAAAGAGTTATGCAGATCTACATCGCCGGGATATATAGTTCCAGGTTGGGGACAAGGTTCTTCTGAAGGTGTCTCCTATGCGTGGGGTCATGAGATTTGGTAATAAAGGCAAGCTGAGTCAGAAGTTCATAGGACCATATGAGATCTTAGACCGGGTTGGAGAGGTTGCTTATCGGTTGGCCTTACCGTCTGCTTTGGATAGGGTACATAATGTGTTTCATGTGTCTCAGCTGCGGAAGTATGTGAGTGATCCGTCACATGTGTTAGAGGTGGAGAACATAGAGCTAGATGAGTACTTGTCTTATCTAGAGGTGCCTAAACAGATTCTTGACCGGAAGGTTAGGAAGACTAGACATGGTGAGACAGTCTTGCTTAAGATTCTTTGGTCTAATCATGAAGTTAAGGAAGCTACATGGGAGGAGGAGGAGGCTATGAGAGAGCGCTATCCGTTCCTTTTTTATCAGGTATGTATGGTTACGAGGACGTAACCTTGTTTCTATTAAGGGGGTAGGAGATGGTCGCGAAGAGTTTTTCCATATTTTTATGTCGCTTTTGATATAGTTAGTAGTTGTTTAAGTCGGGTTGAGTTTGGTTTGGTACGTATGTTTTGGGAGTTTTATGTTGAGTTTTATTTTTGTTGTTGTGTCGGGAGAGTGTGAGTGTGTTTTGTTTTGTTGTGATTTGAACTTCGGGGACGAAGTTCTTTTTAAGGAGGGAAGATTGTAATACTACGGTTTTGTGAGTCTCTGGGTATTCTATCGAGTGGGGCTTAATCTGTCGAGTAAGTATGTTTTGATTTACGAAACAGTGTTCTGCCTGTAGGGTACTCGATCGAGTAGCCTTGGCACTCGATCGAGTAAGTGGCACTCGATCGAGTACGTTACTTACTCGATCGAGTACGTTACTTACTCGATCGAGTAAGTAAGTCGGTTATCGGGTAATATTTTGACGGGTTTTATTAATAATGCGAATTAGTATATATAATACTCCGTTATCTTTCCTAAATACTTTTATAAACCTAATACACACAAAAAGAGATTGCAAACTACGTTGTTCTCCACATTCGCATTATTGGCAAATCCCGGAGCTAGAGAGGTCGGATTTCGTTGTTCTTTGTATCATTGTGATCCTTGCATCAAGGGTAAGTTCTACGTACCGTTTTTATAGCATTTGGTTGGGGTTGTTTAAACCCTTATTTTGGGATTGGGGGGTTTTATGCTTATGTTGTATTAGTAGTGATTGTATGATTATGTATATAGGAGTAGGGTTCGTAGAAGAAAGATTTTGAGACAGCTGCTAGATCGTCTGCTTTTGTGTTTGCATTCCAGGTAGGGTTTTCCCTACTCAGTATTAGTCACATGATGTGGTTGGTGATTTGATTATGATTGTTGTTAAAGTATAATAGTGGTATTGTGACGGTTGTTGAATATTATCGTTGTTGATTATTGTTGATTGTATCTGTTTGTGATCTTCGGGGTGCGTCCCTGGCTGAGTGGAGTCATTTGCGGGAGTGGCTTCACGTCCTTGATTCGCCTTCTGTGGAACCCGCCACAGAAGGGAGGTGCACATTAATGGACTTGGGTTTATCGCTCGATGGAGATGAGCGGGGCTTAGGTGGGAACAGCTGCGGTCCCCCATTGGCGGTGTGGAGTACCTGTTGCGATGGGTACTCTGGCAGTCTGGCAGGACTACACACTTTAATGTGTAGTCAGTGATGTGGAGTTTGATTGTGGAGTTTGGGATTGATGTGACGGTTGAGCTGTTTGATAATTATCTTGTTGTGATTGTGTTGTGTGATTAGTACTCACCCCCGTGTTTGTTTTATAAAACTTTGGTGATTCATTCGGGGATGGTGAGCAGTTGTTGAGCAGGTTTTATTAGAGGCATTTGGGCTCGTTGGGATGTGTCACCACGAGCTGATTAGAGTCTTCCGCTGTCATACTTTAGTTTTTGAGACATTTGGTTTGAGAATATGTATCGTATTATTTATCAATTTTGGGATTTGGATATGTAATCACTTTAAACTTTATTACTATTTAAATTATGTTTCTTTATTGTCATTTGATTATCATTGCCTGGGGAAACCGAGATGGTGACGTTCCTATACCTGAGTGGTCCTGGTAAGGCACTTGGAATATGGGGGTATCACAAAAGAAGACTATTTGGAGAAGAGAAATAGTAGACTTGCTTAACAAATATTCCCTACATTCCACTCAATACTATGTTATAAACTAACTACAAAATTGACTACATGAATGTGAATGACTAATTGTTTTAGGTTCATAAATAAAATTTAGTATTTCGGAAACTTTCAAATGTATGTTTTATTTGGGTATGTGTTTCTTTTTTATTAATCGTTTTTCCTTTGAAAAATAGCTCTCATAGAATGAAATTGAAGTTGCGAGGACCTCAATCTTATTAACAAGTGTGGACAAAAAAAAATTATTGACATAGATAATGGCTAAATGTAAATTATTATATAATATTTATGTGTACATGTCATATTATCTAATGCATGTGTCTTATAACACATAAGAGATTGCAATGAGATTTTTAGTAGGCTATTATTTAACTCATTTTATCATTTATGCAAAAATATAAAATTTAGAATTTTTGACAAATTGGTATAGATGATATAGTAAGACTAACATTTATTAAAGTTCTTAACTATGCTACTATATGATTTATAACAATTAAAACTAGTTTTGTTACCCGTGAAAATCACGGGTTAACATTTTTTGTTGTACTTTAAAACCAAATTGAAATATTGAAGTTGTTAGTTGTATAAAAAGTGAATTTACCTGTAGAATGTGCATGACATCAAGAATTAGCCGCTAACCATACGACTTCACTACAAAGTCTTCCTTTTGTACCGCCTACAAAACAAAAGTACAACAAAAAAACAATACACAAACTAGTAATTCGTCATTCCAAATTCAAGTTAAAGAAAATACTGCAAATTTTTACCACCCCCAAATGATTGTTTTGGAGGAAAACAAATGAGACAATCTTAAATAGGAGAGGCTAAATAATGCTAATTTGGAAATTAGATGATGTACACTAAAATCTATACAATATAATTAAAAGGCTGATGTGACATGGCAAACTAAATGTGACATGGCAAATGTGACTGAGCAAAATTAAATGTGACATGGCAAATTAAATGTTACATGACAATATCATAATCCACATATTATCAACAATATCATAATCCACATATTATCAATCTATACAATATAGTTTAAGAGACTACATAAAACATTAAATTTTATTCTATGAGCCATTTTCACAATTAATATATATTTTGTATTTGATTATATAACTAGTTTTTGTACCCGTGCAAAAAGCACGGGTCGCTTTAAATATTAAGGTGAAATTCGGTATTTTAATTAATGGTTGGTAAATTATTAAACTTCATGCTTCATATTTTACTACATGTCATTTTAGCCGTTCCTTTTTACCAGAAACATCTTTAGAAGCTCACCGGAGTGCTACGTAAAATAACTTCATTTTTTGTTAATCAATAAATACACACTTTTCTCAAATTGATACATTTTTTTGAGACAAAATCAAATACAACTTGATTACTGAAAACTAAATCGTGCTTATTTGTTTGGGTAGGATGAGAAAAATTGAGTAGCCTTAGTACTATCATAATTTGAGTGAAGTATATTTAAAGTGCAATCTGACAACATTATCAATTCACGGCGCACTGAAAACTAAGATAGTTATACATTTTAATAATTTGATCATTTACTACACCATTAAAACTCATAGGAAATTGAAATTTCAGTATCAAAATCTTTTTTAGATTTAACCCTCGTGAAAATATGTTTTACAATAATGACAATTATCTACTTGTCTAGAAATTTTGATAATCAACCATCTTAACTTCTTGTTAATATAACTAGTTCACTTACACATTAATCATGTAAATACTTCACCTACTCCATAATCAAACATTTGAAGAACCAATAAAATACTTGAAATATTCTAATATTTCGCTAATTTATGGCATTCTTGATCTATCTAGGGAATGCCTTTTTCATTCAATGTAAACACTTGTTGATTAGAATAAAACTCCAATGCCTTCTCCCTATCTATTTACTTTTATAATCGATCAATTACTAAATGCATACATACAAAAGAATTAGCGGTAATAGTATAGGAAAAAAAGGAAGAGTTCTTTCCTTTTATATGGAATATAATTATTATGCAAATGCTTAATCTTTCATTTGTTAATTAAAATTAAAATATATTTATAAAACTGTATTACCCAAGACATATTAAGAGTCAATTTGGTTATTAATCTACTTATTTATTTAACCTTTAATTTCTTTTATTTAATAGGATGGTTTTTTGGTTTTTTCTCACTATCATTATAATTTGTAGTTATCATAATTTTTTTATCTCCCTTTTAATTCACAAAATCATTCCTCTTCCCTCGACTAAATTGTTGAAATTAATCAATAATTAATAACAAAAAGTTTCCTATATAACTATTATAACAATCCTAATTTTTATTTTTATTCAAAAAGTTGGTAGGTAAAGTATACATACATAGATAGTTAAATGAATTCTTTTGCTTTTTATCCTTATTATATTTTAAATTTATTAATAGTAAGAATATTATTTATTTATTGTTTTTGTGTTTGATTGAAATTGCAGGAAGATGACATACTCAAGGAAAGGAGAGTAGGGGATTTAAAATCCTTTATTTGGATAGAAAATAAGGGTGAAGGGAAATGAAGGGGAGGAGATTTGGAGGGTTCAATTTTCCGTCCTCCCAAGGCAAATCAAAATCTCTCCACAATAGGCAAAATTTGGAAGGAAAATGTATCCAAACACCCACATCCCATTTCTCATCCCTTTCCCTTCCCTCCCTTTCTCTTCCCTCCTTCCCCCTTCCCTCCCTTTCCCTCCATTTTTGTTATCGAAACATAGTCTTAAGGTTTAAATTGGAGAACAGGAATCATCAATTTATTAGTATGGTGGTTAAATATTCTATTTTAATGTCATCCTTTAAAGAAATAGACAACAGATTTGTATATATATATATATATATATATATATATATATATATATATATATATATATATATATATATATATATATAAGAGATCAACTAAGGCCAACATATGTATTTGAGTCCATAAGTCCTTCGAAGGGCCATTGGATCAAGGCAATGGAAGGCTAGGATTTGATGTCAATATGTGGCTACAAATTAATCCCTCCACCTTTTCTCTAATTAACTCATCAATTCAATAAAACAACCTCACTAATCATTCATCATCTCATTATCACAACTCCTCCTCCTCTCTCTACATCTCACTTTTCTCTCCTCTCTAAAAAAAAACCCCAAAATCCCAAAAAACCAAAACCCAAATAAATCACCCACTCCTCTCATCTTCATTCACCACCACCCACCACCACCCCACCCGACACCAACTCACCACCCACCACCCCCGCCGCCGCCACCCCACCGCCGCTGCCTCGGGTTTTTTTTTTTTTTTTTCACCTCGGTTTTTTTTTTTCGTTTGGTGTTAATTTGTATGTTTTGAGTTGTTTTTTCCATTCATTTTTTTTGTTGTCTTTTATTTTATTTTAATTGTCTTTTATTTTGTTAGTTCTCATTTTTTATTCATTTTCTAAAATCTCTTCTTGTTATACGTTTCTTTTTAAGATTTCGGGTTTTAAATCTCGTTTTTTTTTGTGAGATACTTTTTTTTCATCTAAGATCTACTAAAATATTTTTCATAAAATTTATTGTTTTAATCTTAGCTATATAAAAATTCTTATAATTTGTTGATTTTAATCTTATATTTGACATTTTTATATAAAAATGATATAAAATGACTAAAGTTATACAGAAAAGGACTAAAGTTATACAAAACTTGACTAAAATGATACAAATATGGACTAAAGTTATACAAATAAGGACTAAAGTTACACAAAAATGGACTCAAGTTACACAAAGATGGACTAAAGTTATACAAATATGGACTAAAGTTATACAAATAAGGACTAAAGTTATAAAAATAAGGACTAAAGTTATACAAAAATGGACTAAAGTTATACAAATATGGACTAAAGTTATACAAATAAGGACTAAAGTTATACAAAAATGGACTAAAGTTATACAAAAATGGACTAAAGTTATACAAATAAGGACTAAAGTTATACAAAAATTGACTAAAGTTATACAGAAAAGGACTAAAGTTATACAAAACTGGACTAAAATTATACAAATATGGACTAAAGTTATACAAAAATGGACTAAAGTTATACAAATATGGACTAAAGTTATACAAGTTTAGTCAATTTTTGTATAACTTTAGTCCATTTTTGAATAACTTTAGTCCATTTTTGTATAATTTTAGCCCATTTTTGTATAACTTTAGTCAGTTTTTGTATAATTTTAGTCCTTATTTGTATAACTTTAGTTCATATTTGTATAACTTTAGTCCATTTTTGTATAACTTTAGTCCTTATTTGTATAACTTTAGTCAGTTTTTGTATAACTTTAGTCCTTGTTTGAATAACTTTAATCCTTATTTGTATAACTTCAGTCATTTTTTGTATAACTTTAGTCCAAATTTGTGTAATTTTAGTCCAAAATTGTATAACTTTATTACATAAGAGTATAACTTCAATCATTTTTTGTATAATTGTAGTCCAAATTTGTATAACTTTAGTCCAAAATTGTATAACTTTAGTCCTTATTTGTATAACTTTAGTCCTTATTTGTATAACTTCAGTCCAAATTTGTGTAATTTTAGTCCAAAATTGTATAACTTTATTCCATAAGAGTATAACTTCAGTCATTTTTTGTATAACTTTAGTCCAAATTTGTATAACTTTAGTTCAAAATTGTATAACTTTAGAACTATAAATTCAAATTTGAAACAACACATAAGAAGATGATATTAAAAAAACCAATAAGTAAAAAAAGTACAATAAAAAAACTTCAATAACAATAATAAAAAATTAACCAATAAGTAAAAAAAAAACAAATAACAAAAAAAAAAAAACAAAATAACAAAAAAAAAAACAAAACCAAACCAAACAAAAAAACCAACAAAACAAACTTGAATGGTTGTATAACTTCAACTTATACAATGTATAAGTTTAGATGTTAATAGTGTAACTTTAATGTAAAAAGTGTATAACTTTAGTCGTAAATAGTATAACTTTAATGTTTAAGGGTATAACTTTAGTCGTAAATAGTATAACTTTAATGTTTTAAGTGTATAACTTTAGTCGTAAATAGTATAACTTTAATGTTTTAAGTGTATAACTTTAGTCGTAAATAGTATAACTTTTATAAAAACCAAATAAATATGAAAAATCGTAATTAATCAATAAATATTAAATCTGAAAAAAAAATTAAATAACAACCACGACTTCACCATCAATAACCAACAAAAATTAAAAACCAAATAACAATAACAAAATAAAGTAAATCTGACAAAAACACAAAAAAAACAAAAAAACAAAATAACAAAAACCAAAGAACCAAAGAACCAAATAAAGTAAATCTGAAAAATTAAAAAAATGTACAATGAAAATAAAACAAAACCCATACAAAAACGAGATCACTGACAATAAACACCAAAAAAAAACCAAAAAACCAAAAAAACAAAAACAAAATGGAAGAGATCTGAGAAACCGAAAAAAACAAAACCAACAAAATAAAAACAAAATCGAAAATCAAACCAACAATGACTGAAAAAAAAAAGAGAAAGGAAGAGGAAAAGGGGAGGAAGGAAGGACGGCGGGAGGAGGAGGAAGGAAGGACGGCGGGACGGCGGAGGAGGAAGGACGGCGGGAGGAGGAGGAGGAAGGAAGGACTGACGGCAGGAGGAGGAGGAAGGAATGACGGCGGGAGGAGGAGGAAGGAAGGACGGCGGGAGGGAGGAGGGTGGCGAGGCGAGTTGCCGATGGGGCTGGTGGGGCCGGTGGGGCTGGGTGTTGCTGCTGATGTTGGTGTTGTCGGTGGTGGTTGCCGGTGGGGCTGGTGTTGCCTGATGTTGAAGTTGTTGTGTTTGTTTTGTATTTTTTTGGTTTTTTTTGTTGTAGTTTATTTTGGTTTGGTTTTTTTTTTTTGAGAGAATGGGAGAGAATGAGGGGATGAGAGAAGTGTGAGAGAATGAATAATGAGGAAGTGAGTAGGGAAATTAGTATGAGGAAGGAGTTATACAAGGATTAGGGAGGGAGATTAGGGAGGGAGAATTGTGACCATTCAATGAGATGTAATCTCATCCCTCCATCTCTTCCATCCAAAGGCCCTTATAAGGACTTAGGAACTCATATGATATGAGGGCCTTACTAGAACCCTTCTATATATATATATATATATATATATATATATATATATATATATATATATATATATATATATATATATATATAATTGACATGCATTTTTATTATTTGTTCTTTTCTGCTACTTTACATGAATATAGACCCTATGAGAAAGTTAAGACCTTCTAAGAGTCATAGGTAGTTGTTAGAAACTATAGGAAGTCCTGCTTTGTAAGATTGACCTTAACAATAATTGGATTATCATTACGTTTTATACTGTTATTTGTTTATCTCTTTGATTTATATTACCATGCTTTGTTATCATTGGAAATAGGTTTTTGCTGCTACACAAACTGCAGAGTAGACCGAAATGAACTGATTTCAAGGAACATCGTGATGTCTCACAATTGATGTTTATGGCGATTTGAGGTAGGCTCCATTTAGAATTTTGACTCAAAAATCAAAATATCCTGCGTCTATATCATGGGTGTCTGTAATGGCGGCTCCTAGAAATTTTGTAAGTGTCGAAGTTATTATGTGCATCAATCGCTTCAACTTTTCTAATACCAATATGGAAAATACAATGTATATATTTTTTCAAACAAATGTCTTAAGAGGTCAAGACCGTATGTGGTTAAACATTGATCTGACCTTTAATGTCTTTACTCCTTAATGCAAATTGTTATGTAAAGATGCAAGGAATAAAAACATTGAAAAGGTTCTTATATTAACCTAATAAGGAGACCAATAGGCAATAATACACTTGCACAATTCCTTAATGCAAATTGTTATGTAAAGATGCAAGGAATAAAAACATTGAAAACGTTCTTATATTGTCCGGTGATCAGCTAGGTCACATGGACTTTATGGGAATTGTGAAAGTGTATTATTGCCTATTGGTCTCCTTATTAGGTTAAACATGTTACTCACCTTAAAGGCACCTTCACTTTTTTCCCCTTTTTATTTAGAATTACATTGAATGACTATTCGGCTGTCACAGTTTATTGTTCATCATGTTCCTATGGGTGAGAAGTAGGTACCCAGTTCCTTGACTCGTGGGACTCGTGGTTGTATTTCTTTTCCACAGTTTTGTAGTGTCATTAATAAATACCACTCCGATGTGAGCGCCTTGATTATGCTAGAAATTTGATCATGACAATCATGTAATTTGGGACCTCATATTAGTTCTGGACTCCCCAAGAAATATTTTCAAGTTTTTACGTAAAATTTCCACATTTTCAAGTTTCCCTCAAATTATTACCCGTTCGCCTTTGCTGAGATTTTTCGCTCCCGCTAGGTTCAATTCCTGATGGGATGAGTGATCTTTATACACTTATCAAGATAGTTTAAAATTCCTTACAACATATAACTTTGTCATGATTGAAATTCTTTGTACCTGTCATAGGGTAACTACGTGGGACGGGGTACAATATATTTATTGGATTTTAGCCTAAATAGATGTTTGTTCCATCTCAATTTCTATGTTGTCATAGTATCATCGAGACCACACATTTTTTGCTATTATTTTCCTCAATATTGGGTACTTGCAGATATTCTAGAGGAATGGAGGCAATATATTTTAAAGAGTGGAAGGAAGGGGAAGGAGAAGGAGCAGGGAGAGGATGGTTAAGAGGCAATGGGGAGGAGGGAAGGAAAGGACTTTTCTTTTATGGAAATTGAAGGTGTTTTCAGATGATCAGTTTGAACAGGTGAGAGAGTGAGTTAGTAGGTAAAAGAGTGGGAGAGGCTATGAGGGATATGAGTTAAGGAGCATGGGGACTTCGTGGTGGGATGTTAGATATTTGGGAGAGGATCGAGAAACATTGCGATTTTCACGGATGGCAAGTGGAGGGTTAACATGATAATTATTAGGAGGACTCTGGAGTTGTTATGGGAGATGCAGGACATGGGGAGTGAGTCGAAGGGAGGTACGACTAATAGACATGGTTTGAAGTATCTTTTATTGAGCTGAGCCAAACACTTGATTTCTTATGTTGAGTTATGATCTTCTCATATAAATATAGATTTGAACGGAAAGCAAATTAAATAGAGCTTTTAGTGATGGAGTTTTGTGCTTTGGGTTTTATCGTGTCGAAAATTACCCAACTACGTCTTTTTTTGCCGTTGAACATTATTTCATGTTCTGTAAATAGAAACAACTTCTACAGTTACTTCAAGAGCCTTTAAGGTGGTAGGCCGACTTTGTTTTGCTTATTTAATTTTTTTCCCTCTAGATGATGAGCAATACATGTTTTTATTATTTATATTCCATACATCTTGATCGTGTAACTTTGACGAGCTGTGTTTCACCTTATCGTTTTCACAAAACGTTTCTATAATATATGTTTGGATGATTTATCGTTTTAAGGGACTTAGGTTGTGCACACCTTAATCTTAGGCATCACTGTTGTTGTAAGATTCAAAGCATAATGTTGTAGTTTTCTAGCATGTGAAATTGTTTATCTGATATGTGATTTATTTTAGGTTGTGTTTTATTAGCATAGAAAATGAGCTTGTTTTACTTGGGAGACTCCTTTCCTGAAGCACAAAAGATGAAAAGGCGTAGATGACAGTGTAGGGGCATTTCTCGATACTGACTTGCTCCAGAGATTGCAGTTCCAAGTCTGCATTGCAATTTGAGTGTCCTAATAAAAACCACTCCATTTCGGGGCAATTGAATACCATCAGTGTTCTTAATTTGGGTGCTTTTAGAGGCCTGGTTGAGAAAGACTTCATGGCATTACAGTCTCTAAATCTCATATATTCCAAAGCCGCCAATTCTACAACTTGACTTGGTTCTCCACAAAAAAAGCGACTCCAATTTATTACACGAAAGTATGTAGAGCATTTCAAGTGATGGGAAGTGAAATGAGAGAACTGTCGTATTGCCCATGACTTTAGATTTATTTATAGTATTTTATTACAATACTATTTATTTATTTGGTTATGCCCATGCCCTGTATGAAAGCATATCCATTTCTGTTGCGATGTTTTCTACCGAGGTCGCCTACACTGTTTGGGCCAAAATTCACTATTTGGCCTAAGCTACGTGGCACGAGACGAGTGGGTAATTAATTAAGCAAATGGGCCCATGTCATACATAGGGGAGTCGGGCCCATGGACCGAAGGAAGAGAAATACGGATAGAGGACCAAATACAACTATTTGGGTCAATTTCTGCATATCGGGCCAACACAAGATTAGGTCCATCAGAGCCGATTTGGTGAATTGGGCCAAGAAGACCAACGGCGAAGGGAGGCCCGCGTGTTGTAGATCACCAGGGAGATTTCAGGGAGATCAGGGAGAATAGAACGTGAGACATCGTTTATGGAAAGAAGCATGGTAGGACCACGATTACTTGCCATACAAGGAGTAGGACAAGGCTAGGGTTTATTCACTATAAATACAAGGGAGCAAGGAAGATAAGGGATCCATATTCATATACAAAAAGACAACGGCGCACAACCAAACTCACATACAATGATTAACACCATGGGTAATGATTAAGCAATCATTACTAACCAAATTCTACCCACCATAACTACGTACAAATATACTTAGAACACCATGTATGCCATGTACATACATCCACAATCATACCATAACCACATATACATCCCCAACATCGTTATTACCTAAATTCCCCAATAACTCACGTACCATGCTATAAACTTATGAAATAGCCGACACCGTCCAATTACCACACCATCCGTTCCGTTGATGCTTAGAACTACATATTCGTCGTCGAATGTGAACGCGATCATTATACTTGTACTCTAATTATCAAATAGTGGAATATTGGCGGGATGCCGACTCCCCCCGCGGTTGTTTCCCACATCGGGTTTTTCGCGTCACCAAAATCTCTTGTGTCATTATTCCTTTATTTTGCCCTTTACATTATTTACATCATTATTCCGTCACAAGTCACATGTAATTTAACCCCCCGATACGAGGCTGAAAAGAGTAGGTCACTTTAACCCCTAACGAGATAGAATATCGTGTTTTGACAGTTTTTTACCAAAACATACACAATTAGACAAATTGGGGCACCGCGCCCGGTAGGGCGCGGCGCAACGACTAGTAGGTAGAAAATCCCTAAAATTGAACTTAAAACAGTAAGAAAAAGACTTTGAAAGAAAGTTTATTAAACTAATACAAGAATGCTCTCAAAAACTATAGTATTGTCCAACAGTTACTATAAACAACTTCGCGATGATCCAACACTATCCACAAGCCTTGAACATTCTTTATTTGGAGAAATGCACTCATTATCATCTGATCTTCATAATGTGTTATCAGTTATCACCTACAAAAAATATTGACCACCAAAAAAGAGTATGACAATAATGCAAAATAATGTCACTTCAATGATATCGTGTATGAGATTTATGACAAGATCAAATTATCAAACATTCTTTAAACTCCTCGTCACAAGCAATCAGCAAAATATATAAATTAAACCAAACAAGAAATGCTTGTGTCCTCCTTAGTCCTTACACACAAAGGAGGACGACATTTGGTACTCTTCTTTTAAGTGCAAGGAGAACGTCTTCCCGGAAGGCCGGAAACACAAGTATTTTCCAAACCAAACATAACAAATACAAATACTCGTACAAATTAAATCAACAAACCATATACAGAATATGAATATGAATAAGAATGAAAGCTTACCGGCTTCAATGATATCGCTATTGAATTAAGAAAATTTCCAAAATGTCCACAGAATCCGACAATAGCATTGCCTTCAACGAATGGAGTTATGAAAGACGAGTTGTCGGAGACGTGCTCTGCTGTTCCGAAAGGGCCGTAACCATGAGGACATACATTAGTATGTATCTTAAGAGATGTTACGTGTCGTTTGCTTGAACAATCATATTTATACTTCCCTTCCGTACCACTTATCTGTGTGATATACTCATTACTGCCTAGAGTAATCTGCATAAATTGATCATTGTATTTGTATTATCAAAAGTACACATATCCATCAAAATTGTCCGCCGGCGTGTTCATTTTATAAAAAAAAGTTGAACAGATAAAAGGTGGAGATTTAGAAGAAGAATAACACGAAAAATTAAAACAATTTCTTAAATGATGAATTAATTAACAAAGGTCAAAATTGGAAACAATTTAGAAGAATTCTCACTTAATCAACAGCAAAAACAAACAAAGAACTAACTTACTACTCCTAATTCTATTTATCAGCATGCATGCGTGATTAATTAGGTTAAAAACAAACAACTGTCTAAGTATACACTAACGGTATAATTAGAACCTACTAACTTCGTCTCATTTTTCTTTGGTGGAATGTGAATAGTGTCATATATATCAAAAAGGGTTTAAGTACAAAGAGTGCATCAATCAACCATTACATATAAATTCTTAAGACTTGGCTAATCTCGTCTCATTTATTTATTTACCCCTTTTATATACTTTTTTATTTTAAATTAAAGGTAAATGTACAAATGAATGAGAAGAGGAGAGCGTAAATAATTGACAACGGAATAGTAATAATAATTAATTAATAAGAGTGGTGGATAAATGAGCAAAAATAATAGAAATTATTGTACAAAAAATACTGTATTAATTAAAGGTAAATGTACAAATGAATGAGAAGAGGAGAGCGTAAATAATTGACAACGGAATAGTAATAATAATCAATATCTATCTATATTATTAAAGGAAGCTTTTTTCGAGCGATTATAGAGAGTCCAAATTTTATAAACTACCCTAAACTATATAAAATAAATAAAGATAATATTAGTTATAAGAATTTGGTTAGGCCGTTATAATTGAGAAGAATTCTAATCTAAATCTAACATGTTATCTAGAGTTTCATAAGCTAAAAACACAAGAAGATAATTTGTATGGCTTAAGTTTACGTGAACACCAATTTCAATACAACTACAAGTCTACAACCCTATACGTAGTATATACTATATTTCAGCTCTTCATCTTGAATATCGATTTATTCGTTTATCCAAATATTTTATTTTGAATGTGTTTTGTTTTCTTTGTTTTAATTCCATGTGAATTGTTAAATCTGCTTCTTTTCAGTTAGTTTATAATAATTGTAGTATTTTTTTACCAATGCTAAATATCAATTCTTCTTAACTGTATGTTAATTTTAATTAAGTTTGACGACGTTGACTAAGATGCCCTTACTAATGCATTTCTTTTGTTATGTTGGTAGGAATATAGGATGAAGGTGTCCATAACTAACTATGAAGGTGTGATCATCAATGGTATGGCCAAATTGACAGATTGGTAAAAAAAGTAAGGGGTTATGGACAAATTGGTAAAAAAAGTGTATCTTTGGACAAATTGGTAAAAAAAAATGATGAATTGGACAAATACACCACAAAATAAGTAATCATCCAAATAATTAGTGTGTAATTAGTTAGTTACCAATTTCGGGTCTGTTTGTTGGCCGGGTAAGTTTCGGGGGAGCAAGAGGTTAGTGTTGAATCGCATTCAATTTAGGTTAGTTTTTAATAGTTCATGAAAGATATTGCATTTTTGGGAGCCCGAATATGACTCAGAATCGGAATTGACCCGACCCGACCATGACCCGAGCTTTGTTGACACATAACTGACCCGACCCGAAATAACCCGATCTGAAAACACCCAACTCGAAAATGACTCGATAAACATAACTCTAACTGACCATATGAAATCACAATTAAATAATTTACTTTGCAATAAAAAATTAATTAATCATTAAAACTAAACTATAAATAGGTAATAATCTAAAATGCACTTTTTTCTCTCTTAATTATTAGCCTGAAAATGACCTGGACCGAAATAACCCTACCCGCTTAACCCGAAACAGACCCGACCAACAAACACTGCTACCCTTAAAAGTCCCGACCCGAAATAACCTACCCGCTTACTCTGAAACAGACCCGTCCAACAAACACCGCTGCCCGAAACATACCTGATCAACAAACAAACCCGAAATTGGGTAAGTAAGTGATTACACACTAATTATTTGGATGACTACTTAATTTTTGGTGTATTTGTCTAACCCATCATATTTTTTTTACCAATTTGTCCAAAGACAAACCTTTTTTACCAATTTGTCCATAACCCCTTACTTTTTTTACCAATTTGTCAATTTGGCCTCAATGGTATATTACATCTCTGATATTGTCGGGATTGTGCGAGCACAAGAATTATAAAGTACTGACGGAGGAAGTACCTATATTAACTGAATTAATAAAATTTCGTTTTTGGTTTTAGAGAAAAAATTAGTACTTTAGTAGTTATTGATATTGCTTATAAATGGGTTATTGATTATTTTAGTCTCAATTTACCGGAAGATCCAATCCATTGAAATTGAAATTTCACGCATAACTTTTGCGGGGTAACAAATTTTTGGTTCCTATTATGTACCAATTTGTATTCTATTTAAGTATTGAGTATCGAGATCGGAAAATAGCTATATGTCTACAGAATGTAATATAGTATATGATCCCATCCCATGAAAAGTATTCTCTAATATATTTAGAATCATCGTTTTTAATCATATTGATGACTATTGACCGTATTGAGTTGGGTATAAGATTTATCGAGCATATAATTGCTTATTTTGTTATAGCAAGAATACAGAAAACCTTTAAGAAATACAAATACAAATATAAATTAATATTTTGTTAGAAATTTATTGTCAGAAAGGATTCTACTGCACTATAATCTTATAAATTAGAGAAATAAAGTTCTATTATCTTTACGTAAGCTAAACTACCAAATGTATATAAATCCTATCCTACTATAATAAATGAATGTCTTCCCATTAACTTCAATGCCCCCAGGAAATTAATAAAGGGTAGCTATTTAACCATCACGAAGACAGGAGTTAAATAATTACAACATCAATAATAATAACATTAGTATTTTTTTTCTTATAATGTCGACGTTATTAACGGTAATGCAGTAGTAATGTTGAAGGCTAAGTTATTATTTTATCTAATTGAACTTAATTTTTTACTAAAACATCTTTTGGTAGTGTGTATGAACAGAACTGCCTACCAAGGAGGCAAGGAACGCAATGAGCACGTGGCGAGTAGCCGGAATATTGCATGGTTTAGAAGGACGAAATGTAAATGAATGTGGCGATATGCTCTTCGACATTGACAAAGTATGGGAAGCTTACTTTCAGTATGGATTTCGCCCGCTCTCGGCCCCTGCATAGGCTCACATAAGTTTTCGTATACAGTAGGTTTAAATGAAGGGAAATAATAATCTTTGAGTGGGGCAACTTTTTTTAGCGCTCTACATTTGAAACTGTAACGTTTTTATTGTCCTAAATATTAGAACTCCAAATTTAATTAGGTTAACTTATGTTATTCAATTCAACCACTTAAAAATCAGGATTGGACTTGTGAAATGAGGTTGATTTAAAGAGAATAATTTTAAATGTAACAATAATAAATCTTAATAATTATTGGGGAAGTGCATAAAATCAACCGAATTGAGTAATTAGTTATTTTAGTGATGCCAATACTCGCCATAGGCTTATAACAAAAGTAACTAACTTTCCTACGCTCTTTAGGTTTATTGGTGGTCATGGGATTATTCGATCATATATTATAGGATATTACAAATAGACCCGTGCATCGCACGGGCATTAACTCCAGTCTATCTATCTATCTATCTATATTAATAAATGAAGCTTTTTTCGAGCGATTATAGAAACTCCAACATTCGCGAAAGACTTTCGGCCAATAATAATATAAAAAGTTTGGTAATTAGATATAATAGAATATTATATATGTATTGAAGGAAGAGATAAATTCTACTACCAACATAAGTACAATCAAACTTTAAGACTCAAATTTGTGTATATATGCCCCGTCCAAGATTGCTTGCCAATACTATTTTTAATATTATCTCACAACTTCTTTTAAAACTATAAATTAAATGAATGTGCTATTATTTTATATGTAGTCATAGTTGTTACGAATTTGTGTCCGTTATATCTTGATGTGTTTGAATGTGTCTCCAATTTGATTTATCACTATTTGAATTTAATCGTCGCAAATTATATGCAGGTTTAATGATAGTTTGATTCGGTGATGATAGCTTTGGAAGTGTGTATCAACTACTCCGTATGACTCAAGAGGTATTTTTAAAATTTACGGTTCACATATTTATTTAATTCAATACATTTTAATACTTATCATAAAGTCAGTTATTACTCATATACGAGATTGTATTAATTAGTGTTTCTTTTAAATCTTTTTAGCAGAAAATTATTTCAACGCTATTTCAACTAATTATGGTTTTTTGTTTTATTTTCTCATCGACCGACTTTTTAACAGGTATTATTGAATTGGTTAACCTGCATGTGTGTTGGTAAGCAAGGACGATTTGATCATGTTGTAAGACAAACCTCGCTTTTAGAGTTGTTAGCATAAACTATTACATACAATTATCAAATTACTTTGTACTACAAAGTAATTTGATATACTAATATATTTGCTATGAAAAAATATTCAATAAAATTTTATTTTTTTTACAAAAAAGTACTACGTGTATATGAAGAAAATACGGTCAAAGTATCGATTCAAAGACCACCAAAAGTGTTACCTTTAACCTGAATCGGAGGGAGTATTTCTTATTCTCTAAATTATTTTGCAGGTATGTTACAGAATTGCTAAACAATTAATGGTACCAATCAAATCTGAGACCTTTAATCTATTGATTGCATGAATGATACCACAAATTTCTCGAGATATAATTTACTCCTACATACTGAAATATGCTTAAAATTAAAGATCTTCATCGTTAGTATATGCAATTATACTATTATACATAGTTTTGGATTATTTTATTTTGTTTTATACCATTAGCTAGGGAAAAAGGTGAAAAACGTCTTCATTTTTTGGTGGTTATATTGAAGTGGTGAAAAGTGTTGTCATTAATCTTTAAATAAAAGTTTGTTGTTGTCTAAAATTGTTGAATCTGTACTGTTGGGTATTATGGCGTAATACTATTACATACTATGAGTTACACAACTATAAAGACTCTATAATTTAGTTGTACTCGACATTCACATGAACTTTTGACTTACAAATCATATCAAATTGTACATTATAGTGTTTTTATTAGCATTGAAAACAAAAATTATTATAATTAATCAAGTTTTCAATAAATTATGACTAGCCTTCTCTTTGAAGTTTCAAATGAGAATATAAACATATATATGTAAAATACTCTTTGCGATTCAACATATTCTTTACGTTTTATTAAAATATTCCTCACAAAAGAATAATAGTATAAAGAATCTTTTAAGCCGCAGGTAATACATTGTATTAATTTGCAAGCCGATGTAAGTTTCCGAGAAGAGAAAGGCGTACTCGAGTAGAAGATAATACGGAGTATCATATAAGAAGTTTTATTTTAAGATGATAATTATGCATAAGAAACTCTTATGTACTACTCAAACCATATATAGCCTCCGGTATAAAAATCTAGACCAACTGAAGATTATAAACTTTTTGGACTTTAATATTAGAATGTGTGATGATTTACCAGAAGACTTTTAAAAGACACTCCAATTCAACAATATTGAAATACTTTCAAATAGTTAATAAAACCGCATCTTAATAAATCCATATGTTATTAGATAGGATAATAATGATGCGAAATGTTTCAAATGGAACTAGAAGATAGAAAATAGTTACAAACCAATAGCATAAGCTATTGAGTTTGTATAGAATACCATATTAGTTACGTATTAGGAATGAATATATATGCCCAAAACAGTTAAAAAAGTTAAACTATTAACTTGAGTTTGGTTAGTAGTATGATTGTTTTATAAGTTTGATTGGCGGGATGACACTTCTAACCTTATGAGGGGGTGTTTGGTTGGGGGCATTTGGAATGGATTGGAATGGATTCCATCCATTCAAGTGTTTGGTTGGCCCCTTTTGGAATGGAGTTTGATACCCAAGGAGTTCTAAATCCATTCCAACCCCTTGGAATCTCATACCCAAGTCTCATCTCAAGATTCTAAATCCATTCCACCCCATCCAAACCCTAGAGCTATAGAAAAAAAATGGTACTTCTCCATTGATATTCCTTGAAACTTCATTGTCAGGTATGCTTAACTTGCCTTCAATTTTCGTTTTTATTTGCTTTGATTAAGGTATATGTACGTCAGGTATTCTAATACCAAGAGAGTCAACCAAACACCCCATAAAAAGTATGGGGTTCTAACTCCATACCTCATTGGTATTAGAATCCATTCCATTCCATTCCAACTGTCTGAACCAAACAGCCCCTGAGTTCCTTCTATTCCATTTTTATTATCCTATTTCCTCCAAAAACCCACAATTATTGTCTCCTTACTAAATTTTGTAAGGAAAAATTGTAAACCCTCAATATTACTCCTAGATAATTTAGCTACCATCATCTTCATCCTAATGATATTGTCTCCATTCCTTTTAATTTAAAGGATAGAGTATTAATTTCACTCTATTTCTTAAATTCTTATAAAAAAGGAAAGTATGACTAAAAGTGGAATGGAGGGAGTATATATAATCGCTCATATTACACTTTAGGATAAACGTTAACATTTTCAGTTACAACATTTTACACAGTAGAATACTATAAAAGGCCCGTTAATCACACGGGCATTAAATCTAGTATATATATATAAAAGATGCTTTTTTCAGGCAATTTTAGAGACTCCAAGTTTTATGAAACACTTTAATATAAATAAATATAAATATAAATAAACACTTTAATATAAATAAATCTAAATATAAATAAATAAAAGAGAAACTAAAAAAATACAGTGCAGATTTTTACAGATGATAAAATTCTACATTATTAGCAAGCAATAAATTGTTATTTGGTGTTAATTAGAATCCTTATTAGATACAACTAATTAATTGCGTGTATATATAAACCATCGTATTGTGTTCTACGTTTGTTCCAATTCTTCTTCCAACTTTAGTTTGCTTCTATGTTTTTGTGAGTTTTGCTGGTTTTTCTTTCTATTGTGTGTTTAATTGTTTACTTTTGTTATGTTACCCAATTAACACATACTATTATGTATTTGTTTTTAATTGTATGTGCAACATTTAATATACCTTTTTATTTTTACGTAGTGGTCGGGTGTAGCTGAATGTTAATTGCTAAACGGGGATGGAAAGAAGCAATGTGATAATAAGTCCGTAACCTGCCAAGAGTGTTGACGGTCTACCTAACTCATCTGATCAACTGAATTTTCATGAAAATCCAATTCCATGATGGAAATGAGCTGCCACAACGTGAATAACGACGATAACTCTCAATTAGTCAGCCTGTATTCCTCCACCTCGACCTCACTCCACGCCCGTTTGTTGTCAAATCATTTTCCACCTATTTCCTATTTTGCATATCTTTTGTTTCGTTTATGTTGGTAAGCGAGGTTTTTTAAATGATATTATTACAAAACATTGTTATTATGCACCGTATGTATAAACAAGGAGAGTTCTCAAGTGCCTCGGCAACAATTACCAGGCATAAGATTATTAGATTATTCTTAAAGATCAATTGTGTTCACCTTTTAAGTTGTTTCTACTTTTATTTTTATACAATTTTGCGTGTATGCATGATATCAATGTGACTTTTATCGTGATCAAAATCCACATGCCATATAATTTCAAAATCGGTCTAACAAAAAAATAGATTGTTTGGATTTGAAGGAAAGAAGTACTCCGTAATACTTAGCAGAGGAGTTTTGATTAAGATGTCATAGCACTTTCGTCTTGATTAATAGTTAAAAACATCTTCAATGTAAATTTGACAATATTAACATTATTTACATATTTTACCGCATTATTAAAGTGATGGTATTACCTTTATAAAAATAAATATACAATTTTTGGGGATAATTTTATATATAATAATAATTTTATATTTAATTAGGAGGATAAAAAAAGTTGGAGTCTCTATGTCAAATTTAAGTTTATTTAGAGTTATTTTTTACAAGTTTGATTTATGGTTGACTTTCCTATGTTTTTTTTTAAATAATTCAACAAATAATTTTGTTTAGTAATACTAATTGAAAAACTAAGAGAGGGACCTACAGTCTTATACAATGAAGAGTAGCTAACCGGTTACAAAAATGGTATAGTGCAGCTAATATTTATAGGGATTCTAAATTTTCTGATGTCCGACTTTCCGTTATATGGTTAGTTTTCCTTAAGACAAATAGTATCATTTCACTTGAGAATATAAGACAACACATCTTAAGTAGGGCGTTTTCCATAAAGATTCATAACATAACTTTAAAAAAGCAATGGGTAAGACACAATTGTAGTGATAATACGTTTAACGTCGTAGCAATTACAATCTACACAATTGTATTCTATTAGTAGGACACTAGGACTCTATTATCCTTTTTTTTTTATATATATACAAGTTTTATAATCACAAAGGAATATACTCCCTCCATTCAACTCCACTTTGCAACTTTGGTTTTTACACGGATATTAAGGAGCGGATTAAAAAAAGTATTAAAAGTACATGGGGAAAGAGAAAGAAGAGGTTAAAAATATTAAAAAAACATAAAGGTGGGGTTTTATGGTGGGTTAGTGTGGGGTTTGGGTGGCATTTTTTGTAAATAAAGATTTTCAATAAGGATATAATTGTCATTTTTTTAGCCAAATAAGGAAACCTGTAAAGTGGAGTTGAATGGACGGAAATGGAATACATGTAAAGTGGAGTTGAATGGAGGGAGTAGCTTGTATGTGCTTAACAATGTAGATGTAGACTTTGTAGTCTTATGCATAATGTTATGCATGCGAGATGCAGTTTAGCTTTTTCTTATAATTTAATATTCACAAATTCTCATTGATGGCGTATATTTTGGTCTTGGTGAAAGACGCCAAATGTCGCCATTTTTTAACTACAAAATGTTACCATTTTAATGACAAACTATTATAGCTTTAAAAATTATTTACCTTAAAATGGTTACATTTTCATCAATGTTGGGTGACATTTTGCCGTCTTGGTGAAAGACCAAATATACGCCATCAAAAGACTTGATATATATTAGCATTGTTTTTTTTTTTTTAGTTTTGTTAATTTATTGTGTATCTAAGAATTAATTTTATTAATTAGTTTTGTACCTATTATTTCTTTCCTCCTTGGAAGAATTGGCCTGATATTTCGGATACCTACTCAATTTTCGGCGACATTTACACGAGTATCTTGACGAGTTTTAATTCAAGGTACACAATGTCTGTTTAAATTGATTAAAAAGGTCAACAACAATTAAAAGAGAGTCAAATTTGAAACCCGTGCAACGCATGGGCACAAACTAGTTAATTAATAAGAGTGGTGGATAAATGAGCAAAATTAATAGAAATTATTGTACCAAAAATACTGTATTAATTAAAAAAGATTTGAGAAATGAGGAGATAGTAGTGTACCTCAGAAATAATTCCTCCAGGTCCACTAAACCATATGACACTATCATCGATTTGAAACCCAATGCCATCGATAATACATCCATGTTTAATCATAATTTTTGTAATCTTTGAAATTTCTCCACCTTCAACGGACCAATTAATTGGTGAGCCTCCATCACCATATTTCCCATAGCTCATTTTCTGAAACCCGTATGCCAATTTCTGTAAAAATACAAATAAATTGATGTACGTAAATAATATAGGAAAGATTATAGGGTACGTTTTATGCCAAGGGGTACGTTTCATTGCAAAATCATTTCACACATATTTTTGTCAAACACTAAAGCGTGATTAAGGTCTGAAACTCGCATGCAAGGTTAGAAAAACAAAACGATTTACCAAAGAGTTTTGCGGTTGATTTCATATTTTCATACCATTACTATGAGTTGCTTCACAAATTCCTTGAGCTAATTAAGATTATGAGTTGCTTCACAAACTCCTTTGTTTTTTATGAGAACAATAGTATGTGCGGAGTACTATGGAGTTTCTTTTGTGAGTTATTAGAAGGATTATTTATCTGTATTTTTTGAATTGTGAGTAAATGAAATTAAAGCCTGTTGGTCTTCATTCCCAAATCAACTTTTGCAATTCCCAACATATACATTTACTACTTTAATTTCATTTACTCCATGATAAACCCACGCTTCATCTTCCAATGTACTGTATTTCGGTAACCAAAAGCCTTTTGCGGTGTCTTTTTAAGAATTTCAACTTCCCAAGTTATTTACGACTCTTTTAATAGACTTACTTTTGTTTGTAAAGATTTTAAGGGGGTGTTTGTTTCGTGCACGGGTATGGGTTTGGAATCAGGAATCATACCCAGTTGGTATGGGTTTGGAACTTGATTCTCCATACCTTGTGTTTGTTTCATTTTTAAGTGGTATGGGTTTGAACCTCAATTAAGGTTAAAATGCGTAAATTAAAATATCGTAAATAATAATTTTCAATATTATAAAATCATGAAAATGATTATTTAATCAAATAAGTATATAAAAAATTGAATTTATAATATGCTATAATTTGTTTTTTCATATTTTTGTTCATTTTAGTTTGATACCCATGGGTATCAATCTCATACCCTTCCCCCTCCTTGGGTATGAGAAACCCATACCTCATGGGTTTGAGGTATGGGTATGAAACCCCCAAATTTGCCAAACAAACATTTGGTATGAGTTTGGCTCATTCCAAACTCATACCTCATACCTTTCTTGTGTGAACCAAACACCCCATAAGAGAGATCCCTTTCATCTCTTTTATTGTTTACTAGTTTTGTGGCCCGTAAATTTCACGGGATATTTTGTTTTTAGCGTGATGTTTTTAATGTTTCTAGTAATTGAGTCTTTATAAAATATCAAATCACATAGTAAGATTACCTCATGAATAATTCATGATAGATCGTGTACTAAAAATACGGGCATTGACATGTTAACATAAAGATCAAAGTCGATAAATAAAAGAGTGTTATTTCTTCAAAGGTAAAATGATGAAAAAAAATCAACAAATACCAAAATAAAAAATACAGTTGAAAAAAAAACTAAAAAACTAATACTCATTCACGTTAATGTCGTCAATCTTACACTTAGTTTTTAAATATATAATTCCTTAAGTAATCCTAATATTTTACTTCTCCATATAGTTTTCATCCTCCAATGAATCGTATTAGGGCTCGGTTGGAATAAGAGTAATTATTAAGGGAGTAATAGATCTTAAATGAACTAGAAAATGGAGGAAGGGATAGAAATGGAGAAAGATGTGTAATAGTCTATCCATTAAGAGGGTAATAATTACCCACCTCCCCCATCAATTAATGTATTACGGTAATAATTCCTCCCTCACCACCTCTTTTCACCCTCTACAACCACCACAAACCACCAATCTCCTTCCATTTTTTCTTATTTTAGCCTCTATTACTCCCTTAATAATTACTCACATTCCAAGCAAGCCCTTAACATTATCCGCTATTATAAATCTACTTTTTACCGTTTGATAAACATGGTATTTGATAGCTAAAGTAAATGTTGTGGTTATTTCTTTAAAGAGCATCCAAGATAAAGAAATTATTATTATTGTTGACGGTGAATGACCTGATTTACACAAAAAGGAAAAAATAAACAACTAATAAAAGAGTGTTTTTTAGTCTTAATGCTTATATATAGAAATTAATATACTCCGTATAAATTAAACCATAAAATATAAATTTTCTTTTTTCTTAATACTCTCACATCACAAATATTATCCTACAACCAGTTGTATAGTAGCACTGTATAACCGCCTCAAAGTTGTTGAGCTATTTTACAAATTATTGAGCTATTTTACGAAGTTATTGAGCTTAATAATTATTCTGTTAAGCTCAATAACTTTGGTATCATAACTCTATAATTTTGTTAGTTAAACTCGATAACTTTATAACAAAGCTCAATTACATTGAATAAGTTGTATATACAACCAGTTGTATAATACATTAACTGCTCTCACATAATATTACATTATTATCCTTCGTGATAATTACGGAGTAGATACTAGTGTTTAACATTATCCTCGACTCCTCGTACATGCACCCATCAATTTTGACTCAAATTTTTATAATATAAGCAAATTAAACTATCGATGCCACCGATCTTTAATTTCTTCGATTTACATAATATAAGAGATATATTTTCTTCGAAGGGTTTGATTATAATTACTAACATTACATAAGCAATAACTTTTGTTTATTTATTAAATTAAATGACAAATAAGGATATATATAATAAGGGATATTCTACCGTGTACCCTCATGGTTTTCGGTTTTCTACGTTGTACCCCTCCTTTTTTTATATTTTATGGTGTACCCCTAAACTCTATACATTAGTCTATATCATGACTTTATTGTCATTGCTAACTTAGTTTCTGTAGATACCTCATTTCTGCACCTCCCGCAACTCCGCAAGCCACCCGGTGATGATTGGCCGCATGTTTGGTACGCGGAACGATTTGTGACAGTTCGTAAGTTTATCTACACCGTCTTCATTTTCTAAAACCAAGTCAGAATGTTCTGGAATGTTCCGGATATTTCTATTCCATATTTTACAATCTTTTAATCTTTGGCAAATAATTTCCCGTCATATTCACACAAACTATTAAGGAAAACAAGATTAATCCGTCATTCCATAATCAAAACACGGAAATCTTTCTTCCGCAGGAGGAAACCACTTGGGAAAGGACGCAGCAAGTGCTGCGCCTCTTCCAAGAGACGCAGTGCCTGCTGCGCCTCTTCCCAAGTCCTTTTTTGCGTATTTTTCGTATCTTTTCATATCTTTTCGAGATTCACTTCCAATGTTTCTCCGAAAACCCTAATTTCCTCCACGTGATTAGTATAAATAGAGACCTTCGGTCTCACATATTTCTCACGCGAGTGTCCGCCCTTCTCTTCTCCCTTTGCATTCTAGGCCACATTCTTACTTTTTGGCGTCTACGTGCTTGAACATTCGACCACGTAAGCTCGGATCTTTCTGAGTACCAGCCTCGTTTTGCATGACCGACCAATTTGACCAACTCCACCATAATCAACCTTAATCAATCTGTTTAATTTCCTCTTACGAGGGCATTTTCGTCTACATTCGAGTCGAGCATCACTAAACGTTGACTTAGTTCATCTCGTTTCGTCAAACATGTAAGTCTGAGGGTATATAATCCCTATTTTATTTATTGTTCTTTATTTTTGTAATCATAATGTAAGGTTCATGTCGAAAGCATTCTTAAAATCGATTTATAAAACCATGCTTTAAATCCTTTTTTACGAATTACCAGAAGATGACCGTCGAGAAAGGACGCAGCAACTGCTGCGCCTCTTCGAAGCGACGCAGCACCTGCTGCACCTCTTCGTGAGGCTGCCGCAGTTCCTGCTTCCTTTGTTCTTCCTTCGTCTTTTGTCAATTCATCTCTTTTAGTTCGTTTGTTCTTTGAATCTTTGACATAATAATTTAAGCATAATAATCTGACATATCATTTATAATTCATTGTTGATTAATTCATCTTTTAATTCCCGACTTAAATCTCAAGTAATTCATATTTGCGGGTTTTCGTCATCAAATCAAGTTCGGGTTTTAGAGATTCGATTTACCCATATTGAATCTCTGGAGTCCATCTTTGATATATTTTCATCTGTTATTCATCGTCGCCATCCTTAATTCGTCTTTAATAACTTGTTTAACTTAATTTAACCTAATTAATTTGTTTAGCTTGTAATTAATTAACCTTATTAATCTTGTATATATTCGTCCTATTCTGTTTCATCCATGTTTATTGTGTTTATGACCCTTAATCACATGTAAATAATCTGATAATACCGAGTCAAATAATATAATTGATCATTAAATTCACCAACGAATATTAACGACTTGCAATTCCGGCTTCACAGGCGAATCGAAAAAAGGAACAGACGCAAGAATCGCCGCGCCTCTTCCCAAGGGACGCGGCTCTCTGCTGCTTTGTTCTGGTTGATTTCTGTCCTTGAACTCCCGTGTTGCTTTGACCTAGTTTATTAGTTTACGTATTTAATTAACTATTAATCGTATTATCACCCTAATTCCTGTTCGTTAATTTATTCATTTATTCATTCTCAAATTATCCGTTTTGGAGGTATTTTCGACATAAATCATTTAATCCAATGTAACTATTGTAATCTTCATTATCGTATTTATTATTGTATTCCTTTTATCGTATTGCTTGTATGTTTTTTCACATGTAATTAACTTAAATTCCCTACTTCGACCTAATTGTATGATTAAATTAATTGGTAACCGACTTAGTCTAATTCTCACATGTTAGGATTAAAACGTTGGATGTTGCATTGCATGCATATAATCGACAACATATCGAGTATAGATAACTTCCCTAATCATTAGTAGAGGCCGCTATCGAGGCGGGCGGGATTAGGTGTTCGATCAAAAGAGCTTCCTAATACGTACCCTCACTCCTTACTCCAGATCTCTGTGAACATCCGTGTTCATTGGCATCCACGAGAGTCATTCTAGACATAGAATGCTAAGGGTAACGAGTTCTTGGTGTTCATGTCACTACTTTGTGTCTTTATATGGCACGAGGTATTCGAACGGTTTCCAATTTTCCACAATAAATTGGTGGCGACTCCACAAATGCAAACGCTTGTTTCCCAAGCGCCCCCATGGGCCCGCATCCACAGTTTGGCGACTCCGCTGGGGAGTAATACACTTACGTGCAGCCAAAAGGGTGAAACTTGAACAAGGTTAGGGAATAGTTTGTACAAGACAATTGTCGGTTTTCATAACTCGGTCTTCCTAGATCGTTTCATTCGGCCTTCCTAGGCCTAACCCAACCAATTCGACCAATCGTCCCGTCTAAACGGTCCTAATTCTTATTTGGACCTAAGGATGGATAGCGATTGACGTCATACATACCATGGTACTTACTCTTGTTTGTATCAAGAACTTTCACTACTTGAGGAATGGACTAGGAATCGGCCTTACTCTTGTTTGGTACGAACCTCTCCACAGACTTCGGGTTTGATTGTTCGGTATGGCAACCCACCCTTTAAACCAAAACCCTTTTAAATGTACTCTGCATCCCGTTATAATGCTTGTATAATGTTTGTACCATACGTGATCACCATTTCTAAAACAAACTATGACGATTTTTTTTTTTTTTGTAAAATCAAAATCCTTCTTCAAAATGTAAAATTTTCGAAACTTGGGCCTAATATTAGCGCAAAATCAGTCGAAACTCTGTCCAATTGTCAAGTCAAAATTCGGGCCTCAAAACCCATTTCAAAACCTCACTTCGAGTCCACTCCTACAACTACACTAAATTTGACTAGGACCGACATTTTTCAAACTTTTCCATTTCCTCAAAACTTACTTGACACAAGTGGCACACTCCCACTTCACGAGTCAAAACATTTCTTTTCGAGTAAGTGTGCTAGAATGGTCGATCGTGTTTTGATTCATCGTCCATCTCTTATTCAGTTTCCAAGATGCCTGAAACAAGCGACGTGAACTTCAACCAACTCCAGAATGGTAATGATCAAATCCTAGCCGCGCTAGCTCGTCTCCAAGTTACTCAAGACCAAGTGTATGATCGCCTTGACACCATTGAGGGCCGAATATATGCCGTGGAAACAAGGATGCCTCCTCGAGAAAGTGAAGTGTCTGACGAATTTGTGAACAACTTCGGGGACGAAAACCCTCCCATAGGTATGACTGCAGCTGAGAAACGACTCCAATACTTGGAGGAACAATTGATGTATCTCAAAGGGGATGACATTTATAGGGAGAACAATCGCAAATATGAGGCTGTGAGTTCCAAGTTGCCAACCAACTTCAACATGACGGATATCCTTAAATTCAAGGGGAATGAAAACCCTTTGAACCATATCCGTGCCTTCAAGGATTACATGTCTATCAAAGGCATTAAACCCGAGATGTTCTTAAGGATCTTTCCTTCATCTCTTGACACCATCCCAAAGCAATGGTTCTATTCGCTAGAGCACAAGAAAATCGCTACCTTGGATGACGCCGCAATCGAGTTTGCTAAACAATATGCGGATAATGCTGAAATTCAAGTCAACATGCGCACTTTAGAGGTTCTTACCCAAAATGACAAAGAAGGTTTCACCGACTTCCTAAGTCGGTGGAGGAAGACTAGTACTCAACTTGTTGAACGTCCGGATGAAGCCACCCTCGTAGAGAAATTCGTGGACAACCTAAAGCCCATCTATGCAAATCATTTGAGGTATAAAAACATCAAGACCTTCAAAGATTTAACCGTACTAGGGACAAGGATCGAAGATGACATCCGTAAAGGGCTCTTGTCCAAAACAATAGGTTGTGGATATTGATGTGACCACAATTAGAGCATATTTAGTCCCCGAATTAGCCTTGTTCCTATGCTTTTTAGTGCATATTTGGGTCATTTATTGTCTTTAGTTCTTTGTTTTGCATATTCTTTGAGGTTTTGATCCCTTGGTAGGAAAGAAGTGCAAACCTTGCATTTTCATGGCAAAAATGAGACTAAATTGATTGAATTCAATGACCAAGCATCAAGGAGAGACAAGATTAGAAGGCCTTTGTACATACTATAGTAGATGGGCAATGATGAGAAAATATCCTTGCATACCCGAGGAAATCCTCAAGGATTTTATGAAGAAAAGGGAAGAAAAGAAGAAGAAACGAAACTGCCTGACAATCCGTGCGGATTGCCCTGAAGACGCCCGTGCAAGGCTCACAAGACGAGCGTCTTCCTTAGCAGGACGCCCGGGCAGAATCCCCAGAAGACGAGGGTCTTCACCAGCTGGACGCCCATGCAGAAGCCGCCAAATCCGCCCGTCCCGTGCTAAAGACGCCCGGATTCCCAGACATTCCCATTTCGTCTTCTATAAGCTTCAAGGAAGGATGCACATCTTTTTCTAGAGACCGAAGTCTCCCTAGAGACCGGAGTCTCCCTAAAGACACCGGCGATTCCTCAACAAGGGACTTAATCGTCATTTAAGCCCTTAGGTAACCCTAATTCATGCACCTAATCCCCACTATAAACACCCCATTAGTCTAATTAGAAGAGCATGTTCTTCTTATCAATCTTTAGTGTAGTTAATATCAATCAAATCTCTCTTTAATCTTGTAATCAACAATTTAATCAAGTTTTAATACAAGTTTTATTTCCTTAATCTCTCTCTTGTTCATCCTTTATTTTGGGTAATTGAAGATTATTTGGGTTATTATTGGGAGATTGACAACCTTCCAATCAAGCATCAAGTACTTCTTTTATTCTTTGCTTTATTATTGGAATCATTAGTAGGTATAATTCTCTTAATCCCTTCTTAATTATTGTTAATCACTTTCATTTATTCATCATGTTTCACTTTGTTGGTATGATTGACAACCTTGCTAGCATGTTCAACATGATAATGAGTGAGTAGTTTCCTTAGATAAGGTTAATGAGTAATTAGGGGAAACCAACATGGGGAATGATTCATGCTTAAATTAATATGCTTTCATAGTTTATTTGCTTGCTTGTTGTGATCTCAACTTATGCACATGTTATGTTTGATGAAATGTGAGCCTATGAATCCTTGCATTTTTTACCCATCACCTATCTTTTCAATGAGACTTGTAAGACATAAACCAACTCGAGTCTCATTAGACCATGCATATTGTTGAGTAGGGAAGATTAAGTCGACTTGTAGGTGTTGTACAATCTAATCGATTCGGCTCCGGGACCCAAACTTTCCTAGGATTGTAAGATATAAACCAACTCGATCCATCACAACAATAATTGCTTGCTTATAACTTGAGAATATGTTTGTATGATCAATTCCCATGAATCCCCTATGACCCCATGACACCCTAGTGCCTTTCATCAATTGTTTACATCCCTTTTTATTCATCTTGCTTGTTTACTTTCATTGCTATTTAGTTTAATGACCTTCTACTTCAAACCCCAATTGTGACACCCCTTAAACACCACTAGTTGCAATAAAAATCTCATCTCAATTCCCGTCCCTTGGGATCCGACCTTTACTTACCTCTTTACTAATTGTAGAGTTGTTGGTGAAGTTATAAATTGTGTTTGATTGGATGTGTGACAACCAACTCTTGTCCATATCAAAATGGTGCCGTTGCCGGGGACGGTGTTAACTTGATTTAGATTTTCTTGCATTGTTATTAGTTGTGTCTTTCTTTGCCTTGGGGAAGTAAAACTCCTCAAGATTTGTTCTAATTATTTTCGAGTTGTTTGATATATTGCAAGATGGACCTTATAGATTGTTTTGTAGAGGACCGCTTAAGTATACCTTTCTTCAAAGATCCCATGCAAGCATTGGAAGCCTTGGAAGCAAGTGAGGCTAAAAATATGTATTGGGAATTGGAGGTAGATCTTTTTGAGGCCGCTCTAGCTAACAAAGAACTTACTCATGCACAATCCGATTAGTGCATAACATCCTTGTGGAAGCATATCAACCTATAGAAGATGAGCAATCCATACTAGAAGACATCTTACAAGCTCAAGAGCAAGAGGAATCCGTCATGGAATTCGAGTATGATGAGATTGATGAGAATGAAGAGCAAGTTGAATATGCAATGAGAATGGAATGTCTAATGGAGATGGAGCAAATTCTCAATGAAACTCCAAAGGAGGAAAGTGAGGTAAAAACTCCTACTTTAGAACCCCTTCCCCCAAATTTGAAATATGCTTACCTTGATGAATCAAAAACCAAACCCGTGATTGTTAATGATAGACTTGATGAGAACCAATTGGGAAAATTGCTTGATGTGTTGAAACAACATGAGAAGGCTATAGGTTATAGTCTAGATGACCTTAAGGGAATAAGTCCCAACTTTTGCATGCATAGAATTCATCTAGAGGAGGACCATAGACCTACCATTCAACCACAAAGAAGATTGAACCCCCACATGCAAGAAGTTGTCAAAGGAGAGGTTATGAAATTACTTGATGCGGGAATCATATATCCCATATCGGATTCTTTGTGGGTTAGCCCCGTTCAAGTGGTACCTAAGAAAAGAGGTACCACGGTGGTGACAAACGAAAAGAATGAGCTAATACCCACAAGGAAGATCACCGGTTGGCGTATGTGCATTGACTACCGAAAATTGAATTCCGCAACAAGAAAGGATCATTTCTCTCTACCATTCATTGACCAAATGCTTGAGAGGTTAGCCTCCAACAAATTATTTTGCTACCTTGACGGGTATTCGGGATTCTTCCAAATCCCTATACACCAGATGACCAACATAAGACCACCTTCACATGCCCTTATGGTACTTTTGCATATAGGAGGATGCCTTTTGGTTTATGTAATGCCCCCGCCACTTTCCAAAGATGCATGATGAGTGTCTTCTCCGACTACTTAGAGACCATAATGGAAGTTTTTATGGATGATTTTAGCGTTTATGGAAAGGACTTTGACTCATGTTTGCATAATCTTTCTCTTGTATTGCAAAAATGTGAAGATGTTAGTCTTGTTTTAAATTGGGAAAAGTGTCACTTCATGGTCAATGAAGGAATTGTTTTGGGTCTTTTAATCTCGGAAAAGGGCATCGAGGTCGATAAAGCTAAAGTTGAGGTGATAGAGAAACTCCCACCTCCCGTGAATGTTAGAGGGGTGAGAAGTTTTCTCGGTCACGCGAGTTTTTATCGCCGTTTCATAAAAGCTTTTTCCAAAATAGCAAAACCCCTTACTCAACTCTTGCTTAAAGATGCCCAATTCCATTTCACTGATGAGTGTGTTGAAGCCTTTAACAGAATCAAGGAAGCACTAATCTCTCGGCACCGATTATTCAACCTCCAAATTGGGAACTACCGTTCGAGATTATGCGTGATGCTAGTAACTACGCCGTTGGAGCAGTTCTTGGCCAACCGGTAGGAAGAGCTCTTCATGCCATCTATTATATAAGCAAGATATAAGCAAAACTCTTGATCCCTCCCAAGTGAACTATGATACCACCGAGAAAGAGCTTCTTTCCATCTTCTATGCTTTGGACAAATTCCGTTCCTACTTACTTGGATCCAAGGTGATTGTCTTTTCGGATCATCGTGCTCTCCGACATCTCTTGATAAAGAAGGAGGCAAAACCAAGGTTGTTGAGATGGATTTTGCTTCTTCAAGAATTTGACTTAGAAATAAGAGACAAGAAAGGAGCCGAAAATGTAGTGGCGGATCACTTGTCAAAGATCCGGTTCCATGATGAACATGGAGAAACACCGATCAATGACTCATTTCCCGACGATATTTTGATGGCCATTCAAACACAACTTGAAAGGCACATCACCCCATGGTTTGCCGATTATGCCAACTATATTGTTGGAAGAGTACTCCCTCCAAATTTAAACTACAACCAAAGAAAGAGGTTCTTATTCGAAGTAAAGAGGTACTTTTGGGATGACCCAAACCTCTACAAAGAGTGTAGTGATGGGCTCTACCGGAGATGCATCCCTCAATGGGAAGTCCAAGGAATCTTGGAAGGGTGTCACTCATCACCCTACGGTGGGCACCATGGAGCAAGGAGGACCATTGCAAAAATTCTTCAATCGGGCTTCCATTGGCCTACAATGTTTCAAGACACAAGAGAATTCATCATTCATTGTGATGCTTGTCAAAGAACGGGGAATATCTCGTGGAGGAACGAAATGCCACAAAGGGGCATTATAGAGGTGGAGATCTTCGGTGTTTGGGGGATCGACTACCAAGGTCCGTTTGTGACATCCAATGGAAATAAGTACATCCTTGTGGCCGTAGACTACGTCTCAAAGTGGGTGGAGGCAATTGCCACTCCAAATGATGATGCAAAAACGGTCACCAAACTCTTCAAGAAAATAATCTTCCCAAGATTTGGAGTTCCTAGAGCAATCATAAGTGATGGAGGAACGCATTTTCATGAAAAGAAACTCGCATCTCTCTTGACCAAGTATGGTGTCCAACATAGAACCGGCTTAGGATATCATCCTCAAACAAGTGGTCAAGTTGAAGTTTCGAATAGAGAGATCAAGAAAATCCTTGAGAAAGTTGTGAACAAGACCCGAAAAGATTGGAGCACAAAGCTTGATGATGCTCTTTGGGCTTATAGGACGGCCTATAAGACTCCCATAGGAGCCTCCCCTTACAAGCTTGTCTATGGAAAAGCATGTCACTTGCCAATCGAATTGGAGTACAAAGCTTTTTGGGCAATCCGAGCACTTAATCTTGATCTCAAATTGAGTGGTCAAAAGAGGATGATTCAAATTCAAGAGTTGGAGGAATTCCGACTACAATCCTATGAGAATGCCAAGATTTACAAAGAAAGGACATGTTTGCTCCATGATAAGAGGATTAAGCAAAAGGCCTTGCACAAAGGGGATAAAGTCCTTCTATTCAATTCCCGCTACCGACTTTTTCCGGGAAAGTTGAACTCTAGATGGATGGGTCCCTACGTGATCACCGAAGTTGGAAAATATGGAGATTTTGAAATCAAGGCGGAAGACGGAAGCAAGTTCAAGGTCAATGGTCAAAGATTGAAGCCATACTATGAGGGAGCATTTATTGGAGAGGTCGAGGTCACCTACCTCGGGCCTCCTCATCCTTGAAAGAACCATCAAAAGGGAGAGTTTTGTGGAGTCCTCCCTAAATCACCACTTTTAAATATACTAACCCTCTAACTTGTATTCATAATTTTATTGCATTCCTTTAATTATGAACATAAACGCTTTCCATGAGAGTAAGTGAGGGAGGGCCACTAACGAATTTTGAATGAAGGAAGGAATCAATCTTCAAGTGTGGGGAAGCATTTATGAAAGAAAAGGAAATCAAAGGAAAATTTGCAGCAAGGAACCCGAGCGTCTTCCCTAGAATCCGCCCGTCCTGCTGCAATCCGGGCAACTTTGGCAGAATCCGTCCGTCCTCTTAGGCTGTGAATTTGAATTTTTTGGGACTGACGAAGAATCCGAGCGTCTCAGCAGAGAAGACGCTCGTCCTCAGGAATCCGCCCGTCTTTGCAAAAAGACGCCCGTCTTTTTGCCAGTGTATTTCAAGAGAGGTTACTGTCTCAGATTTCGCCCGTCTTTGGGAAAAGACGCCCGTCTCCTTTCAGAAAATCCGAGCGTCTTGGGCTCGAGATGCCCGTCTTGGTGGCGTCATATTTTTGGAAAGTTAACTGTGACAGAATCCGGACGTCTTCCCTCAAATCCGCTCGTCCCGAAAAACTGGAATCCGAGCGTCTTGTGCTCGAATCCGCCCGTCTTCCTGCGGTAATTCAACCCGATTTTTCTTAATTTTATTACGCCCCACCACACAATTTGTGACACATCACCCTTCCTTCCACTTGTATTATAAAAACCCACCTCCTTATGACTCCAAAGCATATCCCAATCACTCTTTTACCCCACAAAATCAAAAAGCCCCAAATTCCTAGGGTTTCAAGGGCAACATTCAATCCACAAGGAGCATCTTTATACTTTAACAAATCAAAAATTCCAGCCCAACAATCAAAGAATGCCACCAAAGGGATCTTCTTTTAGGGATAGGAGGAGACCAAGGGTAAGAGGAAGCTCTTCTACCTCCCATATCAACACATTAAGAAGGGAGCATGAAGAAATAGTGGATTTAACAAGACTTGATAATTTCTCAAATGTTGAATTCGTCAATGATGTGCAAAGACTCGGCTTCCACCGGCTTCTTAGTAAGAACATTCTTCCTACTAAGTTTTTATGTCATAGCACTTTAAAGAAACTTGGGATTTATCATCAAATGGAAGCTCTCTTTGAAGTGTTTGGTCTCTCTACCCTTTTCCACATGCATGAGCAAACTTATCGATCCCTTGTGCTTGAATTTTTGAGCTTCTTGAAAATTACAACCTTGAATAGAACAATATGCATAGAATTTAGGTTGGAAAGTGTTTCAAGAATGATGACTCTAGTGGAATTTGCTAATGTGCTTGGTCTCGATGTCTCGCCTACCCGGACATCAAAACCGAAGAGATATAGCGTTGCACCCCTATGGAGGGCTATGACCGGCCGAGATTTCATGTACATCAAGGAGTGTCTAGCTTTCCACATTTAAAATCATATTTTGAGACTTACTTACCGGTTCCTTTCCGGCACTCTACTTGCTCGCCGAGATCCGGCAATAGTGAACGAACTTGACCTTGTGTTCATGGAGTCTTACCTCAACATCCAAGGAAGGGGTGGGTACCGCTTCAATGCGCCTCTTATGCTACTCGAAAAATGGGCAAAGTTTAGGAACGGTGATGATGATGGGATGAAACACATTGTTAATGGAGGGCTCATTACGAAGATTGCAAAGCATTTCAATCCAAAATTCAATGAGAATAATGAGTATGCTCCTCTTTCCGGAAATACAAGGATAAATGAAGACCTTCTTCTTATTCATCATCATTGGATAACCCTTGAGGGGGTTGATAAAAGGATCAAGTGGATAACGAAAGGAAGTGATCCAATCTACCTACCAATGACCGGACTACCAAGAATCTCACCAAGAAGAGGACCTTTATCACCAATCCCATCTACCTCATCATTCCAAACCCAACCCAAGCAAGGCAAACACCACCACCTCCAAATACCCACCAACAACAAGAGCAACAACCTCAAGATGAGAAAATCAAAGTGCCTCCCTACCCATTTCCTTATCAACCGTACAACCATCCCAACCCCTTTATCCTTCCCCGTGACGACTTTGTAACGGGAATTATACAAGATTTGCACTTCCGACAATACGAAGCTACCGTGGACAATTATTATGCACTCTATCCTCAATACCACGATATGATTCAAAGGGGAAAGATTAGTGAGGAGGGAGCATTTCCCTCTTGGGCACAAATGGATTTACTCTTCCCCAATTCGGAGAGGGCAAATGAAGGGGCAAACGGGCAACAAGAGGAAAGGAGCAACAATTCTTGCGGAGGAGACACGGTGGAGCTTGGAAGTGAAGAGGACGAGTTCATGGACCCAAACACAAGTGATGCATCCAAGGAGATATGGGATAGTGATCTAGAGGGAGATGATGGAGATCTCTAGAGGATCTCTTCATAGCTAGATGGAGCGGGCGTGAGGCACCCATCTCAAGCTTAAGTGAAGTTTCCTCATCTTCTCTCTTTAATTTCAATTTTCATGAAAGAAGTTTATGTTTTGTTAACTTGTACACTATTTATCTTTGTCATGGTTGGAGAGTCCTAGCAACATAGAGGACTAACACCTCGGCCCCATTGAGGTGTTCTTATTTCATTGTTCCCACTTTTGAAAATCCAAAATGACAATTTAGTTTCATGCATTGCATCTTGTGTGCATGAACTACCCCAACTTTAGGACATTAAAAATAATGTCTATCTCGGTTTGGGGAAGTACATGCATACGCAACGGGAGGTAATCTAAATTACACTCTCCGTCATAAACAAAAACCCATGCATCATGTAGTGTAGATTAGTTTAGCTTGCATTTAGTGTAGAATTCATGCATCATGTTTGCATGATTTTCCATCATTTTGGCCATTGAGGACAATGCCCATATTAGTGTGGGGATGAGAATTCTAACTTAACTTTTATTCAAAAATCCAAAAAAAAAAAATCAAAATTTTTTCGAAAAACCATAAAAAATTGAAAAACCAAAAACAAGTTCATTTCCTTTGTAGTGTAGTCACGTATATATTGTTGTATATATTGTGTTTGTACTATCCTTGTTCACATTGATTGACTACGCCACATCCGAGACATGAGGATATTGAAGACCACATGGTATGATCTTTCCAATCTCCTTTTTCCTCTTTATGTTAATGACTATGTGGCTTTATTTTGATTTATGTGGTATAACAATGTGAACTTAGGACTTGCATTTAGCTTATATGGCATATTAGTTGGTAGAATCATTTGCATTAGGATGTGTTGAATCATATGGCTTATATGTTTATGTTTTGATGATGTCAAGGTGCTTTACATTCTATATACTTGTTGCCTGTAATCGTTTGTTAAGTGCTTTAGAATTAACCTATTACGAGCAACATAGAAGATTGTGACAATTGCATGAGAAGTTCAAGCCTTCGTTCAAGAACAAACGGTTCAAGATTCATTCAAGAATTATGTGAAGACGAAGTTCGTCTAAAGATTAATCAAGCTTGGATGATGACGTAGCCTATACTCGAAGATCTCCTTGAAGATTAGAATAGTATAGGTCTTTATCTCGTAATGGTAATCAAGAATGAGTTTCTTGAATTGGTAAAGTTATAGCTTTGCAGCTATAACATTACTAGTAAAAGAGCTCAATGTTATAGCTTTTCTACTATAACATTGAGATGCTGAGTTTTTATACACGACTTATAATTGTTTCGAAATTTTTTTTATGATTGTTTAAAGTTTATTTTAAATGTTTTAATGAAAGTATTTATATAAAAGCCCGGTTTAGTGAGGAGTCCGGCTTTGTATTAAACGTTAATTAGTAGTTATAATGGATCAACTTATGAGTTGGACCTTGCTACTAATTAGGGTTTCAACATAGCTTCTCTTAAAACCTAAATTCTAATCATATGTTAAGACTAGGGTTTGCACGAGTCACGAGGCACATGAGCCGTGACATCTCGTGTTACCTAGGGTATATTAGGTAAAGATTTTATTCTATAATAATATCTTTACATATCTTATATATCTTACTTAATATATTTGTTTATGGTAAAAGATATTCTTGTTTTAGAAAATCTTATCATAATCTTAGAATTTATAGTAAAGATAATATTTGGAAAGATTATATTCTATCTCTTAGGATATTCTTTATTATCTTTTAAGGGTTTTTAGGAAAGAGATAATAAGAAGATATAATTTGCATTTATATCTTATTGTTTTCGGCTATTAGGGTTTGTGTTAAAACCGTGTAGCCTACTCCTTCCTTCCTATAAATACTTTGCTATTTACAACATCTAAAAGAGAGACCTTAAGCATAAAAAATTAATTTCATCTTGATAGAGCAAACCGTGTGTTTTTAAAGAAAAACCGTTTTGTTATTTTGAAAGGTCGTGTGTTTTTAAACTCGCATACTTGTTCTTAATTTATCGTTATAAGATAATAGTGCTTAGTTGATTTCTTAATTTGTTCATTAATGTGAACCTTTGTTAGAATCATTAGTGCTTTCTTATTAGCGTAAGTTAGTCACTCGAGTATTTAACGGTACTCATTGAGTTACAGCTAGAGTTAGTTGTACGAGTTGGGTTAGTAAATTTGTAATCCGTAGAAAGGTACTAAATTTATTAATCGAGAATAGTGGACGTAGGTTTCGACTTGTGAAACTGAACCACTTCAAAAACCGTGTGTCTCTTCGTTCTTTCGCTTGATTTGTTTATTTCGTTTGCTTTCATTAGTTGATTAGTTAAAGTTTAATCAATAAACTTTAAATAATAAATTACATACACATAATCGAAAAAGCTTTAAAAATTTTTAAATCCTCAATTCACCCCCCCTCTTGAGTATTTTGGACCAATAGACTCTTCAATTGGTATCAGAGCCTCGTGCTCTTGATTGCCTAACCGCAAAGAGGCTGATCTATCTTGTTTTTCATTTATCTTATCGTTTTATATTCCGCTGCCTATCACGTGATAAATGGATTCCAAATATCTCAAGTGTCCCGTCTTTGATGGGAAGAATTACGGATTGTGGAAAAACATGATGACTCACTATGTAAAAGGACACGATTGGGAGTGCTGGAGGATTATTCAAAACGGACCGCACAAAATTCTTGTCGCATCTGAGGAAGGCACTACCTATGAAAAGAAAGAAGAAGACTATGTCGAGGCCGACTACAAGAAGGCCGAAAAGAACTCCAAAGCGATAAGTCTTCTGCAAAACAGAATGACTTCTACTGAGTTTGATCGGTTCTCTTCTTGTTCCACGACCAAGGAGATATGGGATGGCTTCGAATTAGCTTATGAGGGTACTTCCATTGTTAGGAAGCACCGAATAGATTTGTTTATGAAAAAATATGAGCTATTCATTATGGAGCCAAATGAGTCCTTAGATAGCATGTCTGCAAGTTTTTCAAGCATCATAAACGAACTGAAAAACCTAGGTAGGAAATTTAGTACTGAGGACATTGCTAGAAAGGTTCTTAGGAGCCTTACTAAGAAGTGGCGTGCTAAGGTCAGTGCAATGGAGGAATCACGAGATCTTGAAACCCTTTCCTATCAAGAACTAATCGGTGCTCTCATGGCCCATGAAATTACTCTTAACAAGGATGACGCTGAACCAAGTCGGAATAAGAGTATGGCCTTAAAGAGTGAAGAAGTTGACTCTGAAATAGAGGATGGAACTGTTTTGTTTGCCCGCCGTTTTAAAAATAGGATATTTCGAAACAAACAAACAAAATCATCTTACAACAACAACAACAAATCGTCCAATAAGAAGGTTACTGATTCAAAGTCATCTTTCGCAAATAGAGGATGCTTCAAGTGTGGAGAATCTGGTCACATGATCAAAGATTGTCCGACATGGGAGAAGATTAAGGACAAGACAAAACGTGAGAAGACAAAGAGAGAATTCAAGCAAGTTATGATAGCGTCGTGTTGGGGAGACCTTGACTCAGAAGATGACGAGGAATCTGAAGACGACGAAGTGGCCAACCTTTGTCTCAGCAATGTTAGTCTTGACCTAATCTCCGACAGCGACGACGAAAGCACATATTCTCATTCAAACTATTGCTTTCTCGGAGAATCAGACGAAGATGACGATGAAGAGGTAAGTTATCTTGAGCTTAAAAAACGTGTTAAGAAATTGTCTAAAAGTGCTTTAATTGAATACTTTGAACAATCTCTTGATAAGTGTCACGAACAGGATTTGGAATTGAAAGATCTAAAGGAACAGATTCTCAAAATTGCGGAAGAGAATCATACTCTCAAGGCTAAAACTAAGAAGTTGAAATCTAAAGTTATAGCTGAGAAAGCTACAACATTAGATTCTACTATGGCTGAAAAGAAGGAATTAGAGTCCAAAGTTATAGCTAATGAAGCTATAACTTCCGACCTAAAGCTTAACATCATGCACCTTCAAGCCAAAGTTATAGCTAATGAAGCTATAACTTTAGAACTTAGAAAAGTCAAAGAACTTTTGGAAACTAAGGTCACATCTGATGAAGTAGTAATCTTAGATCAAAAGAAAGAGATAGATTCTCTTTCAAAACAATTGAAAGAATCTAAAACCGATATGATCAATGTTAAGAAACAACACACCGATGTTGTGTTCATTCTTAACAAACGATTCCAAGGCTTTCGTGATAACTTTAAAAAGGATAATGATGTAGATCACACGAAATATCAAGAGGAAATTAAAACCTTAAAAGATCTCCTTTTACACGCTAGAAAGGTCCATGATAAGTGGGAAGGTAGCACAAAAGTCCTAAACTTCCTAACCGAACAATCTGACAATAATATGAAGATGGGGTTAGGACATGAGTGCTACAGCCGTAGAGATCACTCTAAATGCAAATCAACACCTTCGGAGTTTGATTTCAGAAAAAGGAAGTATGCTGATCTTCCTGAATACCTGATTTGCAATTACTGTGGTCATACGGGTCACATCCAAATCAATTGTGTAAAAAAGGCTCATGATATACGAAAAAATGCCGAACATGCTAAAACTGTTGACACAGTTGTCGAAGATAAGGAAACCCCCACTAACGAACCTAATGAAGAAAGGAACAATAAATTTCGTTGGTTCTATGACATGGCCTTTGACTACACTAAGAAACCTAGCACTTCACAAAGCCCTTGTCGATCTCAACCCAGTAAACCTATTCACAAGGGAAATAGTCAAGAAAGACCTAGAAAAATTCCTAGACCTAGAGAAAACCCTAACCCTAGAACTCCTCCCAAGCCAAACAAACCTAAGGTTAGAAAAACCGTCGTTAGACGTGTTTGGGTTCGAAAGGATTTAGTATTTAGAGTAACTAATCGTAAGGGACCCAACTTAGCTTGGGTACCTAAAAACTGTATCTAATCCTTTTTGAAGGAAGTAGTGAAAGAAAACAATCAATGGTATCTTGACAGTGGATGTTCAAGACACATGACCGGAGATAAGAATCTATTTCTTTCACTCAAGCCCTTCAACGGAGGAAAAGTGACGTTCGGGGACAACAAAAAGGGAAAAGTTATTGGCGTTGGCAAAATCGGAATCTCTAAGTCTCACGAAATCAGTGATGTTTATCTTGTGGATGGTCTAAAACATAACTTGCTAAGCATATCTCAACTATGCGACAAAGGTAACAAAGTAGTTTTTCATACTGATAGTTGTTGCATTATTATTGAAGGAGCTAGCAA
Organism: Silene latifolia; assembly: GCF_048544455.1. NCBI lineage: Eukaryota > Viridiplantae > Streptophyta > Magnoliopsida > Caryophyllales > Caryophyllaceae > Silene > Silene latifolia. Next base: position 24,912,235 of record NC_133536.1, read on the forward strand.
CGTTATTCTTGAAGGCCACAGAAAAAGGAATGTTTATATGGTAGATTTAAATGCTGTGCCTACTAACTCCTTTTCGTGCATGAAAGTTACACTCGATGATCCTTGTTTATGTCATAAACGGTTTGGTCACATTAGCTCACTAACCTTGAACAAACTCAAGAAGTGGGACTTGGTTGAAGGATTACCTAAGATCAAGTTCGACCAAGAAAAGATGTGTGACACGTGTACAAGGTGTAAACAAGTAAGATCATCATTCAAACCAAAAAGAGTAGTATGCACAAATCAAGCCTTGGAATTAGTACACATGGATTTATGTGGACCAATGAAGGTAAGAAGTAGAGGAGGATCCAGGTACATCTTCGTTCTTGTAGACGACTACTCAAGGTATGTATGGCCTATCTTTCTTCATTCAAAAGACGAAACTTTTGATGAATTTGATTGTCTTATGAAACGTGTTCAAAACAAATATAAGACTAATCTTGTATCTATTCGTACGGATCATGGCATCGAATTTGACAATCAAACTTTTATAGAATATTGTAGAGTTAATGGTGTTGGGCATAACTTTTCCGCGCCAATAACTCCTCAACAAAACGGTGTCGTTGAACGTATGAATAGAACTTTAGAAGATATGGCACGCACAATGCTCTTGTGTAGTGGTTTACCTCGTAACTTTTGGGCTGAAGCCATTAGTACTTCTTGCTACATCCATAATCGTGCTATGATCCGACCTATCCTTAAGAAAACACCCTACGAACTCCTTAGAGGTCGAAAATATAATATCTCCCATCTTCGCTGTTGTAACACCCTCATACTCCAAGTGCCTTACCAGGACCACTCAGGTATGAAGACATTACCATCTCGGTTACCCGAGGCAATGATAATCAAACAACAATAAAGAAACAATGTTTATTATAAATAATTTAGTGAATAGATACAATCCTCAAAACCAAACCAAAAGTACGTTACATGAATTCAAACTGACCGTCTAATCAAATGTAAATAAACTAAAGGCTACAATGGAAGACTCCTATCATCATGTCGTGGCATCCCAGGCTATCCCAAGATACTCATCCGAATACCGCTCAATATCTGCTCACCATCCCCGAATGGATCACCGCAGGTTTACAAAACAACACCGGGGTCAGTACTAATCACACAATCAACATGTATAACAATAATAAGATAAACAGACAGCTTAACTGTCACACACACACACACACACACAGCCAACCAATTCCCATCATCTCAATCCCGATCGTCCACCGGACCAGCCACGCCACCAATGGGGGACCGCAGCCGTACCCACCAAATCCCCGCTCCACATAGTGAGCGATAACCCTGTCCATTAATGTGCACATCCCCTTCCGTGGCGGGTTCCATGAAGGGCGAAACTAGGGCGTGAAGTCACTCCCGCAAGTGACCCCACTCACCGAGAACGCATCTCGAGAACCATCAACAAGAATCACAACCACAACCACAAGACAATCATTATATCAAACAACCAAATACAACACATCACCAATATCCCATTATGGGACTAATACGAGTAGGAAATCCTACCCGAAAGCACAACAGTCAGACGGTATCAACAGCTGTATCAAAAAGCCTCTTCTACGAACCCTCCTCCTATCATATAACACATAGAGGCTACACATCACATACTACACACAAAAACCCCCAATCTCTAAATTAGGGTTTAACCAAATCAAGGGAAAAACAATAAAAAGGGTACATAGATCTTACCCTCGACGCAAGGAACTCAACGATACGAATAACGACAAGAACGACCGTCGAACTCCGGAATTGCTAAGAATGCGATTAGGAAGATGAACTGGTTGCTTTCTCTCTTAAACAGGGATTTAGGTTTTTGAAAAGTGATTTAGAATAATGACGACGATGCTTAAATACCTTAATCGCATAATTAACAAAACCCGAGAAAACTTCCCGTAAAACCGGACACTCGATCGAGTACCCAAGGTACTCGATCGAGTACCCCCTTACTCGATCGAGTACCCCAGCTACTCGATCGAGTACCCAACAGGTCAGAAACTATTTTATTTCGCAACTTACCCTTACTCGACAGAGTAAGGCCTACTCGATAGAGTACCCCAAGACTTATAAATACGGAGTATTACAGTCTTCCCTCCTTAAAAGGAACTTCGTCCCCGAAGTTCAAACCACTACTAAACAAAGGTACTCCCATATATTCCCGACTCACAACCAAAACAAAATTCAACATAAAACATGATACTAACCCAACTCATCCCGACAACCATACTGACACAACATACTAAGAAAGGTATAAAAACTCTTAAAAACCTTAAAAACTGCTCGCGATCATCTCCTACCCCCCTAAAAGAAACAAGGTTACGTCCCCGTAACCATACATACCTGATCAAAGAGGAAAGGGTAACGCTCTTTCATAGCTTCCTCTGGCTCCCATGTAGCTTCCTCGGTCTCGTGGTTAGACCAAAGGATTTTGAGCAAAACTGTCTCACCACCCCTAGTCTTTCTAACCTTTCGGTCTAGAATCTGTTTAGGCACCTCAAGATATGATAAGGACTCATCTAGCTCTAAGCTCTCTGCCTCTAACACATGTGACGGGTCACTCACATACTTCCGCAGCTGCGATACATGAAACACATTATGCACTCTCTCTAACGCACCGGTAAAGCCAGACGATAAGCAACTTCCCCAACTCGCTCTAAGATCTCATAAGGCCCTATAAACTTCTGACTTAGCTTGCCTTTCTTCCCAAATCTCATAACTCCGCGCATAGGAGAAACTTTCAAAAGAACCTTGTCCCCAACTTGAAACTCTATATCCCGCGATGTAGATCTCGCATAACTCTTTTGCTCATCTGAGCCGCTCTCATCCTTTCCCCGATCATCTTAATCTGTTCCACCATCTCATGCACCATCTCTGGTCCTAAAACCACTTTGCCTCGCCAAAGACTGTCGTCCCAACAGATTGGACTCCTACATCTCCTCCCATACAAAGCCTCAAACGGTGCCATACCAATACTGGTGTGATAGCTGTTGTTGTAAGAAAACTCTATCAAGTCCAACCTCTGCTCCCAGCTACCACCAAAATCCATCACACAAGCTCGCAACATCTCCTCAAGAGTCTTGATTGTTCTCTCAGTCTGCCCGTCTGTCGCAGGATGAAATGTTGTACTCATCTTCAAAGTTGTTCCCAACGATTCCTGCAACTCTTTCCAAAACCTCGATATAAACCTCGCATCTCTGTCAGACACTATGTCCTTAGGGACTCCATGTAACTTAAGCACGTTCTTTAGATAGGCCATAGCCAATTGTGCCTTAGTCCATGTATCTTTCATTGGAACAAAGTGAGCTGACTTGGTCAGACGATCCACTATCACCCAAATCATGTTGTTACCTTGTTGACTCTTAGGCAAACCCACAATGAAATCCATGGAAATGGATTCCCACTTCCACTCAGGCACCTCTAAAGACTGAATCTTACCTTGTGGTCGTCTCTGTTCCCCTTTAACTCTCTGGCATGTTAAACAACGGGACACAAACTCAACTGTCTCTTTCTTCATCCCAGGCCACCAAAACGTTTTCTTCAAATCCTTGTATAGCTTCTCTCCACCTGGATGAACTGAATATGGTGTGCAATGCGCCTCTGTCATGATCGTATTTTTCAACTCCTCATCCTTAGGAACACACCACCTACCATCAAACCTCAAACTACCATCTGTATGAATAGAAAAGCGGGACACTGTCCCTTTCTCTACTCCAGCTCTCCACTCAACTATCTTAGGATCCAAAGCCTGTTTACCTCGAATATCATCATAAAACTCAAGCTGTCCTGTCATATCACCCATGGCATCTCCTTTCTGCATCATATGTATCCCAAAGCTCGCTACCTCATCCCTCAGCCTCATCAAAGATAGAGGTGTACACAAGGAATGTACACTCTTCCTACTCAAAGCATCAGCAACAACATTGGCCTTCCCTTCATGGTAGATGATTTCCATGTCGTAATCGCCAATCAACTCCATCCACCTCCTCTGTCTCATGTTCAACTCCTTCTGCGTGAAGATGTACTTAAGACTCTTGTGATCAGAAAATACCTTAAAGATTGCTCTATAAAGGTAATGTCTCCAAATCTTGAGAGCAAACACCACTGCACCCAACTCCAGATCATGAGTAGGGTAATTCTCCTCATAAGGCTTCAACTGCCTAGAAGCATAGGCAATCACTTTACCATTCTGCATTAACACACATCCCAGCCCATTCTTCGAGGCATCTGTATAAACCTTAAAATTCTCGCTCCCTTCAGGCAATGCTAGGACAGGAGCTGTGGTCAAACGCTCCTTTAATGTTTGGAACGCCGTCTCACAACTCTCATCCCAACAAAACCTGTTCTCTTTCCTCATCAACGCTGTCATCGGTCTAGCTATCTTGGAGAAATCTTTCACGAACCGTCTGTAGTATCCAGCTAAACCCAAGAAACTCCTAACCTCAGCAACATTCTTTGGTGCTTCCCACTTTGTCACTGCCTCAATCTTCGCCGGATCCACAGCTACCCCATCTTTAGAGATGACATGCCCCAGAAAAGCAACTTTCTCTAACCAGAACTCACACTTGGACAGCTTGGCATACAACTCATGGTCCCTCAAAGTCTGCAACACGATCCTCAAATGCTCCTCATGCTCCTCCTTAGTCTTAGAGTAGACTAAGATATCGTCGATGAATACCACTACAAACTGGTCCAAAAACTGTCTGAAGATTCGGTTCATCAAATCCATAAACACTGCCGGCGCATTAGACAACCCAAACGGCATCACCACATACTCGTAATGGCCATACCTCGACGTGAAAGCTGTCTTTGGTATGTCCACCTCTCTAATCTTCACCTGATGGTACCCCGACCTCAAATCAATCTTAGAAAAGACTGTTGCACCACTCAACTGATCAAACAGGTCATCTATCCTTAGCAAAGGATACTTGTTCTTTATCGTCACACGGTTCAGCTCCCTGTAATCTATGCACAGCCTCAAGCTCCCATCTTTCTTCTTCACGAAAAGAAGGTGCTCCCCAAGGCGATACACTTGGTCTAATGTATCCCTTCTCTATCAAATCATCCAACTGCTTCCTAAGCTCCTTCATCTCCTTAGGACCCATACGGTACGGTGCCTTAGAGATTGGCCCCGTCCCTGGCTTCAACTCAACGGTGAAATCTATCTCCCTCTTCGGTGGCAACCCCGGAATCTCCTCTGGAAAAACATCTGCAAACTCTCCCACCACTGGTATCTCATCAACTGTCGGAATCTCTATTAGATCATCTCTCACATGGCACAGGATCAAAGGACATCCCTTCCTCAGAAAAGACTTCAAGGTAACAGCTGCAATCAACTTAACTTTGGGTTTGACTAGAAACCCACGATAAGACACACTAACACCCTTTGGACCTCTTAAGGACACTTTCTTTTGATGACAGTCTATCTTAGCTTTATACTTTCCTAACCAATCCATCCCAACTATCATCTCAAAACCGTTAAAAGGAAACTCTAGCAAGTCTACAGGGAAATCAACTTGCCCAACTATCAAAGATACATCTCTAAACAACCTCCCACACGATACAGACTCACCCGAAGGTATGAAAACTTGCTCACTAACAGATTCATATACTCTCAAACCCAACTGTTTAACATGACTCGAAGACACAAACGACTGAGAAGCCCCCGAATCGAACAAAACAAAGGTAGGAATACCATTAACAAGGAATGTACCGGTGATAACGTGCGCATCTTCCTCAGCTGCCTTCTTCTCCATCATGAATAACTTGCCACTGGTCTTCTGTCCACCTCCCTGGACAGTACTGGCTGATGCGGTCGGCTTAGCACCCGACCCTTGATTGTTGTTGTTGTTTGTCGGTGTTTTCTGATAAGAATTACCGCCGTTGCGGTTGCCTCCACTCTGGTAACTCTGACTTCCCCGGTTTGGCCATGATCCAGCCGGTCTGTTGCTCGCGAAGCTCTGTGCAGGTCTCTGAAAAGATCCCGGTGCACTCGTGCACTCATGTCTCTTGTGGCCTACACCACCACAACCATAGCAGGTCACTCCCCAACTATTACTCACACTTCCACGGCCACGCCCAAAGGAAGCCCCAACACTAAACCCAGACCCAGAAGAAAATCCTTTAGACTGATTGTGGTTGCCTTTCTTGTGATTCGATTGGCCACCACCCTCGCTCTCGGACTTCCTCTTCTCACCACCTGGCCTCTCCTGAGCCATCTCCACCAACCTCTCCGCTCTCCCAGCCCTCTCATACGCTTCCTTAACATCGGTAAGGATCCCCGCGGGTAACTTATCCATAATCTTGGTGGTCAACCCCCTCTCAAACCTCAATGCCAAATTCTCCTCACTCAAACCCATGTCCTCAGCATACCTAGACTTCTCATTGAACAAATGTAGTACTCACCACGGACATCTCAAAGATCATCTTAAAACCATCAAACTCTTCTCTCAACTTACTCCTCACATGTTCCGGTACAAACTCCTTTCTCACAGCCCTACGAAACTCCTCCCAAGGTATAGCAGGTAAGCCTTGGTTGGTATATATTTCCTTAGCACTCACCTTCACTGAATCCCACCACTTGCCTGCTGCCTCCCTCAGATAGAACGCAGCCTGTTCCACTCTCATCTCATCAGGACAATGAACCAAGTCTAAGATGTTCTCCATCTCTCTCAGCCAACTATCAAGCAGATTAGGCTCCCCAACTCCCTTGTACTCTTTCGGGTTAAACCTCGCAATATAGAGGCTGATTTTAGAATGATCAACCTCCTTCTCCTTATTCTTATCCTTGTCCTCATTCACTCTTTTCAGGGTCTCAGTAAGAGCATCCTGGTGCTCTAACATCTTAACGGTGTCATCCATGGTCATGAGCTCAGCTCTCGCATACAAAGCAGTCTTCTTGGGCGGCATCTTGAAGCTATATAAGAAAGGGTAAACATAAACACACGTACTAAACCTCAAAACACGAAAACACGCTGCCCAGAACCCACTCGATCGAGTTCCCAAACACACTCGATCGAGTAGCGGGCTACTCGATCGAGTGCCCCACGTACTCGATCGAGTACCCAAACTTCAGACCCCAAACAGACCTTCTGATCTCTTACCTACTCGATCGAGTATCTAGGCTACTCGATCGAGTGACCCCCTACTCGATCGAGTACCCCTAGTTACTCGATCGAGTGCCCCAAAACTCGATTCTGGACTCAAAATCGCCAAAAACCCACCCGATCGAGTCAGTCCTACTCGATCGAGTAACACTAATTCATAGAGGCTACCCGCATGTTACGTCATATGCTAACATGCTAAACTTTATAAATCACATTATATCATAATAAGCATGCTACGCATCTTTTCTACTATCTACGAAACCATTTCATCATGTTATTAAATGCCACATTGTAAATCATCCAACATGTTATCATCTCATCAACAAGTTTCCTCATATCACCATTTTCTTTCACATGCTCAACTTTCTACTTCAACATCCAACAATTAACACATTCCATTACATTCGTAAACAAGTTAACCAAACACTCATACGACTCGACAAACACTTCCCCCATGTGACCGGTTCAAAGTTGTAGGGCGACCCCTGCGACTTTAGGACGTCTCCCAAGCCTTTGCACTAGCTCCCACAACTTTTACCCCGGGTTCATTTTAATTGACTCCCTATGTTCATTAAGTTCATTGGTTACAGGTTTCAGGATCGTCGCTCTGATACCATTTGTAACACCCCCATACTCCAAGTGCCTTACCAGGACCACTCAGGTATGAAGACATTACCATCTCGGTTACCCGAGGCAATGATAATCAAACAACAATATAGAAACAATGTTTATTATAAATAATTTAGTGAATAGATACAATCCTCAAAACCAAACCAAAAGTACGTTACATGAATTCAAACTGACTGTCTAACTGAAATGTAAATAAACTAAAGGCTATAGCGGAAGACTCCTATCATCATGTCGTGGCATCCCAGCTATCCCAGTACTCATCTCAATACCTGCTCAATATCTGCTCACCATCCCCGAATGGATCACCGCACAACATTCACGTACCAAACATATTGAAATAAGACACCATTTTATACGAGACCATGTTGAGAAAGGGGAATATAAAACTTGAATTTTGTAGTACTGAAAAACAATGGGCAGACATTTTGACAAAATCATTAGCTAGAGAACGATTTGAGACTTTATGGTTGGAAATTGGTTTAATCAGTGGTACCTAAGCTTCTATATATGTTCAATCTTTTTATGACTGACTAGTTAAGTTAAGATTGTATGACTGTGTCCGTATATTGCGTTGCATGAATAATTTCGTTTGTAGGAATATTTTTATCATAAAATTCTATTGGTAATTTAGAATTTAGTTGTTATACAAACTAATTCCTTATCACAATAAAGAAAACACACCAAATCTTTTATCTTTCTAAATCACAAAGAATCTTTCCTTTTTGCAAATTCTTGTTCACGGCTCAATCAATAAACTTCCTATACAAACACAAATTCCTTATTCTTATCCTTTACCTAATAAATCTATCCCTTAAATTCCTACACCTACCATAATTCATACTCCTAATTATACACTTACCATATTTACCCTCCACTTGTTAACCCTAGCCTACACCTATATCTACCCTTTTGCGTGTTAACCGTCCACCCAACCCCACTTGCATACTTTTCTTTCTCTCAAATTTTTACCATCATCAAAACACATCTTATTTACACAACCTATCACCATCACCTCCTTTTTCAAACCATCATCATCATCATGAATCCAACCCATGCAAAAAATACCCGATCTTCAATCCGTCACCACCAAAACCGCCCCTTTCATAACCAAACGTCACCTCTACCACCACATGATCCTCATTCCATTAATTGTCCTTCACCACAACCAAACCATAATACGCCCCTGTTCCGTAGTCGGGACGAGTCGGTGTCCGAAGGCAAAAGACGCCGTCTTTTCAAAGGAAAAAATAAGGTGGTTGTCGATAACAGTGAAGTTGTGGAGGAAACCGAGGTAATAGTTTGGAATGGTGTTACTCGTACCTTGCTTAGGGATGTCTCGAAAGCCGCGACCAAGGAAGGGTTAAATCGTGTTCGGCTTACTCATGATGTAAGCATCCTAGTCAATCGAGTTTTGCGGTATTCAATTCATGGTGGTAGGTATTATCCGAAATCTTGGTTGGTTAATGTTCCCGCTCTTGCTTTCTTTGTTAATTTTCTTGATTTTCAAGGGTGGAGTCACATTAGTAAGTTTTCGGGTCCTATTTACCCAGTTGAGGTGGTTCAATTCTTTTCTAGTGTTTCAATTAAGAAAGGAGTCTTGCATGCGGTTGTTAATGGAGTTGATGTAACAGTCTCTGTTTCGGATATTTGCTCTGCTTTTTCGGTTCCCGATGAAGGAATTGAATTAAATCCGAGTCTTGAGTGGTCTAATGTTGTAAGTGAAAAGGAGTGAAGAAGTATTTTGAGGAGATGACGGAGGGAGGTAATATCGTGGTTCGTCCTCTCTCGGCAAAAATCAAGTTCCTCTTGAACTATTTATGGAACAGAGTGGTGCCGAGGAGAGGAGGTCGTGATAAGATGTCGAGCTATGAAGCTATAATGGTCTATTCTTGGTTGGAAGGTCAGAAAGTGAATTTGGGTAGTTTCGTGTTGCACCGTATACTTCAAACGAGTCTCACGGTGACGAAAGAGAAGTTGAGCACAACAATCGATTTACCGTATGGGATGTGGGTGTCTCGGTTGTTGGAGATTAAGCGTGTGGTGGGACAAGATAGTTACGGTGTTAGTGCGCGGGACTGTATGTGTGACAAGTTGATCAAGATAATGGGTCTTGTTGTTGATGGACCCGAGTTGCTTCTTGCAAAAGATGTTGAGAAAGCCCCGGAAGATTCGGGTTTGGGAGTTATGGAGTCAAAATTGGAGGGGTTTATGAGTGGTTTAATGGAGAAATTTGAGGAGCATTCGACTAATTTGGCTATGGTGTTGTCACGGGTTGGACCATCTCGGTCTTTAGACTCGGGCTTGGATGCTACTCGGGTGTACTCTTGGATGGAGGAAGTGGTCAAAAGGTTAGCGGGTTTTGAGAGGGAGTTGAAGGCAATACGTGGGGAAGTGTTCCCACACGGTGATCGTCTCACTTTCCTTACGAGTCAGGGTGGAGCTTTGGTTATGCACGGGAAAGCAATGGCGGGAGATCAAGCACTCACGTTGGAGGCCACAAAAGCTCTTTCCTTGAAAGTGCTTAACTTTGAAAGGAGCATTGGTACTCTTTCTCAGCTGGTTCGGAGCTCGTTTGACTGTCTTGATGCCTTAGAGCATCGTACTAGGCCCGACTACGTAAACCCGTATAAGACCCATAACATTTGATTTTCTCTCGTCTTACCACATCTAGCCTGATCTTACTTAGCTTTCTTTTTGTTTTTGTTGGTGTGTTTAAACAATTCTCATTCGGCCCATTTTGGCATTGCACTTGAGGTTATGGCCCAAGTGTTTCATTAGACATGTGTTAATTCGGCCCACTTTGGCTTAAACATGTTTAATTCTTAGTTTGTATGATAATTATCTTTTGGGTGCTTATAGTCTTGCGTGTTATTATTATTTCCTATGGCGTTTTATCTCTTGTCTCGTCTTATATTATTCTAGTCATTATTGATTTGTTCTTAGCTTTTCGATGATGTCAAGAGGGGGAAATAACGTTTATAGTAAGCATCTACCTAAGCTTGCTCCTTGTCAAGACCAATTGTCTCTTAACGTCCTTAAAGTTTCGGTTTTTGAAGAATAGTTTGAATCTTGCGTTAATCTTTATTATCAAGATAACGGTATTATATTGCGGGGGAACTACACAATTAGTCACATGTTTTAGGAGACTTGCCATCATCAAAAAGGGGGAATTTGTTGAATCATATAGCTTATATGTTTATGTTTTGATGATGTCAAGGTGCTTTACATTCTATATACTTGTTGCCTGTAATCGTTTGTTGAGTGCTTTAGAATTAACCTATTACGAGCAACATAGAAGATTGTGACAATTGCATGAGAAGTTCAAGCCTTCGTTCAAGAACAAACGGTTCAAGATTCATTCAAGAATTATGTGAAGGAGAAGTTCGTCTAAAGATTAATCAAGCTTGGATGATGACGTAGCCTATACTCGAAGATCTCCTTGAAGATTAGAATAGTATAGGTGATTATCTCGTAATGGTAATGAAGAATGAGTTTCTTGAATTGGTAAAGTTATAGCTTTGCAGTTATAACATTACTAGTAAAAGAGCTCAATGTTATAGCTCTTCTACTATAACATTGAGATGCTGAGTTTTTATACACGACTTATAATTGTTTCAAAAATTGTTTTATGATTGTTTAAAGTTTATTTTAAATGTTTTAATGAAAGTATTTATATAAAAGCCCGGTTTAGTGAGGAGTCCGGCTTTGTATTAAACGTTAATTAGTAGTTATAATGGATCAACTTATGAGTTGGACCTTGCTACTAATTAGGGTTTCAACATAGCCTCTCTTAAAACCTAAATTCTAATCATATGTTAAGAATAGGGTTTGAACGAGTCACGAGGCACATGAGCCGTGACTTCTCGTGTTACTTAGGGTATATTAGGTAAAGATTTTATTCTATAATAATATCTTTACATATCTTATATATCTTACTTAATATATTTGTTTATGGTAAAAGATATTCTTGTTTTAGGAAATCTTATCATAATCTTAGAATTTATAGTAAAGATAATATTTGGAAAGATTATATTCTATCTCTTAGGATATTCTTTATTATCTTTTAAGGGTTTTTAGGAAAGAGATAATAAGAAGATATAATTTGCATTTATATCTTATTGTTTTCGGCTATTAGGGTTTGTGTTAAAACCGTGTAGCCTACTCCTTCCTTCCTATAAATACTTTGCTATTTACAACATCTAAAATAGAGACCTTAAGCATAAAAAATTAATTTCATCTTGATAGAGCAAACCGTGTGTTTTTAAAGAAAAACCGTTTTGTTATTTTGAAAGGTCGTGTGTTTTTAAACTCGCATACTTGTTCTTAATTTATCGTTATAAGACAATAGTGCTTAGTTGATTTCTTAACTTGTTCATTAACGTGAACCTTTGTTAGAATCATTAGTGCTTTCTTATTAGCGTAAGTTAGTCATTCGAGTATTTAACGGTACTCATTGAGTTACAGCTAGAGTTAGTTGTACGAGTTGGGTTAGTAAATTTGTAATCCGTAGAAAGGTACTAAATTTATTAATCGAGAATAGTGGACGTAGGTTTCGACTTGTGAAACTGAACCACTTCAAAAACCGTGTGCCTCTTCGTTCTTTCGCTTGATTCGTTTATTTCGTTTACTTTCATTAGTTGATTAGTTAAAGTTTAATCAATAAACTTTAAATAATCAATTACATACACATAATCGAAAAAGCTTTAAAAAGTTTTAAATCCTCAATTCACCCCCCCCCCCCTCTCTTGAGTATTTTGGATCAATAGACTCTTCAGGATGTATATATGTTAATTGCATCATGGCATGTAGTTGCATGTTAGAAAAAGTTTGTGAAACCGTCTACTTGGGAAGCTTGACAAGTGTATATAGGCCCTAGTAGATGCTTTTTCTTCTTAAGACTTTGCTTGTTAGAATACTTGTAAAACATACTAGGATGTGTCATGCTAGTATCCTTTGACCCATGAATTAAGGCCTAGTCAAGAGTACCTTGTGGTGTGATAACTCCTTGGCTACCGTTTATTCCAAGGTGACCCTTGAAACCATGCATCCATCATCCATGTTCTACCACATTTTTGTCATCAAAGGGAATGGGCACAAAAAGAAATCAATTTGAGTTCAATGAAATGAAAAGTGAAAGAAAGTTTGCAAAAAAAAAATGCATCAAATGAAAAGAGGAGCAAAAATAGAACTCCTATGCTTCAAATATAAGGCACTCTCACTACATATGGGGTGACTTTGAAAATGTTCAAAAGAAATGCAAAGAAAAGTTGAAAGTTATCAAGTGTTGAAATGCCAAACATCAAAGAAATGGCAAGAAAGTGTTCCCAAATGTCAAATGCCACAAGAAATTGGGGGGAAAAACAAAAACAAAAGCAAACTCCCAAAAGTGAAACTCAAATATCTATTGATCCCGGCTGTCGCGGTTTCTGCCTTTCTTCTTCTTCCTTTGTTCTTTGTTTATTCGTCTCTTTTTCCATCTTTTCTTACTTTTCTTCATATTTCCACTCGCATAATTATAATACATAGTTTATAATAATTTATCACCCTCTAATTTCTGACTTAAATCCCAAATAATCAATATTTGCGAGTTTTTGTCATTAAAATCAAACCCGTTTTCTAACCCTAATTATTTTTCCTTTTCTTTTCTAAAATTATTCATTTTAAACGTATTTTCGATGTAAATCATTGAACCATTGTAACTTTATTTATTGTATCTTTATTATCGTTTGTTTGCTTTCACATGTAATCAACCTTAAATCCCTACTTTGACTTATAGTATGCTAAATTACATGTTCACCGACTTAGTCAATTCTCACATGCTAGGATTAATTTATTGGATGTTGCATTGCATGCATATAATCGACAACATATCAAGTATAGATGACTTCCCTAATCATTAGTATAGGCCGCTATCGAGGCGGGCGGGATTAGGTGTTCGATCAAAAGAGCTTCCTAATACGTACCCTCACCCCTTACTCCAGATCTCTGTGAACATCCATGTTCATTTGCATCCACGAGAGTCATTCTTGACATAGAATACTGAGGGTAACGAGTTCTTAGTGTCTATATCATTAGTTTGTGTCTTGACATGACGCGAAGTATTCGAACGATTTCCAATTTTCCACAATAAATTGGTGGTGACTCCACAAATGCAAACGCTTGTTTTCCCAAGCCCCCCGGTGCCCCCCCTGTCCACAAATACTAGAAATGAACTTACTTTGACAATAGAACTTGAATATAGAAGAACAAATGCTTGAAATGAAACTTGTAATATAAATTGAAATGCTTAAAGAAATTGTTTATAACATGAAGGAAATGATAAAGGGAAACCTAATCTAAACTAAAATAAGAGTATGAAAATGGTGTAGGAAGTATGTAAGAAGTGCCCTTTAGGTCCCGGATCAACACCCTTTATATAGGAATGAAGTGTGTAACGTAAACAACCTAAAAGAGGATAACCCCGATCGGGGCCACCCAACCCCTATCGGGGTCGTGGGTATTCAACTTTTTCTCTTAAATCCGTCTTTAATTGCAAAGGAATCCAATGTGTAATCTTAATGCTTTTTAATCACCCGAGTTAAGAGCATCATTTGGCATCCTAAGAGCATCTCCAAGCTTGACTCTTGTGCTTGCTACTTTGATGGGAAAAAGCTATTAAAAGTTTAATTTCCTACAAAACACAATGAAAACAAGCAAACACAACTAGAACACAGATTAGCTCACAAACACTAACATTAGTACAAATGACATGTAAAGTAGAGCTAAAATAGGGGGTTAAAATGTATATAAAATGGACCTATCAATATTTTTTATTGCATTTAGGATTATTGAAATTAATTAACAATGAAATAATCACATATGCATCTTTATAGATTAAAACTACTAGAGTACGACTATTTGGTTACTATTGAGATTCATTAATATATTTCGAGATATATATGACCGTTGAAAATCAAAATGTGAGTCAATATAACAATGGAGAAAGGGGTAAAATAGGGATAAAATTTACAATTTAAGGTGGAAATTCAAAATAAACGGCTGAGATTTTGTTTTATTGGGCTAGATGAGATATGGTCTTTTTTTTGTTAACAAAAAAAAAACAATCTTATTGGTAGTAGTTTTTAAGTGGAAATTTCTTTAGTAATGGTTCTCAAAACAATACTATAATCCTAAGAATTATTGTAAAACCAAGTGATATTTTACCTAAATAACCACACTAAAATAACTTTCACAAACCAGCATTTTTTCTTGATAAGAATATCACGATCTTTATTACGGAGTATATGGTTTTACATGAGCCTTACTTAAAAAAACTCACTAAAATAGGCTTACAACTAGACCTAGCAAAATTGACCCAGCCTGAATGACCCAACTTGTACTCGACTCGCTACCCGAACTCAAGACCGAGTTGACCCGAGCCCAAATTGATTCGACCTAATATAGCCAAGCCTAAATATTTACGTCGTTTATTTTCGCAGTACATATTTTACTCACTATAGTACTTTTTGCACCGAACTTTCCATTTCTCTACCCCTGACCACTACAAGAATTCAGCTCTCGGGCGACTAGTTTAAGCGACTGTTTTGCGCAGTCGCCAAGTTAACGCCAGGTAAAAAAAGTGGGCGACTGATATCAGTCGCCAAAATAGCGACTGAATTTAGCGACGAAAATTTCGAAATTAGCGATCGAATTCGGTCGCCAAATTGGCGACTGCACTATTCCCCGTCGCCAATTCGGTCGCCCGCTTTTTTACTCTATTTTCCAGCGACACCCCTTCCCTCTTTCATACTTTACCAAAACACGCAAAAAAAAGAAGGAAGAGAGCAACATGACGGAAACGACAACACCACCAACAACTAACACCACCACCACCGACGACACCACCAACAACTAACACCGCCACCGCCATTGTCACCGCCGTCTTATTTGCTCATCACCATTTTTTTCATTTCTCTTGTTGTTTGAAGGTGTGTTATTTTGTTTTAAATTTCGTTTATTAGTTGGTTTTTGTATTGTTTGTTTAATATGTAATTGTAATTAGTTGTTTTGATGTTATTATGATGTTTACGTATACTCGTGTGATGCTTACATTGTTTTTAATTGTTAATTAGTTAGGGTTTGTGTAAATTGATAATTAGGTTGAATATGAATTGGGGGTTTTGTGGAATTGTTAATATTAATTGAATTAGGGTTGTAATTGACAATGTAATTGTAATTTTGATATTGTTAGTATACTTGATTGAAAAAAAATAGTATAGTTTTAGTATTGTATAGTGTTTGGAGTGTATAATTAAAGTTAGTCTAATACATGTTAATGTTAGTATTATTGAATTTACCAAGTTAGTCTAATACTAGTATTGTTGAATTTATCAAATTAGTATAATGTTAGTATAATGGTAGTATTATTGAATTTATCAAAATTAGTATAATGTTACTATAATTTGTATTGTGTAATGTTAATATTGTTGAAGGTGGTAAATTTGTATAATGTTAGTATGATTTTAGTTTATTCAATTGTTAGTCTTGCTTGGAATATTTTTTAGTATAAGGTTGTAAACTAAGAAGTATAATTCTACTGTGCTACGTGTTATTTGCTCATGGTTCAAATCCCACAACAGAGGTCGCAGTTGGCTCAAGAAGCAAAGAAGGTGTGCCTTGCTCAGTACCATTTATCTCCTTTGGGCTGAAAGCAACATACGGATATTCCAGAATCTAGCTCGTCCTCCCTCTTCTCTGATTTGGAAGGTCAAGTATTTAGTTTTCGTACGATCTCAATGTAATGACAGTGCATATGATAGCTTAGTGTCTTATTTTTAGCTATTATGTGGTTTTCTTGTATGGTTAGAGGTGGCCTCCCTGGCTTTCCTTGTAGAAATATATAGGATTTGTATCTCATAAATTTATATCTTAATATAATGATCCTAATCTTTCTGCAAAAAAAAAAAAAAGTACAATAATGTTGTATGAGTTATATTGTTAAAAATTATTGTTTGGAATATTTTTAGATTAAAATGAAGAGGTTGGAAGGCAAATGGATGTACGAAGATAGGGTAGATAAGAGGGAACATCCCACTGGTAGATTTGTTAAGGGGGTTCTTGAGTTTATTGAGTTTACTAAACAACAAGATGGATATGATTTGGTAGAAAATAAACTTAGGTGTCCTTGTAGTAAATGCAAAAACTTGAAATATTTTCATTACATTCAAGTAGAATAACATCTTTATACAAATGGGTTTTCTCCAAATTATTATAATTGGATTTTGTCATGGAGAACCATATTCTCCAATTACCGAGCAACCTCAAACCAAACAAAATGATAACCCATATAAAAATATGGTATTTGATGCTTTGGAGTTTAATACTTTTAATAATGACAATCACGAACCTATCATTGAACAAGAACCAAACCCAAAAGCAAAAGCAAAATCCTTTTTTGAAATGTTAAAGGCTTCATAAAAACCTTTATATGAAGGGAGTAGGATGTCATTGTTACAAGCCACCTCTAGGATAATAACCTTGAAATGTGAGTTTAATATGCCATTTAATGCCGTTAATGGTATTGCGTCTTTGCTTGAGGACGCTATCCCTGACAATAACGTCATGACCCGAAGTTTCTATAATACCAAAAAAGTAGTTAAAGGCCTTGAGCTTCCGCATCAAAAGATTGATGCATGTCCTGAAGGATGTATGCTCTTTTGGGGAGATGATGTTTTACTTGACAAGTGTAAGAAATGTCAAAGGGGTAGATATGAGACAAGTGAGGGAGATATTGTTTTTAAGGTAAAAGTCAAGAAGGGTAATAAGACGGGTCAAAAGAGTAAGAAACCAATATCACAAAACCAATTAATTTATTTTCTTCTTGCTCCAAGACTTCAAAGAATGTATGCAACAAAAAACATTGCTGAACAAATGAGATGGCACAAAGAAAATCCTCGTACACCAGGAAAGATGTGTCATCCGAATGATGGAGAGGAATTGAAGCATTTTGATAAGATTTACCCTGATTTTGCCGAGGAACCCCGCAATGTGCGACTTAGCCTATGTACGGATGGATTTGCCCCCTTTTACCCAATTTGGTAAACCTTACTCATGTTGGTCCGTGATGATCACGCCATACAACTTACCACCTTGGTTATGTAGGAAAAGGCAGTTTATCTTCTTGTCTCTAATTATTCTCGGGCCTAAGAACCCAAAAGCCAATTTGGATGTTTATTTACACTCGTTGATAGAAGAGTTGAAACATTTGTGGGAAGTTGGTGTGGAAACATATGATGTGTCCTTGAAGCAAAATTGTTAACTAAGAGCTTCACTTATATGGACCATAAATGATTTTCCCACCTACGGTATGCTATCTGGATGGTCCACCGCAGGACAAAAAGCATGCCTTTGTTGCATGGATAAGAGCAAAGCATTTTGGTGGAGAGTCCATGATCGTTACAAACTCGTAGAAGTTAATCATACCAGAACATACATATGATCCATTTATATTCTCACATCAAGCTCATCAAGTGTATTTTGCTTCTTATCCAAGCATGAGTAATGATAAACGTCAAAAACAATGGTGGGCGGTCTTTAAGACAAAGGCTAGATCAAAATTTGATTCAACATTTTTTCAAGAAGAAATTGTATCAAAATTAGTTTTATCTCTAATTGATGATGAAATCATTCATGAGAATGAGAAAGAAGCGCGGGGGGGGGGGGGGGGGGGGATGATCACATGGAGGAGGAGGAGGAGGAGGAGGAGGAGGAGGAGGAGGAGGATGATGATGATGAGGAGGAGGAGGATGATAATGATAATGATGAAGATGATGATGATGATGAGGATGATAATGAGGATTAGGATGTCGATGAGGAAAGATAATTTGGTATTGGTTTTTACATATTTTTGCTATCAATTTATTTGTTATTGTGTTTTCTAATATTTTTTTATGTTACTATGTTTTCTAATAATTTTTTTATGTTAATATGATATATTATTTCGTTTTATTTAATTTTAATTAACACTTTTTAACAATTTTATTTGTTCAATTGTAGTTGTATAATGGCACGTAGTCGCTGTGGTAGACAGCGAGGCGGCTCTAGTTGGGGCCGTAGTATGCAGTAGGAGGAGGAGACCACGGAGGTCGAGCAGTCCTTAGAGGAGGAGACTGACGAGGAGGAGGAGGTTTTGGAGCGTGGGATCCCTGTCACATACACCGAGGATGGCAAGATCATTATTGACATTAGAGATCTTTGGTAAGAACTTCTCTTTATTTATTTTTATTAGTAGTTGATTTATTTTTAATATAAACATTTTTAAATCTAAATTCATATTTAACATGTATAATTTCAGGTTTAATTACAAGCATGTAGTTCGGGGAGTTACCGCTAGCACTCAGCAAAAGATGACCAGGGGTGTTACTTGTTGGTCAGATGCAATCGAAGAAGATAAGGAGGGATGGTTCAATAACTTCCGAGTATGTTTTTAAATAATTTCCGTAAATGTATTCTAATTAATTAGGGATTTTTTGTGTTCTCTAACGATTTTTTTTTGTGTAGCAAAACTTTTGTTGGCCCAAGGAACAAGAGCGTGCCGTTTGGGAGAGATACAACTACATCGACAAAAAGAGGTTAAGAGATAACTTGTATAAGATTTTTAAAAGGAAGAAACTGCCTAAGTTTATGGAAGGTATTTAGTTACTTTTGATGGTTGTATTTAATTAGTTAAATTATCGTCATTTGTTATCTATTTAATTAAATACTAATATTTGGCAATTTTTTTTGATTATAGGAACCGCATATAAAGAATTGATGGACAAAAGAAATACCGCCGAATTAAGGAGAAGTCGGCTCAAGCACAAATCAATAAAAGGGGAGGAAAGAAAGATGACCACATTGATGCTACGCATTACGGAGGTTCTCAATCATTCCATGACCGAGCAATATTAAGTGTACGTCGTATATTTAATTTTATATATAAGTTAGATTATGTTTGAGATTATATTAGGAGTTAAAGTATTAATTAGTCTTTATAATTTAGACTTTGTTTTTCATTTCCGGAAGGCGGCCAAGAATAAGGGTAAGATGCTTACGGTTCTAGAGCTTTTCTATGAGACGCATACCAAAGAAGGAGCTAAGGGGAAAAGGGTGTGGAATTTGAAGAAGGACACCAATTTATATGTAAGTATAATACAATTCCTTTCAAATGTTTTGATTACATACTCCCTCCTATTCGAAAAACTGTCTCATTTGCCATTTCTGTCTATTCACATAACTGTCCCATTTATCATATTTGGACAGGTTTAATGACTTTCCTACCCTTGGCTCTTTTCTTTATTTACGACCCCAACCACCCCTAACCCATCCTATTAGTAAACTTTGTTGGGGCTGGTGTCCTTAACAGTTAGTGCAAGGACTTATAAATCTCTAAAAAGGATCAAAGGGCATACTTTTGGTATTATTATCAGTTGATCCACGTTTATCAATAACGGTTGGCTTGCTAGATAAGTTTGACGTTATTGTCATACAGATGGCGGTGATCAACTGGTCCCTAAAAGTCACACCTATAGGATACGTTTGAGAGACGTGACAGTATGAAAATACAGTCATGTAGATGCCAATTTTGACTAACCAGTTAGTCCGAGTTATTTGACTAGTAATTAGTCAAAATGTGATGTTGAGATATTATATTTAATACGGATTAAATAAAATGGGCTAAGGCGAATTAAACAGTTAATTCGTAAATTGAATATAAACGATTTATATTCGATTAATGTATATTGAATAAATTAATTATACAATATTGTCTTTGTCGGACATGTATTAATACTTCAACTAATCCGTGTTATTAGTCGATGTATTAATAACCGATAATCGATGACAGTTTATAATAAAAACCCGTCATATACATTTTAGCATTTGACGAACCGGACCACGAGCTAAAATTAAGAGAAAGTGGAAGCCCACTTCCCCATTAGGGCTCTCGGTTTGGCCGAGATTAGGAGAACAAAAGGGAGAGCTTCTCCTCCCTTCGAACCTAATCATTCATTTGAAAAAGTTTTAGGGTTTCGAGAAAAGTGCCTCTCGAAATTCGGATCTCTCATCCAACGAAAACTCACAAAACCATCCTCTCAATATTGCAAGGCAATTAGAGGATTACTTCTAGCACAAGGGCATTTCTCGGACAATCTTGGGTGCATCATTTAGGAGGAGATCTACTTTGATCTCTCATTGACATTTTGCACTAGGACCGAAGGTTATTACTTAATCTTTATCGTTTCATTGTATTTATGTTTTATGACGATAATCGCATATTAAATTTACGTTATAATCCTTAAGTTTAAAGGGTCTTATACGGATATTACCCTACAAGTGGTATCAGAGCGAGGCCACGTAAATTTTTCTATGTGTTTTTCATAAAACGATTTTGAAACGTTGCTTTTGTCTCGAAATCATGCCTTGTATACACGGATGTTTGCGTTTTTGTTGAAACCGTGACATGTTTTACACGGTTGATTCACTTTTTCCGTTTTGTTCTTTTACATATTGTTATTTTATACGGAGATTATAATAATATGTCAAGTTTTGTCAAATTATAAAATTGATTTTATGCGTTTTTGATCAAAATTGAAATTGTTTTGTTTCGACAAAACTGTTTTCACGAGGGTTTTGTTTTCCAGAAACTTTTGTTCTCGATCGACCAAGTTTTTAATCGATCGAGAGGTTTTTCTGTCTTGTTTTTACTCGATCGAGTCCTTGCTGTACTCGATCGACCACTTTTAAAACCCCACTGCTCGATCGAGAAGTCCTCGTACTCGATCGAGCAGTATTGCTGATAAAAGTCCTCGATCGACCACCAGTTCTGTCGATCGAGTACTTCCTGATTAGCATACCTCTCGATCGGCTAGCGATTCGATCGATCGAGCCCTTTAGTTCCTCGATCGAGCACTCTTGTCCCTGGATCGAGGGATTTACTGCTCGCAAGCTTTGAAAATTTATTCTTTTGTTTTAAATTTTCTTTTGGCCTTAATATGTAATTTATACGGATATTGTACACTCGCTATGATTGTGAAACGGTTCACACACGTACCATTAAGTTATTTTAAAGCGTATTTAAAGTAACGGATTGTATTAGATTAAAATTGAATGATAGAAGCGGTTTTATCACATGAATTTTAATCATTAAAAGGTGGTTTGGATAAATTTAACATAATTACGGAATTATGTCACGAATAAATTTAATTTAGTTGATGCTTTTTATTTATCGTTTTGATTATTTTGAATGCTTTATATTACGTATTTATTTATTTTACAAACGGTTGTAACTTAGTGTGGCCTTAGTAGAACGTGTTACCGTAATGATGGAACACGGTCTTGGTTGTATTTTGAGATCTCGTATCTCCGTTTTGGATTTTTCACTTGTAATTACAGTTTTTAATTAGAATGTAAATAGGTTATATTTTGTAATTTTAAATGTAATTTTTGAGAAGACCAAAGATGGAGACCGGATGCTCACTCCCGCTACATGGATCAAGATGGAACATCAAGACAAGCTTCTCGGGTCCAACGGTGGATTCCAAAGTTGTTTTATGTTCTTTTTATTAGGATAGGCCACACTAGGAATTTTTATTTACGTATTGCATTCTTTTATTTATTTTTCGCAACGATAATATGCATCATATTCCGCCTAAAAACCAAACCACCTATTTATTGCATGAAAACTGACACATATAGAGGTCTCGAGTTAGTTTTCTTTGACATTCTCATGTCACACGATCTATGCTAAGCCATCACCTAAAT
Source organism: Silene latifolia (assembly GCF_048544455.1). NCBI lineage: Eukaryota > Viridiplantae > Streptophyta > Magnoliopsida > Caryophyllales > Caryophyllaceae > Silene > Silene latifolia. The sequence continues at coordinate 24,934,800 of NC_133536.1, forward strand.
TAATTCATTCACGCAGACGCTAGTTATTCGTTCACTTAATATGAATTATAATTAAGTTGATGGGATCTTCCTCGTATAATCAAAAATTGAGAACGGTCTTTATAGGTCAAACTCCAATGAATCCCTTCTTCGTCGGTAGGCATAATATGACCCCTTCTACGTCGGGTAAGTTGGAACCGATTGACTTATTTTATCTCAACACTATGGTCACTCGTACGATCCTGTGATTATGGTGGACTATAGATAGGATTTCCAGAAATCTATCGACCAAGAGTTTTTACGGAAGAACTAGCTAAACAGTTGGCTTATCAATTTACGGAAATTGAGCCTTGGGATCACTTGTATTATTCTTGAGGGAGATCAATTATACAAGTGCAATGAGTCTACACGATTAAAATGAATTTTAAATAGACTTAAATCACCTCGATGAGTTGCTTATTTCGTTCTTGTTTTTCTTTCTTTTTCAGTGTAGATCACGAACTTTTAAACTGCTAATAACAAATGGCTGGTTCTACTGAAAACCCAATGCCAAGTGCCACATTGGACCGTGAGTCCTGGCTTCGGATCTTCATGAATCAGATGAATCAGTCTACTCGACTGAAGAATGATGGATCAAACTTCGCGGACTGGGAGGCGGCATTACGGAATGCTTTGCCGCTGGACGGAAGCTCAAATATCTAATAGAGCCCATCCCGCAAAACCCAGGTCCCACGGCTAGAGTCAAAATCACCAAGTTTAATGATTTCTGTATGGAAGCGGGTGCGATTAAAAACGTACTCATTTTTGCAATGGAACCCAATTTGCAGAAACGCTTCATAGCCCATGGTGCGAACAAGATTTTCACCACGCTCACCAAGGAATTCTCGAAAGCACCGAGAATCGTGACCTATGAGCATACCACTCGTTTCTTTGATGCGAGACTCCGGAAGGGCCAACCAAGTTAGCCCACACATTCTCAAAGATGATTGAGAATGTCGAGAAGCTGGAGACCTTTGATTGTAAGATCAGCGAGAACATTGTGATCGACCGCATGCTTCACTCACTCCACGATGGTTTTTCGCAATTTAGAGCGAATTACTATATGAATGATTTGAAGAAAAGTCCCCATGAACTGCACTCCCTTCTCGTACAGACCGAGAAGGACATGAAGTTCAGTGGGAGCTTGAAACAAGATGTTCTCGTTGTGACAAACAAAGGGAAAGGTAAGGGCAAAGCTCGAGCAAACCTAGCGAGGGTAAACCGAAGTTCAAGAAGTCGGGTTCAGGTAAGAGTGGGCCTGGTGAGTCGAGCACCTCATCAGGCGCGACAAAGAGCAAGAATGAAAACATGGAATGCCATCATTGCCACAAGACTGGGCATTGGAGGCGTACATGTCCTGTTTATCATGAGGACTTAAAGGCAGGTCGTGTTAAACCTGTTTGTATGTCTTCTTTCTCTTCTACTTTTATTCATATGATTGAGATTAACCACGCAAGTTACGGAACTTGGGTACTTGATACTGGTTGTGGTTCTCATCTGTGTAATCATGTGCAGGGGCTCCGAAACATCGAACCCCTCGTAAAGGGTGAGGTGGACCTGCGTGTTGGGAATGGAGCACGAGTGGCTGCCGTCTCAAGGGGAACATATGTGATCCAGCTTCCTAGCGGATTTGAGTTATTTTTATATAACTGCTATTATGTACCCAGTCTTTCCAAAAACATTATTTCAGTTTCTGCACTTGACAAACTTGGATTTTCATTTGTAATAGAGAATAATACTTGCATTTTCTCATTACACGATATGATTTATGGCAAGGCAGTCTCCATGAACGGAATTTATGTTTTAGATCAGACAACCGAAATATTACACGTAATGAATAAAAAGTTAAAGGTTGGTGACAAAGATCAAACGTATCTATGGCACTGCCGTATGGGACACATTAATGAGAAACGCGTAAAACAGCTCATCAAGAATGGCGGCCTTTGATTTTCAATCATTTGGCACGTGTGAATCATGTCTCATCGGTAAGATGACTCGGATTTCCTTCAAAGGTGTTGGAATGCGCGCTGCTGACCTATTAGGGCTCATACACACGGATGTATGTGGTCCTATGTCAATCACCGCACGAGAAGGCTATAGGTATTTCATCACTTTCACGGACGATTTAAGTAGATATGGCTATGTCTACTTAATGAAGCACAAAAGTGAATCCTTTGAGAAATTCAAAGAATACCAAAATAGGGTACAGAACCTATTGGGTAGAAAGATTAAAACACTGCGTTCGGATCGTGGTGGCGAGTATCTTTCTCACGAGTTTGATCAACACCTAAAGGACTGTGGGATTGCCCTACGCTTAACTCCACCGAACACCGCAGTGAATGGTGTGTCCGAACGGAGAAATCGAACACTACTTGATATGGTTCGATCCATGATGAGTCACACCGTGTTGCCTGACTCATTGTGGGGTTATGCTCTTCTGTCAGCTGCTCTAATACTTAACCGAAGTCCGTCTAAAGCTGTTGACAAGACTCCATATGAACTATGGAAGGGAACGGTCCCTAACTTGTCCTTTATACGGGTTTGGGGCTGCGAGGCTTATGTCAAGTGGAGACACGAGGATAAGCTCGGCCCGCGATCGGTCAAGACATACTTTATAGGTTATCCTAAAGGAACGCTTGGTCATTACTTTTATTCGCCAACCGAACAACGTGTTTTTGTTGCGGCTAGTGCGACATTCTTAGAGAAGGAATTTCTCGAGAATGCAAAGAGTGATAGAACCTTCGAACTGTCGGAGATTCCAGAACCAAGTACCGAGCAACTATTGGAGGAACCTATTCCTTCAATCCCGGCTGCGGTGAATATTCCTGAGGAACCTAGGAGGTCGGGAAGAGTCTCTATTCCTCCGGACAGATACATTGGTATGGTCGAGGAACATGACATAGATGACGTTCTACTCTTAACGAGTAGTGAACCCGCAACCTATAAAGGTGTCATGACTAGTTCTGACTCAAAGCTATGGCTTGAGGCCATGCAATCCGAGATGGACTCCATGTATGAGAACAACGTGTGGGATCTTGTTGACTTACCTGCTAAGGTTCGTCCCCTTCAATGCAAATGGCTTTACAAGATAAAGCATTCTGTGGAAGGTCAACAAGATATCTACAAAGCACGACTAGTTGCCAAAGGTTTCACCCAAGTGCCAGGTTTGCACTACGATGAAATTTTTGCACCCGTAGTCATGCTGCGTTCCATTCGGATTATCTTAGCGATTGCCGCTTTTCATGACTATGAAATTTGGCAAATGGACGTGAAAACCGCCTTCTTAAACGGCTTTTTGGAGGAAGAGTTGTACATGGTACAACCCGAAGGTTTCATCGATCCAGAACATCCTAAGAAAGTGTGCAAGATTAAGCGTTCCATTTATGGACTTAAGCAAGCATCGAGGAGTTGGAATCATCGCTTCGACCAAGTGATTAAAGAAAATGGATTTACTCGATCGGTCGAGGAACCATGTCTTTATATCAAGTCGAGTGGGAGCAAGATTATCTTCCTAATATTGTATGTTGACGACATACTCCTGATTGGGAATGACATACCTCTCTTAACTTCGGTGAAAGTATGGTTGAAAAACCATTTCCAGATGAAAGATCTGGGTGAGGCACAAAGAATTCTGGGCATCCGTATCTATCGAGATAGATCACGACGGATGTTATCTCTCGATCAGAGTCTTACATAGACAAAGTCCTAGAGAGATTCAGGATGACTAACTCCAAGAAGGGGTTTCTTCCTATGGCTCCAGGGGTGCATTTGAGCAAGTCTCGGTCACCAGACACCGGAAGAGAAAGAGCGCATGACACGGATTCCTTATGCCTCGGCTATAGGATCAATCATGTATGCCATGATATGCACACGTCGGGACGTGGCATATGCATTGAGTATGACAAGTCGATTCCAACAAAGATCCAGGTGAATCACATTGGCTGGCTGTCAAGAACATTCTTAAGTACCTCCGGAGGACTAAAGATTGGGCATTGACTTATGGAGGCCCTCAAAAGCTATGCGCAACCGGTTACGCAGATGCTAGCTTCCAAACGGATCGTGATGACTCGAAATCTCGATCGGATTCGTTTTTACTCTTAATGGCGCTGCATCACCGGAAGAGTTCGAAACAAATCTGTTACAGAGATTCTACGACGAGTCCGAGTACTATGCCGCGTCCTGGCTACAAAGAAAGCGATATGGATGCGTCAATTCTTACATGGGCTATCTGTAGTGCCTAGTTCGAATGACCCGATCACCATCTATTGCGACAATAGTGGTGCCATCTTCCAAGCTAAGGAGCCAAAGTCTAGCAACAAGTCTAGACATGTACAACGGAAAGCTCATCTAATCCGAGATTACGTGGAGCAAAAGGAAGTAGTGATAGAAAAGATTGCTACAGATGATAACATAGCAGATCCTCTCACTAAACCATTACGACAAGATAAGCATGAAGGGCACGTTAATTCCATGGGAATTAAACGTGCTCCTAAGTTGTAGTACTCTTTTATGGATTAGATTCATTCTCTTTTGTACTCTATACAACATCATCGTTTTGATATTTATATATTTTGTTTTTCATGTGGAATTGTGCGACAATTTTGAACACCACAAAGTGAACTGAACAAACATTATATTTTATTAGTCCTTAATTGCCCACATGAGCTGATAACTCTGGCAATTATTTTGTGACGTTGGTTGATGGTGGGTTCAACGAGCCATAAGTCAACCATTGATCGACCAATCACAGAGGCGAGTTATACGGATATCTCGTAGGACACCATTGTGACATCGACGTGGAGTCCTAAATGTTTTATAACATTCCGTGCCCGGTCGTGGATAGGACCTCCATGGTGATCCTAAGAGTCGAATCTTTTGACTATCGACTGTCTCTTGAGACTAAGGCATTTTGGGTGACTTTGGTTTCTTTCTCACGGTCATCCGTAACAGGGGGCCAAGTAGATTTTTTCTGGGTCATTTCATGCCGTGCTTAGATCGGAAGGAGTCGAGTTGAAGGAAATATTCAGCCTTTATCGTACTCGATATTTCTCGGGCCACTCGAGGAGTCAGAATCGAAATGCATGGCCATGCTCGGATACGGATTCGTTTTATCGGTTAAGTTACTCTCTAGTCGGGGAAACCACTCTTGATACAGATCGATTGTAAAATACGACCTTTGTGGATCCGGATCTGCAAATTGTTTTACATTGAGTGGGAGAAATTTTAAATGAATATGAGAATCGGTTATCGCACATACACTTGTACGGACAAGTGGGAGTTTGTTGAGCCGTGTCCTCCGGTTAGTGCGGATAACGTCATTGCACATACACTTGTACGGACAAGTGGGAGCTTGTTGGGGCTGGTGTCCTTAACAGTTAGTGCAAGGACTTATAAATCTCTAAAAAGGATCAAAGGGCATACTTTTGGTATTATTATCAGTTGATCCACGTTTATCAATAACGGTTGGCTTGCTAGATAAGTTTGACGTTATTGTCATACAGATGGCGGTGATCAACTGTCCCTAAAAGTCACACCTATAGGATACGTTTGAGAGACGTGACAAGATGAAAATACAAATCATGTAGATGCCAATTTTGACTAACCAGTTAGTCCGAGTTATTTGACTAGTAATTAGTCAAAATGTGATGTTGAGATATTATATTTAATACGGATTAAATAAAATGGGCTAAGGCGAATTAAACAGTTAATTCGTAAATTGAATATAAACGATTTATATTCGATTAATGTATATTGAATAAATTAATTATACAATATTGTCTTTGTCGGACATGTATTAATACTTCAACTAATCCGTGTTATTAGTCGATGTATTAATAACCGATAACCGATGACAGTTTATAATAAAAACCCGTCATATACATTTTAGCATTTGACGAACCGGACCACGAGCTAAAATTAAGAGGAAGTGGAAGCCCACTTCCCCATTAGGGCTCTCGGTTTGGCCGAGATTAGGAGAACAAAAGGGAGAGCTTCTCCTCCCTTCGAACCTAATCATTCATTTGAAAAAGTTTTAGGGTTTCGAGAAAAGTGCCTCTCGAAATTCGGATCTCTCATCCAACGAAAACTCACAAAACCATCCTCTCAATATTGCAAGGCAATTAGAGGATTACTTCTAGCACAAGGGCATTTCTCGGACAATCTTGGGTGCATCATTTAGGTGGAGATCTACTTTGATCTCTCATTGCCATTTTGCACTAGGACCGAAGGTTATTACTTAATCTTTATCGTTTCATTGTATTTATGTTTTATGACGATAATCGCATATTAAATTTACGTTATAATCCTTAAGTTTAAAGGGTCTTATACGGATATTACCCTACAAACTTTTCATTATTTAACTCTCTTATATTCTTACCCCTATACAATACTTTTCATTATTTAACTTCATTCCTTAATTTTCGTGCCAATGTCCAAATAGGACAGTTATTCCGTATAAGAGGAAGTATATATTATTATATAAGTATAACCTCTAATCATTAATGTTTTAATTTTTTAGGCTAGATTTAGACTTCGAAAAGAGAAGAACCCCGACGTGCCCGATAATGAACTTTGGCTTGATTTAGTGGATGGCTTCAATAAGGGGGAGGTGTATGGAACCGGAACGGGAAGAGAACTCTACTATAACCAACCTAATTCGGGAACCCCGGCCTCTCAAAAGCAAACATATATGCCGAGTATCGTGTCTCAACTTCAAAATACACTTGAGACCGAAAGAGAAGAAAGGAAGGCGGAAAGGGAAGCAAGAGAGGCCGCAAGGGATGAAGAATTGAAGAGAATGAAGGAGAAAATGGAGTTGATGACCACTTATTTCTCGTCTTGCAACCCAAGATGGCGTCCACAAAATCAAGACCATAAATATCCTTCCGGAGGAGGCGGTAGTGGAGCGGGATCTACTTTGCCGTGTCATTGACTTAGTTGTTGGTTGTTTACCCTTTTAGTTAGCCTTCTGACTTGTTGGATATTTTAGTTAGATGAGACTTGTTTATTCTTTTAGTTAGTGAGACTTGGACAAGAACCACCTTGTGCGTTGGTTATAATAACTTGAATTTGGATTTCACTCGTATGAAATGTGACGTTGTTGGCCATCTTGTGCGTTGTTTATGCTGCTGGGTTGTACATTTTAATTGCATGTTCAAATTATAGCAATTTGTCTCGAGCTAAATGAAAATTTCAGGTAAAATTATTACCAAAATAGCGACTGAAATCGGCTCATTAGCGACCGAAATTAGTCGCTAAAATGGCGACTGCATGGATCCGTCGCCATATTGGCGACTACCTCCATCGCAAACCCCCTAACCATTTATTTAAAAATTGCTACAAATTGGCGACAGATAACAGCCGTCGCCAAAATGGCGACCAAAATAGCGACTGATTTCCGTCGCTATTTTGGCGACCGACACTGTTCTCGTCGCCAATTTAGCGACTAAAGTTGGTCGCTGTTTGGTCGCTATATAGAGACTAAGCCTTCCGTCGCCATTTTAGCGATTTAAATCTGTCGCCCGAGTGAATTTAGGCGATTAAGAGTTGTTACGACCCCTTGGCGACGGATTGTAGTCGCCCGAGAAAGTTTAGCGATTGTTTTCTGTCACGTAATTCAGTCGCGCGAGAGCTGAATTCTTGTAGTGTGACTAGAAAACACCAAACCAAAACCTAATTCTCTCTATTGTTAACTCTCAACCTCCCTCAAAAATGCGCAAAAACCCTTCGATTATGAATGTTAATTCGAATATAGAGACGGCATAATTCACTAATTCAGTATTATTACTAATTAAATTGATCGTTTGTCATAATTTTGTATCTTTTTTAATTTGGGTTTAGATTTAAATTTATTAGGGGTTAATTGGTGCGGGATAGAGGTATTGGTTCACTGGGATGTTGTCGGCGACATGAGAGTCCGCTACCGGCGAGAAGGACGACAGATGATCAACGGTGGTCGTTCGACGGAGACAACCAGGCAGGTGTGAGGTGTGTGACGAAGATGTCGAAGTTATGCGTGGCCGCGTGGGATGCAGGATTGATGGAAGACGATTGTTCGTACAGCGGTGAAAGACGCGGATGGCCACCTATGGTGGTAGTGTTGGCAGTAATGTGAGTACGCAGTGGTGATGTACTGTATTGGTGGTGTACTGCAGTACTGGTGGATGTATCGTAGTATGTGTTGTTGGTGGTAGCAATAGGAAGATGGGTAGACTAGTAGGTAGTTCATAAATTTTCCCTCTTTTTCTTCTTTGTTCTTTTTTTAATCCAAGTAGTACAATTATTGGTAAAATTTATTTATGTAATATTGTAGTAGCAATGCAATAAATAAGTGTACAAATAATTTATCAACATGTAACGTAACTATATGTGTTCATCAAAATAATTTATCAACGTAGTACATAAAATTAGAGGAGAATGAGTGGTGAAAGTAGAGAGAATAGATTAGATAGAAACTAGAGAGAGAGAGAAAATGGGAGGGAAAATGAGAGGGATAAAATTGTCAATTTGTACTGTGATGAGTAAACTATATACTGCGAAAATCAACACCCAATATTTGTTATTACAAACGGAGTATTATCCATATACTATATGGAGTAACTTGATAATTATTATCCATAAACTGTTACTAATATCAAAACAACAAATTTCGAGAGGATAAGGAACAATAGTCACTTATTGTCTAGGATTTCCTAGGGTTTGGTCCTAAATTCTTCGCTCATCCTCTTTTTCGAGGCTTCTCTTATGGTTTCGATCGTAAGATTGGTCTTTCTTTTACGTTTCTAGTTTGTTTTCTTGTTGCCTTTGTGTTCTGTGTGTAGGTTGCTGATGGAGGGTGGATCGAGGGGCCAACATCGGGGTGGGAAACAGCCGATGGGATCTGAGGAGGGCTTATTTGAATGGGAGGAGGATACGGGGAGGAAAGAAGATGAGAAGAAATGTGTCCTGGTGGGAAAGTTGTGGGCATCGAGGGCCATTAACGTCAAGGCGGCGGTTGACACCATGTTTAAATTATGGAATCCATCAAAGCTGGTAATGGGTAATGTGATCGATACGAAAGAGAAGACGTTTATCTTCATTTTTGGTGCAGAACGTGATAAGGCAAGGGTTTTGGAAGGGCAGCCTTGGCATTTTGATAAGTTTGTTTGGTGCTTTGATGAACCAAATCAGTCAGGTAAGATTTCCGACGTACCGTTGTTCCTCTTTCCAATTTGGGCACGCAGATATGGCCTACCCATCTCGGGTAGAACGAGCTTAGAGAATGCAAGAAAACTTGGGAATTGCCTGGGCACTTTCATGCACTTTGAACATGGCCCGAATGCTGAATTAGATAGGGCAATTCGCGTTCGTGTTTTATATGATATTAGAGAACCTTTAAAAGAATATACCCATACGTATGAAGGGAGGCTCTACGAGTAATTTCGCTATCAAATACGAACGTCTTCCTACCTTTTGTTATGGGTGTGGTCTTATTGGGCATGGGGAAAAGGATTGCGAAGAGGGGCCGTATGATGAGGAAGACTTAAAGTTTGGGGACTGGCTAAGAGCTACGCCGTGGAAAGTGGTTAAGACGGGTAAGGAGGGGTCGGGAAAGGCTGCTAGGGATTTAAGTTCGAAGTTTGATGGAGCAGAGAAGGAAGATTCAAGGGAGATTATTTCCAATATGATCGAGAAACTCCAAAATATTTCTCTTGATTTGCAGTCGAAAAAAAACAATGATAAGCTGAAGGGTGATTCAGAGGTATTTGTGGAGGAGAGTGTCTCGCGGGTGGAAAATGGGGATGGGCAACGGACTGGTGAGACAGAGAGGGGTAGTAGAGGAGAGGAGGAGCGGATTCTTATGGGTATGGGAGGAAGAAAAAATACCTGCTTGTCATATGTTGTGGAGGCGGTGATGAGGGAGGGGGAAAGAGGTGGGAAGGAGGACATGAGGTCGAAGGAGGGGCAGGGTGTGGATGGCAGTGGTGGATGTGGGAATGTGCGTGGTTGGAGGAGGCTAGCAAGGGAAGGAGGAGAGGAAGGGGGTGACTAGAGTAGTGCAACGGGGCTAAGGCAGATAGCTTTGAAGAGATCTAGGGAGGAGACTTTACTGGGTGTTGGGCAGAAGAAAGTTAAACTCACTTTAGACGGGGGCGTCTTAGAACCTGGGGCAGAGGTTGACGGTGGCCAACCCCGCCGGGCCCAATGAATATCATAAGTATTAACTGTCGGGGCTTGGGCAACCCCGACACGGTGAATGCGCTCCGTGATCTTGTGAGGAGGGAAGCCCCGGCCATACTATTCTTATGCGAAATAAAATTGTGTGGTCATGAAATGAGGAGGGTGCGGGAGAGGATAAGCGGTTATTTCGGTATTGAGGTCGATAGTGCAGGAAGGTCAGGGGGGTTGGCTTTTCTTTGGAGGAAGGATGTTGATTGTACCTTTATTTCCGCTTTAATTCATCATATGGACTTCCGGGTTCGTGGGGAAGAAGGGGAGTGGAGGATATTAGGTTTCTATGGTTGGCCAGCTGTGACAGACCGTCATTTGTCGTGGGAGCTTCTTCGGTTACTCCATTCCCAATCAAAACTTCCTTGGGTATGCATCGCCGATTTTAATAAGATTACGTATTCAACTGAGATGAAGGGTGGGAGCCGTCCACAATGGCAGATGAATAACTTTCGGAATGCACTAGATGATTGCGTCCTACGGTGTATTTCATGGGAAGGATACAATTTCTCGTTTGATAATGGGCAAATCGGTGAAGCGAATAGACAAAGCATGCTTGACAGAGCGGTTTGTTCAGGTCATTGGGCGGACTTATTTCCTTTTGCTCGGCTGTACTATCTTGCTAGGGAATGGTCGGATCACGCGCCCATTAAACTAGTTCTTAATAGGAGGGAGGTTGAAGGAAAAAGAGCAAGGGAATTCAAGTTTGAACAAATATGGGTGGGGGAAGAGGGATGTGGGGATGCGGTGGCTCGTGGGGTGGAACGGGGCAGGGGCAGCTTGGTGTCTATTCTTGAGGACTGTGCGAAAGAATTAAAATCATGGAAGGGCACAAGTATTCAGCAGATCAGACGGAGTATTGAGGGCAAATTAAAGCAGCTGATCAGGCTTAATGAAGAGAGTAGATCCGCGGAGAATGTGCAAAAAAGAAAGAGATTGGTTGCGGAATTGGCGAAGCTAAGGAGTCAAGAAGAACCGTTTTGGAGGTAACGGTCGAGGGCATTATGGCTAAAGGACGGGGACAAGAATAAAAAATTTTTTCATACGAGAGCCGGGGAGAGGAAGCGAAAAAACCACATTGCCAAGTTGATCGATGATAATGGGGTCGAGCGAGTTGGGGGCGAGGAAATAGCGAGTGTAGCAAATGATTACTTCCAGGAGTTGTTTCAGTCGGCTCAACCAATTGTCACGAATGATATTTTACTTGGGATTGGCAATAGAGTAACTGAAGCGATGAATGAAGGTCTTCGCCGTGAGTATAGTGAGGAGGAGATCATTGAGGCTCTCAACCAAATGCACCCTTTAAAGGCTCCGAGGCCGGATGGAATGAACGGGTTATTTTACCAAACATACTGGGATTTGGTTGGTCCGAATGTTATTAGTACGGTCCTTGCTATTCTAAGGGGAGAGCTATTGCCAAGGGAGATAAAAAACAAATATATTTATTATACCAAAGAAGAAAGCCCCTGATAAAATCCGCGAGTTCCGGCCTATTAGCCTTTGCAACGTGGCTTACAAACTTGTGTCTAAAGTCCTAGCGAACTGTCTAAAAGATTTTCTCGATGGTATCATCTCAGAAAATCAAAGTGCATTCACTCCGGGGAGAGCCATTTCAGATAATGTCTTAATTGCGTTCGAGATCTTTCACTATATGAAGAGACACAATAGCAGCGATGGATTTATGGCATTGAAGCTCGACATGGCAAAGGCGTATGATAGGGTGGAGTGGATTTTTCTGGAGCGGGTCCTTAGAGCGATGGGGTTTGATAGGGTGTGGATTAGATGGGTAATGGACTGTGTTTCGACGGTGTCATTCTCGGTTCTCATAAACGGGCAGCCATCACATGCTTTTAGACCGTCAAGGGGTTTGAGACAAGGCAATCCCCTTTCACCCTATTTGTTTATTCTTTGTGCCGAGGTGCTTTCCAGTTTGATGAGACGGGCAGTGTGTGACACCCCCATACTCCAAGTGCCTTACTGGACCACTCAGGTATAGGAACGTCACCATCTCGGTTTCCCGAGGCAATGATAATCAAATGACAATAAAGAAACATTATTTAAATAGCAATAAGGTTTAAAGTGATTACATATCCAAATCCAAAACTGTTAAAAATACGATACATGTTCTCAAAAACCAAATGTCTCAAACAACTAAAGTATGACAGCAGAAGACTCTAAACTGCTCGTCGTGACGCATCCCAGCTAGCCCAATTGCCTCAAATCAAACTTGCTCAACAACTGCTCACCATCCCCGAATGGATCACCACAGTTTTACAAAACAAACAACAGGGTCAGTACTAATCACACAATACAATCAGAATAAGATAATTACCAAACAGCTCAATCGTCACATCAATCCCAAACTCCATAATCTATCTCCACATCACTGACTAAACACTAAAGTGTGTAGTCCTGCCAGAGTACACAATGCAACAGGTACTCCACACCGCCAGTGGGGGACCGCAGCCGTTCCCACCTAAGCCCCACTCATCTCTATCGAGCGATAAACCCAAGTACATTAATGTGCACATCCCTTCTGTGGCGGGTTCCACAGAAGGCGAATCAAGGGCGTGAAGTCACTCCCGCAAGTGACTCCACTCAGCCAGGGACGCACCCCGAAGATCACAGACAGATACAACAACAATGATAATATACAACAACCGTCACAACACCAACATTATACTTTAACAACAATCATAACCAAATCACCAACCACATCATGTAATTAATACTGAGTAGGGAAAACCCTACCTGGAATACAAACACAAAAGCAGGCGATCTAGCAGCTGTCTCAAAATCTCTCTTCTACGAACCCTCCTCCTATACACACACTCATACAATCACTACTATAACAACATAATCATAACAACCCCCAATCCCAAAATTAGGGTTTAACCAACCTCAACCAAATGCTACAAAAACGGTATGTAGGACTTACCCTTGACGCAAGGATCAAAATGATATCAAGAACAACTGAAACCGACACCTCAAGCTCCGGGATTTGCCAATAATGCGGATGAATCAAACAACGTAGTTGCAAACTCTCTTTTTGTGAACTAGGTTTGTAAAAAGTGTTTAGGAAAGATAACGGAGTATTATATATATTAATCCCGCATTATTAACAAAACCCATCAAATAATACCCGATAACCGACTTACTCGATCGAGTACCCTACAGGCAGACTACTGTTTCGTAAACCAAAACATACTTACTCGACAGAGTAAGCCCCACTCGATAGAGTACCCAGAGACTCATAAAACCGTAGTATTACAGTCTTCCCTCCTTAAAAAGAACTTCGTCCCCGAGGTTCAAACCACAACAAAATAAAAATGTTCTAACACACTCCCGAAGCAACAACCAAAAACAAAACTCAACATAAAAACTCCAACGCATGCTACCAACCAAACTCAACCCGACTCAAACCACTACTAACTATATCAAAATCAACATAAAAAGATGCAAACTCTTCGCGACCATCTCCTACCCCCCTAACAGAAACAAGGTTACGTCCCCGTAACCAAACATACCTGATAAAAAAGAAACGGGTAGCGCTCTCTCATGGCTTCCTCCGCCTCCCATGTAGCTTCCTCAACCTCATTATTAGACCAAAGATCTTAAGCAAGACTGTCTCACCATGTCTAGTCTTCCTAACTTTCCGGTCAAGGATCTGTTTAGGCACCTCAAGATAAGATAAGGACTCATCTAGCTCTATGTTCTCCACCTCTAACACATGTGACGGATCACTAACATACTTCCGCAGATGAGACACATGCAACACATTATGTACCCTATCCAAAGCAGACGGTAAGGCCAACCGATAAGCAACCTCTCCAACACGGTCTAAGATCTCATATGGTCCGATGAACTTCTGACTCAGCTTCCCTTTCTTACCAAATCTCATGACCCCACGCATAGGAGACACCTTCAAAATAACCTTATCCCCAACCTGAAACACTATAACCCATCGATGTAGATCTTCATAACTCTTTTGTCTATCCTGGGCCGCTCTCATCCTCTCCCTGATCAGCTTAATCTGCTCTACCATCTCATGTACTATCTTTGGTTCTAAAACCACTGCCTCAACACTGTCGGCCCAATAAACCAGACTCCTACATCTCCTCCCATATAAAGCCTCAAATGGCGACATGCCAATACTGGTGTGGTAGCTGTAAGAAAACCCAATCAAATCTAACCTCTGTTCCCAGCTACCACCAAAATCCATCACACAAGCTCGTAACATATCCTCAAGAGTCTTGATTGTCCACTCTGTCTGACCAACTGTCGCAGGATGAAATGTTGTACTCATCTTCAATGTAGTCCCCAAAGACTCCTCCAACTCTTTCCAAAAACGTGAGATAAACCTCGAATCTCTGTCAGATACTATGTCTTTAGGCACCCCTTGCAATCTCAGCACATTCTTCCGATAAGCCATAGCTAATTGTGCCTTAGTCCATGTATCTTTCATTGGCACAAAATGAGCTGACTTGGTCAGTCGATCCACTATAACCCATATCATGTTGTTTCCCTGTTGACTCTTCGGTAAACCCACGATGAAATCCATAGAAATGGACTCCCACTTCCACTCAGGTACCTCAAGAGACTGAATCTTACCTTGTGGTCGTCGCTGTTCCCCTTTAACTCTCTGACATGTTAAACAACGGGTCACAAACTCAGTTGTTTCTTTCTTCATCCCAGGCCACCAGAAAGTCTTCTTTAAATCCTTGTATAGCTTGTCACCACCTGGATGTACCGAATATGGTGTACAATGAGCCTCTGTCATGATCATCTTTTTCAGCTCCTTATCATTAGGGACACACCACCTCCCATCGAACCTCAAGCTACCATCTGTATGAATAGAGAATCTAGACACTGTCCCTTTCTCTACTTCAGCTCTCCACTCCACCATCGTGGGATCCAACACCTGTTTACCGCGAATATCATCATAAAGATCAGGCTGCACTGTCAAATCTCCCATGGCATCTCCTTTCTGGATCATATGTATCCCAAACTTCCCAACCTCATCCCTCAATCTCATCAAAGATATAGTTGTGCACAAAGAATGCACACTCTTCTTACTCAAAGCATCTGCAACTACATTGACTTTCTCCTCATGGTAGATAATATACATGTCATAATCTCCAATCACATCATGCAATTAATATTGAGTAGGGAAAACCCTACCTGGAATGCAAACACAAAAGCAGACGATCTAGCAGCTGTCTCAAAATCTCTCTTCTACGAACCCTCCTCCTATACACACAATCATACAATCACTACTATAACAACATAATCATAACAACCCCCGATCCCAAAATTAGGGTTTAACCAACCTCAACCAAATGCTACAAAAACGGTATGTAGGACTTACCCTTGACGCAAGGATCACAATGATATCAAGAACAACTGAAACCGACTCCTCTAGCTCCGGGATTTGCCAATAATGCGGATGAATCAAACAAGGTAGTTGCAATCTCTCTTTTTGTTAATTAGGTTTGTAAAAAGTGCTTAGGAAAGCTAACAGATTATTATATATATTAATCCCGCATTATTAACAAAACCCGTCAAATAATACCCGATAACCGACTTACTCGATCCAGTACCCTACAGGCAGACTACTGTTTCGTAAACCAAAACATACTTACTCGACAGTTTAAGCCCCACTCGATAGAGTATCCAGAGACTCATTAAACCGTAGTATTACACAGTGGAACATAACAGCTTGCATGGGGTGCGAATTGCGTGTACTGCTCCTCCAATATCGCATCTTTTATTCGCAGACGATAGCATTTTCTTCATGAAAGCATCGATTGAGGAGGCTGATGTCGTCTCAAATATCCTTCGAAGGTACGAAAGTGCTTCTGGGCAATTGGCGAGCCTCGATAAGACTACAGTTTCGTTTAGCAAAGGTATACCGAGGCAGAAGCGAAGTAATTTGGCGACGAGATTGGGTTTAGTGGAAGTGGAGGAGCAGGAAAGATATTTGGAGTTGCCCAATGTTGTTGGTCGGTCTAAGAAGATGCTCACGGACATCTTACGCGATAAGCTGAGTAAAAGGCTAAGCGGTTGGTGCGGGAAAATATTGTCGAGGGCTAGTAAGGAGGTTGACACGTCTGTCGTGTACCTGTCAAAAATAAACTAACTAAACTAACTATATAGCTAGGGAAGTTAGATCGATCTCCTCGGGGAGGCAAGATATCTATATAAGTCCGTCTATTTGGTCACAAATGGGGGGGGGGGGGGTTGAATTGTTTTCTAAACTACGAAGTATAAAGGGAAAGAGAAATAAAGGCAAGAGAGTAAAGGCAAGAAATACGTTTAAACTATCAGATAGAGAGGGACATGTCGGGAATTCGGTTCACTACGGTAGTCCAGTGACTCAACTGTAAATGACTCAGATGAATTAATGTAAGACGGATGTGGAAAGGTCCTTTCGGTCCACTTTCTATCCTAAAATACCACTAACTTAATTTTCATTCTCGTCAGGGTAGTCTACTGTTCATAGCAGGCCTATTTAGTCCAATCTTTCGATCTAGGATTAATTTTAGCCAGATTAAAGAAATAACTCAGAAGCGTGCACTCAACTAAGTCGATAAATACAATTAAATTGCTATGGTGACAGAGTCTCACAACCAATTCATCTATTTCATTTACTACATCGTCACATTCCTACCGCAGATCCCCTAATCCCAACATCAGAGGGGTTTAGCTACTCATATTGCTAATTAAACTATCAAAACTAACAGCAGACAAAATTCCAGCATTCAACATATTAAAACTATAATAAAATTGCATAAAGAATAAATTTGGGCAAAGGAAATAATGAAGCAAACGAATGATTAAAGCAACAACAATCAATTATTATTAAGAGAAGAGAAGAAGATTACAATCGTGCGAATCCGGCGTAAAGAACAATCGAATCCGAGCAATATAAACCCAAAGAACAAGGTTACACTGAAGAAGAGTGTTTAACGCAGTAAAGTTTGATAAAAGCTAAGTAGTGAATAAATCTGATAAGAATCGAATGCCTAATAACCTAGTTAACGTAGGTTTAAATAGGAAAATAACTAAGTTTTGCGAAATAAAACAATACACGGGCTGATTAAAGCCCATAGCAGCGAAAACCACTCGATCGAGTGGAATAAAACCACTCGATCGAGCAAAACCTTATCATAATCTACTCGATCGAGTAGATAGTTACTCGATCGAGTAACTCTTCTTTCTGCAACTTAAGGATCGAGTAGATAACTGCTCGATCGACTGACAGGGGACGTAAAAACCACTTGATCGAGTGGTAAAACTACTCGATCGAGTCCTTTGTCTTCAAATCAGCTCAAGTCCACGCCCGATTACCTCGTAATCTGTGCCATCACGCTTCCCAATGCAGTATCTCACTCAGGAAAATCCCGTCTCCTCTAAATGCATGTAAAAAGGACGAAAAAGGGTACGATTCCACTACTTTCGCGTTCAT
This sequence comes from Silene latifolia, assembly GCF_048544455.1. Lineage (NCBI taxonomy): Eukaryota > Viridiplantae > Streptophyta > Magnoliopsida > Caryophyllales > Caryophyllaceae > Silene > Silene latifolia. The sequence goes on from NC_133536.1 coordinate 24,952,492, forward strand.
TTCTACAAAATGGACAAAACGAACCAAAGTAGCCAATTCGGGGCAAAATACTATAAAAACAGTATGAAAATGCATAGAAATACGTGCTGAAATAGGCTAAAAAGACTATACAAAATGCACATATCAAATCTCCCCAGACCGAACCTTTACTCGTCCTCGAGTAAACTAAAATGCAACTAATGGAACGGAAATGATAACTCAGAGCTAGCTTAACTTGGCTACTTGAACCAATTTAATGCAACAAAAGCTAACAGTTAAAGCTAAGCGGTCAATATGCAAACGAGTTATGAGCTGTTCAGAAATATAGCCAACCTATCGACCTTGCAAGACCAACAAAATCGGACTCTCCCGTGGTCACTCTTCTCTCATGAAGTAAAGGGTGAATGTATATGTATAAGAGAGAAGAAAAGACAGTCACTCACCTAACTGCGACCTACATAGCATGCATGCAACAAAAATGAAAGACAATTCAAGTACTAATGCACACACTCCAACCAATAATGTCCGTCACAACCGAGGGCATACAAATAATATGGGAATAGTGAGGTTCAGGTGAGAAAAGGTAAAACAAGTTATGGTAATGTGGAGGTAAAAGCGTCAAGCTAGTTCCTAACAGGACCATAATAAACCATCCAAATCTCAACTGACTGAAAAACTAAGTATAAGTGCCCTTCAATTGGCACACAGCTCACTAAACTCACACACAATCTCCTCAAAAATATAGAATAAGAATGGAGGAGTCAGACGGCCACAAACAACACCGTCTGAAAGAACTAACTGAAACAAACAACTTTTTTTTCAAACTTCCTCTTTTCTTTCACGTCTTTCTTTTTTTTTTCTTTTTTTTTTCTTTTTTCCTTTTCTCCTTCCTTAATTTCCACCAACTCCAAACAAAGAAATACGGACCAAACTGCAAACGGAAGATCATACCGCAAAAGAACATACTAAACTAGCTTGACTAGGCAGGCTTAATTTGGGATGTAGCTAATGGGTCAAAAAGGCAAGTTTTGGCTTATATGGAGCTAAATGGGTGAAAAATATAAGGAAAGGGAAATTTGCAAGCACCTCCCTGCATGTGACACCCCACAAACCCGAATATGTGCATTTGACGAGAAATTGAATGTCATAAAAGTGCAAAAATGATGAACATGCTATGCAAGGAGTACTACTCTCAATTCCTAATTAACTGGCCATGAATGTCAGCAGTTATGGCTCCAAGACTCAGAATTTTTCAAGTAGTTTGCCAATTTATCAGGTCAAGTCTAAACGGTCAGCTATATTTGAACAGAAACTCGTAGATTATGCATATGACAAAGCTAATAACTATCAGTAAAAGTGCAAGGCTCAAGTAAAATGACAAGTTATAGTGCATTATCATCATGGAAATCTACCGTTCCGACTCAACCTATATGCAAAAATAAACGTGAATTTTTTTTGAATTTTTTAAAATTTCTAATTTTTTTGGATTTTTGAATTTTTAATGAAATAAACAAACGATGCAAGCTGAAAAATAAACGTGAATGCAAAACAAATGCAAATGCATACTCAAAAGGATGCAATACCCTCCCCAAACCAAAACGGACAACGCCCTCGTTGTCCTCCAGCATACACCAGCAGATATATACAGGGGAACGGGAATATACAACCAATAAATAAATAAAAACAATATATGAAAATGAGACAAAATAAAAGAGTAAGAGATACATACAAAATGCGAACTTCCCCAAACCAGCCAGAAAACTGGGGAATTGAGTAGACCAGTAGCTACTCGTCAGCGTCGTCGTCGCTGTCGCGGACGTCCTCCACCCTGAACTCAGGATCTCTCTCCTCCTCCGCTCCTCAGCTCGAGCTCTCTCCACAGCCACCTCTGGGTCCTCGTCCTCGTCCTCCTCCTCCTCCTCAACAGACTCCGGGTACCCCTCAGCTGGGTACCAGTAGAAGGAAGGGTATGGCCAACCCTCGGGGATCGGACGGTGTCGCCGCAAGTGTTACTCGTACAGAGGGTGCAAGTCTAGGGCGATGTCCCTCTCCATATGAGCCTGATGCTCTGCGATCTCAAGCAACAAACCGTAAACGACGCCCCCTTGGTCCATGACCGCAGGCGCCACAAAGAGAGGAGGTGGTACGTAAGTAGCCGGTAGGACCGGCTGAGCCTGTGTCTGGTCAGTGGGAGGTGCAGGAGTAGGAGTGGTAGTAGGGGTCGGGATGGGAGTAGCCGTGGAAGGCTGGGTACTCCCTGAAGGTGTGGACCCTTCTCCAGTCTCAGCTCTACGCCGCTTCTTGGCGGCGGGTACAGTAGGAGTAGGTCAGAGTGGAAGGTGAAGGTCAAGGCAGTGGTGGCAGACGGGCGCCCCTAGTAACAGTAGGCAGGGGCTCTAGACGGGGGAGAGTGTCACAGGGTAAGTCAACAGATAAGGAGCCGTCTATCTTCCATGTCTGGTAGTCTGGGGTAAGCCAATGCTGAGAAAGCAGACTCAGTAACCTCTCTCCCTCGAGGTACTGCAAGTCACGAGGCCAAACGGGGAAGAAGGAACGGGCAAGAATGGTGGCTATGCCACCGCAAGCAATAGTTCCCGTCTCCTTCAGCCCCTGGCTCTAAAGGTACTGGGCGGTCAAGTGAGCTATGTTGAGGGTAAAAGAACCCTCGCAGTCGATGTTTAGGTAACCGCCCAGGATAGAGAGCTCGGTGTTTGTGATGTTGTTCGGCTCCTTTCGGCCGAAAATAGTGCTCCCCATCAGTCTGAGAAAACAACGGACAGGGGGAAGGTGGACCTGTTGGAGCTTTCGCTCCGCAAAGGTGGTCTGGGCCAGGGTCCGCCAAAGCTGACGAAAGACCCTCCTAGGGGGTGCAGTCTCACCTGTAGAGGAGAGACCAAGTCTCCTACCAAACTCCTCTAAAGTCATCGGGAAAGTCCGGTTAAACAACCGGAAGGACACTGAAGAACTAGTGGGGTCAACAGTGTGTGCCCCGGAAGAGAAGGTAAAAGAGCTGAGAAACTCAAGGCTTAGCTCAAGAAAGGTACGGCCGCTCATAGTGATGAGTCCGGCCATCCCCGTGCCCCGTAGTAAATCAAAAACCGACTCGTAAATGCCGAGTCTCACAAGTGCCGATTTCTCTAGAAATCGGAAAGGTACAAATGAACAGCCTAGCAGGTTATAAAACTTCTGACGATGTAAAGCGTTGACAAAAATTACCTGTGGGTAGGCTGGGTGAGAGTCGAGGGAAGTGTCCCCCCGAACTGTAACCGTGCCAGAAGTAGAAGCGGCGGCAGAAGTAGAAGTGCTGGGGGCGGAAGAGGTAGAGGTAACAGGAGCTGGTGTATCTCGAGCACGTCCACGAAATCGGCCCCGTCCTCTGGCACTCAAAGCTGAAGCCCGTGCAGTGACGGTGTGAGGGACCAGGGCTGCCCTAAAGGCTGCTGCAACTGCTGGCGAGTCTGCCACAGGAGTGAAAACAGTGGCTGGAGTAGAGGTAGTGGCTGCTGTGGCCACCACTGACGAAGAAAGACTAGCAGTGGTGGTGGCCGTAGAGGAAGTGGCAGCCGAAACTGAGCTAGCAGCAGAGTTAGCTGGAGCGAAAACTGTACCTGCAGCTGAAACTAGGAACACTGGGGTTGCGGTATTGATTGACGTGGAGGCGGTGGTAACAGCAGGGACCACCGTCTCACTCAAGGACGGGCTAGAAGTGGTACTGGTAGAAGGCAATGTGCTAGACTCCATCGTGTAAGCATAGGGCAGGGGGTGTGATAAGAAAACAGCGGCTAATAGCGGCTAAAACAGCACGAAAAACCAGCATAGAGCAGCATGTGAAACCCCAGACAGTCGAAAGTTCGACTTCAGCCTTAAAAATTCCCAATAATCCTCAAAAAATTCGAATCACAACATGTAATGGCGATAGGGGCGGGATAACAAGTGATCACAGCAGCAATTAGACAATGACTGATGTAAATTAGGTCATGAAAGCATGTAAACCCTTTTGACAGTCAAAAAATTCGTCTGTAAAACAGCCCTAATCGCAGATTTTGTGCAAAGGTCCAAATTAAGCATGTTTAAGCATCGACAGGGGTGTGATAACAGTCAACAATCAGCAGAAATTTCGCAACAATGAAGCTAACTAGACAAATTACAGCAGCAATAACCAAAATGACAGTCGAAAATTTCGACTGTCCTGAACCCATATCGCAAAAATCATGTAAAATTCGAAAAAGACATGCAAAAAACAGCGAGGAATGGGGATTGATCATCAAGCAAGATAGACAAGGGTAAAAAAGACAATTAAGGTCGAAAAAATTCGACTAACAGCGGATTTCGAACCCTAATTCCAAAATTCCTCATAAAAATTCGAAAAAACGAAATTAAAATGCATAGAGGATGAAGGAATCACTTACTTGATGCTAGAAATCCTACAAATTGCAATTAATCTTCAATTAAACAAGCAAAAGAGGCGATTTTTCGATCTAAAAACCGCAAACCCTAAACCCGATTTAAAGCCGAGTAAAGGAGCACGAATCAAAGGGAAAACAAAGGGCTTTGAAAGATTAAGTAGCAATCAACAATTTGTAGGAGGCGGATTTGGTATTTGGGCAAGAAAGATGGGGATTTGGGGAAGTTTTTGATCGTAATTAGGGGTTGAGGGACGAAAAATTAGGGAAGAATGAAATAGGAAACAAAAGAAAGAGTTAAAGAAGAAAAACTCCCTGCGTCCTTCCCATTTTACTCGATCGAGTGGTTTTAAACCACTCGATCGAACACTTTGATGCTTCATCCACTCGATCGAGTAGAATTCTACTTGATCGAGAAGTCCCCTTTTATGTTTCACTCGATCGAATGAACAGGAACCACACGATCGTCCATTTTTCACTCGATCGAGTACAAAAAGTACTCGATCGAGCTCTTTTATCGCGTAAGCTCTTTAATTTCGTCATTGTTTCTTTGTAATGCGTAAAAATTCCCCAAACCTGCATAAAAAACACGTGCAAACATATCCCAAAATACCAAATACGCATAGGAACAGTCTATAGTCTTAAATCTATGCTAAAACCTGTCTAAAAACTAATTGTCCTAATTAAAAGCAATAAAAGAAATTCAACGGGAAAATTAAAAATTGTTTTTACAAGGTGTTACACGGGGCATTTCCCCGCTCACTTTCCAATGCACTTCAGTAGCCCCTGGGAGGGCTTCTAACTGGAGGACGTCATCTCAGCAACATTGATTGTCCTCTTCAACTTCCATGAGCTTGAATTTGAATCGTTTAAAACGGTAGGAGGGGAAAAGTTCACATCCACATATGCACGAACTTTCCTCATCCTTGCTCCTTTATCACCAGCTGTAGCGTCATCATTCCCAATCTGATTGACTTTAATTTCACCATATCCTTTGACAGTTCCTTCATTGCTTTCATCTGTACCTGCAGCAAGGAAAACAGACGAACTTTCCTCCTTTTTGCTCTCAACTTGAGGCGGAGGGTTAACAATAGCAGCACAATACTCCAAATTTTCATCTGGAGTGTCAATAATAGGATCAATAGAAGAAAGAGCATTGCAAGGCTGAGCTTGCATGGGAGCTCTCCGGAACTTAGACTGATGAAAAATCAGCTCCTCGTCCCCTACCTGAAAGGTCAAAGTCTTCCCCCCGACGTCTATAACTGCACGGGCAGTAGACAAAAATGGTCTCCCTAAAATGATAGGGGTGTGTGCATCTTCGGGGATGTCTAAGACAACGAAATCGACGGGAACAAAGAACCTCCCGATCTAAACAGGTATGTCTTCTATTATACCTAGTGGCCGTGATATACTACGGTCGGCCATCTGGACAGTCATGTTGGTGCAACTCAGCTTTGTCAATCCAAGTCTCTTAGCCAGAGACAACGGTAAGACACTCACGCTAGCGCCTAGATCGCATAGCGCGTTATCAATCAAATAGGTACCGATATGACACGGAATTGAAAAACTACCCGGGTCTGACTGTTTGGGAGGTAACTTATTTTGAAATAGGGCTGACCCCACCTCAGTCAAAGCTATTGTCTCATTATCACTAATATTCCTCTTACGCGATAAAATTTCTTTCATAAACTTAAGATAAGAGGGTACCTTTGTCAGCAACTCGGTGAACGGCACAGTGACTTCTAAGCTTTTCAGAAGTTCGACAAACTTGCCGAATTGTTGATTAGCTTTCGTATTCTGCAGCCGCCTCGGGAAGGGAACTGTGATGGGTATCTCGAGTCCCTTGTTTCTCTCTTCCAATGTGTCTTCCGGGGCAAGCTCTGTATCCTTTGGACGCTTCTTACCTCTCGAACAAGGTCTTTCCGGTGATTTATCGCTTAATCGAGCACTAGCAGGCTCTCGAATAAGCTTTCCGTCATCAAAACTACTCGATCGACCAAATTTCCCATTCGATCGAGTAGAATCTTCATCAATGTCACTCGATCGAGTGAAATTTTCACTCGATCGAACAACTCCACTTTCCTGTTCACTCGATCGAGTAGGAAAACTACTCGATCGAGTACCTTGACCATTAAAAGTGCTCGATCGACCTCCAGAAACCAGTCGATCGAGTACTTTCTTAGCCGTCAGCTCATTTTCTTCGCCAGAACACTGTTCACCATCAGTTATAGCCTTCCTTGGGTCTGATTTTTGCATATCCGGTCCCTCATATGAACGACCGCTTCTCAAATTATCAAATTTACCGTCTCATGTGGATTCTTCTCATTTTGAGTCGGTAAATGACCCTGCTTTTTTGAAGATTGATTCGTGGCTAGTTGGGCAACTTGAGTTTCAAGTGCCTTAATGGATGCATCTTTTTGTTGATCACTCAGCTGCCACTGCTTCGTAAAAGCTTGCAACATAGACTTAAGCTCACCAATTTCACTCACCCCACCGGAAGATGATGCACCGTGGTTAGGAGGAGTAAAGGAAGGAGGCTTCTGAAAGCCTTGTTGATTCTTATGTGGAGGAACATAATGTAGACACCTCATTTCTGCACCTCTCGCAAACCACCCGGTGATGATTGGGCCGCATGTTTGCTACGCGGAATGATTTGTGACAGTTCGTAAGTTTATCGTCAAGTGATCGCTCAAACATTAATGTCTACCTCTTAGTTGTCATCTACGTGCCGATACGGTCGTTTTGACAGTAATTAGAGTACATTTGGAGTCCGGGCCTAAAAACCGTCTTCATTTTCTGATAACCGTTAAATCCCGAGTCAGAATGTTCTGGAATGTTCCGGATATTTCTATTCCATATTCCACAAATCTTTATCCTTTAGTAAACAATTTCCCGTAATATTCACATAAAATATTAAGGAAAACCAAATTATTCCGTCCTACCATAACTTAAACACGGAAATCTTTCTTCCGCAGGAGGAAACCCCTTGGGAACAGACGCAGCAGGTGATGCGCCTCTTCCAAGAGACGCAGTGGCTGCTGCGCCTCTTCCCAGGTCCTATTCTGCGTGTTTTTCGTATCTTTTTCATATATTTCCGAGATTCACTTCCAAAGAGTCTCCGAAACCCTAATTCCTTCACGTGATTAGTATAAATAGGAGCTTTCGTTCCTCATATTTCTCACGCGAGTGTCCGCCCTTCTCTTCTCCCTTTGCATTCTAGACCTTTGTTCTTACTTTTTGGCGCCTACGTGCTTGAACATTCGACCACGTAAGCTCGGATCCTTCCGGGTACCAGCCTCGTTTGCATGACCGACCAATTTGACCAACTCCACATCAATCAACTTAATTAATCTAATCGTTTTCCTCTTACGAGGGCACTTTCTTTACATTCGCGTCGAGCATCACTAATCGATATCTTAGTCCTTCTCGTTTCCTCAAACATGTAAGTCTGAGGGTGTAAATCTCTCTTTTATTTATTGTATTTTACCTTTTTGTATCATCAATTGTAAGGTTTATGTCGAAAATATCATTAAAACCGATTTCTAAAACCCTTTGTTAAAACCTTTTTTACGGATTTCCAGTAGACAGACGTCGAGAAAGGACGCAGCAACTGCTGCGCCTCTTCGAAGGAGCGCAGTTCCTGCTGCGCCTCTTCGTGAGGCTGCCGCAGTTCCTGCTTCCTTTCTTCTTCCTTCGTCCTCTGTAATTCGTTCAAGTTTGTATTTGTTTTCGTTCGTTCTTTAATTCTTTGACATGATAGCGTATTAACCTCACATGTATATTATTGTTCATCATTAACAAGTTTTATCCACTATAAATCCGACTTAAATCCCTTATAATCTCATATTTGCGGGTTTTCGTCATAAAACTCAATCCGGGTTGTAGAAATTCGATTTGTTCATATTGAGTTTCTGGAATTCGATCTTTGATATACTTTCATCTGTCTTTTGTCATATTCATCGCATGTTCATCATTAATTTGTCATTAATCCATCATGTTTAGTCTATTTCATTCACCTATGTCACTAATCAATCATTTGTTCATGTAATTAATTAGTAATATTCCGTCTCATCCATGTTTTACTACTTTTATGACCCATCAATCACATGTAATTAACCTGATAATCACTTCCATCCGAGTAAATAATATTAATCGACCTTTAAATTTACCAGCGAGTATTAACAACACGCAATTCCGGCTTCACAGCCAGAATTCAGGTCAGGAACAGACGCAGCAACTGCTGCGCCTATTCCAAAGGACGCAGTTCTGCTGCGCCTGTTCCGGGTTGAATTATGTCCCTGAACTCCGTTGTTGCTTGACCTTAGTTTAATTAGCTTATGTATAATCTACTATTATCCGTATTATCACCTTTCTTATCTGTTCGTTAATTTATTCCTTTATTCTTTTTTCTCAAATCATCCGTTTTAAAGGTATTTTCGACATAAATCGCCTATCCCATTGTAATTATTGTAATCTTCTCTCGTTGTATTATTTATCGCATTTGTATGATTCATTTGTTTGTTTTCATATGTAATTGAACTTAAATCCTATTTCGACACAATTGTATGCTAACTACGTGTTAACCGACTTAGTCTAGTCTTCACATGCGAGGATTAAAACTTGGATGTTGCATTGCATGCATATAAACCGACAACATATCGAGTATAGATAACTTCCCTAATCATTAGTAGAGGCCGCTATCGAGGCGGGCGGGATTAGGTGTTCGATCCAAAGAGCTTCCTAATACGTACCCTCACCCCTTACTCCAGATCTCCGTGAACACCCGTGTTCATTGGCATCCACGAGAGTCATTCTAGACATAGAATGCTAAGGGTAACGATTGCTTAGTGTTCATGTCTCTACTTTGTGTCTTGACATGGCACGAGGTATTCGAACGGTTCCAATTTCCCATAAAAATTGGTGGCGACTCCAACAAAAATGCAAACGCTTGTTCTCCTCTCTCCCAAGCGCCCCCGTGGGCCCCCACTGTCCACAGTTTGCCGACTCCACTGGGGATAATACACTTACGTGTAGCAAGGGTGAAACTTGAACGAGGTTAGGGAATAGTTTGTACAAGACAATTGTCGGTTTTCATAACTCGGTCTTCCTAGACCATTTTATTCGGCCTTCCTAGGCCCAACCCAACCCATTCGACCAATCGTCCCGTCTAAACGGTCCTAATTCATATTTGGGCCTAAGGATGGATAGCGATTGACGTCATCCATACCATGATGCTTACTCTTGTTTGTATCAAGGGCCTTCACTACTTGAGGAAATGGACTAAGAATCGGCCTTACTCTTGTTTGGTACGAGCCTCTCCACAGACTTCGGGTTTGATGGTTCGGTATGGCAACCCACCCTTTAAACCAAAACCCCTTTTAAATGCACTCAGCATCCCGTTATAATGCTTGTATAAATGTTTGTACCTTACGTGATCACCATTTGTAAACAAAACCATGTCAATTTTGCAAAAATCAAAACCCTCTTTTAATCAAAATTTCGAAAAAATATAGGCCTTTGATTAGCGCAAAACCCAGTCAAAACTCTGTCCGTTTATCAAGTCAAAATCCGGGTCACAAGCCCATTTCAAAACCTCACTTCGAGTCCACTCCTACAACTACACTATAGTTGATTAGGATACACATTTTCAAAGACCTTGTCTTTTCTTCAAAGCTCACTCAACACAAAGTGGCACACACTCACTTCACGAGTCGAAACATTTCTTCTTTTAGCAAGTGTGTTAGAATTGTCGATCGTGTTTTGATTCGTCGTCGGTCTCTTATCCAGTTTCCAAGATGCCTGGATCCAGCGAAACAAACATCCACCAACTTCAAGATGGTAATGATCGAATCCTAGCCGCGCTAGCCCAAATCCAAACTACCCAAGACCAAGTCCATGATCGCCTTGAAACCATCGAGGGACGGATCTATGCCGTAGAGGGAAGATTGCCTCCCTATGAAGACGAAGTAATAGGTGACTCCGCGGATGAATCCAGGGATGAAAATCCTCACATGGGACTAACTGTAGCCGAGAAAAGACTCCAATACTTAGAGGAGCAATTGATGTACCTTAAAGGGGATGACATTTATAGGGAGAACAATCGCAAGTATGAAGCCGTCAATTCCAAATTGCCAACCAACTTCAATATGACGGATATCCCTAAATTCAAGGGGCACGAGAACCCTTTGAACCACATCCGTGCCTTCAAGGATTACATGTCTATCAAAGGCATCAAACCCGAGATGTTCTTAAGGATCTTTCCTTCATCTCTTGACACCATCCCGAAGCAATGGTTCTACTCCTTAGAACATAAGAAGGTTGTTACTTGGGAAGATGCCGCAATCGAGTTTTCTAAACAATATGCGGTTAATGCCGAGATCCAAGTTAACATGCGCACTCTAGAGGTTCTTACCCAAAACGACAAAGAAGGATTCACCGACTTCCTAAGTAGGTGGAGAAAGACTAGTACCCAACTAGTTGAACGCCCGGATGAGGCTACCCTTGTGGAGAAGTTCGTGGACAATCTCAAACCCATCTATGCCAATCATTTGAGATACCAAAATATCAAAACTTTCAAGGACTTAACCGTGCTAGGGACAAGGATTGAAGATGATATCCTTAAAGGGCTCTTGTCCAAAATGGTAGGTCGAGGATATCAAGGCTCAACAAGTCGTTCATACGGCTCCGCTAGCAAGACAGATGAAGTTAACCTTCTCGAGCCATCCAAGAAAAGTACCCCACCAAGGAAGTTCACAAATCTTGGGGACACTTACTCCAACGCTCTAAAAAGGTTAATGAAGCAAGGCAAACTTCAACCCATTGGACCTACTCCCGAACCCGAGAGGAAATCCAAATTCTGGGACGAGAACTCGTACTGTGAATACCATAGGGGCAAGGGGCATGACACAGAAAAATGCTACAAGTTGAAAAATGTGCTTCAAGACATGATTGAAGATGGTCGATTGCCAATACCGCCGGGAGGTAAACCCAACAACACTCAGAATCCTCTTGGAGTTCTAGTGATTACAAGTGATGAATCTACCTTAGATTGCTCACATCTCATTTCTCCAGTCGAAAACAATATCCACGCAATAGAGAGTGAGGGGTTCTACTCTACTATCTCCCCTACCATTTCTGACTTCATCACATGGGCAAAGAGTGTGGACAGGCAAGTGTGGGAATTAGAAAATACGGTGACAACTTTACGCGATCCCAACACAACACCCAAAGAGCATATGCCACTAATATTCTCTCAAGACACTACTATGCAAGAAGTAATCGCCGTAGTAGATAAACTAGTCGACCAAATCATACGACTAGAGAATGAAATCATAAGAATGAGGAAACTAGCTACAATCAATGGGGTTTGGGCCGACGATGATGAAGATGAGTACCTCATTGAGAACTCCCTAGTCAAGGAAATAGTCCAAAACGGTGAAGACCAAGACGTGGACCACTTAACTCGTTCGGGTCGTCCATATCAAAGCACTACTCAAAACGGTCCAACCAACGTTGTCACATCAAATGATAACGAAGAAGACCCCACTGACCATTTGCTCAAGAAATTACAGAAGACAAAGGCTGATCTTTCAGTCTGGCAATTAATAGCAAGCTCATTCCCACATCGCCAAGCTTTGCTGCAAGCTTTGGCCAAACTAAATGTAGCACATAACTCGACGCCTGAAGATGTAGTCAACTTGGTCTTCCAAGAATCACCAAAGCTAAGTAATCCTATTACTTTCTCAGACGAAGATTTGCCACCTTTTGGCACTAGTCACAATTTAGCTCTTTACATCACTGTAATTTGTCTAAAGAAGAACGTGCCAATGACCCTGGTAGATGATGGCTCCGCAGTCAACGTCATACCCCTCAAAACGGCATACAAATTAGGCATGAAAGAGTCGGATTGGACCCCTACCAATCAAGGTGTGCGTGCATATGATGGTACACGACGAAAGGTAGTAGGACTTGTTAACCTAACCGTAGCCACAGGACCAATTGAGCGAAAGGTTAACTTCCAAATAGTGGACATCGAAGCTTCCTTCAACATACTTCTAGGAAGACCTTGGATTCACGCTTCCAAAGCGGTAACATCCACTCTCCATCAAAAGATCAAGATCCCACTAAATGACAAAGTAGTGACGATCACTTCGTCGCCCATCAAAGCCATAATCGAAAAACAGTCAAACAATCAAGTCCTTGCAGATCCCGTATACGAACTTGGAGGCTTCCAAAGCATAAGTGTCATAGAAAGTGAATTGGCACCCTTATACTATGATCCCTACTCCAACTTGGTGGTCAACCACATGCTCAAAACCCAGGGATACTTCCCTGGAATGCCCTTGAACCCTACCCGAAGAAATACCTTCGCACCATATAAGGAAGGCAACTCAAAGAGGATACCACTTGAACTAGGGTACAAACCCACTAAAGAAGAGGTTCTCGAAATGCTTGCTCAAGTTCAAAACCGTAAGCACGTAGGAGTCCAAATGCGACCTTATCGTCCCACCCTAAATGGGTACTTTGTTGAAGAAGGAAGCCTAGAACTCTTTCACGGATTTCCCGAGCCCTGGCATTATCTCGAGAGGAAGCTAGCCGGAATCGAGATCTTTCACGATTGCTACTTCATCCCTCCAGAAACGGTTCCTACCGTCAAAACCCGTCAAGCACCTTGCTTAGACGAACAAGCTGTTAACCTATTGTTTGGAGAAGATCGATTTGTTAAGGCCGCGCAGGATGAGATCATTACCATGATACTTCAAGACGATCGCTTCAACCCCACCGCGTTAATCACAGAAACCAACGCAAGTCAGCAGAAAGGATGGAGAAAATCAATCAAGTGGACCAACAATCAAGGAAGACTCTTCAAGCTCACCACTGGAGAAGGAGAGATGTTCAAAGGAGAACCAGAAGACGATGAATTCGAGTCGGAGTCGGAGTCAGATTCGGAGTCTAGAGAAGTCATTAGAGAGTCTCCTCCTGTCGTCATCCCCACTCCCTTTGTTTCTCCTAGCTTAGCCTCGAGTAGTCACAGTAGTTCGGGAAATGTCCCAACCATCGTCCTTTGCCGCCACCGATCATGGATCGGTTGGCTTCTTTGTTTCAACTCTACTCAAATTTTAATATGAATAAATCAGGTTCTGCTTACTCTTTGTGTTATCTTGAGTGCAATTCTGTTTACGATGATACTGAGGATGACCAAGACCCAGACTCAATTGAAATACCTCCCTACGTAGCCAAAGAAATACTACAGGAAGGGGAAGGGGGGCCAGTAATAGAGGACACCGAACCCATCAACGTAGGAACCGAACTAGAACCCCAAGAACTTAGGATAGGGACTACCTTGAGCTCTACCGAAAGGGCCGATTTCATAGACCTCCTAAACGAATTCAAAGACGTTTTCGCTTGGTCCTACAAGGACATGCCAGGGATCGACAGAGATATCGCCAAACATAGAATCCCGATCAAGCCAGATTTCAAACCTGTAAAACAGAAGCTTCGACGAATGAGGACAGAATGGGCTCTCAAGATTAAGGAAGAAGTTGACAAGCAATTCAAAGCCGGGTTCATCAAAGTTTCCGAGTATTCTGACTGGGTAGCCAACATAGTACCCGTACCCAAAAAGGATGGGAGAATCCGCGTTTGTGTTGACTTTAGGGACTTAAACAAAGCAAGTCCTAAAGATGACTTCCCTCTACCACACATCGATATATTGGTGGACAATACTGCAGACCACGCGTTACTATCCTTCATGGATGGGTATGCAGGATATAATCAAATAAAGATGGCCATAGAAGACATGCATAAGACCGCCTTTGTCACTCAATGGGGAACCTATTGCTATACGGTCATGCCATTTGGATTGATCAACGCCGGAGCTACATATCAAATCACCGCAACTACACTCTTACATGACATGATGCACAAAGAAGTTGAGGTATACGTAGACGACATGATTGTCAAATCCAAGGATAGAGAAGGGCATATTGCGAACCTTCGCAAATTTTTCACAAGGCTACGAAAGTACAACATGAGGCTCAATCCTCAGAAATGCACATTCGGAGTAACATCTGGCAAACTCATGGGATATGTCGTTAGCCAACGAGGTATATAAATAGACCCTTCCAAGATCAAGGCTCTGATCGAAATGCCACAACCTCAAACAGGAAAAGAAGTCAGAGGGTTCCTGGAAAAGTGCAATATATAAGTCGATTCATATCGAAACTCACCATGATTCGTGAGCCTATCTTCAAGAAGCTCAAGAAAACGGATCACACCATGTGGGATGATGACTGTCAAAAGGCATTTGACCGAATCAAAGAGATATTGGCTAAACCACCAGTGCTCATGCCACCACAACGAGATCAACCTCTTGGTTTATATCTCACAGTAACCGAAACAGCCATGGGTGCCATGCTAGCTCAAACCGTAGGAAGTGAAGAAAGAGCTATCTACTACCTTAGTAAGAAGTTCTTGGAGTACGAGTGCAAAAACTCACAATTCGAAAAGACATGCCTCGCTCTTGTGTGGGCAACAAAGAAGCTACGCCACTACATGCTTAGCTACTCCGTCAAAATATACTCCAAAATGGATCCAGTCAAATACCTCTTCGAGAAACCCGTCCTCAACGGACGCCTGGCAAGATGGACCTTGGTGCTATCAGAATTCGATCTCAAATACGTGCCTCTGAAAATAATAAAAGGGCGCGCCGTTGCCGAATTCTTCGCAGAAAACCCCATCAATGACGCACAAACAATAGACACTTCATCATTTCCAGACGAGGATATACTCCAAACTGATGTAGACTCCTGGGACCTTTATTTTTGATGGAGCATCAAACTTAAGAGGATTTGGGATAGGAGTGTTGCTCATTTCTCCTGAAGGCGAGCATACACCAATTGCTGTCAAACTCGACTTTGAGGTGACAAATAATGCTGCAGAATACGAAGCTTGTCTCATTGGATTACAAGCCGCCGTAAGTTTAGGCATTAAAAACCTCCGATTTCATCCTTGATCATCAACCAAATTACGGGATCTTGGAAAATCCAAAGCGAAAGCCTAGCACCTTATCAAGCCAGAATAGACCAAGTGGCCCAATTCTTTGATCACGTGACATATCTACACCTACCTCGGGAGGAAAATCAATTTGAAGATGCTCTTGCGAAACTCACATCTTTGATTAATATGCCAGATGACATGGTGGAAATGCCTTTATGCATCACGCGGAGGTCAGAGCCGGCTTATGTACACCAAATCACCGATGAAGAGGAAATCGCGCAGGAACACTGGTTCCAAGCAATCCTGAATTTCAAGCTCAACGGTACCTATCCACCCGATATGGACAAGAGGGGACAACGTGCTATACGCCTACTAGCTTCCCAATACATCCTCATGCAAGGAGAGTTATACAAAAGAACACCTCTTGGTGTAATCCTACGTTACCTCGATCATTCGCAGGCGCGAAAAGTGATGGAAGAGGTCCACGATGGAGAATGCGGTCCTCACATAAGCGGGCCCATGATGGCAAAGAAGATCACACGTTTGGGATATTATTGGACCACAATGGAATCCGATTGCATCAAATACGTAAGACATTGCCACAATTGCCAAATCTTCGGGAATGTTCAACATGTCCCTCCGTCATTACTCTATACGATGACATCTCCTTAGCCATTTTCTGCTTGGGGAATTGACATAATCGGGAAGATAACCCCAGCCGGAACAGGAGGTCACTTTTTCATCCTAGTGGCAATCGACTATTTCACCAAATGGGTAGAAGCGGCTTCCTACACTAGTCTCACGGCCAAAAATGTGGCGAAGTTCATACAAAACAACATCATCTATCGGTACGGTTGCCCACATGAGATCATTAGTGATAATGGATCACATTTCCAAGCTGAGACTGAGCAATTGCTAGCCAAATACAAAATTAGGCATCACCACTGTTCGCCCTATAGACCACAGACTAACGGCGCGGTAGAGGCGGCAAACAAGAACGTCGTCACGATTCTCAAGAAAATGATTGACAACTACCGAGATTGGCCAAGCAAGATACCCTTTGCTTTATGGGGATATCACACATCAGTTAGGACGCCCACTGGGGCTACTCCTTTTTATTTGACCTAGGGCATGGAAGCCGTACAACCAGTCGAGCTAGAGATACCATCCTTGCGTATCCTACTCGAAAGTCAAATCCCAGAAGCCGATTGGAAGAGGGATAGATATGAAGAACTCATCCTCCTGGATGAACGTAGGCTATGCGCCTTGCATAATGTCCAAACATATCAAGCACGTATCAAACGAGCTTTCAACAAAAGGGTTAGGCCAAGGAACATCAAGGAAGGAGATTTAGTACTTAAATCGGTTAGAGCTCTTCTACCTGTCGATCCACAGGGAAAATTCAAACCTAATTGGTCCGGGCCATTCCTAGTCAAATCCATACTTCCAGGGGGTGCGGTTAGAATCACAGACCTAGACGGGAATGAGTTTTCAAACCCAACAGACCTTGATCAACTAAAACGATACTATGCCTAGAATAGGAACAAAAACGCGCCTCGCGTAACCTCACGTGTCGCTCTTGTGGCACTAATTAAACCGGCCCCTGGCCAAGCTCAAATAAGCTAATGTCATTGTGCTCTTTCACTTTGACAAATTTGTCACCCTCATATCATCAAATAAACTAAATTTGCACCTTCAGAGTAAGCAAAAAGCTCATGCTTATTTTCTAAGTTCATTACAAGCTCTTGCTTAGAACAATTATTCTTTTACATTTACTCGAACTACGCGCAAGGGTTTGATTTCATTTTTTTAAAAGTGAATACGTAGGCAATCCTTCACGGGATACAACCCATTATATTTAAAATGTAAATAGAAGGACATTTGCATTGCATTTGGAATTCGACAAGAATGATAAATAGAAAATAACAACAGTTTCATAACCATTTAACCTTTTTTATTTCATTCATTCTAATAATAATAGTACGCTACATAATAAAAATAGAATAGGCTAGGATTCTAAAAACCCCACCTTTTTATTACAACAATAAATAATAATAATAATAAATAATAAATAAAGACTTGGGCTATTCCCCCATCTTCCCTTTGCCCTTGTCATTCTTCTCATACTTCTTGTCACGACCTCGAGCCGGACGCTCTTGCGCCACTTCAGACCTAATCACCAAAGGTCTTTCTCGAGGCCTAGACTTTCCATTCTTGCCAATCACCATTTCCACGACAGGAGAGGTCTTCGGTTTCTTCGAAGGGTGAACGACTCGAAACCCGGCTTCCTCCTCTCCCTCAGTCAGATGCTTCTCCTTTTCTTTCTCTACCTCGCGCACCTTGTAGTCAACGGGCTCTCGCGCTCTTCCGGAGTAGTAGCTTTCCTCCATCGCAGATAAGAATCCGACACCCACAAGGCATTTGCAAAAGAATTTAAGAACCATATATTTCTTTGAGCCCATTTAATGGCCCACTCCCTTCGGCTCTCTGTAGTAAGCGCCACAGCAGTCTGCGGGACAGTATCAAGCTTCGAGATTGTCTGTTTTAGTCCCACCTGTCTCATAAGCCTCTCCGGGAAGATACACACCATAAACTCCAAACCAGGAATGCGCACGGACCTAGTAGGATCCAAAGAAGACACTCCAGTGATAGATTTGAGGTGCCACCACGGTACAATCTACATAATCAAAGGGCCATCATCGCCCTTCAATTTGTTCTCCCAACAATTGCAGACTCGGGTGAAATCCACCATGTACAACCTAGTCCTCATTGCAATTGAACGAGCATGATAGGAAGGAACGTGAACTGGGGGCTCGATCAATCGGAGCCGTTCCATAAGCCAAACCTACCAAAAGCAGGTATTAGACATCAAAAAAAAACAAAACAAAACAAAAACAAAAAAAAAACGAAAAAAAAAACGAAAAAAAAAAAAGAAAAAGAAAAAAAGAAAAAAAAAAGAGAACGTCTTTACCTACAGAATGACGGGACTCCCCAAATACGGTAGGTCACGGTTGGCTTTCCTATTGTCCAAACCCAAAAGGATCTCTCCTAAGCATAAACAAGCTGGGCTCCTGCGTAGCTCCATTTGCTCAACAAGGCCCAGAAGACGAGGATCAGCTCTCAAGTCTTCATCAACATGCCCTTGGAAGACATACACATGCAACAAGCAAAACCCAAAAGCCCTCCGCCTAGCAACATAAGAAACGGTGGGGTCGGCCCTGTTGATGAATCGATCTATGAAGTCCAACATTCGCACTCCCTTCGACGTCACTAGACGGTCCACCTCAAGTCTAGTCAACCCAAGCAAATCTCTAAATTTGCTCTTGTACCCTTGCGAAGTAGAAGGAATGGCAGGCAAGTGTTCAGGGTCCCACCCACCAATAGCAGCAATTTCTTCAGGAAACGGGCAAATATCGCCTCCAGGGAACGCAAAAACATGGTAATTCGGGTCTCAATAGTCAAGACAAGCATCCAAGAACGGTTTAACAACCTTGATGAGTTTTAAACTCAACAATGCCTCAAGATTATAGGCACCCATGTCATATTTCTCCGTGTTCGAAAATTCATTTGTCCATTCCTTCAAGCGAATCTCCAAAGTATTCATGATGAAGAGTTTATTTTGAGAATTTTATGTAATAAGACGAAGAAGAGACGGAAGAATTGTGTGAATAAAAGCTCCATCGACGTTTCTATTTATACTAATTTCTGTTTCCAAAAATCTGCCAGAATAGAACAACTTGGGAACAGGCGCAGCACCTGCTGCGCCTCTTCCAAGGGACGCAGCTCATGTTGCGCCTCTTCCTCAGCTTCACTTCTGTGATTTTCCGCGTTGGATCTTTCCTAATTCCATGACGAATAATTTCCTATTCCTACGGGTTATTATTTTGGTAAATTCGTGAAAATTACCATGTTTCAGGTTTCCTAATTCCGCGGGCACGCATTTCGAGGCGACGTCTTCATTTTCGTCATTTTACCACACTTGCGCATTTTCATTTTAGGAAATAATTTTCATTCTCACTTTAGAAAATAATTTTAATTCTCATTTCATATTTTTTCATTTCATTTCTAACTTACAGGTTTCTATTTTTTTCTTTTTTTAGGGGGTAGCCCTCCCTACCGTTCGGTCCTTTTCCGGCAAATTTTTTGCTTTCTTGCATTCGTTTGAGTCTCCCGTTTTGCGCTAATTAAGGCCATATGCGTATACAAATGAATGTTTTGCGTGATTTCTATGTAGATTTCGGCTGCCTGACGGCGTAAACCGTCACCTACCAAACCTGTTCAAAACTAACCTGCAGGTACAAGTAACGCAACCCAGCAGCAAAGGCACCCAGGCCATCTTATATATACAACTCAAAAGGGAAATGTACAATAAACTGGGGGCTCGAGCCCCAAACAAAAGTCCAGAATGTCCAAAATAAAGGTCCAAATGTCCAAATGTGCAAGATACAGCCAACAAATAAACAAAAACTGTACAAAACTACTGTTGGTCGCCCTCCAGCTCTGCAACCCTCGCCGCAATAGCAGCAATCTTGGCGTCTCGAACCTCGAGCTCCCTCAACAAGCGAGCCGTCTCCTCCCGAGACTGGGCCAACTCTCGCTCCAGCTCGCGGTCCCCCTACAAAACAAACAAATTGGCTCATGTCAATCGTTTCAAGAAAAGTCGGAAAATCAAATTCAAAAATGAAATAGACACAAGGTTCATACCTGACGACCTCGACCGCCGACAAGTGCCTCGACGGCAGTAGCTCGCAGCCGGTTGGCCACCCTCCATAACGCCACGAACCGAGACGGCGCGACCTGCATTTTCAAAAAGAAGTCCTCAATAATTGAACAAACTCAATCGAATGTGTTCTTACACAAAAGAAAAAAGTTATGCAAAATTAGAGGTTTACCCTCCGAATCAGATGCTGCCAGTCGTCCAGGCCAGCATCCGTCACAGCTACGTCAAAGTCACGCAGCTCGGAGAACGTCGTCCTCCCACTAGCGTCAGTGTACTCGAGGGTCACGGGGTACTCTGGAGGCTCGATGCCCGCCGCCTCGACCTCCTACAAAATCAAATGTTTCTCGTTAAATCGGTGATCTTTCATCGTGATTTCAAAATCAAGTAAAGAAGAAGAGTAAAGATACTCACCACTACCGGCCAGTACGCCAACCTCCCGTAGAGGAACGCCGAGTAGTCCTTGCCAGGAAGAAGGAGGGCGTCGCCACTAACGCCAGCCAAGTCCGCCTCCCTCTCTGCCTCAGAAGGCTCCCGGAACATCGTCCTGGGAGGGTCGACGGGAACCGTCAACACGTCCCGATAGCACTGACGAGCCAAGCGCTCGCCCAAGTACCACACAGGACCCATCGACGTCCTCAGCAGCAGCCGGCTCGAGCTCCTAGGTCGAAGGACCTCAGCCACAAAAGGAGGCGCGTCAGCGTACTCCGCCCAAGGCCTGGGCACCCACTGGGACAAGATAAACAAAGGAATCATTCTTATGATCAACTTAAAAGCAATATAGAGGCAAATGAATGTGAGATGCTTACGCTGTCCAGCTGAAGAGCGTTCACGTCCCGCCAGTAGACGCCGTGAGAAGAGCGCTTGCTCTTCGTCCTACACATGACTCAATCCCTCACCACGGGATAGGCCCTCTCCAACGGCTCCGTCCTCTTGGGCGTGAGGCCCGGGAAGTAGGAGTACACCCACGCCTGCAAAGCAAGATAGTTAATGACGATCTTTCGTGATTTGATAAAGAAAGGAATTGATTTTGGTCTAAATGAAGGTTCATACCTCCAACAAGAAAGTCCAGAGTCGACGGCGCCGAGAAGTCCCCTTCTCCATCAACTCCCGACGAACCATGGCCCTCATGAAGCGGATGAGGACCGCAAAACCACCAAAGGACCCGGTCCCAACGCCCTAGGGAGCTAAGGTCGAAAGGAAGGGAAGAAGCTTCGTCGACACCTCTCACCCTTGTCTCCGAGGTAAATCGAAGACAGAAACCACCAGAGCCACAAACGGGCCCTCTGCTCAGCTGTACAGGGAGGAGGAGCCGTCTCCCTCCCGTCAATCGTCACCAGCGCTGGAATCTTTCCCGCAAAGTAGTCTTGAACGTAAGAGCTGGGCACCAAACCCGGCACTGTGACAGCCTTCGGCAACAAGTTCCACCCGATCAACCTCCTAGCCTCGGCCGAGTCCGCCCTCATGGCAGTCTCCGGCCACTCCACAACCTCAGTCCCGCACGGCAGACCAGAAATCATGCCGTAGTCCTCCAGAGTGACTCCCACCTCACCAGAAGGCATGTGAAACGTGGAAGTCGTATCCCAGAATCGGTCCAAGAAAGCGCGGACCAGGCTAAGGTTAGCCCGCAGCTTCCTCTTCGCGATATCCCTCCAGGCCTGTACCAAAGAGTCGAACGCTCCGCGCTCGATCATGGCACGCTCCTCCGCCGACAGCCGCTCGTAGCACTCCATCGCTGTCGTGTAGCCCGAAAACGACCTGATATTCCCGGCCTCCTATTATGATTTGAAACAAAAGCTATCTTTAGTTTTGATGGAAAATTGAAAAAGATGTGAACAAATGAATGAAAAGATGAGTGATGAGTGGTGAATTCTTATTTACCAAGCTCTTCACCGTCCTGTAGGACAGGTGACTCTCTGCAGCCCACAGCAAGTGCCTACTCTCCCAGGTCTCAGCCCACGCAGGAGCTCCTCTAAGCTGACGACCTCCTCGTCCGACGTTGGCCCTCCTCGGGGCCTCTTCCTCCTCAACAGCCTCCTCCTCGCGGACCTCGTCCCCAGCAGCCATCACCGCAGCGGTGAAGGCCTGCTCTAAAGCCTCCTCAACAGTAGTAACGTCTATCTCCATGGTAGTCCTCCCAGAAGTAGAAGCCACGTCACCTGCAACGTTAAAGCAAATTTAGGCCGCGTCACGTGACGACGAGCCTTGGTTAAAGGATTTTCAAGTCTCCGAAAGACCTGAAGTTGCTCTTATCACGCCATATTTGGCCATATTCTCACCAACCCGATCACTCATGTGATAATTTGGGTCAAGTCGAGTCTAATTCGAAGCCTAGTCTCGGGTTCAAGTCGAAATTTCGGCAGCATTTCGTTATAACGACGATTATGCCCTAGAAAAGTGTCCTGAAAAAGCTGTCGCAAACCAAAATTCCGAGATGGTAGGAAGTTTACCCATCATCCCAGGATTCCAAATATCAAGTTTCATCACAAATGGGCAATCCTAAGGCTATTTTCGAAGCAATTTACGGTTTAGCTGTGAAACCGTCTCAAACTTCATTCAAAAGGCTCAAAACTCAACGAAAATTCGAGATAAATACATGGTTATGTTCCTTATGCTACCAACTATCCATTTCTAATCTCAATTTGACAAGGCAAATGTATTTGGGGGAAGCCCCAAATTTTCGATCAATTGGGTCATAAACCCTAATTTTTTCAGTTCAAAATTGAGCTAATACCGAAGATTAAGGCAAAAATGAGACACATACTTCGATTAGGCATGATCAATGCAAGCTTTTGGATCAAACCTTGGCAGAAATGGTGATGATTTGAGAGAGAAATGTGTGAATTATGTTTCGAACAAATGATTCTAAACTCCTCTGATTATCGCGTTTTTACGCAGAAATAACACTTTGGGGAACAAACGCAGCAGGCGCTGCGCCTCTTCCAAGAGACGCAGCTCTTGCTGCGCCTCTTCCTTGTGTTCCCTCCATACGAATTTTCAAAAGTTCGTTATAAGTTCGTTATTTATGGGCCCATCTTTGGTGCGCCTCTTCCCCGATGCTATTTTATCCTTTTAGTCCGTTTGACGATTTTCTTTCGTTTAGGCCCGCATCTTCCAAGCCAGCAGCAGACTATTGCATATTATTTACTTCTTACAAAACCTTTGCTTGTCGCAACGAGCATATATTCCTTTACAGGTGTTTTGACACGCCTTCATTATGTTTCCCAACGAGAGTAAGCGGATATACTTTCCCTCTCAAGACAAGGAGATTAACATCTACCTAAGCAGATTTCTTCTCAGCAGTTCCCGCCTGTGTCCTGCTACTCGCAATTATTTCTCGAAGACTACCCAAGCAGATTTCTTCTCCGCAGTTCCCGCCTGTGTCCTGCTACTCGCAATTATTTCTCGAAGACTACCCAAGCAGCCTTCCTCCCTTCAGATAATCCTTCAGGATAATCCTTTTAGTAACCTTCAGTTAAGTCCCCTTTCCAGTCCTTCAGAGAGTTGCCCTTCAGCCTTCCCTTTGGAGATAGCCTTCAGGAGTATTAAGAAGTTTCTTCAGAATCCCTGTGACCCCTAATGCCTTCAGACACCAAGTTATCTTACGACCAAAGAGTTTTGCCGAAGCGTCTTCAGTCCCGTTTCACCCAGGGGTATCTCAGGTATGGTCTCTTCTTATGGCTGGCGAGCTTCCTTACGTAGTCTAATGGACTTTAAACGACCCTCCCCGATAGTCGACAGACTATAAAATGTTCCCGACGATAGGTCCTTGGCTCAGACCCCTTGAGCAGCTTCGCGTCGCCATAGTCGTCAGGTTGTAATCTTCGATTGACCTGATGGCTATACTTTGACTTTCGCCTTGTCCAAGCCTCAGTCAAAGTGGGGGCTCTGTAGACACCTCATTTCTGCACCTCTCGCAAACCACCCGGTGATGATTGGGCCGCATGTTTGCTACGCGGAACGATTTGTGACAGTTCGTAAGTTTATCGTCAAGTGATCGCTCAAACATTAATGTCTACCTCTTAGTTGTCATCTACGTGCCGATATGGTCGTTTTGACAGTAATTAGAGTACATTTGGAGTCCGGGCCTAAAAACCGTCTTCATTTTCTGATAACCGTTAAATCCCGAGTCAGAATGTTCTGGAATGTTCCGGATATTTCTATTCCATATTCCACAAATATTTATCCTTTGGTAAACAATTTCCCGTAATATTCACATAAAATATTAAGGAAAACCAAATTATTCCGTCCTACCATAACCTAAACACGGAAATCTTTCTTCCGCAGGAGGAAACCCCTTGGGAACAGATGCGGCCCAGTCTGCGCCTCTTCCAAGAGACGCAATGGTCTTTGCGCGCCTCTTCCCAGTCCTATTCTGCGTGTTTTTCGTATCTTTTTCATATCTTTCCGAGATTCACTTCCAAAGAGTCTCCGAAACCCTAATTCCTTCACGTGATTAGTATAAATAGGAGCTTTCGTTCCTCATATTTCTCACGCGAGTGTCCGCCCTTCTCTTCTCCCTTTGCATTCTAGACCTTTGTTCTTACTTTTTGGCACCTACGTGCTTGAACATTCGACCACGTAAGCTCGGATCCTTCCGGGTACCAGCCTCGTTTGCATGACCGACCAATTTGACCAACTCCACATCAATCAACTTAATTAATCTAATCGTTTTCCTCTTACGAGGGCACTTTCTTTACATTCGCGTCGAGCATCACTAATCGATATCTTAGTCCTTCTCGTTTCGTCAAACATGTAAGTCTGAGGGTGTAAATCTCTCTTTTATTTATTGTATTTTACCTTTTTGTATCATCAATTGTAAGGTTTATGTCGAAAATATCATTAAAACCGATTTCTAAAACCCTTTGTTAAAACCTTTTTTACGGATTTCCAGTAGACAGACGTCGAGAAAGGACGCAAAGAATCGCTGCGCCTCTTGAAGGAGCGCAGTTCTGCTGCGCCTCTTCGTGAGGCCGCCGCAGCCTCCTGCTTCCTTTCTTCTTCCTTCGTCCTCTGTAATTCGTTCAAGTTTTTATTTGTTTTCGTTCGTTCTTTAATTCTTTGACATGATAGCGTATTAACCTCACATGTATATTATTGTTCATCATTAACATGTTTTATCCACTATAAATCCGACTTAAATCCCTTATAATCTCATATTTGCGGGTTTTCGTCATAAAACTCAATCCGGGTTGTAGGAATTCGATTTGTTCATATTGAGTTTCTGGAATTCGATCTTTGATATATTTTCATCTGTCTTTTGTCATATTCATCGCATGTTCATCATTAATTTGTCATTAATCCATCATGTTTAGTCTATTTCATTCACCTATGTCACTAATCAATCATTTGTTCATGTAATTAATTAGTAATATTCCGTCTCATCCATGTTTTACTGCTTTTATGACCCATCAATCACATGTAATTAACCTGATAATCACTTCCATCCGAGTAAATAATATTAATCGACCTTTAAATTTACCAGCGAGTATTAACAACACGCATATCCGGCTTCACAGCCAGAATTCAGGTCAGGAACAGACGCAGCAACTGCTGCGCCTATTCCAAAGGACGCAGTTCTGCTGCGCCTGTTCCGGGTTGAATTATGTCCCTGAACTCCGTTGTTGCTTGACCTTAGTTTAATTAGCTTATGTATAATCTACTATTATCCGTATTATCACCTTTCTGATATGTTCGTTAATTTATTCCTTTATTCTTTTTCTCAAATCATCCGTTTTAAAGGTATTTTCGACATAAATCGCCTATCCCATTGTAATTATTGTAATCTTCTCTCGTTGTATTATTTATCGCATTTGTATGATTCATTTGTATGTTTTCATATGTAATTGAACTTAAATCCTACTTCGACACAATTGTATGCTAACTACGTGTTAACCGACTTAGTCTAGTCTTCACATGCTAGGATTAAAACTTGGATGTTGCATTGCATGCATATAAACCGACAACATATTGAGTATAGATAACTTCCCTAATCATTAGTAGAGGCCGCTATCGAGGCGGGCGGGATTAGGTGTTCGATCAAAAGAGCTTCCTAATACGTATCCTCACCCCTTACTCCAGATCTCCGTGAACACCCGTGTTCATTGGCATCCACGAGAGTCATTCTAGACATAGAATGCTATGGGTAACGATTGCTTAGTGTTCATGTCTCTACTTTGTGTCTTGACATGGCACGAGGTATTCGAACGGTTCCAATTTCCCATAAAAATTTGTGGTGACTCCAACAAAAATGCAAACGCTTGTTCTCCTCTCTCCCAAGCGCCCCCGTGGGCCCCCGCTGTCCACACATAAGGCTGCTGCTGGTGTGGAGGAGGTGTAGGATTGAGCACATTTTGACTAGTCCATCTCAAATTGGGATAGACTGCCCCTTGGTTGTTGTAATAGGAACCCCCTCCTTGCTTATATTGCTGAAACGCAAGGACTTGTTCCTTCTCCACAAGACAGCCAACAGCAGTGTGGCCATCATTACTCCCACATCTCTCACATGAACGGTCTCTCCTCTAGTAAGAACATGGACCGTCTGAGGCTCCCTAGCAGCTTGTAACTCCAACTTGTCAAATCTAGCATTCATGGCTTCCAGCTGAGCCACAACATGCTTATCAACTGCATGAACTGTTCTTATACTATCCCTCGGGTTACTATACTCAGCACTATGGTTCGCCATCTCTTCAATAAGGGATCATCCCTTATCATCATCAGTTTTCTCCTGGAATCTCCCACTAGATGCCGCATCAAGTATGGCTCTGTGGTCATCATACAGCCCATTGTAGAACTGATTAGCTAGAAACCATGGGTCAAAACCATGGTGAGGAATAGACCTCACCAACTTCTTGAATCGTGACCACGCCTCATAAAAAGTCTTAGTGGGAGCATGCTTGAAACTGGTAATCTTGGCCCTCAGCAAATTGGTGCGCTGTGGAGGGAAATATCTCTTGTAAAAGGCAAGAGCAAGAGACTCCCAATCTGTAACTCCTGCAGCTGCGGTCTAAGTTAGTCAGCCACTCCCTGGCTGAATCGGCCAAAGAGAAAGGAAATAAAACCTCCTTAATCTTATCTTGAGTTACCCCCTTAGTGGCGGGGATAGTAGAACAGTAGTCTGTAAAGACCTCCATGTGCTTCCTCGGGTCTTCACCAGCCACACCTCTATAGATATTTCTCTCCACAGATATTTCTCTCCACCAGATTGTAAGAAGGACGGATGTCGAATGTATTCCCATCCTCAGTCTGGAGATTGAAACCTTTTGGAATAGAGGATGCTTTAGGCACCAAATGACTGGAAAGCTTTGGCATCTTTACTGTAGAAATTGGACTGTCTTCGAAAAGAGAGTGATGTAGCTCTGGCTCGAAAGTACTCAAGTCTTCCTTTCGTGATTTTCTCTGCAGATGGAGTCTATGCCTAAATAATCTCTCTGGTTTTGAATCAGCTGAAACTAACTCAAACCTGTCTGACCTGGGCATAAACAACACTGAAAGAAAATGAATAAGAACTGCCTCAAGGAATAAAAATTCCCTGAGACGGATAAAATAAACGAAACAAAAACAGATAGGGCAATTGCCTCCCCGGCAACGGCGCCAAAATTTGACACGTCTGTCGTGTACCTGTCAAAAATAAACTAACTAAACTAACTATATAGCTAGGGAAGTCAGGTCGATCTCCTCAGGGAGGCAAGATATCTGTAGAAGTCCGTCTATTTGGTCACAAATGGGGGGAGGGGGGGTTGTTTGAATTGTTTTCTAAACTACGAAGTATAAAGGGAAAGAGAAATAAAGGCAAGAGCAGTAAAGGCAAGAAATACGTTTAAACTCTCAGATAGAGAGGGACATGTCGGGAATTCGGTTCACTACGGTAGTCCAGTGACTCAGCTGTAAATGACTCAGACGAATTTATGTAAGACGGATGTGGAAAGGTCCTTTCGGTCCACTTTCTATCCTAAAATACCACTAACTTAATTTTCATTCTCGTCAGGGTAGTCTACTGTTCATAGCAGGCATATTTAGTCCAATCTTTCGATCTAGGATTAATTTTAGCCAGATTAAAGAAATAACTCAGAAGCGTGCACTCAACTAAGTCGATAAATACAATTAAATTGCTATGGTGACATAGTCTCACAATCAATTCATCTATTTCATTTACTACATCGTCACATTCCTACCGCAGATCCCCTAATCCCAACATGATAAGGGTTTAGCTACTCATATTGCTAATTAAACTATCAAAACTAACAGCAGACAAAATTCCAGCATTCAACATATTAAAACTATAATAAAATTGCATAAAGAATAAATTAGCGCAAAGGAAATAATGAAGCAAACGAATGATTAAAGCAACAACAATCAATTATTATTAAGAGAAGAGAAGAAGATTACAATCGTGCGAATCCGGCATAAAGAACAATCGAATCCGAGCAATATAAACCCAAAGAACAAGGTTACAGTGAAGAAGAGTGTTTAACGCAGTAAAGTTTGATAAAAGCTAAGTAGTGAATAAATCTGATAAGAATCGAATGCCTAATAACCTAGTTAACGTAGGTTTAAATAGGAAAATAACTAAGTTTTGCGAAATAAAACAATACACGGGCTGATTAAAGCCCATAGCAGCGAAAACCACTCGATCGAGTGGAATAAAACCACTCGATCAAGCAAAACCTTATCATAATCTACTCGATCGAGTAGATAGTTACTCGATCGAGTAACTCTTCTTTTTGCAACTTAAGGATCGAGTAGATAACTGCTCGATCGACTGACAGGGGACGTAAAAACCACTCGATCGAGTGGTAAAACTGCTCGATCTAGTCCTTTGTCTTCAAATCAGCTCAAGTCCGCGCCCGATTGCCTCGTAATCCGTGCCATCACGCTTCCCAATGCAGTATCTCACTCAGGAAAATCCCGTCTCCTCTAAATGCATGCAAAAAGGACGAAAAAGGGTACGATTCCACTACTTTCGCGTTCATTTCTACAAAATGGACAAAACGAACCAAAGTAGCCAATTCGGGGCAAAATACTATAAAAACAGTATGAAAATGCATAGAAATACGTGCTGAAATAGGCTAAAAAGACTATACAAAATGCACGTATCAGAGGTTCTTATAAAGGTAGTTGTCAATTCACTCCCTACCTATGTTATGAGCATTTTTAAATTTTCCGTTAATTTCTGTGACGAGCTTAGATCATTAATTTCTTGCTTCTGGTAGGGGCATGAAGAGGGGAAGAAGGGCATAAGTTGGGTGGCGTGGCAAAGTTTGTGTAAACCGAAGGGTCTTGGGGGAATGGGGTTTCGTGACTTCCATTTGTTTAATGTCGCTCTTATAGGGAAACAGATTTGGCGATTGCTCACAGCTACTGACTGTCTTTTTACGGGGGATAATGCGTGCTAAATATTTCCCCAATGGCGATGTGATGACGGCTTCGATGGGCAGCTCCTCAAGTTACACTTGGAGAGGAATGGTCGAAGCTAGGGAGGCGCTAATGACGGGTTGGAGGCGACGGATAGGGAATGGGCTAACAACACGGGTTTGGCTAGATGCGTGGTTGCCAGAGACACAAACTGGGCGTGTGATAACACCATGGGTTCAAGGGTTCGAGCCTTCGAGGAGATGCGGGTAGCTGAGCTTCTGGAGGGAGATGGGACAGGTTGGAATCGTGAGTTACTCTCACAAGTGCTACTGCCTATTGATAGAGACCGTATCATCAATATTCGGGTTAGCCCAAATAGACCGTGCGATGTTTGGTATTGGGTTGCGGAAAAAGATGGTCTGTATTCGGTAAGATCGGCTTATCGAAGGCTGGCGGGGGAAAAAGAGGCAGTGGAGGTGGGAGGCGTTTCTGATTGGGAGAAGGAAAAATGTTATGGAATCGGCTTTGGAAAATCCCGGTTTGGCCCCGAGTGAAGCTCTTTTTTTGGCAGGTGTGCAGCGAGGCGTTAGCGACAAGAGCAAACATAGCGGCGCGCATACGAGGTGAGTGTTCTTTTTGTTCTCTTTGTAATTCTTATATTGAGTCGGCTTTGCATTTGTTTCGTGACTGTGCGGTTGCTAAGAGGGTTTGGGAGGGGTTGGGCTTGGAGGAGGAAGAAGAGGAATTGGTCGGAGGGGTGCGGGACTGGCTGGAGGCCAAATGGAAGGAGCTTGGGTGTCGTGAGCATTCTATCTTTATGGTAGGTTGCTGGGCTTTATGGGAACATAGGAATAAGGTGGTATTTGACGCAAAGGAGGTGGATCCATGGGGGGTTATTCGAAGGGTGGAGGATGTGATGGGGGAGATTGAAGGGGGAGGGTTTATAAGGAAAAAAGGAGGTGCGAGGGAGGGTGGAATTGACGGGAGGAGGGAGCAGCGAGGATGGGTGGTTCCTCAAGCGGGGTACGTGAAGGTGAATGTGGATGCGGGAATTAAAGAGGATGCGGGAGTGAGTGTGGGAGTTGTTTGTCGGGATGAGTGGGGGAAGGTGCTTTGGGGAATGTCTTCGGTCGTGGAGCAAGTTGGGAAACCACAGATGGCGGAAGCAGTCGCGGTCTATGAAAGAGTTCGAGAAGCGGTGCGGAGAAATCATACCCATGTGGTCGTGGAGAGCGATTGCTTATCGGTCGTCGAGGCACTCAAGAAGGAGATCCCAGGAAGGAGTTGTAACACCCCCTCATACCAAGGTACCTTACCAAGGACTACCCTAGCATGAAAGGCTGTTACCATCTCGGTTTCCCGAGGTTAGTATATCAAAGTTACAATTTCCAAACAACATTTATCAAAGTATATAAAGTTAAGAAATACATTATCTCAGACCAACTCAAAATAAACGTACGAGGTCTCAATACAAATGAAATCCAAGACATCTAAACTCATAACAACGGAAGCTAGACTTGACGTGGTGACTCCCCCTGACTGTCCCATAGCTAAACATCTGCATTACCTGTCACAATCTGCTCACCATCCCCGAATGGATCACCGCAGGTTTTACAAAACAACAACACGGGGTCGATTACTCAATCAATATAAGACAACAACAATACAACCAGTCATCGATCTCACACAAGAACCGACTACACACCGAAGTGTGTAGCCCCGCAGATTACCCATCGCAACAGGTAATCCTCGCGCCATGGGTGACCGCACCCATCCCCACCTAGTCCAGCTCATCAACGAGCGACTAACAATCCCCGTCCCTTAATGTGCACATCCCCTCCCGTGGCGGGTTCCACGGAGGGCGAACTAGGGTGTGAAGCCACTCCCGCAAGTGACTCCACCACAATCACAATCACATGACATCACAGCCATCTCAATCCGCTCATACCAACATCGTCACAACAATCTCCATACTCCGATGATCAGCAGATAACAACAATTACAACAAGCACAATCTCAAATCAATTGACAAGAACCGAGTAGGAAACCCTACCTTAGCAATCCGCTTACGCTGCAATCAACCATACGAATGCATAACGAATATCACATTGTCATCTACAACAATAATCACATAATACAATTACACTTTGCACAATCCCATTTTCCCCAATTCCATATATACAGTAACCCCAAAAGAACACAATTGACAAGGGGATGAAACTTACCAACAGTAGAATAAGAAACTACACGCAAGGATCACGACGATTTGCACACACAACGAGATTAGAGGATGATTAGGGAGTGATTGGGGAGAGATCGTAGAAATGATAAGGCTTTCCAATGATATTAGAAACTGACGCGGAAATATAAAATACCCTAAACATTCCCTAATCAAACCGTCGAAATAACACTCCGCCAAACCGGACACTCGGTCGAGTAAGTGTATACTCGGCCGAGTGTCCCATACTCGGTCGAGTGTTCACTTTACTCGGCCGAGTGTTCCTCGGCAGAACCAAAACAACACACATCCTCAGCACTACTCGGCCGAGTAGGCTCTACTCGGTCGAGTAGTCACCAAGGAAAATCCGTAGTGTTACAGGAGTAGTCTAGCGTTAGTTTTAGAGGATATTTTATCACTTTGTAATTCCTTTGTTTCTGTTCGTTGGGCGTATACTAGCCGTGCAAACAATAGTGTCGCTCATGCTTTAGCTCATTCTTTACCTTTTGTAGCCAGTAAAGTAATTTGGTCGGATAGTTTACTGCTGACCGCGAACAATGTTGTTTCTTTTGATTCATTATCTATGCAGTAAAGCCTTCGGGCTTTCCTTCTCAAAAAAATAAAAAAAATAAACTGTTACTAATCCGAAATTAACCCGACCCACTTAAAGCGTTTGCCCGTCTACTTACAAATTAGCACGGAGAAAATCTGACAAGATAAAAACGGTAAACAGAGATAATCGGCCCGCTTCACCATAGTGTATACTCCATAGCAACTGTCTCCAATGGTGATTGCTCTAAATAAAATGACGAATATGCCAAGTTTTATAGCTCGGCAGCCATGGCTGAAACTCAAAACTACCATTAATGTAGTCCGAGCATTCTCCACCGATTACTCCAACCAGTCTCGCGGTGGTCTCCCTCGTTTCTTCTCCCCAACCCTTCCTTCTTCAAAGGTACTCTCTTCCCCTCCTATTTCGCTTAATTTCTTTGGCTTCAAGTTTTCTCATTTCCGGGTGCGCTGTTATTGGGTCATTTCAATAATTGAACTTTACTTGAAATTTCCATTTTTTTCTATTTTATTTTATTTCATTAGTAATTCGGCCCGCTGAAAACTTTTAACTATGAATTTAGTGAATGGTTTAAAATACTGCGTTTCTTGTAATTGTTTATGTTCCCTTTATAAGTTGTAGAGATCTTATTGCGTGCACTTGCTCATGAATCCAGGGTGGTGTAGTACGAGTTCAAGGAGATGAGTTTTGGCATATGATTAAAGTTCTCAGGTTGAAAGTGAATGATAGGTAACTATATATTTTACTGATCAATAAGTGTTTTTGTTTGCTGTGTTTCCTTAATGCAATCATGCCCGAGAACATGAGGAGGAATTTTTTTAGTTGGCCTTAGTATTGTCTATTCTTCAATGTGGAGATCTTTTTACTCTACATCAATTCGGTGCGTGTAGGTTAGTTCTTGCCAAGTCCTATGTTAGACATGGATCCGTTGATGTGTTCATGCAAAATTGCCAAGTGTGATATTTGGACGGGTGCTTCTCTGACTTTATGCATTGAGATAAAGATTTGGATGGTGCGTCTTTGCTGAATACATGAACATAATTTGAAATTCAATGATCAATCTTTCATTAGTCAATATCCTCATCAAGTATATTGTTTCACGGGGCCAATTTTCCTACGTTTTAATGTGATACAGTCTTGTCTCTAACTACATCTAATCAGCAAATGCTTACTAAAATATAATGCAAGGATAGAACTTTTCAATGGAAAAGGGTGTTTGGTGGAGGGTTCCATAGAGAAGGTTGATCGAACAGGGCTTGATTTTGTTGCGATTAGAGATTCCGTGGTAGTACATCCTCATGAACCACAATGGGATGTATTTGCAGCTCTTGGTAAGTTTGAAAATTAATATGTTGACTTCTACACTTTTTTCTTTTTTGTTTTTGGTCATGCATGCTCAAATGGAGTATTGCAGGTACACTGAAAGGCGGTAGAGCTGACTGGCTTGTCGAGAAGTGCACCGTATGTTTTTGGCAGCTATGTTTCCATCTTTCATTTAAGGCAGGATGTGACTAGTACTTTATTTTATGGAAGTTTGCTTCTATCATTTCCTGATAGTCTGATACGGTTTTGATGTTCGTCACTTTTTAGGAGCTAGGAGCTAGTAGTATAACCCCACTTTTGACAGAACGTTCTGCTTTGATATCAGAAAACCGGGTTGATAGGTTACAACGAGTAATACTAGCTGCAACTAAACAATGTAAGCTACATGTTAATCCGTATAATTATATTATTGACAATGTTTTTTTTTTTTTTTTTTTTCTTTTCTTTCAGTATGTACCTAGTTTCAAACTCATTGAGATATAATTTCTCTTAGACTGGAAAATAACTTCTGGTACATGCCATTTCAGGTCAACGGTTGCATGAAATGACTTTAAATCCTCCTATGCAAATTAGCAGCATTGTACCTATGGTGAGTTGTTAATTACAAACTTTATTGAAACAGACAAAAATCGTTGCCTGATAAACACGCAGTTATGCACTATAACTCTATAAGCACCAATTGCTTTGTTTTACGCATCACTTGTTAACCTGGGCTGTCTAATTTGATACGAATATGTAAGATGCGATATGCATGTGATAGAGTATGTGATACATTTATATCATACGTCTTGGTACAAATACACGTGAACTAGTCTGTGATTCACTAGGCGCGGAGCAAGAGTATATCACATCATATGGACTCAAATGTGTCTATACTTTCATTACATGCCATTTGCTCCTCAAGAACCCCTCTAGCAATTTCCAGATGATTTTGTTACTTATATCACAACTTTGCGCTCAAATTTTCAGTGATTTCATCATGGTGACATGGGAAGGTGTCTAAGGCATGAATTATAACCTTTTAGGTTGATATTCTTGGACCATCTTGACTTGAGTGACTTTGTAAGTTAAGGTTATCAACACCAACTCATAGACAACTTAGGATTACTTCTATGCCACATGTGTGCCTTGTATAACTGTGGGGTGCAATGTCAAAATTTGCTGTATGCACCATTTTGTTGTTTAATATTGGAACAATTATCGTGACCACAGCCAACGTGTTCTTAGGATGCTTGCTGGAAATTTTGAATATCGAAACTATGCCCCCATGAAGCCGCCCTTGTCGTATATTATAACATTCAGATTTGACCTTCCAGGCTACCCCATGCCACCAACTCATAGACATCCACGGCAACGCATGTGTCACTTGGGTGCGTAGTTTAGCCTTCATGCAATGTTTCGACTCATCGTGGTCTTGACAGGTGGGATATTGAAAATAGCGTGATGCACTACTTTCCGATTTGAGAATGGATTAATTGTCATCATCAAATCCAATGTCCACCCCTAAGATGCAACACAAATTTGGTGGACCGAGACCACAATTAGCAACCGTGTCAAAATGAGTTAGAGGTTGTTAACACCCTGTCATAGACATCTTAGGATCACCACGACTCTATTTTGAGACCCTCTTTTGCTGATAAGACCTAGTTGAATGGTTTTTTAGTGTTCCACTAAAGTTTCTAAACTCTTCTTTAGAAATAGAATTGTGTAATATAGAGTATGAGATAAGCTGGAAAATGCACTTCTGGCTTTTTGGTATGAATATTGAGCAATTTAGTTCAGTTTACTCAGGGCTTTGGTACGTCACTGTCTCACTAAATGCCTGCAAGACCACTCTTAGATATGACTGATAATTTCCTCTAAAAGGACTTGTCATCTGTTTGACACAGCTGTGTCTTTGGAGCTAGGGCTAATATCAATGTGGATTTTGAGAAACTTTTCTGTTTTCCTTTATTTTTGGTGCTTGGGAATGCTTTTGTGTTTTAGTTACTCCGTCAATGCAATAAATTTGGATTTTTGGTCCTCATTTAATTCCCCTCAAAAATAGTGCATGCTTGAACCAATACTCCACCTTGGTTTGATTCACGTATCTTGTATTGTGTTATCAGGTTGCTCGATCAAAGTTGTCTTTTGTTGCTACGGCAGAAGGCACACCTATATTCAGTACTCTCGAATCATCTAATATAGAAGCTAAAGGCTCTCTCATAATTGGGCCAGAAGGAGGTTAGCTTACTTCCCTTTGCTGTACTATTTCATCATGCCAAGTTAATATATTCATGTTGCTAGTTTCCGACTATATGTAATTAAGCTAGTTGAAAGACGCAAGTAAGCCGGTTGTTTGTTGACTCTATCAAGAAGGCGTAACATGTAGAAGAATGATTTGTGAATGTTTCATGTGTAACCGAGGTCCCTATGCAAAGGCACCAAATTCATTACCCAAATAATATAATAAGAACATCATATATTGACAGTCAAATACAAGACTTGCGCTTCTATGGTAGATGATGATGCTGAGAGCCGATACTCATCTTTGTTGGAAGTTGTCTTCTTTTTGACACTGTAATGTAGGATGAAGTCCATTCATGCATCAATAGAGAACATGTTTGTTCTACACAAGTCTCGTGATCAACTCAGCTGGTTCCATTTTGTTTTGGAAGAAGGGAAAAGTGGACTCGCTGAGCGGTTCCATTTTGTTTTGGAAGAAGGGAAAAGTGGACTTGCTGAGCGGTTTTGATACTAACCAGTTTCAGATCCGAGTCTGTGTACCACAGCCACTCAAGATTTGTGCTTTTAGAAACAATATTTAAGCAGTTGCATTTGTAACTTCATCTTACTATTTCTCATCAGAATATTTATTGTTTTCAGACTTCACTGAGGAAGAATTAAAAATGATCACAGAAGCCGGGGCTACTGCAGTTGGGCTTGGGCCACATCGCCTGAGAGTCGAAACGGCTACAATAGCACTCTTAGCTACACTCATCATGTGGTCTGATTCTCAACAGTGAGTTTTCTATACTTCTCAACTCCGAAAAAGTCGTCGGCAGAATCAGTGTCTCAAAGTTCGTCTCATCGTACCCCATTGTTTAGATTATACTAGCCTGATTTTAAAGTTGCTCGTATGTTAGTACAACTGCTATTAGTTTGGTTCATTGTTTAACATATCCATAATTTAATAAATTATGAGACAGAAATTCGTACATTTAAGTTTTAACCACGATTGCAATGTGACATAAAGATCATGTATCCTATTTCATTCCATGTTAATGTCTCTTAAGAATAGGTCTCACTTGTATATCCGTCACAAGCTTGTGACGGATCAAATATCTCCCACATAGGAAGATAAGACAAAAAGTAGAATGCATAGAGAATCACAAATGACTTGTCTTTATCCTCCATGTGGGTTTTATTTGACCTGTCACAAGCTTGTGACGGATATCGGCCGTCACAAATGAGAATTTGTGAAGAAATATTAATTGTCAAATCACTCAAGTTAGCTTGGTTTGTTAAAATTAGTTGAAAAGGTAGTTGAAATCTGAAAACTTAGTTCAATTAGGAGCTGATAAAGTAGTTGATTGTATTAAAAGAAAGT
Organism: Silene latifolia; assembly: GCF_048544455.1. Taxonomy (NCBI): domain Eukaryota; kingdom Viridiplantae; phylum Streptophyta; class Magnoliopsida; order Caryophyllales; family Caryophyllaceae; genus Silene; species Silene latifolia. Next base: position 24,989,644 of record NC_133536.1, read on the forward strand.
TTGGTAAAATAGCTGAAAAGCTACTTTGGTTAAATAAGTTGGCTTATTTTTCACATGCTACTTTACTACTTTAGGTAGCGACTTAGGGCTGTTAATGAGACGAGACAGCTCGCGAGCAATTCGAGCTCGACTCAGTCAAAGCTCGGTCAAAGCTCAGCTTGTGAGCTCGGCTCGGGCTCGGCTCGAGAGCTTAACGAGTCAAGCCGAGCTAACGTTGGCTCGGCTCGAACTTGTATAATTAGATAAGATATTTCTCATATTTTATAAAAATATTTTGTCATGATTATATATTTGTATCACACATATAAAAAATGTCTTATTTATTTTCCAATATTTGTATATAAAACTTTTGAGCCTTGTTAATAAAAATATCGAGAGAAAAAACATGAAAATTCAACAATTATATATAGGCTCCAGTTGAGCTCGAGTTAAAGCTCGTAAGCTTGATAAACGAGCACAATTTTTTCAAGCTCGGATAGGCTCGAGATCGGCTCGTGCTCGAGTTTTACTTTATGAGCACAAGCCGAGCAAGGCTAAGCTCGGGCTCAGCTCAGCTCGTTAACACCCCTACGTAGCGTTTCATTCAACTAGCTTATTTCGTTAAATAAACTACTTATTAAACATTTAGACGAAAATAAACTAACTGCAATTTTGGTTCAATAATTCTTCTAATAAACAATTTTACAGAAAGGTTATTATTAAATTATCAATTAATTTAACAATACGAGAAGACACGAGTTTGGGTTTTAATTGTAAGTTTCGTAATGAGGTCAAATTTTTCAAGCTCGAGTGATTTCAAATTTTACGTCATTAACAGAGTCACAAACTCATACCAGGCTCGACTTATTATCACCCGTATTCTTACGTCTAAACCATGGCAAGGTTGTATCTAAATTCAGAAGTTGACTTTTCATATTAAAAGTGTAGAACGTTTTGCGTACGCACATTATTTAAGTGTCTAAGACTTGACAACGTAACTAGTACAAGTCATTAAGTCAAACTATAAAATAACGTCCTAAACTAAACGTTACCTCACCACAAAACAAAAGTAATATAATTTTTTTTTTTTTTTTTTTTGAAGAATCTTAGGTTCAAATCTCATCAAAAGCAATTTTGTGAGAGTAAAATTGGCCGAGACTATACCTTCTACACTTCAAGCCTGTCACATCCTAAAAATGGTGGTTAACCTAGTGTACGTGGTTTACAATAGGCTATCACGTATACTCAGTGTTTACCCCAGTAATGATCTTCTGTCCCATTAGGTATTCAATTCTTATCCCACTCCATACATATTTTGACACATCAGCTAATTAATACTCCATATATTGGATATTTTATTCTTGCAATAGGTAATATGGCCGAAAATAAATGGAGTGAAATACAGACACAAAAGTTGAAGAGGATACTTACTCGTTTACCCACTACACCGCAAAAACAGTGAAATCCCATTTTAAAAGGGTTTTTAGTCAAATGTTCACACAACATTTACTGTCCAGGCAACAACCCTTTTTTTTTTTTTTTTTTTTTTTTTAATGTAACAACCAAACCCTCTATTTAATGCCAATTAAACGAAGTCAAATGCACCGTCCCCCACATTTTAAGGTAAGAAATCACATTTAACATCCATGAAATTAATACACTTCCATTTTATCATAAATTCATAATAATATACAAAGTATTTAAATTTCATCACTAATTAAGCAACGTAAGTTATAACTTATACAAATAATGGCAATTTCTCAGCTTGGTGATCTTATAGAAACCATTAAATCAAAGGTGAATTCATTAAAGAAGAAGAAGAAGAAGAAGAACACGTTTTCATCTAAGAAGCCTTACATTAAGATGGATAAAAGTGCTAGTGTCAAGGTCGAGATTCGCAGTCGTAAGGCTCGTCAACTTATTGATAAAACCTTGAAATCTGCTGATCGCCCTGGCAAGCTTACCGCCGTCTGATCGAGTTGCGAGTTTTGTGTGAGACGGTCTACATGCACCCGCGAGACTTTCTTACCATCTTGCACTTGAATTTAGTAGTTAGTATTTCAATTCTGGTTTTTTTAAAATGTTTTATTTGGTTGTTACATGTATAAGTTGTATATAATAAAAGATCATAATTATTGGGCGTTTTTTTTTTTAAGTATTTTCTGATGATCAGACTCAAAATGCTTTGTATGAAATTTAACTTATTAGAAAGGTGGATTTGTCGCCTTGTCGGTGCTGTCATATGACTAATATGAGTAGTTCTAAATGGCTTTTTTTTTTAATGTGTTTTAATACTCTCTCCGTAACAGTCATTTGTTTATCTTTAACTAAAATATTCTGATGGTGAATTAGGCGTTAGAAGAAAGATGACAGAATTTTCAAGGATTTGTTACGGAATTGTTTGATTAGTATGAATGTATTAATTTCATAACACATGATGCTGAATTTTGAGAATTGGAAAGTTTAGAGGCGTTAGTTCGACGAAAAACACAAATAACATATTAACATCTGTTTTGTTTTTGATGGAAGAGCAACAGTGTACTGTACCATTTGTAGAAACGTCAGAAACCACGAGTTTGAAGATTTCGCCATTACGGGTAGGGGCCTTCTTGGGTCACGAATAACATCCTAAAGGGTCCCAATTCAATTAAACTGGAGGAAATTGTTGCTCTCACGTTTGCTAGATTTTTATGTGTATATGCAAGTAAACACTTTGCCAACATTCTGCTTTGTGTTAAGTTAGGATTAAATTAGAAGTCGAGAAAATTACGAGGAGTTCTCATTCTACAAAATGGAAGTGTATCCTGTAACTAAAAAGTCTTAAATTATTTATGAGATTTTGGAATAGAAAGTATGTTGCAATTCCCTTTCCTGCAACATCCATCAGCATTGCCACAGGATCATTAGCATTTGTATCCCTGAACCTGTACTGCAAAAAAAACTGTTACCATTCGGGACTAGTAGGATTTACAGCATTGTTTTCAGAATGATTGGATTCAAATCGCAACTAGTAGGAATCTGTATTACAGCACATTGGCAACTTGTTATAAATGATGAAAAGAATTCAAGTAGTTGAATGTTGATGTTGATTTAACAAAAGAAAAGGGAGGTGCATTGGCAGGAATCTTAATACTCGTAAATCGGAAAGGTAAGAGCATTGGATTACAGATTGCAGATGTGCAGGTGAAGTGCCATTTTCAGTAAGATAATGGCTTGCTGGTGCCATATGCACATGCATTACTGGGATACTAATACACTTCCTGTCATGGGTGTTTTTAGCCCAATACTCATTTATGAATGGGCTCCTCTTTTCTGTCAGTCCTACTATACTTTTGTCATGGGCGCTGGGGACACTCCAATTATACCACCCAGTGTTTTATGTTCTACAGAAAATGACGTGTGTGTGAAGCGGTTTTACGTACTCTCTCTGTTCTAATCATCTGCTTACCTTTGATTAAAATACATCTCATTCCCTAGTTTTTGAAAATTATTCGATTCACCTACATTTCCACTTGGCCTATACCTTGGATTCATTTTTCAAAATCATTTTTATTGTAATGTCACAATCCAAATTTAACACCATAATCGCGGGGTTATAGACAACGGTGAAGTCAGAAATGACATATGAGAAACAATAGAAGGGAGCCCATGAGCCAAGGTTGCCCCCTGATCACATAGTTGCAGGGAATTGAAGGCTTCTGTTTGTAGTGTATTGCTACGACAAATATTGCCACTTCCCATACCTCTTCATTCATATCTACGGACTACTTGGCTTGAGGGTTGCATACCGACAAATACATCCGAATATTGCCACAATTTATTCTACGTATGTAGTACTAAATTAATTTATAGTGACGGAACTATGATTTGATGTTATGGAGTCTAAAAATATGTCAGAAGAGCGAATCAATAATTAATCAGCAAGGCCCCTTAATTCTTAGGAAGGGTGTATGGCATGTGATATGATATTTACGGATCATATTGAGGAGGAGCAGAATTCCATACAAGTGAGACGAAGTAGTTGCTGCTGGCTATGGTTGCTTGTACCGCGGGCTTGGGTGAGAGGACAAGTATGGATGTCATTGGGGCGGGGCGATGGTGGATATAGGCTTCCCCGTACCTGTACCTGCCAAGCAAATCTCATACCCGTACCCGCCCCACCACTCATGGCGGGTACAAGTTTCCATTCCCGTACTCACCCCGCCGGCTGAAAATCTAGACCCGTATCTGTCCCATTTACCCACCAAACTACCTATGTCATTTTTTTGACATTTTGTTTGAATAAAATGTAGTTTATCACTATGAATTTCCTCAAATTTTCATTTTTATATTTTTAGTTTAAGATTTTCTATAAAAGTTAATAAAGAACACTATAAAAAAAGTCATGATAAAATAAATATTTTAATAATTGGTGGGTAGGCGGGTAATAAGTGGGTATGACGTAAAACCCACCCCGCTCCCACCACCCATGGCGGGTAGAATTTTTGTATCCGTACCCGCCCCTCCATCCGCCCCAACTGGGACGGGTGCAGAGCGATACCCGTTTTTACCCGCTCTGTTGACATCCCTAAGTACAAGGCTGGATTTTGTTAGCTGGCATCTAGAGATGGCTTTGGATCGTGCCATGCCGGCCCGGGTACCGGCCCACGTGCCTCATTCCATATATGCCCCGGCTCAGGCACGGACATTGGGCTAGTCGTGCTGTGTCGTGCCGGCCCGGTCACCCTAACCCCCCGTCGTGTCCCGCTCCCTACTCCCTGGCACGCCCAAAATCGGGTTGTGTCTTGCCTAGCTCATGGGTTGGTCGTGTCTGGCATGTGGGCCGGCCCAATGATCTAATTAATTTTTTTTTTCTAAATACTTTTTTATTTATACAATGTATATTATTGCTTTAAATATATATTTTATTAAATATTAATGTACTTGATGTCTTAATTAGTTGATTACATTTTTTTAATGTACTCGATTTAATTAAATAATTAAGAAACGATATTAAGATGAAGGATTTTAATTAAAACCGTGCTAATTCCAACGACAACATTATTATTTGCAACAACCACATTTTTAACGGCCAAAACCGTGCCAAAACACGGGCCGCGTCGTGCCAAAACACGGGTCGTGTCGTGCCTGGGCACGGGAATTTCCTTAAATTTCAGTCGCGGCCTGCCTCCTACAGTCCTACACGGTCGTGTCGGACCCGTGCTGCCATCACAGTTCAAGTTGAACAGTGTTCAACCAGGCCGTATCGTGCCTCTGGCGTACTCGTGCCGTGCCCGTGCAGCCCGCCTTTGCCCGGCCCAAATTGTCATCTCTAGCCACGTCATAACCTAGTGGTTTATTTATATTGATGAGTTCCGACTTATAAGTCACTAAACTATTACTAGATTAGTTGATTAGTTTTTCGTGGTTGGATTTGCATTTGGATTTTTTTGGCAACGGTAAAATAATGTATTATACAGGCGTCATTTAACTCATTTGGTCAAAGTGCAGCACAGTAAATACATTGGTAAAGAAAAGAGTGTTGACGGCGAAGGGACTGTTGAACACGAACTTCATCTTCTCTTTTCTCTACATGCCTCATAGCTTCCGAGAACAAATGAGTCTTCAGGACTGCCAAGAAAGAGCAAGGTGCAAATATGCCACAAGGACGTAGAAATGAATGGCGGAATGCCGTCCACGAAGGGCGGCCTCCAATGGAGAGGAATCTCCTACACCTTGAAACACGTTCCATGCGAATAAAAACCTCATAGCCAAGGAAGGTAAGTGAGTATAAAGGAAGCGAAAAAGAAGTTAAGCAGATCAACTCCCTAACCAACGGCATCTCAGAAGACGAGATGAACACAACACAGATCGGATGTAAAGTTACCATTACAATTATTAGAAACACGACACTACGAGCTATCACCCCAATGACTAAGGGATAGGACACCCTTAACCAATAGAAGGTTTTTATTAGTATAAACAGAACAAGACAGGAGCAGAGACCAGACGTCATTGTATTAATGTCGGAGACCACCACAACCAACCCCACCATCACCATCCTCCAGCCTAAACAATCCCAACCCAAACCGAACCAAGACCTGTGATAAGCACCAGCACCAAGATACCAATGACCAGAGAAAAACGCCACGCCCAACTTCACACCAACCGCCCAGAAAACCGCTTGCCCACACAGCCCACCAACCACTAGCAACGACCACTATCAAAACAACACCAAACCCCCAACTTTAGAAAATTGACAAACCAACCCCAAACACCGCAAACAACCAGAATGACTCAAAGACGAAGGGAGACCCATAAAAAGGACCACGACGACCAACTCGGACTAACAAGCCCCAAAAGGAAGACAACTTAACAAAGACCAATATCCATGCATGTCATCCATGAACCAACGGGTGGGAGAAGAGGGCGAGGAGAAGGGGAACATCTTTCACATCCATGCATAACCATACAAGGGTGAGACAACCCGTGCGGAGAGGTGGGGAAAAGGGGCGAGGGGAAGAGGAAACACCTCTCCTGCACCACCTTGAGACGCACAAGCCGGATGACCCAACGAGAAAGAGGATCTGGAGCGGACGGAGCACCAACAAGATGGAAAAAAGACAAAGGGGAGGAAGATGTTGGCGAGGTGGCGACACTGGAACAAGTAAGGGACCGATTCAAGTAGGAAAAAGGCGGCGTTTTCGTCACGACCAAGACTGGAAACCGGTGAAGGTTTAATAAAGAATGAGTCGGGTCGTCGGAGATGGGCTAAAGAATAGTCACATCTACGGTGAGAGGGTTGAAAGATTGGGAAAGAGGAAAATGGGTGTGGGGCGACGATAGTGGAGCAAGTGAATCGCAAAAACTCCATAGAGACGGTCTCTCAATAGCGTTATTGAGAGACCTCTCACATGATGGGGTGCGGGACCCACTGCATATATTTTTCCCTTATTATGTCTCCCACTAAATTAGTGGGAGACGGTCTCTCGTGAGACCTACTGAAAGGGAATTAGGGTTATAAGTTTTAGGGATTTTTAATTTAAGAAGATTTCCTCTCTCTAGAACTAGAAAGAGATATTAAATGTCTAATTATAAGTTTTTAATTTATATTTGGATTTGAAACATGTAACATTGACCTTCTTTATTATTCAACAACTGTTACGATCCTTGGTTTTGATGGTCCTACCACGAATTATACCGTGATGGTAACATGTCTATTTATCTGGAAATGTCGACTTTAGGAGTCTTGGACAAAGTTAATTAAGGCCGTAATCGAGCACCTAGTATTCTAGTAGTCTTGTCCTCACAGAACTCGGAGCTGATCCCGAGTTTCACATCTTGTTATTAAAAGCAAATAAGTGATTGAGACGGAGGAACTATAATTAATACGGAGTATGAAATTGAGTAATTAACTCAAGTGAGTAGTTAAGCAGACAAGCATTACATTCGAGCTCAAATTCCAATAAGAGAACATGATCAAGTTGATCGATCATGTTGGTTGCCAAGAACTAAGCTAGTTTTATTCCGTTTTGTTTTGGAAGTCGAGGTTGTTTGCGTTATTGAGTACCACCTTGTTCAACATCACATGGAAGACTCCAATATTTAGGGCTTTCAGATTATAAAATTAAGGCACACGTGAGTTGATCTTTGGATGCTAAAAATGGTGGTCACACAATTATGTACACCTTTTAAGTAATGAACGTGTAAGTTCTCATGCTAAATACCCTTGTCTTCACAACTTCGTAGGAGCAAATAACTACCCTCTTCGTTCCGATCAAGAATTATTAATTCGTGTTATTTAAACTTTCGGTATTTGAAATGGTAATTGGTGATACGGGTATATAATCAATGATATAATAGTTTTTTTTAAAATGAGAGCAAGATCTTATAAATTAGAGCCTCTTATGAACCTTTCAAATCGAGTTAACGTTAACTCGACTTGACTTATTATCGAACACGGAGTAATACATAGTCATTTTTGTTGAAAATGTTAAGAGGGAGTAAACAGAGTTATTGTATTATAGAAGTGTAGAACACAAATTCTTATTTAAGATAGGTATTATCCGTTTTAAACTTAAGACGACTCAAATACATAACAAATATATAACATGATAAGTTGCCCAAAAAATGTCAAAAGTTTTGTCTTTATTACCACCATATGATAATATTTAACTCATTTTAAGATTTAAGACGGATAATCCGTTGTAAGTAAAACTTATGAAGTGTAGAAAGCGTGTACAAGAGATAAAGTCCCACCTCGCATTTGTGTGTACAGTTTTGCATGTTGCTTCTTGCATAATTGCGTAGGGACATGGGTTATTTAAGAAAAATAAAGGGATCATCTAGCCTCTTATGCACAAATTCTTATTTGTGACGGAAGGTATCCGTCACAAATAAGAGACGGGTACCATATTCCCTCACAAATGACCCATTTGCCTTGAGTGGGGAAGCACATGGGGTGGGTGCCCACCTTGTCCCCTCTACCCATTTCCTCTCACAAACTACCCATCGCAACCCGCGACCCGTCGCAAGCAAGACTTACACCCTCTTATGAAGCATCCCTTCATCACTCACCCAAAATAAGTGACCTAAATAATGTAGCCTTGTTTTTAATTTTTGGGGGCCGGAATATAGAATGATCACTGAATCAAGATGACTATTATTGTCTCGACAGATGGAGACATATGCTCTTTTTTAGTTTTATTTATGTGACTCTTGTCCTTTTCTACTACGTACTTACAAATTATTTTGAGAAATGGAGGATAACCAATTTGTAAGTATTGTTATTATTGCACATTAAATAGATTACAATAGAATTAATTAGACCATCAATCAAATGGTAACAATCAATTTAGAGCAATTTAAATAATGTTCGATTTTCAGAATGCAATTTCATAAGATTAAATTATTGAACGCAGTACCAAAAAACCAACAGGTTTGCTAAATTAATTTTTGGAAAAGTGGTTTATATAAGATTGTATTTTGTGGTGTACGGCGTACCCAGGAAATTTGACTAGTGGAGTGGTAACGTAAACTCAACAAACACCCATAAAAGTAACGGAGTCTTACATAGTAAAAATCAATACGACACTTCACATAATTGTTTTCTAAACGGTAAGACTACAAAAACCCGTGGAATCGATCTCCAGACCACACACCCAGGCCACTAGGGTAAGAATGCCACTGGGCATATTTGTTATTATAACCTTCAAGTTATAATCAGGTGACTTATTATCGATCAAGAGCGAGGAAATATTACGTGTCTAGTAATCCATTTGACGTCAACTTAAAATAAACTGAAAAAGGGGTACAGTACAAAAAAATAATTCATTTTAATGTACTGCCCTATAGGGTACTACTCGTACAAGTGAATTAAAGTGACAGATAAAAGTAATAAACAACAAAAAAGAAAGAGTACAAAATTAAGAAAATTCAAAGGTCCTTTGAGACCTATTTTCTTATCCTTCCGTTTTGATAACAAACTTTTCATCTCTTCACTCACCATATTTGCCTCCTATTTTTAAACTAATTATTACTACTAAACCGTGCCCTAAATCTTGTTATCATCTGCTCTTGCTACTGTTTAATCCCACCTGTAAGATGAAAATATGAATTGTGAGATGCTTGAGGGAATAATTTACTACCAAGTACCAAATGAACATAATTCACCTAGTATAATGCTAGAATTTCGACAAATGTTCCATCTTTATACGAGTAATAATAATAATCATAATAATACGATTGTTAACTAGTTAGTTCCGCTTGTAAAATCTTTTAAGGGTGGTATTGCTTGGAGCTGCCTTGGACACATTTTTAAAAAAAACGCAAGTACTTTTGAGTGAAATTGAGAAACTTTTTCAAGCACTGAATACAAGTTAATAAATACACCGGTCCCAAGTTTACTTGTGATCGATAGACTTTGAACATAATAAAGTGATGAATGATAATATTCCTAACTTAGATATGAATCGCATCATGATCGGCCTTACAATGTCTTTACACTAAAAAGATACAAGCAATAAAGAGTACACAATCTCATCATTGTCCTAATGCTGCCTTAATAAACCATAAATAAATCGAGGGAATAATAAAATATTACATGTGGGCGTATATATTATATATAGTATGAAAAACAAAATCAAAATTCATAAGAAAATATATATATTAACTGGAAAATTATACTCCATCCGATTTAGCTGGATAGTAAAAATGATAAGAACCCAATGAATCGAAGGAAGTAAGTTATAGACACGCGCTTATAACATTTTTAATCAATGAAGCAAACCCATCTAGGTCACTAGGTGTGGTACAAATAGTATTGTTAAAATCGTTAGCATAAGTAAATATTAATCAGAAATAGAAGGTAAGATTAATTACCTGAAAATGAGTAGCAGAATAACCTTGTGAAGAGTAACCTATTAACCTCTCAAATGATGCATTTTGGTGATTTTGCACATGTATACTACCTCCAATTTTCTGCATACAGTTTGAACACAACAACATGCAACTTATGTCAGCTTTAATTCACTCTTCTTCTCACAACATGCAATTGACATTCCAAACTATCTATAATTAAACGACCAAGATAAATGGCAAAATTTGGGTATGTTCTACAAATTAGCTAGGGTAAGGCATACAAGACCAAGTTTTTTTTTTTTTTTTTTTAATTTTTTTTCAAAGTTTCAAATTGATTATTCTAGCTATCTTAATTATTTGTTTGTCTTTGATAAAAGTTCTTCTCACGTACGGAGTACGATTTAAAAGTTAAAATCTATTTAGACAGCGCGAGTAACATAAAAAATGTTGGAATCCCACCATGCAAGGTCACAAATATACTCCGTATAAAAGAGATATAAATGATTGAATGGAAAGAATATTTACAGTACAAAATGTTAGAATCCAACCATGCAAGGTCCTTTCATTTCTTCTTGATGTAAATTAAACTAAAGCTAAAGGAAGCTACAAAAAACTGTTCTACAATGTCAGTTGCGAAATCAGGATTTGAATCTATGGGTTGAAAAGTCTCTTTTTTTTTGTATAAAGGCAGCCATAAGGGTAAATTTGACGCTGATGTGATTTGAACTCAGCCCATGAGTAACTGCTCATGATTTTACCAGCTAAGCTAGCTGACATCTGCTAGGGGTCGAAAAGTTTATGAGCTGAACTATCTAATAATGTAATAGAGTCTAGATAGAAGATTTCAAAATATTTAACAAAAAGTTGGTTAAACTTGAAAAATACTCGAGCTTAAAAACATAAATTATTACCTTAGAGGTGAATACATGAGAACTAGCAGTATCATCAAGAGCAAAATCATCATCTGCCATATTATTAGCACAATAATGAGATTCATGTGCATATGATTTCATGCATTGTTTTCTTAATCTCCCACCATTATTATAACATAAATCATCATCATCAATATCATGATCAAAATGAGGAGGTCCAGAGGATGCATCTGACACCATTGATAAATCTTCTTCCTCTTCATCTTCTTGTTCGCGATACAAATAATAACCATCTTTATTATTATTATTATTATTATTATTATTATTATTATTATTATTATTATTATTATTATTATTATTATTATTATTATTATTATTATTATTATTATTATTATTATTATTATTATTATTATTATTATTATCTACTAGGTCTTCAAATTTAGCCATTTTTTGCAACTCTTGTTTTTCATTTTCATCAAAACTTCTTTTTCTAAAACTATTAGAAAATGTTTTTGTAGAATGTTCCAAGTATAATGTCCAACCAGACTCACAACCACTACTACACTCTGAAGAAGAAGGTATTACTACATTCATCATTTGTATAATACGGAGTATATAGTTTTATTATATGGTATGATATGATTCCCTCTTGCTAATAATGTAAGTCTATATATGGTTAGGTTATGGACAAGTTTTTTTCCTAGGAAATGTTTTGTTATATGTTATAGGAAAGTATGGAATATGAAGAAAATGGTGGAATGGTGTGGATTTTATGTAGTTGGTGATTTTAAAAAACAGATAATCTAATGTAATGATATGATATCAGTTTGCTCTAACTTATATAGTGAGAGTAATACTTGTATTTTAGTTCAAAGCTCGTATCAATTCTTTATAATGTGATTTTCTAAAATGAGTGTCCACTTTTAAGCTTAATTAAATAAGGTTTATTTAAAAAAAATCAATATTCGTTTTTTATAATGTGATTCCAAAAAAGTGAGAGTTTACTTTTTAAACTAATTAAATGAGGTTTATTTTCAAATTAAAAGCAGTTGGTATTGGAGATACTTGGTAAAAAAAATAGATAAATAGATAAAAATTCGGATTATATGGATAATAGATCTAGTTAAGATTTAGTAGGAATTTTGATGAGACGTGACACGACACAACGGTTAAAATGGTTCATCTATCGGTCTCATTGATACGTTGACACGGCCTAAAACGATTACTTTTGTGTTTTTTCTTTTTAAAATCTACTACGCCATATAATCTTCTTATACTTGTCTTTATATCTCTCCTTTAACTCTGAATTCTCATTCACATTTTAATCTTATTTATTTGATATTCAAACTTTCAATAACTCTAATTTATATTTTGCCAAAATATTTACCATTTCTCATTATAATTATTTGTATTTTGAAATAATGATTCAAACATTTTGCAATGCCATTGAATTATTTTTTTTATCAACGTTACACAACTTTTGATTTTTCAAATAGTAATTAAAAGCAAACACGAAGGTCGACATAAGTACATAACTATTGGCACAACTTAGGATATATCTAGTCATGAGACCGACATGCAGAATGCAAACACGATACAACACGACATAACACGATCTAGAAACTCCTCAAAACTGAACAGGACCCTCCTAAGGATTACTCTTGACATAAAAAACACAAGTAGAAACAAATGTAGGACTGACTACCCAATTCATTGAGTACCATCCTTAAGGATGACTATCATAATCTAAGCTAGTACAAATATATTGCAAGTTGGAAGGAAGATATAATAGAGGAAGAAGAGATCACATGGAATACAGAGAGGCAGGCTAAACTCTAAAGGGTCGTAACAAAAACGGGTACACGTCCATTATCGTTATTTTCTCCGTATGTGGTATGTGGACACCTACGACACGTTCTATAACTTCAAATATTCATTACTTGGTTACATTACCCCGTGAGTCATGACCCTTAGTTTTAATGACATTTGGCTAGATCATCTTGTACTGTTTCTGGTTGTGGGTTGTTAACTTTCTTTCTCGATTAAGGGTTTATACTTCTCAGATCATTTGTCTATTTTTAATTTTAGCCGAAAATCGAGGAAAGAGGATCGGAGTATACTAATTATTGGATGATAAGGGAAAGATCGACCAGGTTACTTATCAACGATATTTTTAAAATAAAAAGGTAAATAATTGATTGAGACACTCTAAAATAAAATAGATAAACAACTGATCAAGACGGTGAGTATAATCTACCGTCCGTACGGTTTTTTGAACGGTACTCGATCTCTATACTAGATTACGAGGGGATGGAGTTGTGGTTGAGTATTGTTTGCCAACCAAATAATTAAAATACTTGTAGTTGTTTGTAAATTATTGGCGTATATTATGTTGCATGCCTCCAGGCTCCATCCATGTGTTGGTATCCTTAATTTGTACTAAATGATGTCCCATGTGATTGAGTGACTAAGTGAGTGAGTGACTAAGCAAAGTTTTTGGTTGTAGGTTGGCAATATTGCTATGATAATTATCCAAACACAAACATGAGTAGCCCCTAATTTTTTTTTTTTTTTTTTTTTTTTTTTGCAAAATAAAACAATAACTTTATCGGTGAAATCAACAATCGGTTTAACTCTCTCAAGCATCCGCGTCTTAAAAACATCCGTAATTCCGTATTAACATTTACCTTACGAGTTTTGGTCATTATTCGATTGACAAAATTTGGATCTCGTTAAATTTATCCTTAATATTTCATTTAAACCTACATTGGGTCGCGTCAATGCATGTTCATAAACTTATATCATCATCGAGTCAAATATGTATATATGAGTCTAAATGTTTAATACATATTTCCTCTGGCTTTTAATTTTCTTCCCGTTTCTCTAATATATGTGAGGAGTATTATAGTGAAATGGGAAGAAAACAGCAAGCCGGAGGGAGTACATACATAATCGTATGTTATCTATCACTACACTCGCTATCTATATAAAAAATCTTGAGTAATGGGAAAGTAGAACTTAATAACACCAATTTAGAAATCACTTCCGCCTCAATTTCAAACTAAATCTTGTCTTGATTTTTAATAAAGCTACTACAAATGCATACTATTAATGCAAATTGAAAAAAAAAACACCATAAATTAAGAAATGGCTCCAAATCAAATCTACACAAAGTGGTTCAAAACAAGTGAATCATCCATGTTATAGGATGATAAACTTGAGAAAATATACGAACCGAAATTAAACAAAATAAATTAGTAGGTGTTCCTCCAAAATAGATATATCCGTCTTAATAATATACGCTAAGTACACAACAAAAATATTTTTGTTAATATCAATGTATATTCTTTTTGTCTTTTGTATATTTAATCCGTTTTAAAGTTAAGACTAATCAATGTCATATTATGGGGTATCCACACCCACAAAGGCACATGGAGAGCATAGCAACTGGACCAATTACCAGAAATAGGCAGAGGCTCCTCTTAAATCAAACACGCACCCACACACACATGTAATCACGTGTGCATTTTGGGGGGATTATATTTCACCGCAGTAACACACATGTTTTCACGTGCGCACTCATTTCTAACTACTATGCCTCTACTGTGTTTCATAGTTACTGTTAAACTTGCTACTTTTTCATTGTTAATGTTGTTCTTGTCTTCTCTTAGGTTAACTTTCTACTTCTTCCTATGTTTTGTTTTCTCCGTCCTTTGTTTTTGTTATAACTTTAGTAATTAGTAGGGAGTATTTAATTAGGGTTTGATCAGTTCTTTGTCTGACATATCAGCTGAGATTTCATGGTCAAAGTATTTTGTCTAGTGTTGATCGGAAACATCCTATCGAGTACCGATTGCTGGACAATTCCTTTGGAGTAAGGAATACTGAATGCAATGTAATTGTCAAGAAACCAACTCAACCAAAAAGTTTAAACTAATGGTGTTGAATTTTCATGTTCGGTATTATACTCCCTGAGTTTGAAGTGTGGATGCAATGCAGACCTCCTTTTACCTTGTGCTAAATATTTCCTTTTAGAAATGAGAGTGATAAGATTTGAACCCGTGACCTCTTAATTACACTGTCTCTGATACCGTTAAGAAACCATCTCAACCAAAAACATAAACTGATTGTTTGAGTCCCATGATCGGTTGTACTCATTATGTTTGTCTTTTTCGATTTTTAAGTCCAAAATCGAACCTTACTAATCGCCCTAAGCCCCTAACCAACTTTTAATTCGCCCTAACCAACTTTTAATTCATGGTCAAAGTATTAACCCCTAGTCCCCTAGTCATATTCATATTTTCACATTGTTTGAATTATAATTCACATGATTTGCACCTTTTCAAGATCACTTTTAGCTAAATGGAAGTTATGTCCTTTTTAATACCAATACAAAGTGCAATGATAATGTACAGTCAGTCGTGACTCGTGAGTAGTCCTATATTGTACTATGTAAGACTATTGTGGGGTTGTTTGGGTTAAAAATAAGTATAGTACTTTAAGGTAGTTAGAGGTCATAACTATCCTCCTACATTTTGTAATCTACCCTAAATTGTAACGGTTCGAGTTATGATTGTAGATACGTAATCAATTATCTACTAATTTAGCACTCGGGAAAAAATAATATTGTTCTCAAATTTAAACACAGGAATATTCAAAGATAAATATATCAATAAAATGACAATTATACAATATCAACTAGAGTCTTTACAAGAGTACTTGTGAATACTAAATTACAAACTAAGGGATAGATGGCTTACCTCCATGGATAGATAGATGGTTTCACCGTGCTAATCTTATCTAAGACTAAAAATCAAATATCCAAGGATAGACTATGTTGTAGTTGTTGTTGTTGTTGTTGTTGTTGTTGTTGTTGTTGTTTGAGTTGTGTGTCGTTTGCTCGGGTAAATGCCTCTTTTTTATAGCCATCATTTACTGGCTTCTTCTTTGTAACTACTTCTTTAGTGGGGAGTGGTTGAATAACTGCTGATACTTCTTGAAACTGCACCCGAGCGCTTGATGACTTCCCCTGGTCCAACGTTTATCTTTTGGGCTCTTGTTCTTCTTCTAAGTGGATCACCTCAACTAGGTCCAATTACTTATTCCTTAAATAACAAGTCTATGTACCCTTAAAATAAGAAATTTAGTACCTTAACTAAATTGAGCGCTAACAGGGGCATACCTATTATAGTTCTTGTGATTGTTTGTTATCGCTAAATTAAGTGTGTTAACATATGTTAGGTTGTTATATGTCTTACAACGTTTTTATTTAAGTTTTTCAGAAGAATGTATTATCAGATGATGTTATATAATGCATAGCTGATAGACTAACCCTGGTTGATAGATCTGTTAAACGCGTGAGCCAGGTTGGTCCCGGGTCAGATCGAAATACGGGTTGCGTCGAGTTATACGGGTCACGGGTCGGGTTAGGGTCAGAATATAGGTAAAAAAAACTAGGGATATTCTACATGGTACCCCTCAACTTTTCGACTTTCTACGTGGTACCCCTACACTTTTTAAAATATACATGGTACCCCTAATTGTTGTCATTATCACTAAGTGTACCCCTAAACTTTATTTTCTGTCAATTAAACTCAGTTTTAGGCGTTAAGTGATTACTTAGACGCGTAACCAAGCTTGTCATTTATCATCCCATGACATAAGGACTCTATTAGGCTCAATATCCATCTTTGGACGTGATAATTTGGCATGGGATCAATAAATTTTCCGTCAAAATTTTTTTAGCCCCTATATATCAATAAATATTAGGATCGAGATGGATATTGAGCCTAATAGAGTCCATATGTCATGGGATAATAAATGATAAGCTTGGTTACGCGTCCAAGTCATCACTTAACGCCTAAAACTGAGTTTAATTGACGGAAAATAAAGTTTAGGGGTGCACTTAGTGATAATGACAACAATTAGGGGTACCATGTATGTTTTGAAAAATGTAGGGGTACCACGTAGAAAGTCAAAAAGTTGAGGGGTACCATGTAGAATATCCCAAAAAACTATTTCTAACGCCTTATTTTTACTATTTTTAAAATTTAAAAAATATTTTTTAGAAAATGAAATTTAAAATTAATATTGTAATCACATTTTGTGTTTACATTAATTATATTGACATAATTATAAAAATAACATTATTTTAACAATTAATTTATTATTAAATGTTATGAAAATGATGTAAAATTTATTTTTAATGGTGTTTGAAATTTTAAATACTAAAAATACTATTTTTTTAACCATTATTTCAAATATAATATATAAATATTAATATTTTAATAAAATTCTTGATTTATCTTTGATCCAACTGACCCAATGTTCTGGTCGAGTATCCACCTATATTAAAGGCTTATTTTGGGTTCGGGTCGAACAGATCACGGGTCAAACTTTTCTGATCATGACTCTGGAAAAACGGTCGGATCGGGACAAAATTTGGCAGGTCCACTGGTCGACCATCCGAAAATGGTTTGGGCAACCTTTTCCCGGGGGTTCGGGCATTGGCCTTGAGTTTGGAAAAGCCTACATGGGCTTGGATTAAATGCAGAGTATTTGACTTGGTTAGCCCAATAAAGTTCTGTTTTCGATCTAGTCAAGATCTAAATAATGATCTACTAAATTACAAGATATATGCAACTCAGGTGAACATATAAAGCTTGTAATTACATTTCAAGAGCTAAAATTTGAAATCATATGCTTCATTTACTATATAAGCTGGAATTATAAATGTCATCCAGCATGGTAATTATTACATACTCATATATGTAACTGGTATTACACTCTCAGCAAACTGTTGCAATCTAGTCGAAACTTGTACACCCGTACTCAAATCTGAGTGAAATGTAAACTCAAGCCATTAATTTTCCTGGTTGCACTTGTTTTCGTTACATGTAATACTTTGGTAGGGCAACTAGAGTGACGGGAAATATCGGTTAAGGCCCCATGGAAGGGCGTAAAACTCTCGGCTCCTAGTGTCTCCCTCGAACACTCTAAACTTCTTCCACCAATGCCTTCCACTGTCTCTCCTTGTCGCTGTGTGGCTACGATGGAGTGTCAGGTCCAGGAATAATGCAATAATCCCACCCACTGTGGCCGCTGAGGCGAAGATCACTTGCACCATGCTGTTGAACTGATAATTCATTAACAGTAACATTAGTTTTTGGAAATGGAAATATCTTGCAGGACAACATGTTGCATGACTGACAAACTGTAATGAAACTGACAGAAAATGGAAGAAGACATACTGCCATGGAACGGGTAAAGATAGGCGTTCGGCCCTCAACCAAGAGAAAGTCATAGAAGTACTGAGGCACAGAAAGCCCCAGGTAAAGTGAGAATCCCAGTATGAACTTTGTTCTGAAGCTGTTTAGGCTGCAGAACTGCAGAAATCCTAGCCCTGCAGATACTGTATATAACAGCATAAATGACAGTGTCAAACAACGCGATCATAAGAACACACCAAAATTGATTAGCAAGACGCACCTACTAGTATATTATCGATACCTACCCACATAAGCATAGAGTACACAGTTGATTGCTGCGAAGATGGGGATCGGGATTGATGCTAGTAGCGCCCCAAATTTTCCTGATCGAAAGAAATGAACCCGTTACTAGAGTCGTGCCAGTAAGCCAAGAAATTAAACACTATTTTGAGTATTAAGCAAGAATATGTTGCTGTGAAATCGTTGTAGAAACTGACCGAGAACTGAAAAGAACAGCATGAAAATTGCAGCAATTTGAGCAACTCTACGGCTTCCGACTTGGTTAAGTCCCAATAGTCCTGCATTCTCACTATGAAGAAATCCCATTGTGAATAAAAAAATAATCATGTGTTGGAAGTTGAAATATTTGCTAAATGTGCGTGAAGGGACTGTAGAATATTACACTGATGCAGTCGCACCACAGACCGAACCAAATGCTCCATTCAAGAAATTTCCAATGCCCTACAATCAAAAGTGAGATGAAGGTGTCGAGTTAGAAAGTCTGCAAGTGATATGGTAACCTCAAGGAATCGTATAGGTGCAAGATGATGACTTACAATCCAGGTAACCCCACGGCTGACAACAGAAGGCGGTACTGGTGTGGCACTGCTATATCTTGCAGCTGCTATAAATGAGCCTGTGGACTATATAATGAAGAAACAAATGTAACTCAGATGCATTTGCAAGTGTCAGACATGACTATTTTCGTGTCAAGGGGTCAACAGTCAGCCAAAGTGAAGTGTTGAAGTAACATAAGAATTAAATAAATGTGGTATGGAACAGACCTCAACAAGGGAAACAAATGTGGCAGCCATCATCGCGAACCCATTTGCTACATTCAATGTAGGCCGTCCCCATTGAAATGGATAAGGGAACCGTATCCTGCATATCATGGTCATAGGCATGAGTAAAGTTCATGAAGGATTACGTTCAATTCGACAACTAAATGCATGGACTCACCAGGAAGCAGCACCTATGAGACCAGTGCGGTCAGTGCGACAGTAAAATTGAGTTTTCGGGGAGCTATTCTTAAAAGCTCCAGCTGCTGTTAGGATTGCAGCAAATGCCCAGATAAGCCCTATCGTAGCTAACACTCCGTATCTGCGACCAAGGACTTGTAACGGCTTCAGCAGACTACCAAAATACTGCAACAATGTACTTCACAAATTAGTAAAACTGCCTGTCATTGTGTATCCACAAACCTCCGAGGGAGCAGATGTCGGCTTTCTTTTCTAGTAAAGTCATTGAGCGTGTTACACACTTACCTGGGTTAAAAACACTATAACGACTAGAGCCGGGAGTCCAATTGCAGTACATTTAGCGAGCTAGCATATGAACAGATAAAAAAAAACATTAGAAATCAGCTTTCTGGAACACAGTTTTCATGTTTTATTGAAGGGATGTATGCATACCTGAGGGAAACCAAATTGTAATAGGCCAAGTCCAGTAAGAGTGACCAGGGGAATAGCGGCGAGAGGGCTTAAGAATCTGCACAAACAAACCTTCTGGAGTAATTTTGATTTTAAGCATTAGAAATAACATATGATCACTTGGCCACTGCAGCCCTCGAAGGGGTGGCTTACATGGTCCATGTGGTGGTGCGGGAATGCATAGGCCCGGGGGATTCAACCCCCTCGTCATCAAAAAAAAAAAAAAAAAAAAGTTAGGTGCTGATGTCAATTTGATACTTCCATACCTTACAACAATCCTCCATAATCCCAAAACCCCAACAATGACCGGAAATATGGACGCAAACATTATTGCCCCTTGGATCGCTTTCATTGTTTCCCTGAACCTCTGTAATGCAACCAACATTGTAACCACAAGTAAAATTTTCAGTCATGCAAAAAGCAAACGCAACCAGTACGCCAAGATCTCATTCATGTAAGGTAACTACGGCCTAGAGTAAACGGGCTAATATTTAGAAGAACACGAACCTCATAAGGGTCAATGATGTAGCCGAAGTGGTTAGTATAAATGATGGAGATGGCTGGAATGATAAATGCATATGAACCTCCGACCACTATTGATGTCCTACACCCGAACAAAGTCTGACATAACGTATTCAAACCCGAAACAAATAGCAAACTCTGTATCACTCTAGCCTTTTCAACCTGTCAAATGTACGTCAAGATACATACATTAGAAACATTACATTAATATGAGACCGTCTCATAGGACACTAACATAAAGTTAGAAACAATTCTCACCGGTCCACCTCCCATAAGAGGAACAAGTATGGTCGGTATCATAACTGTAGTCCCAAGCATTACTATAAAATGCTGAAATCCGAGAATGATTGATTCATCTGCAATAATTGTCCAATGCTAAGATCAACTCGAAAACTTACTCAATTTGTCTCATAGTCTGCATGTCAGACGGTCTCACGTACGAAACTAACTATTTACAACATTAAAAGAGAAAACAAAATAAGAACATACGCCAAGGAGGATTGCTAGTAAGGCAAAAATCGACACCAGGGAGTTGCTCCTTAATTGGAAATGGTCCGAAATCATCACCTCCTTTAATCGCGGCCATGTTTAACCCGTTTTCCTACCTTAACAAGTACATACAAAAGAGCAACTACACAATAACACACACTTGGCTTAGTAGCCTACTTAATGAAAAAACATTCAAGATAAAACAAGAAAATGTCGATGTCATATAAAGATGTTTATGTCACATAATCATCAAGTGATACAACTAACATAAACTAAACATTTTGTTGGGTTTTAATTACAATTTTCAAAAAGACAAAAAAAAATTCAACAAAATTTGTTAAGACTAATAAGAAATGAAGGTAGAAATGGAGGGTGTGACTAACATTTGAGTAAATAAGATTAAAGTGGTTGGAAGTAGCTCGCCTTATTCTTAACAAATTAGTAACAATAACAATCCAGCAAGAAAACACACTCATATAGTAATGTTGTATACTTGTATGCTTATTCAGTAACGTAACCAAGTGGGTTTTAGGTCGTAATTGTTCATTTCTTAACTCTTTTTTCTTCAAATGATCGTCCCGTGTCGAACTTCAAACTTACGGTTGTTGGAGTAAGAGAGCTTTAATTTTGTCACTTGAATTACTCCATAACTCTTATTAATGACAAGTTGACCAAACTGAGTGCAAAGGAGCAAGTTACCCAATAAAATAGGTAAATAAATGATCGCGAAGAGGGTATTTTTTTCTTGGTGTAGACCATCCGTTTTAGTCCGAATTCGAGTCAGATAGGACCATCAGGACAGTAAAACTCTCACTCGTGAGTTTTAACACTAATACATTCACAGGACTCGAACACAAAACTTCTGATTAAGATGGGTTGATCTCATGGGTCCCACCAAGATAAACAAGTTTGTTTGACCCACTTTTTCCTCGTACGTGTGATACTTTTTGTGGGGCCTACTTTTAGTGTTTGCCGTTTTAGGTTGCCATATGGCTATATGAGTGATATGATATGTAGACTAATAAAATTGTAGATCAAATTAAATTTGATTCCTAAGGGATTGTCACGTTATTTTGCATTTTGGGATGAATTTGATCGTTACTTTTTTTGAAATTCATAGAAGTTAGTTTTGACTTTGTTATGAATGTTTTTTTTTTTTTTGAAGCAGACTTTGTTATGAATGTTGATTTGATGTTGAATTCTTTCTTTTGGGAGGAAATAAATAAATGGATTTTTTTAATATACGAGTGTTTAATAACCCGTATTAATCATTTATGATATGAGTGTCGGGTTCGCAATGTAAACTTTCTCAAGGAAATTAAGGGGAGATATATTCGAATAGAAAGGATATATGGAATTGAGAAAGTACATTATTACGGAGTATATTCATATAAAAGTGTTGAGGATTTATCGCAAATCAGATATAATTGGCAAGAGAAACAATTATAAAACAACTAGGGACAAAGCTAAGGTAGGACTAGATTTCGAATTTACTACAGAACCACCGGTTATATTGTTTTATATACTAGCTGTGTAGCTAAATTTTGTGCTCCAGTACTCCCTCCGTTCCATCGAAAAATTAATAGTTATCTATTTTCATTTTTGACAACACTAATCGGAACGGAGGGATTATGTAGGTTATCAATAATTGATTAATTAGTTGATAACCAACTCTTTTATGGGCTTAAATATAGATAGTTGATAGTTCGATTACTATCTTCAGTCTTCACATGTACTATAATACAAGCCCAATAATTTTTTAAGACCTCATCTGACGTCCTCGCGTGAGACGTCCATATCCATGTTAGGTTTGTTAGCTTCTAGTTGCAGGCCTGCACTAAAACCTACTACTATTCAAAAGAAACAAATGGGCATATGACTGACTAGACCGGGCAAGCTTGACCCAATTTGACAAACCCGACTTGACTGAGAAAACGACCCGATTGAACCTGGAAATTTAGCAACCCAAATCGACCCGACACCCAATATGACCCGATGATCAGTGACCCTAAACCCGAAGCCGATAAAAACCTGACCGAAAAACATTGGTAATCCGACAACTATTAAGCTTAATATTAATCAAAATGAAAGCGATTTAGTTTTTATCTTGGTGTGTTTGACTTAAAAACAAAGTAACTAAACCAAAATAATGGTTGAAAACTAGATCTAGGGTTACAGAATTAAAGTAATGTCATAAAGTAACTAAACCCGATAAGAGCCGACCCGATTCCGACAAACAATTGACCCGTAATGACCTGACCCGATAATGACCCGACTTGAAAGAGTATATCCGTATAACCCGAATCTGATACAACCTGACCCGACTTGACTCGATCCCCTTGAAATTTAAGCCAATTTTAACAAAACTAGCTTTTTCTTTTTAAATTGTTCCTTCAAAAATAATTCTACACTAGCCAAGCATACTTTAGTTTTCAACAATAATACAGATACAGGTATAATTATATCACAAAATCTCTACGTGTGAGTTATGAGGTTCATTGAATGATAACTATGTTAAAGATTATTATTGAGAGTGAAAGTTGTGTAATTTCTCATTCATCGAGTACGGTATTTATACAAGGTAATACGGTGTGTATACATTAAATGCACCAAAGACATTTGCCATATTTACTGTAGTAAATGTAGACTTCTAGGAGGACGGTGGAGTAAATCTCGGAGGTGAGATTTTCACCTTGACTTTGTGTTTACAACACTCCCCCTTGGAAATTTCACCTTATAATTACTTGGATTGTACTATATGCTTTGAAGGATACTACCTCATTAAAAACCTTGTCAGTAAAAACCCAATGGGATAAAACCTGACTAAGGGAAAAAGAGTGTAGTGCATATAGTACTCCCCCTGAATTCAACACATATCCTTGAGCCGTCTCATTCCGATCTTGCGAACTAGTTCTTGGAATTGCTTTGATGGTAGTGACTTTGTGAACAAGTCTGCAAGGTTCTCGCTTGACCTGACTTGTTGGATGTCAATTGTCCCTTCTTCTTGAAGATCATGTGTGAAGAAGAATTTTGGAGCTATATGCTTAGTTCTATCTCCTTTGATATAGTCTTCCTTTACTTGAGCGATACACGCCGTATTATCCTCGTATATTATTGTCGGATGATCACTTGTCTTGATATCACATTCCTTTTCAATGTACTGTATCATGGATCTCAACCATACACATTCTCTTGAAGCTTCGTACAATGCAATTAATTCTGCATGATTTGATGATGTGGCAGTCAAAGTTTGCTTTGTTGACTTCCAGGATATGGGTGTACCGTCATATGTAAATACATATCCTGTCTGAGATTTTGCCTTTTGTGGGTCTGACAAGTATCCAGCATCTGCATATCCAATCAGCGTAGCATCTTTCTTTCTAGGATAAAATAATCCTAAATCTTGGGTTCCTTGAAGGTACCTTAACAAGTGTTTAACTCCATTCCAATGTCTTTTAGTTGGTGATGCACTAAACCTTGCTAGTAAGTTAACCGAAAATGCTATATCTGGTCGAGTATTATTTGCCAAATACATTAATGCACCTATTGCACTAAGATATGGTACTTCTGGTCCTAGGGTATCTTCGTTGGCTTCTCTTGACCTAAATTCGTCCTTTTCAACACTAAGAGAGCGAACAACCATTGGAGAACTAAGTGGATGTGATCTAGCCATTCCAAATATTTGTGTGACTCTTTGGGTGTAATTTTCTTGGTGAATAAGAACTCCATTCTTAAGATGCTCGATTTGTAGTCCAAGGCAGAATTTTGTTCGTCCGAGATCTTTCATCTCGAATTCTTTCATTAGATATTTTGCTGTGACTTCAAGCTCGGCTGGAGTTCCAATGATGTTTAAATCATCGACATACACCTCAACATTCAACTAGTCGCGTGCACTCGATTCGTCAAATATAGAATTAAGTCAATTAAAACGAAGGTAACACCTCACGTGGCCAGTCGATCGACCAACACGCGATTTCAGGCCATATTAATTCTAATGTCGCCTAACTATAGGTTCCCTACATCCTAACATGAATAATTTAGTTACTCATGATATTGATGAAAACAACAACTAAATTAACGAAATAACTACTGAATTCATGCTTGAATTAAATAAACAAACAAATAACATAAACGATAAATCGGTTTCGGGAGATCTAATCCTAGCAATTCTATACTACGAAAGAAAGCAAACAAACTGAATATTGAAACAGATGAATAACGTGTAGAGGAATTGCAGAAGAGAGATCAAATACCGATTGCAAAACGAACTTTATTAATGAAAGAGCAACAATCTACGAACCCTAATTATTTCCCTAAAATTTCTGGTAAAAGACTTGATGATTAATTCCTAAAGTCAGTTACGTTATATAGAAATATACGTAACACTTATTTCTAAAACCTAAATATAATGGGCTTTGGAAATCTCGATCTTTTAATTCTCGTCAGAATAGCGGTGTGGTCGATCGACTAGGATAGGCATCGATCGACGGTAAGCTCTAAACAAGAGCTTCTCGTTGTCGTGCATTGGTCGATCGACTAAGGGCGTGATCGATCGACCATATGTAGCCGATCAACTTTTAACTTCTCGTGGATTTGTCTTTCGGGCCTCGAAATGCGCACCAAGCTCGTTCCTTGAGTAAATACTTTACGTCAAATGCAGTGCAAGGTACTCGGGGACGGATTTGGCTCAAAATCTACTCATTTCTGCATAATTCTGCAATATTACAATAAAATACGAAAGTAGACGAAATGGGGCAAA
Source organism: Silene latifolia (assembly GCF_048544455.1). Taxonomy (NCBI): domain Eukaryota; kingdom Viridiplantae; phylum Streptophyta; class Magnoliopsida; order Caryophyllales; family Caryophyllaceae; genus Silene; species Silene latifolia. The sequence goes on from NC_133536.1 coordinate 25,015,520, forward strand.
TAGTAGCATAAAACTACACAATTGAGCTCTGAAATGCGTGTAAAATGGGGTGTAAAACATCATATAATTGACACGCATCATATAATCCCTTTGATACTGCAAGGCCAGTTAGGAATCTTAGAGTTGTTGCATCAACTACAGGAGAATATGTCTCATCATAATCAACTCCTGGCATTTGCGAGAAGCCTTGTGCAACAAGTCTTGCTTTATATCTTACAATTTCATTTTTCTCATTTCGTTTCCTGATGAAGACCCATTTATGCCCTACCGGTTTTACATTCTTTGGTGTTTGTATTATCGGGCCAAAAACTTCTCTTTTCTCAAAAGACTTCAATTCTGCTTTCATTGCTTCCTCCCATTTTGGCCAGTCGTGTCTTTGACGACACTCGTTAACAGATTTTGGCTTAATATCATTTTTGTCAGTCATGATTTCTGTTGCGATGGAGCATACAAATATTTCGTCGATATTGACTTCTACTCGGTTATATTAAATTCCCGTATGAACATAATTAATTGAGATTTCATGGCTGTCATCGTTTACATTTTCCAAAGTTTCCTCTCTCGGTAACCTAGTAATGTTTCTTCTTCACTATCTTTATCACATGATATTTCCTTTTGTTTCTTAGATTTTCTAGGTTTGAGATCCTTTGAGCCCGGTGGTCTCCCACGTTTCCTACGTGCCATAGATTGTTCTGCTATTGACTTGTCAGAGTTTTCTATAGGAATGTCAATTCTGGCAGGCGCATTTACTGCTGGAATATGAGACTTTGTGACTCCTTTTGAGTTTGTAAATGCATCAGGTAATTGATTAGCAACACTTTGCAAATGAATTATCTTTTGTACTTCTTGTTTACAAGAACCATTTCTTGGATCAGGGTATAATAATGAATCTGCATTCCATGTAATTTCTTTTGGTCGTTGGTCCACTTTCCTTTCTCCCCCTAAGACTGGGAATGTATGTTCGTCAAAATGACAATCGGCAAATCGTGCCGTGAATAAATCTCCAGTCATAGGTTCAAGGTATTTAATAATACTTGGAGAAATGAATCCAACATATATACCCAGTCTTCGTTGTGGACCCATTTTAGTCCTTTGGGGTGGAGCAATCGGTACAAAAATAGAGCAACCAAATGTTCTTAAATGTGATATATTTGGTGGGTGTCCCGTTACCAGTTGTAAGGGGGAAAATTTATGATATGCATTAGGCCTTAACCGGGTTAAGGTTTCTGCATGTAGAATAGCATGTCCCTATGCCGATGTTGGTAATTTTGATTTCATTAGTAGCGGTCTAGCTGTTTGCTGCAATCTTTTTATCATTGTCTCGGCCAGTCCATTTTGTGTATGGACGTGTGCTACTGGGTGTTCAACATCTATGCCAATCGACATACAATACTCATTTAATGCTTGAGAAGTAAACTCCCCCGCATTATCCAGACGGATTTTCTTAATATTTTGATCTGGAAATTGCGTTCTTAGTCTGATTATTTGAGCACGTAATTTCGCGAGAGCAAAATTCCTTGTGGAAAGAAGGGTTACATATGACCATATCGTAGATGCATCAATTAGTACCATAAAATATCGAAATGGTCCACATTGTGGGTTAATTGGGCCACATATATCACCTTGAATCCTTTCAAGGAATCCGGGTGATTCATTCTTAATTTTGCTTGTCGATGGTCTTGTAATAAATTTTCCCAGTGAACATGCACTGCAAGGAAAATCACTAGATTTTATTACCCTGATATTCTTTAAAGGGTGTCCCAGTGAACTTTCAATAATTTTTGTCATCATGCCAGGTCCTGGATGACCTAACCTATCATGCCACAAAGTGAATGCGGTCTTATCATTTTTTTTTGATGACATCATGCTAGTTATAATGGCATTTATATGTGTATAATATAAACCAGAAGAGTATGATGGCATCTTCTCAGATATGCATTTCTTGCCCGATTTTATTATCGTTAGGCATAAGTATTCTTTAGAATTTTCTGTCATGGTTTCAATATGATAACCATTTTGTCGCATATCTTTGAAACTGATCAGGTTTCGTTGCGACTTGCTCGAGTATAGCGCTTTATATTTTGTTATGCTTGTTCCCATTGGGAGTACGATAATAGCTTTTACACAACCTTCAATTATTTCAGCGTTGCCGCATATAGTATTCACATATGCCTTAATTGGCATTAATTCTGTGAAATATTTCTGCTGTTTCAAGATAGTGTGAGTTGTGCCGCTATCTATTAAGCATGTTTCTGCATCGGTTGTCATATCTAAAACATTAAAATAAAGACTATTAATATTGTTTAGTAATTATATTTAGAATGCAATAAAAATAAAAACTAGTATAATACATTTATTTGGGATAAGAAATAAAAGTAAAGTAAACATGCATGCATAGTAAGGTATAAAATAAGGGTAACATATTCTCTACATAGTAGATGTCATATTGAATCCACTACTCCCGGCGCCATCATCCAGAAAGTAGTTTGTTGTTTCGATCATATCTGATTCAAGCATGTCAGTCTCAACCATGTTTGATTTAGGCATATTGGTTGTTAATGGTATGACATCAGTAATAAAATGTGCCTCAAACCTTTTATTCTTTTGCCTGATGGATGCCTGGTAGAGGTCGACAAAGTGTTTTGGCGTGCGACACGCACGAGCCCAGTGTCCTCCTAGACCACTTTTATTACAAGTAGTTCTAGGTTTTTCAATATTTTCGGGATAAGCATTCCGCTTTCCGTAATGTGGTTTTTTAAATGTATTTTGACCTCTACTTAGGCCAGAACCACGCCCTCTACTGCGTCCTCGCTTATTGATCCAGCGTCCACGCCCACTTCTAGCAACAAAATTTGCCTCAGGTATTGCAATAGATCCACTTAGCCTCAAATTGTCGTTTTTTAACAAAACATTGTCATTTTGTTCAGCGACTAAAAGTATTGCAATAAGGTCAGTGAATTTTTCAATTTTGCTTTGCCTTATTTGTCTTTGAAAATCAATATTGTGTTTGCCCATAGTTGAGAATGTTTTCTCGATTTTAGTGAAGTCGCTAACTTCATGACCACAATACTCCAATTGTGAGGCAATGCGAAATAGGGCCGAATTATATTCGTTTACCGAAGTAAAATCTTGGAAACGTAAGTTTTCCCATTCATGGCGAAGTTTAGGGAGTAGGACATATTGTTGATGTCCAAATCTTTCCTCAAGGCGAGCCCATAATTCAGGAGGGTCTCTTATTCGCAAATACTCATTTTTTTAGCTCTTCATCCATATGATGCCGTATAAATATATGAGCCTGTCGTTTTTCTTGGTAGGTACCAAAATTACCTACCTCAACAGTATGTTCGAGGCCCTTGGCTCCCAAATGGGCTATGACATTGTCTTTCCATAGTAGGAATTTCTGCCCAGATAGATCAAGAATATCGAAGTCTCTTTTGGCAATGTGAGACATTTTTCTATGTAACGTAAAAAAAAAATGTTAGAAAACAAGAATAGTTATGTTCAAGTTTTCTACCTTAATTTATTCAACATTATTAACTTATTGCGGTTAGTGGTCTCGTTATTCATTTATTATAATTCAAATTGGTCATAGTTTAGGATTATTTAAAGGAAGATTATCTAACTCACGAAGATTTTTCTTAATAGAGCGCATGAGCTCGTCTTCGGGTGTTTTATCCTTATTATTATCCTTTTTTTTCGTGATTTTGGATAAGGAAAGAAGATTTGGGATAAGGGAAGAAGTAAGTAAAATAATAGAGTTTATGAAGATTTTATAGGGGTTAAAAATACTGTAGCGTCGGCGGTAAAAGTGATAATATTAAAGGGAAAAAAATATTAAATTTAAAGAAAAAGTTTACGATTATCAATGAGATATTCAAATATATATATATGATAATAAATAAATCTTTCATAATAAAATTAGAAACAAGATGTAATACATATGGAAGGATATTAGGCTCTTAATGCATACTACATATGATATTAATACTATCTTAGACATGCAATTACAACTTCTATTTTTAAATTATTATACTTATATTATATTTATTATACCCAACAAACTTATTTATTATCCCACCTAACTATGACTTTTGCTACTATACTTCTACTGACAATTTTTTCTCTTCCTCATATCAAACATTATTGCACCTACATTTTTCCAAGTCTCTCGTTGTTCTTTGAGAGACAAAAAAAATGCTTCATTCCAAATGCTCAATTAAATAACAACCTTCATAATATCATAAAAAAATAAAAAAAAATATTTTACTACCATGGCTAACGATTTTGAAAACTTTCAGACGATTGACATGGTGGTCGTTATCTGACGTTTCTCGGCCGATGTTGCGGGCCTAGGTGGCCCTAAGATGCCGTCGGCTGGGGTAGATGGTTCAGTAATAATATTAGTATTGGGGCGTTTGTCGCAGATGGAGTCGGTTGATTCGGTTGACTCTGAGGACACTTGTTCGTCTCTTTGTCTCTTCAAGCGAGACGGTCCCGCTATATTTTCGGGAAAAAATTGGCGGGTTTTGTGATACTTTTTGGTTTGTCTCTCTACTTGACTATTGAAGTTGGTTCGGATTGGTTTTGATAAGTGTTGATTAAGTGGGGCAACAACCGATGGTTCACTCGGTTGTGGTTGTGGTTGTGGTTGTGGTTGTGGTTGCGGTTGCAGTTGCGGGCAAACAACAGGGATATTTATAGGTAAGTCATTAGTAGGTTCGGTGATGAAGTATATGTTAGAATTTGAGATATAATTTAAAATAGTGGTGATCCCATGACATTGGGGATCCATGTTAAAAATATTATTTAGTAATATAATTGTTTTGAAAAAAAAAATTTATAAGAGCTAAATTATTACGAGTATTTTGAAAATGATACCTTGCGAATTCGGAGCAAGCTCGTGCTGATAACGTGTTAAAGATTATTATTGAGAGTGAAAGATTGAGAGTGAAAGTTGTGTAATTTCTCATTCATCGAGTACGGTATTTATACAACGTAATACGATGTGTATACATTAAATGCACCAAAGACATTTGCCATATTTACTGCAGTAAATGTAGACTTCTAGGAGGACGGTTGACACGGCTATCGCAACCCTATCAAAGATAAAACCTAACGGTCTCAACTAAAATGTAGCAGAGGCAGTCGAGTATCGAATCCACAGGGAGGTAATGCAACTATAGCTGTCTATTTCTAATCCTATGGTAACAATTGGGGGTTGTTTGAATTTCGTTCTAAACTACAAAGTCTGAAGGGAAGAGAAAAAAGGCAAAGAGTAATAAAGGCAATAAAATATGATTAAACTATCAAGAAGAGAGGGACATGCCGGGATTTCGGTTCACTACGGTAGTCCAATAACTCAGCAGTAAATGACTCAGACGAACTAATGTGAGACGGATGTTAAAAGGTCCTTTCGGTCCACTTTCTATCCTAAAATACCACTAACTTAACCTTCGTCCTCATTAGGGTAGTCTACTGTTTATAGCAGGCCTATTTAGTCCAATCTTTCGATCCAGGATTAATTTTAGCCAGTTTAATGGGTGACATAGAAGCGTGCACTCAACTAGGTCGGAAATTACAGTTAAATTGCTATAGTGACAGAATCTCGTGATCAATTCGTCTAATTCATCTACTAAATCGTCATCTTTCTACCGCAGATTCCCTAATCCCAACATGAAGGGAATTTAGCTACTCATATCGGCGATTAAACTAACAGCAAGTAATTTACCAGCAGAGAACATAATGAATGAACAACAAACTGCAATAATGAAAATTAGGGCAAGGGGAATAAGAACACAAATGAGAAATTAAAGCAAACAAATGATTATTATTAAATAAGGGAGAGAAAGGATTACAATCAGTGCGAACCCGGCGTAAAGAACAACGGGATCCGAGCAATAATAATCCAAAGTAAAGTAGCAGTGGAGAAAAGCAAAGTAACGTAGCAAGGTTTACAGTGAAACGTTTGATAGTCTATGAGATAGTCCAAAAAGAGATGCTAATAACCTAGTAAATCATAGGTTAAATAGCCAAACAAACAAAGAGTTTATGCGGAAATAAATAAAACACGGACTGATTAAAAGCCCATAATGTCGAAACCACTCGATCGAGTGGATTAAACCACTCGATCGACCAACTTCTCAGCAAAAGTCACTCGATCGACCAACAGGTTACTCGATCGAGGACTTGGTCTTGTACAACTTACTCGATCGACTGGGAAACCTCTCGATCGAGCATCAGGGGGTATAGAAACCACTCGATCGACTGGTAAACAGCTCGATCGAGTGACTATGTCTTCATTTCAGCTCACGTCTTCACCCAAGTATCTCGTAATGCGTGCCATGACGCTTCCAAATGCAGTATCTCACTCTGGGAAAATTCCGTCTCTTCTAAATGCATGCAAAAAGGACAGAAAGGAGTATGGTTCCACTAATTTCGCGATTATTCCTACAAAAAGGACAAAATACACCAAGGTAGCCAATTCGGGGCAAAATACCATAAAAATAGTATAGAAATGCATAGAAATACGTGCTGAAATAGGCTAAAAAGACTATACATTAGGCACGTATCAACGGTGGAGTAAATCACGGAGGTGAGATTTTCACCTTGACTTTGTGTTTACAACAAACTATACATTTTATAATGACTACTCTTGTATGTTGTAAGATTGAGGTACGAACTAATTTTGTTATGTCTTAAATAAAGAGAGGAAATGCTATTTCCTCTCTCTACCTTTTCCCCCTCAATTAAGTTATCCTTGATCTACTGCCACCGTCATCCTCCTTGACCTCCCAGATACCCCTCCGGGGCCGCCGGAGTTGTGGTCGCCATTCTGCTAATCTCTGGCGGCCTCAAATGCTCGACCAAGGTTTGTTTCCATCCTCACTCCGTTTTTGAATCGCATGCTCCAATTTTTCTGTTTCCCCAAATCAAATTTAATTCCCAAATTTAATTCACCTTTTCTCCATATTTCTGCAACCAATATTTTTCAACTTCCCAAAGGAACGATCAATTTTTGCACAAATACTTCGTTTTCTGTGGTTTGATTTATGGGTTGTTTTCACGATCTTGATTTTAATTGATTTACTCTGCTGGGTTCTGAAAAGATTGGAATATATCTATGGTCTAGGTTAGAATAAGATGATGATTTGGCTCTATTACATCTGTTCTTCGGGGTTTCCTTTATCATCCTTTACTTTGTTGTTCAGATTTGTTATCAGAATTCTCACCTCATACTTGGGAAGCTAGTTTACCAATTTCCAGCAAGTCTTTCTTGGCTGTGTTGAAAATAGGGGCTTTTGAAGCTTTGTAAAATGTTTCCAATTGTCCCACATTGGTGAGGAAAAGTGTGTTTGATGGGTTTATATATACCCACACTCCTTACCATATCACTAGTGAGTAAAGGGAGCCTTTTATAGAGGTTTTGCGAGGTGCTTAATTCAGCTCGCACACGCGCGCACCCTGCCCGGATCGTGATTCGGGATTCAAATTTGGCAATCGCCTGCGGCGGGTTATGCCTATCTTTTTGGGCCTGATCCGTGTGTTTTATTATAGACTGAAGTGTCCAGGTGCATAGTCAAATGTAGCTGTTAGTGGGTGAGTGTTTCTCTCCCCATTTACTGCCTTGACTGCTTAATTACATGAACCGTTTTGGAGCATCATTCTCTCCTATATAATTAGCACACCTCTTCAGTTGAAAAATACACAACATCATTCTCTCCTCTCTTTTCTCTAATATTATTTCTAGGTAAAGCTATTTCAATTGTTCCAATATTCTCAGTATCGAGTGGGCGTGCCTGAGTGCAGGAGTTCCAATATTCTCAGTATCTGCTGATCGCCGCAACGGTCGTACCGAAAAATAGTTTACAAGGCAGTGGCTCTCATATCACGTCACTACAAATCGGGTTATCTCTGATCTTTTTCATTGTTACTGCAATTTCCATCTAAAAATTTGAAAACTATTTTAATTGTTGCTGTGACAATGTCGGTTATGTCAGAAAATCTACCTAATCTATCAAAATTGGAACCTTTAGATGGTCAGAATTATAAGAGATGGTCTCAGAAATTACTTATTTTTTTTTTAGCAGTTAGAAATTGATTATGTCTTATTTTCTGACCCTCATGCTGCTGTAACCGAACCTGCTTCTACGTCTGTTGAGACCACCCTACCCGCTATTTCTACGGTTAAGTCAAATGCAGAGGCTATTAAAAAATATGATAAGGATAATAAAACGGCTAAGTGTCACCTCCTTAATCATATGACTAATACGCTTTTTGACTTATTTATGGTTCATAAATCTACTAAGACCATATGAGAATTACTAGAGAAAAAAATATGGGGTTGATGACGCTGGTAAAAAGAAATATGACATTGGAAAGTGGCTTGGGTTTCAGACGGTAGATGACAAACCTATTATGGATCAAGTTCATCACTATGAGAACTTATGTGCTGATGCCGTTAATGAGGGGATGGAACTAGATGAGATTTTTCTAGCACATGTGTTACTCGAAAAATCCCCTCCTTCCTGGTCTCACTATAGGAACCATTTTAAGCATAAGAAAAAAGACCTTTCACTCCAAGATCTAGTGGGTCGCATGAGGACCGAGGAAGTAAACCGTCTCAAAGACAAAACCATTAGTGTGTCCGTGAATGCTCCTGATGCTTCTGTTAAAGGTAATCTGGTTGAGTTTGGTGGTCCGTCTTATGCTGAAAAGTCCAAGGGTAAGGGTAAGGCCAAGGTTGGTCAGACTAAGGGACATGGTCAAGCTAATAAGAATGGTCCAGCGAAGCACACTAAACCTGTTGCTAAGATCCAGAAAGCTAAAGGGCCAATTATTTGCTATGTTTGTGGAAAAGCTGGTCATAAAGCCTACCAATGCTCCGAAAAGAAATCTGCTGAAGCCAATACTGTGACTGATGATGTCATTGCTGCTGTGGTTGTGGAAGCTAATATGGTGGGTAATGTTGTTGAATGGGTCTTGGACACTGGTGCTTCTAGACACCTCTGTGATGATAAGGGGTTATTTGCTGAGTTCGAGGATGTAGCTGATAGGGAATGCGTTTTCATGGGTAATTCTTCATCCGCAATGATTAAAGGCAAAGGCAAGATCTTTCTCAAACTCACCTCGGGAAAAACACTTGCTCTAAACAATGTTTTGTATATACCTCGTTACGTCGAAACCTAGTGTCTGGTGCCTTATTAAACAAAGCTGGTTTGAAACTTGTTTTTGAGGCCGATAAGGTGGTAATGTCGCGTAACATGGAATTTGTGGGCAAGGGTTATCTGTCTGGGGGTCTTTTATATTGAACTCTAATTCAGTTTCTAATAATATTGCATCTACTTCTGCTTATATCGTTGAGTCTATTGATGTTTGGCATGGTAGATTAGGTCATGTGAATGTTGATTATATTAAAAAACTTAGAACTATGAGTTTAATTCCAAGTTTGACGAGTCAAGAATTCTCTAAATGTACTACCTGTGTTGAAGCTAAATTCACAAAGAAACCTAGTAGACCAGTTAACACTAGGAATACGAATCTTCTTGAACTTATTCACACCGACCTAGCTGACTTCAAGAATATTGCAAGTAGAGGCGGGAAAAATTATTATGTGACTTTTATAGACGATTCTCGCGATACACTAAAGTATATTTGCTTAAAACTAAAGATGAAGCAGAACAATCGTTTAAATTTTAAAACTAAAGTCGAAAATCAACTCAACAGGAAAATCAAATGGGTAAGGTCTGACAGAGGAGGCGAGTATAAGTCTAATTATCTAGTCGAGTTTGCTAAGAAAAATGGCCTAATACATGAGACTAGTCCACCTTACTCACCTTAGTCTAATGGAGTAGCTGAACGGAAAAATAGAACCTTAAAAGAAATGATGAATGCTATGCTTTTATGTTCTGGCCTATCTGACGATATGTAGGGGGAAAGCAAGTTTATCGGCTTGTCACATTCTTAACCGTGTACCTCATAAGAAACTTGACAAGACTGTAACACTACAGTTTTATGAGTCTTAGGGTACTCTATCGAGTGGGGCTTACTCTGTCGGGTAAGTATGATTTTACGCAAAACAGTAGTCTGCCCAAGGGGTACTCGATCGAGTAAGCTTGGCACTCGATCGAGTAAGGGTCACTCGATCGAGTAAGTTGGTTAACGAGTGATTTGCGATGGATTTTTTAATAATGCGGATTGATATATATTATTCTGTCACCTTTTTTCTTCAACACTTTTTGCAAACCTAAATCACAAAAAGAGAAGATTCAAGTTACGTTGTTTCATCCTCATCGCATTATTAGCAAATCCCAGAGCTAGGAGTGTCGGTTTTCGTCGTTCTTTACATATTTGCGATCCTTGCATCGAGGGTAAGCTTTACATATAATTTTTATATCGTTTTGTTAAAGTTGGTTAAACCCTAATTCTATATATGTATGTATGTATAGGAGGAGGATTCGTTGATGAGAGATTCTGAGTTAGCTGCTTGATCGTCTATTGTTGGTGTTTGCATTCCAGGTAGGGTTTCCCTACTCGGTATTAATTACATGGCATGGTTGATATTGATGTTGTTAGCATTTTTGTTGTTGAGTAATTATTGTATTGGTTTCTGATTTGGTGGTTGTTGATAGAAGTATTGTGATTACTATATAACTATCTGTGATCCTCGGGGTGCGTCACTGGCTGAGTTGAATCACTTGTGGCAGTGGCTTCACGCCCTTGATTCGCCTTCTGTAGAACCCGCCACAGAAGGGATGTGCACATTAATGAACATGGGTTTATCGCTCAATGGAGATGAGCGGGGCTTAGGTGGGAACGGCTGCGGTCCCCCACTGGCGGCGAGAAGTACCTGTTGCGATGGGTACTCTGGCAGGACTACACACTTTAGTGTGTAGTCAATGATGTGGAGAATGGAGATGGAGACTGAGGTTATGTTGAGTTGCTTGAGCTGTTTGTATAGTTGTTTCATTGTGGCTTTGATTGTGTAATTAGTACTGACCTCGTTGTTGTTTTATAAAAACTGTGGCGATCCATTCGGAGATGGTGAGCAGTTATTGAACAGGTATGAGAATATACACTTTGGTTAGCTAGGATGAGTCACCACGAGGCCGTCTTAGAGTCTTTCGCTGTTTTATCTTAGTTGTTTGACACATTTGGGTTTTGAGAATGTTGTATCGTACTTTATCAGTTTTGGGCATTTGAACATGTAATCACTTTTAACTATATTGTTATTTAAATTATGTTTTTTCATTGTCATTTGATTATAATTGTCTCGGGTAACCGAGATGGTGACGTTCTCATACCTTAAGTGTCCTGGTAAGACACTTGGAGTATGGGGTGTCACAAAAACACCCTACGAGATTTGGAAGGGCTATCCTCCTAACCCGAGCTTCCTTTGGGTAAGGGGGTGTTTGGCTAAAGTGGGTTTACCTGACTTTAGGAGACCTACCGTTGGACCGAAGACCTATGATTGTGTTTTTATTGGTTATGCTCAAGATAGTTCTGCATATAGATTCATGTCTTTGAGTGATCGTTCTATATCTGAAGCTAGAGATACTGTGTTTTTTGAGCATGTTTTTCCACTACAGAAGAATGTTGATTCACCTCCTAGTTTACCTGTTACATCTAATGATATCTCTTCACATGCTAGTAGTAGCACTTCTATTGATCATATTGCTGAATCTAGAAGGATTAAGAGACCTAGATGTCCAAAGAACTTTGGAGCTGATTTTGTTTCAACTTTGCTATCTGAACATGGATACACTGTTTGTGCTAGTGATGAGTTTGTTTCAGATTTTTTAATAGAATATGATCCAAAAATGTATAATGAGGCAATGAAATATTTTGATGCTAATTTTTGGAAAGATTTTATTAAAAGTGAACTTGATTCTATTGTGTCTAATAAGACTTAGGAATAGACATATTTACCTAAAAGTAGTAAACCCATTACGAGTAAATAGATCTTTAAAAAGAAAATGAGACCTGACGGTACAATAGAAAGGTTCAAAGCTAGACTTGTGGTTAGAGGTTTTACACAAAAGAAAGATATTGATTTCGACAATTAGAACTCTTGCCGCCTTAGCTGCTATTCATAACCTTTTTATACATCAGATGGATGTTAAAACTGCCTTTTTGAATGGTGAGCTAAGAGAAGAGAATTATATGCCGCAGCCTGAAGGGTTTATGGTAAAGGGTCAAGTGAATAAGATGTGTAAACTGAACAAATCACTATATGGTCTAAAAAAAGCACCTAAACAGTGGTATGAAAAATTCAACAACACCTTGGTAAGTAATGGGTATATGGTTAACGATTCTGATTCATGTGTGTATTTCAAAGTGGTAGAATCTGATTGTGTTATCATATGCTTATATGTTGATGACATGTTAATACTTGATAATAATTTGGAGGTAATAATTAGAACGAAAGATTTTTTGTCACCACATTTTGAGATGAAGGACTTGGGAGAAGCTGATGTTATTCTAGAAGTTAAGGTCATTCGTAACTCCAATGGAATTGCTTTGAGTCAATCCCATTATGTGGAAAAGGTGTTGAAAAAGTTTAACTGCTTTGATGAAGTACCTGCTAGGACACCCTACGATGCTAGTATACATTTATGTAAAAACTTGGGTAAGAGTGTATCCCAAGAAGAGTATGCTAAAATCCTACGTAGTGTGATGTTTCTTATGAATTGTACTCAACCAGATATTGCATATGCAGTTAGTAGATTGAATCATTATACACATAACCCTAGTAGTGAACATTGGAATGCTCTTCGTCATTTACTAAAATACCTAAAAGGAAAAGTTGACCTTTGTTTGCATTATAGTAAATTTCCTGCTGTGTTAGAAGGATTTTGTGATGCAAATTGGGTTTCAGGTAATGATAAGATATGTTCTACTAGTGATTATGCCTTCACCATGGGTGGAGGTTCTATATCGTGGAAGTCCTCAAAACAGACTTGTATAGCACGCTCTACCATGGAATCAGAGTTCATAGCTCTTGAGTTGGCAGGACAAAAGGCTGATTGGTTGAAAAACTTATTAGCAGATGTACCAGTGTGGGGAGGACGGCAAACACCGGTCTCCTTATACTATGACTCACAAGCTGCAATCGGTGTTGCTAAGAATAATGTCTATAATGCGAAGAAATGACACATTTGAATTAGGCATGTTGCAGTTAAACAACTCCTAGATAATGAAGTAATCGCTTTGGACTATGTGAAGTCCAAAAGCAATCTAGCAGATCCCCTTACTAAGGGGTTGACTAGGAGACTAGTCATTGAAATGTCGAGGGGGATGAGGCTTAAGTCCTTAAATCAAGAGTGGCTAGGTCTAAAGACAACATTCCTATGGCGTTATATGATTCATAGCCTTAACTGGTGGTGCTTTTGAGACGCAATTGATGAATTATACACCAGGTTTGACTTAGGTCCTTAATGGCTCGTGTGAGAAGTGCTATTGAGAAGCACTTGAGCCACCTACATAGGTATAATAATCATAAGACTATAAGAAGTCTTGTGAATACACTTATTAGTGCCAAGGTAAACGTACGGTCTTAAAGAGTGCGTTGCACTTTGAAATCGCGGAACGATCACATTTTTGAAGGTATGATGTGTGTTGTGGGGGGTGTCGACCAAAGCATAGTTAGGAATTCAAATCGCAAGATATTCTCTTGCTGTAAGTAAGTTGTTTCCTCATTTCACTAAAACGTCAATTCAAATCGAAAAATATTAATACCTAAGTATCCAATCCTTCCTTTAACCAGGAATTCTGCTTCTCTGTCTCTGGCGCCCCTAGTGGGGGATTGTTGGAAATAGAGGCTTTTGAAGCCTTGTAAAATATTTCCAATTGTCCCACATTGGTGAGGAAAAGTGTGTTTGATGGGTTTATATATACCACACTCTTTACCATATTGTAGACACGGGCCCACGGGTTCGTTTGGGAAAACAAGCGTATGCATTTGTGGAGTCGCCACCAATTTATTATGGATAATTTAAAACCGTTCGAATACTTCGCGTCATGTCAAGACACAAAGTAATGACATGAACACTACGAACCCGTTACCCTTAGCATTCTATGTCTAGAATGACTCTCGTGGATGCCAATGAACACGGATGTTCATAGAGATCTGGAGTAAGGGGTGAGGGTACGTATTAGGAAGCTCTTCTGATCGAACACCTAATCCCGCCCGCCTCGATAGCGGACTCTACTAATGATTAGGGAAAATCATCTATATTTGATATGTTGTCGATTATATGCATGCAATGCAACAAACAACGTTTTAATCCTAACATGTGAGAATTAAACTAAGTCGGTGAACATGTAATTTTAGCATACAATTGGGTCGAAGTAGGAATTTAATGTTGATTACATGTGAAAACATACAAACAATATGATAATAAAAAATACAATAAAGATACAATAATTGAAAATTACAATAATTACAATGGTTTGATGATTTACGTCGAAAATACATTTAAAACGGATAATTTTAGAAAAGAAAGGGAAAATAAATTAAAGAACAGATTAGAGGTGATAATACGATTAATAGTTGATTAATAAGATAACTAATAAACTAGGTCAAAGCAAGAGCGGAAGTTCAGAGACAGAACTCAACCCGGAACAGGCGCAGCAATGCTGCGTCCTTTGGAAGAGACGCAGTGGTCATTGCGTCTGTTCCTGAGGTGAGTTCTGGCCGTGAAGCCGGAATTGCAAATTGTTAATATTCGTTAGTGAGTTTAATGATCGATTATTGATATTTGACTCAGATAGAAGTGGTTTAATAGATTATTTACATGCAAATTGGTCATAAAAACGATAAAAGACGGACTCAAATTAATTAGAACAAATTAATTACTAACTACAAGACTAATTATGAATTAGATTTATTAAAACTAACTAATTAGATTAATTAACGTTAAGCTAATGATGACGACAAACAGATGAAGATATACCAAAGGTCGAATTCCAGAGACTTGATATTGACGAATCGAATCTCTAAAACCCGGATTTGAATTAATGACGAAAACCCGCAAATATTAATTACTTGGGACTTAAGTCGGGAATTAAGAGTGACGTATTAGTAATGAACTATGTATTAAAATTATCATACGAATGAAATAAGAAATAAACAAGAAAACACGAAAGAAAATAGACGAATTGACAGAAGACGAAGGAAGAAGAAGGAAAGCAGGAACTGCGGCAACCTCAGGAAGAGGCGGAGCAGATGCTGCGGCCCTTCGAAGAGGCGTAGCAGTTGCTGCATTCCTTCTCGACATCGGTCTCCCGTTAATCCATAAAAAAGGTTTGAATAAAGGTTTTATAAATCAGTTTTTAAACATGCTTTCGACGTAAATCTTACAATGATTAATACAAAAATAAAGTACAATAATAAAAGATGGGATTTTACACCCATAGACTTACATGTTTGACGAAACGAGATTAACTAAGTTAACGATTAGTGATTGCTCGACTCGAATGTACGACGAAAGTCCCCTCGTAAGAGGAATTTAAACAAAATTGATTAAGTTGATTGAGTGGAGTTGGTCAAATTGGTCGGTCATGCAAAACGAGGCTGGTACTCAGAAGGATCCGAGCTTACGTAGTCGAAAGTTCAAGCACGTAGACACCAAAAAGCAAGAAGCACGGTCTTAGAATGCAAAGGGAGAAGAGAAGGGCGGACACTCGCGTGACAAATATGAGGAACGAAGGTCCCTATTTATACTAATCACGCAAAGGAATTAGGGTTTCGGTAAAACTTTGGAAGTAAATCGCGAAAAGATCTCAAAATATGCAGAAAGAAACTGGGGAAGAGGCGCAGTAACCACTGCGGCTCTTGAAAGAGGCGCGGCAGGTCCTGCGTCCTTTCCCCATGGGTTTCCTCCTACGGAAGAAATATTTTCCGCGTTTCTATTATGGAATTGCGGTTGATCTTAATTTCCTTCTTATTTATAATATAATTCCAGAAAATACTTTACCAAAAGATTAAAAGATTGAAATATGGAATAGAATATCCGGAACATTTCAGAATATGCCGACTCGGCATTTTAAACGGTTATCAGAAAATGATGACGGTTTTTTACCCGGACTCCAAATGTACTCCAATTACTGTCAAAACGACCATAACGGCGCGTAGATGACGACCAAGGGGTAGACACAAGTATTTGAGCTATCACTTGACGATAAACTAACGAATTGTCATAAGTCGTTCCGTGTACCACTGCGGCCCAATAATCACCAGGTGGTTTGCGGGAGGTGTAGAAATGAGGTATCTACAGAGCTCCCACTTTGACCGAGGCTTGGACAAGGTAAAAGTCAAAGTATAGCCATCAGGTCAATCGAAGATTACAACCTGACGATTATGGCGACGCGATGCGGCTCGAGGGGTCTGAGCCAAGGACCTGTCGTCGGGAACATTTTAGAGTCTGTCGACTATTGGGGAGGGTCGTTTAAAGTCCATTAGACTACGTAAGGAGGCTCGCCAACCATAAGAAGAGATCATACCTGAGACTCCTTGAGACTCCTTACTCTGTCGGACTCCAAGGAGAAACAAAACGTAATATTAAAAGGCAGTAGGACGTCGGTAGAAACTGCTGGGGGAAATCTGCTTGCGTCGTGATGTACCACTTTCATATATACTTTTATAGCTCCCTTTATACCGTTTTACATACCGTTTCGTGCCTATTATATCATTTATATGCTTTATTTCAATGAATTGTCGATACTGCCGCTATTTTGTGTTTTGATGCAGAAATGACTCGTTATGAGTATGATCAAGCTAAGGTTAGCATGGCGGAGACGGCATAGAAGAGTACACGAAGCATGGCACGGGAAACGAGGAATCATGAAGACTAGAAGTGAAAGAAGAGAAGAAGGAACCTGTGAGCTAGTTCCTCGATCGAGTCACTGCTGACTCGATCGAGCAGCCGTCCTCGATCGAGTCACTGACTCGATCGAGGATCCTCTCTGGCGGGTTTATTTCCGGAATTTCCTAAAACGTTAATCTTTTGTTATAAATTAAGGACTCGTGTTTGATTGTAAACTTACGTTATATTTTGCTTGGTATTGCTGGAAAAACTCTCTTAGAACCCTAATCTTCCTTTTGTATGGTACTAATCTTTCCTCACTAATTTAATCATTGTTTTATGTTCTTCAATTATTGTTTTATACTTGCAACTATGTCTTCATCTTTAATCATATTTGTTATTGTTATTATAGTCATGAGTAGCTAATCCCCTCATCTAGGATGAAGGGGATCTAGGTTAATTAAAAGGGAAAATCAATTAGTTTCTATTGATATCATTAAGGTTGTTGTTTGATTATTGTAATTCTTCTAGTTAATCAACTTGAGGCCTGAGTTATTAATTAGTGTAGCGAATCGATCCTATCGGCGACCGGGTTAGAATTGATATCGGCTGCGATAATCAAATAGAGAGTATCTAATCATAGTGACCGCATGTTAGAATCGATCTAAAGGGCATAATGGAGTCGACCGATCTTATGACCTTAAACAACTTGATAGATTTAGTAATTGATTGATAATCCCCGACTGATTGACCTAGTGAACCTAATTCCTAGACTTTTAATAATATTGTTATTCATCCTTTAATTACATTGCAATTAGCTTGTTAGAATCAACTCAAAACAAAACCCCCCGAAATTGGTTACTTCTAGACAGCTTAAATACTCTTAGACTTAGCTTTTACCGCCTCCCTGTGGATTCGATACCTGTCTTATCACTAGCTATTCTTGTTAGTCATGAGATAGTTTTACTTTGATTTGGTAATACAACTTTAGCCACATCAAATTTGGCGCCGTTGCCGGGGAGGCAACAATTGTTTAGTCTTTTTGTGTTTATTTTGTCTTTTTGTCTCAGGGAACCCAGTTCCTTGAGACCGTTCTCACACTTTCTTGTTAGTTCTGTTTATGCCCAGGTCTAATAGGTCCGAGATTATTCCTTTTGATCCTGAACCTGAGAAGACTTTTCGCTACAGACGGAAATTTAATCAAGAAGTGAGTCAAGTAGAAGACTTGAGTATACTTGACGTCGAAACGGCGAGCCCTACAGAGACAGCCGATCGGTCCTACGAAGAGGAAGAGGAAGAAATTCCTATTCCTGATATTCCTATTTCTGAAACTCCTGTTCCTGAAACTATCATCATGTCTACCCTAGCCAGTCACTCTGAGCCAACCTTAGATTCTATTCCACAAGGTTTCAAGCTGCCCACTTCTACCAATGGAACATTCGAGATTCGGCCATCTTACATTAATTTGGTGGAACGAAACATGTTTGGAGGGACAGCTGCTGAGGACCCTGCGATGCATATGGAAAAGTTTGTCACTTACTACTGTTCTATCCCATTAACAGCTGGAGTGACACAAGATCAAGTTAAGCAGGTGCTCTTTCCTTTCTCTCTGAAAGATAGAGCCGCTGAGTGGTTAAGAGATATGGATATGGATACAGAAGGAGTTACAGACTGGAATTCCTTGGCTCTTGCTTTCTACAAGAGGTACTTCCCACCTCAGAAGACTAATGCTTTGAGGAATCAAATTACTAGTTTCAAGCAAGCAGCCACTGAAGATTTGAATGAAGCTTGGACTCGCTTCAAGCGTTTAGTTCGATCAGTTCCCCATCATGGTTTCCCAAAGTGGTTCCTTTGCAACCAGTTTTATAACGGGTTGTTTGACGATCATCGTGCCCTTTTGGATTCATCTGCTAATGGGAGGTTTCAAGATAACACACTAGATGGTGACGCGTGGAAGTTGATTGATCAGATTGCTACCCGTACCTCGAGGTATGGAAATCCTAGGGGAAGCACGCGAGGTACTGGAGTTGATAGTGCTTTGGCGGCACAGTTGGAGGCTATTTCTGCCCAGATTGCTGAGATGAAGACTACCCAATCATTGGGTAGTAAAGAGAGAGTTCATGCTATGAGTTAGCAAGTAGAGGAGACTTGTGCTAGATGCGGTTTAGATGGTCATGGTGCAGCTGATTGTATGAGCACATTTGAGCAGGTTAACGCCTTTCAGGCTTACAGACAAGGTGCACAAGGTACACCTTTCTCTAATTTCTACAATGAAAGAACGAAGGAGCATCCGTTCCTTCAATGGTCTAGCCAGAATGTGCAAAACGCGCAGCAGTCACAACCGCAAAAGAATCCTTATATCCCTCCTAACAATCGCGGTAATCAACAACAAGGGGGATATCAAAGGCAGAATCAAGGAGGCCAGCAGTTCAACAATCAATATCAGCAGCCTCCTCAGCAAACTCCTCAACAAATTCCTCAACAAGCTCTGAATAATGATATGGCAGAGTTGCGCAATCTTTTGCAACAAACTTTGTCAATGCAGCAGAAGCAGACGGCTCAGATTTCTGAGTTGATTGCCCATAACAAGATGCTAGATAATCAAGTGGCTCATATGACACTTCAAAACCCATCAAAACAGGCCGTAGGTCTTCCTCCTCAAGGTAAGCAAGCTAATGTCATTCAGTTGAGGAGCGGTACTTCTTATGTGAATCCCGACCTACAAAGCCTTGAGAGAGATGTGCCCATTATTGTTGATGAGGTCCCTTACATGCATCCCAAAGGATTGGGTAATTTGGAGCTTAGTGACGATGAGAAAGTGCCTGACGAAGTTGAAACACGAGCTGACGATAAAAGTAAGAAAGACGAAAAAGCTGAACCTGAAAAGGTTCCTCGACCGAGTCACAGGCGACTCGATCGAGGATCCACCCAGCTCTATCGAGTCACCCCTGACTCGATCGAGGATCCAATATTTCCAGCCGACGGTGTTTCAAAAGTTATTTCTAAGGATAAGCAAGCCGAGCCCATAACTATTTCTCTACCTTTTCCTCACCGACAACAAAAATCCAAGCTGGATAAGCAGTTCGGTAAGTTTATGGAGGTCGTGAAGAATCTACAGGTAAGTGTCCCTTTTACTGAACTAATTACTCAAGTGCCGGCTTATGCAAAGTTCATGAAGGAGATTTTGACAAGGAAGAGATCCTTTGACGCGGTAGAAACTATTGCTTACACTCAGAAGTGCAGTGCCATGTTGCCAATTAATACACCACCCAAATTAAAGGATCCAGGAAGTTTTTCTATCCCTTGTCATATTGGTCATCTTTTTATTAGTAAAGCTCTTTGTGATTTAGGAGCTAGTGTCAGCGTTATGCCGTATTCTGTCTGTAAGAAATTAAATATGGGTCCGTTGACAGTTACTAATATGACACTGCAAATGGCCGATAGATCAGTTAAGCACCCACTGGGGGTGTTAGAGGATGTCCTTGTTCGTATTGGGAAATTTTACATCCCCGTTGATTTTGTTGTCATGGACATGGCTGAAGACAACCAAATCCCTATCATCTTGGGCAGACCGTTCTTACATACTGCGGGGGCGGTTATAGATGTTAGGCAGGGGAGATTGACCTTAGCTGTGGGGGATGATACGATTATTTTCAACTTGGAAAAAGCATTGAAAACCCCCATGATAGAAGAGACTTGTCATAGTATAGATGTTGTTGATTTTACTATTGATGAGTGTCTTCCTATGTGTTTTGACAGGGATCCTCTGGAGATTGCCCTGGTTTCGATCCACTGATCAAAGGGTTCATGAGTCCAGTTCATTGAATTGAGAAGCTTCAAACTGGAGAGGAATGCCCACATCAGAAGGTATATAGCTTGGGTGTCACATCTAAGGTAACTGAGGTAAAGAAACCTGAATTAAAACCTCTTCCCTCTCATCTCAAATATGAATTTCTTGATGACTGTGAAATGAACCCAGTGATCGTCAATGCTAGCCTAACTGAAGATCAACTATCTGCTTTGTTGACTGTTTTGAGAACTCATAAAAAGGAAATCGGGTATAGCATTGACGATCTCAAAGGTATTAGTCCTGACTTTTGTATGCATAGAATTCACTTGGAAGAATGCCACAAGCCTAGTGCACAAGGTCAGAGACGACTAAATCCTCCGATGCAGGAGGTGGTAAGAAAAGAGGTACAGAAATTACTTGATGCTGGTATTATTTTCTCTATTTCTAATTCTAAATGGGTCAGTCCTGTCCAAGTTGTACCCAAGAAGGGAGGTACTACAGTTGTAAAAAATGATAAAAATGAATTGATTGCTACTAGACTCGTCACAGGATGGAGGATGTGTATTGACTATAGGAAGTTGAACACGGCCACTAAAAAGGACCATTTCCCACTTCCTTACATTGACCAAATGTTAGAGAGATTAGCATGTCATAGTTATTTCTGTTACCTAGATGGCTACTCCGGTTTCTTTCAGATACCCATTTATCCTGAGGATCAGGAAAAGACCACTTTCACTTGTCCATATGGTGTATTTGCTTATAGGAGGATGCCCTTTGGTTTATGTAACGCTCCTGCTACCTTTCAGCGTTGTATGATGGCCATATTTTCTGATTACATGGAGTCTATCATGGAAGTCTTTATGGATGATTTCAGTGTATATGGTACTGATTTTGATGTTTGCTTGAGAAACTTGACTAAGGTTTTGCAGCGCTACGAGGAGAGCAACCTTGTTCTCAACTGGGAAAAGTGCCACTTCATGGTTACTGAAGGGGTGGTACTAGGTCATTTGGTGTCAGGTAAGGGCATTCAAGTGAATAGAGCTAAGGTTGAGGTAATTGAGCAACTCCCGTACCCGGTTAATGTCAAAAGTGTGCGTAGTTTTCTTGGTCATGCAGGTTTCTATCGCCGCTTTATAAAGGATTTTTCTAAAATTGCTCAACCTCTAACTCAGCTTCTTCATAAAGATGCCCTTTTTGTGTTTACTGACAAGTGTGTTCAAGCCTTTGACAGGATCAAACAAGCACTTATCTCAGCTCCTATTATCCGATCTCCGGATTGGAGCCTTCCTTTTGAGATTATGTGCGATGCCAGTGACTATGCAGTTGGAGCTGTTTTGGGGCAGCGAAAGGACAAATTGTTACAAGCCATTTACTATATATGCAAGCAAGACTCTCAACGATGCATAAATCAACTATGCTACTACAGAGAAGGAGCTTCTTGCAGTTGTCTATTCATTAGACAAATTTAGAGCTTATCTTGTTGGTTCTAAAGTTATTGTGCACACTAACCATGCAGCTTTAAAGTATCTTTTAACCAAACAAGAGGCTAAACCTAGACTTATTAGATGGATTTTATTATTGCAAGAATTTGATTTGGAAATCCGTGATAAGTCCGTCTTTGAAAAAATGTTGTTGCAGATCATTTGTCCAGACTGAGATTCTCAGGAAGAGAGATTTTGCCCATCGATGATTCTTTTCCAGACGACCATCTTCTAGCTGTAGCTGCAAATACCCCATGGTTTGCAGATTATGCCAATTATTTGGTAGGAGGTACACTTCCTCTTGACTTATCTTATCAGCAGAAGAAGAGGTTCATGCATGATGTGAAGAGGTACTTCTGGG
Source organism: Silene latifolia (assembly GCF_048544455.1). NCBI lineage: Eukaryota > Viridiplantae > Streptophyta > Magnoliopsida > Caryophyllales > Caryophyllaceae > Silene > Silene latifolia. Next base: position 25,037,954 of record NC_133536.1, read on the forward strand.
ATGATCCCTATCTGTTCCGAGAGTGTGCCGATGGTATATACAGACGATGTATCCCAGAGGGTGAGGTACGTGCCATCCTTTCTCATTGTCACTCTTGTTCATATGGTGGTCATCATGGTCCTTCTAGGACATTTGCTAAGGTAATGCAATCGGGTTTTTATTGGCCTACTATCCTTAAGGATGCTACTAACTTTGTCCGTTCTTGTGATGCTTGTCAAAGAACTGGCAATATCTCGCAAAGGCATGAGATGCCTCAAACTGGAATCTCCGAAGTAGAGATTTTTGATGTTTGGGGCATTGATTACCAAGGTCCGTTCCCTACATCTTTTGGGAACCAATACATATTAGTAGCAGTAGATTATGTTTCTAAATGGGTGGAGGCAATTGCCACCCCCACTTGTGATGCTAAATCTGTTGTTAAGCTGTTTCAGAAGACTATCTTTCCACGGTTTGGAGTGCCTCGCGCAGTGATCAGTGATGGAGGCAAGCATTTCAATGAGCGTCATCTCAATTCCCTCATGAAGAAGTATGGCGTTACACACCGAAGAGGACTGGCTTATCATCCTCAAACCAGTGGACAAGTAGAAGTTTCCAACAGATCTTGGAAAAGGTCTTGGAAAAGGTGGTAAGCAAGAATAGAAAGGATTGGAGTCGGAAGCTCGATGATACTTTGTGGGCCTACCGTACTGCTTTCAAAACGCCGATTGGAACCTCACCTTACCGACTTGTCTATGGCAAGTCCTGTCATTTACCTGTGGAGCTTGAGTATAGGGCTATGTGGGCCATTAAAGAGCTGAATATGGATCCCTCACTGGCGGGTGAGAAACGACTGATGCAGTTGAATGAGCTAGATGAATTTCGACTGCATGCCTATGATAGTGCTCAAGTATACAAGGAGCGAACGAAAAAGTGGCATGACAAGCATATCTTGCAAAGAGAATTTCATGTTGGTGAGAAAGTTCTCTTGTTTAACTCTCGTTTGCGCTTGTTTCCAGGTAAATTGAAGAGTAGATGGTCTGGACCGTTCACTGTTACTGATGTGAACAAATTTGGGTCAGTTACACTGCATTCTGACACAGGAAAGACCTTCAAAGTGAATGGCAACGCTTGAAGACTTATTATGAAGATGCTTTTGTGGGGGTAATAGAGGCTCTTGACCTCTTCCCCATTGATTCTTCTTAGTGATGAAGAATTACGGTCGTGCGGGACCGCAAAAACCAGCGCTACCAAGAGGCAGCTCGGATTTTGTAATCATTAGTTTGTAATTAGGATTTAAATTCACGTTTTGCTTTTGTTTTTATGTTTCTTTGAACTTGGTGAGACGAGGAGAGGGTACTTGATATGCTTTCAAGTGTCTTTTGCAGGAATTTTGACGGGATTTGAATTTATGAGTAACAAATGACGAAGAAAGGAGCCTGTACCTACTTCCTCGATCGAGCCAATGGCGACTCGATCGAGGAACCTATCAGCTCGATCGAGTCACTTGCGACTCGATCGAGGAACCTGTGATGAATTAAAAAGAGTTTAAAACGAGAGTTGGGTATTCCTAAAATTGGTTCCTCGATCGAGCCAGCTGCGACTCGATCGAGGATCCAAGTTGGACCGGGTTCCGCGTTTTTCCTTCATCGGTTTTATGCTTTTCTTACTCTAATTTCTTTCAATTCCCTTCTTCTTTTCGTGTTGTTTCCCTGCATTCTTCCTCCTCTACTACTCATTCTCTCCTTATTCATCAACAATCATCATCAAAACTCACTTACAATTTGTGCTTTCTTGCTTATTACTTGATTGAATCATTCTCTTATGCTTATTTTCTCCATTCTATTGCTTAAACTGCTCAGGTAAGTCGCGATTTGGTCTTTATTTGTCTCGAAAATTCTGATTTTTCATGCTTAAATCTTGAGTTTATTGTATTGAATCTTCCCTTGCTAGTATACAATTGCTATTTCCTTGCTTTTTAGCCCCTTACTTGTTGAAATTCATGCCTAATTTGCTAATTTGGGAATTAGGGTTCTTCAAAATCCGGGTAGAAGTTTTGCATTAAATTGGTTAGAATTGTATTCTATTGCTTGGAATCTTCCATATTTGATACATACTCATGTTCCCCTAAGTTTTTAGATGCTTTCATTGTCATTTGGAGTCTTAAAAATTGATTTTTCGGACCCATGAGTGCCAAAACCGGGACTGTTTTTCTGACATTGTTGAAGTTTAATTTTCTACTTGCTCTTATGCAGATAATGTCGACTTCCGGGCAAGGAAATAAGCGGACTAGAGAAAGGAGAGTACCGGTTCAACAACCCGAAGTAATTCCTGAGGAGATTGTGTCTTCGGAGGATGATTTGTCTCCCTTAGACGATTATCCATTTATCGAATTTCGTGACATAGCACAGAAGGACAGGTTTGTGTATCTGTTATCCAAGTCTATGAGTGCCACTCGATGTGTTGATAGGAAAATTTTGCGCACTTTGAAGATAGACGACATTATGTTTGGCATGTTTAATGAAATCGGGTTGCAGGGTCTTTTCACGCTCCACGAGTTGTCTTACCCCGCTCTAACTCTTGAATTTCTGAGCTCTTTTACTTATTTCCTCAGTGATCACCTAATTAGATTTCGTCTGCTTAATGTTGAACGGTCGTTAACCTTTGGTCGTATTTCTGAAATCCTGGGATTGGATAAGCATACTGAAGGGGACTTGTATGGTGTTGGTGGGTTGTCTGCCGTTCGTTATTTTCCATTGTTTACTGGTTATATGGATGCGGACGTCAGTGCTATGGCTTTGTTAGATGTCCAACACGTTTGCCTTCGTATGTTTTTGAGGTATTTGAGCTATTTGTTGTATGGTCGGAGCGATAAGAGCAAGACCTCCACTATTGAGACATTCCAATTCTCTCCCCCTGCTCTTATCTGTTCGGCGTTTGATAGGATGATCGGGAGGTACGGGAACCTTGACTGTGGTGCTCTTGTCACCAAGATTGCTAGGGCCATTTGTGACTTTGAGGGCAGTGACCCGTATGAGCCCATGGCTGACTATGAGCCACTTGTTGATGATGACCACCTTCGCTATGACATTTCTTATCTTGATATTAAGAATGGGAAGGACCATTACTGGAGGGTCTGAGGTGAGTCATTTATGCTTCTTCCTTGCGCCCGTTTGCCTGCTGTTGACCCCCTCGAGGAGAGTACGGCTGTGGAGCGACCCCCACCCGTTACTTATCTGATTCCTGAGGATCTTTTGGTTACTTTCCCTGGGTCTAGTACTACTACCACCACCGGCGGGCGCCGGAGACGTCGTGCACCCACTACCCATCTGCCAGGTTCCTACTAGCCCGCTCCTCCCCCACCTCCTTCAGCCTATCCCACTTCAGGCTATGCTCCAGGTTACCATTTTGATCCCGTCGTTGAACGGGAAGTGAGGATGCATACGGGCATCAACACTGCTTTGACAGAGAGGAGGATGTGGGAACAGATGGAGGCTATGACTTTAGCTTCTGGGGGGCAGTATCGCGGTGTGTCACCTTCTTACTACACTACTCCTGGTGACGATAGCCGTGTGTTCCATCTTTACGGAGTGACTCCTACGGAGTTTGGATAGTTTAGCACCGAGTTTGGTGCATTAGGCCGTCCCTTCTACACTCCAGTCCACCCCTCTCAGCCTACTTCTGTTTTTGCGGAGGACACCGGCATCCCTTGTTCCCAGAGAGGCCCGTTTGGCCAGTTTGCTGCTTCTACTTCCACTGCTGCTGCTCCTGGAGGCACTCGTGGTCGAGGCCGTGTTCGGAGACCCACTCGTGGTAGAGGCCGTGGCCGCAGTGCCGTTCCTGATCCTGAGCTTATGTCTTTATATGCTGATATTGATGATTTTGATGATACTTCTGGAGCCCAGTAGTGATAGCTGGTCACTACATCCCTCTCTTTCCAGCTGGTTTGGGGGAGGCTACTGCATTACAGCTGGTATTATCTTTCTTTTTGTTTTATTGCATTTCCTTTTTACCCTCTTTCCTTTATTAGTAGTGTCCTATAGGTTGCTGGTTTTCTGTGTGATTACTATGCTGTAGGCGTCACAATGAGGACACTGTGACATTTAGGTTTGGGGGGTGTGTTTATTTCTGTTGTGTGCTTTTATTTATTGTTGTGTGAAAAAAAATCAGAAAATTCAAAAAAATTGAAAAAATTATAAAATCCAAAAACATGTCTTTTATTTATTTTTGTTTATTTTGAGTCGAATCTTGGTGAATTGTATAGCAATGATGATAACTTGCTTTGTCTTTGCATTTGAGTCTCATTTAGTTGTCCATGTACGTTGTTTTGACCTGTTAGCTATGATGAACAAAGCTCTTTACTCAAGTCTTGACCGTCACAATATGCCTTATGCCAAGTAGACTTGACTTTATTTTGTTGGTAAACCACTTAAATTTCTGAGGTCTTTAGAGCTTCCTAAGGCCGGGAACATTAATAAAACGGTCTCATTGTTATTTAGGCTAATGAGTGTGGTCTCCTTGTGGTATATGTAATATCAAACTGCATAAGTGTGACATTAGTTTCTTAGCTTTTGCGCGTTCATTTGATTAAGTACATGTGGATAGGCGATTCTGATCGTTCAAATAAGCCTTACATTACCCAGTTTTGTTAGCCCGTTTGAACCGTGTAGCCATTTTATATCCTATTTCTTAGCTACATTCCAGAATTTGCCTACCTTTTTCGGGACAGTCGCAGTTGTTTGAGCCTTATTGTTGTAGCTACTTTGGTTGGGTTGGGACTTTTATTGTCATGTGGGTAGTAGCTATCTTTTTGTAGCAATTGTGTGACCTCTTATGTTGAAAAAGAGAATACTATGAAGCAGAAAGAAAATGAAAGTCTCGAAAAAGAAAAGAGAAAGAAAAAAAAAGAAAAAAAAAAAGAGAAAAGAAAAGAGAAAAAAGAAAAAAGAAATTTCGAAAGAAAAAAAAAAAGAAGATTCAGAAAAAGAAAAGAAGGAAAAAAATGTATGCTTCATTCAGTTTTGTTAGGAGGTCGTGTGTGGTAATTACTGGAGTCTAATTCACATTTGGAGAGCCTTTACATTTCTCTCATATGTTGTCAAAGTTGAGATTATTTCTCCAGTTGGATGTTTGATTTGTTACTTATTAGTTTTGGCTATTGGTCTAGAGCTGCGACTACCGTCTGAGCCTCACATTACCCATACGTGCTTTTGCACAAGCCACTTCTATACCCATGCCACTTTACCACCATTCTGTCCTTGATATATGTACTTGGTCTGTTTCGTGAATGCGTATAAGTTGGAGAATCTCTTATCACATTAGATTGCATGCATATCTCATAAGTTGAGTGAGAGTCTTACTTCTTTCTATCTTACATATATTTCACCCATTATGAGTGCATGAGTGAAACCGCGAGAATCCGACAAAATGGTCTTGCAAGGTTGAAAAGTATTTGGTTGAGTCTCGGTATCATGTCACATCTTGAGTAAGAGCTGCGTGAGTCTATTACCCGTGCTTTTGAATTTGTTTTATTAGCACAATTTTGGTCATTACTTTGTTCTAGATATGGACAGCTGAGATTTGTATGTGCCTAGACATCTGCTCTGAGTTATTCATTCACCATATGTCCGTTGTTCTTTGTTTGGTCTGACTGCTTTGCTTGAGGACAAGCAAAGGTTTGGTTTAGGGGAGTTTGATGTATCACTTTCATATATACTTTTATAGCTCCCTTTATACCGTTTTACATACCGTTTCGTGCCTATTATATCATTTATATGCTTTATTTCAATGAATTGTCGATACTGCCGCTATTTTGTGTTTTGATGCAGAAATGACTCGTTATGAGTATGATCAAGCTAAGGTTAGCATGGCGGAGACGGCATAGAAGAGTACACGAAGCATGGCACGGGAAACGAGGAATCATGAAGACTAGAAGTAAAAGAAGAGAAGAAGGAACCTGTGAGCTAGTTCCTCGATCGAGTCACTGCTGACTCGATCGAGTAGCCGTCCTCGATCGAGTCACCTCTGACTCGATCGAGGATCCTCTCTGGCGGGTTTATTTCCGGAATTTCCTAAAACGTTAATTTTTTGTTATAAATTAAGGACTCGTGTTTGATTGTAAACTTACGTTATATTTTGCTTGGTATTGCTGGAAAAACTCTCTTAGAACCCTAATCTTCCTTTTGTATGGTACTAATCTTTCCTCACTAATTTAATCATTGTTTTATGTTCTTCAATTATTGTTTTATACTTGCAACTATGTCTTCATCTTTAATCATATTTGTTATTGTTATTATAGTCATGAGTAGCTAATCCCCTCATCTAGGATGAAGGGGATCTAGGTTAATTAAAAGGGAAAATCAATTAGTTGCTATTGATATCATTAAGGTTGTTGTTTGATTATTGTAATTCTTCTAGTTAATCAACTTGAGGCCTGAGTTATTAATTAGTGTAGCGAATCGATCCTATCACCGACCGGGTTAGAATTGATATAGGCTGCGATAATCAAATAGAGAGTATCTAATCATAGCGACCGCATGTTAGAATCGATCTAAAGGGCATAATGGAGTCGACCGATCTTATGACCTTAAACAACTTGATAGATTTAGTAATTGATTGATAATCCCCGACTGATTGACCTAGTGAACCTAATTCCTAGACTTTTAATAATATTGTTATTCATCCTTTAATTACATTGCAATTAGCTTGTTAGAATCAACTCAAAACAAAACCCCCCGAAATTGGTTACTTCTAGACAGCTTAAATACTCTTAGACTTAGCTTTTACCGCCTCCCTGTGGATTCGATACCTGTCTTATCACTAGCTATTCTTGTTAGTCATGAGATAGTTTTACTTTGATTTGGTAATACGACTTTAGCCACATCACGTCGTCTCAAGTGAACTTCGGCAAAACTTGAGGTTGAGGTTGAACTCCATGTCTCGAGAGGAACAATCGGCTGTCATGAACTCTCGCCGGGGGAACATAATTGAGGTGTGTCAAAACACCTGTCAGAGAATATTCGGTCATTGTTGCAAGCAAAGTCTTGATAAATTACTGCGACAGTTCGCAGTCTACTCGAAAATACGGGTCCGGACAAAGAATAAACATCAAACGGACCAAATATACGATATATGATGTTGAGGAAGAGGCGCATCAAAGATGGGCCCACAAATAACAAACTTGTAATGAACTTTTGAAAATTGAATTGGAGGGAAGCTGAGGAAGAGGCGTAGCAAGACCTGCGACTCTTGGAAGTGGCGCAGCACCTGCTGCGTCCTTTCCTGGGCTTGTTCTGTCTGAGTAAAAACTCGACAGAAACCCGCATTTGTTTCATAATTTCGAAACATAATTTCTTCAAAACTCTCTCAAATTCCAACCATTTTCCGTCAAAATTTGATCAAAAGCTTGCATTTGCCATGACTAATCGAGGTATGTGTCTTATTTTTGCATTAAACTTCCGTATTTGCTTGATTTGGACCGACAAAATTAGGATTTTCAACCCTTAATGTCGAAAATTTTGGGGCTTTTCCCCCAAATGATCTTGCCTTGTAAAATTGACTTTGGAAATGGATAATTGGTAGTATAAGGATCATAATCATGTGTTCATTTCGAGCATTGAGCATTTGAGTAAAATTGTGATGGTTTCACAGTTGAGTCGTAAATTGCTTCTAAAATAGCCTTAGGATTGCCCATTTGCGACGAAACTTGATATTTGGAATCCTTGAGTAATGGGTAAACTTCCTACCATCTCAGAATTTTGATTTGTGCCGTTTTTTTTAGGACACTTTTCTAGGGCATAATCGTCGTTATAACAAAATGCTTTCGAAATTTCGACTCGAACCCATGACTAGGCTTGAACTTAGACTTGACTTGACCCATATTACCACATGAGCGGTCGGGTTTCGGGACAAATGGCTAAAAAAAGGCGAGAAAAGAGCAACTTTGGAGCCCTAAACGCTTGAAAATCCACTAACTAAGGCTTGTCGTCACTTGACGTGGCCTAATTCACTTTAATTTTGCAGGTGATGAGGCTTCTACGCCTGGGAGGACTCCTATGGACGTGGACACTGGTTTCGACCCTTCTCTTACGTTCGAGGAGGCATTGGAGTAGGCTTTTGCTGCGGTAGCGGCCGAGGAGGTTGTCGAGGAAGAGGTTGCTGAGGAAGAGGCCCTGAGACGGGCCAACGTCGGACGAGGTGGTCGCTAGTTGAGGGGAGCACCTGAGTGGGCTGAGAGATAGGATAGCCAACATCTCATCTGGGCATCGGAGAGTCACCTGTCCTATAGGATGGTGAAGAGCTTGGTAAATCGAATTCCTCATTCTATCTTCATTTTTATTTCATTCATTCTGATGAGTCATAATTAATTATATACATATTTATACCTCTCCTTAATTGATTTTGATATGATTTCGTGCTAAATTATGTTAATTACATGCCTTTTATGATAGAATGTCGATACTTCCGCTTTTTTATGTTTAATGCGGGAATGATGCATTTGAGGAGAAAATGAATGAAATGGGCATCACGGAGTGGGCATGAGGGGATACACGAAGCATGGCACGAGAATCCATAAGAATGAAGGAAGAGAAGTTAAGAAGAAAACACGAAGAAAAGAGCTTCTTATTACAAGTGCCTACTTTGAAGAGCCATATCTCGAGTTCTAGAACTGATTTTCAAGTGATTCTGACTGGAGGTGAAATATTATCTTCTTAGCTTTCCAACGCCGCAAAAATTGCTTGCTTCTGACAAGTAACGAAGAAATGGCGGCCGTTTGAAGTTCAGTGCACGAAGCAGGAAATTGGTGCCTCAATCGAGTACAGTGAGGCTCGATCGAGGAACTTCATGCTCGATAGAGTACACCTTGGGCTCGATCGAGGAACCAACCTAATCAATAAACTTTGCAATGTCGAGAGTTGGTGTATCTGAGAATTGGTGCCTCGATCGAGTGCACCTAGGCTCGATCGAGGAACCACTTGTTTTCATAATATCCCGCAAATTTCCTTAAGTTGGTTATGACTACTATAAATACCAAAACTAGTACTCTAGGTTATTGGGATGCTTTATTTTCGGTAGATTTAGTATAGCTACTTTAGAAAACTCTCTCAAATACTTAGTTTAGTTTAATTATTGTTCGGATCTATTGCCTTTAATTACGGTATTGTTATAATCTTTCTTCAATTACTATTTCAATTACTTGTTCATCGTTTATGTTCTTAATTATGCTTTCTTATATCGTTATTGTTGTTATTGTTATTAGTATGAGTAGCTAAGCCTTTAATCTAGGGTGAAAGGGGATCTAGGTTGTTAGAAAAGGGATTATTATGAATTGATTGTTAAATTGCTCTTAATTATTGTTTGATTATCGTATTACTTCTAATTAGTTAATTACTGATCAAAATTGATTAATTAATCTTGCATAAACTAGGATTATCACCGACCGGGTTAAGACTAGTATAGGCCACGATAATTGAATAGAGATAATTTAATGATAGCGATCGCATGTTAAATTAGATCTAAAAGAAATATTGAATCGACTGAGCATATGACTTTCAACAATATAAATTGCTCAATCAATGAATTAAATTCTACCCTTTGATGATGACCTAGTGAACCCGAATTCCTAGACTCTTTAATATTATTTTTATTCATCATGTATTTACTTTGCAATTAGTTGTTAGAAATTAAATCAAACAAACCCCCATAAAACGGTTACCTTCAAGCCAAACTTAAATATAAACAAACTAAATAATCACCGCCTCCCTGTGGATTTGACCCTGACTTACCGCTAGCTATCTTGTTAGTAGTAGTTTAGGATTTATTTTGATTAAGGCCAACGACTGAAAATAACCTTATCACATTCATTTGTCACTCCTTTTTCTCTTTCATTTGAGCTACAAATAGCTTTGCATTAAATCAAAATAGGAGGTCGGGAACATGAGATCCTTTTCCGGCTACATGACGATGATGGAGGCTTTCGGGAGGCTGTCGGCGGAGGAGCAGACCATCATCGAGCTGGAAGCTTTTGGGGCCTTGGTACGAGTGTGGAGGGAGATCAAGGGGAGGAAACTTCGAGCTAACCTTTGCCTGATTTGAGCTTTCTTTGATCGGTTTTAGGACACGGCCTCGACCTTTCACATGCCTTTCGGCGAGGTTGGGGTCACGTTGGAGGATTACTGCATGATTTCTGGTTTGTCGTGTGGGACATAGGCTATGGTGTGGCCATCGACGACCATGAGGGTGGACTCGGCTGAGGCCAGGAGTCTTATTGGTTGGAACCTGGCGGCGAAAGCTGCTGCGGTTCCCAGGTTAGTGCCGAGCTCCTATGTCAGTGATTACTTTGCTGGGAAGATCCCGACGACGGTGGTGATCGATGGGAGGGAGGAGGCTCCTCCTCCTTGCACTGCGGAGCATAGAGCTCGTCTGTGGCTCTGGTGGTTCTTGTCTTAACTTTACCTTGGAGACAAGAGGGAGAGGATGTCGACGAAGCTTCTTCCTTTCCTTTGTGACTTGAGTGACCTGGGTCGTTGGGACTAGGTCACTCCTGGCTTTGCGGTCCTCACTCGCTACATGAGGGTCATGGTTCGTCTGGAGCTGGTGGAGAAGAGGACTTCTCCTGCCACTGTTGAACCTTCACTTTGTATCATGAAAGGTCATTCCTTTTCCTTTATTGAATCACGAAAGATCGTCATTGATTATCTTGTCTTGCAGGCGTGGGTGTACTCCTAATTTCCGAGATTTGCGCCCAATAGGACGGAGCCGGGGGCAAGAGCCTATCCCGTGGTGAGGGATTGGGTGATGTGTCGTACGAAGAGCCAACGCTCTACTTACGACGTCTGTCGACGGGACGTGAACGCCCTGTAGTTGGGTGGCATGAGTATCTTCTCACCACTTTTATTTGCTTATTCATTACTTATTTTAGAAACGATCATAAGAATGATCTCTTGTTTGCTTTGTCTTAGTGGGTGCCCAGGCCTTGGGAGGACTACGCTGACATCCCTCCTTTTGTGGCTGAGGTCCTTCGACCTAGGAGCTCGAGTCGGCTTCTGTTGAGGACGTCGATGGGTCCCGTGTGGTACTTGGGCAAGCGTTTGACTCGCCAGTGTTCTCGAGACGTCTTCACGGTTCCCATCGATCCTCCTTGGACGATGTTTAGGGAGCCTTCCGATGCTGAGAGGGAGGCTGAACTAGCACACGTCGGTGGCGACGCTCTCCATCTTCCCGACGAGTACTACTCCGCGTTCACTCACCGGAGATTGGCGTACTGGCCGGTCGTGGTAAGTGCTTCACTTTTTCGAGTTGATTTGAAAACATGATGAATGATCATCAATTACAGAAACCGCTTGTATTTTGCAGGAGGTTGAGGCGGCGGGCGTCGAGCCCCCAGCGTACCCCGAGACCCTCGAGTACACAGACGCGATGGGGATAACGACGATCTCCGAGCTTCGCGATTTTGGCGAGGCGGTGAGAGATGCTGGTTTGGATGAGTGGCAGCATCTGATTCGGAGGGTAAGTTCTCCAACTTGGTTAGCTTCTGTATAAGAATACATTTTCCTGTTCTTGTCCATTTATTGAGAATCTTCGTTCATTGAAATGCAGGTGGCGCCATCTCGGTTCGTGTAGCCAACCAGCTACGGGCTACCGCCGTCGAGGCACTTGCTGGTGGCCGAGGACGTCAGGTATGAACCTTCCATTCATTTTATTTTCGAATTTTCTTACTTTCCTTGCATTTGAAATGATTGACAAGAGCCATTTCTTTGTCATTTATAGAGGGAGCGCGACCTGGAGCGGGAGCTGGCGCAGTCCCAGGAGAAGACGGCTCGTCTTTTGAAGGAGTTGGAAGTCCGCGATGCCGAGATTCTCGAGGCGAGAGTTGCTGAGCTAGGCGGCGACCAGCAGTAGTTGTTTTTTGTTTTTTGTTGCTCTCATTGTACCATATACATTTTGTACATTTTAGGACTTTTCATTTGGATTTTTGGATTTTTGGATTTTTGGACTTTGTTTCGGGCACGAGCCCCCAGTTTGATTTTTTGGACTTTGTTTCGGGCACGAGCCCTCAGTTTGATGTAGATATGACCTTTTGACTGTATATACTACGGCCTGAGTGCCTTTGCTGCTGGGTTGTCTTGTTTGTACCTGCAGGTTAGCTTTGAACAGGTTTGGTAGATGACGGTTTACGCCGTCATGCTGCTGAAATTTACATAGAAATTGCACATAAAACATATATTTGTACATATGGCCTATATTAGCGCAAAAAGAAGACTCGAAAATGCAAAAAAATTGCTGTAAATGACCGGACGGTAGGGAGGGCTACCCCCTAAAAAAAACGCAAATGGAAACGTATAAATTTGAAATAAAATGTGAAACGGGAGTGAAATGATTCCCCAAAAGGAAAATAAATAGAAATTGGTAAGTTAGAGATAAAATGCAACATGGGTGAAATGATTCCCCCAAAAAGAAAAAAGAAAAAAAATTAGTAAGTTTGAAATAAAATATGAAATGGGTGAAATGATTTCCCCAAAAAGAAAAATAAAAAAGAAATGAGTAAGTGTGCTTGTTTGACGAAAATGCCGATTTTGTCTCGAAAAGCGTGCCTGTAAGATTAGGAAACTCAAAACATGGTAATTTGACAGAATTACCAAAAATATTAACCTATACGAATAGAAAATTACGCTTAAGTAAATAGGAAAGATCCAATGCGGAAAATCACAGAAATCCTCTCTGAGGAAGAGGCGCAGCATGAGCTGCGTTCCTTGGAAGAGGCGCAGCAAGTGCTGCGCTATTTCCCCAATGTGTTTGTCCTGACAGATTTTAGGAAACAGCTTTTAGTATAAATATAGACTTCGATGGAGGTTTTATTCATACAATTTCTTCCGTCTTTCTTCCGTCTATTACATAAAAACTCTCTAAAAAAATTATACATCATGGATGCTTTGGAAATCCGTCTCAAAGAATGGACAAACGATTTTACAAATGTGAAAAACATGATATGGGTGCTTTCAACTTGGGGTCGATCTTGAGCTTGAAATTGGTGAAGGTTGTAAAACCATTCTTGGATGCTTGTCTCGAATATTGGGACCCTAATTATCATGTGTTTGCCTTCCCTAGAGGCGATATTTGTCCTTTTCCCGAAGAAATTGCTGCGATTGGTGGATGGGACCCCGAACATATGCCCGCTATACCTTCTAGCTCTCAAGGGTACAAAAGCAAGTTTAGGGACTTTCTTGGACTGGCTAAAGCTGAGGTTGACCGTCTTGTGATCTCAAAAGGAGTCTGAATGCTTGATTTCATTGATCGATTTATAAACAGAGCTGACCCTTCTATCTCTTATGTGGCGAGGCGTAGGGCATTCGGGTTTTGCCTATTGCATGGTTATGTCCTCCAAGGGCATGTTGATGAGGAGATGAGAGGTGATCCTCATTATTTGAGCTTGATTGAGCAAATGGAGCTGCGCAGGAGCCCAGCTTGTCTGTGTTTAGGAGAGATCCTATTGGGATTAGACAACAGGAAAGTCAATCGTGACCTCCCTTATTTAGGAAGTTCCATCATTTTGCAGGTAAAAAATGCAACCTTTTATTATTTCCTTTTTTCTTTTCTTTTTTCCGATTTTCTCTTCTTCTTCTTTTTTTTTCGTTTTTTTTTTGTTTTCTTTTTTTTGGTTGGATATTAATTCCTGCTTTTGGTAGGTTTGGTTCATGGAGCATCTGCGGTTGATCGAATCCCCAGTTAATGTTCCTGCTTACCATGCTCACTCGATTGCAATGAGGACCAAGCTTTATATGGTGGACTTCACCCGGGTTTGCAATTATTAGGAGAACAAGTTGAAGAATGAGGATGGTCCCCTTATCAGATGGATTGTACCATGGTGGCATCTCAAGTCGGTCACTGGAGTATCGTCGTTGGATCCTACTCGATCGGTGCGCATTCCTGGCTTGGAATTCATGATATGCATCTTCCCGGAGAGACTGATGAGGTAGCTTGGCTTAAAGCAGAGGATTCCTAAGCTCGATACCGTTCCTCAGACTGCAGTGGCACTTACCGCCGAGAGTCATAGAGAGTGGGCTCTCAAATGGGCTCAAAGAAACATGTGGTTCCTAAACTCTTCGGTTAGCTCACTATGGGTGTCGGATTCCTACTTGCAATGGAGGAAATATAATACTCCTAAGGAGCGTGAGAAGCTAAGGAAGCGCGAGCCTGTTGATTACAAGATTCGTGAGGTAACGAAGGAGAAAGATAAGCATTTGACCGAGGAGAGGAAGAAGCCGGATTCCGAGTTGTCCATCCGTCGAAGAAACCGAAGACTTCTCCCGTTGTCGAAATGGTAGTTGATTGGAATGGCAAGGCCAGACCGCGAGAGAGACTGTTGGTGATTAGGTCTGAGATAGCGCAGGAGCGCCCGGCTCGTGGTCGGGATAAGAAGTATGACAAAAATGACAAAGGCAAGGGGAAAATGGAAAAATAGCCTAATGTCGTAGTATTATTTTATTATTATTATTATTATTTGTAATAAAATGGTGGGGTTTTTAGATTCCTGACTTATTTATATTATGTGGTGTACTATTATTATTTATGAAAGAAATGAATAAAGGATTAACTAGTTATGAAACCATTTTGATTTTCTTTTATTATTCATGTCGAATTTCAAATGCATATGCAATTGTCCTTCTATTTATATTTAAAATAATGGGTTGTATCCTGTGAAGGATTGCCTACGTATTTATTTTAAAAATGAAATCAAACCCTTGCGCGTAGTTCAAGTAAATGTAAAAGAATAATTGTTCAAGCAAGAGCTTGTAATGAACTAGAAAATGAGCATGAGCTCTACTTACTCCTAAAATACAATTCAATTTATTTGATGATATGAGGATGACGAATTGTCAGATTGCAAGAGCAAAGTGACATAGGCTTTATTTCAGCAGGCCAGGGGCCGTTCTTTATTTCGTGCCGCATGAGCGACACATAGTGTTACACGAGGCGCGTTTTTTTCCCTATTCTAGGCATAATATCTTTTCAGTTGGTCGAGGTTAGTTAGGTTGGAAAATTTATTCCCATCTAGGTTTGTGATTCTAACCGCACCCCCCGGGAGTATTGATTTGACCAAGAATGGTCCGGCCCAGTTGGGTTTGAACTTTCCTCATGGATCGACAGGTAAAAGAGCTCTAACCGATTTGAGGACCAAGTCTCCTTCTTTGATATTTCTAGGCTTAACCCTTTTGTTGAAGGCTCGTTTGATACGTGCCTTGTGACACCCTCATTTATTGCGGAAAAGTAAACACATAATTCTAGATAAAAACTGCATGGATATGTTTGTAATAGGTTCATTTGGATTAAAACCTGTAATTTTTAAAACCTGAACCTGTTATAAAAATATCCAAATGGGAAGGTGTCAAACATGCAAGGTCTAAATAAATCTCATAAATAAAACATCGCTAAAGTCGCGAAACAAAGTTATACAACCCAAATATGAAAAAGGGAGACATATGTCCCTAAAGAAAGTATATGACATAAAAAGTGTTTAAGGGTCACAATAAAATAAAGCCAATCTAGGTCTCAAGGTTACTTTGCTCGCTAGCTCGTCCATGTACCCCATATATGCATCACCTACCTGTCAATCGCATTTTATACAAATACGAAAGCCACAGTCAGTGGGGAGTAACTCCGAGTTCTCCCAGCCACGAAATGTCATGATTAATATAACATGTAAACATAAGAATATGAATATGAATAACACATAGCCTTAGCATATAGATGCTAGACAATCATGCTTATCATGTGAACAACAATATAACAACACATAGTCCTAGCATGTGAATACTAGACCGACTCATACTACACTATCATGTGAATCACATAACATCCAGGAATCCAAACTCTATCAACCATAGCCGGCTTGCATCTCACCTTCTATGATTCATAGAATCATCAAACAAGAAAGGACAATATATCTAGAGACAGGCATAAGTTCCTAGTACAGTCAATAGTCACTCTGTAACTCGAGTCTATACCACGAGGTAAGGTAAACACCCTAGTCCTAAACCTGCGCAGACCTAGTGACATGCGGAAAATACCGCATCCAAGACCCATGATCACACACATGAGTACCCCTAAGGAGTCCACCAAAGGGTTGGCTAGTACTTAAGCTGACCACATACCTCTACGAGTACGTCAGGAGGTCATGCCCTAACTTGGATATAAACCCACCAAGCTAAGACACAAAGGCTATTAAGCCGCAAACATACACTCGTCAAAGACTATAATGGCCTATCTATGATGAAGGCCGAAATACTCACCTAGGACCTAGTCCCAGCTTGAATACTTTAGCCCATACCACACAAGACAAGTAGGACACCCAATTAACCAAAAAAAGGGGCAAAGAGTCCAAACTTGCACACACAAATGATCATACACACCCTAGCATATGAAAGGCTTCGCAAGAGCATATTTAGCTGACAATCCAACAATATCTCCAATATCAATAATAATCCAAATTCCAGCTAACCACTAGTATCATAATCCATGAGAACAAGCTAAAATGGCAAAGAGGCAATAAGACTCAAGCATAAGGCATCCAAAGCATCCAACAACCAACATGTGAAATGATAATTACAAATATCAAGGCATAAACATAAAACAACCAATAACAACCAATCTAACCTCAAAGACAAACCCTCGACCCGAGTCCCGCGACGGGTCATCGGTCAAATCGAGGCTGACCGGTTTAAACCTAGTTTGACCAAACTCGTTCGGTCAATCTGGCCAAGCTCAGAGTCTTGGCCTACTTTGGCCCAAATCACAAAATTCATCACAATATCATTCTCATGCTATTTCCAATTTCTATCATGTGAACACTATCAACATAAAGAAAACATTCTAACTTAAAAAATAACTAATTCCCCAAAATTCTCGCATAATAAAATAGCATAAATAACCGTCTCACACAAGGGTAAACTTTTCTATAAATTTTAATCGATAAAACGACGCCATTTACTCATACGGACTCCGAATTGAGTGATTCAAGTGGCTAAACCACCTAATTTTTTGACGCCGTTCAATCTGTCATATTTTTGGAAACATTGGAAACCATCCCGGTCTGGTACTGACGCGTTCCAGCCAAAAAAACGGACTTGTCACAACCTAGGTTGCACCAAAACGGACACGGACACGGATACGGACACGACACGGACACGTGATACGGCATCTCATGAAATTTAGGACACGCTATTTAAATTTAATAAAAAAACATATTTTATGGTTATAAATAACGTATGACTTTATTTTTGTATTTATTTGATACTAAATTTAGATAATTGAAGGTAAAATTTGACCTTTAACTATAATTATTTCTCATTTTTCACCCAAACCAATCTTCTAATCAATCTCTTTTGACAATTTATTCCTCGTCTAAACTATAACATATTTAGGCGTGTGTCCAACGAGTGTCGGGTGTCCGGGTGTCGGATACGGTGTCGGACACGGGATGGCTAGTTAGGAGGAGTGTCCGTGCTACCTAGGTCACAACACATAATCCTCATCCAAATTTGTTCCAAACAATAATATACAAATGGGTAACATAAATTAAACATAAGCATACTCATCTTACTCCATTCATTCATTTATCAACAAGATCGTCTCAAACAACAACAAACAACAACAAACAACAAATACAACTACTAATGTGACATTAATTCGTCGAGTAACTCGGAATAGTTACCTTAAGCTAGCAAAGAGACAAGTAATAACTTGAGAAAGCTTCTAAAACCCAAAATTATGCATCATCTTCTACAATATATGAGTCACCTAACTCATCTTCAAATTCTTCACCTATAAGAACAACAAAAATACAATTATTAAGCTTAAATTCGAAACCCTAAAAAAAAAGTGCCTTAAACAAAAATTGGGGGAAATGAAAATAAAGCTTACTAGTAGATGAGGATTGAAGAGAGGATTCCAAATATATAATTTTTATGAGATTTGGTGGAGAAATGAAGGATTTATGGTGGATTTAGGGATTGTAAGGAGGATTTTTAATGTGTGTTTTGGTGTTTGAGAGAAGGAGGAGATAGATTGAGTTATGGAGGAAATGAAAATTGGAAGAGGGGACAAATGGAGGGTAGGTGGCCAGCCAAAAGGCATGGGAAGATGGGTCATTTGTTTACGTTTTGGTTCGTTTCGACGGAAATTAGAAATATTCGTCGAACGCGATTTCCGAGAAAATTAAAGTTCTTAAACACGATTTTACTAAAAGATTAAGTACTCATATGCCCAATACCCAAACTCGTTTACCCAACGACCGTAAGAAATGGGAAAATCCCAATTTTACGACTTTTATCCGAAATCTATTTTATCAAAAGAAAAGGTTTAAATATAGTTTAAATCACTTTTAAACATTTCTAAACTATCAAAAATAATTACATTTCTTCAAAATAAAATAATATTATATTTTATCAAATAAATTTTATTTCAAATAAATTAATATAAAATTAAAATAGATTAAAATATTACTTTTAAAATATACTAAAGGTCTTCAAATTTACGGGGTGTTACATGCCTGATATGTTTGCATATTGTGTAATGCACACAACCTTCGTTCATCCAAGAGGATGAGTTCTTCATATCTATCTTTCTTCCAATCAGCTTCTAGAATTTGACTTTCGAGTAGAATACGCAAGGACGGGATTTCTAGCTCAACTGGTTGCACGGCTTCCATGCCGTAAGTCAAATAGAAAGGGGTGGCCCCAATGGGCGTCCTAACGGATGTGCGATATCCCCATAAGGCAAATGGTATCTTACTTGGCCAATCTCGATAATTTTCAATCATTTTCTTGAGGATGGTGACAACATTCTTATTGGCTGCCTCTACTGCGCTATTAGTTTGTGGTCTATATGGCGAGGAATGGTGGTGTTTGATCTTGTATTTGGCTAGCAATTATTCTGTCTCAGCCTGGAAATGCGATCCATTGTCACTGATGATCTCATGTGGGCAACCATATCGACAGATGATGTTGGTTTGTATGAACCTTGCCACGTTCTTGGCTGTGAGACTAGTGTAAGAAGCCGCTTCTACAAATTTGGTGAAATAGTCGATTGCCACCAAAATGAAACAGTAAACTCCTGTTCCGGCTGGGGTGATCTTCCCGATGATATCGATTCCCCAAGCAGAAAATGGCCAAGGAGATGTCATGGTGTAGAGTAATGAAGGAGGGACATGTTGCACATTTCTGAAGATTTGGCAATTGTGGCAACGTCTGACATATTTTATGCAATCGGATTCCATTGTGGTCCAGTAATATCCCAAACGCATTATTTTCTTTGCCATCATTGGTCCACTCATGTGAGGGTCACACTCTCCATCATGGACTTCTTCCATTACTTTATGTGCCTGTGAATGATCAAGGCAACGCAAGACTACACCAAGAGGTGTTCTTTTATACAATTCTCCTTGCATGAAGACGTATTGGGATGCTAGTAAGCGTATAGCACGTTGTCCCCTCTTATCCATATCTGGTGGGTAGGTTCCATTGAGCTTGAAGTTCAGAATCGCTTGGAACCAAGGCTCTTCTGGGTTTTCTTCTTCATTTGTGATTTGGTGCACATAAGCTGGCTCTGATCGTTGTTCGATGCATAAAGGCATTTTTACCATATCATCCGGCATATTAATCAAAGATGCAAGTTTTGCAAGAGCATCTGCAAATTGATTTTCTTCTCGAGGTAGGTGTAGGTGAGTTACTTGATCGAAGAATTGGGCAACTTCGTCTATTTTGGCTTGATACGGTGCTAGACATTCGCTTCGAATTTTCCAAGACCCTGTAACTTGGTTGATGATCAAGGATGAATCTCCATGTACTTGAAGATTCTTGATGCCTAAACCTACTGCCGCTTGTAGTCCAATAAGGCAAGCTTCGTATTCTGCTGCGTTATTTGTCACCTCGAAGTCGAGTTTGACAGAGAGTGGTGTATGCTCGCCTTCAGGAGAAATGAGCAACACTCTTATTCCAAATCCTCTTAGGTTCGACGCTCCATTAAAATAAAGGTCCCAGGAGTCTACATCGGTTTGGAGTATATCCTCATCCGGAAACGACCAGGTCTCTATTGTTTGGGCATTGTTGATGGAATTTTCTACGAAAAACTCGGCGACGGTACGTCCTTATATAACTTTCATAGGTAAATATTTGAGATCGAACTCTGAGAGCATCAAGGTCCATCTTGCTAAGGGTCCATTAAGAACGGGTTTTTCGAAGAGGTATTTGACAGGATCCATTTTTTAGTACACCTTGACTGAATAGCTAAGCATGTAATGGCGTAGCTTCTTCGTTGCCCACACAAGAGCGAGGCGTGTATTTTCGAGTGGTGTGTACTTGCATTCATACTCCAAGAACTTCTTACTAAGGTAGTAGATAGCTCTTTCTTCCTTTCCCACGGTTTGCGCTAGTATAGCCCCCATGGCTATTTTGGTGACTATGAGATATAAACCAAGAGGTTGATCTCGTTGGGTATGCATGAGCACTGGTGGTTTAGCTAGTATCTCCTTGATTCTATTAAACGCCTTTTGGCAGTCGTCATCTCACATGGTGTGATCTGTTTTCTTTAGCTTTTTGAAGATAGGTTCACAGATCATGGTGAGTTTCGATATGAATCGACTTATGTATTGTACCTTGCCTAAGAATCCTCTAACCTCCTTCTCTGTCTCAGTTTGTTGCATTTCAATCAGAGCTTTGATTTTGGAAGGGTCGATTTCTATCCCTCGTTGACTAACGATGTATCCCAGAAGCTTGCCGGATGTAACCCCAAATGCACATTTCTGAGGGTTGAGTCTCATGTTGTATTTTCGCAGTCTTGAGAAGAACTTTCGAAGGTTATTAATATGCCCCTCTCTATCCTTGGACTTGACGATCATATCATCTACATACACCTCGACTTCTTTATGCATCATGTCATGTAATAGCGTAGTCGCAGTGCGTTGATATGTAGCTCCAGCATTGATTAACCCAAATGGCATAACCGTGTAACAATAGGTACCCCATTGAGTGACGAAGGCGGTCTTGTGCATGTCTTCTATGGCCATCTTGATCTGATTATACCCCTCATACCCATCCATGAAGGATAACAACGCGTGGTCTGCTGTATTATCCACCAATATGTCGATATGTGGTAGAGGAAAGTCATCTTTGGGACTCGCTTTGTTCAAGTCTCTGAAATCAACACAAACACAGATTCTCCCATCCTTTTTTGGTACGGGTACTATGTTGGCTACCCAATCTGAGTACTCGGAAACTTTGACGAACCCGGCTTTGAATTGTTTATCGACTTCTTCTTTGATTTTAAGAGCCCATTCTGTCCTCATTCGATGAAGCTTCTGTTTTACGGGTTTGAAACCTGGTTTGATCAGAATTCGGTGTTCGGAAATATCCCTGTCGATCTCTCGCATGTCTTTGTAGGACCAAGCGAAAACATCTTTGAACTCATGTAGAAGGCCTACAAAACTGGCCCTTTCAGTGGGGCTCAAGGTTGTCCATATCCTAAGTTCTTGGGGTTCTAGTTCGGTTCCTACGTTGATGGGTTCAATGTTCTCTATAACTAGTGTCCCTTCCCCCTCTTGCATTATTTTTTAGCTATGTAAGGCGGTAGTTCGATTGAGTCTGGGTTTGGGTCATCCTCATTATCATCGTAAACACAATTGCATTCAGAATAACACAAAGAGTAAGCAGAATCTGATTTATTCATATTAAAATTTGAAAAGAGTTGAAACAAGGAGGCCATCTGTTCAGTAGTCAGTGGCGGTAAAGGGACAGCTATCGGGACATTTCCCAGACTACTGTTACTACTCGATGCTAAGCTAGGAGAAACAAGGGGAGTGGGAGTGACGATAGGAGGAGACTCTCTAGGGACTTCTCTAGACTCCGACTCTGACTCCGACTCTGACTCTGACTCGAATTCGTTATCTTCTGGTTCTCCTTTGAACATCTCTCCTTCTCCAGTGGCGAGCTTGAAGAGTCTTCCTTTGTTGTTGGTCCATTTGATTTATTTCCTCCATCCTTTCTGCTAATTTGAACTGGTTTCTGTGATGAATGCGGTTGGTCATCCTGAAGTATCATGGTAATGATCTCATCCTGCGCGGCTCTAACAAATCGATCATCTCCAAACAGTAAGCCAACAGCTTGTTCGTCCAAGCAAGGTGCTTGGCGAGTTTTGACGGTAGGAACCGTTTCTGAAGGAATGAAGAAGCAATCATGAAAGATCTCAATTCCGGTCAGTCGCCTTTCCATGTAGTGCCAAGGTTTGGGAAACCCATGAAAGCGTTCTTGACTCCCCTCCCTAATGAAGTATCCATTTAGGGTAGGAAGGTAGGGTCGCATTTGGATACCCACGTTCTTGAGGTTTTGGAATTGGGTGAGCATCTCTAGGGCTTCTTCCTTGGTGGGTTTGTATCCTAATCCTAATGGTATCCTTTGAGAGTTTCCTTCTTTCTTCGGACAGGATTCAATGGCATTCCCGAGAAGTATCTCTGAGATTTGAGTATGTGGTTGACCACCCAATTAGAGTAGGGATTGAAGTACAAGGGTGCCAACTCTCTCTCTACATGGTTTACTCTATGGAAGCCCCCAAGCTCATATACTAGATCTGCAATCACTTGGTTGCTGGACATATTTTCTATTACTGCCTTGATGGGTGACGAAGTGATCGTCACCACTTTGCCATCGAGTGGGATTTTGATTTTCTGGTGGAGGGTGGATGTCACTGCTTTGGAAGCGTGAATCCAAGGTATTCCTAGAAGTATGTTGAAGGATGCTTCGATGTCCACTATTTGGAAGTTAACCTTTCGCTCGATTGGCCCTGTGGCTATGGTAAGGTTGACTAGTCCTACCCCTTTTCGTCGTGTACCATCACCTTGATTGGTAGGGTTCCAATCTGACTCTTTCATACCTAACTTGTATGTCGTATTCAATGGTATGACGTTGACCACCGAGCCATCATCTACCAAAGTCATTGGCATATTCTTCTTTAAGCAAATGACAGTGATGTATAGAGCCAAGTTGTAACTAGCTCCGAAAGGTGGTAAGTCTTCATCCGAGAAAGTAACTGGGTTACTTAGCTTAGTAGAATCTTGAAAGACCAAGTTGACTACATCATCGGGTGTAGAGTTATGTGCCACGTTTAATTTAGCCAATGTTTGCAGTAGTGCTTGGCGATGAGGGAATGAGCTTGCAACTAGTTGCCAGACTGAAAGATCAGCCTTTGTCTTCTATAATTGCTTTATCAAATGGTCAGTAGAGGTATCCTCGCCATCATTTGGTGTGAGAATGTTGGTGTTGGTGATTGGACCATTGGCAATGGGACCACTTTGAGAAGTGTTTTGATATGGACGCCCTGAACGAGTAAGGTGGTCTATATCTTGGTCCTCACTATTTTTGACTATTTCCTCACTGATTTTAACTAGGTAGTGTTCGGTGAGGTACTCATCTTCATCATCGTCGGCCCATACTCCATTGATAGTAGCAAGCTCTCTCAACCTTATGATTTCGGCTTCCAAGTGGATGATTTGGTCGATTAGCTAATCAACCACGGCTACTACTTCTTGCATTGTAGCATTTTGAGAGAGACTTAGTGGCGCGCGTTCCTTTGGCATTGTACTCGGATTACGTAGGGATGCCACTACACTTTCTAGTTCTGAGACTTGTCTATTGACACTCTTTGCCCATGCGATAAAGTCGGTGATAGTAGGGGAAGTGGTGGAGTAACTCCCTTCACTTTCTATGGCATGGATCTCATCTTCGACTGGAGAAATGAGGTGTGAACAATCTAAGGTATATTCTTCACTTGTGATCATCAGAATTCCAAGAGGATTCTGAGTATTGTTAGGCTTACCTCCAGGCGGTATGGGTAGGCGACCGTCTTCAATCATGTCTTGAAGGACGTGTTTTAGCTTGTAATATTTCTCTGTATCGTGTCCCTTACCTCTATGATATTCGCAGTATGAATTCTCGTCCCAGAACTTGGATTTCTTTTATGGATCAGGTGTAGGCCCTATGGGTTGGAGCTTACCTTGTTTCATCAATCTCTTCAATGAATTGGAATATGTATCGCCAATGTTCGTGAATTTCCTTTGTGGGTTATTCTTCTTTGACGATTCAAGAAGGTTGACTTCATCAGCCTTGCTAGTAGAGACGTAGGAACGACTTGTTGAGCCTTGATATCCACGACTTACCGTTTTGGACAAGAGTCCTTTACGGATGTCATCCTCAATTCTTGTCCCTAGTACCGTTAAATCTTTGAAGGTATTAATGTTTTGGTACCTCAAGTGACTTGCATAAATGGGTTTTAAGTTGTCCACGAACTTTTCTACGAGGGTAGCTTCATCCGGGCGCTCGACAAGTTGGGTACTAGTCTTCCTCCACCTACTTAGGAAGTCGGTGAAACCTTCTTTCTCATTCTGGGTAAGTACCTCTAAAGTGCGCATATTGACTTGGATCTCGATGTTATCCGCGTATTGTTTAGCGAACTCAGTTGCGGTGTCATCCCATGTAGAAATCTTCTTATGCTCTAGGGAATAGAACCATTGCTTAGGGATGGTGTCAAGAGATGAAGGAAAGATCCTTAAGAACATCTCGGATTTGATGCCTTTGATAGACATGTAGTCCTTGAAAGCACGGATATGGTTCAAAGGGTTTTCATGCCCCTTGAATTTCGGGATATCCATCATGTTAAAGTTGGTTGGCAATTTGGCACTCACGGCCTCATACTTACGATTGTTTTCCCTATAGATATCATCCCCTTTGAGGTACATCAATTGCTCCTCCAAGTATTGGAGTCGCTTCTCAGCTTCAGTCAGACCTACGGGAGGGTTGGCTTCTTGTGGTCCCACATAAGGTGGAGGGTTGTCATTCACAAAATCATTCACAAAATCATTGGACACTTCATTTTCTACAGGAGTTAGCCAAGTCTCTACAGCAATAATTCGTCCCTCGATTGTGTTGAGGCGATCATACACTTGGTCTTGGCTAGTGTGGAGACGAGCGAGCGCGGCTAGGATTTGATCATTACCATTCTGGAGTTGACTATTGCTTGTGGTGCTAGTGTCAGGCATCTTGGAAACTGGACAAGAGATCGACGACGAATCAAAACACGATTGATACGTGCATTTTATATAGTCTTTTCAAGCCTCTTTATGCACGTATTTCCATTCTATCCTCGTAGTTTTATGCTATGAAATGCCCCGAATATTCTACTTTGTTTTGTTTTGGTTTATTTGCAGGAATGGACCTGAAAGTGGTGGAATCAAGCCTTTTATCGTCCGTTTTGCATGCATTTGGAAGATGAGTGGATTTGGAGCGGGAATATTACAGTTATGGGATGCGTGAAGTCATTTCGGAAGCTAGATCGCCAAGTCAAGGCTGAAACAAACGACATAATGAGCTGGCTGAGTCAAAGTTGCTCGATCGAAGGCTTTATTAGTCGATCGAGCACTATTGGACGATGAGAAGACTCGATCGAGTACTTTATGTGTTCGATCGAGATGAGCGTTTTAATGGTTCCTCGATCGAGTGGTTTATCTACTCGATCGAGTGATTTTTTCTTGTTTTTGTTCGATCGAATATTTCTAAATTGTTCGATCGAGTAATTATCTAATGGGCTCGGGCTTCTTTAGTTTAATTTCGTTTTTTAGGTTAAATAATTGTCTTTCCTATAAATAGGAAAGACGACATGAGATTTAAAGAACACATCATACGTTACTTTTCTCCCTTTCTCAGTGGAACATTGTTTTTCTCTCTATTTTCCGGATCTTATTCTGTAACTTTCTCTTTCCCTTCACTCTTTTATTTAATGCTTATTATACTTCTATCCCTTGTTCTTGCTCTTTTCTTATTTATGTCTAGCTAATTCAATTGCTAAGATTTAGGGGAGTCAATGAATCGTTCTTAATTGCTAATTAGGCTACGGATCTTTCGTTGTTGTTAAGTCTATGTTGTTAATCACTGCTCATAACTGTAACTAGCTATTTGAATCGATGCACTTAGCCTATTTAACCTTGGTAAGCCTTAACCTAGATCGGAAGGTTGGAAGGGGTGAGACCCGCAGAGAACAATATGATGCTTTAGTGAGGGCGAAAGCTAAGCTAATAGTATTTTAGGGCGAATTGAGACCGGAAGGAGATATTCGTTGCCCCTTAGACCGACATATGCGACCGATCTGTACCTTAGCTGTAATTAACTGACATTCATTGATGACCCGATAATCCCAGTTCTCTTTCTTTACTGTTAATCCCTCTTATTCTTCTCTCTCGCTTTAATCTTATTTAGTTTATTTCAAACAATTAAAACCCCCATCTTGTGACCTTGGACGGACTAAATTGACAAGTAGATAGTGACCGCCTCCCTATGGAGATCGACCCTACTTACCGCTGACTTCTGTTAGTTGTACTTAGGTATTTATTTTTTGTACTGAAACGACGATATCAAATTTTGGCGCCGTTGCCAGGGAGGCAACTATTTTATTTACTTGTTGTATTTTTGTCTGTCTTTAACCTCGAGGAATTTATTCCTTGAGGCAGTTCTTACCTTTTTCCTTTAGTGCTGTTTTGATAGGCCCATTAGGTCCAGCTAAACAGGATTATTGGGAGAAGATCTTCAAAGGGAAGGCTTGAGTACCTTTGATCTACCACCTATGTTCCATCCTATGGCGCAGCAGGTGGAATTTTGCGAGAGATATGATGATGTGGGGCATGATGCTGTTACTTGTTATGCGGAGAATGACCGAGTCTATGCATATTGGCAGTATAGACAAGATCGTTATAGTTCTCAAAGTGGGGGTTACCCAAACTATTCTCCACTTCCGCCGCAGAATTACTATGTGCCGCCACATTCGATTTAGCAGCAAGGCTTTCAAAGGCCTTCATTTTCTTTTCCGCCACAGCAGGTTCCTCCCTCCACTATCAACAAGGAAGAGATTGCGGAATTGAAGTCTTTAGTGAAGGCACTTGCTCTACAAGTGCAAGAAACTGCGCAAGCTAGAGATGCTTCTATCAAGAGACTTGAGACTTAATTGGCTCAAGTAGCTGCCGAGCAAGATGCTGATATGTATGACTCGGAAATTGATAATATTGTCGAAAATGAAGCATCAAACGAAGACTTCAAGGTTGTTCCGTATGAAAAATTCGATTAAGCTAGCTTTAGTATTCGATCGAATGACTTATTTGAGGAGGATCTCGATCGAACATATTCTTTTGTTCGATCGAACAGTTTATTCGAGGAGGACCTGGATCAAACAGTCACAGAGACTGTTCGATCGAGCAGTTTGGGTGAAGAAAGCTTTTGATCGAATTTATTAGCTATGGACAGTGTTAATTCGCCATTCATGCCTATTCCGTATGACATTAAAAAGGTAAATGAAGACCAATCCTATCCGACTAGAGGTATTGCTATTCCTTTAGTTGATTCCGATAAGATTCTTTTTATTCCTTCCGTTAAATCATTTACTGCTGTTGATTTAACGCCTCCGCCCCAGTTTGGGAGCAAGTTGGAGGAATGTCGTCGTGTTTCTTCTTATACATGTCTTGACAGGTTAGAAGACCCGGGAGGAGGATTGAAGGATCTATCCCGCGTAAGAAGAAGACGCGAGTGGTCGGATTTATTTCGGATGCTATATTCAATTTTTCGGAACAATTGTCGTTGGAAGCACCTAGACCAAAACACAATTTATAACTTCACAAACAACTCTACAATAAGTAAAGAGGCAAGTAAAGGTCGGATCCCAAGGGACGGGAATTAAGATGAGATTTCTATTGAAACTAGTGGTGTCTTAGGGGTGTCACAATTTGGGTTGATGTAGAAGGTCACTAAACTAAATAGCAATGAAAGTAAATAAGCAAGATGAATTGAAAGGGTTGTAAACAATTGATAAAAAGCACTAGGGTGTCATGGGGTCATAGGGGATTCATGGGAATTGATCATACAAACATGTTCTCAAATTATAAGCAAGCAATTATTGTTGTGATGGATTGAGTTGGGTTATATCTTACAATCCTAGGAAAGTTTGGGTCCCGGAGCCGAATCTATTAGATTGTACAACACCTACAAGTCGACTTAGTCTTCCCTACTCAACAACATGCATGGTCTAATGAGACTCGAGTTGGTTTATGTCTTACAAGTCTCATTAAAAAGATAGGTGATGGGTAAAAAATGCAAGGATTCATAGGCTCACATTTCATCAAACATAACATGTGCATGAGTTGAGATCAAAACAAGCAAGCAAATAAACCATGAAAGCATATTAATTTAAGCATGAATCATTCCCCATGTTGGTTTCCCCTAATTACCCATTAACCCTAGCTATGGAACTACTCACTCATTATCATGTTGAACATGCTAGCAAGGTTGTCAATCATACCAACAAAGTGAAACATGATGAACAAATGAAAGTAATTAACAATAATTAAAAAGGGATTAAGAGAATTATACCTACTAATGATTCCAATAATAAAGCAAAGAATAATAGAAGTACTTGATGCTTGATTGAGAGGTTGTCAATCTCCCAATAATAACCCAAATAATCTTCAATTACCCAAAATAAAGGATGAACAAAAGAGAGATTAAGGAAATAAAACTTGTATTAAAACTTGATTAATTGTTGATTACAAAACTAAAGAGAGATTTTATTGATATTAACTACTCTAAGAATTGATAAGAAGAACATGCTCTTCTAATTAGACTAATGGGGTATTTATAGTGGAAATTAGGTGGATGCATTAGGGTTAACTAAGGGCTTAAATGACGATTAAGTCCCTACTTAGGGAAACGCCGGTATTTTCTGAAGGAAGGGCATCTTTCTTGAAGCTTGAAGAAACGGATTTGCGCTGTCTTGGAATCCGTGCGTCTTAGGCACGGACGGCCGGGATTCGAGTCTCTGCCGGCGTCTTTGGTAGAAGACAAGCGTCTTCTGGTGTTGCTTTGCCCGGCGTCTTTGGTAAAAGACGCACGGATTGTGGTCCTGGGGGACGGGCGTCTTGGGGAACACGGGCGGATTGTTTGCTCACCGTGTTTCTTCTTCTTTTCTTCCCTTTTCTTCATAAAATCCTTGGGGATTTCCTTGGGGATGCAAGGATCTTTCCTCATCATAGCCCAACTACTATAATATATACAAAGGCCTTCTAATCTTATCTCTCCTTGATGCTTGGTCATGGGATTCAATCAATTTAGTCTCATTTTGCCAAGAAAATGCAAGGTTTGCACTCCTTTCCTACCAAGGACACAAAACCTCAAAGAATATGCAAAACAAAGAACCAAAGACAATAAATGACCCAAATATGCACTAAAAAGCATGGGAACAAGGCTAATTCGGGGACTAAATGGGCGCTAATTATGGTCACATCAGCGAGAGAAGGCTAATAGTGACGTCTGTAATGCTGTAAAGAGCCGCTGTTTTTCCGTTGCTGTGCTGTGGAGACCGGAAGTAAAGCTGATGGACACTGAAGCGACTGCATCCAGTCAGAAGCCTAGTGGTGGGCCATTAAGTTTTGTTGGCGAATGAAGAAAGGAAGGTCGGGCTGGGACCTATCTGAAACTAGCGCTGTCCGGGAGACAACCTGGAGTTTTAATTTTTAGTTATTTTTCAAACATTTCAGTTGTGTGTGTAATAATTGGTTTTTAAACCATAGACTGGAATAGTTAAGCTTGTTTCGTTAGTTTCGCGGGCTATTTATTGCATCTTTGCAGGAGTCTATTGTGAATGGCTCGATCGAGTACTCTACTTACTCGATCGAACTACTTTGCTGCGGATTTCACTTGATCGAATACATCTTCTTCTCGATCGAGTGCCTGCCAAAGAAGATCTTTCGATCGAGAGCCCTGATTCCTCAATCGAACTGCTTAGGTGCCCAGTTCACTCGATCGATCAGTGTTTCATTTCGATCGAGTGCTTTTGACTTGGATTCGTTTCCAATGACACTGTTCTGCAGCTGTTTGTGACCTCCCCTGTTGCTGGCTGGTTTGGGGAGGTCCCTACTTCACGTAATCTTGTGAGTTTTCCACATTCCCACTCTCTCTCCTTTTTAGTTTGCATTTCCTTTTCTTATTTTTGAGTCAATGAGGGCATTGTACGATTTGGTTTGGGGAGGTTATGCATCCATATCTGTGTCTGCATGTTGTTTTTATTGCATTTCTGTTATCACGTTTAATTTCTGTATGCATTGTTGTTTATTTTCATAAAAATAAAAAAATCTCATAAAAATTAGAAAATTGGAATCATTCAAAAAAAAATTCACGTTTATTTTAGTATATAGGTTGAGTCGGAACGGTAGATTTCAATGATGAAATTGCACTGCGATTGTCTTTTTGCTTAAGCCTTGCATAAACTAATTATCTTTTAGCTTTGTCTTATTGCATATCTACGAGTTAATGTTTAAATTGAGCTGAACGTATAGACTTGACCTGAAATTTTGATAACCTACTTATAATTTCTAAGATTTAGAGCCTTATAAACTGGTGTCATTTGTGACCAGTTTCATGTAGGATTGTGAGTAGTTACTCCTTGCATAACATGTATCATCAATTTGCACAAGTATAAAATTCAATTGCTTTTTGCCTACATACTTCGGGTTAGTGGTTGGTGTCACATGCAGGGAGGCACTTACAATTTCCTTTTTCTTTCATTTTTACCCATTTAACTCCACATTAGCTAAGTTTGCCCTTTGACCCTTAACTACATCCAAATTTAACCTGCCTTGTCAAGCTAGTTGTGTATGTTTTTGCGGTATATAATTTATTGTGCCAAGTTTGGCTTGTATCTGATGATTTAGAGTTAATAATTTATGAATAAAAGGAGGATGAGAAAAGAAAATTGAAAAAATATAGAAAATGAAAAAAAGAGGAGAAAACGTGATGAAGAAAAAAAAAGAAGAAAAAGAAAAAAGAAAAAGATATTTGATTATAAGATCGGTTTCTGCTCCTATGCTTTATTTATATCTATTGAGGAGTATGTTCAGTTCGGTTTGGTGAGTTTTGGTGCCAAATGAAGGGCACATGTGTTTAGTTCTATAATTGAGTAAGAATGGATATGTCCCATTTGGTTCTGTTTAGGTACTAGCTTGGTTGCCTATGCCTCCACATTCCCATAAACGTTTTGCCTTTTCTTACTCATTGCCTCACTTTCCCATAACTTTTGTAAGCCCTCGGCTGTGACGGACACTGTTTGGTTGGAATGTATGTACGGTAGCTAGAATTGTCTATCATATTAGTTACATGCGTGTTTATATGGGTCGTAGTTTAGGTGAGCGACTATATTTCTTTTTCTCTTACATGCATATGTTCACCCCTTGCTTCATGAGAGAAGAGTGACCCGTGAGAGTCCATCATTAAAGGTCATGCAAGGTCGACAGTTCAACTTTATTATAAACATCTTATAACTCGTTTGCACTTGACTGTTTTGCTATACGTATTAGTGCTTGCATTAAATTGGTTTAGGTGGACAATTTGTAGCTAGCCCTCAGTTTTATTATCCATTCCTTAGTTTGCATTTAGTTTACTCGAGGACGAGTAAAGGTTTGGTTTGGGGAGATTTGATACGTGCATTTTATATAGTCTTTTTAAGCCTCTTTATGCACGCATTTCTATGCTATCCTCTTAGTTTTATGCTATGAAATGCCCTGAATATTCTACTTTGGTTTGTTTTGGTTTATTTCCAGGAGTGGACCTGAAAGTGGTGGAATCAAGCCTTTTATCGTCCGTTTTGCATGGATTTGGAAGATGAGTGGATTTGGAGCGGGAATACTACTGTTATGGAATGCGTGAAGTCATTTCGGAAGCTAGATCACCAAGTCAAGGTTGAAACTAACGACATAATGAGCTGGCTGAGTCAAAGTTGCTCGATCGAAGGCTTTATTAGTCGATCGAGCATATTTGGACGATGAGAAGACTCCATCGAGTACTTTATGTGTTCGATCGAGATGAGCTTTTTAAGGTTCCTCGATCGAGTGGTTTTTTCTTGTTTTTATTCGATCTAGTATTTCTAAACGGTTCGATCGAGTAATTATCTAATGGGC
Organism: Silene latifolia; assembly: GCF_048544455.1. NCBI lineage: Eukaryota > Viridiplantae > Streptophyta > Magnoliopsida > Caryophyllales > Caryophyllaceae > Silene > Silene latifolia. The sequence goes on from NC_133536.1 coordinate 25,069,959, forward strand.
TCGGGCTTCTTTAGTTTAATTTCGTTTTCTAGGTTAAATAATTGTCTTTCCTATAAATAGGAAAGACGACATGAGATTTAAAGAACACGTCATACATTACTTTTCTCCCTTTCTCAGTGGAACATTGTTTTTCTCTCTATTTTCCGAATCTTATTTTGCAACTTTCTCTTTCCCTTCACTCTTTATTTAATGCTTATTATTCTTCTATCCCTTGTTCTTGCTCTTTTGTTATTTATGTCTAGCTAATTCAATTGCTAAGATTTAGAGGAGTCAATGAATTGTTGTTAATTGCTAATTAGGCTATGGATCTTTCGCTGTTGTTAAGTCTATGTTGTTAATCACTGCTCATAACTGTAACTAGCTATTTGAATCGATGCACTTAGCCTATTTAACCTTGGTAAGCCTTAACCTAGATCGGAAGGTTGGAAGGGGTGAGACCCGCAGAGAACAATAGGATGCTTTAGTGAGGGCGAAAGCTAAGCTAATAGTATTTTAGGGCGAATTGAGACCGGAAGGAGATATTCGTTGCCCCTTAGACCGACACATGCGACCGATATGTACCTTAGCTGCAATTAACTGACATTCATTGATGACCCGATAATCCCAGTTCTCTTTCTTTACTGTTAATCCCTCTTATTCTTCTCTCTCGCTTTAATCTTATTTAGTTTATTTCAAACAATTAAAACCCGCATCTTGTGACCTCAGACGGACTAAATTGACAAGTAGATAGCGACCGCCTCCCTATGGAGATCGACCCTACTTAACGCTGACTTCTGTTAGTTATACTTAGGTATTTATTTTTGGTACTGAAACGACGGTTTCAACGATCAACCATTCTAGCACACTTACTCAAAGACAAGACTCGACTCATGAAGTGGGGGTTTGCCACTTGTGTCAAGTGAGGTTTGAAAATGACAAAGCTTTTAAATGTTAGTCCTATTCAAATATAGTGTAGTTGCAGGAGTGGACTCGAAGTGAGGTTTTGAAATGGGCTATTAAGGCCCGAATTTTGACTCGATTTTGGGACAGAGTTTCGACTTGTTTTGCGCTAACTTTGGCCTATTTCGAAAATTCTTACATTTTAAAAGAGGTTTTGATTTTTACAAAATTAGTCATGGTTTTGTTTACAAAATGGTGATCACGTATAATAAAAGCATTCATACAGGCATTATAACGGTATGCTGAGTGCATTTAAAAGGTTTTAGTTTAAAGGGTGGGTTGCCATACCGAACAATCATGCCTGGGTCTGTGGAGAGGCTTGTACGAAACAGGAGTAAGGCCGATTCCTAGTCCATTTCCTCGGGTAGTGAAAGCCCTTGATACAAACAGGAGTAAGCATCATGGTATGGTTGACGTCAATCGCTATCCATCCTTAGGCCCAGATAAGAATTTGGACAATTTAGACGGGACGATTGGTCGAATAGGTTGGGTTGGGCCTAGGAAGGCCGAATAAACGATCTAGGAAGACCGAGTTATGAAAACCGACAACTGTCTCGTATAAAGTATTCCCTAACCTTGTTCAAGTTTCACCCTTGGCAACACGTAAGTGTATTACTCCCAAGTGGAGTCGCCAAACTGTGGACGCGGGCCCACGGGTTCGCTTGGGAAAACAAGCGTTTGCATTTGTGGAGTCGCCACCAATTTATTGTGGAAAATTGGAAACCGTTCGAATACTTCGCGTCATGACAAGACACAAAGTAGTGACATGAACACTAAGAACTCGTTACCCTTAGCATTCTATGTCTAGAATGACTCTCGTGGATGCCAATGAACACGTATGTTCACAGCGATCTGGATTAAGGGGTGAGGATACTTATTAGGAAGCTCTTTTGATCGAACACCTAATCCTACCCGCCTCGATAGCGGCCTCTACTAATGATTAGGGAAAATCATCTATATTTGATATGTTGTCGATTATATGCATGCAATGCAACAAACAACGTTTTAATCCTAACATGTGAGAATTAAACTAAGTCGGTGAACATGTAATTTTAGCATACAATTGGGTCGAAGTAGGAATTTAATGTTGATTACATGTGAAAATATACAAACAATATGATAATAACAAATACAATAAAGATACAATAATTGAAAATTACAATAATTACAATGGTTTGATGATTTACGTCGAAAATACATTTAAGACGGATAATTTTAGAAAAGAAAGGGAAAATAAATTAAAGAACAGATTAAAGGTGATAATACGATTAATAGTTGATTAATACGATAACTAATAAACTAGGTCAAAGCAAAAAACGGAAGTTCAGAGACAGAACTCAACCCGGAACAGGCGCAGCAATGCTGCGTCCTTTGGAAGAGGCGCAGTGGTCACTGCGTTTGTTTCTGAGGTGAGTTCTGGTTGTGAAGCCGGAATTGCAAATTGTTAATATTCGTTAGTGAGTTTAATGATCGATTATTGATATTTGACTCGGATAGAAGTGGTTTAATATATTATCTACATGCAAATTGGTCATAAAAACGATAAAACACGGACTCAAATTAATTAGAACAAATTAATTACTAATTACAAGACTAATTATGAATTACATGTTAAAACTAACTAGTTAGATTAATTAACGTTAAGCTAATGATGACGACAAACAGATGAAGATATACCAAAGGTCGAATTCCAGAGACTTGATATTGATGAATCGAATCTCTAAAACCCGGATTTGAATTAATGACGAAAACCCGCAAATATTAATTACTTGGGATTTAAGTCGGGAATTAAGAGTGGTGAATTATTAATGAACTATGTATTAAAATTTCATACGAATGAAATAAGAAATAAACAAGAAAACACAAAAGAAAATAGACGAATTGAAAGAAGACGAAGGAAGAAGAAGGAAAGTAGGAACCGTGGCAACCTCAGGAAGAGGCGCAGTAGATGCTGCGGCCCTTCGAAGAGGCGCAGCAGTTGCTGCGTTCCTTCTCAACATCAGTCTCCCGTTAATCCGTAAAAAAGATTTGAATAAAGGTTTTATAAATCAGTTTTTAAACATGCTTTCGACGTAAATCTTACAATGATTAATACAAAAATAAAGTACAATAATAAAAGATGGGATTTTACACCCTCAGACTTACATGTTTGACGAAACAAGATTAACTAAGTTAACGATTAGTGATTGCTCGACTCGAATGTACGACGAAATTGCCCTCGTAAGAGGAATTTAAACAAACTTGATTAAGTTGATTGAGTGGAGTTGGTCAAATTGGTCGGTCATGCAAAACGAGGCTGGTACTCAGAAGGATCCGAGCTTACGTGGTCGAAAGTTCAAGCACGTAGACACCAAAAAGCAAGGAGCACGGTCTTAGAATGGAAAGGGAGAAGAGAAGGGCAGACACTCGCGTGAGAAATATGAGGAACGAGGTCCCTATTTATACTAATCACGCAAAGGAATTAGGGTTTCGGTAAAACTTTGGAAGTAAATCTCGAAAAGATCTCAAAATATGCAGAAACGAGCTGGGGAAGAGGCGCAGCAACCACTGCGGCTCTTGGAAGAGGCGCAGCAGGTGCTGCGTCCTTTCCCCAAGGGTTTCCTCCTGCGGAAGAAAGATTTTCCGCGTTTCTATTATGAAATTGCGGTTGATCTTAATTTCCTTATTATTTATAATATAATTCCGTAAAATACTTTACCAAAAGATTAAAAGATTGAAATATGGAATAGAATATCCGGAACATTCTAGAATATTTCGACTCGGCATTTTAAACGGTTATCAAAATGAAGACGGTTTTTGACCCGGACTCCAAATGTACTCTAATTACTGTCAAAACGACCGTAACGGTGCGTAGATGACGACCAAGGGGTAGACACAGGTATTTGAGCTATCACTTGACGATAAACTTACGAATTATCATAAATCGTTCCGTGTACCAAACATACGGCCCAATCATCACCGGGTGGTTTGCGGGAGGTGCAGAAATGAGGTATCTACACATATCACTAGTGGGTAAAGGGAGCCTTTTGTAGAGGTTTTGCGAGTTGCTTAATTCAGCTCGCACACGCGCGCGCGTTGTGCCCGAGCCCGGCCCGGATTTGGGAATCGCCTGCGGCGGTTGTCTATCTTTTTGGGCCTGAGCCGTGTGTTTTGTTATGGACTGAAGTGAGTGTTTCTCTCCCCATTTACGGCCTTGATTGCTTAATTACAAGAACCGTTTTGGAGCATCTTATGCTCCCGTTTTCCTATATAATTAGCACACCTCTTCAGTTCAAAAATACACACCATCATTCTCTCCTCTCTTTTCTCTAATATTATTTCTGGGTAAAGCTATTTCATTCATTCCAATGCTTTCAGTCTCGAGTGGGCGTGCCTGAGCGCAGTAGTGTAAATCTTTGGGGAACTACCGGTCATCTGCTGATTGCCACTACGGTCGTACTGGAAAATATTTTTCAAGGCAGTGGCTCTCATACCACGTCACTACAAATCGGGTTATCTCTGATCTTTTTCATTGTTACTGTAATTTTCGTCTAACAGGTTGTCTTCCTTATGTGTTGGAGCTTAGTTTGTTTTTTCACTTTGGTCGAGTGTTTGGCAGAGGTGGTGTGGTATGGGTTGGTGTTGGTGTTGTGTGGATGGTTGGTTGTAGTAGTTTTTCCTTCATCTTGTTTTGAAGCCCATTGCCTTCTTTCACCTAGTTTTCTTTAAGTTTTTCGGCTTTGGGTTTTTAAGAGTTTACCTTAGTAGTTAAGATATGTCGCCCTTTTCATATTTTTTTTTCCATTTCTACTGCCGAGTTTTTTGAATACTTCGTCCTTATTTATGTAATGAGAAGTTGTCAGATGAGGAAATTGAACTTTTGAAGCTCCTTAACCAGTTGGATTTTTCATCTTTTTTTCTCAAATTCAAGCTCTGAAAGATTTTGGCAATAACCTTTTTCGCCAACATCAATTTGATCAGGCGGGTGATTGTTATGATAAGGCATGCTGTTTACTCAGTTTGTCTCTCAAAGCCAAAAGTGCACTTGATTTAAATTCAACTTTGTCGCTCGTTGTTTTTTGTGTTTAAATTTAGCATCGTGTGCCGATAAGCTTCAAGATCCTGAGCTGGCTTTGACCTATTGCTCAATGGTTTTGAACTTCTTTCCTCGACATGCCAAAGCTCTTTTTCGTAAGGCTTTTGCCCTTAAAAAATGCACAAGTTATCGGAGGCATGTGCTACTTTGGAGGAGGCAAGTTCGATTGAGCATCATAATAAAGATACTATTCACGAGCTGGAAGACGTTAAGCAGTCTTTAGTGATAAACAAAAATGGTAAGCGAGTTATCGTTGACTCCTTAAATGTTGATGATGTTCAGGCAGGAAAATGTTTGTTTCTTCTCTTCATAGTCAAGAATTAGATTCTTCTCCCGAACCTCAAGTTGCTGAAATGGCGGAGAATATGGTCGAGTCTGTAACTAGTGCATCATCGCTCTGTTCTAAATTTGAAACAACTAGCAAGAAGACCTTGTCGTATTCAGCTAAGCCTGCTGTTTGTGATCTTTCTAGCTCACCAGATGAGCCTATTGATTCTGATAGTGGCAGCACGACTGATGAAGCCTCGAATGATACACAGGTTTGTAATTCTTCCTCTTCCACTACCATAAAATCTCCTCAATTACGATCACCAACAAGAAGCGACCTCGTAATACACTTCATTTATCATCTAAAGATTATGATAATTTGCTACATGGCACGCATTTGGGATTCTACCACCCAAGGTCTATGTCTTTTATGAGGGTCTGTCCCCTCATCTCTAAAACTATCCAGACGGGAACTCCCCATGACGTCATTCATGGGATAGCAGCCGTTCCCAACTCCTCTCCTACACGGGAGAACTTTCTACACGTTAATAATGTTGACCAGCCTGAAAGTATTGCGTTGGTTAAGGAAGAGATCGACGTAGAGGTTGATAAGAAGACACGACTTAATTCAGACTCTTCCTATCCTACTAATATCTCAACGGTCCGATTTGAGTTCGCTGCTGTCAGGGATCTTTTACTTACCACAGTCCTTACGGACCGTCCCCTCACTAAAGGTTTTAAGGGTCGTGCTTCAGCCACTTCAAGGAAAAGCTCTATGTTTTCAACTTCTTTTTGCAAGTACATCTGCAATACTGTTGTTATTATGAGAATGAAGCGGAAGAATGTCCACTTTATCGACTTCGATGCTCATTACCATCCACCGTTCAAAAACGGTCGCATTGTTCCATCGCTTGAAACTACTTGTACTGCTTCTTCTGTTACTTGGGTATCAAGTAGTTTTGGGTTTGGTTATATCCCTTTATTTGTAATTTAAGATAACCTATGTAGTTTTATTGGTGTTAGCTTTAAAGACTACTCCCTCTATCCTGATTTATTTATACTTGCTTTATTTTGTGAGGAAAAAATAAAATAAGTGTAAATTATTAATTGAAACGGAGGATGTATATTTGTACGTTTAAGACCTATTAACAAAATTCCGATTTGGATCTAATGATATGGAACGTGATGATCAATCTCTATCTTATGTAGAATCTTGCAACTTCTTCTAAAACATAATTGAATCCTAAATGAGAACCACGATAATATAACAGTCAACATATTTGCTAAATCTCACATACTATTCCCTCTTTTTTAGTGAATAATTTATACTTAGCTTGCTTTATTTTGTGAAGGGAAAATAAATCAAATATAAATTATTAATCGGGACGGAGGGAGTAGTTTACTATATATATCTCACAACTTTACCCCTAATATTTCATTATTACCTTTTGCTTTAAAAAAGAAATAAAAAGACTTATCTCTCTTCTCTCTCTAAACCTAACCAATTCGTTAATTTCAGCAATTATAGATCGTAATTAACACATACCAGGTGTAATTCTCCGTTTTATGAACAATTTTATTAATACCGTTTTTAATCGATTTAATTCATGTTTTTTTTTATATTAAAAAGGTTTTTCTTACAGAATTGGATTGATTTTGACTACAATTAAATTAGGGTGGTTGTGGGGTCGTTGAACAGACCGAAGTAGGGTGGTCGGACGACGCAATATGAGTGGTCGAAGGGCGCACCAGGTGGTAAGCGCTGAGAACATGTTGTATGTGGGGGGAGAGGGTGGTCAACGCGGGGGTGGGTGAGGGGTGATCAGCACGTGATAGGGGTGGGGAGGGGTGGTCGACGGAGACAAGGGGTGGGGCAGGGGTTGTTGGCCATTGGGTGTTGGAGGGTTATGTAATCCTTTTTTTTTCCCTTCGTTGAGAGTTGAGAAACTAGGGTGAAAAATGAGAGAGGTAAATTCGAAATAAAACGAAAAAAATGTGTGAGATGTAATAAAATTCTATGCGGAATTTAGCATGTCCCAATTAAAAATGTTTCGTTTGCAAACTTCTTACTTAAAACCGTCTTATAAGACCATCCCCAAGCAGAAGGTCGAGTTAATCGGGTCACCAATATTTTTCCTCTTAATCACACCTTAATTATCTTGACCCACTTTCACCCTCCCAAGCAAAAGGTCACGACCTAGGTCATCAACCCAATCATTTTCCACTTTACAGCCAATGAGAGAGTGCCACCTACCGGGTCACCATACTCAACCAAATGTCACCTCCCTTTGTTTTGATGGTTGTCCTTTTTTTTTGGTTTCCGGCCAATAAGAGAATGCCACCTATCGGGTCACCAACAAGGTCACCAACTCAACTCAAGGTCACCAATTGACCTTGAGTAATTCAAGGTCACCAAATTTATCCCCTTAATCCTAATTTAAGGTGTCATTATTATGGCTGACCTCCAACAAGGCCACGACTCGGTGGCGCTTCTAACTGAGATTTATCTAATAAAATTGATTATATACGTATTATTTTTTTTTCTCTTGGAAAGAGTGGAAGTTTCGGATTAAATAAGGAAAAGAAGTTAGAAGCGCGTAGACACCGTAGGCGACCACTACCATAAAAAGCAGATAGAGTCGTCAGTCAATAACGTCTCTTCCCAATTTCCTCAATTTCCCTTCTTCTACCCTTCACCATATAAATATCCAAACAGACCAATTCTTATACCATCAAATTCTCTCACACACGTTTTTTTTCCTTCATCTCTAAGTCATCTATCCACCCATATCTTTTATACCAAACCCACCTATACTTCCACCAAAACCAAACAAAAATGAGTTACTACAACCAACAACCCCCCGTTGGAGTACCTCCTCAGCAAGGGTACCCCGGTGGAGATGGGTACGCTAAAGACGCGTACCCGCCACAGGGTTATCCTGCGCAAGGATATCCTCAACAAGGTGGATACCCCCAACAAGGGTACCCGCCTCAAGGTTATCCTCCTCAACAGTATGCTCCTCAGTATGGTCAACAACCTCCCCAGCAGCAGAAACAGAGTTCTGGTCTCATGGAAGGATGGTATTGTCTTTTTTCTCTCTTTTTTTAATTATTTAATTTCATTTAATTTTTATGTTTTTACTGTTATATTACTATTAGATCTGGACCTTTCTTGGGTTGATTTTATGTTTTTGATCTTGTATGCTTTCAATTTCATGTGTTTTTGGGTATATGGGAATTAGATTGAATATATATATATATAGAGAGAGAGAGAGAGATTATTTTATAAGACGGCCTTATACAAGACACAATAATTTTTGTAATAAATCCGTTTTATACAAATTTTGTGTAGAAGTGAATTGGTTTTGTGATCTTATGTCTTATCATTTTTTTGAAGACCTGATTGGACTTGAATCCTAGTATATAGTACCATGTACAATAGATCTTGCATTTCGTACACTCGTACCTACAATTAAATTCAGGGAGTTGCGCAGCCCTTTTAAGATCCTCTGGGCTGTCATGCATGTCAATTATAATAGTACTACCGAGTCAGATTTTTATAATCCACCATCGGTCATTTGTTTAGCTTTTAATTAAAATACAATCAAACATTTTTTTAAAATTCAGGGATTGCATATGATGTCTGATGTTATGCATTTTATGTAAGTAAGATTGGTTGATTTCTCATTAGATTTTGAGTTTCGGGTAGCTGGGTAACTCAACAAGTTGCATTGTCGCTGTGGCGGCTGGGGTTGGTGTTTGTTGTGTGTGGGTTGGGTAGGTTGTTGGCAATTTCGTTTTGTCAACTGCAATTACTAAAGTAGCCTTGTTCTGTGTTTATTGAAGGGGGGTATTTCCGGGAATTCCGGCGGATATTCCCTGACTTGCTGTCATAGATATTTTGATATTTGATCATTCCTAGAATTTTCAAGTACAATTGTACAAGGACAACTTCAAACATAGACTATTGCTGTCAAAATAATCTTCTTAATTTGACTTTTATGGTAAACAATAAAATATTTACATTTGTTTGTAAAAGAGTTTTCATAAATTCGGAGGTAAGGGGTCAGATGTATGCAATTTTATCCTTGTGTTACCAACACTTCTTTCAAATGACCCAAAATGAAAATTGGGTCGTTTGTGGTACTTAATTTGTCTTGTAAAATAAAACTTGCCAGCTGCCAGTAGAATGTTATGATAATTTATTTGTGAGACTAGTATCTTCCAGCTAAGGTGTTGGTGGTTTGATTTTGTCCTGTTTAATGTGGTATTGTCCATAATGTTGGATTCTTATCATTAGAGAAAATTGTGTGTTTTTTAATTGAATAATTGTATGCTAATATTGACTCGTTTATGACTGAAATTGAGAATAATGCAAGAATGCTTACTTAATACCTGCATTATAATGCAAATAAGTGATTCCACTGGATTTATGTTTGTTTTGAATGAGTAATGAACCCATGATTTAGAGCAAAAAGTCCCTGTTTTAAAAAATAATTGGGTTGAATCGACAACTGTTTGTTTGCTCGTGAATCTTATTGGAGTAGTATTACTTTGACATTTGTTGAGATATGTTGGTATTTTGCGCAATTGAGACCGGGTCCTCATACCCTTTTATGAGACAGTCGTAAACTCAATACCGTATTTCTCACTTAATATAATATTACTTATAGACTTAAGTTTATTTCACATACAAGAGTCAAGACCGTCTCCTGTAAGTTTTTAGAGTGAAAGAAAAGTATATCCCCCTAATTTGTAGATGCAGTATATTTTTCTTTGTCAGAGTCTTGTTTAATACTCCGTATATAAGAATCTTACAATTATGCGAATATCAGATATATTCTTGAAGGAAGACTAAATCGTTTGAATCAGGGTACCACACAAGTAGATAGTCATCAGAATTATTATATATGCCCATAATGTTGGACCATATCAAGCCTGATCTTCCTTATTTGACCATTTACAATACCGAGACTACGCTACTGTTCTCTTACCCACTTGCTTTTTTTTTTTTTTTTCTGTGATCAAAATGTCGGAAGTATTATATAAACTTATATGAGACGCTCTTACATGTTTTGTTAACCTTACATTTAAATTAGAAATTTATAATAATTTGTTTTCGTCGTTTTGTTAATTTGCAGTTTGGCTGCTCTCTGCTGTTGCTGTCTTCTTGAAGCCTGCTTTTAATGAACAACACAAGATATAAGTGATTTGAATGACTGCCGATTTTCGTCTATTCAGATACACATGGAAATGGAGAAAAAAAGAGTGATGTATCGTATTGCATGTAGTTCATGGATCTTAATTCGTCTTATGTTTGTATAAATTGGATCTTCGACCTAGATATTCTTGACTCTTGGGTTCATGACTCGTGATTTCTTATTCAATTTGTTGATTACATTTGTGTTGAATGTGAGATGTTCATCTCTGTCTCCCTCTTTACCCTCTCTTTGACATGCTAGCTCGAGTTAAAATCATATGCTTCCTAGGTGACAATGTTGGTGTTAAACACCTTGTACAAGGCGGGTTTGTCCTGTTTGTGAGTGCTTTTTGTCAACGTTGAACCCCAAATTCTTGTGTAAGGTGGCCTTACACAAGCGGTGACAGGTTTAGTGGTCTCGACTTGAGACGTAGGGGTAACTAATAAAGGATATACTTTTCTGCTTCCTCAGACTTGTTTTCGTAAATAACAAACTTTGTTGAACATTTTTCCTTTTTTTGACAACAAGCGATGAATAACTTACATTATTTCAAATGTTAGAAAGTAAGCTATTCGACTAGGTAACACCAAATCTAGTGTTACCAAGCCAAGACTAAAGATTACATAACCATGAAAAATGATAACAGCAGCCTGAATAGCGACAAGGCCATGATGGTGAATGCAAGCGAAAGAGCCATGGGTCGTAGAACGAGCTTCATAAACACGGAAGACCTCCAAAATTCGCCGATACAGACGAGCCGCAGAGTGACAATAGCAAGGTGTACTTACAATCTTGCGAAAAGATCGTAGAAAGACAATGTGGTAAGCAAGACGACTAAGTCCGCCCCCGATGGAGATAAAACTCCTACACCTTAGATAAAGAACCCTTTGATCGTAGGACCAACAGACAAAGAAATCCGACATGCAATGTCCAACACGACCACGAACCCAAAGGGACAGGACACCCACGCTCAAAGTCGGGTGCGAAGACACCATAACCGTAGTTGGAAAAGGAGACATGGCACTACGAGCCACCCCAAAAATTAAGGGACAGGACACCCATAACCTCCAGGATGTTATTATTATAAACAAAAACGTAGAATAAAACAATGAGATAAAAGACAAAGACCACCGAAGCCATCCAATCCAACGCCATAACCAACCCACCATAGACCAACCCGAACTCACCTCAAAACGACACTAACACCATCACTGACCCACACCGGTCAAGACCACGGCGATACATCACAAAACCCAGGTCATACATAGGAGCAACCCGCCAAAGCCAAAGAAGCCCAAACGCCAAACGATGACCACAAGAAGCCCAAACGAAAACCCGACAACATCACCAAAACAGACCTACATGCAACCCCACAAGAGGACAGAGACCAAGACAGAGACAAAAACCACGCAAAAGGAGAGAGAAGCACTACATCGAAACCCGTTTCACCAACCGGCACCTCCCAGGACCACCGTCAAACAACAAACCGGACCCAAAACCAAAACAGACGCACATGAGAGGTGAAGGAAAAGGGAACGAAAGGTGGGGGAAATGGGGGGATCACCATAACAGACCCTTATCATGCCCTCAAGGAGCCACAGAGGATGAGCTATACTCATCGACTCACACGGAAAACAGACAAAGAGAACCAGCCAAGAGGTGGGGGGGAGTGGGGGGATCACCTCAGGGATGGAACCAAAAGCGACGGTGACAGGACAAGGTGACGGAAGGGCGGGGACGACAGCGAACCAAGACACAACCCGGAGGGGAAACTACTTCCCAAAGACCGGAAACACCCTAAAGCTGGGGAAGTCACCAAACCGGGGGCGGGGGAGAAACCCAGGGGCCGTGAAACCCACCTAACAGCCGCATGCATGTCTGAATGGAGCAAGGAAAAGGAGATCGTTGGGGGAAAAGCGAAACATCGGGCAACCACCACAAACAACACCCACACACACCCCCAAGAACAACCCCGGATCAGGAACAACACGATGAATAGCCGAGAATCCGAAAGACCAATTGTCGGATCAGTAAAGGGAAGATAGAGTCGATAAGATGAACGTTCGCCGGAGATGGGCCAAAAGAAGACCCCATCTCCGGCGAAAGGGTGGCAGCAGGTGGGAGATTAGGGAGTGGATGGAGGTGGCGGCGGCACAAAGAAAATTAGGTTTTTGGTTTTGGAGGTTTTTTTGAGAGAAAAAGGAACTTGTTTTTTTTTAGAGAGACGTTTTACGTTAATAGTTTTTGTTCTTAACGTTTGTCAACATTTTTCCTTAATCCTAAAGGAGTTGGGATATATTCTATAGTCTGTTCTCACACAATTGTTTTTATTTTGTGAAGAGAAGCCGGATTAACCCATACTAAATTCTGCTCTCACACAATAATAATCAACAACTCCTAAATAAGATAATCCCAATTATAGCATGAGACTCTAAAATGTCTTAGGACCAGTTGCTTGCCTATTTACCCAGAGAGACCCCTAACATTATCAATCACATGATCACAATACAAACAATAGACTCAATATATAAATTTGATCAAATTAACGGGTATAGTGAATTTACCATAAAAATAGTAGGAGTAGATAAGAAAACAATAGTAACCGGTGAGTAGTTATTAATAATAGTAACAAGGAATTTAGTGAAAGTAATAATATAAACCGTGGGGTAATAAAAGTCTCATAATTTGTTGATAGATTTTACGTCTATCGTAATCGCATGATATCGCTATCTTTAGGAAATTCCAAGCACTTTGAATGGCCTGTAAATCAAAGCAAAACATTATCCCATGAATGATTGGATCAAATGGAAAGGACCAACTGCAACTTTGACAAAATGTACATTATTGCATCCAACTTTTTCTAGTGACAAAATGTATAGTGATTGAATCATACTAGTGATAGTGAACTAAGTTGAGGGAGTGTTCTATAAATTCAAGCATTCTTCTCATTCATTCATAAATCATAACCAAAATGGAAAGCAACGATGTACACAACAATCCAGAGGTAGTAGTAGTGATGGTTCCGTTTCCGGCACAAGGCCATCTCAACCAGCTTCTCCATTTTTCTCATATCATTACCTCCTACGGTATCCCTGTTCACTACGTCGGCTCTGGCCCACACAATCATCAAGCCAAGCTCCGACTTCACGGTTGGAGCTCGCAACAGTCGAACCAAATCCATTTTCACGACTTCCAACTCCTCGACTACAAAACCATCCTTCCTCCGAAACCTGATCCCTCCATACACTGGCCTGTACACTTCCAACCACTGTTCCATGCTACCGTTCATCTACGACAACCTATTGCCAAACTCCTGCACCAACTGTCTGTTAGTTTTAAAAGAGTTGTCGTCGTTCATGACAGTCTAATGACTACAGTCGTCGAAGATGTAAAATCCATTCCCAATGCTGAATCCTATGTCTTCATTCCCACCTCCGCCTTCACCACTTTGCTAGGCTACTTGGGGAATTCACCTGCCAAACTATTTCAGCTCGATCCTGATCTCCCGAGAAATATCCCTTCTGAGGAAGGATGCGTACCCACAGAGATTGCTGAGTTTATAACTAACCAGTATCAGTCCTTGGGGACTGAGTCTGGCAGGCTCTACAATACATCTCGAGTGATTGAAGGCCGGTTTCTTGAGCTTTTGGAGAAGATATCAAAGAATTCTGAGCTGAAGAACTATGCGATCGGGCCACTTAACCCTGGTGTAGGACAAGCTCAAACCAGAAGCAATGGAGAGACAGAGAGGCATCGATGTCTGAGGTGGCTAGACGAACAAGAGAAAGCTTCTGTTCTATATGTCGCGTTTGGATCCACCACCTCACTAAGTCGAGAACAGACAAATGAGTTGGCTCGAGGGCTAGAAAGCAGTGGCCATAAGTTCATATGGGTACTCAGAAAAGCGGATGAAATTGATGGTTTCACTCAAGACGAGGAGGAAGTGCCAGATGGGTTTGAAGAAAGAGTGATGGGGACAGGAATGGTGGTAAGAGAATGGGCGCCGCAGTTAGAAATTCTAGCTCATCCAGCGACAGGAGGGTTCATGAGTCACTGTGGGTGGAACTCGTGTATGGAGAGTATAAGCATGGGGGTGCCATTAGCAGCATGGCCTATGCATTCTGAACAACCCAAAAACAGTTATTTGGTTTCGCAGGTGCTAAGAATTGGGATCGTTGTGAGGGAGTGGGAAAAGCGCGATGAATTGGTGACGTCCAGTACTATTGAGAATGCAGTAAAAATGTTGATGGCGTCAAAGGAAGGAAAAGAGATGAAAGACAGAGTTGCTGAACTTAGTTATGCTCTTGGAGGATCATCTATGTCTGATGCTGCTGCTCTGAACCGCCTAGAAATAGATACTTTCATTTCTCATATCACTAGGACTGTCATCGGAAAATTAGGATAGTGCTTCAGCTCAGGATTCAATTCTAAATAAAAGTTTGAATGAATCAGAATTTACATAAATTATGGAATCAGACGACTCTTTTATTGGTTAAATGCCTATCTATTACTATCAGTTTATGAATATTTAACAGATAAAATAATTGTTATACAGTATACAACATTCTTATATAATAATAACCTTTAAATTTAAGAGTGAATACATTTGAGATGTGGACTCATTGTACTAACAATAAATTAAACCACCAAAAATCAGCATGAATAAATCTTGCTTAAGACGGAGTATTCGTTGTATCTATAAAACGGATCCAAATATTATCACATGGTGACATTAAGGACAAAACTTTTAGCATTTTTAGGCAATTTATCATACTAATTGGTATCTATTGACCCGTCTTAGAAACAAGAATTTGGGCGGAAAATTAAATGTAAGTTGACAGCTGAATGGTGAAATTACAAAAGTGTCACTTGACAGCTGAATCCACATTTATAACATCAGAAAACCAGAAAAGAATGCAACCAAACCCACCTTATTAAATTAATTGTCTGCCAATATATAAGGTCCCACTTACATAACCAAGGAACCATCCTAGAAACCTCACTGCAATTGCTTTCATTTTGGCTTTATTGTTAATTTAACTAAAGCTTCTTCATGCTATACTAACTTTCACTTTCGAATACTCAACTCTGTTCTTTCTATAAATTAATACTGCTGCTGTATTCCGTTCCCGAAATGTGTTGTTGGGAATGCAAGAGTCGGGTAGGATCACAAAGGCGATAACCGTGGAAGAGAATATATATATAATAGACGACGTTGATATGTCGATGGGTAGGTTGTTTGGAGTAGTAGATGGGATGTGTAACTTGGTTTTCATTCGGTGGAGGCTACAAGAGATGAGGTTTGACAACATTGTAACCCAAGCTCTGTCTTTTGTTTTTCATGTTATTATTTTGGGTACTTCTTTTGTAATGTTTGTACGAAGAAATTACTGAACAACCTGTATGATGAAGGGTGCATATACTTTCTGAATTTCGATATATTGTACATTGTATTATTTTTGCTTTTCATGAGGTTATTAGTCTTCACTAGTTAGTACATTTTTCCCCAAATGCTCGCAAAATTCAAGTCCCAGCTCTTCACTCACTGCTAGCTAGCAAGCTTTGGCAAATTGGTCTGGGTCATTTTCGAAAAAGGAAATGAAACTAAATGCGATAAGCCTTTTTGTTGCAGAGGAAATTACAATGAAACTCTGATGCTTACGGTATTCAAAGTTTCTAACCAGTAATATGAATTAACATCTTCTACTTACCAACTAAACACAAATTCTCATTTAAGTCGAACCACTCGTACTAGCTGAACATTGTATTTCTCTGCTTTCCACACATCGGCATGTTTAGCTCAATGCAGGAAGAGTCGGCCACAGTTGAAAATTAACAATAGACAATTACATGCTCAATTATCAGGAAAATTAGTCTAAACTACACTTTCATCCAACAAAAATGAAGAACATCCAAAACTGCATATGATATTCAGCAATGCGGATACACTTCAGTAATATTTGAGTACATTTCGCACCTCATCAATTAAAAATTAATTCACGGACTAGATGACAACCTCATGTCTTTAAATTATAAGCAACGAGGTTGTCATCAATCGCAATCACACTAGTTATACTCTAACCTTATTATTAACCATATAGCCAGTGTGATTGCGAATAACTAACTACTCTAACTAGACATTTAAACCATCAAAACCACACTGCTTATAAGTAAGAGCCTGACTCCTAGGACTAATAACAATAACACAATCAACCGAAACCTGAACACCGGGAGAATTAACCTGAAAAACCCTAACTTTGGCCGTACAATCACCTAAAACCCTAAATTCAACCTTATCATACAAACTAGCATCCTTAACCAAATCCAACCCATCAGACTGCATAAAACTAACTTTATCAACCGACACGTTACTAGTAACAGTCGTAACACTATGCGCAGGTTGGTAAAACCCGTCAAGGGTGCCGCTACCGAGAGGGACGCCGCGGTACATGAGAGTGAAGCGGGAATGGCCGTATTTGATCCCGACTTTGTTGGGGTTTGCTGCGG
The DNA here is from genome assembly GCF_048544455.1 of Silene latifolia. Classification (NCBI taxonomy): domain Eukaryota; kingdom Viridiplantae; phylum Streptophyta; class Magnoliopsida; order Caryophyllales; family Caryophyllaceae; genus Silene; species Silene latifolia. The sequence continues at coordinate 25,086,948 of NC_133536.1, forward strand.
TGAAGATGAGGCGGATGGAGAGAGAGACGGTGGTGGCGTCGGCGGCGGTGGAGGGGGAGGGAAGGATGGCGAGGTTTTGGACGGCGACTTGTTGGAGGTCGAAGTGAGGTTTTTTGGGTTTGAGAGCGAGGAGGATGATGAGGAAGACGGCGAGGAGGAGGAGGAAAAGGAGGGAGATGAGGAGGAAGAGGCAGCAGCAGCAGCCTTTGAGGAGTGACGGGGTGGAGGATGTAGGGGAGTAGTAGGAGGGGGTGGTGGGGTAGTGGTGGTGAGGGCGGTAACGTGGTGGTGGTGTGGTGGTTGTGGAAGTCATTTTAGTGAGGAGGGAGTATAGATAGGTAGACAGGTAGTGGATAAAAAGAGTGACTCCACTGACCACACCAGACTCTACCCACGGTACTCGGTAGTCAGTACTCACTAGTCACTAGTGACTTAGCAGTTAGCACTTCTTGAGATTTGTAGTTTTCATCCGTTAAAGTAAACCTGGTAAACGGGTCAATTGGGTTGAGTTCGGATCGGGTCAGTTTGGTTTTTTTATTGATTTTGGGTTGGGCCGGGTCATCTCGAGTTTCGGGTTTGTTGGTCGGGTCTATTCGGGCTAAGCAGGTCGGGTTGTTTCGGGCCGGCTCATTTTCCGGCCAATGAATAAGAGACAAAACCGTCATTTCATGTCTTTTCGGTTCAATTAGAGTTATGTTTTGTTGGATCATTTTCAGGTTGAGTGGTTTCGGATCAAGAAAGGTCAGGTCATGTTCGGGCCGGGTCGAGTTGGGTCAATTTGGGTTTCGGGTCAATTTCGGGTCTCGGGTCGTGTCAATCGAGTTGGGTTACTTTTGTCAGGTCTAGTCAAAGGGTCATTCGGATCGGATTAGTTCAGGTCATGTGAGTTTCAGTAGATCTGATAAACGGGCCAATTAGGTTGGGTTCGGGTTGGTCAGTTCGGATCGGGTCAATTTCCGGTTAATTATTATTAAGTTATTTATTAAATAACCAACTAGTTTTAGAGCCCGTGAAAATCACGGGATCGTTAATAATTGACTGTGTTTAAGTGTGTAATTTGTGAATAACTCATATGGAGTAGTCCCTCTCTCTCTCTCTCTCTCAATCATTTGTTTAAATTTAACTAAAAAACCACTTACAAATCATTTTTTAAAAAGGTAAATAAATGAACACGACTGAGGGAGCGGTATTTTAAAACAAAAGTTTAATACACTCCAAGTTTTTGATTCGGGATGATAGGCAAACCAAAATGTGAATAGCTTGGTCTCGTAAAAGTATTTCTTATTCGGTATGCAAAATAATTACGTGAATTTCAAAGCACATCCATGGTAGGATCGTACTACCATATACATACCTCCTACAATAGCATCATTAATTAAATTATCAATTTAATTAATTGTATTGCCACCTCCAATTAAGACTATTAAATATAAATACATGAACAAAAAGAAAAGAAAAAAGGAGACACAAAATTCCAATAAAATACTCTAAATTACAGAGAGATAAAAAAAAACTAACTTTTGTAAGGACGGATAATGTTGGTTTGGACAACATGGTATCAAATAAGACATTATGAATTGGTATTTGGATGAGATTTTATAGAAAGAAAATCAATTACTCTCAATTTTCTCGTTTGAGTTGCTAACGATTTTTCAATTGCTTTTTTAATTAATGGTTCTTCAATTGCCTCTTTAATTAATGATTCTTCAATTGTCTCTTTCTTATTTGACTATTTCTTTGATTGGCTTAAAGATTATAGAATATCAATAATTTTCTTCACCAACAAACACTGCAACTTGCCTCTTTATTGTTTGAATGAAGATATTGTTTTTTTGTCGTTTTGGTGCATTTTAAAGTATTTGGCACTATGTTTATCTTGCAAAAAAAAAAACGGTCGTGTACTTTTATGTGAGCAACTTTAACAATTATTCCGAATAATTCCTAGGAAAGATTACATATATTTAAAATATCACAATTTGTGTTCTAATAATATACTCCGTAGTATATATAAGATTAGATTTGGGACAAAAAGTAAGAGAGTAAAGTAAAGATCAAAACTTTATAGGTGAACTCTAATAATAACTATTAGTAGTATAAGATGAGCAAACCTAATTACACATTTCTCGGAATCACGCAATAAATAGAGATTTATGCATATACGATTCCAAACATAGCTTCTTCATATTCGATCATTCATCAAAAATTATAATCAAAACAATACTTTTATACTTCATACGAAATATTTGCCTTTCATAATTCATGAGAAAATAAAATATAAAGAAATTAAATCATTCAAAAAAAATTATTCAAAAAATATTGTGAGTTACAGAATAGTATATTTGATGGAAAACAAAAAAAAATGATTTAAAGGCTTGAAAGCACTGGACTTAGAACAATGAATTGGAGAATAAGATTCGGTTTCTACCAAATTACTAATCATGCATAATATTTATTATGCATATTATAACACTATGATAAGATCAAATTGAAATATGTGCATTGTACTTTAACAGTTTGGCCAAGCAATTTGATTTCTAACTTGTTTGACAAAATAAGAATATAACATAAGTGTTACAAAGGAGACTAAAGTGTAGGAAATAGTGAAGGACAATAATATGACAACATGTCAACAACTTATTAAAGATTTTTGCTACCATTCGATATTTCAAATACAACATTGTAGAAAAAAGAAAAATCGACAAAAATAAAAGAGTCATCCAAACAAATAAAAAATTTGTAAAGAAGATTCATAGCCATTATTTCCAATCTCGTGTATTGTTATTGATATGTGAGTATGTCATCCTCCTATAATATTAATACAAACACACAAAAAATAGCTAATAAAATTCAAATTAATTCAAAACATAATAAAATAAAACGTGAAACAATTAATTTAGTTCTTTATGTATACTTTACCTACAATTTTTTTTGAATAAAGTTGAAATTCATTCTCCTGCAATATTAATATAAACACAAAACAATAACTAACAAAATTCTAATTAATTCAAAGCATAATAAAAATAAAAAGCAAAATAATTAATTTAGTTCTTTAGCTATACCTTACCTACCAATTTTTTGAATAAAGTTGGAAATTCATTCTCCTGCAATATTAATACAAACACAAAAATTAATAACAAATTAATACAAAAATAAGAAAAATAAAATAACGAAACAATTAATTTACTTTTCTATGTATACTTTGGGTGCTATTTTTTGAATATAATTGCAAATTATGGTGAATATAATAGTTGTATATATGAAAAATTCTATTACTAATTCTCTCAAAATTTTATGAATGAATGGAAAATAAAAAATATGGTACATAAATACGGAGTATATATAGTAATGATGAAAGGAAAGTTAAAAGGTCATTAAATTAAATAAATGAAATAATGGTTAAATAAATAAGGTAAATAAATAACAAAAATTATGAGAGGAGATCAATGATTTACAATTTTTTTTTTTGTTCTGTTTATAACTTATATTTTTTATACTTTTTTTAACTTATATTTTTTAATTTTCTTAAATTGGTAATACATGTCACTTTTTTTTTGGCATGTTACATTAAAAAAAATTTAGGTTAGACTTTTAATAAGAAACTCCATAATATTAATACAAACACACAAAAAAAAAAATATCTAATAAAATTCAAATTAATTCAAAACATAATAAAAATAAAAAGTAAAACAATTAATTTAGTTCTCTATATATACTTTACCTACCAATTTTTTGAATAAATTTGAAAATTCATTCTCCTGCAATATTAATATAAACACAAAAAAATATCTAATAAGATTCTAATTAATTCAAAACATAATAAAAATAAAAGGCGAAATAATTAATTTAATTCTTTAACTATACCTTGCCTACCAATTTTTTGAATAAAGTTGGACATTCATTCTCCTGCAATATTAATACAAACACAAAAAACAAACACAAAATTAATACAAAACATAAGAAAAATAAAAAATGAAACAATTATTTAACTTTTCTATGTATACTTTAGGTGCTATTTTTTTTAATAAAATTGAAAATTAGGGTGAATATAATAGTTATATATAAATTAGGGTGAATATAATAATTGTATAAATGAAAAATTCTATTACTAATTCTCTCAAAATTTTATGAATGAATGGAAAATAAAAAATATGGTACATAAATACGGAGTATATATAGTAATGATGAAAGGAAAGTTAAAAGGTCATTTAATTAAATAAATGAAATAATGGTTAAATACATAAGGTAAATAAATAACAAAAATTATGAGAGGAGATCAATGATTTACAATTTTTTTTTTTGGTTGTGTTTATACCTTATATTTTTTATACTTTTTTAACTTATATTTTTTAATTTTCTTAAATTGGTAATACATGTCACTTTTTTTTTGGCATGTTACATTAAAAAATTTTTAGGTTAGACTTTTAATAAGAAACTCCATAATATTAATACAAACACACACACACACACACACACACACACACACACACACACACACACACACACACACACACACACACACACACACACACACACACACACACACAAAATAACTAATAAAATTCAAATTAATTCAAAATATAATAAAAATAAAAAGTAAAACAAGTAATTTAGTTCTCTATATATATATATATATACTTTACCTACCAATTTTTTGAATAAATTTAAAAATTCATTCTCCTGCAATATTAATATAAACACAAAAAAAAATAACTAATAAGATTCTAATTAATTCAAAACATAATAAAAATAAAAGGTGAAATAATTAATTTAATTCTTTAACTATACCTTACCTACCAATTTTTTGAATAAAGTTGGACATTCATTCTCCTGCAACATTAATACAAACACAAAAAACAATAACAAAATTAATACAAAACATAAGAAAAATAAAAAACGAAATAATTAATTTACTTTTTTATGTATACTTTAGGTGCTATTTTTTTTTGAATAAAATTGAAAATTAGGGTGAATATAATAGTTATTATATATATATGAAAAATTCTATTACTAATTCTCTCAAAATTTTATGAATGAAAGTAAAATAAAAAAATATGGTACATAAATATGGAATATATATAGTAATGATGAAAGGAAAGTTAAAAGGTCATTTAATTAAATAAAGGAAGTAATGGTTAAATAAATAAGGTCAATAAATAACAAAAATTATGAGAGAAGATCATTGGTTTACAATTTTTTTATTTCTTTTATTTTTGTGTTTATACCTTATATTTTTTAAATTTTTTGAACTTATATTTTTTTATTTTCTTAAATTGGTAATACATGTCACTTTTTTTTTTGGCATGTCACATTAATTTTTTTTTTAGATTAGCCTTTTAATAAGAAGATCAATAATATTAATACAAACACACACACAAAAAAAAAAACTAATAAAATTCAAATTAATTCAAAACATAATAAAAATATAAAATATAATCATTAATTAATTCACTATAATCATCGGTTTTTGCTCAACTTCAAGCAATTTTAACCGCACGTGGCATTCCTTAATCAAACGTGTCATTTCATAATCCTACGTGGCTTTTCATAATCCTACGTGGCTTTGTCTACGTGGCGTTTATAAGTCATTTTAGCCTAGGCTTTTAATAGTATTTTATAGATGTACAACAATAAACATTTAGGATGGGTCAATGCGGGTTCGGGTCAAACTCAGATCTTGAGTTTGAGTTATACAACCCCAGTTAATTTTGCCGGGTCTAAGTTTGAGTTTGGCCCTGTTTAACAAAGAATATAACCATATTTATGATAATAGATAGCACTAACAAAATATAATTGGTAAATTTTGATAGTAGGTTTGATTATCATATTAAAAATAACAGATTTAAGGAATACGTATTTTGTAGTTAGTAGATTATAATGACGAATATATGTATATAAATAAGGTTTGATTATTGATTCTTTGTTGAAATGTAGTATAGAATAATAAGTGTGATTTTAAATCGGTAATTTCAAGTCATTTTGCATAATTCGAGTTATTTACAATCCACTCAATTAATTTAAGTTGTCTAATTTACGATTGAAACCGTTATAGCACCCACACTCACTTTGCTTCTGTTGTGCTTTGGGATGAAAGTTAAAGTGATAAGAACCCTAAAAAGATTTTGTTTAAAGTTTAAATGAAACTCGCAATCACTCATAAAAAAAATGTATAAACCTGCCATCATATTTTCATATTCCTATAAAGTTATACACTATCACACCCTACAACTTTCTTAAACATTCTAAACCTTATTCTATAACACTTATATACATGAACATTCCAATACATATAAGAAATGTCGAGAATATTACCGCATTATAACATATCCACAAATAAACAACTTTAGAATTATAACATCCCCTTCTTACCCGGTCAAAGTAATCGGGAGATGTTACCGTCTTGGTTTCCCGAGGCAGTGAAATCGGAATTACAATTAAGAAACATTCATGTGGTGAACATATTTAATGAATTACAAATGAATAAATGAAGAATACAAGTGAGTTATACATAACTACTACCACATCTATGCCAACTATCGTACGACTAAACAACTCGACTCCAACTCCGTGTCTCGGCCCATGACCCCGCGCGCTACCATATGCAAACCTGTAATCAACTGCTCCCCATATGATCGAAAATATCATATGGATCAACAGGTCACCCGAAAATAGGTGACAATTTACACATGAGCCACACACGCCAGTTTCAATAATATAAATAATATAAATACTTAAGCCTGACACAATGTAAGAATATGCAGTATGACATAAAATGCATGAGACACAATATGGTATGAAAATATGCAACATGCCAACCGAAAGTACGAAACACGACTGCGCAACTATCACACTGGTACCGGGACACACCCAAACGTACCAACAACCCGGTGACGGCACCGCAGCAACGCCCATCAAACAACCGAACCGCAGTTCATAAAAGGGTACTTGGGACACACCCGTGGTACCGGACCCGGATGCTAACCAGATCCCTGCCAGACGCCGTCCCTCAACCACATGCATCCCTCCATAACTCAAGTCATTAATGTGCACATCCCTCTTGGAGTATGAAGCTCCAAGAGGCGACCTAAGCATAAGACGGTCTCCCAACCGCCTTACGCCTCCTCAACAACAACCACCTCCTCAAACATATAAAACAATCACAATAATGTAATATGCAATCCAATATATCAAAATACGACTCATTATGAGATGCACTTCCCAAACATGTCATGGACATCAATTCCTCAAGTATTCCGACTTCTTGAATCACCCTTATCCGATCCGTCCTCATATGTGTTTCCGACAACAATGACTCACAACAATTCCAATACCATAATATGATGCAAACCGACTTATACCATGAAAACTCGAACAATGCACACACAACAAGTATTCGCATTATCAAAACTGAGTAGGATAAACCTACCTTTTAGCATACTCCATAAGCAAATCCGAGACAAGCGAGGCCCATCTACCAAAATCGTCTCATCCTGCATAAATTACATAATAAATATCACAATATGTCCTACCCCTTATTAATACCAACTCATTACCCATATTACTCATGTTAATTACTAATTAATCACCCATAACAAAACCCCTATAAGTTAGGGTTCATAAGAAAAGGAGCAAGGGTAGGTCTTTACTTACAAGGTGAAAGGAAGAAGGATAAGGTGCATAATCTTCTGATCCAAGCTTGAATCCCATGGAGAGGTGTTTAGGAAGGTTTTAGAGATAAGGGAGAGGATTTGGAGTGATAAGGAATAAGGATGAAATAAGGGTTAGGTGAAATAAGATCTCGTCATATGATTTATCGCCTACGGTTGAGCCGAATTCGGTCGAGTGGAGGGTTCACTCGGCCGTCCTCGGTCGAGTGAAACCTACTCGATCCACTGCACATTCACTAGGTCTAGTCTATATCCTACTTGGTCTAGTGTACAGTCATCCTTTACTCTCGAGTAATCTCTCATCGGGTCTGAGGATCCTCTCACGCATCTCGATGGTCATTTGCGGGTCCCAAAATGTCTGGGTATTACAAGAATACTCACCCGGTTTTGGAATACACTAGGTAGTATCCCGCGCTTCGCGCGGCCTGTTTTAAAATTTAATTATTATAATTGAAGAAAAATAACATAATTTATATATGACCTTTAATATTTTTACTTATAAATAAAAATAAATTAAATTTTCTCAAATTAAATTTTTATAGGTTTATTTTCAATATTTTAAAATAAAATACATACAATTTAAATTAAAATTAATAAGTGATAATTAATTATGTTGATCAAAGTTTTATAAATTATTTTGTAACTGATCAAATATCATATTAATTAAAATAAAATTTATTCAAATAATGCAACAATCAACATTAAGTTTTCAAATTATATCATTTCACAATACGCTAGGTTCCAAATTAATTAATATTTGTTCAAAATGATTTGAATATAATTTTATGTAATTTTTAATTCTTTTATTCTATAACGTGTGATATTTATGTATTAACATATAGAGTTCAAACTCAATTATTCAAATGTTTTGATTGTGTTTTACATTTGTTATGTGTCAAACATATCTATAAAAATTACACCTTTTGTATTTTTAAACAATTATATATAAATGATGTTTAAGAGTTAACTATAAATAAAATAGGTTAAACTTGCTCAAATAATATTTTTTGAGAATTAACTTCTAAGTATTTTAAATATAACATATAAAATATTTAACTAAAAGTAATATTTAGCTAGACATAATCAATATTTATATTTGACGTATACGTATTTTAATTAAAGATATTAAAGAAAAATGTAACGTTTTTTTTTTCTACTTTTTGATGTCTTTTATAATACTATATTATTTAATAATCATTACTTTTGTTTTGATTATTCAAATGCATTCGCGATCAGTGATATCACTGTGTACATACATACTCATACACATACTCGCTATCACACTATTTAAACCTATCAAAATCACATATCTATTCAATTTCTCACAATATAATTTTTTTCATTCCCACATAAAAATTTATCTCTAAGTAGTTTTCTTTAAGTTATGTTTTTAAGAAATACAATGACTCTTCCAAATATATTTTTCTTATGATTTAATGGTCTAAGTTTTATACCTTTCTAAAAATGTCTTTTTACGTAAACATAAAATATTATGAGACACTCACTTTAATCATCTCTACAAATCAAAAGTTTTCAATAAATATAATGAAAATTATACTCAATTTGAAGCATTTTTCGCAATAAAAGTAATTATTTACATTTTAGAATTTTTATCAAAATATATTTTTAAAAAATTTAGAATCAAATCACCGTAATTATTTAATATAATTATATAATAACATTTATTAAGTTATAATTAATATTTTGCTGAGATTTATACAACATTTGTTATGTTTATATTTAATGTTCAGCTGTAATTAATACTTGTATTTAAAACTGGGTTGATACGTGGCGCATCCACAACGCTTCAACCCGTTTTATATATATATATATATATATATATATATATATATATATATATATATATATATATATATATATATATATATATAGTAATAAGATCATCTAAGTCCATGTCTTACACTTGAGTTCATGAGTTCTATTGTCATCCCTTAGATCATGTTATTGAATGGCTTAGATTAAAAGTAAAAAGCAACTAATAATATTATTCTAATGGCTAAAATAATTACCTCTCTCCTCCTACCACTCAAAGGTATAAGCATGCATGCAGCTTGTCAATCAAAACATCACTCACACACGTCCTAAAAACTTCCCCCCACTTACCATCTCTCTATTATTCAAAATTAATTTTCCCCCAAAATATTTCCCCCAAATTAAACCACATTCATTTCAACTGCTTAAGACGAAACTGCTATAAAAATCCCCCAATTTTATCGCTTTTTTGTTACCTTATTATCGTTTTTTTCTCCATTTTCTTTGCTCACTTGCAAACTGCCATTGTCGTCCTTTCAATCACTTTAGAAGGTAATTTTTTTTGGGGTTTTTAGAGTTTTATGATTTTTTTCTGGGTTTTTAGAGTTTTATTATTTGTTCTCTTCATTTATTTAGACGTTTTTTTTAATTTATTGGACATTGTTATATTATTGGACTGTATTTGATCACTGTACTTTGTCACCATTGTTGATGTACTGTTCTATTTGATAACTGTATTTGGTTTCTTCATTTTGATTAGCCAGTTATTTTTAGCACATTTAGGACATGTAGGACAGTTATTTTTTATCACTGTATTTTGTCAACTAACGTTTTTAGCATATATGTTCATATTCATTAAGATTAGTCAGATTTTTTTGAAAAATCCTACTTTTGTTGCTTACAATTACTCTTTCTTTGTTAAAATTACAGTTTTTCCATTTTTTTTTGGAGAAATCCCACTTTTGATTACCCTTTTGTTAGAATTACACTTTTGTTGCTAAAATAACACTTTATGCTGCTACAATTACACTTTTCTTTGCTAAAATTACACTGTAGCCTGTTAAAATAACACTTTATCTTGTTAGAATTACACTTTTGTCAGCTAAAATCACACTCTTTTCTGTTAAAATGTCATCATTTGCTTTGTTAAAATAACACTGTATTTTGTTAGAATTACACTTTTGTAAGCTAAAATAACACTTTATTCTGCTACAAATCCCACTTTTGATTACCCTTTTGTTAGAATCACACTTTTGTTGCTAAAATAACACTTTATGCTGCTACAATTAGACTTTTTTTTGCTAAAATTACACTCATTTGCTGTAAAAATAACACTTTATCTTGTTAGAATTACACTTTTGTCATCTAAAATCACACTTTTTTCTCGTTAAAATGTCATCATTTGCTGTTAAAATAACACTTTATTTTGTTAGAATTACACTTTCCTCTGCTACAATTACACTTTTGTTTGTTAAAATAACACTTTGTCTTTGCTACAATCACACTTTTTTTTTTCGAGAGTTTTCTCATTTGCTGTTAAAATAACACTTTATTTTATTAGAATTACACTTGTGGTCGCTATAATTACACTTTATCTTTGCTACAATTTTAACTTTTCTTTTTGTCTTATTTTTTTTTTGTATGCAACAATTAATTTTGAGTAATGTTAACAGATGTCAGGTGGAAATGAGGGTAAATCAGGCAAGTCCAAAAAAGCAAAGGTGGCTGTTAAGTTGAGTAAGGAGCTTGTTGTTGCCAAACCAACCAAACCAAATAAAACCGGACACGAAGAAAATAGCAAAGGTGGTCATCAAGTGCTTGGCCAGGCAAGCTTGTTGAGCTCGTTGAAAAGCTTAATGATGCACATCGAGATGCGGTACGGAGGATCGGTTTCGGTGGTATTCTGGAGCTTAAGCTCAAAACATATCCGATGGGTCATGTTAAAGATTTTCTCAAAGCATTCAAAGATGAATCGTATATTTTTCGGGCCAAGGATAAGGAGTTCATGGTCACCAAGCATGACGTGTATGATGCTTTTATGTTACCACTTGGTCCTAAAACTCTTGATCTAGTACCTACGGGCCGCCAAAAGGATTCTCAAGCGCCGGAGAACAAGCAATTGAAAGATAAATGGCGAAAAGCGTACAACATAAAAGGGGTTAACGAAGGCATTAATTTAGGAATTGTCTTCCAAGATATTTTAAAAAAATATACAAAAAGGAGGTCCGCACTCGCAGTCGTTTGTTCTTACGCTCGCAATGTCATCATTCCTAACTCCAACATCATACAAAGGGGTTGACTTCAAGCTTTTGAGAGTCATTGAAGATGTGGACTCAATTACGCATACGATTGGTGTACTTATGTCTTTGGAAAATTTGGTGAAGGTCGGCGAGACATCGGTGAAAATAAATGACGGGGGTGTATCCCCTTCTTAATGATTACGTACTTTCAACGTTTCGATTTCCGTGGTAAGAGTTGTCGCCACCCCGCCTCTCTTATTAAGCACTGGGACCGGCAGACGCTTTCTGACAGACTACATGGTGAGCTTGACAAGAACCGTTTGGGTCGGCTAACTTGGTCCTTGGTCAAGTATCCTCGGTGCCTTCAAAAAGAACTGTTAAGCATTGGTGGGGTGCCTAATGACAGCTAAGTGTTGGCCATTGGAAATGTGGTTAGTGATGCGGCATTACAAGTGACTTCAACTTCAGACAGGAAGAAGTTCATCGAGATTGAACTCCCTTCTGGTGTTGATGATGACGAGGAGTTGAAAGCTCGGGCTGTAGATGTAAGTGCTATTTGTTTATTTGTCAAGGCTAATTTTAATGTTTTAAAGTTACTTTTTCTTTCACTACAATTGTAATTGCGATATTAATCAGTAATTGCTTAAATTACAAGGTTGTCAGTTAAAATTATACTTTTTAAAGTTAAAATTATACTTTTGTATGTTACAATTACACTTTTGTCCTTTAAAATTATACTTTTTAAAGTTAATATTTTACTGTTGTAGCTTACAATTACACTTTCGTCCGTTAGAATTATACTTTTTGACCTTAGAATTACACTTGTCAAGGGTAAAATTATACTTTTGAATGAACACTTTTGACTGAACAATTGTCCAATTATCTGTATTTTAATGTAGGATGTGCATGAGCTTTACTTGAAGATGCAAAGGAATGCTACTGTCTTCTATTCATGGTATGCAGATGCAGCCATGACGCTCAAAAGGTTAACAGGAGGGATGAACCATTCTAGTGATCTTGTCGCTACACAATGCACGCAATCATTCTTTCAAAGCCAAAGGATGAAGGATTATGCTGTGGAAATGCAGGAGATAGCTGAACGAATAAATCATTCCGTGAAATCAAAGACTGCTCGCAACAAAGTCCAGGTGATCAGTATCAGAATGACGAGGTAGACGACGACGGGTACGAGCATCATGTTGGTGACGATGATGAAGAGGAGGACAATGGTGATGAGGACGAGGGAGATGACGAGGATGGTGATGATGTTGACGATGAGGAGGATGTTGATGATATGGAGGATGATGGATACGATAATGAGAAAGAGGTGACTGTAGATGTTGGTACAGACCGTGAAGGCACGGTGGCCGCCTCAATTGTTTCGGATGAAGCAGCCAGTGAGAAAGCACGGGAGGTGTCTACACAACAGATAATGGAGGCCGTGCAATTTTACGGCACGGCTGAATTTACGGACTCCGCTAACAGAGACGAGTACGGTAAGGACACCGACGTGGATGTTGGTAGTACTCGTGAGATTTCCGTTATTTACGTGAAAGGAGGAAGGTAGGTGGAAAGCGTGTGTGTTAAAGAACCACCAAAATTTGACCGGGAAATTCTCGAAGATATATATTCAAAAGAAGAACTTGATGAGGCCGAGAAAGAAGTTCTATGCGAATCTGCAGTGCAAAGGAAGAAGAGCAGACGATGGATATGGACGTGCATGTGGCCGGGATATTGAGATAGGCGACAATAAAAATGAGGAGGATGGGCCCACCGATCTTTGATCCACCCGTCACTCAATTGCTGATTTCGTCTGCGGAGATTATTGAAGCAGAGCGCCGAGCTGAAATGCCGGCCAGAGAAGACCAGGGAATTGGAGAGGTAAGAGAATTGGTAGCAGGGGGCTCCGACGCTACGGGAGCGGGTGTGCATGTGAGTGAAGTTCTGAATGCCGAGACGGACAAGGATGATGACAAGATTGGGAAGGGTAATGCTGACCCTGGTCTCCAATGTTCAAGTACAATAGTGGTTTCTGCAACACTAGACGATGCTGTACAAGTGGATTCTAAATCTGCGGAATTTTGTGGGCCTGATGCCGGGGAGCCTGAGAAGGGGGATAATGCTTTGTTGGAAGTTCAGAACATAGAAGTTACCCCCCCTGCCACTCAGTTCCTATTCTCGATCACTTGAGATATGTGATGCGGAGCGCGCGAAACAACATTATGAAGAGGGTGCAGGAAACGGCGGATGCGCAACGACTGACGAGCGGTTGTTAAAGGGAAACGAGCAGCCGGAATATGTATATGCGTTGCAGGCAAAGGAATTTATGGACGTAGAATGGACAAGTACTGTATATTCTACTGCGGATGTAAACGCGCTGTTCCAGGAACACCCAATATCTGTGCATGCTGAAAATGAGGAAGGGTGGAATAATGATGAGCCAAATTTGGATACAAGTTCTCAGACAGTGGTAGAGAAGGTGGTGGATGGGGCTGCACTGAAGGATCACGGAGGTAATGCATTGACCTTCAGAGTTTAGAAGTGCCTGAGATGAAGTTATTTAGTTAGAATTACATTTTTCTCTTTTAAAGTTACACTTTTTTTAGTTACAATAACACTTTTTTGTCTTAGAATTACTCTTTTTTAAGTTAAAATTACATTGTTAGATGACCACACTTATGATGAACGGTCTGTCAATCTGACTTAATTAACTACTTCTTTAATCAAGGATACTCAGATTATTTTTCACATTTATTTTACTTTAATTAACGACTTCTTTAATATTACGGAGTCGCAAAGTGAATAGTGATCTGTACACCCGTCACGCAACGCTTCGGAGAAAAGACATTATGTCCTTGATGCCTGAAAACCTTATGTCGTTAAATGTGATCGAGTGCTGGTCGATTTTGATGAACCATTTGGAGAAGGAGGAATATGGCGACCAAATGAGGATGTCATTCTTTGGTATACGTCACATGGTAATTCCATTAATCATTGCATAATATTTATGCCCACTTCTATTACACCTTTGTTACTTAGAATGACACTTTTCTTAATTACAGTGTTATTATGTGAATGTTTCACTTTAGTTCTTTTAATCCACAAAAGTGTCATTCTAACCGTCTGAAGTGTAATTTTAAGGGATAATAGTGTAATTTTGGGTGACAATGTAACCACATTAATCATATTCACTATTGCCTTTTCAAGGATTTACTGTTGCGTATGCTCAAGACGTTTGAGCAACCAGGCACACAATCGACAAAGAACTATGACGACTGTACGGATCCGGGACACCTTCATCGTCGACAGTGAGCGTACCGTTAACTTGAAAACAGACTTGCTATTTGTCCCGTTCTGCATTGACGACCATTTCGCATGCGTATGTATCAATCACAAATCAAATACAATCGACTTGCTTGGACGGGCAAAGGCATTCGATTTGAAAAAGTCGCATTTGGCAAAGCAAACGTTTAATTGTAAGTTATTGTCGATCGCTTTCTTCTGGAATGCTATCTTTTTTGTTCAATCAGTTTTTATAAGGTAATTATGTACATTTGCAGTCTAGCGCAGTGAGTGATTATTTAGAATCACGGGATAAGGAAAATAAGAACACTAGGGCACGGGAAATTCCTAATTATGTGTTGCGCCAGATACCTTTCAGCGGGATGTCACCAACTCTCAACCAACCAGAGTCGGGTCTGTTCACCATGATGGCTATGCTCTTATACGAGGGTCTTCCTTTTGAGCATGAAGACCTCGAGAAGAAGAAATCACGGTGCTATTTGGTGATCTAGCTGGTAGCTACCCTCGTTCTGGCAGACATGAACATTTTGCGCGAAGGTGTGCTCGAGAAGGTCAAAGCTTTTGTTAGCACGAAGGACAAACTGTGGAAGGTATTACAACGAAGCGTAGACGACCCCGTGCCAATGTGAAAAAATAACAAGCTTAATTTAGTAGTTCTTTTTTTGTGGGAATATTCCCTTGGCTATGTAAACACTTATTTCATACTTTGTATTATTTGCAGATGTTAGCAACCTTAATGTAGACAGTTAGTTTTTGTGTAAATAATCTTACAACATTCTATAAAAGAATGCCTTTTCCTCTCAAGCAAGATGCACCACAATCGTCTTTCAATGTATATAGTTCAACAATATAGAGTAATATGTTATGTTAAATCGATCGAGAAGAAAGTGTGACTTGTAATACACAAAAAGTGTAATTCTAACCGTCGAAGTGTAATTCTAACAGGCAATAGCAGTGACAGATAGACCTTACATTACATAAAATATAAATGTAATTTTAAAAGGCAAAAGTGTCATTTTAGGAGTTTTATTTATGAAAAGATAGTAATGTTGTTTTACCTATTTAAAAGATGGTGCAATAATAACTATGTTATAATGCTTTAGTATAGACGAAGTGTAATCAAATTGCATACTCTAATTATAATGAGTTTAAGTGTAATTCTGATCATAACAATCCTACCGTAAGCAGATATGAGGCCATTGCAATTTTATTCCCTAGATATGCGTACTTTTCAGAACATAATTTGTCATAATAGTTAAGAGTGAAAATTTCAACGTTCTGAATTTGCACATTATAACTGTGTCGTCTAAAAAAAAATACTTCATCAAAATACATTGTAATACCAACGGCGACCAGTTGTCTTCCTGGCAGTTTGATGTCTAAACACAATACGAAACATCATGTTGTACCTCGTATTTTGTGTAGACATCCCAAAAAATTGTACTACTTATTACGTATTATATTGATTATTCTAAGATGCCTTCTTCTTCTTCTTCATCTTCTTCTTCTTCTTCTTCTTCTTCTCCTTCTTCTTCGTCTTCTCCATCTTCTTCTTCTTCTTCCGACGAGGTTTCTGACGATTGCGACACTGGCGGGTGCTCTGCGAATGGGTTATGGCAGTTCCTTTTGTCATGGTTAGCTAATCGCTTGCAATTTTTACATATACGTTTTGGCTTCCTTGCCAAAACAACTGCTTTTTCCTACTTCGACAACATTCTCTTTCCGCTCCCTTTGTTCTTGGATTTCTTGGGCGGCAAAATGGTTATCTCCTCACTAGGAGAACATCCAAGAATTTTCTCCAACTGTTGTCGTTTATTCAATGGTGATCCTAATGGTGAGAGTTTCTCCTTAAACTGTCTAATTAGACTAGAGAAGTTCTCGACATCATTCTTCAATTTGCCCATGAGCAACCCAACTGTCTGATGAATCTCCGACCACATTACTGACATCGCAATCTGTTTTCCATCTATTATATCAACGTCCTCAGTTGCCTCACCATTACAATCGAACATTTTAGACAACCTTGCATCTTTACACCATCTTTTAACAATACATTGTTCTGGAATAATCTTCACTCCGTTTGATGTGTAAATCCATATGACATGCCGGCAAATAATGCCTTTCCTCTCAAGCATTCTGCAGCTACAAGTGGCTTTCAAGTTTCAATGTATCTAGTTCAACAATATAGAGTAATATGTTAGTGAAATCAGTCAGATGAAGGTTTGACTGTAATACACAAAAGTAGCATTTTAATCAATAAAAGTGTGATTGTAACGGATAAAAGTATAACTTTAATCAATTTGTAATTTTAACTACCCAAAGTGTAATACTAATCAATAAAAGTGTAATTTTAACGGATTAAAGTATAACTTTTGCAACCCAAAGTATTATTTTAACAACCCAACGTATAATTCTAACAACCCTAGGTGTAAATTTAATCAACAAAAGTATAATTTTAACGGATAAAAGTATAATTTTAGTAAACAAATGCTACTGAAATGATACCTGGCGTATGTGACCTCATAATTTATGTCCCTGTTTGCATCTCTTACAAAGGTCACTTCTAAAGAGCCACACTCAGTGAATCCTCTACTTTTACAAGTACCAATTGAGCACTTGGCCTCTTCTTTAAATTCCTCGAATACTTTATGACTGTACACTTCCGCCCCGTGCACTTCAATAGCTAGATGCGTTGATATTTCAGGGAAACGTATCTCATTACGTTGTCAATTTGTTTCGTGTGTGTCTTTGCTTTGTCCATCGCGTTGTCAAAACGCATCGTAAACTCAACTAATGTTCCCGACTTACTCTCAAATCTCTTAAAAAAACTATTTTCGCTCTCTGATCTTTGGGTTGTCCTCATAACACCTCCCATATCTAGTTCCCTACAATGAGCCATAACCCACTCGCTTCCTTTTAGCGTACATTTCTTGGAACCGATCAATGTTATTAACATTGTGTTCCCGGCCAATTTCTTCCCATTTTGCATCGAACTCTGCCGCTTCAATGTCTTCATCCCATATTATGGCATTCAATTTCTTTAGAAACACTGAATAATCATCTCTCGCCATTCCATACTTGCTTGGAACCTTGTTCATGATATGCCACATACAATAGCGGTGGCGCGCTATCTTGAACACCAATGGCACCGCTTTAAGAATACCAGGATCCTGATCGGTGATAATGTACTTAGGCTCTTTGCCACCCATCGCACCTTAAAACGGGTGAACACCCATTTAAACGAGTCTGCATCTTCATGAGCAACAAGCGCTCCACAGAAAGTGACTGACCGTTTATGATTATCAACCCCCGTGAAAGGTGTGAATGACATGTCATACTTATTGGTGGAATACGTCGGATCAAACGACACCGCATCCCCAAAACCGAGTAGTTCCTTCTAGCGTTCCCGTCGGCCCATATAGCTTTACTAAGGCTACCGTCAGAATCAACATCATAGTCAAAGAAGAACCCTGGTCTAGTAATGTGACCAATTCCTTAAAGTGGTCCACGAACATCTGACCGTCCCGTTCATGAATGTAGCATTTCACATCCCTGTGAAAGTTCTTAAAAGAATTCAAACTAGCACCGATGTTTTCAAACCCATTAACATGTTCCTTCGAATTTTGTAAGTCTTCGTAGCTCCTATCTTCACTTTGTTGGATTATTGACAATCTTTTAGATGTACGGATTTTAATCACCAAAAACATAATTAAAACAGATACAAATGTATAAGTTCAAAAAAAGAAAAGTGTTGTTTTAACAATAGAAAATGTAATTGTAGACTCAAAAAGTGTAATTTTAGATGACAAAAGTGTAATTCTAACAAAATAAAGTGAAATTATAACATAAACAAGTGTAATTTTAATCAAGAAAAGTGTAATTTCAATCAACTCACCCTTGAATTATAAAGGATTATCATTTTGTGATAGTCTCATTATGTTGCATGCCAACTTTTGGAACTCTCTATCTCTCGGCGATACGAGTTCATGGTTGTGCCCACTGTGGAATCTGTCAATTCGTAATTCCCCCTTCATCAAGAACAGCCTAATCCTCGCTTTGCAACCAACACGCCTGACTTTGTGTCTCCTACCCGAGTCCTGGCCGCCACTACACTCCAATTGTCCCTTCTGTTTGAACCCCTCCCGGTTGCAAACCAACAGTTTAGATTTGATCTCCCCTCCACGCCATCTCTTAGTCGTGTACTTACGCACATCAAAACCACAAGCAACAAAGATAAATTCTATAAAATGTCACTTTGCTTCCTCTATTTCCAGAATTCCCGACCAACATAGGGGTGAACTTAGCTTCAACATCTTTGCAAAATTCTTCTTCGTTCGGCTTTCGTTTTCCATTGTGCTCAATATTATCTGACAATAGCGTAATTATTATCAATTGTTTTCATAACAACTTAAAGTAACCCATATATTTGTTAAAATTATATATTTCTTAAAATTACACTTTTCGTAGTTATAATTACACTTTTGCCTGTTAGAATTATACTTTCTACTATTACAATTATAGTTTATAAACTTGCAGCTTTTCTGTTACAATCAACCCTTTGGTTGTTAAAATTACACTTTTCTGTGTTACAATTATACTTGTTTCTTTTAGAATTACAGTTTGAAAACTTACAGAAATTGTCTTTTGCAATCACACTTTTACTAGTAAGAATTAATGTTTACAAATTTAGAACTTTTGCCTGTTATAATAACAATTTAACTCGTTAAAATTACATCTAATCTGTTAGAATTATACTTTTTATTATTACAATTACGCTTTCAAAACTTGCTTTTCTCATTACAATAAACCATTTGGTTGTTATAATTACACTTTTGTCTCTTACAATAACACTTTTACCTGTTAAAATTATACTTTTATCAGATATAATTACACTTTTATAAGTTATACTTACGATATTGACAATTTCAATTTAAGATACAAATATTACACTTTTGAAATTCAATTCTATCATAATAATTACAATAATACTTTGGTGGCTTAAAATTACACCTTTTGCAGTTAAAATTACAATTTCATCGAATTCACTGTTATAAATTTCAAGCCTGACACTATGATGTTGAACTTATTATTCACAGAGTTTAACTTCCATCATCGAGAAGTTTAACTTATTATTCACAGAGTTGATATTGAACTCCATAATGATGGAGTTCATGTTAAAAGAGTGGATTCTGATTTTACATAATAAAAAACAAGCTTAAAAAATAACCTAAAATACACTTCCTCATCATATTTAAACAATCAATAATATCTAACCTAATGTTTTCATAAAAATATGATATATAAACTAACATGAACAAAATAAAAAAAAACAATCCAATAATTACCATGGCCAAATGGAACCATTTGCAAATCCGTCATTTTTTACGTTGGACGTTGGTCTTGTTGTTTGTTTACGAGCTTGGAGGATAATAATGGAAGATGATCAAGGAAGGCGATAATGAAAGTGATAAAGGAAGATGAGAAATGAAGAAAGTAGGATTTGCTCTCAATTTTCGCCAGTCTGATAAGTTTTTTTTTTCAAATTTTGTTTTGGTGGAGTATGTTTAGAAATGTGTTGAGGAAGGTTGTTGAGTGATTATGCATGTGTTTGTGTGTGCACAGTGGGTAATAGCCAATTGTCTTGACAAACACATCCTCTCTCCCCGCTCACCCTATTTCTTTTTTTTTTTCACGCCTATAATGGCCTTAAAGTAGGCAAATCTCCACTCTCCATTCTCCTAATCCAAGGGCCCTAATAAAGACTTAGGACTCAAAAGATATTAAGACTTGTAAAGAACTTATCACTATATATATATATATATATATATATATATATATATATATATATATATATAAGATTATATCCTTCTAGAGTATTCCAGATACTTCCAAAAAGCACTTGAAACTCCTGGACACTTTAGAACATTCCGCCAAATTTAGCATGAACAATTATACCAAAACAAAGCAACATCTTCGGATCAGTAAGTTGCTATCGGTGTAGAGGTGGACAAAGGTATGTGTGTTGGCCCAACTCGGCCCGTACTCTTGACCGACCCGACTCACCACTAGTGTAGGGCTTGATCTTCAATTTTGATATTCCGTCCCGCTTGGCCTGTGGAACAAAAAAAAACAACTTGCCCGACCTGACCCATGACGAGTCGGTCCCCACTCCCCAGCCAAACATGAGGTAGCAATGTAGCATGGCTCGCCCCGCTTTCTCATATGGGCCAGTCCCGAGATAGGGCTGACCAGGCCTGGCCCGTTGCCAGTTCAGCCTGACTCGATCCGCTGTCCAGCACTCCAGCTCTACACCGGTGACATCTCGCCTGACCCGCAAACTACACTTTTTTTTTTTTTTTTTAAGAAAAAATAAATCAGACAGCGCTATTTGACCCTCTGGATTTAGACGTAGTCGTGAAGAGTACATCGGAAGCAATTGCCCAAATTTTCTCTCAATTATCTCACGCTAATACGCTATATCACTCTCGTTTTGCAGTTTATATACCCTCCTAACATCCCTCACTTTTTTGTTCCATCTGACAATAAAACATGGAGAATAATGAGAAGAGCGAGTCTTCAACTTCAATCATCGACGATTCAATTTCAAAACCATGGCAGTCTTATCATACCGTCTACACCAACGCCAAAGCTGGTATTTTCATTATTCTACCTTTGTTATTTTCGTAATTAATTACAACATATTACAGCTACACACATTTCTGAACCAATTGTCCAATTCGTCTCCCCTAAGACACTATCGTGCATAAGCTATTATAAGGCCGTTGTACTTACTGAATGCATTTTAGCAAATTATACTTCCTCCGTCCTGATCATTTGCATTTGTTTACCTTTGATCAAAATACCCCTCACAATCAATATAAAAGATAAACAAATGACTGAGACGGAAAGAGTATTGGTTTTGTTGGGGTTCTTGGATTTTTTTTGTTGGTAAAATCAAAGCCATGAATATACTATTAATCTAATCTACTGGGTGTAAATTATTTGTCACCCTATTGCAGATTTGCAGTTGTTGACTTATCGGAGTTGAAACTACAAAAAATTAAGTTAAATTTCTTGTTTTTCGCTATGTGTTCTAGCTTGGATTATTGTTTGCTCAGCAATGTTTGCATCTTGGTCAAGGGAAAACTTAAACGTACAGTTTGGTTTTCGAATGCAGGTCTTCCTTTAGAATATCGTTTTTGTTTGCTAGTCGACTTTTCAAATTTTAGGCCTCCCAGCCAGTGTCCTTTGAGTAATTGAGTATTACCTTAACTGAGAATTATGTTGTTGCCTCGAGAAAAAATTGAATCTTACATACGCTTGTTGAGCAAACAGTAGTCCAAGCTGCAACACTTAGATGTTATCCACTTCCATCTGTTTTTGGGTGTCTTGAATTATGTTTAGGATTCACTAATTCAGTGTCGCTAGTGATCCGTCTCTTTAGATGTTGGTACGTGACATGTGACGGTGAAGATGAAATCAGAGGTCTTTTTTCTGAATCTTGATAGCATTCAACTGATTCTGTGATTGGAGACATTCAGAATTTTCAGAGTGCACATGGAGTCTGCGCTTAGGTTGGTTTAAACTCGTGAATGTACAGAGTTTTTGCTAGATTTTGTGACTAGAAAGGCAATTGGGTTGCCTTTTACTTTCCCCAAATAAGTGGTACAGAATCGCTAATATAGACTGATTTGATCTTCTCTAAACTTTATCCAACTGGACTGATTGAAATCAGTCTACAAAGAAGAATTCAATAGGGTTACATTGTTGTGAGTTTTAGTCCAGGAGCATGTGCTTTTCTCGTGTGTCTCTCGGCCAGATATGAATTTGTCTCTTCTACTCTGCTTATTCTGTTGAACAAAGTTCTTTTCCATAGTTGATGGGAAATTGTTGATTAATGCTTTTCATTTTAGGTATGGATGGGGTTGACAAGGAAAAGGTGCAAAGAATAGTATATGAAATGAGCAAAGGCTCAAAGTATTTTGAAAATGAGGAACGTAAGGAGGCTTTGATGAGGCAGAAAATTGAACACATGCGTGCACGGTGTGCAAAGCTTACAACTGCCGAAATAGCTCAACATCAAAAGGTTCTTATATAACATGGATAACTGTTTTTAAATTTTTTAGTTCATCTATTTCTTCTAATTTCAGGAACCTAGTCATACATGTATTTCTGTACGTAACATATGTGTGGCATCAGTTCTTGATCACCAATCTTATATACGGCTTTTAAAATGGCCAGGTTGCTGAGAGAAGAATCACAGAATTAGAAACCACACGTGATTTGACAAGAACTTGGCTTCATGTAGATATGGATGCCTTCTATGCGGCTGTTGAAACATTAAGCAACCCTTCGCTGAAGGGAAAGCCGATGGCTGTTGGCGGCATGTCTATGATATCTACTGCTAATTACGAGGTGGAGGAATTCTGGAAATTATTTATCAGAATTTAAGTTTATAAGCAAATTGTGTATACTGAGAAACTGATTAATTGATGTCTAGGGAAACATCTGGATGTAATGACTTTTGTCCACCAGGCTATTAACTTTCTCATATGAAGATTTTGTTCACTTCTAGGCACGGAAATTTGGTGTTCGTGCTGCAATGCCTGGCTTTATCGCACGTAGATTGTGCCCAGAGCTAATCTTTGTACCTGTGGATTTTAAGAAGTATACTTATTATAGTTCTTTAACTAAAAAAGGTTAGAGGTATTTAAGATGTGGCTTCTCTCTGATGTCTTATGTGCTGCTTCACTTATTAATCCAGTTTGCTTTGCTATCTCCAGTGTATCAGAAATATGACCAGAACTTCATTGCTGCCAGCTTAGATGAAGCATACCTTGATATAACCAAGATTTGCCGTGAAAGAGAGATGAGCAGTGACGAGGTATATCCCTAGATATTAAGTCCCTGGTTTCCTTTTCTCCCTTCCCTAACGTGTAGAAGCTGATTACTCTGTGCAAAAAAAAAAAATTACATTCTTATTACTCTTTACTGCTAAGGTTGCTGAAGAGCTTAGAAGAGGTGTTTTTGAAGAAACAGGACTTACATGTAGTGCTGGTGTGGGTCCAAATCGATTACTTGCTAAGGTGGTTCTATTAACTTTCTTATGTGATGTTAATTCCTGTAATTTAAAGTTTAAAGACGAAGTGAACAAAGTATTTTACGTTTTTGCATGATCTACCACTCACCAGGTTTTGGTTCATATAGAAAAAGTAGATCAACTCGGCCTTTCTTTTATTGCAATGTTTGTCAATTTGAGTCGATATAGAGTCATTACATATAGTAAACTACATTCATTTCACTTTCCAGTAAAATTATAGCTTTGTGTTTAACTTTAGGCTTGAGCTATATCAGAAAGTTGTTGTTGAACACTTGAGCAACTAATTATACTCCGTGTGTATCCTCAAAAGGGGAAGAATTGAGAATTGGACGAGCTGTTCATAGGTTCTGCTTCTCTGATATACTTCCTAAATTAATTTTATGGTAATGTTATATATTTTTACAGGTTTGTTCAGATATAAACAAGCCAAATGGACAGTTCATTTTGCCAAATGATAGAATGGCTGTTATGACATTCATATCCTCCCTTCCAATACGAAAGGTATTTTCTTGTAAGTCTTACTTCTGATTTTATTGTACTAGATAAATGAATTGGAAGTAAATACTTATTTTATTGATGTTTTGCTGTTCCTTCAACAGATTGGGGGCATTGGTAAGGTTACTGAGAATGTTTTAAGGGATGTCTTTGAAATTAAGACATGTCAGGATCTTCTTCAGAAGGGAGGCTTCCTCTGTGCTTTGTTCTCTCAGTCCTCAGCAGGTTTCTGATCAGTCTCTTATAGTGCTGCTATCTTCATCTGTTAATATGAAATGTTTCAGCGAGTGTATATAGCACAAGTTGACATTACCTTCAAGCTTGTTAATTTTAAGAAGGCAGGAGATAAGAAACATATGCAGAAGTTTTGCTTGTAATCTACTCAGTCAAACTCGATACAATAAAAACCATGAAATAAATCGCACGTAGTGTACCACCACTTAGTCTACATGCATAAAAATAATGCCGCAGCTTTTGGGAGTACTACTTCCAACACACCCCTTGCTCAAAATCTGTAAGATTTAGTTATCTCCTCTACCACAATGGTCCAGGTTGAACAACTTGATGACAAAAGTCAATTGAGGCCAATAAAAGCTGTATGGAGGCAGTACATGTTTAATCTTTTCTATGCCAAACCTTCTGATAAAGAACGTGCATGGGAAGCTGAACTTGATGTTGCACTGGTAATTATAAAATCTACAACAAACCAAATTGGCCCTCTGTCTCACATGCTCCATAAATAATCTGACCTTTCCATAACACGATAACATATTATATATATACATTTGATGTACAAATACCATTGACAATATCATATTCTACTGCAGACTTTTTTCTCTCTGTCGGACTGGGGCTGGGAAGCACCGATACTCCACAAGTGAGGCTGCGGAAGAGTATGAGTAATGAGAGAACATTTTCTGCAACTAGAGATGAAGTGTTTCTCTATCAAAAGTTAGGTAATTATGCACTAATGATGTGAATATGGCTCCGTCATTATCTATGTAGTACTTTTGGCTTGTTATATTAGACAATAATTTCTGTCGAAATCATAGATGCTCCAGGGTCCTAAACAATGGTTTTAAGAACTAGGAAAATCTATTATTTCTGCTGCTTCCTTTTCAAACCGGCTGGCATGTTCCATCTTTAGATATCTTAGAATCTTTTCTCCCTTTCATTTCTACAACGGGTGCTTAACGTGCATAAGTCACTTTTTTCTTTGACATCGGTAGTACCTTCACAATTTTTAATCATCACTGCCTGTAAAAGTCATTAAAGCTGAAGCTGATCAGTTTTTTTATCTCCTTTTTTTTTGGTATTAAAGGGCCTTAAAGCTGAAAAACCATTCTTGATTGAAATTATTTTTTTACTTCAATCCAATCCAATCCAATGGTAAATATTTTCTTTTTTAGTACAATCTAATCCAACGGTAACATTCCTTTTTAAGCAATTACTTAGACCAACTTATCCTTACAAAACCCCCAATATTTACACAAAATGCCATTGGTTATTTTAGTTCACCATCTAAACCAAGGGCAGTATGAGGGTTTACCCTTGTTACTAGTTTGCCTAAAAACTTGTGCAAAAAGGCTCGT
Source organism: Silene latifolia (assembly GCF_048544455.1). Taxonomy (NCBI): domain Eukaryota; kingdom Viridiplantae; phylum Streptophyta; class Magnoliopsida; order Caryophyllales; family Caryophyllaceae; genus Silene; species Silene latifolia. The sequence continues at coordinate 25,113,115 of NC_133536.1, forward strand.
TACCAATAAATGTGATTGGAGGGAGTACCAATCATATGTACAGAATGCCAAACCGTGTCTATGCCAAACTGATGTGGTTATTACCCAATCTCTCCCGGTTTCTTTTCAGAGGAGCATTAATCATTCTTTGTTTGGGCTTTCTCATTCTTGTGGTTATTGAGCAAGTGATTTGTATAATATGAAACCAAGTGGTGGTTTAGATTTTCTACATGTCTCTTGTCCCACTGAGTTCTATGCCTTCAGCTTGAATGAATCATGATTGCTGCTTCCATCTCCATATACATGCTTTTCTTTGGTTGTTCAAGAGCTTTTGCATTCTTGCAACTGGCATTTTGAATGGGAAAAGGTGATAAATGAGCCGGGATAGTTTTGATTTTACAAGGAATGACACATGGACAGCCAAAGTATCTATTGCCCTCACTTGTTTTCCATTGAGCTGAAATGTGTGATACCTGATAAAATTAGGATGTAAGAAGAAATTCATAAGTTCACTTTCAGAGGTGCACTATGCCTTGTACTCCGTAGTGAACTAAGTCTCTTGCTCTACTAACTTGTACCGATTGAGCCATGAAAATACTACTCAAGTAATCTGCGTACTTCTGAATTCTCAAACGTTGCTACCTTCCAGTCACACTAGTACTATTGAATGCTATCCAAGAAAAAAAAAATACAGTAAAGGCTAATATTTCCGTGGCTAATTTACTTAGGATGGTTTTTTGTCCAGCTGAACTTGCGGAGATGCTTTCATCTGATTTGCAAAAGGAAGAACTTCATGGACGGAATCTCACACTCAAACTGAAAACTGCGGGCTTTGAGGTCTGCTCCTCTCTTTTATTCTCACTTTTTTTTTCCTGTCGTGTTAGTTTTACACTTCACTTTAACTGTGCGACACGCGTCCGACACTCCGACACAATACGACACTTTGACACTTCATTTTATGACAAAGACACGAAACTTCTTCACAAAACGACTGTTGCCGACACTCCAACACCGTGTTTTGTAAGACACTTCCAGCCGAGTTGGAGTAACATAGATACTTGATGGTCCCTCGCCTCCACCCTAAATATGAGCAAATGCATGCAGATGCACCATTACATGTGTTTGCATGTATCCTTGCACGAAACATATCATGAACAATTCTTCAACTGTTGCAAATTGATGCTGTATAGGACTCCCAACCTTCTTGTTTCTTTATTTCCTAGTTCCAACATTTTTTTTCTTTCATATGTTCATTGATTTTATAGTGTTGTGCATTCATTCGTGCTTGGGTATTTGGTGTAATTGCATGAAGATGCGGAATGACTTGATTTTTTGGGTCCAGGTTCGAACTAGAGCTGTGACATTGCAGAAGTACATATGTTCAAGTGAGGATATATTGTGGCATGCTAAGAAACTGCTGAAAGCTGAACTTCCTGCATCTTTAAGACTTATGGGTAAATCAGTCTCACTTTTACATACACTTCTCATGGTCTTTTCACAAAATGTCTATTATGGCAAAACTGTTTTCTAAATTAACCATCTTCCAAAACTACTTTCTTGACTTACCAAAATTAGCCATTAAACTGTAAACATGATATTCTTCTTTCCACAACTTGATTTCCTCCACTTCCTCTTCTTTTGTGGTCCGCATATCTCTCTCCATTGCTCTGTTCTTCTTACAAATTGCAACACAAGTCCTTTGATCCTTTCCTCTTTGAAATCGACTACTAAAAGAGCAGACTACAAACTTGAATTCAGTTTTTTTTTTTCTCTCTCCATAAAATTATTATAAATCCTGTGACTTTGAAAAGTAACCATTCTACAAAAACACAATTTCAAGTTGCTTCCATTTAGTAACATCTAAGTTTTACTCCAATGTCAGTTTCACAATTGACATGATTATATAACAATAAGATGGCTCATTTTATATACACAATCATGCATGACCAACTATAACTACGTTAGCTAACAAAAATTCAGCGTTTGTTCATTTTCTTTTTCAAGACTTATTATGATCATTTTGAAAAATAGTTTTACAAGATGGTTGATTTGGAAATAGAATTGACAAATTGTCACCTTGTCTCCCGTTTCCTTTACTTGTGGAATATTTAACCCACTAATGCATAGTGGTAGGCTGGTAGCTATTAAAGTCCGGGCTGTTCTTTATTATATTTTCCGTTCTTGAAAGTCATTCTTGTTTTTCATGATTGGTATTGCTTGACAGCATGACTTGTGTCTTTTAAACCTGTGAATCTGAAAAATAATAGCTTTCTGTTGTATCAGGGGATGTGTCGGAAGAAAATAGTAATTCTAATACAAATTTTACAGGGCTACAGTCCTAACTCCAATAGTTGACCTTACTATAATTATTGCTATATTATAAATTGTTGGATGTGTAGATAGATTATCGATAAGCTACAGTTTTAAACATATAGAAGTGGTCACCTTGTTTTTCTGCGTACGCTGGTCTCACCCTTCTGGCCTTCTTGGCCTACCATTGATAATTTTGTGCGATTGCATTCCTGTGCCTCCTAGATTTCTGTTAGAGAAAATTTGTAATTTTGAGGATGTTCTTGTTGAATATTCTGGTTTTCTGACAGGTCTGCGAGTTTCTCAGTTTAGCGAAGATAATGTTGGTCCATCTGATCCTTCACAGAAATCCATCACCAGTTTTGTGATTAAAGGGGATGCTTCTGGAAGAGATGCCCATGGCTCTGATGATTTAAAATTGATTGATAGTGATGTCATAAATAATATCGCTGATGATTATGATCATTTTCCTGATGGTGTCCACCTAGATGCCTTCACCAGTGATCAATTATCAGATTTGGGTTGTAGCAGCAGCTATATTAGTGATAATGATGAAGATGTGAGAGGGAAGATCGACCCTCTCAGTAATATACAAGCAAGAGTATGTCTTGACAGTAATGATTTTTTTTTTTGGAATGTTTATATTTGGTGCATTGAGATTTGGGCTAATTCCACTTTTGCGCGCTAAGGTTTCTTTAATACGGAGTACAACTTTAGTCAAGTGAATGTTGGAGTTGGAGCGTTGGACAATACTGTTTTTTTCTGACTTAGCTTCGAAAATTTTCAACTTCGGTGACAATTGAAAACATAGTAAAAATCCATATAAATTTTAACGGTTAGCATAATGCCACGGACCTTATGCATGATGCCACTGGAATTTATTAGTGTAGAAACAATGATGATCCTGTTCACTGACTTCACTCTAACGAAAGCCGTGCAAGAGGGGTTTTTGAGCCGTGGCATTATAGTTGTCGTAAATTAATGCTATTTCTAAGCACAATGAAGTGTTAAAATTTAGATTTAAGCTCAATCCTCACACCAAAATAAAAAAAAAATCCATGTTCTTAGCTCAAAACCTTAGGTCACCAGAATGAAAATTTTTCTGCGTTTTTCTGCTGTTTGAATACCAAAACCGTTTTAAGCAAACCATGTTTTATTTCCTATATATCTTTAAAGTTTACTTTTTTCTTTTTGCCATTATTATCTCAGGATAGCTCTCTTGCACCAATTGTTCATGTTTCCGAGTTACGGGAACCTGATGCCTGCCAATCCTCTGACATCAGATTACCTGTTCATGATTACAAAAAGACCGATACATCCGAGTGTACTAATGCTATGAATGATGACGCGGTCCCTTCTTCATCCTTGCAAGCTCAGTTTCAATGGGTGGATGATTATAAATGTTCTATTTGTGGGATCGAAATGCCTCTTGAATTCGTTCATGAAAGGCAAGAGCACTCCGATTTCCATCTTGCTGAAAGGTTGCAGCAACAGTGCTCTAGTAGCAACTTGGCAAATCACTTGTCGAATACTCCTAAAAGGTAAATACATTCCCTCATCCCTCGACTATCTCGACACAACTTTTTTCGGTGATAATGCGCCATGAATTGGACTAGACATTAATCTAGGAGCACACTGAAATCAGTCAGATGTTTGCTAAAATTTCATTGTTTTTACAGGATGATCTTGGAAGAGTACCTTGTAATGTTAGAATTTTTCCACTTATTATTTGAGATTTGAGCTATTTCTTAATTATGTGAGCTGAAGTGTAGTACGTAGTATTGCCAATACGGAGTATATAGTTTAGATGAACTGTGACTATGTTATACCTTGATGAAAGAGGGAAGGTTTCCATAATCTAGGCGACCAATGTGAACCGTAGTTGAATTTGTAAAACCCGAGCACCATAGTTGAATTTGTAAAACCCGAGGGGATCAAAAATGCAATTAGCTCAAATCTCAGAAAATCAAAGTGAATTTTCCTAGATTTGATTGCATCTCCGTAGAGCACAAGTTTTGCTTCCCCTCTTCATTCTCATCTCATGCTTTGTTGTCTGTACTGTCACACTGAAAAACCTAATTAGAAGAATGATGATAGACAATGTTGTGAAGCGATATCAGCTATTTATTTCTTTATCGATTCTGCTTTGTATTAGGGCTATTCAGAATGACCATGGTAGCCCAAGCAGGCAGAAAAAACGCAAGTCGACAGCAGAACAAGGCAAATATATTCCTATTGATAAGTTCTTCAAGAAGCGTACTCAAAATATGTAAGAAAGTTTATGTTAAATGTAAATTGTAAATGTTTGCAGTGTATAGTTTCGCATTCACAGCAAAAGAGATTAGATAAGGGAGCAGAAAGGCAGGGATCTGAATATCTAATGTACCACTAAATAATTATATGTTGTTCTTCTTGTAAAGCTTGTTTTCTTGAATTTGTAATTTGTTCATATTGGTGAGACAAGAATGTTTTGGGCTTTATCCCAAAACTTGCCTGTATTGACATTTCGAAGAGTTGGTTACAAAGATTCACTGTATTTACAAGAATTAAGTACCAATAGATAGCCTGGTTTACTCGCTGTGTTGACCCGTTAACATCGAGAACTCAAATCATTTGATGAGGGGTTGATTTAGCACCTAAAGATTCGAATTCGTTTTTCTGAGTGCAGTAATGTGAAAACTTGAAAAAAATGAGCATTATTGACATTGTGGTCTAGCGGAGTAGCCGCCCGCTCTTGCCTGAAGCTGATCCCTTGACATTGTGGTCTAGGGACTCTTGCTTGAAAGTTGAAACTAATCCCGCCAGAGTTTTAAGATTGTGTTGGTTATGTCAAGGTGTCGTCACATTTGAGACTAAAGTTTTGATATTTAGCAAAGACTGAAGTTTTTTTGGTCTTGGAATAATTTGTTTTATTTTTAAAATTGTTGGGAGTTTAGCTAACTTCTCATTCAGAATCGAAGAATTCATGGGTCTAGAATGCTACGAGATGCTCTAATGTATCTCTAGATTCACTATCGAAGAGGTTATTAAGTTAAGGTCGTTACTAATCAGATTATCTTATTAGTCGTAATTATACATGTTTTATATTTAGTCATTTACTCATTTTCGCTTGTTTTATTTTTTTGGGTTATTTAACATGCATACTCTGAACTATAAGCGGTCTTCTCATAATACTCTGAACTACATTTTAACTCAAAATAAACCTAACTTTAGACACCCTCTTCTTAAAATCAAAGCGTCACAAGCTGAGAACCTTTCACAAAAAGGGAGAGGGGACAAGGCGGGGCACCCCCCATGTGCTTCCCCACTCACCTCTCATGGGTATTTTGTGAGAGGAAATGGTATCCGTCACAAGGTTGTGACTGATATCGCCGTCTTCAATGACACAGACTCGGATGACCGACTACCTGTTTGGCAGGTCATTACCATTTTAATTTTTTTTCTTAATTATATACTATGAATACCAGAAGTCCATAACTCCATAAAAAACTGAGCCTCAACGGAAACCTATAGCCCCACCCGTCACTAACATACACCCTCACCAACGCTGCCGCCATCTAACTCTTCGTTTCCACCCCTGCTCATTCATCAATCACTATTACCATTCATTCCTTCGAAACCCCATCTCCTTCTAATCAACTCGTGGCAGACCTACCTCACCGCCATTCACTCCAGCTCATACCATCTCATTTCGAGCCATCCATAGCTGTCGGAATAAGCCATTGTTGAGCCACCTGGCCCATCGTGATTCTTACCCTCAAGCAACCTCAACGATCGGGCATTGGGTCATCGTTACAGTCCCTCGCCTCCTTTCCCCACCAAATGCGTCCTTCTTGCACCACCATAAAACCCACCTTTTGTTGCGCCTTCATCACCACCTGCTCGACCACAAGCCGCACTTACCCATGAACCACCAAATCTATCCGGGCGACCACCACAATCCAACGCCAAACAATCCACCAATTGAACAATCTTGCACCAGCCATATCCACCTAATTGAACCACCAATCCACCATCTATATCAAATTGACCATTCACTGTTGGAAAATATAGGGGCTTTTTGCCTTTGGAGTGTTTCCAATTGTCCCACATTGGTGAGGAAAAGGGAGTCTTGTGGGTTTATATGTACCCACCCTCCTTACCATATCACTAGTGGGTCAAGGGAGGCTTTTGTGGAAGCCTTGCGAGGTGCTTAATCCAGCTCGCACATGCGCGCGCGCCGTGCCCGTGTCCGAGCCCGGTCCGGCCCGGATTCGTGATTCGTGATTCGGGATTCGGCAATCGCCTGCGGCGGGTTGTGCCTATCTTTTTGGGCCACAGTTTTGTCATATGTTTTCTGTTTTGGACTTGGACTTGGTCAGTCAAATGCTGTTAGTGGGTTAAGAGCTTTGCTCCTCCATTTACTCAGTTGACTGCTGCGTTTAGGGGAGCAGTTTTGGCTCCACTAAGTGCTCCCGGTTTCTATATAAATAAGAGCCCTTGCACATCTTTTATATCATCAATCAGAAACATATGACAATTTCATTCTCTCTTCCTCTCTTATAATTTCTGGGTAAAGTAATTATATCGTTCCAGGCCATAGCTCTTAATCTCGAGTGGGCGGGTTTAAGCGCTGTAGTGTAAATCCTTGGGGGATTACCGGCAACTGCTGATCGCCACCACGGTCGTGCCGAAATAGTTTTCAAGGTAGTGACCTCCGTACCACGTCACTACGAATTGGTTATATTTTCTGATCTCATCTCCTTTTATTGTTACTGCTTCGTTTTTGCAACAACAATTTGAAAACTATTTATTTGTTGTTGTCTACTGCTGTAACATGTCGTCTGTTTTAGCAAAAACTCTTCCTGATTTGACTAAACTTGAAAAACTAGACGGTCATAACTATAAGCGTTGGTCACAGAAACTGCTGATATTTTTCGAACAACTGGAAATTGATTATGTGCTGTTTAGTGACCCGCCTGCTCCTGTTAAAGAGGCTGCTGTTACTGAGACTGTAGAGAACACCCCCTCTGCTAAATCTGCTGTTAAGTCAAACGAAGAGGATATTAAGAAATTTGATAAGGACAATAAACTTGTTAGATGCCAGCTTCTAAACAACATGACTGACACCCTTTTTGACCTATTTATGGTTCATAAGTCTTCCAAACTGATATGGGAGTCCTTAGAGGCCAAGTATGGGGCTGATGATGCGGGGAAAAAGAAATATGTTGTGGGTAAGTGGCTGGAATTTCAGATGGCTGACGGAAAACCCATCATGGAACAAGTTCATGTCTACGAGAACCTATGTGCTGATGTCGTTAATGAGGGTATGAAATTAGATGACACTTTTGTGGCTAATGTTTTGCTACGAAAATTTCCTCCCTCCTGGTCTGACTATAGGAACCACCTTAAGCATAAGAAAAAAGACCCGTCTCTCCAAGAACTAGTAGGACACATGAGGACCGAAGAGGCAAATCGCCTTAAAGACCAACCTGTTAGTCTTTCTGTGAATGCTTCTGTTGTTGCTGTTAAAGTTAATCTGGTTGAGTCTGATGGTCTGTCCAATGCTGAGAAGTTCAAGGGTAAGGGTGAGGCCAAGGTTGGTCAGGGTAAGAACCAGGGTCCAGCTAAGAAGAATGGTCCAGGGAAGCATACCAAACCTGTTGCTAAGATTCAGAAACCAAAGGGTCCCATTGTTTGCTATGTCTGTGGAAAAACTGGTCACAAAGCCTACCAGTGCACTGAAAAGAAAACTGCTGAAGCCAATGTTGCTGTGACTGATGATGTCATTGTTGCTGTGGTTGTGGAAGCTAATCTGGTGGGTAATGTTGCTGAATGGGTCTTGGATATTGGCGCTTCCAGGCATCTCTGTGCCGATAAGGGATTATTTGCTGAGTTCGAGGAGGTAGCTGATGGGGAATGCGTCTACATGGGTAATTCTTCATCTGCAATGATCACAGGCAAAGGCAATATCTTTCTCAAACTCACCTCGGGGAAAACACTTGCTCTCACCAATGTTTTATTTGTACCCTCATTGCGTCAAAACCTCGTGTCTGGTGCCTTATTGAACAAAGCTGGTTTGAAACTTGTTTTTGAGGCTGACAAGGTTGTAATGTCGCGTAATGGGGAATTTGTGGGTAAGGGTTATCTTTCTGGGGTCTTTTTGTATTGAACACTGATTCAGTTTTTAATAATATTGCATCTACTTCTGCTTATATTGCTGAGTATATTGATGTTTGGCATGATAGATTAGGTCATGTGAATGTTGACTATATTAAAAAACTTAGAACTATGAGTTTAATTCCAAGTTTGACGAGTCAAGAATTCTCTAAATGTGCTAGCTGTGTTGAGGCTAAATTCACAAGGAAACCTAGTAAACCTGTCACAACTAGGAATACGAGTCTTCTTGAGTTAATTCACACCGACTTAGCTGACTTCAAAAATGTGGCAAGTAGAGGTGGAAAGAATTATTATGTCACCTTTATAAACAATTGTTCAAGGTACACCCGTGTCTATCTGCTTAAGACTAAAGATGAAGCAGAACAATCGTTTATAAACTTTAAAAATGAAGTCGAAAATCAACTCGACAGAAAAATTAAAAGGATAAGGTCTGATAGAGGTGGTGAGTATAAATCTAGTTATCTAGCCGACTTTTGTGCTGCTAACGGTTTAATACATGAGACTAGTTCACCTTACTTACCTCAGTCTAACGGTGTAGCTGAACGAAAAAATAGAACCTTAAAAGAGATGATGAATGCTATGCTTTTAAGTTCTGGCCTATCTCGATATGGTGGGGGGGGGGGGGGGAAGCAATTCTATTGGCTTGTCACATTCTTAACCGTGTACCTCATAGGAAACTTGATAAGACACCCTACGAGATTTGGAAGGGCTATCCTCCTAACCCGAGTTACCTTAAGGTATGGGGGTGTTTGGCTAAAGTGGGTTTACTAGACTTTAGGAGACCTACCGTTGAACCAAAGACCTATGATTGTGTTTTTATAGGTTATGCTCAAAATAGTTCTGCTTATAGATTCATGTCTTTAAGTGATCGTTCTATATCTGAAGCTAGAGATGCTACGTTTTTTGAGCATGTTTTTCCATTACAGAAGAATGTTGATTCACCTCCTAGTTTACCTGTTACATCTATTGATATCTCTTCACATGCTAGTAGTAGCACTTTTATTGATCATGTTGTTTAACCTAGAAGGACTAAGAGACCTAGATGTCCAAAGAACTTTGGAGCTGATTTTGTTTCAACTTTGCTGTCTGAACATGGATACACTGTTTGTGCTAGTGATCAATGTGACACCCTCATTCATTGCGGAAAAATAAACATGTAATTCTAGAATAAAACTGCATGGATATGTTTGTAATAGGTTCATTTGGGTAAAAACCTGTAATTTTTAAAACCTGAACCTGTTATAAAAGTATCCAAATGGGAAGGTGTCAAACATGCAAGGTCTAAAATAAATCTCATAAATAAAATATCGCTAAAGTCGCGGAACAAAGTTATACAACCCAAATATGAAAAAGAGAGACATATGTCCCTAGAAAGTATATGACATAAAAAGTGTTTAAGTGTCACAATAAAATAAAGCCAATCTAGGTCCCAAGGTTACTTTGCTCGCTAGCTCGTCCATGTACCCCATATATGCATCACCTACCTGTCAATCGCATTTTATACAAATACGAAAGCCACAGTCAGCGGGGAGTAACTCCGAGTTCTCCCAGCCACGAAATGTCATAATTAATATAACATGTAAACATAAGAATATGAATATGAATAACACATAGCCTTAGCATATAGATGCTAATATAAACAATCGTGCTTATCACGCGAACAACAATATAACAACACATAGTCCTAGCATTTGAATACTAGACCGACTCATACTACACTATCATGTGAATCACATAACATCCGGGAATCCAAACTCTATCAACCATAGCCGGCTTGCATCTCACCTTCTATGATTCATAGAATCATCAAACAAGAAAGGACAATATATCTAGAGACAGGCATAAGTTCCTAGTACCGTTAATAGTCACTCTGTAACTCGAGTCTATACCACGAGGTAAGGTAAACACCCTAGTCCTAAACCTGCGCAGATCTAGCGATATGCGGAAAACTACCGCATCCAAGACCCATGATATCAACACATGAGTACCCCTAAGGAGTCCACCAAAGGGTTGGCTAGTACTTAACCTGACCACATACTTCTAAGAGTACGTCAGGAGGTCATGCCCTAACTTGGATATAAACCCACCAAGCTAAGACACAAAGGTTATTAAGCGATGAACATATACTCGTCAAAGACTATAATGGCCTATCTATGACGAAGGCCGAAATACTCACCTAGGACCTAGTCCCAGCTTGAATACTTTAGCCCACACCACATAAGACAAGTAGGACACCCACTTAACCATAAGAGGGGCAAAGAGTCCAAACTTGCACACGCAAATGATCATACACACCCTAGCATATGAAAGGCTACGCAAGAGCATATCCAGTTGACAATCTAACAATATCTCCAATATCAATAATAATCCAAATTCCAGCTAACCAACAGTACCATAATCCATGAGAACAAGCTAAAATGGCAAAGAGGCAACAAAACTCAAGCATAAGGCATCCAAAGCATCCAACAACCAACATGTGAAATGATAATCACAAATATCAAGGCATAACATAAAACATCCAATAACAACCAATCTCACCTCAAAGACAAACCCTCGACCCGAGTCCCGCGACGGGTCTTCGGTCTAATCGATGCTGACCGGTTTAAACCTAGTTTGACCAAACTCGTTCGGTCAATCTAGCCCAACTTAGAGTCTTGGCCTACTTTGGCCCACATCACAAAATTCATCACAATATCATTCTCATAACATTTCCAATTTCTATCACGTGAAAAACTATTAACATAAGGAAATATTGTAACACCCCAATACTCCAAGTGCCTTACCAGACCACCTGTATAAGGATGTTACCATCTCGGTTACCCGAGGCAATGATAATCAAATAAACAACAATGAAACAACGTTTAAATAAAAATACTTTAGTGAAAGGTTACAATCCAAAACCAAACCAAAATACGAATACATGTCTCAAACCAACTGTCTAATCGCCTAATCGAAATGTTTATGAAAACTACTAAGCTACAAATGGAAGACTTCTATCATCGACCGTGGCACATCCCAGCTATCCCAAAGACTCAACTCATACCTGCTCAATATCTGCTCACTATCCCCGAATGGATCACCGCAGGTTTTAAAACAATAAACCGGGGCCAGTACTATTCACATAATCTATATAATCAACAGTACAGTAATCAAGACAGCTCAAGCAGTCACACACAATCACCCACTCCAATCAATCTCCGTCACCGACTGTCCACTGGACCAGCCCTGCTAGTGGGGGACCGCAACCGTACCCACCAAATCCTCGCTCATCATACCGAGCGATAACCCTGTCCCATTAATGTGCACATCCCCTTCCGTGGCGGGTTCCACGAAGGGCGAAACTAGGGCGTGAAGCCACTCTCGCAAGTGACTCCACTCAGCTGAGAACGCATCTCGAGAACCAGAGACAAACAATCACAATTACAATACAACATCAACAACCATTTGAATCAATCAACAATCACTAACTACATCACAATCACCACACATTATGTAAATACTACTGAGTAGGGAAACCCTACCTGGAAAGCACAACAATCAGACGATCTCACAGCTGATATCAAAACGCTTCCTCTACGAATCCTCCTCCTAATATACAAGCACATAATCACTACCAATCATACAAACAACAAAACCCCCAAATCCCCAAATTAGGGTTTAACCAACTTTAAAGAAACATTATAAAAACGGTATATAGGTCTTACCCTCGACGCAAGGATCACAACGGTATAAAGAAAGGTAGAATCCGACCTTCCAAGCTCCGGGATTTGCCAACAATGCGATTAAAGCGAATGACGTAGTTTGATTTCTCTTCTCACAGTGATTAGGTTTTAAAAAGTGTTTTAAGAACAATGACGGAAGTATTATATACTCTAATCGCATTATTAACAAAACCCGAGAAATCACCCCCCGTAAACCGGCTACTCGATCGAGTAGCTAAGGTACTCGATCGAGTGCCCCCTTACTCGATCGAGTATCTACGTTACTCGATCGAGTACCCAACAGGTCAGAAACTATTTTAAACTGCAACTCGCCCTTACTCGACAGAGTAAGGCCTACTCGATAGAGTACCCAGAGACTCATAAATACGTAGTATTACAGTCTTCCCTCCTTAAAAAGAACTTCGTCTGCGAAGTTCAAACCACAACAAAACAAAGACACACACTACGCACTCCCGACTCAACAACCAAAACAAAAATCAACATAAAACATGTTACTAACCCAACTCAACCCGACTCAACGACAACAACCATACCGACACAACATAAAAAGGGGTATAAAAACTCTTAAAAACTCTTAAAAACTCTTTGCGATCATCTCCTACCCCCCTAAAAGAAACAAGGTTACGTCCGCGTAACCATACATACCTGATCAAAAAGGAAGGGGTAGCGCTCTCTCATGGCATCCTCTGCCTCCCATGTAGCTTCCTCAGTCCCGTGGTTAGACCAAAGGATCTTAAGCAAAACTATCTCACCACTCCTAGTCTTCCTAACCTTCCGGTCAAGAATCTGCTTAGGTACCTCAAGATATGATAATGACTCATCTAGCTCTAAGCTCTCTGCCTCTAACATATGCGACGGGTCACTCACATACTTCCGCAACTGCGATACATGAAACACATTATGCACTCTCTCTAACGCAGCCGGTAAAGCCAGACGATAAGCAACTTCCCCAACTCGCTCTAAGATCTCATAAGGACCGATGAACTTCTGACTCAGCTTGCCTTTCTTCCCAAATCTCATAACCCCACGCATAGGAGACACTTTCAGAAGAACCTTATCCCCAACCTGAAACTCTATATCCCGGCGATGTAGATCTGCATAACTCTTTTGCCTATCCTGAGCCGCTCTCATTCGTTCCCTGGTCATCTTTATCTGTTCAACCATCTCATGTACCATCACTGGTCCTAGAACCACTGCCTCAGCACTGTCGTCGCAACAAATCGGACTCCTACATCTCCTCTCATATAAAGCCTCAAACGGTGCCCAGCCAATACTAGTGTGATAGCTGTTGTTGTAAGAAAACTCTATCAAATCCAACCTCTGTTCCCAGCTACCACCAAAGTCCATCACACAAGCTCGTAACATGTCCTCAAGAGTTTTGATTGTTCTCTCAGTCTGACCGTCTGTCGCAGGATGAAAAGCTGTACTCATCTTCAAAGTTGTTCCCAAAGATTCCTGCAACTCTTTCCAAAATCTTGAGATAAATCTCGCATCTCTGTCAGACACTATGTCCTTAGGGACTCCATGTAACTTAAGCACATTCTTTCGATAAGCCATAGCCAATTGTGCTTTAGTCCATGTATCTTTCATTGGCACAAAGTGAGCTGACTTGGTCAGGCGATCCACTATCACCCAGATCATGTTGTTACCCTGTTCACTCTTTGGCAAACCCACGATAAAATCCATAGAAATGGATTCCCACTTCCACTCAGGTACCTCTAAAAACTGAATCTTACCTTGTGGTCGTCGTTGTTCCCCTTTAACTCTCTGACATGTCAAACAACGGGCCACAAACTCAGCTGTTTCTTTCTTCATCCCAGGCCACCAAAACGTGTTCTTTAAATCCTTGTATAGCTTGTCACCACCTGGATGTACTGAATACGGTGTACACTGTGCCTCTGTCATGATTGTCTTTTCAGCTCCTCATCATTAGGGACACACCACCTACCATCGAACCTCAAACTACCATCTGTATGAATAGAGAATCGAGACACTGTCCCTTTCTCTACTCCAGCTCTCCACTCAACCATCTTAAGATCCAAAGCCTGTTTACCTCGAATATCATCATAAAGATCAGGTTGCACCGTCAAATCTCCCATAGCATCCCCTCTCTGCATCATATGTATCCCAAACTTCCCCACCTCATCTCTCAACCTCATCAAAGATAGAGTTGTACACAAGGAATATACACTCTTCCTACTCAAAGCATCTGCAACAACATTGGCTTTCCCTTCATGGTAGATAATATCCATGTCATAATCGCCAATCAGCTCCATCCACCTCCTTTGTCTCATGTTCAACTCCTTTTGAGTGAAGATGTACTTGAGACTCTTGTGATCCGAAAATACCTTAAAGGTCGCCCCATAAAGGTAATGTCTCCAAATCTTGAGAGCAAACACCACTGCACCCAACTCTAGATCATGTGTAGGGTAGTTCTCCTCATACGGCTTCAATTGCCTAGAAGCATAGGTAATCACCTTACCGTTCTGCATCAACACACATCCCAACCCATTCTTTGAGGCATCTGTATAAACCTCAAAGTTCTCGATCCTTTCAGGAAATGCTAAGATAGGAGCTGTGGTCAAACGCTCCTTTAATGTTTGGAACGCCTTCTCACAACTCTCATCCCAACGAAACATGTTCTCTTTCCTCATCAAAGTTGTCATAGGTCTAGCTATCTTGGAGAAATCTTTGACGAACCGTCTGTAGTATCCAGCTAAACCCAAGAAACTCCCGATCTCAAAGAACATTCTTTGGTGCTTCCCACTTTGTCACTGCCTCAATCTTTGCCGGATCCACAGCTACTCCCTCCTTAGAGATCACATGCCCCAGAAAAGCAACTTTCTCTAACCAGAACTCACACTTGGACAGCTTAGCATACAACTCATGCTCCCTCAGAGTCTGCAACACAATCCTCAGATGCTCCTCATGCTCCTCCTTAGTCTTAGAGTAGACTAAGATGTCATCGATAAACACCACCACAAACTTGTCTAAAAACTGTCTGAAGATTCTGTTCATCAAATCCATAAACACAGCCGGTGCATTAGATAACCCAAACGCCATCACCACGTACTCATAATGACCATACCTCGATGTGAAAGCTGTCTTTGGTATGTCCATCTCTCTAATCTTCACCTGATGGTACCCCGACCTCAAATCAATCTTAGAAAAGACTGATGCACCACTCAACTGATCAAACAGGTCATCTATCCTTGGCAAAGGATACTTGTTCTTCACCGTCACTCGGTTCAGCTCCCTGTAATCTATGCACAACCTCAAACTCCCATCTTTCTTCTTCACGAAAAGAACTGGTGCTCCCCACGACGATACACTAGGTATAATGTATCCCTTCTCTATCAAATCATCTAACTGTTTCCTGAGCTCCTCCATCTCTTTAGGACCCATCCGGTACGGTGCTTTAGAGATTGGCTTCGTCCCCGGTTTTAAAACAACGGTGAAATCTATCTCCCTCTTCGGTGGCAACCCCGGAATCTCCTCTGGAAAAACATCTGCAAACTCTCCCACCACTGGTATCTGATCAACTGTCGGACTCTCTATCCGGTCATCTCTCACATGGCACAAGATCAAAGGACATCCCTTCCTCAGATAAGACTTCAAGGTGACAGCTGCAATCAACTTAACTTTGGGTTTGACTAGAAACCCACGATAAGACACACTAACACCCTTAGGCCCTCTCAAAGACACTTTCTTTTAATGACGGTCTATCTTAGCTTTATACTTTCCCAACCAATCCATCCCGACTATCATCTCAAAACCGTCAAAAGGAAACTCTAGCAAGTCTACAGGTAGATCAACTTGCCCAACTATCATAGATACATCTCTAAACAACCTCCCACATGATACAGACTCACCCGAAGGTATAAAAACTTTCTCACTTACAGACTCATATGCCCTCAAACCCAACCGTTTAACATGACTCGAAGATACAAACGACTGAGACGCCCCCGAATCAAACAAAACAAAGGTATGAATACCGTTAACAAGAAAAGTACCAGTGATAACATGTGCATCCTCCTCAGCTGCTTTTTCTTGTCCATCATGAACAGCTTTTCACTGGTCTTCTGTCCACCTCCCTGGACAGTACTGGATGATGTGGTCGGCTTAGCACCCGACCCCTGGTTGTTGTTGTTGTTCATAGCTGGTTTCTGATAAGAATTACCGCCATTGCGGTTACCTCCACCCTGATAGCTCTGACTTCCCCGGTTAGACCATGACCCACCTGGTCTGTTACTCGCATAACTCTGTGCAGGTCCCTGAGAATAGCTCCCCCGAGCCGATCCCTGAAAAGCTCCCGGTGCACTCGTGCACTCATGTCTCTTGGGCCCACACCACCACAAACCATAGCAGTCATCCCCCAACTACCACTACCACTCACACGGCCACGCCCAAAGAAAGCCCCAAAGATCGAATCCCGACCCGAAGAAAACCCTGTAGCTTGGGTGTGGTTGCCTTTCTTATGACTAGATTGGCCACCACCCTCACTCTCAGCCTTTATTTTCTCACTCACTCTCTCCTGAGCCATCTCCACCAACCTCTCAGCTCTCCCATCCTTCTCATAAGCTTCCTTAACATCGGTAAGGACTCCTACAGGTAGCTTATCCATGATCTTAGGGGTCAACCCCCTCTCAAACCTCGGCGCCGGTTCTCCTCACTCAAACCCATATCCTCGGATACCTAGACTTCTCATTAAACTTTATAGTACTCAAGAATCGACATATCGGATGTCATCTTAAACCCATCAAACTCCTCCCTCGGCTTACTCCTCACATGCTCCGGACAAACTCTTTCCTCATAGCCCTCCGAAACTCTTCCCGGGGCATAACAGTAAGCCCCGGTTCGCATACATCTCTCTAGCACTCACCTTCACCGTATCCCACCACTTGCCACCGCTTCTTCCCTCGGGTAGAACGCAGCTTGTTCTACTCTCATCTCATCGGGACGGTGAACCGGGTCTAGTATATTCTCCATCTCACGATGCCGCTTGTCAAGAAGGTTTGGTTCCCTGGTTCCCGTGTACTCTTTTGGGTTAAACCTCGCTATATAGAGACTGATCTTAGAGTGATCAACCTCCTTATCCTTATCCTTATTCACTTTCATTAAAGCCTCAGTGAGAGCATCTTGGTGCTCCAACATCTTAACAACATCATCTATGTTCATGGTCTCAGCTCTCGCATAATAAGCGTTTCTCTTGGGCGGCATCTTGAAACTATATAAGAAAGGGTAGATATAAACAAACACACTAAAACCTCAAAACACGAAAGCGGATCGCTGAACACACTCGATCGAGTGCCTAAACCTACTCGATCGAGTAAGAGGCTACTCGATCGAGTGCCCACCATACTCGATCGAGTGCCTCGACATCAGATCCCAAACAGACCTTCTGATCTCTAACATACTCGACCGAGTAGCCAGGCTACTCGATCGAGTGACCCCCTACTCGATCGAGTGCCCGAGGTACTCGATCGAGTGCCCAAAAACTCGATTCTGGTTGCAAAATCGTCAAATACCCACTCGATCGAGTCAGACCCACTCGATCGAGTCATGCTAACTCGAATATGCTACCCGCATGCTATATCATATCCCAACATATAAAGCAACTTTGTAAACACAACATTATATCATAGTTAAGCATAATATGCTACTCAATTCTTTATATGATTAACGAAACAACTATATCATGTTATCAAACGCAACATAGTAAACATCCAACATGCTTCTTATTCCAACACAGTTCTATATGTCTCATCAATCTTTCATTCATATTCTCAACCTTCTACTCAAAACATCCAACAATTACCACATACTTCATCACATCCACACACAAGCGAACAAACAACACATACGACTTGACATACACCCCCCATGTGACCGGTTCAAAATTGTAGGGCGAGTTCGCGGCTTTAGGACGTCTCCCAAGCCTTTGCATTAGCTCCTACAACCTTTACCCCGGGTTCATTTTAATTGACTCCCTATATTCATTAGGTTCATTGGTTAAAGGTTTCAGGATCGTCGCTCTGATACCATTTTGTAACACCCCCATACTCCAAGTGCCTTACCAGGACCACCCAGGTATAAGGATGTTACCATCTCGGTTACCCGAGGCAATGATAATCAAATAAACAACAATGAAACAACGTTTAAATAAAAATACTTTAGTGAAATGTTACAATCCAAAAACCAAACCAAAATACGAATACATGTCTCAAACCAACTGTCTAATCAGCTAACTGAAATGTTTATGAAAACTACTAAGCTACAGCGGAAGACTTCTATCATCAGACCGTGGCACATCCCACTATCCCGAAGACTCAACTCATACCGCTCAATATCTCGCTCACTATCCCCGAATGGATCACTGCAGGTTTTAAAACAATAAACCGGGTCGATCTATTCACATAATCTATATAATCAACAGTACAGTAATCAAGATAGCTCAAGCAGTCACACACAATCACCCACTCCAATCAATCTCCGTCACCGACTGTCCACCGGACCAGCCCTGCTAGTGGGGGACCGCAGCCGTACCCTGTCCCATTAATGTGCACATCCCCTTCCGTGGCGAGTTCCACGAAGGGCGAAACTAAGGCGTGAAGCCACTCCCGCAAGTGACTCTACTCAGCTGAGAACGCATCTCGAGAACCAGAGACAAACAATCACAATTACAATACAACATCAACAACCGTCTGAATCAATCAACAATCACTAACTACAGCACAATCACCACACATTATGTAAATACTACTGAGTAGGGAAACCCTACCTGGAAAGCACAACAATCGACGATCTCACAAACCGATATCAAAACGCTTCCTCTACGAATCCTCCTCCTAATATACAAGCACATAA